>NC_060251.1:66588773-67838773 GCF_921293095.1 Ischnura elegans
TGAGCGGGGCGAGCACCACGCGCTGTAAAAGTGCTTTTCCACCCCGTCATTTCACCCATCCACCCTCCAGTGGGTGGGGATCAAGGCGTGAGCGAAGCAGGCCGTGCGAATGGCGCCAGGTGACTGGGATCGGTGGCTCAGGGCACGTGGTAACGAACGACCCACGCGGACGAGGAGGGATGGCCTCAGCGGGCGGACAGATACATTCACTCCCCTTTCACGCCCAAGCAGGCGATCGAGACGTGAGGGGCATTGATTCATGCCCTTGGTGCGACGCCATCCCACGGGGATCTGAGCACTAAGTACCCTCCCCAACGCAGTGCAGGCGACGGGGCGAGGTTAATTAATCTACCCCATGAAGAGGGCCCATCACTTGGTCCTTTTAGGACTTTTTCCCCGACGAATAGAAAGAAGCTTTCGCCTCGATTAAGGCTGGAGTTACGCTACGATACGCCGAAATAATCCTATGATTTTATGTACGTCCTATTTAGTAGCCACTAAATTTGTGATCATACTACCATTTTTTCACCGGTGTTAACTTTAATTTCGCGCATACATATAGTTTCCAGGCAAACTTTTCCCTTCCATAAGGCGTTCTTATATTCGATCTTATTCACATAAAATAATAAAGTTTGAAACAGCGATGAGAATCATAATACTTTACAGATGATTACGGCGAATGATTCTAGAATTTACTTGAACATTAAAAGAAAAACTCATTATATGTAATCCCTTCGCCTCCTGCATTTACCAAGAAATCTTTCTTTAAACATCGTTCACGTAAAAGATAAACTATTTGAAGTGTTATTTTGATAATGGCTAGATGGGTTATTGAGTGGATACTTTCTGCCCGCAATATACCCACCCCAACACAGTGCAGGGGACATGGCGAGGTTTATTTATCAACCCCATCAAAATGGCGCATCACTTCGTAGTTTTGGGCCTTTTTTTCCTGACGAATAGAGTTACGCTACGCTGAAATATCGCTTTATTGGTATTCGGCGGTTTTGGGAACGTTATGTTCATCTGAGGGTTTGGAGTGTAATTTTAAAGGAAATTCAGCGATTCATTGCTATTTGATTGGAAATATATTGGGAATCGCAAAAGAAGAGATATGGAGATGACTTTGGTGTTTGGGACCTGCCAGTGGGCAGAAAACCAGTTGATGGTGATGATGATGGCTGTTTTAAACGAGTGATAAGTTACGACAAAAGAGCGTCAAGCGGTAGTGATGCATTGTGATACTTTTAGCTTTAGCAGGAACACTATGAGTATGCATCATAACGAGACTGGTTGTTTTTGGCCTTTTTTATAGAGGCGCATAACTAGTTACTAACTTACGTTATCATCTTGAAACTTTGAGGATATTTAGTATGGAAAGCGTTAGTTTATCAGCAAGTAATGTAAAAAAAGTTTCACCCTCAAAGATGAAGTTAAATAGCAAAATTAGAGTACCCAGAAGATGACAAATTCAATATTTATAAATATAGTGAAGTAAATTTTCCAACTCTTTGAGCCGACTGTGGCAATATTTTTATGTAAAAAAATGATTTACTTGTATTACCGTATTTATTTGCTAATTTCTTGGAAAATGGGAGAGTGATTTTTTATCCTGGTTCTTGGGGGGTAAGATAAATTATGTTAGATTTTTGGTCAAAATTGCATATGAATTGAAATAATAATCATTAGTTTTCCCTATTATCACTATTTTATTTATTATATTTACATAAGTACCTACTGCCATAAGAGTTCGGCTAAGAATACGGATTTTAAAATTCAATTTTCATAAAATGTAATACAGAAAGCCTAGTTTTTGTGCCAACCTGTGGAAGAGCTACCTACAATTAGAAGATTATACGCTTCATTATTAATGGGAATTTCATGCTGTTATTTCTTGCTACAACCTCCTAACAGGGACTTTTCGCTTTAAAACAAATGCGTGCATCTAACATGCTGATTGATCAAAATAAAAAAAAGCTTCTGAAAGGCATCCTTTTAAATTAAAAACATTTTTTTCCTATTGTCCGTCTTCATTTAACCCTTTATAACCCAATGCTGCTTCTAAGCAACATCAAATATGTTTAAACTTTCAGCTCTATTTAGGAGATATCTGAACTAAATATTATTTTGTAGTGTAAATTTTAATGACGAAATATATAGCTGCCAGGATAATTATCATTGAGTGTAAAATTTTCAAGTTTTCAGAATGAAAAATCTTGAAATTTGATTTCTCCCAGAAACAGCTCTGGGTTGGAAAGGGTCAAACAGTTTTATCCGATAATTACCCGCCTTTTCATTGAGATATTACGATTTTTCAGTTTGTATGGTGATGCTGCCAGTATATACTTCTAAAGGCTCCATGGTAACCTATCTTAATCATCTGAATAATTTAATTATAATAATGCCATCTCGAAATGAGTTCGTTTCCCTCTGTTTTCACTCTCCCTTTATCCGGCTCGGAAATATGTGCCCTTCTACGTGTCAGTGGTGGTGGACTCTTGGTATTACGCGTCGGAGAGACGGCTGCCCGTGTTATGCTGCGTGGCGTGGTATGCGGAGGAGGCGAGGCCATGTGACACTCTTTGAGGGAGATGGGCTGCTGCCGGCTGTGACCAGGGGTATGCGTGGTGCGGGAGGAATTTTTTAGGGGCGCCGCCCGTGGGTGGGTGACGGGGATCGAGCGGTTGGCTTTGGAGGTCGTCCTGTACAAGGAAGCGCTGGGATGAGAATGCGAATTCCTCGCGCGTGAAAGGGAAACAGGGCGGGGAAATTTATGTCCCGAAGAATATGTATGATATATGTTGCATTAGGTCTTTCCAAGAATATTACTGTTTTAACAAAATTTCTTGAAATTATGGTTTATTTATTTATCAAGGTAGTTTTCCATGAAGTAATTAAGAAGCATTCTGGGAGTCTCCTGTACCTTCAAGCACTACCCTTCCAATTCACTATAAGGCCTACTCCCTATCTAAAAATCCTATTCTCCTCTTTCCTCTCCATAGTTTTCCTAACATTCTACCTTCTAACACCGTTTTCAACTACCCACTAAGTACTCGCTCTCCTGCGTATCTTATCTAGATTATCGAGAGATATATCACGATTTTTATTGGGCTACTACGCATCTTCAATGGTCAAGTCTCAAAAATGCATCAGCGATGCCTTAAAATATTGTGATACAGTAAATCTTGTTTATGAATAATTTTCTATATCCCATTCTAACTAAAAACCTTATTTTCTTCCGTCTTCTCCCTCGTTTATCTAAAATTCTACCTTCTAACACTGTTTTCAATATTCCCTCCCCGCTATGTACGTCTAGGGTGTATTGAACACCCACCCGCGAGAGATTGGGGGTTCTCCCGTGTGAAATTTTCTAACATTCCCATTTTTTACGCATTTTGGTGACTGAAATTTCCACTTTATTCCTAAGAAAATGAAATTGAACAATTTAAGATATTTATTAAACTGAAATACAACTAGACAAAAATATTAAATTAATAAAAATAAAATGTTTTGACAAAATTTGGGGGGTCATGTGGACCTTGTGACACTCCTCTATCTAATCTATCACTAATTACTTTAGGGATTTTTTCCTCGATAATTATTGATGAATGTCAAATCTGCGGGCAGATTCCAAGATTCCAGTCATATAGGGCGCTTTAAAATTTCATTTATATTTATTCAATACATTGGAAAGACTACATTTGAATACTTGATTATTTTACGTTGAATAATTTAAATGAAAATTTCTCTCATTATCTAAGAATTGGACTTTAAGATCATCATTTTGCTTCCGACTTTCTTATTACACTTTTTAAACGTATTTAATATGGTTTATATGCCTCGTAGGATATGGTGTTACTGTATGAAAATTAAAAAAAAAAAATTGCGTCATGTACTTTAGATATTACGAAATTACATCGATTTTATATATTTCCTTTGCAACCATCATTTTTCTATGAATTTTAAAGGATTTCTGTGGGAAACTTTTTGGTCTTAATTGAGTGTAAAGCGGTGTTAAACCTTAATTTTATTTTTTGTGCCCATTTTGGTCTTTAAAATTGTAATATGTGCGAAACGATACTTGATAAAGAATTAACTCGACTACTACAAAATAGGTCCGATGTTTTATCAACGCTGTAGTCTGAAAACCAGCCGTCAATATCACAAAAAGCAGGTATAAAATTGGAGTGATTAAAATTCGTCCTTGGCCAGTGTTTCAAAAGACACGAGAAAAAATCATATCCGGTGGTTCTAAACTTATTCGCGTTGGACAGCGAATGGTATCGATTTTATGTTGGGAAACGAATTTAATATTTATCTCACGCAGGTTGATTAAAGCAGCTGACACATTTAAATAAAGGAGGCGTTGTTTAATTGAACGGTATCTATAGTGACTGCATTTCTATCCGTCAATTAAGTGACATGTTATCTTACAGAATCGATAAGTCTGTAACTACGTTTGCAATCTGAGTTGATACTTTTTAGGTGGGGTTGATATTTATTTTTTAAATTTGATCGTTTGGAATTGTGGTGAAAATTTATTTAGGTTTTTAGTGGATGAAAACTCGTAAACAGATAGAGAATTGAACCTTTTTATCGTAGACACGGAATCTAGCGGCAAGGAATTTTCGCGTCATTTCCTGTCACGTACTTGTGACATGGACTACATAGAAACGTTAGGCGGACTCTGTAGACATAGTTTGTTGGCTATTTTACCACTATTGACAAGAATATTGATGAAATAAGCTGTAGATATTATTAGATTTTCAATCAATTCAGGAAAATAATAAATTTGCTTGATAAAAATTTACCATTGTTGACCACTACACTAGTCTTGAAAATGATACAGTGTGTCGAAGACAGTCGACAAAAAAGTTAATTTATAGGAAGTAAAGTTATTATTTTCCTAAGTTAAAATGGAATTCTACTATATATAGGCCTTAACCATTCAGAAGAAGCGAGCAGCTTCATAGCATTTACGAGAAGCTTTTCGTTGCTGATGCATTCGGTGGTACAAATGTGCTCTGTATTCATAAATGATAGATTGGAAATGTAGTTTACGAGTTGAATTGGGTGAACTTATAGTGACTACAAGACTGTTATGAAGAGGATGCTCACAAGGTACTCGGGTGAGGCAGAGAAAGTGAATGGAACAGGTGAGCGAAAGGAAGCAGTTAGCTTTAGCATCGCAGTCGTGTCGAGGCTGTTGCCTGAGCGATGCTCATCTCATGGGGAGCGGAGAGAGTCAGAGTGGATGGAATGGAGAGCAGCGCAGAGATACTTCCTCGAGGGCTGTTCATTTTCAGATGGGATGGGTTCTCCACGAGTGGGAGAGTTTTATGGGCTTTCATTCCCCTGCTGCCATCTTTCGAGGAGGAGAGAAAAAAAAACTAGATGGGAGAGGGGAGAGGTTGGATAGGAAAGGGCGATATTGAAAAAATCTATATCGGAATACGATAATTTTTCAGTATCGATAATTGGTGATCACTAAGATCGTGACGATAAATATCGTATAAATAATCGCCTCCCGAGAGAATGTCACGATATATCGTCATGCGATATATCCTAATATTTTCTCGTAATGTATCCTCATGTGACAATATGTCATCGTGGTATTTTATCATGCGATAAATAGGGATATATTCAAAGGCGGATCCAGAAGGGGAGGGCGCGGGGGCACGTGCCCCCCCAGACCCTTTAAATATGCAGTATTTTTAATACGGTTCCATTATCAGTGCGCTCGTTTTGTATTACGAAGTATCCTTGTGCCCCCCAGAACAAAATCCTCGATACGACCTTCCTATTGCCCCCCCCCCCCCAGAAAGAAATCCTAGATCCGCCCCTGGATGTATTTATTGTCGTGATATTTTACCTCGATTATGAGGCAAACAATCGTAGAAGAACAACTTGTAGAGAATTAGGACAAGGTGCGATCCCGAATTAGCTCAGGTTATGAACGATGTAAAGGAGGAGAAATACGTCAATTTGAAAAGGCTAGCGGATAAGGAAGTCAAATGGAGAACTGCGTAAAATCAACCTTCGTTTTGTTAACTAATGATGGTGATGCCACCTGGCCTCAAGTTTTGATTTCTAGTATCGAGCTATTATTATTATTATTATTTAGTATTCTTCCTATTAAGATAGATTTGCTTGGATATTTAGGAAGTATTCTAGCAGTCTCTCCTTCTTTCATGGACTTTTCTCTTCTGTTCACATTAAGGCCTACTCCCTTTCATTCTATCTAAAAATTATAGTATCTTCCTTCCTCTCCCTCGTTTACCTAACATTAAGTATGCCTTCTAACATCGTTTTGAACTACCGACTGAATACTCGCTCAATCCATAAATTCTATCTCCTGCGTATCTTTTTTAGATTATAGAGAGAAGATATATCACGGTTTTTATTGGGTTCACGCAACGCCTACGGTTAAGTCTCAAAATTGTATTAGCGATACCTTAAAATATTGTAATGCAGTGAAACTTGCTTATAACGAATTTCAGATGACCATCGTTCTATTATTTATGAACGTGATTTCGTTATATCCAACTTGCTATCACAAGATTTCCGGCCAATAATCCGTAGATCGTCTTTATGAAAGAAACTGGTACGTAAAAATTCCCCAAGGGACCAAAGAATAGTACGTAATAGCGAGGATTTCATATCATCCGTATTCGTTATATGCAGCGAAATTAACATTGGCGATCATAGGAAAGTCCAAGGGATCTGGAACTCATCTCGTTATGGGCGGGATTTCGTTACATGCGGGACCATTATAAGCGATTATTACTGTATTTTCCGATGTTTAGCAATATCGCCCATGACTAGGTAGGAGCGGCTTCAAACTTATCTTAAGGTGGTTTTACATGGGGAACGGAATTGCTCTTGTTTGAACTGCATTCCTTTCTAAAATGGCGTGGAATTGCGCGAATGCATGAACGAAATTAGAACGGGCTATTTTGTCATCTCACGACCACGGATTCTCGCATGTGTTCTAGCAATTCACCGCTTTACACGACGCAATTTTGACTGTGCCTTCGTACACTCGTCAGATTGTGTAAATACGTGTCCCGTGTAAAACGGCCTTAAGAATTGTTGACCACTGATGATGATCACCCTGTACTTCATCTGACTATTTTTTTCATCATCGCACACGACTGAAATTTTTATTTTTACCATCGAGCAATATACCTATCACAATTTTTATTGTGTTGCCATGCATCAAACATTGTCAGAACTCAAATTCGAATTCAAAAATCGAAGTCCAAGGGAACTCCTCACGTTATAGGCGGGATTTCGTTGCATGCGCACTCGCTATACGCGAGTTTTATTTTATTTTTAGATATTTTGAAGTGTCGCCCAGGCCTACGTAGTAGATGCGTCGAAACTATTTCAGGTTTTTTGACCGGTGTTGATGACCCTGTATTTCATCCAACTCAAAATTTTTATTTTTACTGTTGAGCGATGTATCGCGATTTTTATCGTGTAACCATGCATCGCCAATAGGGTAGTTTCCTTCATCAAAGAAAACGAAAAGCATTGATTGCGATTCGTTACCCACCGTTAGTGTATTCATAATATACAATTTATTTGGTTTTAGAAATACCAGTTTAGGCGAATGTTAATGTCCAATTTCAACCTCATTTGAAAAAGACCATATTGGCGCCCATGCGATGCCACTCCACGTGACTTCACAGGGACCTAGATGCCATACGAGTAGTCAGGAGTTTCACATCGTCTGAGATTACCAATGCATGCATTAGGCACAGAGCTCAGGGAAACATCTCTTAATAATCACCTATTAAAATTGCCTATGGTCGGAAAGTTTCCTTCGTTTAATAGGGTATTAATAATCCTCATTTAAGCCAAGCGCTATCTACTAGCAGGGCACTCTACGCTACAGCCGTGCTCGGCAGCAAGCAGCCTGCATCTTTGGCGTTTATAGCCTCGCACCAAGGTGGCCTCACACGGCGGCGGCCGGAACCAGAAATACGTCACACGAGCTTTTTCCAGCATTTAAACTTAGCCGTCACGTTTTCGCGCGCTTGAAAATTTTCACTTTTCATTTAATCGCGAAAAATAGATATTGTCATTTAAAAATCTAAATGCGTGAGATACGTACTCTAGGAGTAATAATCTTTCTATTTTGGCAATTAAAAAAACAGGAAACCACCCTATTGTCAATACTCGGAATCGAATTTACGATATATTTAAATATTGTGATATTTTCCGATTTTGACATGTCGCACAGGCCTAGGTAGAAGGTCGCTAAGGGAGCCTATGGTGGCCTCGGTAGAGGGGTAAGGGATATAACCCCTTGTGTACAGGGGGTGAAGGAAAGGAGATTAGGGGGTTTAAAAAAGGAGGAGGAGAAGGATGTGGAGGTTGAGAAAGGGTAGGGCTGTGCAGCTGGGCCGGGGATAATCAATGCGCAGACTCCGTTTTGGGTTCTGCGGAAAGAGGGCGGAGGGTCGGGTTGCTGAATTATCTCGCTTCCCATAGCGACGGGGAAAAGTTGACTGTTCCCGTGGAAACTGCGAGATTGGTGCGGCGCCTCGTTTGGAATCGATGGCGCCACTTTGGATTCGGATGTGGCGACGTCGGTGGACGGATTGGGAAGCGAAAGGGGGATGAATTCCCTCACGTGCGTCGTAGGGGGCGCGCGGTTGCTATGGTTCCGGATTTTTATGTCGAGTAGAAGGTAGAGGAATGCTAGGTGAAGGCATAAGCCGCGATCACAGTCAGTTGAAGCATATGTTGCGATGTTTGTAAAGAAAAAGACACCAGAAACAATTTTAATTTCGTGGAAGTTTTATTTAAGGAAAATATTAATACTCTCGAGCAGTCGTATTAACACTCTTTATAGGATTTTTATATCGAGGAGAAAGTACATGCTAGGTGAAGGCTTAAGCCTCGATTACAACCGGTTGAGGTAAATGTTGCGACATTGGTGATTAGAAAACACCAGAAACAATTAGAATATCGTGGAAGTGTTAATTAAGGGAAAGATAAGATCAAATCTCTGAAGCAGTCGTATTAAAACTCTTTATAGGATCGTAAGTCAAGGAGAATGCAGAGGAAATCGAGGTGAAAGCCTAATCCTCGATCAAAACCAGTCAAAGAATATGCTGCGTTGTAAATAAAGAAAAATAAAAAAGAAACAATTCGAATTTCGTGGAAGTATTCCTTCAGAGAAGGATCAGTCCTTTCGAGCAGTAATATTAAGACTCTTTATAGGATTTTTATATCGATGAGAAGGTAGAGGAATGCCAAGGGAAGGCCTAAGCCTTGATCATAACCAGTTGAAATATATGTTCAGATATTGTTAAAGAAAAAGGCACAGTATATAATTCGAATTTCGTGGAAGTATTTCATAAGAGAACGCATCAATCCTCTTGAGCAGTCGTATTAAGACTCTTTATAGGATTTTTATATCGAGGAGGTGCATAAATTCCAAGTGAAAGATTAAGCCTCGATCAAAACTACTTGAGGTATTTGTTGCTATATTAGTGAAAAGAAGACACTTGAAACAATTCGAATTTCGTGGAAATATTGCTTAAGGTACATCACCAAACCCATTGTGCGGTCTTATTAAGATTCTTTTTCTTCGTATCGCTCGTTTAGATCTTACTTCTCCCCATTTGGAATTTCTTGAGCAGGTGTATATAATAAACTTTTTTACTATATTTTCCAAAATATTGAATACATTTATTCTATATTTCAGGAAATAATGAGGTGAAATTATCAAATTTTAGTAAGAGAAAATTGCTTACAGGAGTTAACTCTATATCCCTTTTAAAATTCAAAATGGTAGCATAATTATTACGCTTCTATATCGTCGCAAGAAAATGGTTTATTGAATATTTAATAAGATAAATTTCTGGCGAATTTTATTCCCTTTTGGAAAGAAATTTAAGTGACAATCAAAGAACGTCGAAAGTTTCTTGTACAAATTTTTTCTCCGCCGATTTTTTCTTAAAATTTTCGAGATTTTACCTTTGTTACTCCATATTTGCAACAAAGTTATTGCCTCAAATCTACTTCAACCAACTTTTCATCACATTTGGTAAAGAGAAAGTTTCATTATGTGCCGCAAACAATTTATAATTACCTGTAATATCACTATGTTCATGTATCTAGCTTTCCTCTGATTTGGGTTGGGCTGTTGTCTTTACTTTGTCTACCTATTCGCAAAGTTTCTTTCAAGCTCATTTTTCTGGAGACTGAAAATACTGCCGGTCTCTTTTCATCTCATTAAACACGCCAAATTTTAGCATCTTATGGAACTTAGGTTCTTCCCTATGGAACTTAGCTTCATCCCTAAATTATGCCATATAGCATCGTCTTCCGCAATATTGCTCATCTCTGATAAAATTTATCTAATTCGCCTGCCAGTTCCCAATTGCATCATTCACTTTTAAATTTTTATTAGGACTTTTTATTCCCTTGATGCAATTTATAAATCAACAATGCGATTGTAAAGGTGAAGACTTACAAAAGAACTTTTTCTTTTTTTTTCTAAACGTCTGCTCCCATTAACTGTGTTGTTCGTTGTGGGGAAAAAAGCAATGTTTGCTCCACAGATTCCTGTACATATAAATTTATATTCCGTCTTTCAATTTCTCCAGATATCCTTATTTCTCCTTCCAATATATTTTCAGGCAGAAAATGCATCTTAAATAAGCTGAATTCTTGGATCCATTGTTGCTTATCGAGTTCATGTCTCAAGTATAATGATATATATTTCATTTAAACTTTCTTTTTTTTTATTTCTCTCCAATCATCAATTTACCTTATTTTACTGATGCCATCGATTTTTCTCCATAGCTTCTCGAGCAATATTCTCATCCATAGAAACCATTTTTGTGTCGTTGTATTCCTGTGGACTTCTTTAACTGTCAAAATATTTCCCATATGTATTTCTAAGGATTCCAAGGAAAGAATAACTATTTAAATTAGTAACAGGTCATCGTCCGAAGACTTTTCTATCCAAAGACAACGAATATGATGTTTTTGGTAAATGCAGGTGAAACGTTTACCTAAGTGTGCCATCTTACACCTTTTCTACTTCCTTAGCGTCTGCAGACAATAACTTAGACACTCTGACAACCTTAGATGAGAAATCCTGACACAAAAAGTTCCATTTGTTTGTCTCCGGATGAGTTATTTGTGGGAATAATATTAAGTTGAAATTCACTTAATAATGCGCTGAGGGTACAATGCATATCATCAAAAAATTCAATCTAATGATACATAATTTTAATAGTAAAGCGATGAGAGCACAATTATCATTATCTTCAAATTTTATCCTAATGATACAAGTCTAATATTTACCAAATATTCTCATCTCCTGGCCTGCCTTCTATAAACAACATCACCGCACGCATGGGTTCGCAGACAGCGAGGGAATGACTTTTATAACCAACTGCTTAGGTTCTCTACGTTTTTCCCCCTGCTTGAGGGAGTAGACCTTCTCAGGGTGGTGAAACTTATCGTTCGTGGGGTAATTAAGGCATTCTGTGGGGACAGCGCGGCTTCCCTTTACGGCGAGTCGAGGTTCCTGCGGACGGCGGAGGCTAATCTCGCTGTCATACGTGGGGTCACTCTGCGGTGCGGCATCTGCGCCGCAGGGATCAGAGGATAAGGGGCGTGTGCCCCTGGCTGAAGTAAAGGGAGCAAGCGGCCTTAGGGTGGGCTGCTCGTAGGGAGGGCGCGAGGAGAATACGAAATGGTATCTTGGTAACGGCTCGGGTCGCGGATTGTGTGTCTCTCTCCCTGTCGAGGGTCGTTGGAAGGTGGATACAAAGCGGCCCAGCATAGAGAATAGCGGTAAAATGGGCCAAATAACTTTCCCGACAAATTGAGTAGTGCCACTCAATTTAAGGAATATTAGGGATTTTACTTTAGCATAATCAAAGCACGGGGATCGGGTTGGTGTGATGGTTAGAGTGTTGGCCTCCCGCCCCGAGGACTCGGGTTCAAATCCTTGCGGTGGCAGAGTATTTTCAGAAATTGACCGATACCTGCATGATGTGTGAAGGACATTATAAGCGCAATTCTCCGTCTGCCGGATGGGACGTTAAGCCGTGGTCCCCTAGGTGCCTCTCGTCAAGAGCAAGCTAATGCTGACGCCGAGTTTCTCTCCGCCCTTCCTAACTTACCCATTCCTCATGGCGCCAATGACCTTACCTGTCGGTCGTCCCCTCCAAACACCATACCATACTATGAAAATACTTATCTATTTCCAATTTTCTTTGTTCCTACCGATCCAGGTTTTGGCACGTAGTGAAAATATGCAAATCCATTTTGATGGTAGAGATAACTTGAGATACTTTTTCACTCGTATTATTTTTCTATATGTTTTCTGTGAAAAAGTACCACACCTTTTTAATTCTTTACAATGGGTTTTAACAAAGTTAGGCCTGAAACCATCGAGTTTAACACTGTATTTAGTAAAAATTCATTAATTCGTCGTTCGAAAATGCGTCCAAATGCCAAAGAGTGCCATCAGGAGGACGCTAATGATCCTAGCATGATGCCTTGCGTGATCTTGAGGGAAATCTGTCTGGAAGATAATAATTTTTTGGTTGCGTGAGCGGAAAGCGCTGTCGTCATAAATCACTGGGCAATGAAAGCATATACCCTTCCGTCTTTAGAGTAATGTGTTTTTAATTCCTTATGATCTCCGTTCAAGTCAAACAAAGGTTTTTGCGGCCATATCAGGGTGAGAAATCACCGCTTAACGTTTATTTCAGCATTATGAAGGCCTGTAATCATGTCGTAGTGAGAATTTTTCAGTCATGTATCAGTGACGTCATGCTAAAATTATAAAATTAGCAGTACCGGAATGCACTTTACTCAACTTATTTTAGCAGTGAAATATTACTGTATGTTTTTTATTGCTATTTATTATTTAAATGTTATTACAAATATTTTTGTTTTGATTAAAAATGTGTATAATAGAAATTTTGAGGCTACAAAATTGATAAAAGTGTTATTTGACTATCATGTCTTTTGCTAACTAGTGACAGTATGGCGTTCCGGCACCATGACACCTCCGCCATGTATGTTGTTCGAAGGCCACGCACATGGAGCAGATTGACATGGTTAGAAATACATTTGTTCATTCTTCAATCAAAGAAATTTCGTGAACGCAGACTTTTCATATACCGTGCCTGATCGCCATGAAAAAAATTCTTCACATGAATACCAACTCATTCTCATTGTTTTTTCTAAAATTATAGAAAAAAAAGCCTTTGGTACAATACGCAGTGATTGTCTCTGCAAAATTATTCCCATGGTTAAAAAGTGAAAATATGCTATCCGTGAGAAATACAGTTCAACTTCTTTCTTATTCTTTTCTCATTTTTTTTAACTGTTATACCTCGTTTACTTGCGATGGAGCGTGATTATCTGGAGCTTTGCAGATTAATTTCCAATAATCCTCGTTCAAGTAAAACAAAGGCTTGTATGACCTTATCATGTTTAGAGATCCTAGGTTTTAGATAGAGCTCTTAGGTCACGTTGTGGCAGGAACTCATGTTTTGGTGACATTTTCCAATCATGGAATCGGGGAATACGCCTTGAGTGTCTTCGTAAAATGCTGATAATAAATGAAAAGAAAAACGATGCTATATATGCCATTAAAGTCCGACTTGGATTCTGTTTAAGACTATGCATGTTTTTGACATGTGCTCGTGTACTTGCATTGGATAGTAAATGATAATATTATTTGCTGTGAGAAACTGAGCAATGCCCAAGAAAAATGGTGGCCAAACTATTGATGCTTAATTAAACTAAGTCTGCGTTGTAGGTGGTGAAATAATTTCTTCCGTTTTCAATCGTATTTTAAACCTTCTCTTGTTCTATACCCCATTTATTTGCTTCATGTTTAACTGTGTTGCTAAATCCCAAACTTTTCGTTAATTTAATTTCTTTTGACTTTTCAAGTTAGGTCGGTCACATCTAAATCTCGATCTCTAAAATAATAAGGTATATATAAGGAAATGACGCACGACGAAAAAATCCTTATTCAGCCATTGCCTTGCTATTACAACTAAATGCGAGTTGCCACCCTCTTTCCATGAGCTGTTGATGTCATCAGAGTTTCGGCTCAAATCCAGTCTCAGCATTTATGAAAATATAATTCTTGAATTGAAAAATGATTTTAGTAACAACCAATTTCGTCACTTTGCGACATATTCATGTTCAAATACTGGATATAAGTGGAGTATGACCGAATATTAATTGGGTATTGACCTTATATTCATTTTATTTGAACCCGACGATGTCGCACTTCGATGAAACTGGTTGTTCCTAAAAATCACTTGTGAAATTTATCGAGTTTTCTATTTAACATGAAGCAATTTCACCCAGTCACGCCTCAAACCATCAATTCCAGAATTGAACCAGATTATTTTTAAAATCCATGTTTTGTGTGTTTACTTTGTGCATTCGTGACATCATGGATCAAAATGTAAAATTATCTTGCTATTACAAAAAAATGCGAGTTGCCGCCCTCTTTCCATGAGCTGTTGACGTCATCAGAGTTTCGGTTCATTAGCTCATTCACAGAGAGCTCCTCATTGCTGGAAGGAATCCATCACTGGAGTGTGAACCACGTCAGGTCGATGTGAATGTCCGAAGGGTAGCTGAGACGCGATGATCCTCTCGGCAAGAGTATGTGACGTCATCAAATTATCTTCAAAACTTTGAGAGACGTCGATTGTTGGCCCTAAATTGATCAAGTGGTGGGCTAGGAATAGAGAAACTGAGGAATTCGCGACTCTTTATTTCTCGAAATTTAAAAAAATAATTAGTCTCTTCGATGATAATGGCTATTTAAATTTATATGCATGGCCTAATCTTTCTTCATGGATTTTTCAACGGTTCATATTAAAATAGTTTTTCCGTCATGTTACTTACAAATAAAATTATTTTGTAATCATTTGAGATTTTTAATTTATTTTGACCCCACGGCATTCGCGCCATTATTTCCCTGACAGATGTATTAACTCTGCAAGCCTGTGTCGTATTCCTTTTGATATGTATTCGTTTTTAATTAAGGATGAGGGGAAAAGCAAGATGACAGCCCCTCAGCATGTTAAATGTTCTCTTTCAAAACCTTTTCCCTTTCACGTGATGAAAATGGTAACCAAACTCGAAGCAATTCAATTTCTTTTGATCATAAATGGAAGTAATTAATTTACTACAAACGCAAACATAGAATTGGATCGATTCGTTTTTGAGACGATAAGCGATCTTCAGTGAGTGTGTGAGTGAGTGACCCTGGGGTTAATTTTATTTCATGCGCTAAAAGTGTGTTGGTGATGACGCAAAAAACTTTGAGGACTAAATATTTTCAATAACATTCCAAGTAGCATTCTTATATTTTTTAGGTGCCACTCACGAAGAGCAACTAAAAAGCCGCATTGAAATGCAAAATGTGTGCTAATTTCCCAGAGAATAGTAAACATAAATATTGAATATTCCCTGCCAGAGCCTGGTACACTCATAAGTAGGCTACCATATATTGGGCGGAAAGTTTATGAATTACTTAACACACTAAATTCATTAAAATATGTAGTTATTACAAGTAATCACTATTTTCTAAACATTAAGTTTATTGTCACGTAAGTTCAAAAGCTTTTAGAGCTAATTTCGATTTGTCACTTCCTCCCACATTTAATTCTATCTAGTTATTTCTTCTCCAACTTTGGTTTCCAGTTAAAAGTTCTCGTAACAAAAAAGAATAATAATTATGTTAATTATTGCGAGTTTCAGTTTGGCCATTTCAGGTTCTTTGGGGCTGCAATAGTAAAACAATTCGTCTATGAAGTAGAATATAGTATTTTTCTAGCAATCCTGTTTTTAGATTTCCCGCAAGCCTTCATGATCGAAGTTCATGATGCCCTGGCTTCCCTACGCAACGATCGTACGAGGGCTGTTTTTTCAACCTCCGATAGCTCGTGAACAGAAGGCGAAGAGATCGATGAAAAATAATTTCATTGCTAATATTGAGCATGGAAAGAATTTGGGAAGGACATATCAAAACCCAGCGTTGTTGGAAAAAATGATCACCTGTTCAAGATAAAGTGCCGATCACAAAGGACAAATGCGAAGCAGTTCTCCTTCTTGAATAGGGCCATAAGGGACTGGAACGATCTACCAGCAGAACTATTTGAGTCCTTCCCGAAAAATTGAAATAGTTTTAAAAAGCGGCTGAAGAAGTAGGGACCAAGGGCTTTGTATAATGTTTTCTATTGTTTTTTTCAAATGTTTTCTATTATTTTTTCAAATGTTTTCTATTGTTTTTTTTTTCAATTTTTTTATTATTTTTTCAATGTTTTCTATTGTTTCTTTTTTTATTATGTAACTGTTACCACCAGGCTAAATGCCTACTTGTAACAATTTTAATAATAATAATAATCGCCTCGGCGATTGAGAAATTGGTCGTGCCTGTGTACAAAGTTAACTCAAACTTATTCATAGGATTTTGCCGCCATTGACTTGTAATAGATTTTGCCTTTGTCCTGATGCTCATCGCTCGTTTGAAAACGCTTCCCCCCTAGCCACATCTTCATTTCATCGTCAAGATGGAAGTCACATGGCAAATGTCCCATCGAAATTGCTCAGTTTTCTGGCTGTCGCTTCGCAGTGAACACTTGGCGGTAGAATCAATCGAGGCAGCGTAGTTAATGAGATTGCTACTAACTAAACTAACTAACAACTTACGGTCGAAAATGACTTGAGCGTGTGGTGCGGAGTACTCGCAATGGGGAACATGCACAATTTTTTTAAGTACTGGAATAAGAAGGCCTCTACCTCAAATGTGCTCGCCGAAAATTTCGCGTATGAATAATGCTTTTCAGCTGAGCTATGAGTCTTTAAAAATTGATCTCCATCGGCTGCTTGAAAACACGACGTCATCGGAGCGTGACGTCACGGCATGGAATCCACTGATGACAGACTGTAGAAGTGGATAGAAAATCGATCTACGAGGGCTCAAATGCAAATTTGGCGAAAATAATTGCTGTTGTAACGACAAAATGCAGGCTGTGAATATTTTGGGTTGCCAAGGCGTTGTTGAAATAAATAAAGGGGATTGTTTGGGGAAATTTGGTAAGCAAAAAAAATCAGCCGCCATAAGGAAATCGAGCTAAAGTTAACTGAGGTATTTTGCTTTCTTAAATCCCTCTTAAGTCAATTTGCCCTTTTAGGAACTACTACAAAGCTCGGCGAAGATTTTTACTTCGATATCTTGCATTCAAGGCTATACCACTCAACTCTCTTTAGCGAAGTGAATGGTGTACCGTGCAATGACGTCAGAAGGCGTTTCAGGTCACGTGACTTCAAGCGATATTCGAGCATTTTTAATTAGCAATTATTGACGTTTGCGTAGCGCTAGGAGAGTTTTGGCTTATATATTTGGACTCATGAGAAAATTTCCTATTCAATGAGACTAACTAGCATGATGAACAAATTTCGTGCATGTTCCCCATTGCCCTATCTGCACAGTACCGGCCTGTCGTTTGTACAGTTCTTTTGTTGGGCGATCCGAAGTAGAAAAAAAAACAGTACCTCGTATTTGTGAAAACGAGTTGGGCCGTCTTGCAAGTAGTATGTATAAGGTGCTCGAGGAGAATAGAAATGTACGGGATTTGCTGGGGCGGAACTAAAATACAGCCGGAAGATCCCTTCCTCGGGCGCTGACGTAAGACAACAACCCAAGAGAACCACCCGTCCCAATACATTCCTATATCTTTCCTTCTGAAAGAATGAGACTGAGAGGAAGAGAATGGTGGAAAGAGGGGTTTTTCTTCGATTGGATATATGATTTCCGTTTCTCTTTCCGCCAGCCTTTTCTTACGGTCATGCTGAAATATATGTACGATTCCACAATAACTTAATGGAGTAAAAAGATTATTGTCAAATATAAGCGGCATGTTTTGCACTGGTTCAGTTCATCATCATAAGTCAACAATCCTAAGACTAGTTTGACGCAGCTCTCCATTTATCTCTTCCGTTCGTTGAAAATTTTAACTGAACAAATATTTAATTTATTCCTTTTAGTTCGCGATAATATATGTTACTAAAATAATTCGATTTTGTATTATTAATCAATCATGCCAACATTTAAAAAAATGACCTCGCAACCCATTCATTTCGTTGTCATGTACGCTAAGTTAGATGTTACCACCGTCTGGAACCCATTGCTATAGAGGGTTTGGAATGGGGAGAGGTTGGGAAAATAAGGGGTTATTCTGGTTCCTGGGGAATTCAGGCAACTGGAAAGAGCAGGGTTTTGGCGTTGGGTGGTTGTGGCAGGGGTTAGGGGGGGATAGCGCCCCAGGAACATCCTGGACGGGACCCAGAGGCGCCAGCAAGGGAGGTTTTCTGGGAGTATGGCGCCCTGCTACCGGTGAATAAAAAAAGAACGAGAACCACCCCTGTCGCCTCTCTGACGTCCGAAAACTCTCCACGTGTTCAACCGCCCTCTCGCATACTCCTTCCGAAAAACTCCTCCTCACGAGGTAGGAGGAGCTCTCCCGGTATTTCCTCAATTCCACTAATGCTTCTCAGTTCACTCAGCGTGCATGACAACGTCGGCATTTGTATGTTTCCAACTTCCTATCCTCTTCGTGCTAATAGATTCAACGGTGTCAGACCAGATGTTAAGGGAACATGTTACGAGGATTAATAAAAAGATTTTTGCAATGTCCATTTAAGACTTTTAATTGAGTACATCGTGTTTCAACGCTAATTTGCCATCATCAGGTACACTGGTTTCTGTAAGGTAGAATTTATAGATATGTAAATAATTTGATAAAAAAGGATTTTTCATTGCTCATTTGGACTTGAAATTGAGTACACGGCGATTTACATATCAAAATCAAATAACAGTTGCAATAAAAGATCAGACATCGAGCACCTAAGCAAAATTTATTATTATTTAATTCATCGAAATTAAAATTGTTTAGTATAATTTAGATACCATTTGTTAACAAATGAATCAATATTTATAAGTAACCATAGCTTTGTTCGCGTCGCTTGCTCCATCTGCACCTTCTGCACCGGAAGGTGCAATGAAAATCAGGCGGGTGCAGGAAGGTTCAACTCGTGCGACGCGAACGGCAACGTAACAACAAAAATGGCGCGGGACATGATTATAATAAACATTTTCGAAGAGGATTTTTATGAAGACTGTAATGCTATTTTCCCAGCTTTCATTCAGCCGCAGGATAGATATAACGTGTTATTCCAGTAATTGTTGCATTTACTCGGGTTTGTTATGATTCTGGTTGAACTAATATTGAACACATTTGTTTATTGCTTGTTTGTTGTTTGATTGTATTGGCATTGCGTTGCAAATGCCTCTACATCTTCCTTTATTAAGAATAAGGTTTTAAGCTTTTGCAATTATGGCAAATTTGATATCGATATCCTAGACCTAAGTTTATTAATTGGTGTGAGAAAGGTGTCAATGAGCTGAAGTTACTATTTATATGTAAACATTGCCTTTTCACTTCATATACGCCTTTTAGTTATGCTAGTTGTTTTTGTTAAAGGCTATTGCATTTTTATTACGCATTAATTTCTTTACTCGATTACTTCCAGTAGATGGGAAAATTACTTGACAACTTTTTTAAAAGGATTCGTGACCACCGGGGCTAACAATTTTGCTAATCTCGTTCGAATTTTTCGGGAACACGAAGTGGTCCGTAATGAAATTCTTAAGTGTAATGACCAAAGGCAATTTGGTCATTTGGAAGGCATTGTCCGAATATTTTTGTGTCTGGCATTTCCTTCGTACCTATACTGCCCATATGAATGAAAGGATATTTGTTGCTGCCTCATTCCATATTGATCCAAGTGGTTCGTTGGTTCAATGGCCTCAGGGTCGTATATATAATATAAGTATTACCTCTGTATTCCCAAGATCGTCGAGGAAATCTTTGCCCCTATCTAGAATCTGAGATAGTATTTTTATCGTTGTAAACGACCATCTATTTCATAGAAATCATGGTGAAAAATAATGAAAAACTCGTTCAATACTGCGGAAAGACTAATTAACATTCATGAATCGAACTAACGGAATATCAGTGGATTTCATTGAGAAGGTTGGTGGTGTGAAAGACGTCATATTATTCGAAGTCATAAGTGGTCAGTTGTGGCAAAAAAAACATTTTTATTAATCACAATATCACCTACCATAGCGACAAATACCACTCCATCCTCATCGAAGAGTAATTCATTGTGCTTGTCTACATTGGTATAGCTGTCATTTTAACAACACTACATGGATCCACTCACGATACTGTTTCATTCACGAGAAAAGAATGTATACCTACTGTAACGTTTTAAAAAATTGCTATTGGATTGGCATCAGTCTTCCGTGGGAGTTATAGTAAATGTATAGTCGACGACGCAAACAAATCGTTTTAGAAAATTGTTTATTGATAGGTTACTATGCTAAAACTAAGGTATTTTTCATTCGAATAAGCACTTTCGCCACGTTTAATGAGAAGCGTCCATTTCATTTGACTATATATTATAAGTTCGCTTGTGTTTACTATTTAACCACTTGAAAAAATTTATTATTATTAATATTTCACCCAGTCTGATGTATTTCAAATATCAGATGTTTTATTTCCGAAGAAGTAATGTCAAAATGAAATACCTTCCAATTATCTATCATAGCCATTTGCTTTCCGCCTGTTTTCGTCTGCTATTACCCATGATTCCTGAAGTTGCACCTTTTGCTCCACCTCCGAAGCTGGTGCAAAAGGTGCAGATAAAAGTTGCACCTTTTGAACCTGCACCCGCGACGCGAACAGCGTTCGTCACTTGCAACTTCCGCGACGCGAACGCAAAAGTGGCAGAAAGGTGCAGGAAAGTGCAGAAGTTGCAGCGACGCGAACAAAGCTCATGATTAGCCTATGCCTCGTTCACATTACGATCGTCCGAGCCGTCGTCGGAACTATCGTGCATTCACATTACGATGGTTGAAACCTGTGCTGCTCTCTAGTGCTGACATCTAAAGTGAACGGGAAATTGATGATTAGCAAAGCTGTTGAGGTTTGCATTGACAAGATGTTACTGTTTTCAACGTGTATTTACCGAATAATTTTTCTTCCGCTCATATTCTTCCTTCCTAGGACAAATCCATGAAAATAATAGAGCTTCACGAGCTTTTCGTCCTTCTCTTGTCGCTTCCGTTTCCGGTCTCCCAGCGCCTAACCATAGTAAAGTGGCAACGTTCGGAACTACGTCAACTATAGTCAGAACTTGCATTCACACGGCTAGTTCGGTCAACTATCGTTAGGACGACGGCTCGGACGATCGTAATGTGAACGGGGCACTAGTAACAAAACTTTTCTATCACAGGTATGTTGTTTAATTCTGTACACAATTTTTTAATTTACCAATGAATTTGTACTGCACAATTGTATTCAAATTTTTGTAACCACTTAATTAATTTATTTTCTTTATTTTCTTTGTAAACATTCATTATAATTAAGAGCCCTGAGGAAGGAGAATAAATCTCCGAAACATTGGCCAAATGTGAGTTTAATTTATCATGACCAATCTTATCTCCAAGATTTATATCTCCAAGAGCATAAACATTACATTGTTATTAATGCTACTGCGTCATAATCAAATACACTGGATATTAAAAGGCAATATTTTAATAAAGGAAAACTACGAGGGTTAGTAAAAATATGATTTTTCAATGCCCACTTAGAGTTTTAATGGAGTACATAGTGATTAAATGCAACTGCATCATAATCGGGTACACTGGATTTTAAAGGGTGGAATTTTTCTATCTTTTAGATCTACCCATGGAAAACCAGTGTCGACTTAAACTTATAATCGAGAAAAACGCGTTTCATTGATAATGCATCATCATCAGGTAGTTGCAGTGATTTTAAAAAGGAAAAAAAATTAAAATAATAATTTAAATGAAAAAACATTCTTCCTTTTAATAACCAGTATACCTGACGATGACGCAGTAACGTTGAAACACAATGTATTCAATTAAAAGTGAACATGCAAAATCTTCTCTTTTCAACGCTACGTTGTATCTATCAGGTATAATGGTTTTTAAAAGGTAGAATATTTTTAAAATTTAAATTCTTCATTTGTTCCTAACGCGTTGTACTTAATTAAATGTCTGAGTGGACATTGAAAAATATTTTCTTTGTTAGTCCTTTTCATTCCTGTACCTAAGTTACAATTCTGGAAAGGTAGAAACACGGAAGCGATCAGGGGGCAAAGGCTGAATAAAACCACTCGTAGTACTTCAAATACCTAAGGAGACGTTAGTTAAGGAGCATCAAATAGTCGATGGCATTGCAGGAAGTACGTATGAAAAAACATTCTACGACACCTGCTTTAAAACAACTCCGTTTCAAAGTCAGAATTAGCAGTGACTAACTGAAGTATCAAATTACTTCTATAGATTACCTTTTACGCTTCTGACCATATTTTTTATCTCAAGAAAACTAGTGTTTTCCCTGAAATCAATGGTGGCACATTTCTCTTAACAATTTAAAGCAGTATTAAAATATGACATTCATTGGAAAATTAGGAATTGGCAAGTGATTTTCATATGCGATACATTTACTACCGTATTTTCTAGAATTATAGACGATCATATGAATTCCTCTTTCGATTAGTTTTCTATATTTAAATTTCTACTGAGGCAAAGAAATATATATAAATGTGAGAAAACGTAAGTTAAAAGTAAGCAGGAGTTAAAGATGAAGATTATTATCTCTGGTTCATTCATTTATTCTTTACGATTTTTTCATTCAGACTGTATCGGGGGATATAATTGGCTCGCCATAAACAAGTGTTGACATTAATTAAGAAAAAATGATTTTTTTCGTAATCTTCGACGAAAGATAATACCATTTTAATTACAGAATATCTATAAATACTGTGTATCGCATAGGTGAGTGAATATTATTGAGTTTATGAATACAAACTCCCGGAATTGAACGTGAAAGTAGTTTAATTAAAAAGTTTTCCATTCACCGAGTGAAAAAAAAAACGGAAAATATTAAGGGAAAGGCTTCATATGTAGCAAAATGAAGTCGTCATTACGAATGAATCCCAATAAGGAAATATCTTATATCTTTCTCATTGATCCAGTGTCAGCGTTTATGAAAATATAATTCTTGAATTGAAAAATGATTTTAGTAACAACCAATTTCGTCACTTTGCGACATATTCATGTTCAAATACTGGATATAAGTGGAGTATGGCCGAATATTAATTGAGTATTGACCTTATATTAATTTTATTTGAACCCGACGATGTCGCACTTCGACGAAACTGGTTGTTCCTAAAAATCACATGTGAAATTTATCAAGTTTTCTATTTAACATGAAGCAATCTCACCAAGTCACGCCTCAAACCATCAACTCCAGAATTGAACCGGATTATTTTTAAAATCAATGTTTTGCGTGTTTACTTTGTGCATTCGTGACATCATGGATCAAAATGTAAAATTTGTTGTATTCCACGCAGTATGTAATAAAACACTCAACCGGTTTCGACCTTTTCAGGTCAATAGAAGAACCGAAGCAATTACCTACTGTTACCATGAATCGAAAAATATGGCTACTTTCTCTTGTACAGAAAAAATATTACTTATATCTCGTTGTTTCTTGGCAAAAAAGGAAAACCATTTTTCATATAAAATTAATTTTTGCTCGTTTACTTAAAAATTACTCAACCATTTATTTTTACACCAATAATTTTTTTCTGCAGATTTGGAGAAAAAAAAATAACTTGCTAGGTTGCTAAACATATATACTTAAGTTTGTAAAGGATTTTTAGTGGAAATTAGAACAAAAAATTAGCAATGACTAGAATACAAGTTTAAAAAATGTCAGCTGCCCAAAAGAGCGGTTATTGCAAATAAATAATATTACGACATCACTCAAAAAACCATTCACTTTGATTTACCGGTTGGATACTTTATGCACTATCAGGTAAAGCATGTTATGGTACACTCTACACAAACCATATGGTGCTAAATCGGCTCATCAGTTTCCTTAAAAGTGGTGGCTGCCGCGCAGTGATATATTTTATTGACTGAAACTGATGCTTACTTATTTCCGTGGGATATAAATTTTTCTTCCTTAGTTTAAATTCACATGTTGGCCTTAGAAATCTCTTTCATCACAGAAATTACTACTAAAACGCTTAATGAACAGTTAAATTGAATAAATTTAATGCAACATATTTCCTTTCGACATTATTAGAGGTTCACCACTTGATAATGACGTAAACCTCTTGATGTAAAGAGGAGAACCTCTTGACAGTGACCTGAAAAGGCCGATACCGGTCGAGTCTTTAAATAAATATTGTGTGGAGTACTACTTTTTCTTAACTTTTTAATCCATCATATTATTTTTTCTGCATTCCCTCTCACACCGAAGGATAAAGTGTTGGATTACTCATAGTATTTCTTAAATGGCTCAACCGTTTTCGACCTTTCAGGTCATTATCGAGAGGTGAATTTCATTATTAATTTCATTAATAACGAACATTCACCTCTCATTCATTCATAATTATATCGAGTCTATAGAAAAAATGTCAATATTGAAAGAAGAATTAAGAAATTGGTTGTATGAGAATTATATGCTCTAACATGTACTTTGGACATAATCGGGATGATGTATATCTATGTACATATGTATTCATACACAAAATTGTATGTGATGTGCATATTTGGGTTCTTGAGTGAATGTATCCGTGTATGTCACAGATTCTTTTTCATTTATTTTTGAGTTTTCTTGTGGGAGTGGAATTACGAAAAATATTTGATTTAACTCCGTATTTTTATTTTTTTTCTATACAAACTATCTTATTCACAGGTAAAATTTTCCGTCCACCGAATACCAGTTGACTTTTTATGTAATAGTCCGATCTTTAGGTTAAAAGTGGAACCTGCTGACAAGCCTTGTATGGCTAAGCGGGACCCTATCATTTTTACCATGCATGTTAATCCGAATTTTGCATATATATACTTTTGTCTAGCGAAATATAATATTTATGATATGCTACGAATATGTACCTGATGTTTTTCTCAATAGGAGATATTGATGCATGGTCTGTGTTAACTAAATAAGCGATAAAAATACAATAATGTTTATTTTGTATACTTTGTATACTTGTTCTTAAACTTGTCATTATTATTATTAAAAAATAATTTATAGCTGTAAGTGAAATAAATTATAAAGCTCTTCTTGTGGACTTCACCTCTTGATAATGACCTTTATAAGGTTGAAACCGATTGAGTGATTTCATCAATGCTGTGTGGAATACAAAAAACGTTTACTTTTATAATATATAAGATTATTTTTCTCCCTATTCCCTCTCATATCGAAGGATGAAATGTTGACGCTGGATCGTGGAAGATGAATGTATGTGAGGGGAAAAGTAGAGTTGGGGTGGTTTCGGGAGCATGTGGGGAGGATAGCTTGAAGAGAGTGCTTAGCACAAAGTTTCTCCAACTTTGAGGCGGGTGGCGACGATGGAGGAAGGGTTGAGTGAAGTAGTCGACGCCAGAGTGTTTTGCAAGAAAAGACGATTCGCCCCAAAACCTCACCTCCCCCTCGCCCTACCCTCTCTCCCTTCGGCCGGAGAAACTCCCGATTCGACACGTTCATCGAAAAGTTCCGCTAACCTAACGCGTCGCATTAGCCAAACTCCGTAATGATAGTGATAATAACGACGTGGGGGATTATGGGCGAGTCTGAATATCATCTGCGTTTGCCGCTTTTCCTTACCCTTTGGATATAGCTTGAGGGTATTCTGCTTACTGCGTCGTACCGCAAACGCCAAAAATGCTGTTCCTTGCATGTTGTTGTTGAGGTTTCGTGGATTTTATAGTAATGAAACTCGCTTCCACTAACTCCTTGGTGTTTTTTGTCATATGTATTTGAGGCTTCATGGATTCCATTGTAATGAAACACCCTTTCACTACCTATTCAGTGTTCTTTGCCATATACTATTGAGGGTTCATGAAATTCATGGAAATCAAACATACTGTTTCAATATTTTTGTCAAATGTACAGTATTCACAAGGAACATTTTGTATTCTTCACAGTTTTTTCAGATTTCCAACTGAACCAGTGCTAAACATTCCGCTGATATTTGAAATTAATCACTCTACTATATGAAGTTAATGTTGAATCGAACAAATATTTCAGCATGAACATCAGTGACTTTCAATAACTGACAACGTGCGTGATTTGGTAGTTAAATCTTAATAGTGGATAATTTGAAGAAATACTCGCCAATTATAATTATTAGATAAATGTAATTCCTGTATCATCGTTATGTGAATTTGACTGCTGCTTCTACCGGGCTATTAAGCAGTAAAACCAAAAACTTAACAAGTATTTCCATAGAATATGAATATTTTTATACTCAGTTTTCCTGGTGAAATGAAGAAGGGAAAACATTTCGGGAAAGGCTTCTTTATATAGAACAGAAAAAATTATCGTTGCGCAACAATCCAACTGCTAGTTTCTTAATTTTGCTTGAAGAAGCGATGTATTTTACGAATAATATTTTTTCTCATCTAAAACCTGATTTTTCACAATGTTCTTTCTCACTTATTGATATTCATGCACCCTGGTTATTCCTAATGCGTTCAATTTTCCACTTAACCACCCGCTCATTGCATAAAATTTGTTTTTATTATTTCTATCGGGCCAAAAAACTTCCATCATTGATTTTTCATCATAGGCTTTCAAAAATACTAACTAAAACGATTCAAAAGTCATTATACTTAAATAAGTTCCTTCTGCGACTTCAAGAAATGTTTGTCTGGCGGAAATTGTTGATGCTTTAAGATTTTTTCTGAACTTTTATCTAATAACTTAAAATTTTCACTCTAATATTGCGTCTTCCTGAAGATGATCTTCCATACAGTAAAAAAGAGGAAGTTAATGTAAAAATAGAACCTCGCATCATTTCTCAATATTGGCAAAAAGAAACTGAAAATTCCATGCACAAAGTAACTTATTTATATAAGCGGATGTTTGTATATCCAAAATCGGTGGACTTCAACACCGTTTCACCGGCCACGAAATTTCTCTCATTTATATATTTTTCTTAGGATAAGATTTATTTTGCCATTTACTTGCTCCTAGATTCGTTGAAGAGCACGTGCCGTTATAGTTTATGTTAAGCATTGAGTTTGGTGCTGCGGTTATGGGTTTTTCTTTTTGGAAGTAGTTTCACCCACGACAAATGACTATGATTCTTTTACCGCATGACAGAATAAAACATGTGCCCTACCATTGGAATGTATTTCTTTGTAGGGTAGTGATGGGTAACAGTCAGCAAGATTCCTTTTCCGAAATATTTATCATAATGCCGGGATGATGCCATTTGTAGTGAATCATTTTCATTTGCGTGACCGATTGTAGCAGACGGCTGCGTTCGGTGGAAGTAAATTCACGACAGAACGTGAGTTTTTATAATTTTTCAATTTTACGCAACGTTTATCTAAACTGTGGGACGGCGTAATTTTTTTCTGTGATTTTGGCTTTTATTTGACTACTAAGTTTGTATAGCATTACTTTATATGCATACTTTGCCTCGATAATTCATGCAGCTACCTGGTTCGCATCTCATCATATGGCTGTGTTATGGCACATCAAGTGCTTTTGGGGTAAGAGTCCTGGGGCAAGTGTCCGCATGTGGACTCTTGCCCCATGGGCGCTGACACCTGCCCCATTTTATACCATTCATTTTCGTATGAACTCATAGCTTCTACTATAAATATCATATATAATTTGTAAATATCGTAGATAATTGCATTGAAAGAATATGCGGGTCTGTAAGAGAAAAACCGATTGAATGAATTAGGACAACAAATTTTGTAGGAAGCTACTTTGAGGCGGAGCAATGGATTATCATATACCAGCTGGTCAAGGAATTAGTGAATTGTCTTCGCGTTAACGTCCTCAGGCGGTATGTGTAGTACAAATACATAATGTAAAGATTGCTAATTTAAAAAAAATTACTTAATATCAGAATTTTAGATGCACTTAACTGGTATGTACATATGCATAATACTGTCAGTTTTCTTAGCTACCTGTAACAGAATCGAAACTTGAAGCACGTACGTGGTGGAAGGGCTCCATACTAATAATGAAAGGCACTTTGTTTCTTCCACAAGTTTATAAAAATTTATATTTTATGACCGGTTTAGGCTTTAACATCAAAAAACCCAAACCTCCTCCCTCCTCCCCCACATTAGCAACCATAGTATATCGATGGCTAAGTTCTAGCAACACGTATCTCAAAAATAGCAGATTTTCAGAAGAGCAAAAAAAAAACGATTATTATTTGTTTCTTGCACACTGAAATTAAAAACCAAAAGTTCATAAAATTGAAAAAGAAGCATTCATTTGCAAACAAAGAGTTGTTTTTTGCTTGTATTTTATTTTTTTAAATGTCATTACGATTTGTTTAAGATACCTGCATAAAACCGGCAGAATTTGTGATACGTGTTGTAAGAACTTAGCCATCGATATATAAACCTGCTCCCATCACATATCTTCTGTATTTGATGATGGTGTAGTTGCCGATACCGGTCATAAAATATAAATTTTTTTAAACTTGTGGAAGAAACAAAGTGACTTTCATTATTAATACCTGCTATAGGAATGAGTGCATATTACCCTGGCTCTCATTTTTCCGAGAAAGCGTTTGAAAAATAAGCTTGCAAATTGAGCACCTTTAGGGTCTCTTTTGCTAACGAGTGATTCGGGATTCCACAGTTCAAATATTTATATTTGACTGCCTGAAACATTTTAAATAAAATTAAAAACCCTGATTATCACTGTGGAGGTTGTGGAAATTGTTCTGGGATCCACTAATTGTTGATTTGATAATGTGTTATGAATATAAGCCGTGGAGGAAAGAACGTTGTACCACATATTCGGGAAAGGGAAAGTTCACATGTAATTCACTGTGATTAGTGCTCTAGCCCCTTAAGGATAGGACACTTGCTCCACGTGAGGGGCAAGATTCCTATTTGTATTTCTCTCACATTTTGATAAATAACGGTAATTCTTTATTTTATCTCCAGGAATGGAAAATAGGCAATGCAGTACATGTAAAAGAGAAAACAGTGTGTTAAAATTAAAATAATTGTTTGAACCTGGAAGCATAATTGTTATCATTGTTTGTTCGATGCGTACTCTTGCCTCTCTTTCCCTTAATTGTCTTAAAAAGTTTTTATTTGGTAAATATCAAAAGTTTCTCATTAATCAACTTACTTGTACGAACCTTAAATTTCTGTACGTGAAAAAGAGATAATAATTATTAAACTATATCTTGATCAACTTTGTGGAGTTTCGCCATACTGATGTGAGAAATAACAACTTAGTAATAATAAGACGTTATGTCGATAATTACTATCAATATTACTCCAATCATCAGTGACAATAACTTTAAATTGTATGATTTTTAGCTGGTAAGTGAGTTAGCAAAATAATACCGTTTACATTCGTATTGAAAAGTATTTCCATGTAGTAACGTTACCATATCCATGTATGCTTCTTTAAATTACTTTTTAATTTAAATATTTCTAACCCTGAGCTGTTTCTGGGAGAAATCAAATTTCAAGATTTTTCATTCTGAAAACTTTACACTCAATGATAACTATCCTGGCAGCTAAATATTTCGTCATTAAAATTTACACTAAAAAATAATATTTAGTTCAGATATCTCCTAAATAGAGCTGAAAGTTTCAAAATTTTGGATTTTGCTTAGAAGCAACATTGGGTTTTAAAGGGTAAATACCGAAGAAAAAAGCAAAAAAGTATATGCTAGAGTATTAATGGTAAGATAAATGCTGGTTTTACTTGTATTTCAATTCACTCCCATTTTCACTAAGTAAATATCTGAAAATCCTATTTTTAATTAAGTGTCACACAATTATCTCTGTGACCAGCTAAAGTATATATTCTTTACCACCTGCGATGATAATAAAAGATATTTCTGTACTACTTTTAGTGTCTTTTGCGTACATACTTTACCAAAGAAATATAGAAATAAAGGAGTTAGCTAGTCAGATTTTGCCAGAGTCACAAAAATGAAAGGGGTTATTATTTTAAAATAATTATCGGAACGGTAAAGTGGATTCAAGCTTTGGGAAAGTAGCTCCCGAGTTGCGAACTCTAGCGCATGAGGGTTTGGCGGTACTTTGCTCCGTCATACTCGTGAAATGGGGGAGACGGGGGCTGTTGAGGAATATTAGGCTGTCGAGGAGGCGAGAGGGAGTTGTCTCCATGGTGTTGGTTGGAGGGTGCCAGATGAGGGTACCCCCAGCAGTGCTTCAGTTAAAACTTTCTCCTTCCGAAGCGCTGGTGGGCGGAATATTTTACCTTCCCACCTTCCCCGTCTTCAGAAAACCGTGGGAACACGACATCAGGGTTGTATGGTGGGGCGGAAAAGGGGTCACGCGGAAAAGGGCGCGAATCGAATACGAAGCTCAATGAAAGGGTAAAGCAAAGAGTTGAAACTCAGTGGAGGTGTTGATTCATCTATAACATCGATGCGGAAGAAAAGAAAACCTTTATCTCGACGTTTCTTTTCCTTGAGGGAAATATTACCATCAACAATGTAGATCAACCATTCAAATATATCATTCCAACTGAAATGACTATAGTAATTAGGAAGTCCTAAGAAGAGTAAGATGGAAGAGAAGCCTAATGAAAACCTTTATGAGAAGATGGTAAAACCTTATTGGCCATTCTTTGAGTCATTATAGCCTGATGAATACAGTCGTCGTAGTACAAGTATATAGCAAAAACGAAAATGAACACATCGTATGAAATATTTGGAATAGGTAAAGAAGGATGTGAAAGAAAAGAAACACTTAGGTGTAAAAAGATTAGCTGATAGAAGAATTGAGTGGAGAGGTTCATCAAATCGATCTTTGGATTGTTGACCAGTGATGATGATTTTAAAAAGATATTTTCGGTAGTAATACCTGATTTAAAATAGCTCAGTGCAACATTTACATTTAAACTAAGGTCGAAAAATTCAATTTCTACAGAAATAAGCAAGGTTTAAATTTACCAATTAATTGAGGAATGAGAAAACAATGCTGAGAAATAAAATCAGTGGCGGCGTTGATTCCTTTCTAACATCGATGCGGAAGAAATAAAACATTTACATTAATGTTTCATTTCCTAATAGAAAATTTTTTGTCATCGACATAGGCCAACCATTCAAATACATTTCATAAAATTAATTCGACTTATATAATATTTTTAATGATTTCAATAGTTAATTCTGCTTTGAAGGGATTGCTAAGACATAAATGAGAATTTAAAATTAGGTCGAAAATTTCATATTCTACGGAAATAAGTAAGGTAAAGTTTTACAAAAAAGAGGAGTAAGATAAAATTGCAATTAGCGAAACTCCGTGGCTGTGTTGCATTTCAAGCATCGATGTGGAAGAAAGAATAAACTTTACCTCAATGTTTCTTTCCCTAGTGGAAAATATTACCGTAACCGACGTAAGCTAACCATTTAAGGGTTGGTTTTACGCATATCTACGCTCAACTTTCGTATTTTCTCAGGTAATGAGTTATATTTACAAATGTATTCTATGTTGCAACATCAATAATTATTAGTAACGCATCCAACGAGTTTCCAATTATTGAAAAGAAAAACCAGGTCAAAATATTTTTTTTAATGATGCCATATTTCAAATAGAAATGGAGGGAGTATATTGTGGCTGCTTCTTAAACAAATTCTAGCAGATCACAACACCCAGACTTTTTTATGTTTGTCGTGACTAGCCACGGTGATAACTTTACGGGAGTCACCCGAAATGCACAAATTGTGCGAAAAATCCACAGGCAGAAAAAAGTCCGCTTTGACCGGGATTCGAATTCGGATCCTCCGATTTCCGTTATAAATGCTTCCGGTCGAGTGCTTTAGCCAGTTAAGCTACCGAGGTGACATTTATGACGGAAATCGGGGGATCCGGGTTCGAATCCCGGCCAAGGCGAATGATTTTTTTCTCTGTGGATTTTTCGCACACAGACAGACTTTAAATTCCATCCAATTTCAAGTGTATCAAAATACCGAAATGGACTTAGAAAGTATTGAGATTGAAACCCTTTTTGAAGTACTGAGCCCATGCATGTATCTTATGCTTTCAAATACTTCGCATTAAACTAGTTCAATTTCAATTATTTTGTAATGTTTTAAGAAGTGATATCTGCTTTAAAAGAGATTGATAAATCAAGCGTTTGAATTTCAACTTTGGTCGAAAATCATGTTCTGCAGAGATTAGTAAGGTTCAATTTCACTAAAATAATATTTCAATGTGCGGTGGCCACCACCTTTTTTTTGAAGCTGGTGGGAAGATTTATCACCATATGGTTAAAGCAGTGTGTAAAGTGTAGAAAAATATGTTATATTTGCTATTAACTACATCTAGTTAGTGTACCCTACCGATAAATAAAGTGCATTGTTGTGAGAGTGATGTCGTGATATTTTTTAATTTAAATAAACACCGATTTGGTATGCAAAAATTTTGTTCTTTATTTCTAGATAGACCTCATTTTTACTTTCATCTGCTCTAAAAATATCATACAAACCTCCGTATAATTGTTTCGTTGCCTGAAAAATAAAAATTGATTTTTTTCCAAATTTGAATAAAATAAATGATCTATTTTCAAAAAACACAACTGAGTATTTTTAATTGAACAAGCAAAAATCAATTTTATTCGAGATAATAATTCCTTAAAGGGACGAAGAAAAATAGTTAATAATTTGTTCCTAACACGAGAAAGTAGCTATATTTTTTGATTTACGATACTATTAGCGTTGCATTTCAGTTAAATTTCTATCGACCATCTGACCTGTTGGCGGGTGCAGAGCAAGAGGGTGGAAAGATCCTGCTCGAATGCCCTTGTTGGTTCTGATTCGGGGAAATATGGAGGGTCGGGCGTCTTTAGCCCCCACCGCCCGACTTATAAAGTCAAATGCGGATCGGCTCAACACAATTTTTTTTCTCTCCCAACTTCCAAGTTTTCCCCTCCGAGGAGTCCAAAGTGGTTCGTCTGGTTTAATTAAAAAAATTCCTTGCCAAGGGAAAGAAGTTACCCGTCATCCTTATTCAGAAAACGCACTCGATTTTGAAATTTCGGTTAGGGCTGTTGAGCTTTATTTCCCTTCATTATTTGTTAACTCGACGCGCCTCGTTTCCATATTTTCCCTTAAATTCTCGAAGCGCTACCATTTTTTCAGGATTGCGAATTTAGATCTGGTAATGTTATTGCCATTGAGAGGTGCCCATCATTAATTATTAAGTTTTCGTTTATGTATACAATGTTAAGGTTTTTAATTTTAATGAATATTTTTTTTTCGGAGCAATCTCGTTATGGAACATAATATTCTCATTTCATGTACAAAGGAACTTACCTTAGGCACCAACGAAGGCAAGTGGCCCCTTAAGGAGCTGACCGCTGGATAGGTGTAGGAAGGCTTTCATGAATTAGTTATTGCTAAACGATTCATTGATCGAATTTCTACCGAAAATCATCTTGCCTATCAGACAAGAGTTTCGAAATATTTTATCTATGGAAAAATTATAGTCCAATTAAAGTAAACAAATATTTCCACATTTATTTACTTTAAATGGACTATCTCTAACATCAATGCGGAAGAAATAAAACATTCACCCCAATGTTTCATTTCCTAATAGAAAATTTTATCGTCATCGACACACGCCAACCATTCAAATACATTTCATAAAATAAATTCGACTTAAATAATATTTTAATGTTTTAATTAGTAAATTCTTCTTTAAAGAAATTGGTGAGGCCAACATGCGAATTTAAAATTAGGTCGAAAATTTCATATTCTACGTTTATAAGTAAGGTAAAGTTTTACAAAAAAACATATATTGAAATTCAGGGAATTAATTAGAGCAAAATAGAACGAAATTTCAAATGCCCGATTATTGAATGCTTTAAAATCATTGTGCAAAATTTAAAAATTATCCAAGAAATGGGGAGAGGGTTAAAAATCAGTTACATCGACGAAGCATGCAAACATACGAAGCCAATTACGAGAAATCGTGCAAAAAGGTAACAGTTATGTCACTGTGCTTTTACCCGCGATTTCAGATGCTCAATCCCTCGTCGTTAGAGTGGACGGTGCGAGTGTGGGTACTTCATTTAGAGCGTCCTCTATTGATCCCTGCGAGACCTTTATTTTCAAGCCGAGAACGAAGGCAGGAGGTGGAAAGGAAAATACGAGTGGATGTGTTTTTACGAGGCATTTCGACTCTTCTCATCAACCTATAGCCAGCTGAGTACACTTTTCCGCTCCTGCGTGGACGATTCTCGCGCATGCGCCTTGCCGAACGGTGCCCGAATCATTTCCTGGAGTCATTTCATGTAGCATTCAGTCATTCATTCCGTTATAGCAGAAACAGAGACGGATTTGAAAAATATTCTGGTTAATATGGGTAGGGTAATGGGTAGATATCAACTGAAAATAAGCACAAAGAAAACCAAGATCTTAGAATGCAGCAGAAGAGAAGAAGTCAAGACTAACATTAAAATAGGGAAGCAAAAACTGATAGAGGTGGATGAATTCTGTTATTTGGGAAGCAAGATAACTAGTGACGGGAGAAGTAAGAAAGAAAGTATCAGCAGAATAGCCCAGGCGAAGAGAGCATTCCACCAAAAGAGAGACTTGCTTACAGCAGGAAACTTAAGTATGGAAGTAAAGAAACAATTTATACGAACCTACATCTGGAGTATGCTCCTATACGGAAGTGAGGCATGGACAATGACCGCAGCGGAGAAAGCAAGGATAGAGGCCTTCGAAATGTGGTGCTACAGAAGAATGATGAAAATCAAATGGATCGACCGAGTTAGTAACGAGGAAGTCCTAAGAAGAGTAGGAGAGAAGAGAAGCCTCATGAAAACCTTAACAAGAAGACGGAACAACCTTATAGGCCACATCCTGAGACATGATGGCCTGATGAAGACAATCGTCGAAGGACAAGTGGAAGGTAAGAATGGAAAAGGAAGACCTCGAACAAAATATATGGAACAAGTGAAGAGAGATGTGAAAGAGAAGAAATACGTAGGTGTGAAAAGATTAGCTGATAGGAAAATAGAGTGGAGAGCTGCGTCAAACCAATCCTAGGATTGTTGACCAATGATGATGATTTCATGTAGACTTTGGGGGTGTAGAAAAAGGGGTTTGGAACTCAATCTGGAAACCATCGGTGCGTTAGGGAACTAGATTACGGAAGGATCTGAAAATCAGGTGATTATAATTTATTTTAGTCGAGAGTAAAAGTGAGTTTCCAACCTTCAAACAAACCATAGGATATACAGCATATCTCTGTTGCAGCCAGCGGCGGATCCAGATAGAGAGGGTAGGGCATAGTCCACCCTAGGGTCAATTTACGCTGGATAAAATGGTAATTTTATTCAATTTACGAATTTATACAGTACAGCTGAGTCCCGAAAACTCAAATCGCTATAAATGTGCATAATATTTATATTTGTTTAAAAAACTTAATTCTTTTATAACTTTGTGATGATACAACCTTAAAGTGAATTTGCAAGCCTCAAAATTCTCAAAATAGTCGTAAACTCCCGGAGCCCCACTACTCCTTCAAGGCCTCCCACCTACAATCTTCCTTGTCCCTATCCTGGATCTGCCAATGCTTTGTTGCTTCTTGAGGCTAATGGGAAGATGAAATTTTGATCATTGTTATATTTTTGTTCGTTTTATGACCTGTGCTGGACTCCTTATTCTTAGAAAACGGCATAGATTAGGCGTATACCCCCCAGAGCCAACATTGGTGCTGACATTCTGCCCTGTGGATATACAGCATATCTCTGTTGCAGCGGCGGATCCAGATAGAGAGGGTTGGGCATGGTCCACCCTAGGGTCAATTTACGCTAGATAAAATGGTAGTTTTATTCAATTTACGAATTTATACAGTACAGCTGAGTCCCAAAAACCCAAATTGCTATAAATGTGCAGCCGTTATAATGACGTATACGTTATAAAAATCCGTACTTTCGTTATAAAAAAAATAATAATCATTTGAATACTTAGAATTATATTTATACTGCAGAGATGAATTTAGAGAAATATTAGTTTTTTTTATCTATCCAGTATACCAAAAAGCGAATAAAAGCATACTGTCATGTGAACTGGAACCGCATAGGTAAGAGTGGGATCGTTCGCTGATGATATTTTAACCCTTTTCAACACAGAGCTGATTATGGAAGAAATCTAATTTCAAGATTTTTCATTTTGAAAACGTGAACATTTTACACTCAATGATAATTATCCCGGCAGCTAAATATTTCGTCATTCAAATTTGCACTACAAAATAATAGGTAATTTAGATAACCCCTAAGTAGAGCTTAAAGTTTAAAATTTTTTTGATGTTGCTTAGAAGCAGTATTGGGTTATAAAGGGTTAACCTATCGTCTGGCGCAATGTTGTATATTGCTGAGATCAGGCGAAATGTTTCTAACAGGTAAAGATGTGAAAAAACAGTATTAACTCTTAGCATGGATCACTGGTACGCATTTAAAGTTTATAAAGCACCATTATTAGTAAAGTCAAACACTAAAATGATCTTTCGTGCTATGCATAGACCTCTTTGCATGCCATCCTGTCCCGGACCGATCCAGCAAGGTGCGATATAGCGTGCTCTATAGGCTATTGCGTAATATTATATGCAATGTATTTTAGCGTATCAGTTCTGTAAGATCAGTGTTTTTTAATGCGCTATATTATTTATCTAATCATGGTTTTAGCTTGCTTCATTGTGACATAATTTTGCTTAATTATTCTGAACAATCTGCTACTGATCTGTCGGCCTAAATGCGTAGAGTGTGTCAAACAAATTACCATATGCGTCAAGGGTCTATGCCATCTAGTTTCGCGGATAAATAAAAAAAGCCAAAGTTGCTCCTTTCAGGTCCATTGCGCCAGACGGAGGTTAATTGTGTCTCGAACTAATAATACGTTCTTAGGTTTTTGCTATTATTTCGAAAATTCCCTAAATCATCTAACCTAATCTCCGAGTTAGTAACATGATTGGTACAATTTTAACGAATCACCATTAATATGCGCTCTTTAATCTCTGTAATGTGTGTACCGGAGACCTATATTTTGAAAAAAAAATCATTGTTTATCGAACAAAAAAGCAATGGAAATGTTTCTCGTGCGCGTAAGAAAGATTTATTCATCCGTTCATTGGACACCCTTTGTCAGTTTATTGCGTTGTAAATCAGCGTTGTGGCTTACCCCCTGGATTTAGGCCCAGCATTGAAATCCCGTGGATTCAAAACCCTCCCGCTGTTTCGATTAATACGCCCTCTGGCATTACCCTTGAAAATTGCCCCGAGAACGGTGACAGGTTTTGGGGGAATTGGAAATTGCCCTTTTCCGAGGAAACAAACAAATCCTTTCATTCAAGCCTTGTTTCCAATTGTCTGTCACTGATTGACACGTTTCCATATAGAAAGATTTAATCCACTGATTTACTGCCTCCCCTCCTGCTTGAGCGAGCGGATCGATTGGGAATCTAAATTTAAGACAGCCGTGGTTTTAAATTTTTTTGCCCTTTTTAATTTTTTTTAGCATTTTTTCGTCCCTAGGGTACATAAACACAACGCACGTTGATGCGTTTCAGTGAAGAGGAGATGTATAAATAAAGGTTTTCAGGTAACATGCTAAATTGTGTAATTACAGAATAGTAGTAAATTATTGTAAGAAATCAATGGTTCGCGAGTCCACTTCGTGGAATGGTGACATGATATATTGAAAAATAAACGTTAATATATGAAAATGTAAAAAATTATCTTCTACTAAGTACATATTGAAAACCTCGCCAGTTTTGACCTTTTCAGGTCATTATCTAGAGGTAAAAGAAGTCGGAGAACTTCTGTGGAATTTATTTTTACATGGAAACTATATTTTTGAATCTATTATATTTTGAATGTATAATAATTTCTAACCGGGGGCAGAGTTGGGTTTTCATATTTTCGAGGGTTATTATTTTTAAATATACATGAATGCGTAATTCCGATATATATTCATCGGCGGTCACATTTAGTAGATAGTTTAAACTGAAACTGATGAATTATTGGTAATTAGATCAAATTTGAGCCATTTGTTGGTTAGGTTTGGACCATCTCCTGCAAATTTATTGTTCGTTAAAAGTCGCCTTTTTTGATCCAGTTTTGATAAAATAACCCAATAAAATCAAAACAAATTCGGTTTTATAACACGAAAGGGACAAAAAAATCGTATCTAATGAGGCTGTTTATAATGATTTTTAATGGGATTTGAACTTCTTTAATAGCGATTACGATCAAAGGTGAACATAAACGGAGCAAAGTTATTTGAGAACGTAACTTCCACCAATTTCACTTCTTAGTTTCCCATGTGTTGGTATAAGTAGATATTCACTTTTGATTTTCGTGTAAAGTATCACATTGAAGTAATTGTATATCGTGGTACAGATCATTCATGCTAGAAAATCTGTTTGTTTATCAAAAAGATGAAAGTTCAATCTCAACACTAGTCTATCATGACTTATCATTCATGATTTATCGTTTACGGTTTCACCAATATTGACGAATAATTTGCTTAACTTGATATTATTCACATTCTCCTTAAGTCACCATTCAATTTTTTCACTATTTTCGTAAATGTTTCGGCTAGTAATGGAAAAAGATAGGATTCATTTTACTAACAATGAATCGGTTTACAAAAAAGCGATTGAAATTCTCAGGCAAATAAATCTATTGGAAGAACATAATACTCATTTTTAGGCGAAGATCAATAGCTGTGAAAAAATCATTTCGATGCCATGAATGTGCTCAAATTGGTTTTAAAGCTCACATTCGCTTCACTCGCACTAAGGTTCTTACATTTTTAATTACACTCGATGATGATATTGTTTTTATTTTCGGTAAAAATGAATTCTTCACAAAATACATTCTACCCAAGTGTCTGGATAATTCCCAAAATAGTCTGCAAATGTCGTAGAAAGTCAGATTAATATTGGAGTGACCAGCCTGTTTCTGCAATTGACAGAGATTTATAGACGGATTTAGTGGGAGGGCTGGGGCACGTACCCCCCCCCCCAGGTTCTTAAAAAATAGACAGTATTTTTAATACGTCTACGTTTCAGCGTTTTCATTACGTCGTTTTGTTGCGTGTATTACGGAGCCACAGTCTTTTAATTTTAAATTAATAACTTTCATATGAAAATGAAGAGAACATTTCTTACGGTGATTGTTAATCTCAAATATTAGAATACCGTTTGCCTGTCAGGACCTTGCATATACCTTCCAGAAAAAATCCTGGGTCCGCCCTAGCATATATTCGCAAAAATCATATCCTCTACAAGGTAACCTCTTTGAGGTAGCAAACTGCGCATGACTGAGAACGCAGAGTCCATCTCTTTGGAGGTGTTTTTCTTCCCTCGCGGTTTTCTCTGAAGCATGAAAAGAGGAAGTGATCCAAAAAGGAAGAGGAAGTTTGACGGGACGCATCCAATGGCTGACCTCCCCTTCTTTCCTCACCCGAGATATGGACACACGAGAGAAAGCAGGAACAACAGGAGGATCGCCAACCCTGCACTTCTCTGCCTGCGAAGCATCACAAAAGCTTCCAAACAACATCCCATCCCACGTTACAACCCGAGCGTAGTTCATCGCGGGCGAGAGGTGTTTGTTGGTGGACCGTCGGGATGGGATAAGGGAGTTCTTTCTCCGGCTCCATCCTGCTGGGATTTTCCGGGGGAAAGTTTTCCTCCTTCCGCTCCTTCGCATCTTTCGAAGGATTTTTATTTTACGCCCTTCCTTACATTCTTCAAGCCTCTCTCAGTATCTGACTATCTGTTTCTCACCGAGGAGATTAGAACAAGATATATGAGTTATAACCGAGGTCTAATCTGTCATTTAAGAAAGCGCATGCTCAGGTTATTGCTGACTTCGTGTAACCGCACATCATCAAGTCCAAACTAATGCTTTGAATAGAACATAATATATGAGTTTTTACCGAGGTCTCATATGTCATTTAAGAAATGGCTCATGGATTGGTCCTGCCTGACTTCTATAATATTATTATTATCGTAATCAGTTACGATTAAGCAACTGGCCAGGTGGTAACATGTAAAAGAAAACACAAAATATCCACAAAGTCACACATAAATTAGACTATGTCCAAATTTTAAAAAATCAATTAGAATTTCTAAAAAAAAATAAGACACTTTTTCAGCTTTTTCTTAAATATTTTTACATTACCAGGAAAGGGCTAAAATAATTCTGCAGGCAATCTGTTCCAATCTACAATTGTTTTATTGAGGTAAGATTGTTTTATTGAGGCCTAGTAACTGCTTGGCAGCGGCGTTGCGAGAGGATTGCAGGTGGTTCGGACTCCCCCCGAAGTATAAAAGCACACTAACTTTGCATCACAAAACAAAACAAAATATTGAAAAATCATGAATTTACAAAACATTTCTTTGAAAAATGAAGTTTTTTCGATTTTTGGAAAGTGTTAAATTTACTTTAAAAACCTCTACTTAGTTCTCAGTTTTTCAAAAGTTTTCCCCTGGTTTTAGACCCCCCACCGTGCGAAATTCCTGGCTACGCCACTGCTGCATGGCATTAGGTATAAACTTTTCCCATTATTTTCACGTGGTTTTGGTACTATGTTCGTGGATACATCTGCTCATGGAATTTTGATATTACGCATTTGATTTAATTATAGTTAAAACTTAATATATATTGGTATATATAAGTCGGCTGTTGCCGGCATGTAATCAGTCTTGAAGAAAACATGAAAAAAAGACGAAAAACAAAAGTATGAAGAACCCTCAGGACAGGTTAAAAACGGATTTGAAAACAACTGACACGGAGATGGAAAATTGACCAAGATGGAATGGATGATTTTGCTCGACTCATCATGTAATCTCCTGAATGCAGTTCTAAGTTCTTCTTTTAAGTCGTATAACCATTCTTTATTGTAAGACTTACCCATTTAACGATTGCTAAGACAGCAAATGAAAGAACCTGTATATATCCACACTATAAAAGCGTAACAAATTCACCGTATTTGATCACTCTAGAGTATTTTTTCCAAAACTAAAACCAGAAATCAGATGCTTATTACTAGGTGAAATGATTTTAACTTTCAACAATTCAAATTTATTCTATGAGGAACATAATGAAATGACGTCTAGTCCTATAATTTCCCTGAGTAGCTCAAAAAATAATAAAAGTAAAAGGTACTCACAGCCTCGAAATAGCAGCTAAGATTTCTGCATGAGACAGTAAATCTTTGGCTTAAGCACTCCATGCCGTGTTTAATTTTTCCCTGCTGTGCAAGAGTAAGCACTTTATCTCACACACATCTTTAAATCAATATCCCATCTCTATCTAAAATATTTCTGTGGCAGGGATATAACAATGCATTAATCAATGGTTGAATATAGTACTGCGTTTTCTTAATTCTTTTTTTAAAGCCAATTTTCCCACAAGAGGAATTCAGGCAGGACGTTTATCGGCTGAAATATGATGGGTCATTTTTTAATTTCAGCATTAAAATTAGTATAACGGGTTCATCAATAACATCTGTGAAATTTTTACTGCTCTAACGAAAAATTGCATGTGCATGACATTTGAAAGTAATTTATTACTACGTAATATTCAGAATATAATGCCCTCAAGTCAAATAATCTTCCGAAGTCTCTCGAAATGATGAAAGGGACAAACTACAGCCGGCTCTCAAGCAGCGGCCAAGATTTCTGTGGCAGACTCTAGACCTCACAGTTTCATTTCCCTTGCCTTAAGCGATACGGGTCGTGTTTGTTTTTTCCCTGCTAAGCAAAAACAAATCTTTTTAATCTCGTTTGCGTCGACCGCCACGGGTCTCCTGTAGTCTTGTGGTAACAGAAACCACATCTCCAAATTTCATTACTACCGCGACCTCATCTCCTCCTGAGCCTTGGCTGGGCACTGAGCAAAAATCTATACTCGGAAGCCGTACTTAAACGTCACTTTTTTCCCTAGGGCTTTCTTTTTAGGGCATTCTTTTCCTCTTTTAGTAGTGCTCGTTTCACTAGCGAATAATAATTCGGTCTATGTCTTCCAGCTTTGCCTAAAAACTCAGCCCTTAGATGGACTTTCTTTCATGGGAAGAAAGAAAATATGGAAAGTATTCGTGCTATTCATCTTGCAATTTCTGGATGTTTCAGGATGTGATAGGGAAGACAATTTTTAGAATTTTTTTCCTGCACACATGGGATCGAAACTTCTTACTATGGCAACGCAAACTTCTTTTGGATGTACTTCGCAGTTACCATAAAAACGGATTTTCTATAAAATCAGTCTTTTTCGACATTTTAGTCAATACTCTGGATTTTAAAGGGAATTAAATAACGAAGGTCGGACGAAAATGTGAGATCCAATTGTCTGAAACAATTTAGCACTAAATGGGTGAGATTGTGCAACCGCATTGCTGATACTCGTTCAAAGCTCTTTCTTAATTAAGATCAAAGATAATTTTTACAAAAACGTGGGTGCATGTATGCTATGAATTCCTAGCTTGTCGCCTTGTTTCGCCCTACATAAGATTGGAATCTATTGAATTTGAGAATGACGATGAGATTTAAATACATTAGTTTCATCAAATTTGGTTAAATTTTGCTTTTGACAATTTTGAAATTAGTGTTTCTATTCCTGAATGTTATTCCTGGGACTAAATTTTCTAAAATAATATAGCAGTAGCTTCTGCAATCAGATACTCCGATTTAGTACTGATTCGCGTTATTCTGTTCAGGTATAGTACAGGAATTTTGTTTCAATTCAATATTTTATGAACTTTTCAATCTTCTTGAATCCATACCCTTTGCATATCTTATGCATTTTTATTATTGCGAAATCCTATTCCGTGCCCTAGAGGCACCGGAATAAAATCCCGAAGGGAAAGTTCATCCTTGGTTCCTTCCGCACGGATAATAAATTCGGCATTTAATTCCGAGTGCTTCACCTTAAAACGCATAAACATCCCCCGTTAGGGAGACGTTAAAAGAAACCGAAGCGGCCCCGTGTCTGCGGTCACTTCAGCCTGGAAGGGAATCACCCCACCTGCAAAGGAGGAAGAACCCTGGAAATCCTTTGGGTTATGCAACCCACGTATCTCCAAAGCGCATTAGGTTGCCTACTTCGGTCACGCACGCTCCACACTCACACAAGGTAACCGGTTGACTTGTGCACGAGACCGACCGAGTGGCCTGAAGGGGTTGGTTTTTAAGGTTGCGGGGGAGGGCGACCTACATCGAGGAGGATTCCATGGTCATTGGGCCGACAGAGAAGGGAGACAGCGGCCCTCCATTGCCTCACCTCTCTCATCGGTCTCCTCCTTACTCAGTTGTACGGAGATAGAACCGAAGAACTAGTGTCGCTGTGCCGATATTGGGATGTCACAGAATTACCCTTCCTAAGGCGCGAATCATATGCTGTACCGATAGTTATATACCATAGTTGTGCTGAGATCATTGAGGCCTTTACATGAATAAATATTTGTACAGTATATCTTTGTACATAATTTGTACATTATACCTTTGTACTGTAAAGCGGTCTCACATAATCACCTCGCCGAAGACGCGAATATTGAGTGTGAGTTCAAAACTCTACCAACCAGCCAGTTCGCGAAAGCAAATAAGATAAATGACCATGTGTATCATTGGCAATGTCATATGCTGTTTGTGAGAAATAAGTAAATTAATGAAAAACTAATTTTGAACAAGTTTCAAGAAACGAAATTTTTAAGCCTGCTGCATCGAAAATATTTGGAAAATTGTACTCAACATCTATTTTTTTCAGCCAATCTGGTTGCATTTTGTATCTTTTTTGTTTTAAATGATTATTAAAAATGCAAAATAATGCGCCCCCGTGAATTTTAAAACAAAACAAATACAGCAAATTTAGTTTCACTTATCAATAAAAAGGTACAATTTACTTAAAAATATTACAAATGATTAGAAAAAGGTTCGAAAGGCATACGAAACATTCAAGAAGAGAAGTTGATTAGGCAATGAAAATTGTTTGACATAAATGTGTTAAAAAGCGCCATCAGTTTTGGCGATGAAACGGATTTGAACAGTTTGCAGAAGTTAAAATTGGTCGGTATTTTCGCCGAGTTTATATAGGCCTCGTTCCTCGCTGCTGTGCTGTGATCGGACAGTTTCCTGAAACACTCTTCCAAGCATTAGTTAGATATTTTCCGTCTTCCCTATTAAAATTTCTTGGCGTTTTTGAGATTTAGATATATTCCCTTATCAGCCTGAGATAATATATTCTTTCCTTGGCGATGATATTGGCTTTATTAAATTTTGCGCGGACGCCTGGTGGGATCCCGGTGAAACTATTTTCAACCCATAACAAACAGCTCGGCGAAAACCCGAAAGATGGAAAGGTCAACGAATAAAGAATGTCATGGAAGACTACATGACTACGAGAATACAACTAACGCCGCTGCTGGGAGCAGATCGATCGCCCTGATATTCACGACGCAACAGCTGACATGCTGAGACGTGACAGTTAAATCGATGCTCTGTTTCGTTGCGTCATCACGCCCTGTAGGACTCCCAAGCCTTTGATTTGATGTTGAATCGAAAAATCTCGTAGATTTCACAAAAATATTTTTAATAGCGACAAGTTTCGTCGCTGTCAGAAATCGTCAGGTTTAAAATTATTTTTGTAATTTCAACAAGATTTTTTCGATTCAACATGAAGTAATTTCATGAAGTCACGCCTCAAACTAATATCAATTTTTATTGATTTGAGTATCTAGGGAAGGCATATGGATAAGCTCTTCTTCATTTTGGCCAAGGTTCTCTGAGAGGAAATGTTTTTTTTTCTTGTTGTCTTTACCACAGTAGGTTTGAAATATCAAAAATTTCTTAAGAATCGTCCTATACTTAGTATCACTTACTCATTGAATCCACGCGAAAGCTGATTTCGCAAGGTTTACTTTCCGTCTTTGCATCTTCCTAAGATTTTTAATTTCCTCCCGTCCTTACATTCTTTGACCTTATGTCTATCTTATATCTTACCGGTTCTCGTAGTGCAAGGAGATTAGAAATTGCTACCGAAGTTTCATCCATCATTTTATAAAGCGCGTGGTTCGGTTATTGCTGAACTCTTGTAACTGCAGAGCATAAAGTCCTAACTAATGCCATATATTTTCTTTATTTTCACGTAGGGATCACTCCAGACGAAGAGAAATGCACATGATTAACCCACATTCAAGGTGAGGAAGCCAGTTCCTGTCTATGAGTCATCTCTCACTTCGAGGAGTTTTGTTTGGGGGTGTACAAAGGCTTCATTTGAAATGGGAACCCGGTAACCTTGGGTCAGAAGCCAACTACTCTGCCCACTAAGCTACCATATTCGTCCCTTTTACCAGCTACCTCGAACCAAACATGTAATTATTCTATTTATTCAAGTATTTGTTGCACGTCTCGAGGTATCAAACCTGGCTTCCCTTTAGGAATCCAACGTTCCAGCTACAGTTTTATTCGGCCGCCAATAAATTCGATAGCACTAACATGCATGGAAGGAGCAATATTCACCAGGACTAAACCTTAGGTATCCAGATTCTTTACATGGGACTTGAAACCGGAACCTCGAATTAGTGATGCGCACTACCTTCAGAACCACCATGCTTCTCTCGAGCGATAGTTTAAATAATAAATCTATTCTAAAAAGATTATTGCAACTTACTGTTGTGACTGCAAGGGCTTACTTCATAACAGGTAGAAAATTTTGGTTGCTGGCTTCGTACACATACTTTCATACTTCGGTTTACTCTTTTTCTATGCTACCAAAAAACTTTAGGGTCATCAATCCTGGTTTCCTTACACATATAGAGTGGTTTATTCCTTCTCATTGTCTTAGCTCCTCTCTGAGATAATCTCTTCCTATGAAAAATTCCTTTCTATTACGTGATGTATGTAACTGCCATCATTTTCTGTGCACTCTGAATGTCAGTGGTAAATGATACGGCAGTCAATGTAGATTTCAATGTTTTCAGAATAATAGATTATAGTGATCCCAATTTGTGATATAGTAACAGGTCATCACTTTTTACTGAATTATACAGTCACATGTGGTGCGGTGAGTGGAGATATATTTTTTGTTTAAAACATAATATATATGTCTGAAATAGTTTGCTTAAAAAGAACGGCACATTAGCTCCTAATCTACCCCTTCAGCAATGTCTGAGGGCGCTGTAAGCCACCGCATCGCTACGCCTTGAATGGACCCGCGTGCAAAAGATTCGCCGTGATTAAGGGTAAACCAAGCGTGTGAAAGGGTTGGGAAACCCTTTTTGCCGGAATGCCACCAAAACCCTTTCCTCCGCCCGGCAATTTGCGGTTCGATGGTCACCCAGACGTTACGCACCCTATTACCTCCATCGGTATCGGCAACCCCTGTTGCCCAATGATTCGAATCGTGGTTTCATCGAAGTAAACATCCCAAGCGATTGGAAACGTGTGTCCATTGGGGAGGAATTTAATCACATGATTGCTTCCCCCCAGAAGCGCTTCAGTTCAACCTCGGCCAGGGATTTAGTGACGCTATATTTAGAAACTAAGAACTAGGACTAAGGTACTAGTAGGTATAAAAATAGAGCAAGCTAGTACAAAAACTAAGTTTCCGTTAAATCACAGTGTAATTCTAATTTTTTGGAAAAAAATCCATGTTTGACTTTATTTGTATCATGAATTGTCACCTTAGTATAGCAAAACCGTACGGCCACAATAATTTTAATTAACATACAAACGGCTAGTATATTTAACTTCATAAATTTCTTCACACATCAAATGGCTCTAAATATAAAAGCTAAAATAACATTATTTTTGCTGGAAACTCAACTAAAATGAACACGGAAGCCATAATCTGCTATAAGTTTTGCTGGATTTCACACAATTACTTATACCACTTCTTTTTTAACAGAGCGCGACCCGTGTTTCAATGAATTATCATCATCTTCAGGCGAAAATTATGATTTGTTTATCTTATTATTGTTACCTAGTTACTTGATGAGTTTAAAAAAAACCAAGGAAATTTAAATTATAGGAATTTACAGGAATTAATTTTTTACAGGAATTTTAAATCCAGGAAAACTTGTAATGGAATACTACAAAGTTGATCAAGAGTTTGTGAATTTAGTTAATTATCTGCTAACTCAGCAAAAAGACAAAATCTATTAAAAAACAATGAAAATCTACTTTTGCCTTCCACTTAAATAAACGACCGATAGATGATAAAAGCGACACTACGCGTTCAAATGATGAGACCAGGAGATTAACTACTATGGGCTGCAGTCTACAGTTTAAAGCGGCCCTTGGAATTCGGAGCCAGGGAATTTGTTCAACTATCAGTCGTTTACCAAAAGTATGCTCGTGTGGGTCCCGCTTCAGTAAGAAAGGCATGCATTCCTGTGTGGAATCTTGATTTAAATAACAAAGTGTGAAAAGTTTTTCGATACGAAATTAGGAACTTAATAAAAAGTAAAGACTTTTAATGTAAGGGGTGCTACATGCAATGTAATGAATTTTGAAGGCAAAATTTCAAGAAAGGTGGTGTGTCAAACAAAATTTATAGTGATATTTCTTGGGCAAAAGACTCATTCGTATACCATCAGTTCCACCACCTAGTTTTCTCATCCATATCTAACGAATGCTGTCACATTTGCATTTTTATGTCGCAGTAAACTTTTCTAAATGCCTTATCGATTGCCTTAAATGCCTTACGTCATCTTGATTGCGTTACAGCCTCATGTGTTGATTATAAAGTACATATGGAATTGGATTGCTGGAGATAATTTTTGTTCAGATAATTTTCGATGCAGCGAGTTTGCAAGAATTAGTTGTATTAAATGTTTCTTTTTTAACTGTCTGAGATTTGTCTAGTTCATTTTGCCATCTTTTGTGCTTCGTAGACTTAAGAAGTGATTTATCACCTGGCGCCCTAATTTGCAAAAAAGCTTCAGTATCTCTCCAAGATCTGTCATGAAGGAACTAAGTAGTCTGGGCACAATTTTAGGCGAAATTGTGACGCTATAGTTGATGCAGTCTATTCAATCACCATTTAAAATGCGTGTTATTAATTTTTCCATCAGATGGTGAAGTTTGTTGCACTTCCCAAGAAGAAATCATCTCGCTATCATTAGCGCCATGCATCAACGGAAGTTTGCTTCCGATGAGAGGTTATGAGTTATGACTCATAATTGCATTAGAAAGTTGCTATTTTTCCCAGGCTTTATTTCTTTACCTCGTATTTATTTTCGTCTCGCCCACATATTGATGGAAAAATGTCGGTATAAATTTTTTTTTTCGATCAAGCGATTCTTAATCAAAATAAAAATCTCGAATTGTAAACAAATATTGAGAAATGAACCGAAAGATCGAAATTGATCGGAAATATCGCCGGTATTCAATAAAATACATTATGTACATAAACATGTTTATGATAAATTCGTAAAACAATGAAAAAACGCATTATACATGCAGGAATAATTTTTTTTAAGTATACTTAGAATACAGCGAGAATTATTGGGAGTTAAATTTACACATACACGCACATTTAAGTTTCAGGATCACCGCTAGGAGCCATTTGGCTTGACTTAAATTTTTGTGAAAGAACAGCTATTGCGATGCTTTCTCGATAATCGAGGCCGTGCTTTCCAATTTTACAGGCCGTGGAGAAAAGTATTTTGCATAGGAAGGATGAAGTTATCTTCTTCCTCTAGTAGTGACGCTGCTGAGATTAAAATGAAATGGTCAAGATCGAAGTTAAAAAAATACTTTGGATCGAAACTCGAAAATCAAGGCTCGATCCCGATTTCGTCGATCTCAATTCACGACTCTCGATTTTTGAAACTCGATTTCGACACTCGATTTTGACAATTGATTTCGACACTCGATTACGATCTCGAAACTCAAAAAAACTCTATTTTCAATATTAATTCAAATCCAATTTTCCATCACTAGACACAAAGCATCTTCTTTGCTCCTCGCTTCCATGGCGGCCTTTCTATCGTAGTCTTCGAACTCCCATCAGCTGTAATTACTGCCACCATTCACTCAGTCCCTCTCTCTCCTAATTTCCTCCAGCGACTTCCACGCTCAACTTACCACTCACCCTTTTCCCTCGACGCTCAAGTTTCTACGTAGGCCACGTCGAGGTTACAATATAAGTCCCTTTCTTTCTGCACAAATGCATATGGTCCTGCTGAATAGCACTTTCCCACTGGTGAACACTATGGGGTAGTTTCCTTCATCAAAGAAAATGAAAGGCATTGATTGCGATTCGTTACCCATGCATTTGTGTATTCATAATACACAAATTATTTTGTCTTAGATACCCCAGTTTAGACGAATGGCGATGGTCAATTTTAACCTCATTTAAAAAAAGCCACATTTGTGCCCATGCGATGCCACTCCACGTGACGACACAGGGACCTAGATTCTATACGAGTAGATAGGAGTTTTACATCGTCTGAGATTACCAATGCATACACGAGGCACAGAGCTCAGGGAAACATTTCTTAATAATCTCCTATTAAAATTGCCTTTGGTCGGAAAGTTTTCTTCGTTTGATAGGGTATTTATGATCCTTGTGCGAAAAATCCACAGAGAAAAAATCATTCGCCTTGACCGGGATTCGAACCCGGATCCCTCGATTTCCGGCCGAGTGCTTTAGCCAGTTAAGCTACCGAGGCGTCATTCATCCCTGTGGAAATTTCCACAGGGATGAATGACGCCTCGGTAGTTTAACTGACTAAAGCACTCGGCCGGAAATCGAGGGATCCGGGTTCGAATCCCGGTCAAGGCGAATGATTTTTTCTCTGTGGATTTTTCGCACAATTGTGCATTGCGGGTGACTCCCGTGAAAGTTATCACCGTGGCTAGTCCCGGTATACTTAAATTTATAATCCTTATTTAAGCCAAGCACTACCTGCTAGCAGGGTACTCTACGCTGCCACCATGTTCGGCAGCAAGCAGCCTGCATCATAGCGTCGTTCGTAGCCACGCACCCAGGTGGCCTCACACAGAAGCAGACAGAGGTCACAGGGGCTTTTCCCAGCATTCACTCTTAGCCGTCGCGTCTTTGCGCGCTTGAAAATTTTCACTTTTCATGTAATCGCGAAAAATAGATATCGTCATTTAAAAATCTAAAAGTATGGAATATGTATTCCAGGAGTAATAATCTTCCGATTTAGGCAATAAAAATAATAGGAAACCACCTTATTATTCTTTAAATACCGCAGAGACCAATTTAATGCCGCACTGAAATGGCCTTCTTTCCTTTATTTATACATTAAAATACCGCACTCAAATAGCCTACTTTCTTTATTGTCTTCCAATACCAATTAAAAACTCAATTATTTGCGGAGGTGAGCATTTATTGAATTGCGATTAGGAAACTCGTAGAACATTTAAACGCCAACTAATTTTATATAATATTATATATATGATAAGATATAAATATAATAAATTAATATATAGTATAGAAAAATAAAATATAATTTTATTATATATATTTAATATTAATATTGAAATATGTTACACTTCAAATATTTAAACGGTGTTAGTTATTGGCGTACAGCAGTTTTATTCATTATTATTGATTTTTACTCGTCGAATTTTTTGCATTCTATTGGCGACTCCTCTTTATTTATCTTGAATGTGGTATTAGGATGGTCCGTAATTTTCTATTCATTGAATATTAATTAAGGCCCTTATTATTGAATTGTGAGTCTCACGCTGACTTGCATTCCCACCATACTTACCTGTAGAGCAAGCAGATACCTAATGCCTTCCTCCCACCTCTCCCTGCATCCGGTGAGAAGAGCGGTGGGAACTGCAAGCGGGCTGACGGCGTCGGTGGGAAGGAGACACGACGTGTGGAGTTGGTTTGTAGACGCCTTGTGGAATGGTTGTATCTTAACTCGAATAAAGAGGAGTTATGGAAAGGACCGGGAATTGGTTATTAATTCCTTAATTCCCTTCCTCGCGTTCCCTCTGCGACCTCCGGCGGACCCGAGAGACTTTACAGTGGTGTCAGAAGCGCGATCAAACCGGAGATCGTAGATATCGCGAGGAAGCAGCAAGAATGGCGAGTCGCGTGAGTTTTGGGGGGCATGAAATGCCGCTGCAGAGTGTCATTGATGACTTCGGGGAGAAGATCAGCATTCTGGCTAAGGAAAACGAGGAGCTAAAGGAACGACTCTGCAGCGCGACTCAGAGCTCTGCTCCGTCGCGGGGAAACAAATTCTCGCTCATCAGCGGCATCGATGTATTCACTGGCCGCCCCGGGGAGAGTGTTGTAGCTTTCATCGAGCGAGTGGAAAGCGTGGCAGAATTGAGTGGCTGGACCAGCGAAGAGACCCTGAAGGCAGCGAGAGTGCGTTTGGGCGGTGACGCAGCAGAGTTCTGTCGTATCAAGGAGGAGTGCTACCAGGCGGCTGATTTTTCAGTTTTTAAGAAGTACCTCCTTGATCGATATCGCCCGAAATTAACGGCTCGATTCTATCGCGAGCAGTTAGGATCGGTGAGACTAGGGCAGGGAGAGGACTTAGAGTCCTTCGCGGACCGGGTGAGATCGATTAACTCTCACACGTATGAACTTCCGACCCACGCTGACATGGCTGCCGCGATCAAGCATGAAGCCGACCAAAGGGCCCTGGACGCATTCCTTCGTGGTCTTCCCGGTGAGCTCGGTCGTCTGTGCCGCTTGGCCGTGCCGGCGTCGTTCGACGCGGCCCTTGAGACGGCTATTCGGATCCGCGAAGCTGATCGCAGTCCGCGAGCCCCCTCGCCGGTCCGCCGTGTTTTCCGTTCCCCAGCGGAGGCGGGGCGGAGGTGCTATGAGTGCGACTCTCCAGACCATCTCGCGCGAAGGTGCCCCCGCCGGAGGTGTTATGCTTGCGGAGCTTCTGGCCATATCGCTTATCAGTGCCAGCGGAAACCCTCAGAGAAGCCTTTAAATGGCGGCGGGTCCGGAGGCGCCACCCAGGCCGGACCCCTGTAACCCTGTTCCTTCCACGGTTAGAGGCCGCTAAGCGGACAGAGGATTTAGTGGTGGCAGTTAGCGTCGTGGGAAAAGACTGCAGATTTTTGGTGGATACCGGTGCCCAAGTTTCCTTGGTAGCGCGTGGTGTGAACGGGGGTGAACGAATTAGAAGATCCCCATATCGTATAAAGGGCATTTCGGGGGAGACTGTGTATAACCATGGTGTAGAAACGGTGAAATTAGTGCTGGGAAAGTGTTCTTATAGTATAGATATGATAGTGGTAGATTCGGTGGGAGAATATCAGGGGCTTTTAGGGTTAGATTTCTTGGAAAAATACGGTGGACTAATTGATGTGAGTAAAAAGACGATGAAATTGGGTGACGTTTACGTTTCGTTGAGAGGCAAGTGCAGCGCGCCTGAAGGATGCGAGGAGAGGAAAAAAAAGAGTGCAAGGGTCGTTGGAGTGGACGTTGAAGTTCCTATTAAATTAACTGATGAGACAGTGATTCCGCCCAGGAGCGAAAAATTAGTGTGTTGCAGACTGTCAGATGACGCCCCTCTTGAAGGAGAATACATTACAGAGCCAGAGGTGATAACGGACGCACACAGTTGTGCTGTAGCGCGGGGTGTGTGTAAGTTTGAGAGAGGACGGGAGGTTATGGTAAAAGTAGGGAATTTCGGACTGGATGAGGTTGTTTTGAGACGGGGAACAAAAGTGGCAACTCTCCATGAAGTGGAGAAAATTTTTAAAGGTAACTTCACAGGCATAAGGCACGTCCGAGCAACGACTACCGAAGAGCGAAAGATAGATTTCCGGGAGAAGTTAGCGGATCTGGATGAACCGGAAAGGAAGGCGTTGCTACCCCTGTTGAAGGAGTACCAGAGTTTATTCACTGAAGGAAAAATACCTCCGGCCACAACAATTACCTCTCACAGAATCCCCACGGGCAACTCTCCACCCATTTATCGCCGCCCCTATAGAGTGCCATATCACCAGAAGGAAGTGATTCAAACCCTTGTGGACGAGCAGTTACGGGCCGGGATAATTGTCCCTAGCAGTAGCCCCTGGGCTTCACCAGTCGTCATTGTGCCAAAAAAATCAGCTGACGGCACCCCATCTTATAGATTTTGTGTTGACTTCCGTGGCCTTAATGCAGTGACTACCCCAGACGTGTATCCCCTGCCAAATATAACAGAAACGTTAGACTATTTAGGGAGGAGCCGTTACTTTTCCACGTTAGATCTAACGAGTGGTTATTATCAGATCCCTATGCATCCTGACTCCAGAGAGAAGACTGCCTTTAATGTAGAGGGCGGACATTTTGAATACAACCGCATGCCTTTCGGATTACGCAACGCCCCTAGCACGTTTCAACGCATGATGGACGGCGTTTTGAGAGGACTAAAGCCCACACAGTGTCTCGTCTATTTGGATGACGTCATTGTATTTAGTTCCTCCATGGATGAGCATGTTGAAAGGCTGAGAAGCGTGTTCGATCGGCTGCAAGAGTCAGGTTTGTCGTTAAAAATTGAAAAGTGTCACTTTGCTAGAGAAAGGGTAAGGTATTTGGGACATGTGATCGACCGGGAGGGTGTTCGTCCGGACCCTGAGAAAATAAACGCGGTTATGAATTTTCCTTCACCAAGTAATACCAAGGAAGTGCAATCGTTTTTGGGACTCGCCAATTATTATAGGCGCTTCATAAATAATTACGCTGTGGTCGCAAGACCGCTAACGCGGCTCCTCAAGAAGGGAACTAAATTCATATGGACACCTGACTGTGACGCGGCGATGGAATCCTTGAAGGCGGCCTTGGTAAGCACTCCGGTGCTCGCCTATCCTGACTTCGCAAGGCCATTCGTTATCTCCACTGACGCCAGCAACTTTGCGGTGGGCGCGGTGTTGTCGCAAGAGATAGACGGCGAGGAGCATCCCATCGCGTATGCATCGCGGCAACTTCAAGCAGCGGAAATAAACTACACGACCACGGAGAAGGAGCTGTGCGCGGTCGTATTCGCGGTTCAGTATTTTCGCCCTTATGTGTGGGGTCGCCCATTCAAAATAATCACGGATCACGCCGCCCTCCGATGGCTTTTTAGTCTTCGCGATCCCAGTAGTAGATTAACCAGATGGGCGCTGAAATTAGCCGAATATGAGTATGAGGTTATTCACAAGCCAGGAAAACTCCACCTTAACGCCGACGGGTTAAGCCGAAAGATACGAGTGATGGAGGTAATGGATGATGAAGATTGGAAGAAGTACCAAGCCGAGGATATGGAATGCCAGGAGTGGAAGTCGTGCGAGAGTTTTGAAGAGAAAAATGGACTGCTGTTCCGATCGACAAGTGAGGGATTAAAGGTGGTGGTTCCTGTGAGCCGACGGGAAACTGTGTTCCGCCAACATCACGACCACGCTCTGTCAGGACACCTAGGAGTAAAGCCGACTATTAGACGAATACGACAGATGTACTGGTGGCCCTCCCTTGATAAAGATGTGAGAGAGATGATTGCTAGCTGTGTTCCTTGTAATCAACGTAGCCCTTACGGCAAGACGAGGGCACCCTTGAAGAAACTTCCAGTAAGTACCTCCCCATTTTCCTTCATCAGCATAGATATTGTTGGGCCCCTGCCGCGCACCTCGAACGGCAACCGGTTTATACTTACCATTCTCGATCATTTTTCACGATATTTAGAGATGGTGGCCATTCCCTCACAGACAGCGGAAGTGGTGGCCGACGCTCTACTTAGGCGGTGGATTTTGAAATTCGGTGTTCCTGATTATATACTGTCGGATCAGGGCCCTAACTTTGAGTCGGCTTTGTTCCAGAATTTGTGTAAATTTCTAGGGGTATCTAAATTACGTACATCACCCTTTCACCCCAGCTGTAACGGAAGGTGTGAGAGAGTGCATCGAACCATCTCGCAAATGCTAAGCCACTATGTTAATGGAAGAGACAATAGCTGGGATATGTTGTTAGCGTTTTCGGTGGCCGGATATAATTCATCCTATCATAGTAGCACGCGAGTGACTCCGTTCAAGGTGATTTTCGGTCGCGAAATGAAGACGCCCTTCCATTGCTTAGAGACCGTAGAGACTAGTACGAGAGATTCATATGTGGACGAACTGAGTGATCAACTCAAGCAGATTTGGAAAGAATGTTTGGGGAACAGTGAGAGGGCCCTTGAGTCGCAGGCAAGGCAATACAACAAGAGGAGCAGGGATGTGAACTACCAGCCGGGTCAATACGTTTACCTAAACGACCCCTGTATAAAGCCCGGCAGAATCCGCAAGTTCCACAAACCGTTTTCGGGGCCTTATAAAATCCTTGAGGTGCTCAATGACTCTAATCTACGTTTGCAGCTACGTTTTAGGACTATCGTGGTGCATAAAGACCGCGTTAAAGCACATAGGGGTGTGAGAAATAAGGAACATGAATTCGCAGACGCAATCAGGGGCGAGAAAAGGCGTGGGCGTCCGAGATTACTGATGGCGAGTGGGAAAGGAGTTGAGGAAGCATCAACGTCTCCAGAAATCGTTTCCACCTCCCCTTCTTCCACTCCAAATGCAACAACGAGGAAGAAAGAAATAGTAACAGTTTCCCTCCCTGTCCCTTCTTCGAAAATTGATGCCGTTTCCGATTTGGAGAGCGAGGCATCTTGGTCGGCGGTTTCCGATCATTCGGAGGACGAGCGCGCAGACGAATGGAAAGCCGACCGACCACGCCCACTCCGAGCAGAGCAGCCGTTACCTCAGCGTTCGCCGTACCCGCTGCGAAGTAGGCGGCGAGTTGCTGATAAAGACAAGGAAGACCCCGTGGAGATTGTTGACACGTCGGCGGCGACCTTGCCCGTTATGACCTTGCCTTCCTCCCTGTCCCCACCCCATTTTGAAGATAGCGCGGACCGCGCGAAGATAACGCAGACAGCAGCGGAGACTCCTTCGACCACCATGCCCCCTGAAGCTCTCCCATCCCTCAGTGCAAATTCCCCCCAAGTGTGTCCCGGTGCATATGATGAGCAAAGCAGCGAGAGTAATTGTGAAAGTACGACGCTAGCCGTTTGCCCATATAATTTGAGGCCACGGCCATGTTAAAAAGTGAGTGATGAGGCCATTATGGTGTTGGCCGAGTGTTTGCCCGAGGGGCGTTGAGTGTTTTTGAGTGTATGTAAGTCTACGAATGTAGCATCTATGTAAGTGCGACGGGACAGAGTTTTCCATTTGGATGATGGAGTACTGGTTGAGAAAAATATTTAAAATTGGTGATTGCGTTATGTCTTTTCATGATTCGAACAGTGATTTTGTATGTTCTGGAATTTTGAGTTGGTAATGGTATCATCTTTGCCCAGTTGATTGTATGATAAGTACAGTGTTTGTGTTGATTCAAGGGGGGTTATTGGGTTTACTACGAAGCACGCAAATTGTTCAAATCTCTTTCTAAATGACTTGTGCTGACTTTGAAGGGGTTACCATAATCAATATAGTGTGGGATTGTGATTTTCTTCATAGCGTTATATTGGGTTTTGGGTTCATTGTGGTGTTGTATTCCTGTCTTGTTTTTTCGACATTTTATCCTATTCTCCTATCGGTGGTGACCAATGTCTTATTTTTTATTTTGACTTTTCAGTATAATCGATTGTTTGCAATTTTTATGGAGCTGTTAATGTTAAGTGGTATAAATCTCTATGTGGTGTGGGAATGCAAGTGGTCGGCTGACAGTTAGAAAAATTTCACTATGTTCAATTTTTCTTTTGGAGGGGGGAATGGTGTGAGTCTCACGCTGACTTGCATTCCCACCATACTTACCTGTAGAGCAAGCAGATACCTAATGCCTTCCTCCCACCTCTCCCTGCATCCGGTGAGAAGAGCGGTGGGAACTGCAAGCGGGCTGACGGCGTCGGTGGGAAGGAGACACGACGTGTGGAGTTGGTTTGTAGACGCCTTGTGGAATGGTTGTATCTTAACTCGAATAAAGAGGAGTTATGGAAAGGACCGGGAATTGGTTATTAATTCCTTAATTCCCTTCCTCGCGTTCCCTCTGCGACCTCCGGCGGACCCGAGAGACTTTACAGAATATTAATTTTTGTTCATTGTTTAATTATAGTAGATGATTAATTTGAAACTGTGTTAAGTTAATATCGTAGTACAATACATTCCGTCGAAAGAATAGGACTAACGCCGAATGAAGCGACGTAATTGGGAGCTTCGAACATTGGCGGGAGGTGGTGCCACTTGGGGGTGACGTGCGCTCACTCTTGGGGCCGTATCTCGGGAACCACTGGTCACAATTGGAAAATATTTTAGACGCTGGATGTAAAATGTCCAATGTGTCGTTGGATACTAGAGAACATCATTTGAGGAATACCAGCGCCTTCTTATCGCTATTCATGCCCGAAAAACTGCCAAAAAATGCCAAAATTTCTCAACTTTGACTGCGATGCGATACGTCTTCCCGTTATCCAATCGCAATAATAATTTTTAGGATATGTTTTTACTCCAATTACGATAAAATAAGGGGGTGTCCCGAAAGAAATTCGAAAAATCGAAAATAAGTACCATCCTAATGTGGTACCTATCTCTGTTTTTAAAGGCTGTTTCCCAGGGAATAGTTTTTATAATGGATTTCAATTTGATTCCCATAATAATGACAATTATTTCCATTCCCTTCATGTCCCCTTGTGTTCATTAGAGTGATAACTTCCTTCCTTTATCTTTAGATTAGGGACACAATTCTTATCGAACCTTAATTTATATTAAAACTGATATCTGTTTTTGAAAAAAAAACATTTTGCATACCTACTGCTATAATCAGAAAATTGCATAAATTTTATCCTTCTAACGAATGACACTGGAAGGCATTGAAAATCGGCCCTGACACCATTCCTGCTGTGTTCAACCATGTAAAATTACCTCCTAAATCCGAATATGAACTCCGTTTTTCCCCATTACCCACCATTTTCGGGGGAGCTCCCCCCTCCAATTTTTATGACTTTTCGGTCATTTGGAGTAATTAAAAGGATTATTTTATAGTATTAATTTTTTTCTAGGAGTTTTGAGGGGTGCAATATTATAAAAAATTAATATTTATGGTAAAGAGGTAGTTTTAGGGGAAATTAGTGCCCGTAAATTGTGTAAAAACGCATTAAAAATGATCAATTTTGCCATTTTTTCGCGAATTTTCACGTATTTAAAAAAATTTCCAGCTTCCATTTCACATCATCCTCCCATGAATGATAAAAATATACGACAACAAGAAACAGCATTAACAATAAAAATATTTTGTTGCATAGCATAGCAACAATAATTAAAATATTTCGCAATAGCTCGGAAGATTCACTTTACAACGCTGGCTCTCGCAGTGCCTCTCCCTGGAAAGGTTGATCATTTTTAATGTGCTTTTTAAATCAGTAAAGGAAACTAATCCCCCCAAATTTACACCCTTACCATTAATTATCGTATTTTAGAACTTTTCACCTCTCAAAAACCTAATAAGAAATGTAAATGTTGATATAATCCTTTTCATTCCTCCAAATTATTGCACAACAGATGAAAATTAGAGGGGGGGCTTCCCCCCGAAAATGGTGGATGATGGAGGAAAACGGATGTCATATTCGGATTTAGGAGGTCATTTAACATAAGAATCAGTAGGAATAGTACCAGGGCTCGAGAAAAAATTATTTTTTGCCGTCCAGTGTAATTTTTTGCTCTTGATTTGGTTCAATAATTTTTTCTCGAGCTCTATAACTGAAAATGTATAGGATCGGGTCTCAATAAAATTATTTTTACCACGTTTTAATACACTCTCTTTCTTGTTTTTTCTTCCGGGAAAAATCTTGCCACTCAAATTTCGACCACTTCCCGATTAACTAGAGAACTAAAAATTTCAGGATAGCTCAGAACTGGATGACAACGCAAAGGTATTACACGTATATCACGATTGGAAGAGTACGTCGAGTGATATTTACAAATAAAAATTAAATATGGAGTTCTAAAAATGGTCACTTCATTCTTTCGCTACACTTATATTCGCTTTCGCTGGGAGATTAATCCGATATATAAATCATATTTGAAATTTTCAATAATTTAAATTTCCGTGGGAAGTTATTTTCTTCTTTTCAACAAAACGTGGTTTTTATAAAAGTGTTATTTTTATGCTTAAATATTATTTCCTTTTTTACCCATACAGGTTGGGAGCGTCTGACTGAAAGAAGCTGTTGCATTCCTACCTCTTCTTGCTAAGGAAAAAAGAAACCCCTGCGTTTTCAATCTCAGATCATGCCCTCTTCATCCTTGGGGACCCTGGATTCCTCGGTGGACACTGCCAAAGTTCGGCTCCCTTTCCAACCACACGAGGAGGCTTAGCCACCGGCCGGCTCTATCGCCTCATCTCACCAACTCCTTTATGTGCTTCGTGCCCCGCCGCTAGGGGCCCCTGGTGCACCTGCACGTCTACCGTCTTCGCCGCTTGGACGACTCCCGCGCCAGCCGATCGGTTTCACAGAAACTAGGACGGAGGATGGCGGCTCACTCTGGTGGACCTTCCAGGCAGCGTTCGCTCAAGGACCGGCTCAGAGAGGGCATCACCGGCAGCTTCTCGTGGCAGTGAGTACCTGTTCATTGTAATTTTATTTTTTAAAGGAAAAAAAATGAATGAATCGGAATCATTTGATCGCTTCAGAGATCATGAATCTGCGAAAGTAAGTATTATCTGCGGAAGTTTTCATTTATTTAATTGCGAGAAGGGAACTTGAAGAACATTTAAACACTAACTAATTTTAATTCTGATATAGATATGAGAATTGAAATATGTTACTTACATATCAAATATGTAAATGGTGTTAGTAATTGGTGTGTAGCACTATTATTCATCGTTATCGATGTTAACTCACGGAATTTTTTGTATTCAATTCGCAGCTCCTATTTTCTATCCTGAATATGGTGTCTGCTTTAATTGGTGCATTACTTTACGTGTAGCACTTCATAGATCGGATTTATTTGTTCACTTCAGAGATCAAATGACTCCAACGTGTTCTTATCACTTCAGAGACCAGTATATTCAAGAGAGCTCAAGGTGGCTGCGTATTAACCATAGGCTGAATCAACTATAAATACCCAACTGATAAAAATGTGATTAGATGAGGAATTTACCTTGCTAATGAATAGATTTCCACCGATTCCTTGCACTTTTGCTTCGTATTTAATTTGACGAAAAAGAATATTTTGATCGAAATAATTAATATATAAACAACGCCGCTGTGTTGGTGTATCAATCATATCCATCACATCAATATTGATGGTTTCCGGGTAAATGTGCGTCAAGAATTTAAAATTATAAAAAATACGAAAAGACTAAAAAAAAACGTTGGAACTTAAAACCACCAAACGGCCATTTAAATTCTTGACCATTTAAAATCCAACCCATTTAAAAGTCTTGACGCGGATAACCCCATAAAGCATTAAAGAAGACAAATATGGACTGCGAAAGTTTTAGTAATTTGACAGATCCGTCACATTGTCTCATTTTTTCCATATTGGTTGATTTTCAGATTGGTTTATTTGTATCAACTCAACGGTTACGCCTTGATGACCTTTGGGGCAAACTGCTTCTAGTTACGGAGGTATTTCTAATTACTTTGATGGGATGCATGGGTCGCAGAAGACCTTCATCAAACCGATTTTCTTCCACTCTTAATTTTATTACCTACGCAATTACTATTACGGGCTTAGAAAACTTTTCAATAGTTGGTTAATATTGGTGAATCTATAATTTCAAACATAAGCAAGTATTTGAGAGTTTAAAGTTGGCGCCTGACGAACAGAGATCTCGGATAACGAAATATTTAGTGGCTTTTTAATCTCCTTGACGATATCATTCATACATTTTCTGATCGAGGAATAAAATACTGGATTTTTTGCGTTAATCACTCAATATTTCCATTATCCTGGAGCATAATTATCCTCAACAAACGAAATCAAGCTCTTACACGTTCGCCGGTGCGACTAATGGGCGTAAAATTTTTGAAGATAAAACATTACTGAATAGGTCTGCTGCACAGATAGATATCGAATTGAGTTGAATTTTTTAGCACCAGAAAAATGCATGCTGAAGCTAGGACTGCTGGGGATGGATTTGGGGGGAGGGGGGGTTGCTGTTGACGGGGTTCTCGTATTGTCAAAACGCATATATATATACGGTCTAAAGATGGTATGCATACAAAAAGGCCGCAAAATTTTTTTTTACATATTAAATAAATGTTGAAATACGTAGCTATGAAAAGGCTAGCGGATAGGAGAGAGAAATGGAGAGCAGCGTCAAACCAATCTTAAGATTTTTAACTTATGATGATGATGAGAGCTTTGAGGCACCTTTTGGCAACAAACGACGCTAACGAAAGGCCTCAAGATTTTCACGTGCCAGCACTTAACTAAATTCGAACACCTTCGATTTTGGAAAAAATAAGAAATTAAATTGATTAAAAAAGTACTATTTAAAGCCAATAAACTATTTTCTTCGTGGTCAAAGAATGATTTGGTTACTGAAAACAAAATTGCAATATTTTTTGCTGTACTAAATGATAAATTGCCTATACATTGATCAATAAATTTAAAAAGATATCTGTTATGAATTCACATTTCTCCTTTTGGGTACTGGCCGCCCGTTTTTTTTTTTTAATTTGAGCTTTGAGGCCTGCTATGGCTACTCTTACACTTCAATCACAAGCCACGAAAAAAAGACCTTAAGATTTTCACATGCCAATTCTCAACTTAATTCGAACGCCTTCGATTTTGGAAAAAATAAATACGCAGCTATGGAAAAATAATGTGAAATGGAGAAATGGAAATGGAGGAATGGAAGGAAATGAAATGGAAGAAATGGAAAAAAATAAATGGTATAATGAAGCAGAATAATGAATAAAAATAACTCTGAATGTTGGACGCATAACATTTCTCTCTTCGGGTCTGTTCTAATTTTTTTTACTGATTACATCTATTAGTATAAATAATACTTTTCCTCTTCTATTCTTGGCCTTGTTTAATAACTTTTTATGATATTTCATGGAGTATAGGTCAATGTAAACCAAGTTATAGCCAACGTTTCGATTTATTTAAAATCATCCTCAGGGCTATGAAAGAGAAAACATGAACAATATAAAATACAAAGATGACAACGATATATTTTTACATAAAAATGTTACGATCGCGTTTTTATACAGTAATATAATTTGTATATCGTTGTCATCTTTGTATTTTATATTGTTCATGTTTTCTCTTTCATAGCCCTGAGGATGATTTTAAATAAATCGAAACGTTGGCTATAACTTGGTTTACATTGACCTATACTCCATGAAATATCATTAAAAAAATACATCTATTTACATATCTTCCTTATATTGGAATAATGATATCTTCTTCTGCTAAGTGTGTCATTCCGTTCCGGCATACAAAGGTGCGATTTTCTCCTGGAGCGCCATCCCAGGCGACCAGACCAGGCATAACCTAAGACTTGGAAAAGTTAATACGATGAGCATCGTTTGGATGACGCTATTATCTCCCAGTGTTTTTTTTTCTTCTCCCGCGGGTATTCCTTGACAATGGCTCTGCAATCCTTTTTGGGAGATAACGATGAAAAGGTCACGACCCCAAATGAAATTTGAAATTAGGGGAACGTTGACAGTGATCCTTGACCTTCTCCCCCCTACTGTTTTTATTCCCTGGAAATATGGCGATATGTTTCCACAAAGGAATGAAACGAAAACGCTATCTCGGTCTTGTTGTGGTCCAAATATTGCTTTTTATTTCAAATACGATGCATGACTGATTTCTAATTAGGTTCTTGAGGCACTCTAACTTACTCATAACATATGAATACTTTTATTAAAGTTAAGAAAATCACCTTTTCTTTAATTTTTTGAACTTATTGCGTGAAATCAATTTAGAAACTTCTTACCAATGTTTTTCAACACATCAGTGAAACTTCGCCAGTTTTGACGAGATGCCATTGATCATGGACCGTAATTTTAAATAATATACAACCTCTTCCTCTTCGCCTCAATAGTTCGAAAGAGAGTTGATACTCCATTTAATATTCGTAGTGAAGAACTGAACTAATTGCTGAACTTGTATCACCTTCTTTAATCAACGATGGATAAAAATAACTATGTTGCTTTATTTCTCTAACGAATGAGAGTAAAATTCTTTTCCCCGAGCAAAGAAGCTACCACGATGAGATAAGTCTTTACAATCAAACCAAACTCTCTCCCTTTACGAAGTTGGTGGCGTTGAGTTAATCACTGATAGACGTACGTTATGATTCCATGTTGCTGCGTGGGACATTTAGCGGCCTGGCATTCATTGAGCCAACAGCGCTGATCGAGAGCGTGAAAGATGTATAATAAAAGCAATTCAGGAAACTAAGTTGTTAGCTAGCCTAATAATTTAACGGTAGTAAATCTTGTTGGTAAGTAGACAGATTCAGTAACAAAGAGAGGGGAAAGAGAAAAGCGGGATAGGAATGAAAGTTGAGTTTATGTCTCGGAATCATCTCGTGTGATAAGGATCTTTGGCATGTAAGTGGTTGAAGTTATCGCTCTCCTATTGTACTCATATTTCTTCTACGGAACGAATACTTTGTAATCCATATTTCTCGTAATAATTGTCCATACATTATTCCACATTGCCGTTTAGTTGCGCTCTTTTCGGGGCAATGAAGATAAATAAAAATTTACAGTAAGATTATACGACAGCAAATATTGATGTCAGAGAAATATCATTATAAATTTTGTGCGGGTCATTGTGCATACTGGTAGTTAGTACAACTGTGCGTGCTGGTAGCTAGTATAATTAGCTTGGTGGCAGCAATACCTCCGAAATACCATTTATTGTGCATTGTGTGCTTCATAGTTAAGATACCACAGCAGCCAGTACATTCTATTGTAGATTTGAACGTACCGCTTCCGCGGCGGTAAGGTATCGTAATTGCAATAATGATACACGAATACACCGTAAAATAATAAATGGTTTGTGCAAGCCAAGTTAAGTCTCGCAGTCTCATTTTTAAGCCACATAGTTGGTTGGTAAAATGATCTCATGATAGATAGCTGAAAATTGAGCATTTAATCCTTTGACATTTTCCGCCGTGAATGTAACTTCTTCTCCTTGCAGCTAAAGAAGGAGAAAATGCAGCGGGAGATACCTCCTAAGAATTCCCGTTAAATGCTCCTCTAGGGATATCTTCACCGCGTTCAATTACATGTATACTTATAGGTTCTGGTTTGAGTTTTAATTCACCTCATCAATCTTGCTCCTATACTGCTCTTTTAAAACCCGCAGTGGAGTCCAGCTGCTCCTAAAGCGAGGAAAATGTGCGAGCACCAATTTGCTCTTTTCACTCCCCCAACCACTTACTTGCGTCTCTCTCTTACGGGAAATCTCCAATTCGTAGCCGAAGGCGCATGAAAAGAGATGTTGGGAAGGCGGAGCGAATTACCACGCCGATGCTGCGGTAACGAATAGGCCGTAATTGAACCACGTGTAATGGTGGGGATAGGGAAGAGTTTCGCTCGTAAACGACGGCTTTTTCGATTGCTGGGTAGGCGGGCGTTGGATGCGACGGATAGGGGTGGTAAGCAGTTTGGCCTGGTTAGGAGGAATATTTTGCTATTCGTAATTTTCAGTTTTGTTCTATGCTAACTTCTTTATCGCTGATGTTTTGTCCTCGTTGGTTGGCGACCAAACACTTTTATTTATTTATTCTCAGCAAAAATATCCGCCACAGTGTGGACTTGTGACTTCAATATCTTGTTCAGTAAAAGCTGTCCCGAAGTTAGCTCTGAGAAAATGGCTTGGCGGGGGAACTAGTTAACACGCCTGACCGTCAAACGGGAGATCCGGGTTCGAATTCCGGTCAAGTCAAATATTTTTTCATGGCGAACTTCATCCTTTGGTGTATTTTCTTTAAATGAATTGTCAGTCGATCTGAGTCGAAGTCTTATCATTCATTCGCGCTATAACCGGTATATTACAGCGAGAATATAAGTCCACGTTAAGAAACTATCAGAATCCAAGTGATTATACTGATATCCCATTGCTCCTAAAGTATTATACGTGTATCCTTAGAATGAACACGCGTAAAATAATAAACATACATGGCTTTGTAAACATTTTCGCGATCCATGTGTTGCCAATTGACAACATTTTGGGTTAGTCCGCGTCTTGTGGCTTAGAAGTCAGTGTTTCTTCCCCTATGCCGGGGACTTCTTCAGGACACATTAGTGAAATGGTGAGGATAGGGAGAAGTTTCGCTCGTAAACGTCGACTTTTTTGGACTGCTGGGAAGTCGGGCATTGTATGCCACGGAGGGGGTTGATGTTGGTAAGCCGTTTGGCGTGGTTAGGGGAATCAAAGTTGGTATTCTAATATCCCAATAGCCCCTAAAAAATTATCCATCTACACTTTTGATGAGGACATGGGTAAATCAGAAACCAAATTATTACGTACCATGATACGTTAAACGAATAGCGTGGTAGTCTAGTGGGTTCAGTACTTGGCTGTTGATTATGGGGGTCCCAGGCTCAAGTCCCGGTGAAACCTTCGGACACCCCAGACCAAAATATTTGATCATGGTGAATCAAAAATCAAGTCCTGTTCCACAAACTTTAATTTGATATCGACAAGTTTCAACGGCTATAGCGTCTTTATCGAGACAAATCACATAGCGTCATCATCAATAGAAGACATTGTTTGTGTTGATAATGACGCTATAGCCGTTGAAACTAGTTGACAGCAAATGAAAGTTTGTGGAACATTACTTGGTTTTTGATTCATATGTATGGTGTGGTGTTCACCATGAACATCTCATCGCACCACCTAGTAACGCCAAAATCAGTTGATTTTATTCCAAATATTTGAATTGCGAAGTATTAGTTACCTGGAGAGGAGTTCACTAGCCTGCGACCTAATATGGAGCGAGCTTTACCCGCATTTTATCAAACCAACATTCGGGATATATGGTGTTGTATATGGGGGAGGCGACCGATAGCTGTGGTCATTTGCGCCATGAGGTGAGGGTATGGAAGGAAGGGTGGAGAGAAACCCGGCGTCGGTATTAGCTTGCTCTTAACGAAAGGCGCCAAGGTGACCAAGGCATCCGATCCGACGGACATCCCGTCCCTTAGCGTCCCATCCGACGGACGGAGTATTGCTCTTGAAATGTCCTCCATAAAACATTAAAGCAGAGATCGGGCTGTCTATGAAAATTCTCTGCCACCGCCAGTATACGTTATGTGGAATTAGATAATGAATGTATTTTTCTAAAATCATTAAGCCTACAATGGTAAAACCACAGGACGTAGATTATATTGTGAATCTGAAACGGAAGTCCAATTTTGGAGGAAATATAGGCCGGAGTAGCTCTCAGATTGGTCCACGTTAACCGGTAAAATATTTAAAAAATATAAATATAAATACTTGCCGGCAATGGAAAATATATCTCACTCTTCTAACAATTTTTGTATCGTTTCAAAGCCGCTATAGCACGTCGCCTATTTCGGTCTACGTGAACGAATTTCCCCGGTTACTCCCACAGGAATGCCCACTTAATCTCCGGCTATTCCCTCCTCCAATTCGCGCTGCGGATAAACGACGTTTTATTTTATCGCTGGAATATTTTTTTGGTGGTAGTAAATTAAAAAGAAGAGACTAGAATTTTATACAATTTAGAATATCAATTTTTTATATTATTATTTTAAAAACATTATCTAACCTTTTATGCAATTTACGTATCAAATTATGTACTCATATTCATTCCTAGTCCTAATGAGGGCGTGTAAATATATCGACACGTAGGAAAATTTTTATTTAGTCCTTGAAGACCCATTATCTAAAACCCTGAATCAACGTCAAACATAGAGGTCAAGAAAAAGAAAAACATAGTGTGATATAGATGAATACTTCTCGGGTTCTCAGCCAGGTCAATTCGGTCTTGTACGCCGACGTTTGCAGAGATGACTTGTCTACCATCTTCAAGGCCATGTCACTCTTTGAAAGTGCAATTTCACACTAAAAACGCCTGCGGACAGAATTAATCTGGCTGAGAATCCTGGAAGAATTCATCAATAGTATTCACCAGGAGAAATTAAAATCGTTAATTGAGTAATACACATTTTTTCCGTAAAGAATGTCCCTGATTATTCCCATTAGCATGATGATTATTCATTCGTTATGTAATATTAAATAATGTATTTATTTTTCTTGAATATTCAGCCTAAAAATGTAAAAACACTGGAAGTAGATTTTTTGTGAACTATAAATGGAAGTCTAAGTTTGGAGAAGTGGCTCTCAGAATGGTCCACGTTAACCAGTAAAATATTTAACAAAATGTTAATATAAATGTTAGCCGACAAAGGAAAATGTACCTCACTGTTCAAACGATTTTTGTATCCTCTCAAAGCCGGTATAGCACATCGCTTATTTCGGTCTGCGCGAACAAACGTTCATGATTATTCCCATGGGACTGTCCACTTAATCTCCGGCCATTTCTTCCTCCGATTCGCGCTGCGAATAAATGACGTTTTATTTTATCCCGGGAATTGTTTCTTCGCCCCCTTAACGTCGGATACGATCGTTCTCGTTCCAGGTAAAAATATCGCTCGTCGCCAGCACATCGCTCCCATGAAATCCGCACCTTCCCATCGCGTTATGGAAATCGGTGGAATAAAATTTTATTGAAATCGTTGAGCCACTTTCAGTCTCGGCCAGGATGTTGCTGGCTGGCAGGATGAGAATATCTCCTGGGGACATCCCATAGAAGGAGGATTGCCTCGCGCAGAAAAAAGCAATGCTACGCCGAACTGTTTGTTATCGTTCCATTTGAGTCACTGTCAAATCGATATAAATCCATCACTTTAATTGATGCTGGATTAGCTAATTGAATCCAAGAATCCATTAGTAGAAATAAGCGTATTTCGGCGTAAGCGAATAATCTTTCAGAGTGATTTTATGGAATTAGGATTTTATTTTTATAAGAGTGCTGTACTCTTCCTTTTAGCTTGTCTAGGTGAATGATTGGATGTAGAAAATTCTGAATACATATTGATTTTTTAAAGAGTTTTTTAAAAGTAGTGGAATACTTAAATAATTAATTTAAAGCATTACACAAAACCATCTTTCTGAATGTACATTTTTAAATCATATCGCAAAAACACCCACGATATGATATTTAAACGTCAATTTTATACAGTTATGAAAAATTAAAGTATAAACTTATTGGGTTCACTTATATATTTGATTTTATTTCATTTTCATAGTGTAAAGGTTACACTAGTGTTCATGAAATCATCAGATATATAGTAAAAATTATATTGTAAATTTAATGTAATATTAAAATAATAGTTCCATGGGACTTTTTCTTGGCCTATTTAGGATATTATTGCTTGAAAATCCCACGAAAAGAACATAGGTTTTAACTAAATCTAATTCGTTACGGACACTTATGATATGCGAAGGATCTTGTCTTGTTATCTTAAAAATTCATGATAAAATTTCATCGCAGTATTATTTCTATTCCATAACTAGCGTATTTATTTTCCACTCGTCTCAGGGAACGGGATTTAGTTATTTTTTCGGGAGAGGGTGACGGAATATCTGCGATCCTATTTCTGTATGGGAGAGCAGGAATGCGATTGGATTCTCTGGATTCCCAAGGCTTGCTCGCACAGCCAATCGGAAGGATTTTGCCCATCCTCTCACCCCCGTCTTCGGCTTACCATTCCGAATGAGCGTAGGTGTACCTGCGTCCTCAAAATAGCCTTCTCTACCATTCTGCACATCAATCCGAGCATTGTGTACAAGTCGATTTGTGAGTTACAGCGGGCGGAAATCGAAAAATAACTGTCCAATACCCTCATTTGTTCGTCCATTCATTTCTTATTTTAAAAAAATCCACCGAATGTATATATATCGAATAAATATTTAGGTAGGAAATAATTATAGCCGAATTTCTCTTTTATTGTATTCAATGAACTATAAGAAACCATTAAAAACGACAAAATTAAACAAAAACTAAATCGTAATTTGATAATATTTCTAAGCTTCATGGCATGTGAAATATACATGACAAGTAAAAAAATTCAAAATACAAAAAACATAAACCACAGACATTTGGATTTCCGAGCCACCTCGCCAAGCACTCCTCTGCGCAGATTATGTACCACTACCATGAAACTACTGCGCAGACCACATGCCTACATGAAATATACAACAAAACATAAATCACGGACCTTTGGCTTTCCGTGCCACTGTGCAAATCACTACGATATCCAGTTTCCTGTATTGTCATGGCAATTGTAAGTCGGAATTCCTGATGTCCTTGGTTCCATTCCCAGTCCAGGAGAATTTTTCTCATGTTAATTTATGTATAAATCCTCAATTGCTCGTAAAATTGGAGAAACTTGAATATTCAAAAGCTTTTTGTATCCTATTAAAGCCGCGATAGCACGTCGCCTATTTCGGTCTACGTGAAATTATGTCACTGATTAATCCCATGGCCCTGTCCACTTATTAATCTCCTACCATTGCTTCCGACTCGTGCATTACTTTCATTGTTCCATTAATTTCTATTAGGGATGAGTCGATTACAAATGTATATTCACGATTCCACTGATTCTCGGTTACAGATCGGAATCGATTGCAATGATTGAAGTCGATTCCGATTCCTTCGATTTCAGGAAGATAAATATTTTGAAAATAGACCATAAGATTGAGTCATAAAGGCCGCCACACACCTGAGCCATTGTTCACTTTACATTATCAAGTTCACAATTTATGTCTAAAATAGTTAAAGTATTTATTATTTTATTTCAGCTGAGGATATATTACTATGATACTAATTCGCTATATTTAATAAATATATATCTCAATCATAATGCACATCAATATGATATTTCTTTCGTGGTGATATAGTAAATTAGCAATGTTTTAAACTCTAATAAAAAATCGCGTTGTTTCTGTGAACATAGACCGTCTTTAAGAGCCGATCGCGATTAATGATTATTTTAAACCAAATTAATATATCTGTAATATAATCATGAAGGAATAAGAACGGAGTTCTAATCTCGATATTCGCACCATTTTATGCTTAATGATTAAGTCAAGATCAAGCTACAGTCTATTTTTTTTTAAATAGAATATAAGTTTGGGACACAAAGTATGCGACTGCCATTGCGCACTGTACAGTAATAAGCTAAAAATTTATGTCTGAAACAGTTAAAGTGTTTACTATTTAATTGAAGTTGAGGATGTGCTGCTAAAATACTAATTCGACACTTTTAATAAATGTACTTTTTGGGTTAATTAATTGTCTTTGTTATTTTATTCCACTCAATTCTTAAATTTTAATGACAGCAATTTGACTGACGAATGAGTATCCCTCCTGTTAGTATGAATAAGAAATCGATGGAATCGGAATCGAAATTCGGGAATCAATTTGAAAGAATCGGAATAAAAAAGTGGAATCGAGTCTACCCTTCTTTCAGTTATAGTTATTTTATTTTATGTTTTCAAGAAATTATTATAAAAATATGGTCTTTTCACAAAGCTGTGCCGAAATATTTATGTTTTCATTAAGTTTACATATAATTATAATGCGTGAAAAATATTTTTTTTGTTGCATTTTTTCATGAAAGGTGAATATGTTAATGAGGTCTGCGATCCTCGATCTGAAAAGCAAAAAGGAAAAGGAGCAGTATAGAAAATTCTTTAAGATGTAAATGGATATGGGTGAGGGTCGAAGTAATCCTTATCTCGCTGGAGGCAAAGGAAAGTGTGAGTTCTAGACGGAGCCTGGGGAAATTCCTTTTTCGCCGATAATTCACCGCTTTTCTCAGAAACTTCGAGCGCACACAATGGTTCTCTCCAGGACTGTCCCCTGTCCCACATGGGCCCAGTATACCGAGGGCATTAGATTACCTGCTCGGTTGGAACTGGTTTCGTATAAGTCGTGTCTGCTCCGTAGGCCTTTCCCAGACTCTGAGATCCCTATTCCTACCTTTGTTATTATTCAAATTGCTTGTTTCTTATCTCTCTCTGTATTGGACGACTTCTTCCAAATTACCGGCTTCAGTCGACAGGGAATAGCGCTGAAATGTTTCTCTGCTGCTTATTACCCCACCCTAGAATGAAACCAGTTCACCTGAAGGAGTAGACTGGTTCCTATCTATCAAACCTCTTACGCTAATTGATGGTTTGTAAACGGATCAAATAGCGTTCGCGTCAACCCAGAATAAAATGCTGCCATATCAGACTGGATGACTCAATTGTTAATTCTATGTGCTTTTCATGCTTTCCAATTTTTGTCCATTTTTGTTCAATACATTGTTGTAGTTGATGTTTTAATCGTAGTATATCTTTGTTTTCGTAATTAATTCGTAAAAAAATCAAATTATTTGGCATCTGTTGTATTTTGTACAATTCCCATTCAAATAATCTTGGAATCTTAGTAATTGATAGAATCAATAATAAAAGGAAATTCTGTTCATTTTCATATCTTTATTCAATAGTTATTAGTTTTTCCAATTAGGGTTCATGGTCTTCCTCAAGGCCTTTATCCCTAAACATTATCCCCCAAGATTGTCAATAAGGTCCTCCATGTCTCGCCAAATGCCCCATCCGATATTCTCATATGCTAACGACTAATTTCCTTAAGCTTCTCATCTCCTTATGTTATTTAGTCATTCCTCATTTGGCATTCTGTTTTTACTGTTAATCTTTAGAATAGGTCTCTGAAACCATAATTCGAATGATCTCACTCTTGACTTATCCCTCAGAGACCATTTTCACTGCCATCAAAAGGCCACAGTTCACAGATAATCTTTGAGAATCCTTTTTCTAGCATCAAACGTCTACATTGTGACATTAAGGGTTGATTTTAGACTGGAATGGCGAAAATTTGTATGAAAAAGTCGTCAAACCTTTGTCAAAGAATCACGTTACGTATTGGAAAATTTTCTCGAACGATTTCAGATCGGCAGTGTTGGATCGACTATTATATTTTCAGCTTTTCGCCATTTTAGCTCCCTTTGGCGCTCTCATTTAATCGCTTCCAAGATTGAGATTGGAAACGTGTCGTTAAGTCACAGAGAAGAGGGGGGAAAGTGGGGGGGGGTAGGGGTTGATAAGTATGGAATAGAGGAGGGTTGGAGGATGCCGTTGGGCGCGGCAGAAGGTGCGTGGGTGACGTCGGAAGCACGCGAAGGGTGCGGGCGGAAGCAAAATCAATGAGCGCGGCGTGGAAACCCCTTTTTGGGGAGAGGGTGTTCGAGGAATGCGGGTTGTAGAGGGTTCGAGGTAGCAAGAGGCACATGAAGAGGGCTGAATATACCCGCACAATAATACTAAATATTGAATGTGTTTTAATTCGGAGAGAACACCATATTTTGCAGTGCCCAGAAGCAATATTTTGCTTTTACATTACTATTAGTGTTCACGAACATGGAAAACCGAAAAAAACCTAGAATACTCTGGAAAAATTTGCTATTCTGCTAACAGTAGGGTAAACTCAAGGATTTAATGAAAAAGAGAGATGCAATTTTTATACAAATTTATTTACAAAAGTGCCACACAGTTCGACCTTCATGAAATTTTCAAGTAAAATGTATAAGGCTTTTAATTGAAAATTACTTTTAATTGTACTTGAAAATTTCCTGAAGGTCGAAACGCGTTTCACATTTTTTGAAGTGGAAACATTGACCTCTCTCTTTTTCATTATACCAGGCTGTACCATTCCACAAAATATCGCCTGCCTCAGTTATACCTAATATGAATGCAAAATAATATTAAATTTCTATTGGGTTTGTTCTTATTCGTGGAGAGCACCATTCGTTGCAGTGCTCAGTAGCAATGTTATTGTTTTACAAATATAGCCAATGTACACTTATTTGGAAAAACGAAAAAACCTGGAATACGAAGTTAATTGTAAACCTCAGGGAATTCGGCAAGTGTCCAGGAAATAAATTATTCTGCATGCAGCCTCCGGAATAAAGTATTACAATACGCTGAAAGTAAAATAATAATCATTAATAGACATTATCTAATTTTACCGGAATTATAAATTTCTTTAAAGAATGCCTGAACTAAACTGAAAGTGAATAAATTTCCATTAAAGGGATTTTATACCAGGATATTTACTCACTGAATATCCCTCACTTATTTACATACTTACAGCTCATATTTAGAAGTTAGCTAGCAGCACTGTTTCTGTTCTGGAATGAAAGCATGAAATATTGTTGCAATGTTTTTCACAGTGATAAAATAAAAAAATATAAAAAGAAATCAATTTTACGTAGCGAATTGTGTTGTTAACTATTCTTTTGAACTTAAGAGAATATGGATAAAAGAGACATGATAGGGATAAGCAAAGCAGTTTTGTTGTAAATGTTCACACTCTGGCAATTGTAAAAAGAGTATAAGGAAAAGTATGTTTTAACTATTTGCGGAAACGGTTTTTTGAGTAGTTATCAGCTTAAGTTATATTTAATATGTGGACTGTTAATAGATCCTCATATAGCTGGATATATCAAATAAGGTTTTAATAAGTTTTCTCGCAGCTTTTAAATTGACTTGACCGCTATTTCCTATGTCAGTCAATCCTATTCCATGAACAATATTCAGACAAAAAGATTATGATTAGCACGAATTAGCACACTGGAAAACTAATAAATTTCCTCGGAATATTTGGAAATCTCAAGGAATTTTTTATTTGCTACTCACTGGAAACCGTTTTAATACCCAAAAGTTTAAATTTTACTTTCACAAGTAACGTATATTATATATCTTTACCTATCTCCTCGTTGACATTTTAATGGTACTAAAAATACTTCAGAATGGTGTTTGTTATGTTGTATGTTATGATGTTGATGTGGAGTTATTTTATAAATAAAGCGGACTTCCCCGCGTTGTATATAGATAGGATTACCCGAGAGTGCACATGAGACGCGAATATTCCACAGTGGAAATTCTTTTTGACTTGACCAGGAACAGAATCCGGTATATATGTAAAATCTAGGTATGAAATACGTTCAAATCATAATTTATAATCGATATCGAAAAATGCAGTATTAATAAATATATTTCATAGCATTATATCGTTTCAAAAATACTTGAATAGTACATGCATGTATATCAAGGTCTCCGTATATAGATGCACGAGTAGTGATTCTCTTTTGTTGATTAAAAAAACCGGCTCTATTGAGGGTGCAGCCTCCTCAGAAACAGACTGATGATTGGAGGACCCTAGAGGCCAAGGGGTTCTAGTGCAATGTTTATGATTTCGGAATCTCCAGAATTATAAAAATTACACCGGTAGGGTCCTCATTCAGTTATTTATATCGTCTAAACGAAGTAATTTAGCAGATATTTTTTCCGAAATTATTGGAAAAGGTTGCGTACCGCGGGGCTTATGGTAAGTGTGATGCAAAATCTTCCCCCAAGAGATCGGAGTGTAACTACATGCATGTTCCGTGGGACGGGGTGGACTCGGTGCGGCCATGGGTCGCGAGGGCGACGGGTTGTCTGTGGCATGAGGTTTAAGCCTTCCTCTGCACGAAAATGGGTCAGCTGCAGATCGAAGGGCCGACCGCCTCCACCACCCACATTGACTGGTTCCCGGACCGACGACGCGACGGGACGGCCAAACCGCTGCCACTGCCCGGCCCCAAGTTTCACCCGCACGCCGAGGGGATGAACCCGTTGACCACACCCTCGCTTCGCTGCCAGTGGCGATTCGTGTAGGGAAAGAAATCGAAGCTGTGGATAACAAAACAGCACCATCCCCGCCATGGGAGAATTTCCAGTATTAGTTGAAGAGCTTGAAGCTGAAAATATTTTGTTTCCATTCGATATTATTTTACCGATGATTGCAATTATATTAAAATTTTTTGAGGTGTTGCTTTCTTTAGACAGTTAATCCGCATGGCTTGAGGAAACTTTTTTTCCGTCTTTGATTGAAAAGACAGATGGTTAGCCAGCATTGAGAAATACTTGCTCTCAGTAAGAATTCACTGATGACAAGTATTATTGTGTCTTACTGAAACGAAGTCAAACCTACCTACAGAGATTCGTGAAGGAAAAGACATCGAAGATACGAGTCCCAAAACAGCACGAATACATCCAGGAATGTTTTTAAGGAAACTGTTTTCTCAACACATTTTGAAATCAAAAATCGTAGAAGAACAGGTGGAAGGGATGAAGGCAAGGGATGGCCCCGAATGAGTTTCATGGGACAGGATATAAAGGATCTAAGAGAGAAGAAATGCGTCGCTATGGAAAGGCTAGCGGATAGGAGAGCGGAATATATAGATAATAGCTACGTCATGCCAATCTTAGGATTGCTTACTAATGATGATGAACTTCAAATCTAACATTTCCCGCTCATCCACAAATAATAACTTCAACTTTTCTTCATGGAAAAGTATGTTACACCCTGAATCATCCTTTTGCAGGAAATAATGGTACAATTCTCGAAGTGCTTATGACAGCGGGGTTTGTTTTTAACTATCGATTATTTTTCATAACAGCAATTATTTAATGATGATTAACATATCGGTGCATAGGTCTGAGAATGTAATGCAAAATTGTGGCCAACATTTCTACGCATTTATTATATCAACTTTAGGACTATGAATAATAATGAGTACAGTAAATTAATACATGAAGGCATGAATATTGTTGCAATGTTTTTCACAGTGATAAAATTAAAAAAAATATAAATAAATCAATTTACACAACGAAATAAATTACATAACGAATTGTGTTGTTAACTATTCTTTTAAACTTAAGGGGATATGGATACAAGAGACATGATAGGGATTAGCAAAGAAGTTTTGTTCTTAATGTTCGCATTCTAACGATTGTAAAAGGAGTATAAGGAAAAGTATATTTTAACTATTTGCGTAAACTGTTTTTAAGTAGTTATCAGAGTTCTTTGCATTGTGAATGTGCTTTGTTACATATTTTGTTGCCTTGTGTGAAAATAGTTCTTTAAAATTTAACAAAGGCATTAAAGTTTCATCGGCTCGCTGGATTTCCTACCTTCAACGTTAGTGCACACTCGCTACCTCGTTTGTAATAACTACTGAGATCTGATTACTACTTTCGCTTTTCAGGGTCACTCGTTACTGTTATACCATTTATCTCGTGATCATGAATAACGTGTCACGCAGCCTATAAAGCGTTTTCCTTGCTGAATCAATGAGCACGAGTTCAAGGATTGAGCTGGTAATTGTGCGATTAAAATTGATACCGATATTTTCGAAGGTGACTGTTATGAATGCGTGTTCAACGTAGCTAATCGGAGCAGAACTTTTAAAATATGGCACCAATTTAACGTTTTCAAAATATCTCCTATTCCAGAGACATACTTATTCCTACCATACTCATATTAATACTTACCGCGTCAAAAGTCCGGCTGCTTTAATATCTTCTGCCGAAGAGAAGCTCTTTTTTAGTCTTGAAGGCTGGCAGTAGGATTTAATATTTAACTATTGCTTGGTTAATTGGCTAATTGAACCCGACTGTTTTCATACTCTTGACGCCAAAATTTAAATTCGTGTTCATCGTATTCTACCAAGTATATTTACACATTTTCTTGGGATGAAATATGATTAATGAATTCTACCTTTTAGGAGACGATTGTGGATAGCTAGATAATTTTGAAAACTTTTATACGACTGCTTTTTCCCTATAGTTTGTCCGCGTTAAATATTTTCAGTTAGTATTCACTTGGTTGGAGCAAAAATTAGAGCGCATTTATTGATCATTCCATTTTATAGCCATGCACTTAGGTATTTGAGCCAATTGGATTATGTGGTTAAAAATATTATCGTTCTGAGGCGCTCATAACTGTCATTGGGGAGATGCAAGATGTTAGAAAGTCACCCCGTGGATTTATTTTGCGTGCAACTAGAACTCTGGTTATTATTATCTGGATCAAATCTTTATTTCTAGATGATCAAAATGTATCATCATCGCATACCTACAAATTCCAATATGGTGCCTTTATTTGAATATCAGCAGTTATAACTTTTCATTATCATCAAGGAAAAGATGAATATCTTCTGATATCACATAACCGAATATAAAACCCGTTGATACAAGTATAACTGACCACTCATATGATGGAGCGGCCTTGCTACGTAATGAATGGATGCACGTGAAAATACGCAGGCTTAAAAGAAATGAAAGAACTACGCCCCCTTAGGCCAGAAATATTTAAGATCATATCATGACCACTGACATGCGAGGCCAAAGCTTTTCCTAAAACTGTCGATGATGATTCATTACCACCCTTAACTGATCTCAGAGCTCTCTTTTCTTTTATTAAATTGATGTTTCTTTTATTCTCCCGCAGCTGGCCAGGCGAGAGAAATTTGATACACTTTTTTCACTCCCTTTCATGGCTAAGGCTGAGTTCTTACAGACCCTTCGGCTGATGGCCTTCATATATTTAGCACCAATGGTCAATGCCATATTTTCAGTTTGATTCAAGTGCTGCGGAAGCCGTGAAATCGATTTGAAAAACAAAGATATGGATTTAAGTTCACGCACAAGAAGGGTATACGGACATTAACTGGAGCGAAAATGTTCCGTGTTAAGTCAATTTTACAACGTCATACCCTTCATTTGTAATCCTTAGTTATTTTTCGCTCGATGACTCCCTCCATAGTTCATTATCGTTCGTTTTCTCGCAAAAAAAAACGCTGTGAGAAATAACAAAAAAAGCGAAAAATCCGTCTTCATCTGTCTTACATTGCCTCTCTACTGCTAATTTAATCGTACCAGGCAAAATTTGGTGGAATAGCATTGTAAGCAATAATTAAAGGCTAGGAATTTTGTTCTGTACACGGTATTAATAGACTGAAACAAGCTGCTCATGTAAGATCTTAGATTTTCTCGACGAATCAGGTGCAGAGAGGATTCTCAGGTTCTCCATAGTGTAATTCCCTGCATGTCTCCAGACGTTTCGAAGAACTACTTGTTATTCATTCACAGATAGGTACCAAGATTGATGTACCCGTAAATGCCAGCAGCTACATCAATCGAGACTCAGGATTCAATATCAGCAATGCTTGGATTCCCACCATAACCTCCATCATATATATTTACTATCTTGAAAGGAGAGAGTCAGAAAATACCCTGAGGATGAAAAACAAGTCGTTCTTCGAAACGTCGGGAGACATGCAGCCAATCACCCGGTGGAGAACTCGAGCATCATTCTGTTACTTGAGGAGCTTTGGAGATTATAGGCGTTACAGAGCCGTGCGTTTTGGAGATGATAGAGGACTGAAAACGAGTAAAAAAAAACATCATGGAACTGAAGTCTTTACCTCCGGAAAAACTGAAATTAAATCGTCGTCGAAATAACGACAAAGTTGTTGAGCTCAAATACAAAATATATTAAGGCATAGAAAATAGTAAAAAAAATATACAGCATTAACATAATTTGCAATAACTGAGTTACCCCGCATAGCCACGGAAGGGTTAAGCATGTATAGCTACCGGACATGGTAGCTGCCTGAAAGTATTTCTAAATGTTTACCTTGAAGCGACTTAAGTAATCGTCGATTAAGAGCAATTAACGATTATCACGAAAAAACGTAAGAATTAAAATTCTGATAAAAGTTACATTTCGAAAAAGTAATCGTTACAAGTACACATCGCTACAAAAGTAACCGTTTTAAGTACAAATTATTGCAAAAGTGATCGTTGTAAGCACAAATTACTGAAAAAGTAATCGTTAAAAGTACCAATTACCGCAAAAGTAATATACACAAGTACAAATGACTGCAAAAGTACTCGTCACTAGTAATTAGATTGAATTTACTCGATTACTTACCGACACTGTCCCTGAATCTCCCACCACATTCTCTCCATCTCATTCCTCGTCCCCACTTGCCGCTTCATGCAGCTACTCACACCCCTATTTCCAACCCCGTGAGTCGTCACCATCGCAACGCCAGACTCTCGCGCGAGGCCCTGAATATAAAGCAGGCATTCCATCTCGACGAGCCCCACCAACGAGGATGCTCTTTTCCGAATATCAAACCACCCTTACATCTTCCTCCTCTCCTCTACCGAACACAACTCTGCTTCCACCTTGTTCGCGCTGCCCGTGTTCTGTTTCCGCAACGAGTCTTCTTCCTATTCCGTTCTTTGGTCTCTTTTTTCATTCGAACCTTTTTCCTTCTCTATGTATATAATTTTCTCAGTCTCTCGGTGGCGATAGGTTAAAGCCCTCGATGGACAAATCGACGGTCGCGGTTTGAGTCCCTTCTGTAGAGACACATTATTATTATTACTATTATTACCAAATAATATGAAGAAAATAGAAACTATTAGAGAATTAAAAACAAAGTTAAAAAATTATCTACTGGAGAGACTGTATAACTGATGTATAAAAATTGCTCAGATGTGTATTCTTGCGTCGAAATATTCAAAGGTATTATTCTTTTATGCTTTACTGATACTGATTTTTTTGAGGATAATATTTAAATGATTATGTGCATATAACGGTGGCTATATATTATATATATTGTCTGAGTGCAAACATATAATGAGTGTATTGAAAGGGTAAAGATTTTCATGGAGCCTGGTGATAAGCAAAATGCTTAGCAGGATATATTAAGATATGGAATCACTGCCAGGGAAATGGCGTCAAATACTTAGTTAAACACAATTGTAAAGAACCAAAAGAGAATATTGAAGTTAATTGATACAGATGGTTTCAACTATTGTTGTAGTACTGACCTTAAATCGCTGTGTACTAAGAATGATATATTAACTGTGAATAAAATGCTGAATTGGCTCATTATTATAGAGAACTGTTTCAAAAAAGAGCAAAATTCAATGTAATAATACACTTTCTATGGATAAACGTAAAAGTCCTTCATTGAAAATGTATCCTTACAATAACATGTATGGTAAAAGGTTGCCTAAGTAAGTTGTACCTCATACCTTTAATTGTATGTTAAAGGCTCTATATAATCTAAAATCTTTGGCCAAAATTAAAAGATAAACGAAAGAATGGTTAATTAGTGAAACTATAAACTTATAATTTCTGTAATTAACCTGAAATATACAAATTATGTTAAATTCTCACATTTCGGTTTCAAAGTTCCTAAAATATTTTTGCGTCATTTTATTATATTTTGTTTATGAAGCTAAAACTTGAAATGTAATATAAATGCTTTCAATGTGCCACTATGTAGGATAAATGGAACCTTCTGACAAGCCATGTGACTTAGAAGAACCAAGTTGTGTATGGTATTAAAGTCAGATGTTAAAAATGCGATGCTTATGAATTCGCAATTGAATCTGGGCCCAGTGGCTACGGTGCTCGACTCCTGTGAAGAGGTTTTAAGGCTGAGTTTCATCTGAGATACTGTTTTCATAATTTCTTTCTATTTTTCCTTTTACAGAAGCCTGCTTTTCACATTTATTTTCGTAATTTTTGCTGAAATATTAATTTTTTTCTGTGCGAGGAATTGTTTTTGTGCTCATGCGGCATATGATGTTTTCCCAATTTATCTTACGGAAGGTTCGTTTGAATTATTTTATTTCCTTGTCGCAACGCGGCGCATTTTTAAGATATATAAATACTTGGATTGCTTTTATATTGTAATTCGGATATGTGACCTTCTAAAATTCTTGCAAGCCTAGTTTTCGAATCATTGAAAAAGAACCGTTGAAATCCAGACAGAGCGAGCCTGGGAGGGAATGGGTTCTTCCTCCGGAGTTGGGGACGGTCAACCATAATTTCAGTGAGCGGTCAGTTATTTAATAAGAGGCTTCAGAGAAGCGTCTTCTTGGTAAATTTTGCATTTTCACCAAGGGAATTATCAATTTTAACCATCAAAAACAATAAAGTTTCCGGGTATGTTTTTTCCTACTCTGGTGTTAAAAGTTCAACTAATGACGAAATTCGATTTGAAAACTAGGCATGAATGGTAAGAATGAGTCCAAAATACTATATTTCAACATTAAAGGAAACCAAATGCATGTGTATCTTAAAACTGCGTCGTGTTGCGACACGAAAATAAAATAATTCAAAGGAAGCCTCCGCGTGAAAAACAGGAAAAACATCAGACGTCGCTAGTGTACAATAATATTTCCTCTTTGTGCTTTATTTTCGGCCGTGGAGGGAAAATTGCTGTACCGATGACCCGTTTGAGGAATAATGTTCGCAAAAAATGACAGAATTTTGCTAGCGGTTTTAGTAATTTCATTATTCGACCTCTGGGACGCTACGAATTAAATTAAAACGGCAGCTGTTGCTTCAGGCGGAACCGATTTTGATTAATGTTCCGTGGAAATCAGCAGAGTTGCCGTTGAGTGAAAGTGTATCTTCAGTCTGTCTATTTATCATAATTTTTTTCTTTTGAGAAGGACGTCGACCTGAAACGCTGAATTTGTTCTGACCTGAGAGTTCTTTGTGAAGGGGAGTTTCCATACGGGCGTTTCTTAGTTTGCGAAGGCATCAAGCGGTACTGTATCTCGAAAGTAAGCAACGGATTTGGCTTCCTTGATGCGGAAATCGTTTAAGCAATACTAGATAAATAATTGAAATCCGTAGTACCTATGTACAAATTTCTTCACACATATTCAGTCATATAATGCTTATCCCTTGGCGGTCCTAATGTATTTTCAATTCGAGTTCGTAAAAAAAGAATAATTGACGAGATTTATTGCTGGCCTTTTAAATGTTCTAATTTTATTTTTGAAAGTAAAAATCCACTGGTTGTAGCATTATGCATGTGAAATCAAAGAGTTTACAAATTTTTATTCTTGAAAATTTTCAATGTGTGATGCTTATTAACACTTTGAGACCGAGCGTCATCTGTACATGACGCGCCGGACTCCGCCCATATCCGAGCATCATCAATATATGACAGCCAACTACGCCGCAAGACATTTTCGGATCTGGGCAAATTTAAAATTTTTACCGTCGGGCTGAAAGTGTTAAAACGTTTCTCGCAGCGTCTTGTTATGTTGAGCGCAGGTCGACGTTGGAAATCATGCTAGCACTAACACGTCGTACCACAAAAGGGATAATGGGCTTGCTTAAAGAACGATAGGGAATAGGCCTAGTTATGAAGAAAAAAAGATAAGTTTTCTTCCATAGGTGGAAAAGGAGGGAGTATTAAATAATCCATAATCCTACTTTAATTGGTAGAATATTTATTTTTGTGTAGAATATATTTTTTTATGAGCACAATTTATGTGTACTGAAAATTAGGACTTCCATGATCATGTTGGGAAAACATATATACCTACGGTAAATTGGAGAAAAATGAGGACCAGATGAGTATTTGAACATATTTGGAAGCATAAAAATGTTTACAAAAATGTTTTGTTATGTTCAGAGATCTCTGAAGCAGGAGATGAAGAGTCATACTTTTCTTTCTCAAACACTTATAGCGGTCTAAACCATTGGTTGAATATTCACATTTTATGTATCTATCCACGGTAAGCACATATCCAAGGACTATCATCTCAACGACTGCATCGCTTTTAAATGATTTCGGAAGTCCGACAAGGACGCCCTCAGGCTCCCTCGCATTTCTTACCACTCTCTTTTCGTCGTCGGCAAGCCTTTTTCGGAGTCCCCTTGTCATCTAAGCCACTCGTGAACGCTCGTGCGACGTGGGTTGTATGCCTATGTCACCTCTCGCACTGTCGGACCGAAACACTGCTGCCTGATGTTTACCTCTCCGCCGCGCGAGTGAGACTGAGGGATTGGAATGACATGGTCTGACAACGGCGTGCTTTCTACGTTCTTGTCCGTTGGCAGCTTGGAGAGCAAGGATAAACGGATACGCGTGGGAATGAACTCCTCTGCTCTTACGGGAGAGTCGCAGCCTTGTTCACGCGTTGGAAAGGGGCTGATTTTGATTCAGGTGACGTCTCACTGGTAGACATTGAGGCAAAAAAGAGTTCGCACGCCCCGTGCTACAGGTTAATTTCGATTCCCACCCCGCGCGGTGATCCTCACCTGTTTTTCCGTCGGCGGCGGTCTTGGCGACAGTAGGTATGTGTCTCCTTTACCATTCTGGATGGATTCGCCTTGAGTCATTATTCCTTTAAGAGTGTGGCACATGAGGCAGCTAGTAAGCACAACGAAGCCAACGTTCAATGTTGATTGTTTTTGCATTTTACTGAGAGAGATAAAGTGATTTAACGCACTCCGTAATAGTGTAAAACTTTTTGTTGTCTTTATGTGATGCTTTCTACATTGATGGTGGTAGTAAATCTCTATTCTTAGGCTTTGGTCTGATCATTTATTTCAGCACCATCCCATTTTCGATCAGCAAAATTTCTGCTCGCGATTGTGAAGATAATTAAGTACATTGTTCCTATGGTCGTCTCCAGTAAACCATTGAAATATTTTGATGATACATATACTTGTTTCTTCAGAATGACCCGTACCCATATAAATATAGACCTTGATGGAAAAAATGAATCTGAAGGAAAGTAAAATATTTTTAGACGGAGGGAAGTGGAATGAATTAATAAAATGTCATGTTATAGTAAATTTTGTGATACTTGCATGTTACTAACTGGCAGTAGGCGTCCATATTGAATTCCCATTTCACATCCTTGTATTTCCGTTCGTGGGCTCATTTCAACCGGCTTCAAAAATAAACTAATATAGAGGATTAAGTTATTGCAGGATTATCAATATATTGTGACAATTTGAAAGCAAAAAGAGTGCGGATTTACTTTTATGAGCTTCATACGCTCCAGTGACGTCAGGAAAACTTAGCATCGCCGGAACGCAATTTCCTTAACTTTTTTTAGAAGTGAAACATTAATCTGCATTTTTTATTACAAGCTATTATTTACATTTTATTACAAAATTTTTCGTTTTGGTTACGAATGCGTATATTAGAAATTTTGAAGCAAAGAAATTTATAAAAATGTTATTTGACTATTATGTCTTTGTTAACCAGTCCTGGAAAGGCGTTCTGGTGCGTTAAATTCGCCTTGAGCCTTGAGTCTTGCGCTATGACACCACTGATATGCTCAGAATCTAGCCCTATAGCTACGGGGGGTGTAAATGGGATAAGGGTTCTTATGAACACTACGCGATTCAGGTACTGCAATTATCATGCGAAGAAAGGTGTTACTAGATTATTTTCTGTTTTTTTTTTAATTCGAGGAGGTTAGATATGCTGAAAGAGAAATTTCAAATTCAGTCATTATTGTGATTCCCAGAAACTACTATCGGCGAAAAAAGGTAGATGGCTGAGTTATACGAATTAGTATGAAATTCTGCCGAAGCTCGATAGGGCCGTGTCATATATCGTTTTAATCATACATACAGAGAGGGTCCAGTGTTCCTCTTCAAAATTCAGAAAATGTTTAAGCTTAAGCTATTTACCGCTCACCGCAGTGCTTAGAGCTACGTGGTACTCTCTGTCCATCGACTATTACTATCTGAATTCCTATTTTCGCAATTATTTTATAAGTAGAATATCATCATTTGCCCTCATTTTATGTGCAGATGGGCAGGGAAAGTACATGCCCACATGTACTTTCCCTGCCCATCCTTGCGTTGATATTGACTCCCCTATAGATTTAAACGACAAAGTAAAACGTCTGTAAAAGAAACTGACGTGGCTTGTAATAACTGTCAAATTCGTTTCATTTGATTCTGGACTGGTTAATTCATACGATGGCAAAAAAGCGTGATTTTACTGATTCCGGAACGAGAATTTTCCTCGTTCATACATTGCGGTCACATGCCCATCTCAGAAAGAAAGGCGCCGCTGCTGAAAATGAAAATTCTGCGCATGTACGAACATTTCACCGCAATCTCCACTTTAGGTATTCCGCTACTGAGGTCGCCATAGTAACATGGCCTAGTTTTTCTATTTTCTTTCGTTGGATTTCGATGTCATTTCATGTTCAGCCTAGAGTTAATGCGCCAGCGACCTAATTAATAACGTAGCATCGATTCCGTTTCATAAAAGTCGGTCGCATCTAATTAAAGCTGGTTTATTATCGATATTGTGTGTTGCTATCATGGCCATTCATGCCTTACTGGGAATATTAGACAGCCTGCGCTTGAAAGATATTTTTACTATAAAATCAACTGATCTACATTATCGCAAGCATATTTTTCCTTGGTGGCTCTGTATGTTTTCGCTATATAATGAAGAATTATTGCACAAGGAGTAAAGAATTTGGTCTAAACTTATAATTAGAGCAGAAATTGATTTATTTACTAATTACATTGATGAATAAAAGTTAACTTGAAAAAGGCAGCAAAAATATGATCTAAAATGTGATAAAATCTCTTCTGACAAATGTTTAGATGTGCTAATTGCTAACGGTACATTGCCAATGTTATTTTTCATTAAATTCTCTCTGCGATTTTTATGACTTGGCTACTTCATTTTATTTGACTTAATTTTCACCTAATTATGATTTTATTTTATGACTTTCTTTGCTTAAATTTGTTTTTTTTTTTAACCTGAAATATCTCATTTAGCTTGTTAATAGCCTTAAGCGACTTGAATTCAGTTCCCAGAAATGTCTATTTGTTATGAGTTTTTCTAGGAATTCATTACGAATTACCCACTGGTTTCAACATTTCAAGTCTCTTATTGCTCTGAAATCAAAAATTAATTCAATATTACGGCATTATCCTTATTTCCACCGCAAGTTTTTTTTTTGAAGCACGGTTTGATGTTAGTATATTACCTGAAGAAATTAGGATTCATTAAGCGTATTGTGGGAAAATTTTTCGGATGAGAAAGTAAATCAAAGGTACTATTTCGCACTCGTCCGACCGCGCCTCGAATATGCAGCGAGCATATGAGATCCAGTGCAGAAAGACTTGAACCGTGAATTAAAGAAAATACAAAGGAAAAGAAAGCGTAGTTCCTCAAAAACTGCTATTGGCGTACAGACAGCGTTACCCACATGTTAAGCGAATGAGGCTGTAAGCCGCTGGAGATTTGGAGGCTGCGCGCTTGAGAATGGATATCTTTAAGATCGTCACGGATAACATAATATTAGAGACCCACTATTTTTCCAGGTGCGATACATTAAGAGAGATATTTAGCCGAACGGATAGATATGGGAATTAATTTTTCCCCCGAACCATAAAGGACTTTAATAAAAGCTAATCTTAATTTCGCATTTATTTTTTATGTGTAAATGGCTGGTGTCCAGCAACCCCTGCCACACGCCTTTAAGGCGGCTTGCAGGGTAGTATGTAGATGTAGATGTAGAAGTATTGCAACTAAATTTCCGTTTTTCTAAAATGCCATTTTACTGCATTATATTTTCGATACGGTTCGTGATAGCAGCCAAATTTTGCAATCCAATATAAGTAATAACAGGATTATAATAAAGCGGTTAAACTTTAATTTGTGGTCCAAAAATTTTATTATCATAGGTTTATTTTAACAACCTTTTTTTTGATATTACAATTGAAGGAAAAAGGGCACCAGTTTTTGATTAATGAATCATAGTCTTGGAACCTCAAAGCAAAAATAAATTTGTATGTACATTGCAAGTATCAAGTAATTAAGTACTATCTTCAGTGTCTGTGGAGAAAGCGAAAGGAATATTACAGGAATCGCCCATTGGATATCCGTCATATTTATGCCATATTGAATTTCATCATACATTCATTAAAATTAAATTTAATTACCAATATTTTTCAATTAAAATCTTTAAATTGGTGCTTTGAAGAAATTGCAGTTATTTTAAAAAATCAGTTTTGCACAGGACTTAATGACTAGGATAATTATTTGCCATCAATGCTTGTCTTTGACACCACGTGAAAACTTTACTGCTCTGAAATTTTTGAAAGGCGAGTAACAAAGTATCATGCAGTAAGGATTTGATTAAAATGGATGGTTGCGGAATTCATGTAGCTATCGCAAAAGTTTTATTTTTGAAAAACTAAAACTCTCTTGCATTCCGGCCGCTAATTAATTGGAAATACGGCATAAAATAAGCTCGAGCAAGCGTGGGAGGCATGCATTGATCATCCACCCCATCATAACTATCCTTTCTGGATTTTACCAGGCGCAGTTTTTCCCCTTACTTTGAATACTGTGTCTGGCTTTTACACGCCCACTCGTAATCCTCAAACGGCTCCAATGACCTCGGTATACATTTTGGACTCATTTGGAAGTTTTGGTACGTAGGAACCGCGGCTCATCTAGAGGTTATTTACATTGCCTTCGCAAATATGTTCAGCATCACTCCACAAAATCTTCGTAACTGATTTCATGGCCATGGTTAGATCCTTAGTATTCTGATTCACTTTGCTAGCATGACCATAAAAGTGTATACGTTACTTTTCTAATCAATAAATCATATTGAAAAGGGAAACGATTTTTTCACATTTATGAGAGCTATATAGCAGTTGAAACTTTGGACTTGCATACTTGAATACGGTTGAATTCTACTTAGTTGCATTGTTTTCACCTCATGAAGTTGCATAAAGTATTTACTGCCTACATCTAACCTCTTTACAGATGCGTTACTGTGCTCACATTATTTTTGAATACGCAATACATTTATATTTGTCAGGATTAGCATTAGATACTCTAAAGATATTGATTTCAGATTGCATTTTAAGCCAGAAAATAAACAATGAATGTTGCTGGTGTTCAATGATACCCGTATTCCAAATCAGACTAACAGTGAAAAGACTAATTTAACACTCCCCTTATTTGAGTTTTCCATCACACGGGATGCCTCACATAAGGCTGCATCAAAATGCATCGCATTCCACCCAATGGCAACAAATACCTCGTTCCCACAATACTTCCCTCGCTGAAAATAACATGTACCATCATGAGCCTGCTGGGTGACGTTTGAACTTGTTTTTTTCATTATTATTTATTTTGCATTGTTATGGTTTCCCCGCAACGAGGAGTCGGAATAGATCCATGCTCTAGCGGAGGGGAGCAGCTCACATATCTCTCTCTCACTCTGACGAAAAAAAAGGGAAGTAAGCGTTTAGTTTTGTGCTCGGTGTGGTTCGCATGGAAGGATCTATTTCCAATTCCGGCCGCACGGGTCGTCGCGCGCTCTGCGACTCAGCGAATGGAACGACGGCGGTAGATGGCAGCAGTGGTTTTGGATGTTTAAAGGTAGTATATGGGGCGGATTTACCCATAGGCTAAGCAGGCTTCCGCCTAGAGCCTCAAGATCAGGAAGAGCCTACATTCAAACTATTAACTAAATTAAAAGTCATTGTTATAAAAATAGTGAACACTAAACTCTGAATTGTAAACGAGGAGAAATTAAAAGAAATATCATTTGAAATGCTTGAAGATTATGCGAGGATTTCTTCTGTTTACTGCATTTCATTGTCGGCTAAATTCATAATTAGCTTTAGTATTTTCTACAAGTCGCATAAATATAATGAATGTAATGTTGCACGTATTTTCAGTGAGCTTGAATTTCAGGAATGATTTTTTTTAGTTGTTAGTACATACCTTCAGCCGCAGTCTAAATTTCCTTAACTTCAACTTCAAAATGATCAATGCGTATTTCGTAAAAAATGAAAAAATTGATGTATGAACTACAGAAACTTTTAAGTGCACCACGGCAAAGTTTGAGCAACGCACGTGGATGAAGAATATCTTGCTGCTGTCACGAGATATCTTCATTATTGGGGTCAAAGTGGCATGAATATGTATTATGAAACAGCAGTAAAGCGTTAGTTTACAGTTTATATTTTCTTTGCTCCGACGCTAAAATTATCAATAACTGAAATAATTCATTCCGGAGTTTCAAATTAAATCAAATTTATTAAGTGTAGGTACCTCGGCAAAGTTTAAATAAAAAAGTTAGTCGAGATGGTCTGGTCCTAGACTCTATTTTGGTATTGAGCCCCCTTAACGATGATGGCAGTGATATAAAGAAAAGAATGAAAAAAGAGAATGTGAGAAAAAACGATAGGAGAAGGAAAGGAGGGGGTTGAAGAAAAAAGGCTGAAGGGGGCTGAAAAGCGCTTGGAGCCATAGTAACGATGATGACAGTGATAGAGAAAAAAATTCTCACTATCGCTAAGTATTTCATATAATTTTGCTTTCCACTCATAGATGACGTAATTCGCCCTCTCCACATTGATCAAGTAGTTAATGTGCAAGTAGTAAATATTTACTGCTGTTACGTGATTTATCCATTTTTGAGGTCGGAATTCCATGAACATATGTTGTAAAACAGGAGAAAAGCGTTTTCTACAGTATATATTTCCTTAACATCAACACTAAAATGATCAAGAACGGGAAATTTTCATTTTTCAAATTTCTAATGAACTGAACATTTTGAGTGCACCAAGGCAAAGGTTAAAGTTAGAAATCGAGATAGTCTAGTTCTAGACACTATTACGTCGAGGTAGTGACGATGATGACGGTCATATAGGGAAAGAAAAAAGAATCGAAAAAAAAGAGAATGCGAGAAAGAAAGAGGGGAGGAGAATAAGAGGGGTGGTGAAAAAAAAGGCTGAAGGGGGCTGAAAATCGCTGATTACTCCACGGGGGAGTTCACCCTTGCAACAGGGACATCTGGTTGACTGCGGCGTGTGGGCGTGTCATTGAGAGGATGAGGAGAAAGAAGGGTCGGTGTGTGGGGAAAATAATAATAAAAAAAGAGGGAGAAGATGAAAAAAAAAATTGAAGGGAGAATGGCGAAGAAAAGATGGTGTTGAGGAGAGGGGGGGATGTGTTTGCGAATGTGTTCGTTTCTATGTGTGCGTGTGACGTCACCGGAGTTAAACATGCCTCCCCCTCCTCCTCTTCTCGCTCAAGGTCGATGCTATCGCCAATTCAAATGTCGCAGGGGTTGCATCAGCGGAGGGGAGTGTGAAACGGGGGCAGAAGATTGGAGATTGGGACGCGGCAGGGGTGGCGAAAAGGGGTCTCGTGCTACAAGCGGTTCCTCCTTCAGATTGTCTCCGCTGCTCAACTCTTCCCCGTGCCTCATTGCGGAGCCGAAATCAACTCTGTCGACGCTTTAGTTTTTTTTCGTGTTGACTACGATAAATTTTCCTGTCGATGTTGTTGTCATCAGGGTATATTTTTGGGTGTTTATTCATTATTTACTTCAATAAGTTTTGGCCCACCGAAATGATCTTGCTGGACACTTAGAAAATCATAATCCCGTTTATATGATCAGGGTATTTTTTGCTTGATTATTCATTATTTACTTCAATAAGTTTTGGCCCACATAATTTATCTTGCCGGCGATTTTGAAAATCATAACCCCGCCAGTCGCGAGTAAAAATATATATTCCCGAAATAGATTTAAACCCACTTTTTATATTGTTATTTAAGGAAAATTGAAGAATAATTATATTTGATTTTACTTTCATTCTCATATGTATACGGTGATTATATAACAATTATAATTTTTAATTTCTCGTGAATTTTAGCTAGTACCTATACCAACAAGCACTCTCAGAGCGACCTTCGGGATGGGTTTCATCCGACCGGCAATCGGGAAATCCGGGTTCGAATCCTGGCTGAGTCAAATATTTTTTAGCCAAATGTTTTTCTTCTAAGCGCTTCCAAGTGTTTTGGAAACCTGTGTTCAAAACCATCAAAATAGCAAGGCAAAATCTTCAGCAACACGCCAACCAATCAGAGCGCGCCCATGATGACAGGCAATCAGCAGTCACCTGACCATGCGAGTGACTGTAATAAGCGAGGAAAAATCTCACTCGACACTAACAGCCCTGTGACCGATGGCCGAGTCGGACATCGGAACGCCGGCAGTTATGCAGCTCCTGACCCGGTGAGGATCCCGAGAGCATTCCACGAAGTCTATTCGCCGGAAAAGCACTAAATCTTTTTTCATGGTTTATATAATTACTTTGCTTCTTCCACGCAAAATTATAATTTATTTTTGAGAACACAGAGTAGTTTTATTATGTTTTACAACTCAACGTCAATTGAAGGAGTAGCTATGTAAATATAACACGAGTGAAGTTTTACAAGTATGCTAAGCCATATTCATAATTCATTATACGGAAAACATTATTTTTTGCGCGTGAAAATATTATGCCGGCACAAATCTGAAATAATTTCACCGTTTATTACGTATTGCGCATCCTTTTATTTACGATACATGCTGTCATTGATAGCTTCAACATTGCGCACCTCATTGTTCTACTTCCAAGCGTTTCTCGGCTACCCCAACAGCGTCATTGTCTCAATTTTGCTTACCCTGTCATCCCCATGACCCCCAAAAAAGCACATTTTTTCCCCTGGCAACCTGAAGAGGATTGTGAAGGTGAGGAAGGAAGTTCGGGAGAGAGGGTTATAAAGGAGGGGTCCAAGTACATGAGAGTGGTGTGGAAAATATCCTTGTCTTCCCCTCTCAACTTCTCTGTCTTTCCCGACAGCTTCTCCAACTCCAACGGCCGTCGTTTTCGCATAATGCCTTTTGAGTTGGAGACGCAGGGGCAGAGGAAGGTGCGAGTAAAGCGGGAAAGGGGTTGGCGAGGGAAAATGTAAAAGGTTTTCCGAGGGAAAGGGTGATGGCACTGTTTAGGGGTGATTGCGATTCGGAGAGAGAGATTTCATCGCAAATGGGTGGGCGAAATATGGATCATAGTGTTGGAAAATGGTGTCGTTCGAAATCGATTTTTCGAGAAATCGATTTTTAATCGAATTCAAAAGCTAGAATCTTCTACAAAGATCTAAATTTTAACCAAAAGATCGATAGATCGATAAAATCGACGGTTTATGGAGTGGGTATGTAAAGATAATACAAGTGAGGTTGTAAAATAAATACCATATTCATATATTCCAATCTATTTTAATATTAAAGCAGTTTGTGGAAGAACATATTTTATCAATTTTTCGAGCAATCGATTTTAATCGACATGAGAAGCTCAAATTACCAATAAAAATTGATATGTAAACCTGAACAATCGATGTATCGAAAACAATCGACGGTTTGTAGGAGTTATGTAAGGATAATACTAGCGAGGTTATATACTAAATGTCATATTCATTGTGGAACTCAATGTACTCTATGCGGTTGCAATCTATGAACAAAATAATTTTTTGTGCAAACAAATGTGGGATAGCAATACGGAGAAAGATTTCATTGCAAATGGGTGGGTGAAATATGGATCGTAGATGATCAGTGATGGAAAATGTCGGTCGAAATCGATAATTCGAGAAATCGAATTTTCGAGCAATCGATTTTGAATCGAAATGAAAATCTCGAATTTTCAACATAAATAGAAATTTTAGCCAAAAGATCGATTAATAAAAAAAATGTCGGTTCTATAAAAAAATGAAAATAGTTTGTACAAAAACATGTTAAAGTGTCGGTATAGATCGATTTTTCTGGTAAAAATAGCAAATGAAGCCTCAGCCTTAGAATAACAAAATGAAAATATTACCTACTGCTGAAGGTCCAAATAAGCAAAAAAAACTCACCATATCGTGAGTCACTAATTTCCAAACTCCTCACGTAATCTCTTCTCCAATTAGGTCTCTCTCTTCTCCACCTTGCTTCCGTACGTGATTAGCTCCGGTAATAACATGACGTTGTAAAATGTACGCATTGAAGCGTAATAAAAAGTTAACTTGCGGGAAGATTTGGACGAGATTTTTGCGCTATCTAAATACTGAATCACAAAATCATTTTTCACGTAAACCAGTAATAAATTCGGCTTTGCATTTCAAGAATATGGGAATAGATTTCTTAAGCCATCATTTTCGGCATCACACGGTCATTTGGTGTGGACATACGTTGACAGAGGTGGGCAATAGTAAATTTGAAATTTTCAGAACGACAGGGAATTGGAAACGAGTTATTCGTCGTGAAAAAAGGACAGGTAAATCGGTAGCAATACGTCCTCTTATTATGGTTTCCTTGTTTCTAGACGTAGAAATTTATTGTACTGGATACCACAGCATCAATCAAATGCAAAAATATGGTAATATAGACAGATTCTCGAGCCAAGTCAACAATTTTCACTAGTTAACGTATTGCATCTTTCGTTGCGGAGTAAGAACTGAAGGTTTAAGTATATTATGACTCTTACAGATATAATTTTCACGCTACTAAGATTCAAACAAAGGCTAATAATTTCCAATGAACGGAATCAATTTTACTCTATCAAAAGTACGTTTTAATTTACTGACATCCTGTATGAAAATTCGCACCTCATTGATGATAACTGTATTTGCTCCGAGCTATTTATATTTTCATTTACTTCCAATAATGGATTAAAGTAATGCTGTTGTTCCTCTCATATTGTACACCAAAATGATATTTTTACTTGAGGATGTAGTAACTTAGCAATTTATATGGTTGTGTTCAAGTGTAGAGGGCATTGTTCGTAATTCAGGCCTGTCCTAATTAAGAGTGGCTAATTTTTAATCAGCAAATGGTATTTTCATATGGTAAAATAGTAACATGGCAATGCATAAAACTCTAAGTGATAATTATGTTCCCGTTGTTGAGAACGTTTTTTTACAATTAAGAGCCGATCGTGATTAAGACCCTTTTTTAATAAGGAAATTCATAATACTGTCCAGGAATTCTACGCCGCTGACCCGAGTACTAACCTTGATATTCACATATTTTTCAGCCCGAATAAGACAAAATTGTCTCACGTAGAATTTTTATGCACGCGTTGATGAAATAAAAAATATCAGGCTATGTCTTTTTTTCTGACCGGTCGGATGGTGCTATGCGAATGTTCGCAACATGAAAATAAAGGGTGTGGATGTAAAAGCAGAAGGGTGGAAGAAGGATATTTTTATTTTTGGGATTTTATTAGGGATGAGTCCATTGCAAAAATCGATTCTCGATTCCATCGATTCTCGGGCACGGAATCGAGAATCGATTGCCGAAAGTCGATTCTGATTCCATCGATGATAGGAACATAAATATATTGTAAATAGACTATAAGCTACGGGCATAAAGGCCGCCACACACCTGAGCACATACGGATCTAGGGGGGGGGGGGTCTCGGGGGCACGTGCCCCCCTCAGACCCTTAAAAAATATATATAAGATTTTTAATGTAGTCCCATTATCACTGCGTTCGTTTTGTATTACGAGGTATCCTGGTGCACCCCCCCCCCCCAGAACAAAATCCTGGATACGGCCTTGCTTTCCCCCCCCCCCCCCCAGAAAGAAATCATGGATCCACCCCTGCACCTGAGCCATTGTACACTGTACATAATCAAGTTCACAATTTATGTTTGTAGCAGTTAAAGTATTTATTACTTTATTTCAGCTGAATATACCTATGATACTAATTCGCTATGTTTAATAAATATACATTTCAATGATAGTGCACACCAAAGTGATATTTTCACGTGGTGAAATAGTAACTCAGCAATGTTTTAAACTCTAATAAACGAGGGGGAGAGAAGCCAAGGGATACAAGTGATTTATTTTCTAGACAGAGTAAGGCACAGAAATTGATTGAAGAAAAGTATAAAAACTTGTTTGCTAAGGAAAACGAGCGTCTCTCTGTTCTGCGCTGACATCGAGTGGAAAATCAAATGCACTACTAAATATCTAGTTCATATCGTTTGTTTCCGTTGCCAAATTTCTATACCCAATTCTGCTTAGAGGAAAAAATCACTTGTACCCTTGACTTATCATCCTCCTATACGTTATTTTATTCCTTTCATTACTTAAACTTTATTTACAGCAAGGCTACTGAAATATCATTATCCCACCTTTTCGTGTGAATAAAAATCGATGAAATGGGAATCGGGAATCGCTTTGAAAGAATCGGACTCGGAAAAAATCGACTCATCCCTAGATTATATGGCTCCCTAGGCCCTGGAGGGTGGGAAGGGGTGGTTTGTACATGGGTGCATGTTATGGGTGGGAGGGGTCGATCCTCTTCCCTCATCGTGAGGCATGATGGGACGGGGTTTATTTCACACTCCGCTTGAAGACAAAAGAGGAGACCGTCGCTCTCAGATCCCTCTGTCGGAGGAAGATTAAAGCGGCCGATCTAATCGAATGAATAATAACCCGCAAACTACGTGCCTCCAGGACGTCCATTATGGGTGCGTGTCTAACTATTGAGCCGCATCGCTGACGTCTGGACGTTCTAACCGCGAGGTTTTGGTGGTGGGAAATTGTAGCGATAAGGATTTTCAGTCGGCAGCTGTAGGTCTAGCAATATGGTGCGAAGGGCCAGAGTTATAAAATCGCGTTCACACAGATTCGATGATTTTTCACGCGTTTCATTTTATTTTCGCGTGAACAATCGAACATGGTAAATCGTATATAATACTAATAGCAGGCCACGCGGATTTGCTCGGGAATGATAGTACCCAGAGGTGTTGGAAACTTGGAACTTGGAAGTCGTGGTCACATGACAGAATTTTTAGGCAAACAGACTAAGCAGGTATGATGATGTCATACATGTGTAACAGAAAACAATGGAAAAAACGCTTTACGTGTACCACACACGGGATCTACTTGTATCCTACACAATATTGATTATTTTGTGTCCGCTCGTGCGTAGATCAAAAACGTCGTGTGAACGCATACCGCAGCAAAAAGATTTGCACCAAGAGGATTAATAGATAAGGGTAGAATCATGGCCACCTTTAATACTGGCTGGAACATGCAATTTGGCGACAGCGCTTTACGTGACGTCAGGGGTGCTACTCTGCACATCGCCTGGGGTGCGGTGGATCGGCCTCTCAGCTGTTGACGTTAATGCGGTTTGACCTCCGTCCACCTTCCCTAAAGTTAAGCTAAAAATTACGGTAGGGTTGAGTTATTCGAGTAGTTATATTTCGTATTTTAACAGCTATTTATTAAAAGTAATCGTGAGAACTAATAACAAGCCAAGGGATACGAGAGATTATGCACGGAAATATATTTAAGTACTGCGATCGACGACCCAGAAGTTCAGACCAAGAAGGAAATACCGTTTAGTTTACTACTTAACCCATTGGTTGTTAATATGGAAGAACACCCTATAAAATTTATTGACTTAGAAATAAAGAGCGGCTTTTAAATAAACATCATTTCACCTCCCTGCATAACCTAAAAAATTAACATGTTAAAAAGTAAGGAGTTATTTTCTAGCACCTTTCGTCGCGGTATTTCAGGAGAGAAAAATAATTTATGAAGTTCAACAACATTTATTTAAAATAAAAATCAGATATATACATTTTCCGGTAAACATTTCATATTGAAGAGGTCAAACAACCTCACAATGTCACAAGACATGGCCATCAAAGCATAAATATTACTCCAGAAAGTGGAATAAATAAAAGCTGCCACAGGTTCTTAATTTCAATTTCAGCTGGAAACAACCTCCATAGATCTTGCCATTTGAAGTTCACCAATGAACCGTCACCAGCAACAGCTATCAGTTTCACAGGCACCACATTACCTGAAGAAAAAAAACATGATCAGTACAAATGTTAGGGCTAATTAGAAAACTTTGTGATATAAAAAAAACTAGTCTTAGCATTATATAAATTGGACAACGTTTAAAAAATATGAAGCCACAAGGAAGATAAATATATATTCAATCTAATATTTCTAAACAACAAGATCAGTATAATGAAATATTAACGACTTCCGAATTGGAAAAATGTCTCAACAAATAACATTATACTAACATTTAACTCAATACTTATTAAAAGAAAATGAAATTTTACGAACGAGAGGAAATTATTGAATTAATCTTGATAATGGTAGCCACAACAGGTTCTTCATAATTGATTATATGACCAAATTTTCAAGGTTCACTAACAAACGTTCACTCAAAAGGGAGTTTTAGCTGCAGAGAAAATTATTATATTGTTCTAAATACTACATACATATATGTAATTTCACTCAGCACTCATGGATTTTCCAATATACCTACTGTATTGGAAGGCGGCTAGACGTCAATTTACTAAGTATTTTCAATATGAAAACTTATATCGTCATTTCCTCAGTAGTTCTTTCATGTTCTACTAATTCATACAATATTCGTTCATTTCATCTTTAATTATTTCCACAGATTTTCATGCTTCACTGATCGCAATAAGGAGTTTTACCTGCAAGAGAAAGATGGATTAGTTAAAAAATACCACGTATAGATATATCACTCAGTACCCTTGGATTTTCAATATACCTAGAGTATTGTAAGGCGGATAATTATCAATTAAGGTGCCCTTATCGATACGAGAACAAATATTGACATTTCATCAGATGTTCTTTCATGTTCCACTGATTCATAAAATATTTGTTGATCTCATTTCCAAGATTTACATCTACTTATGTTCACAGGTTTTCATAGTTCACTGATCACAACAAGAAGTTCTACCTGCAAGGGAAAGATGAATTAGTTCAAAATACCACTGATATATTCCGTATCACTTAGTAGCAATTGATTTTCCAATGTACCTTCAGTACTAGAAGGCGGCCAGATGTCAAATTAGCATGTATTTCGGAAATAAAGATAAATATTATCATTTCATCAGCAGTCTTTTCCTGTTCCACTGATTCATACAATATTTCCTGATTTCATTTGTTAGAAGTACAACTCATCTACTTATTTTCACAGATTTTCATGGTTCACTGATTACAATAAGAAGTTTTAAGAAGAGGAGAGGGCCTGAAACACTGTGGGAGTAGCACCAGGGGACTACTTTAGGTGATCTAACTCGTAACTTTTCACTTCAACGTTCTTATTCATGTAAGTTACTCGGTGTAGGATATCCTGCTCAGCAAAATGCTTGACGCAAACTATTGCGCTTGAAGAAAGATTCCAATCCTTCCGAGGGATATTCTTCAGCCACTTCTGTCTACTGCGTTCATCTTTGGTGAACTGGAACACTGTCACATACCCCTTGTTCTTGGTGGATAGGTAGTTGCTTCTGAAATATGGCACACGATAACGCTTGGGCACCTTAAATGAAAACAATGGAAAGTTGCATGAATAAAAATAGTTTCGCTGATCACAGAAAAAAAGGAGTGCATTCATGATTAGTTTGGAAAATATGAATGACATTAGTACCTAGAAACATTAATAGAGTTAATGAGTAGCCATTCTTCCTTCAATAATATACGACGTTATTATAGACACAACTACACATAGTTATTCATAAGGCAACCAAATATAGCAATCACTGTTAACCCAAGAATAATAATATTATAAAAAACAATGCAGCATTTAAATACCCGACAAATACACTTCGTTTCATTTGTGTTCTCTTAATGTTCCTTCGTGGCCGGCCGCCAAGAGACGCAATGCTTTGGATGAAATACTGCTGAATAGCCACTCACAATACACTGAGAATAACTTTTAACTATTTTACTTGCCGTAAGGCAAAACACAGTACAGAAAAATAATTCTTTTTCCCCATTTAAAACCAGTATTGTTGCACTCTCAATTCCACTCCATTAATGGCCGGCCGGCATGTGATCGCAACACTTTTGAAGTAATAAACGTGATTTTCCTCCTTCACCTCCCAAAAATTATCTTTAAACTATTGTACGTACCTTTAGCCAATGGGATATCCACAAAATAAGTCCAGTTCTGCCTTTTTAACAAGAGATTTAATGCTTCTTTGGTTACACGGACACTCTTCACGCATAAGTGGCCATGCTCTTAAGCAAACACAATCGCACCCCGGCACAGAGTTGCCAAAATTCCATGTTCCGGCCTGTATTTAAGGAGGCCATGGTAGAATCCATTGAGTTATATTTTCCCTTTGAGGTGTCAAGAGATGTGCCTACTTGGCAGGATGTCAAATCAAAGAAGTTGTATTACGTGACGTAACAAATGATAATGAGAAAACGACGAGAAAAACACGACAGGAACCACCAGAAGTAGCACCATGGCCTTTTGGAGCACAAGATTAACCTACGTGATAACTTTTGTAGCAATCCGTACAGCCGTTTGAAAATTCATACCGGAAAGACAAACAGAAATTCTCTTTAATATATGCATATGGATATACTGGTGCGTAAGGAGTTGATGATTTGGAAGGTATGAGGATGTGCCGTCAACATTAGGAAGCATTGGCAACGCTTATAGAAAACATCATTCGAGAATAGGTTTATAATTATTAGGTTGTCGAGTAATTTTCCCGCTGTTTCTTTACATTGTAACATTCCGCATATCATTAAATATCTTTAGTTCGATGTATTAAGTGATTTGAAAGAAGATATTTTATTATAACGGAATCTTTGCTTTGTTTTTGAACATAAATTTCTCTTGCTTTTCAGATCATTAAAATGGGATGTCAAGTTGAGAAAAATGAACATTTTCGACACCTCTGTCTTTTTACTTTTAATTAAGGCTCAAAGGCCGCAGAAGCTTCACGCAACAATAGTACTGTATATGGAAAGGGTGTTATAGCTGAAATAACGGCTCATGATTGGTATAAGAAGTTCAAAAAAGGATATTTAAACCTCAAAGATACACCTCTTTCTGGCAGTCCAGTTGAGTTCGATGAAGACAAATAATAAAACGGCGGGAACTTAGTTGTCAACCTTTTTAAAAAACCATCACCAGAGGTTATGGCGTTGATGGTCAATGAAAAATTACTCTAACAATCATAGCGTTATTCTTTAGAGGAACTGAGTCTCTTAGGCATGATTTTTGAATTGAATTTTTAGTATTAGGGCCCAGGTTTAAATCGTGACGGTGATGGAAACGCTTGATGGAGAAGAAAAATCCCTTGGGTCCTGTATATTTGTTGTGTAAATAAAATCACCAGCACAGCGCTGCATTTGTCGGATGACGCATGAGCCCATATCTTTTGGGTGTCTGTTGATAAGAACCTTATTTCCACACAATAGAACATTTGCCAAAGCTACCAACCGCTTCTCGAAATAACAAGATGTTTAAGGCTATTCATATAGAATTGGCTATTGTCTAGAAAATGATGGGATGCGTAGATATGTTCGTTTTGGGGACATTCTAAAAATGACCCAGGAAAATTTATCGTGTGTCAGAAAATAATGTTTGTCACTGTTATTTCAAGCCTAACTCATTTTATTGCGGTTTAAATACCTACGAAAAGACAGTTTAAATCAATTTGAATTTGAGCTAATTGCCACATTGCTAGAAATGCTTATTAACTCTTAAATGCTGTATCATCCCTATTTTCCCGAGAATCGACCATGAGATACCGTAACTTACAACTCAAAGAAATACGCAAATGACTACCAGCAGGTTTGTATTGCTGCCAGGCACGCAATGGGTCAAGTTGTAACCTAAGCGCATATGGATAGACCAAACCGTAGAAAACGAGATTAAGACGACCTATGAAGAGACTCTTTCCCGAAGTATATGAGGAATGAATTTTTCTCGGGAAAAATCCGAGTGGAAGTCCGAGAAAAATTCATTAACAAAGACAATTGGGCTATGACGATTGTATCCTTCACCCATGATTCAAAGCGTCGAAAGAGTCTTTAGTAAGTAATCAGAGGAAGTGCAACATGGCTGCTGACGAATGGAAGTGTTTTATACTTTCGAAGCAAAATGAGCGACAACCTACAAAAGAAACTTGTAAACTTGAAATAACATATTGAAGAAAACTCTGAATTAGCTAGTGATAAAACTTGGTTGGAATGGAATGGCAACAACAGGAATAATTAACGAAAACTAAGAGATCCTTGGCTAGGGATGATACATGATCGACATTAGAATGCTGAGGAGCGCAGCCAGAAATATGCTGTGATATACTAATCACCTGAGCATACCTAAATGAAGAATTCGAAACTGATTGGAATATTTAAGCATGTTCAAACGACCTAAAAGTAAGCTTTGGTGTAGATATAAAAATTTAGTTAGAACTTGTTAATGACCTTGTTACAGATGAATGTTTAGAAATCTTCGGCTTTTACACAGTCAACAACATCGACCATTTCTGTCAGTTCATTCACTTTAGACAGCCTAAGCTTGAAATTGTAGATTTTTTCTTTGGTAAAATTATGTGAATGGATATGCGCAAATTGATATAATTAGATTTATCGATAAGAATTAATTATAATTCTGCATCGCATACGTGATTAATACACGCTATGTGATGAGAACCGACTCATATCGATGACACGTCCCATTTAACGGAGGTGGCTATTTTCATGGCCCCGGAAGACCTATTGACTCGTTTCATCGTTGACATCGATTGCGTGGCTATTCATGTTCGGTGATGAGATTTCCAAGAAATCGAAGGAAAATATCACGGGTGGTGGGTCACAGTGCGTGGAGCTGCTTGCCTGCTGCGCCTCGAAGGCCGGGCCACGCCACGCTGGAATATCTCTTTGTTTTTATCTTTCACCAGTCCTACATAAAGTCTATCTCTGGCTCGTTTCAATAGAAGTAATTAAATTTTAAATGTTCGCAATTAAGTCGTAGTGTGGCTTATGGGGAGGGGATATGATTGGGTAAAAGAGTGAATTTTGGGTTCGGTGTGTTGCATTTGTAGACGGTTCTTGCTTGAACTACATTTTTCCCTCACTGTTATTACTATTATGTTTTGGCGGTTTTGAACCTTCGCGGAAGGTCCTCTTTACACTTACTTTACTCTATTGACAACATTCCGTTCTTTCATCATTTGTGACTGACAGACACCACGCGTAGGAAGGGACCCGCCAAAGGGGCTGGTTACCGCAATCTTGGGTCCCTTTCTCCCCCGCGCATAATGTGTTCCCTTGTTACTGATGTTATACCGCCCCCTATTATTTCATTATTATTATTATTATTACATAAATTGTTACAAGTCGACCATAATGTCGGGTGGTAACATAAAATCAGGAAGTACATAATACAAAGAAACAGAACCAGAATACATATCCATGATAAAAATAATACCCTAATTCTAATCTCATACAACTAAGAATTTAACATTATCCCAATAGAACAATTTAAAAACAATCCATTAAATACATTAATTCTAATATAATACAACTAAAAAATGAGCATTGACCCAATTTCACTCTCTCTTTTTGAACCATTATGTACTTAATCAATAGGCAAGAGCTTCACACTTCTTCCTAAAAATTTTGGCATTTGAAGGGAAGATCTTAAAAATCACTTCAGGTAGGTCATTCCACTCTTTTATTCCTCTATGTAGGAAGCATTTTCTCAAAATGTCTATTTTCTGTTTTTTCAATTGAATTTTAAATTTATGGCCTTTCCTTCCTATGTAGCAGGGTGAGCCCAGCTTTAGACCTAATTCTTTCCAACCCTGCTCTTTTGTGAATGCTTTGTATACCCCGTATAGCCTATTAATGGTTCTTCTCACTTTTAGAGGTTTCCATCCTAAGCTCCCTAGCATTGCTGATACACTTTCCTCTCTTCCATGTTTCCCTAGAGTGTACCTGGCTGCCTTTCGCTGAACCCTTTCAAGCTTAGAAGATTCATTGTTATAGTAGGGATCCCACACCGAAGTTGCATATTCAAGTACGGGACGAACCATGGTCATGTAGGCCATTTCTTAAGTTTCTCTTTTGCTCTCTTTCATATTCCGCATGACCCAATGCAGGGTTTTAAATGATCTCCCTACCACCTGATCAATATGCACTCCCCAATCAAGATTAGATGTGAAATTAACCCCCAAGTATTTTAAGTCCCTAACTTTGGAAATATTTTCCCCGAGCTAGCTGTATGACCGATTCTCCGTCATTACGAGTAATCCATTGTTTATATGCCACAAAGTCTCTCCTATCGGCCACGTGTTGACAAAAGACTCTTCTTTTTTATTTTCGGCATAATATGCGTGCTCTCTTTGGATCCTGTTTCTCACTTTTCTGCATAGGGATTTAATGTAGTTCGCTTCTTATCTTTATCCATTTTCGAACGCCGTAAAGCAGGTGTATCTGCTGTGTTTTGCGGAAGTTCCTCACTGTAGAGGTGGCGTTGTGAGCCGATCCGCGCTCCGCTACTCGCCAATGTTCCTCCTTCTCTCGCCACTTAGTACCACGCCCTCATACGCCACGCCATTGATATTTATTGTCCTGGATCTTCGTTCGCACCCTTAGGGAACGTTCGCGCGAATCCCCGAGAGCGGCCTAAGAGCTTCAGGATGTCAAGGTCACCGGTTCAAGTGGCGTGGGCGTGGGGGATGAAATTTATTGCGCAGGCGCGGAGGTGACAGTTAATGACCGAGATGAGTCCCTCGTGCGCTGAGGTTGACTTGCGTTGAAACCTCAGGATCCAAATTACGGGAGCTGATAGTGACATTAGCCTGTCCTGTAGCGTTACCTGCTACGAGAAAGGTATGCCACCTTGCTGCCTAAAACTTCCCCACGAAGTATTGGAAACAGACTTAGGAAATTAGATATACATGAATATCCATGAGAAAAAATTCCCCTCAAGCGGGAATCAAACCACCCATCTTTGGCTTTCTGGGCCATTGCGTAAACCTCTACGCTATCCAAGTTCCTGAATTCGCAATGCAATTAAACCGAGGCTCATTGTACTAGATATTAAGAAATTAATATTCGTGAACTGTTGATCAATTTATACTTGGGGTTTATTTCAATAGAACATTGAGATGGTAAAGCTGCGATGCTTTTCTAAGTCTTGTCATGTGATTGTGATAAAATTTTGTGATTGAAAAACAATAACTTCGTACTTCCTTATAAAGTAATAAGAAAAGGCAGTGCTCGACATTTCACTTCACCACAAAGTACAAAACACTTTGGCAGTGAAGTATTTAGTAATTGGTGATGAAATGCAACGTACAATTCGGTGGAAGTGTAAATTTATTGCTTTCAATGACAGTAATTAGCGAATTCCACCAAGCCACGATTAAGACAACAGTATAAATTAATAATATGTCCATAGGGTTCCACAAATTTGCATCTGCTCATGGTTGGAATTTTAAAAAATATTCTTAATTCACCACCATGGCCAGTTTTATTGAATATCGCCTCTTATGTTTCGTATTGTAACAATGACGAATTTATTACGCTTAGGTTGGCATGATTTCTTGCCTAGCCTAGTACCTAGTGGCTAAATATGGAGAAAAAATCAGGTTTTATGTTTCTTATCAGTAAGACGTAAATTATAAAGCTCTAGAGAGATGTTGAGAAAGAGGTTCGGTATGGCGAAGAAACGAAATGAAGTCGCAAAATTAAAATATAATTGAAAATATTGAAGATTAATGCGTAACATTGTGGTTGGGAACGAACATAAGTGGGCTTCTGTTCCATTGTTCATTCCATAATCGGGAAAAAGTTACGAGTTTACTTAACTGCCGGTATCACGTTGGTATTGTCACTTGTGAATCACTTTTTTACGGAGCAGAAATATCTCTCAGGACGCAAGCCCGGAATTTTGCTTTTATGGTCTGTATGATCTTATCTTCTTGAATATGTTTCTATGATTCATTATGCCTCGGCGGCGCCGGGGTAATGTCTTCGTCTACCAACGTAAAGGTCACGGTTTCGAACCCCCCCGGGTGGATTTCTCACCGTTACAGGGCATGATTGCATGTGATTACCAAACAAGTATAGTTTAATAAACTACTATCTTGTTCTAAATTTTCTTGTAATGAATACGATACTCTCATTATTATTAGTATTATTATTATCCCTTACTTTCGTAAGATTTATTAAGTTAGTTAGTTCCTGATAATGATTGCAAGATAATCGAAACACGTGAAGTAGAGTTTAAATTAAAATTAAGTGGGCCGTACGATATCCTTGTGTCCACATTTACTCTCCGAAAAAAAGTTTACTTCATTCTCTCCAGTCTTCTACAACAATCATTTTGATCCTGTTGCGAAATAGGGTAGTTTTCTTCATCAAAGAAAACGAAATGCATTGATTGATATTCGTTACCCACCATTAGGGTTTTCATAATATACAAATTATTTGGTTTTAGAAATTCCAGTTTAGACGAATGGCAATGGTCAATTTTAACCTCATTTGAAAAAGGCCAGATTGGCGCCCATGCGATTCCACTCCACGTGACGTCACCGGGACCTAGTTTCTACACGATAGGATAGGAGTTTTACATCGTCTGAGATTACCAATGCATGCATGAGTCACAGAGCTCAGGGAAACATCTCTTAATAATCACTTATTAAAACTGTCTAAGGTCGGAAAGTTTCCTTCGTTTGATAAGGTAGTAATAATCCATATTTAAGCCAAGCGCTCCCTGCTAGCAGGGTACTCGGCTACCTGCTAGCAGCCTGCGTCGTATCAGTGCTCAAGCCTCGCCTCAAGGTCACCTCACAGGGCGGCAGCGGGAACCAGAAATACGTCACACGGACTTTTCCCATCATTCCTACTTAGCCGTTGCGTTTTCGCCTGCTTAAAAATTTTCACATTTTTTTTAATCGCGAAAAATAGATATCGTCATTTGAAAATCTAAGAGCGTGAAATGCGTACTCCAGCAGTAATAATTTTTTGATTTAGGCAATAAAAAATTAATATTAAACCACCCTATTGTAAAAAAACCTGTGAGAGAAACTTGGAATGGAAAGGTAATCAAAACATGTAAAGTTTTCCATCTCTGTTAATACCTACTTGCTGAGTGTGTGCGGATGAAAGAGAATAGTCGAAATTTCCTCGTCTAACCAGGGATCGATCGTGATTCACTGGCCTCTTTCTTTGTTCCCCCGGGTCCCAAGATCCGTGCATTTGGAGTTGAAGGCATTCTCTCTCTCTTTCTTTCCGAAGGTCTTGAGGATTCCCTTTCCTGGTTCGACTTGATGGGTAAGGGAGGGGCTCTTAAATTCCAAACGGTCCCTTTTGAGAAACGTTTGAAGGAATCGAATCCTTTTATTCATGGAATTCCATCACATTGTAAACGCATTCCGCTTCAAGTCCCGCTATCCTCCTCTCGCTCTGATTGGGTGTAATGCAGTTGATTCAATTTCGCCGACGAGGACGTTTTCAAGGAATTCCTGCCATTCAGTTCTCCTCGCTTTTTGCATGGAAATCCGCCATCGATCTTTCCCATCAAGGCATTAGTGCGCTGGCGAATTGGATAAAGAGGGAGAATTCTCATGGCATTGAAAACCTTTTAAAATGAAATGGCGAATTACATTGACATTTGGGAACAAATTATGGGAGTAATTCATGCGAAATGAAGCGAATATATCCTCATTTGATCGCGTTTCCCGTCCAATATGTTTCTTGGAAGAGCTGCTCTCCGTTTGTTGTCAGCTTCTTTCCCAAGATTATATCATTGCAGGTATTTTGCCGGTTAAGTAAGGTTTCCAAGGATAGGATCACTCCAGCCTCTTCCCTCTTTAATTTCTCTTTTCAATTTCAAATTAGATCTACTCACTTTCATTAAATCTATGAATCTTATTCTCTTCCTCCCTCCCACACCCTTACCAAGCATTCTTTCATCTATGATTGATTTTTATCATCCCCTCCCCAATTTGTACTCGCGCTATCCAAACTGTCTCCTTGAAGAATGATCTCAGGTTTTTCCGTCGTTTTGTATCGTGGAAGGTTACTCGGGTTTTCCACCGTGTCAGGTTCACCATTACGGCTGACGTTTCGATAAACAAAGTCGTCCATCGTCAAAATCCTCTCTCATCAGCTCTTTTTTTTCATGAGCGCCTCCTTAGCCAATTCAATTTTATTCCCTATGTCCTTAGTGCTGTGTTCGTTATTATTAAATGTGTTTCCCTGCTGAATTACTCCACTTGCTCAAGTTTTTGACTACCTACCTTTTTCTTGAGCCACCCCGAAAAGTTTCGCCTCCCGTTTTAATTTTTCATTCGTTTATTTTATTTGGCCACCATCGCCTGCCGTCGTGCGCCCAGAGATCGATGGGGTCCTTAGATGGCGCTTATCGAGCTTCTTTTATTTTCTCCTTCTCCCCCTAGGAGGATGAGTTTGTGTCTTGAGGACGCGGAGAAAGTGGAGAGGTGGGTCCAGAGCTGAGGCAGAAAAAAGTTAAGATGCTTGCGGAGCGCGTGCTGCATTTTTTTATTTTTTATTGCCACCGGCGCGACCTTGGTAGGGGGCTCTCTCTGCGGGATATCACTCTTGGCAAAAAAAATAATAAAAACAAAAACTAAACGAAAATAAGGCGACCACCTTGAAGGAATGCGTGCGCTAATTTTTTTCGGAATCGCTACCCTTTCAGTTACGACGACGTCCCGATAGCTTTGGTCATCCGAGGGAGTGGACTGTGTGCTCGTTCATTTTTTTCGCAACACGTTGTGCCCTGTCCGCCCGAGTGCCGAACTGGAGTAAGGTCAAGTGGACGTGGGAGGACACCGCCGATGAAACACACTCGACCGCGACCTTCGGGAGTTTTCATTTCGGCGTTCTTTTTTGTGTTGCGCTCCCTTTTATCATTATTTTTCTAACTAGCAGGCTACCCGGCGTAGCTATGGAAGAATAGTACACAGAGGAGTGAGAAACTTGGAACTTGCATTTCATGATAATAGGGGATTATTATGTTTTATCTTTTATCATGTAAATAGGCGTGCATACCAGGGAGGATGACCAACCGCAGAAGTTGCATGACGTGACGTAACTAACGGTAACGTGTAAACGACGCTAAGTGCACGTCGGACGTAACCGGAGGTAGCACTAAGGGGCTCTGGAGCATGAGAAACACCTATTTACTAACTTAAATCGCAATCATTGCAGCCGTATTGAAAAGCAAAGTGGACAGACAAACAGACATCCTCTTTCATATGTATATATAGATTTTCCATTCCCTTCCCAGGATCGCGTGCTTGAACTTGAATCATACGATTATATATTTTATATCCTTTCCGAGCGATAGCTCCAGCGATCGCTCCAATGAATTGCGGAAAATGCAAGGCAGTGATAATTCAAGGCAATAATGCGTAAATGAGCTAATAAATCATATAAACCACTGATTTAACGTATGTGAGACCATTGTCAACTAAAAAAGACCACTTTGAACACGGTAAATAGCAAAAGTCATACTGAACGAGATACCCTGCCCAGTGGCGCCGCCGAGTAAAATGCGCGTGAAACGGCAACTGACATAACGCTTATCGCCATGTACTTGAGTCACTTTTAATGGTGCACCCTTGGCTGGTACCGTCTTTCAGCCAATCAGAAGGCACGGCCGCTAAGGGCGATTATTGCACCAATCTTGGCTTTTAATTGAACGGCATTTGTTAATAAGGAAAGTGACGGAATAAGGGATGGAAAAAGGGACAGTGGGAATGACCCTGTGATTCAGAAAATGATGGATCGAGCGATCATTCTAGGTCTCTGAAAACCTATCGGTGAAGATATGTACCTGCGATAGGTTTCGCCGAAGGTTCGCCGACGACCGTTTTACACGATCATTTTTCCGCGATGGATGGATGACAATCCCATCCCTTTTTCCACCACTCGACACGTCCCTTCCTCCTTCACTGAAATCATCGATGACACCGTCCCTCTGACAATCACAACGCACGGCCACTAACAGCGACCGTAACGCCACGCTTGGATTTTCATCGAACGACAGTTTGGTATACACGCATGAGCCTCAATTAGGGTCTGCGACAGTAATTATTCTACGATTACCTGAATAAAATTGACAAAAGATGTTGCAGCTGTGGTCTATTTCTCTAAAATTGATGGCCTTAGTTCTTACTGTGTGGAAATGTTGGCATATACATGCTTACTCTGAATAAATTATTGTATATCGTATTGACGGAAAGGTGAGGGGAATCGAGCTGGTGTGGTGGCTGGAGTGTTAGCTTCCCACCTCGTGGGCTCGGATTCAAATCCCGGCGGTGGTAGAGAATTTTCAGAGACTGCCCGATCCCTGCTTGAATGTTGTGTGGAGGACATTTCAAACGCAACACTCCGTCCGTAGAATGAGACGATTAGCCGTGGTCCCCTTGGCGCCTCTCGTTAAGAGCAGGCTAATGCCGACGCCGGGTTTCTCTCCAGCCTTCCTTCCTTACCTACCCTTCCCTCGTCGCGCAAATGACCTAAGATGTCGGTCGCGTCCTTCAAATACTATACGTACTCCATTCATTCATTAAATTTTAATGACACCAATGCGACTGACGAATGAATATGCCTCCTCTTAGTATGAATAAGATATCGAAGGAATCGGATCCAAAATTCGGGAATCAACTTGAAAGAATCGGAATAAAAAACTGCCCGATCCCTGCTTGAATGTTGTGTGGAGCACATTTCAAGCGCAACACTCCGTCCTTCGGATGGGACGTTAAAAGCCGTGGTCCCCTCGGCGCCTATCGTTAAGAGCAAGCTATTGCCGACGCCGGGTTTCTCTCCACCCTTCTCTACCTACCCTTCCCTCATGGCGCAAATGACCAAGGCTATCGGTCGCCTCCTCTAAATACCATGCCGGAACTGTGGGATTGACCGTGAGATTCAGAAAATGATAGCTCGAGTGACCACTTTTTAGTCCCTGGAAACCTATAGCTGGAGCTATCATTCTGAGGGACGTAAAAAATGATCGAGTGATTCAGCCTTTAACCGTCGAGGGAGAGAGAGGACGCGCATGCGTGCGGGAGATATTCGCGTAGGGGCTTCCTTGATTGGTCCCGACGGGGTACCTCAGCGCCGTCATGGGACTCCCGCAGGCATTACATGATTGGCCTCGGCCACGCATTCGCTTCGGCAAAGGGGGGTGATGATTGATTATGAGGCTGGTGGATTGCAATAGGCTGGCTAGGATACGCTTAGTTATACATACATGCACTTCAATTATGGGGCGTGACTATAATTAGACTACGATTACCTGAATTAAATTGAAGAAAGCTGTTACGGCTGATGACCATTTCTCTAACAGTGATGACTTATTGTGTGGAAAAGTTGGTATATTCATGCATACCCTGAAGAAATGCCAGTATATCGTATTTATGATGTAAATGGTAATATTATTTTCACTACGAAAACTTTAATAACGCCTATCTTAATCGAGTTGAAACGGATATACGTTTAAAAAGATTTCTGCAGTGTATACTTGCACCAAAATTAATTTTAAATTTAATCAATTGGCAAAAATGACCATTCTATGGTCTAAAACTCTGGAGTTATTCATAACACGGAAGAATAAACTCCTTAAAATGATTTTTCGGAATAAAAGAGCCATAACTAAAGAGTGCTTGGCCAAAGTATTTCTTTTATCTCTTTATTTCGGCTTAAAAACAAGACTTTCAAAAATTGTGAGAATCAAATAAAAAACAATGACACTCAAATTGGATTTTAAAAGGTAGGTAAGCGATTAGATAGTAGGTATTATTTAAGCATTGACGTTCGAAAATAGTTATGCTGAATAATTGCAGCCATAGCATGCCTACCAATTTATTGATTACAAAATTCCTAAAAATGGAGAAATGACTAAATTTCCTTTAGTTACCACCGTTTTCCTACTATTCATTATTGTTAAGCGGCGAGCGGTTGAATTATCTTAGATGTAACAATGTTTATTTTGAGATTGGAAACCTACGCTATCACCTAAATATCATTTATTAGAATTCCCCTGACAAACTACTACTGTTTACAACTAATTGACATACGCAAGATGCAAATATCTCAACTCTTTTGAAAGCAACGTTAGTGACTGTGTTAGTTAAGGCCTGCCGGGATATTAATGTGGTTAATACTTTGATTCTTTGCTGAATTATCTCGGTTGAATATTAAAATAAAAGCCATTGAAATCTCTATTTTTAATAAAGCGTACATTTTAGTTTTTGATAAATTTTATGCAAGTCTTGAGTGGAATGTTTATTTTGATGCACCGAATTTTCTTTTTTACCGCAGTTTTTTCATAACTTGACCTGTTTTTGTTAATAACTTCAATGCCTAAGATGGTATTTAGGGATAAAAATTATAGAATCGCGAAATTTTAGGCATTATAATGTGGATTATTTCTCCGGTTTCCAGCCATTTCTTTTGAGTGTGTATTTATTAAAGGCAGCACAATGATATAGGCTTCCGTTATATTATGCACGTGCTCGTTTTTAATTCTTTGAGGACGCCGAGCGTCAGGAAAAAGTATGCAAACTATTTCTTCGACTGTAACATTGACCCATTTGTCAATAGTTCATAAATCTACCGGCTGTTTCGAATGTTCGCGAAATGAAAACATCGATCGTGAAAAAAAATACAGCGAGTTTTACTCTCTCGGGTCCCAATTAAGGCTTTTGGAGGTCGACAAACCGGTGGCTTTTCTGTAAAGGATTTTAATGCCCGTATCTCAACGGGAGACGTTTCATTAAATCATATTGGGAGATAAGAAAGAAACCTTGGTAGTGATTCAAGCCCAGGGTCAAAGGGAGTGGACGACAATGACCTTCTCCCATTTTTTTTACGATTCGCGGTGGACCTTTTTGTTTATCATTTTTTAATTACCCGATGAGGAACAGATAAAGTTGCAATCCAGTTTGGTTGCCGGCCGGCGCGATGATCAGCCCGCGGACCAACCAGCCCGCGCATAAATGAACTTGTGGGACTGCTGCGGGAAAGGAGACTGAGGAGAGTAGGCCCAATGCCATCTCATAGAAGGCTGATTATTGCTGCCGCTTCGGTCGCATTTTAAACGCGCGAAAGATCCACAGAGAAAAAAATCATCCGCCTTGACCGGGATTCGAACCCGGATCCCCCGATTTTCGGTCGAGTGCCAGTTAAGCTACCGAGGCGTCATTATTCCCTGTAGATATTTGTGGACACTACCGGACAAGGTGTAGCTAGACTGCTGAGCATATGATGCCACAAGCAGTCCAAATCGTGCGCACAGCGCCACAGCCGGAGAGCAGGCCCGGACATAGAACACAAAGAGGTGTTCGCTCTTCACTAAAGTATACCGGGACTAGCCGCGGTGATAACTTTTACGGGAGTCACCCGCAATGCACAATCGTGCGAAAGATCCACCCGTGATTTTTCTCTGTGGATCTTTCGCACGATTGTGCATTGCGTGTGACTCCCGTAAAAGTTATCCCCACGGCTGGACCCGGTATACTTTAAACTAGCATTTTAATCGGCTTTCAAAAAAGTCCGCGGCGCGGCGATGAGTGCAATGCGATCCAATTTTATTCCAATATTTTGCTGCATAATGTTTATAATTGCGAGGAATAGCATTGAAATGTTATGAAATTGATAGATCACGTCACCACGGATATGAATTTTGGCTAACACCCCAAAATATACCATATTTCCCCTTGAAACTAAGATCACTTTGTGCGACGCGAGTGGTAACTTTTGTAAACAGATTTAATTGCTCGGCGGTTGACAAAAAATGTAGAGGTCGACTTGACGATCCTATTTTACAACTTTCGTGTCTGCGGGAATCGTCTGGGGCGGCATTTATGTTTTTTTTCGCTGCTTTGCGTGGGGCAGCTGTCCGGCGTTGTATTCAGTGTCGTGGACGGGAATAGTGTCGTTATATTCTTAAATGACTGTTAAAATTTATGGAAAATATAATAAAATATTAGTAATTAGCCATAGTGAGAAATTTAGCGTTCACAAAAAACGAAATTTTCCATCGACACTCTCGTTTTCGACAGAAACACCTTTTCTTGGCATAATTAAACGAAATATTGTGTTCCTCCCGTGAGAGATGACGTTTACAGTTGAATTCCGCCTTATTAATTTCTTTCTTTCTGAAGTTCACTTATAATTAAATTCTGGAACTTCTTATCTATTTCCAACTAAATTTTGATCAGTTGAATTATTGGCATAATTTTCAATTCTAACAGTAGCGAAAGAGTTGCTTTGATCTTATTCCTCAGGTGTAAAATGGAGAGAAAAAATAGTTGCATTCCGAAAATTGTGAATGAACGTCAATTATATAGCTACCACTGCACGGCGGCATTACACCGATGAGAATTCTCTGTTTCAGTGGCGCCGCAAATTTTCAGGCTCTAGCGGCTTGGCGCGGCGGCGCCCGAGTCTACGATAAAGAACCAAACCTTCCGCGCGAAAATCTTACCGTAATTTAAATGTCTTTCCGCACCTCAATGCGTGAGTTAATACCTCCCCTAGTCTTTCGTCTGAGGTGACTACTACTCTAGACTTCTTGACAATTAATTACGACGGTGTCCTTCGCAACAGCATCATTTCCAATATCTCGTTTTCCCATCTTTATCTCCGAGCATTGTTGGTACCGCCTCCATCGAGAACCTTATTTTCTTTTTCCACCTAGAAAGTTTTTATCGCGGCATTAGCACCTGGACTGTCTTTACCGCGCGAATTGCGTTATACGCCTCGACCGTTCTATCGATGCATTGACTTCTGTGGGATTGTTCGTCCTAGATGTTATCCTTCAGGCGGCTCCTTATCTGGTATATCTCAAGCCAGTCCCATTCCAGCGAACGTTCCCAACACATGGAGGAGACGTATCACTGTTTAAGTTCTATCTCTCCCTACCTTTCTCGCTTCATTCGTTGTAAAGGTATTACGGGTGCACACCAATAGAATACTGCTGCAAATAATTCTTTCCGTTCTCTGTTATCTCGTTGGAATTCAAATTGGTTTCACTCATATTTGTCGCCGGAGAGTTGTTGACCATGTTTCACGCCCGAGACTCAATTCTCTCGCTATTGAGGGCTTCATGCCTTCAGTTCGTTTCTCAATATCTCTCCCTCGAATCACGCGCCTCTTTTGTAAACCATTCACTCTGCCAGGCTTCCATCTTCTTGTTCCTCTTCGTCAGACTTAGATTACCGTTTTGAGTCCGTGTCTGTTCATTGATGCTCCCATCTTTGCATATCATCACCCGTGTACTTCTCAGTTGGGGTATTGATGGTGGCAACCTTTCTATCACAGGCTGTGACATCACAGCTGGTTTCCGAGAGAAAATGACCTTGTGGGTTTTAAGAAAGATCTGAGGCTTTCCCGGCGTATGATGATGTTGAAGTTGTTTCGGGTTTCCCACCAGGTGAGGCTCTCCATCTCTGCCGACGTTTCTATGGCCGTGTTATCCATCGTCATCAGGGCTTGTCTCCGAGTTCAAGTTCAACAATCATTTATTCCAAGAGATATACAATAAAATAATATAGTAACATAAGAATATAATAACAATAACAAACAGTTAAAAAGTATCTCGTGTAACTGCTTAGGCTTGCGCCTCTTCAGCACTACTAGGGTTGAACACTGGTACCTACGGGAGTGGTATTGGCCTGGCATTTACCCTAAGGACGGCGGGAAACCCGTAAAACCGCCGTCAGGCCACGACGGCACAATAACCTATGAAATATCATCGTGCCAAGGTCAAACTACGTTAATATAATTACAAAGAATAAACAACTTAAAAAATAAATATATGGATAGTATATAAGTTAATAAATAAATAGTCTCTACTTATAATTCAGTGGAATTGATATAAATAAATAAATAAATAAATAGTTTTTTCACTGGTATGTTGCCGAGTGATCCGACTTATACAGTTTGGACTCCTGGTCAGGTGACTCGTGATAGATCCGCCTTTTTTCCCGGGCCTCTCTGATGTATTTAAGCACCGATATCCAGGAGTTGCTTAAGCTGTAACCAGCATCACGATTCATAGTGTTAGTCGCCATTCAAATTTCAATTGCTTTCTTTGCCAGCCTTTCTCAGAATCTGTCTACACGACAAAGGACCTTCCTTCGTGTTCTCCCAGTAAGAAAAAAATTTTGGGTTTTACTTATCAAATTTCAGGGTGTTAAACTTGCGCAAACTGGGACTGGAGTTTGCCGTTGACCTCTCACATTTGAATGAAAATTGCTAGACATACTTTCCTCCTTAAAAAAAAACTATTTATAGGTTTGGTGAAAATACAATACCAAATTAATAAATGTTATTTTCAAATGGCAATTTTTCACGTACACTAGATTTTCGTCATAATATTTTTTGGGAATAAATTATCATGAACAGTTGTTTGAGCGATTATTTTGATAATAAATTTTTAAATCCTAAATTTTATTATTGTATTATTTACTTTTCTATTGCTTCATCCTCTCTAGTATTTAATGGTTTCTGTCGGATCTGGAAATATAGTAGTACGGTTGTAAATTGTTATTTTTTTCGCCCTGTAATATACATATTATTATGAATGGCTCAAGCATCTTAGCCTAGCGCGTAGTCTCTAGCTGCTCCTAACCTACTTCTTCCAATAGCTGTACGATACTCTTGCAATAGCAAGGTTGGACGAAAATGTGCGAATATAAATGTCTGAAACATTTATTCTTTGAGCATAATTTGACAAGATTTCTAAGTGAGTATCAACAATATATACCATCATAATTATATGAAACAAATAATGTCAAAATGGGTGAGGTTGTGCATTCGTACTGTTGACTGTTGTACTAAAATTATCAAAATAAGTGCTAAATATGAGTATCAAGAGTAGGATTGCACGATCTCACCCATTTAGAGATTATTAATTTCAGACATTTATAATCGTTTCGTATCATTATCGTTTTTCTTGGTAACTGCAAAGTGCGCCCAAAAATGTTTGCGTTTCTATAGCTCAGTAAATATGGGGTTGCAACCCCATGTTTATGGACAAAAAATGCTTTACACTGTCTCTCCTACCACATCCTGAAATGTTGAAGTATCCTAAATATTTCTCCTGAATCACCCTGTAAAGTGACATTATACTTGTATCAATCACATCAACTTCCAAATAATTGACCCATCTCATTCTAGTGGGATTTGGTATGTAGAGTCGCTGGTCGATTTCAATGCACTTTGTTCCCTCTAATCTCAATTTTCTCCGTGTATCTTCCTCGCATACCGTGATATTCATTGCAGGCCTTCGGATCTCATTCTTCTTGCCTCGCCCTTCCTTTTCCAGAGATGTCACGCCATCTCCTACGTCTACATTTCTCGACGTTATCCTAGCGAGCGTCGACAAAAAGCGTTCCTTTTCCGAGGGTGATTGCTTCAGGGCGTACCAGTTCATAGAAATCGTTCCTACCTGCGGTTCTTACGAGCTTTTGTGAACAAACACATAGATTGGAAGAGACCTGCGTCCATGTTAATCTAGTTGGTTGCCTAGTGCCCAACGCGTATCCTCGACAAGCCAAATCAGATAAATATTTTTTTAATACGCGGAGTACAATGTTTAAAGTTACGCGATAGGAGTGGATTCTTTTCAGTTCTTTGAAAGGAGAATGAAATCTGTCCTCTTTTATATTCGTTTGAGAGCAACTGCACGGCCACATAAGACAAGCTTTTACCCTGAAGGCTGGTTAATTTTTATGTCCAACATGCCCCAACTGGCGTAAATGAAAATTCAGTCTCATTCGAGATATATATAATATTTATTTGAATACTAAGGGAACTACAAGAGACTTTGTCCAAAATAGTCCTTAATAGTGTTTGTGAAAAAATAAGGTTTCCATCATTTTTATATGCTCAAAATGCTTTTAAATTAAGTAATTCAACATTTATTGGAACTTGCCGTGTCTCAAGTGCTTAACTAAAAATGTTAGAATAATATATGTTGTGGAAAGAATTTATAATTTGATTATTACCGTGTGTACGCGAATATTCTTTGTCTTAGTTGTTTCAATTTGTCAAAACTTCAAACTCAGTTAATCTCGGCTTCTTCAAGCGAAAGAGTTTTTCTTACTGAACATGGTAGATGATGAGGACGGCTATTAATTCATTGCTGTTTGCATAATGGCTATTTTTGCCTGGTTATCCTTAAACTAAAACTGTCATTTTTTGGAAGCACCCTCAGTTAACTTCAAGGTTGAAGCTGTCACAGCTGAGGGGACTCGTAAGACAGTGAAAGTTGCATTGAGATTCCATGCATGTTAATGTAGTCCTTCTGATACCATTGATATTATATGAATGGTGACAAAAATTCAAGCTTCTGAGAATAAGGCTGAAATCTGTCACTTTAAAAAATCATCAGTTCTCATTATAATCACGATTTCCATGAAAACTCTTGCGAGAATTCCAATTTTTTACCTAAAATTGCAGCCAAAAAATGAACATCTTGCACGAATTCTCTGTCTGCTAGTTCTACTTGCTCTATCCCAGAATAGCGGAGAGCTCAACGTAATACTATATCAAATAAAATAACTTCTCCTGTATGTCCCTGCCTGGAAATAATGCAAGGCGCGATTTGAAGGCCCAGATGCTGGCCAAAAGTGCATTAAATAATTATCAGCACCTTGTGATACAATTCAGAAGAATCCCCAACGACTTATCTCATTTCGACGCTTACAAGATGAGTGCCCTTCTCAACAATGTAAGCTTTAGCCTCGATTTATCCTAATGTGGATAAATGTGTTTCCATTTATTATGTGGGGAAGACGGAAAATTATTTTTTAGGAATGCCAGCTTGAGGTCACACATACTTTGGATTCGGAAAAAATTCGAATACATTGGCTTCCTGTGATACGATAGAGGTAAACGGAGTGAAGTATCCACAGTCACCTATTTTTGCCATTTGGAGAATTATTTTGTATTTAAGCATAAATTTTCAGATTTTCCAAGTAGATAACGACTAAATTAGAGCTGCTGTTGTCATCTGTGGTCAATAAATCTCCAAATTAATCCAATCACCGTGCAGTGCAGTAATGTTCCCATTTGTTATCACAAGGATAACCAATAATAATTGGTGAACATTTTGCTTTCGTTCTGATTAAATATTATCCAAGAAAAGGAGAGCATGGCCTCGATTGAAACCATATCTTGTGTTACGGCAGTAAAAAAACTCATACCGAAACAACCAAAAAGATTTCATGCATACGTCGTTTCATTCATTAGGCAGCTAATTATATAATTCACATATCAAATTAAAGGTTTTCTATTAAAAATCTATTCCCGAAAAAATGTTTTAGAGCAAGTTGTTTTCAGTTATTTTCAAACATACTTTGAGTAGGAATTAGGTCGAATAAAATCAAGAGTTTGCCACTAAAATTTATTTTCGATACGTTCGAGGGTTGTCTGCTATAATAGCATATTTCTCTAGATTATGTGTGGGGCTTCCCACCGGGTTAGGCACTCTATTTTTGCACACGTTTCGATGAAATACTTTTCTCCTGACCTTCATACATATAGAAAATTAATAGAAGTTAGACATTGTTTATTTTATTCCACCAAATTCCTGATTCCAATTCTGAAAATATTGAAAATGAAATACTAAAAGCAGAAATATTTTTTCATGGAAACGTCGGCAGAAAAGGAGTGCCCGACCCGGTGGAAAGCCCGAGAGACATTCACATCCACCATTCGTCGGGAAATAATCAAATCCTCCTTCATATTTCGTGGCTTTTAAATACACGCGTTTTGCATTTTTTTACCACGCTCGTTCCCTTCCCTGTCTTTGAAGTTCGTGCTGTCAAAAGTCGGAGCACGATGCGGAAGCTGGGTGACTCTTGGATTAGTCGCTCCAAACGTGCAATATTCTCCTCTTTCTCGCCACAGTATTTCTTTCTCCTCCGGGTTGCCGCAGTGGCGGAAACAAAACGGCTTTGGCTTATTAAGGAGGGCTCTATAAAAACCAGTTTGTTTCCAGGAAAAAAATAGAGGAGAACGAACCAGTAACAAGCCGTTCAAAGTCACACACGCGAGGATCTGGTTTTATAGTGGTTTCAGACGCAGACTTTAGAGATTTTTTTCTTTTCTCTTCCTGAGTGACTGCAACCGGCGTCCAAAAATATATATTGTCGCCCTTAAGGACGTCCCGCGGTGCCTATCCCATCTAGACTCAACCCTGTCCAGTTTTCTGCCTTACTCCATTATCTGGGTCAGCTCCCATCCAATGGCAGAAGACAGCCGCTGTCCTTCTGAGCAAAGCCATGGACTTGATGTCCTATTGCAGTATTTTCGGCTTCGTCTCTTGAATGATGCGAGTTGAAAAATAATGTCTCGTAACTGTGCTCAACATACTTAGAAAAGTAACTTTATTATATATAGCTGCATGAAGCTTACATTTCTTGCCTATACAATGGAAAGATATTTCTTGTATCCATTTGAGTGTTTTTGATCTGATATTTTTTCGCTCTCCAGTTTTTGACAGCTTACAGGTCTTTGATGCTACTGGAATATTGTAGAATCATCGTATAGAATTTGGAAAACAAGTGGTCTGTACGTAGACTTTTTGGCGAGGAAATGAACACTCGCTTTCTGTACCCCTCACTTATTTATTCAATAGACTTGCTTTGGATACAAAAAAATGGAAACCGTATTTTCAGAGTTTTAACCGGAGAACGTAACTTTATTCTACTGCTCCTCTATTTTATCAGTACCAAATTTTTCCCAAGAATGGCTGTGGGTGAAAACATTTTAAAGTAATTCCATGGGCATTCGTAAATTATTATATTTTTAATTCCTTTGATTTAGGATAGGTTGCGATGAGTAGGTATAAAAAAGCTGAAATTTTTGGCGCAAAATTTAAGAAATATAAATCTTGTTTCATGGTAAATAAAAGCAGTGCTGATCATTCACCTTTATCATGACGCTTTGAAGCCTCGAGGAAATTTGAAAGAGGTACTACTACTCACCTTTTGGTGACGTGACAAAAGACTATCATCGGGCGTTGCAAGGTACGCGCTTTATCTCCTCTGATAACACTCTCGTCAGTCAGAGTTATCACCTGACACTAGAGGTCACTTGAATGTGATCCTCCCTGAATGAAGTTGACATTTCTCTCTTTTTTGACCGTAACGTAGAGGGCAGTAAGATATGTCATCAGCTCTCGTTTCATTTTTTAAGTCTATTTTTTCATCCCTTAGTCCTCCTGTTTCTTTTTATTTGTTTTGGCAACTCTGCGGCCTCTTTTTTTCACCCATTGAACCGTATTTTATCTCTTCCATCTCCACCACTGTCGTAGCGACATGTCACAAGTAAATATCACATCCATCTCCGCCGTTGTGAGCAGCCTTTTTCGTTCGCGTTTTTTGATATCTGTCATATGACGACGCGACGAAGTAAAATCCTCGCTTGATGAGAGAGTCCATTAGTTGGTATCACACCCATATAAAATGCAATATCTTAGATAGAAAATAGTGTCTATAAATAATGATAAATAGTGTCTATCGCAGAAGAATTTATATAATTTTACCCCGTGCATGGAATTTGGCACAAAAAAAATGTTTTGACTTAGTTGGGATTCAAATTAGGATCTATGGATTGTCGATCAGGTTTTATATCAGTCACACCATCTATATTTTTTCATGGTGAATTTTATCACTGATAAAAATAATTTTTCAACCATGAGCGCGACAAAGTTACTTTTTTCCTGCAGTGGGTAAGTAATTTATTAAACTAGAAAATAAAGTGGAGCCGAAAAGAGACACACAAAATATGGATAGAATGACTTTGGGAGGCTTAGGGCATGTATAATACACTTTTGATCACCGTCCTATTCACCCGGGTGTATTGAATGGGAGTGTTTTTTAAATTCAAGGTACTAAATTCTGGGTTGCATAGCTGTTTGTCGCAACAAAATATTGAGAAATTATACGCCTTGAAACACAGTTGGGCTTTAAGGTGAAAAAATTACAATCGTGGGAATGTTTACTTTCTTATCAGAAGAAAGGTTACGTTACCTATGAAAGCGCTTCAGACCTGGCGTGATGGAGATGCGATAATACCATGGTAAAATATAAACAACTATAGTTATTTCCACTCTTTCATATATAACTCCACCATGGACCATAGTTTTCACAATCTAATCATATTCAAGACGGTGAAACGTTAGCTTGCCTTGTAAATTGGACAGTTTAGTTAAAATTGTTAAAGAAACTCACGAGATTGTTTTCTTTCAATCTTTTGAGCGTGAGAGGATTTGCCATTTGAGACCCCTTTACTGCGTCACCGCTGAGATACTTGGGTAGCAACTTCGCCCCTGGAGAAGTTGACCCCGTCGCGTTACCATCGAGAGTTGAAATTTTTTTTTGAGGGAGGTAGAAAATGATGTGGGGTGTCCACTTTATTGGCTAACAAGAATTTAATTTCTGAACCGTGTCTGGTTTTTCACTGTCACATGATAATCTAAATTTAACGCTGCATATGTTTTGGAGAAAATTTTCAATGGCAAATGGGAAAAATCACCTCAAGGTAGTGTAAAACCGGAGAAACCGGTTGCAAATTCCATTCAGATCCGAAGGAGACGAATGCATATTTATGGCATCATCCGCGAATAAGCTTCGACGTTATTCTTGGTAACACTCTGCATTTTTACAAAAAATAAAAAAATATCGTGTACCTCATGAAAACATTACCGTTTAAATACTTATTTGCCTATATTTATTCCGACGATAGTGGTAAAAGTTACATTTTTATATGAAATGAAAGTTCTTCCGGTTACATTTTCCTGCTTTAAATTTGATGGAACTCTTTGCTACTTCGACTAGGTTGTGAATTCGTATTGAAATTTAAATTACTTTTCTTCTCCGTTTGGTATGAATCCTCCAAATTTGGATCCAATTTGGTCTGAGATTTTTTTGACGTTTTGATAAATGTATTTCATTGCTAAAAGGTGACACTGAATAAAAAATTCACTGATTTGACGCTTAAACCAATTTAATCAATAAAATTGGATACTATCGATTATGTCGTTTTGTTAGCCCACAAACGGTCTATTTCGTGTTTATTGGGACGACCCATTACATTTCGTAATGAATTTTTGCAATATACATAGAGAAATTCAAATAACTACCCTTTCTACTAAGATTTTCTAGCCTAAAAGGACGCTTGGAATGTAATTGCCTTTTATAATTAGCTCAAAATCACTGCTGATTATGTTTTTCGGGTGCATCACTTTATCTGAGATACTAAGGATAGATTTTTGTATTTGTATTTGTAAGGGTTCATTTTGAATATCCTCTACGGAATAACTATTCTTATTCCCTTATAAAAACTGGTCAGCAACGGTCACGAAACGTCGGGCAACAAACCCAATGAGTATGCGGGGAACACCCGAAAAACATAAACAGCTGTAATGACCCGCAAAAGCTACAATGAAGAAATAGCTCATAATCGTAATTCACTCCTTAGGCATGGTTAAAAATTATCTACAAGAGAAATGCAGATGCATCAGATTTGGTAATATCAGAGTAATTTCTGGAAGTTTCATCGAAATATTTTACGAAACTCCAGAAGAGACTCTGTCATCTATAAAAATCCATGATTAATGGAAGGATAGTAGCAGTAAGAGACTCGTTATTAACGTTTCAGCCGCACCGGTAAACCAAATTCACCACAACAAAACGGTTTACACTACAATAATTTTCTTTGCGAATTTTTGCGTTTTGCGTGTTGCTCTTTTTTAGCAGAAGCTTAAAATTAACAATTTTGATATGATTCGGAAAGACAGAATTTTTTAAAACAAAACAGAATATATATATTTTAAATAATTATTTAAGAACTTTTTATATTTTATAATATAAATTTTTTTCGGTTATTTTCGTTTTTATTTATTTTAATACAAATAGCAATTTCAAATTTTTAATTTTTTTTTCTGGAGGAAGAGTTCTCGGGTTTCCTGCCGCGTCCGAGGGCATTTCAGCACCGACGTTTCGAGGGCGAAGTCTGCCATCGTTTTCAGTGTGAATTCATTACAGTTCCCCAAAGAAAATAAGGCAGGCAAAACGATCAAGTGGAAGCAGGAGAGACTTCATTCAAAGAAGTATACATAAAATAAAAATTACGAAAAATTCTTATGAATGACGTCCCACCGTCATGGTCATTCACCCTGAAGACGATGGCAGACCTTGCCCTCAAAACGTCGGTGCTGACAAACCCTTGGACCCGGCTGGAAACCCGAGAACTCTTCCTCCAATCTATTCGCCGGGAAAACCTTGGATCCCATTTTTTCCTGTTTTTTTTCCATTTTATTATAGTGCACACATTAGATTGCTTCATTAAACGTTTTAAACAATTGACCTTAAAAAGCTATATGAAGGAAAGGCTCATAGAAGAGTAAATTGTTTAGGCATAGCGTATGTGGTTGCAATTAATTAATCATGATCCCAAATGTATGTAATTGGAGAATTTGAATTCATAAGATAGTTTTGGATCCAAAATCTGGTCCCGTGCACTGAATAATCGCTTGCCCTTCCAGCTTCTTCCCCGCGAGGCCGACCCCTGTAGACTTGTTTACATGCGCTTGGAATCCACCGTCCAACGTGAACGACCGTGGCTTATATATTTCGGGCCGCGAGCCAAGCGACTTATTTTTTTATTCCTTCTGACGGGAAGGCTATAGGCGATCAAGGTCCTCTCTTCCTCCTTCTTAAGATCCGATTCCTTACGAGTGGAGAGATTCCGAGTGACACCCGACAGGGCACTTAAGCGATGATTCAGGACCGCCATTGCGCCATCGCTGGTAGGTTTTTTTAATGAGGAGAAAAGAACTGCTTTTAATGTGAAACCTGCTCATCACCCTAGGGGAGAATTTTTCGTAATTTTTATTTTATGTGAAATTCTTTGAATGAAGTCTTTCCTGCTTCCAGTTGATCATTTTGCCTGCCTTATTTTCCTTTGGGGAACTGTAATGAACTCGACCTGTTTTGAGAATGACACCTCATTTTCACGCCCTCCATCGTTAAAAGCAGGTGTCAAAGTTAAAAGAGTTCGCATAGTAATGAATCACGGTGACACTACCCTTTTTGTACCTTTTTATTGGATAATCATCGTGTTTTCACCTGTTTGAAGTCCTTAATTGTTAATGATATTTGTAGGATATGAAATTGACTGGAAGCAACGATATCTGAGAGTTAAAGAATTGAGTGCTGTATTATTTTTCCTGATGGAAATTATAACAGCTCATATAGAAATAAATAATAAGCGAAATTATACGGTCATTTGAAGCAAGAGAGTATGATTTTTTAAGGAATAGAGGATAGGAACCCAGCGTCAAAATTATTAAATTTATGTTCACTTTTCAAACAAGCATTACATTACTATAACGACAACTATGCGCCAATTTTTAAATATCTTTCTAAACTAGCTAGTTGGGATAAGTTTTACACTCCGATAGAGCTAAATGGTAACGCGTCTTCGGCGCAGCCATCGTCGTGACATACGCTACGCAGAATATCGCTTTGTTTATGTTACTCAAGTTCCCAGTTTTGCAGTTGTCGGCTGAGTATTTCAGTAAAAGTTGGTTTCACAAATATATAAAAATAAGGTGAAGTAATGGCACAGTATCGAATGTAATTAGGTTGGGACAGGAATCTGGGAAGGCTCATGTGCAATTTTTGGAACTTTTCATCGTGAGATAACTACAAATCTATTTCAATCGGCATTGAGAATGAAACTGTCAAACGAGCCCAGTATGCGAAACCGAACCATGATACCGAATCTCTTTTTGATGACTAGAAACGTGAATTCAGTCGCCATCTTCTCCACCGTCTGGAACCTCGCTCCAGATGTGTCTCGCCGTAAGATCGAATTCCTAGCAATGAGCGCGGGGGGAGGAGAGCGAGAATCACTCACGTATGTGCGATGCGAAGCGGAGAAAATGCCAGGAGACGAGAGGAGACAGGCGATGCATCCGGCGAAGGACTTCGCGGAGAGAGATGCAATCAGATGCCTACTATCTCTTAACTACGCTCGTGCATCTCGGAGAGACGTCTGCTTGGCATGGGACGCGCAAAAAGTATCGCCCAGTCAGCGTCATCATCGTCAAACGTCGTGTGAGGAAGATGAAAAAAACACAAAATGTTTGAATAAATCAGCCCAGAAGGTATTGACGTCGCTGTGTCGAGTCTTTCGATTCAATGCCTCCGCTGTGGTGGTCGCGTCCATGGACTCGTTAGGCACGCATTGAGAACCAATCGCGCAATCTTTACACATTATTTCTTTTCTTACCCCTCCAACAATTCTATCATTCCTCTCTCCGCTTCTCCCCTCCCCAAGCTATCCTACGGAGTGTCTCTGCGGGCGGCAAGTGACCGTTGAGGTCGCCTAAGACGGCAGAAAGGGCGGAACGTAATAAGCCCAGAGTTTTAATGAATAATATAATTTGTGTGAAAGCGACAAAGATTGAAAGGGCATAATCCGAGATCACATATACCCAAGAAACATAGGGATATCTTTTTGATATCATTTTGCATCTATTTTTTATCAATCAATTGTAAAAAAGATTTCACTGGTTATATTGAGGGTATTTCAAAATGAATAGCAGGGTTATAAACAGGGGTGGATCCATGATTCTTTTCTGGGGGGGGGGGGGGGCACAAGAGTCTGACAGGTCTTCTCATGTTTGAGATTAAAAACAATATACTACAATTACATTGGACAATATTCTCTTTATTTAGGTTTGAAAGTTATTAACATGAAATTAGATGACTGAGGCTCCGTTATACACAATATAAATCGTACGTAATGATAACCATATGAAAATTATTATCTACTTTTTAAGCGCCAGGGGAGTCACGAGCCTCCGTGCCCCTCCCCTAAAAATCCGCCTATGGTTATAACGCTTTATGATATTTATTGCAATTACATACAGCTGCAACTCAAACAGTTTTTTGTCGTCATATTTTTTCACATAATATTTCATCCATTTTTATCACTCAATTGTAAAAACGATATTACTAATGATATACTTGGTGTGTTGAAATGAATAGCGGGGTTTTAATACTGTATAATATATATTTAATACTTAATTTACAGCTGCAAATCATATATTAAATGAAAGAGTAACAATTACGTTTGTTAGGAAAAATGCGCATATGTCCCCAATTTTTCCGCCACCATCCGTTAGAAGGAGCTAGTATAAAATACTCGAATGACACTTATCAACGTTTGGGAAGAACACATATATCGTGTTGATGTGTTTCGTGTGACGAATTGTGCTCAAATTGAACACTTGTAGGCCTTTAAGTTAAACCGTTTCAGTTTATCTTTCATTTGATGCATGATCCATAGTGGCAAGCTTAGTGTAATAAGAATTTGAAAATTAGTTATAGAATAAACAAACGATATCAATTAAATATTCAGAAGTGCATTTTATTTTCTACTCGATGTCAGCACAGAGATTTTTGTGTGTTTCTTCAAACAATTGACTTTACCTAACTATGTTGAGAAAAAAATCACTTGTACCCCTTGGCTTTTCATCCCCTCATTTGTCTTAAGAAACTAATCTCAAAATGGGTGAAATTGCGCAATCTTATTGTTGATACTCGCTCAAAGCAAGCATTTAAAGTTATGCTAAAAAAGTAATGGTTATAGACAGTTGTAATCGTGCATTTTTGTCCGATCTTAATTATTTAATTTCCTTAAAAATCCAGAGTATTGAATAAATTTTCGAAAAGGCTTGAAATCCGACAAAAACCAATTTTCATGGTAACTACAAGGTGTATCCAAGAAAATGTTTTCGTTGCCATGGCTCAGTAACTAAGTCGTTGCTATCTCATCTTTATGGACAAAATTACCTAAGAATGTCTCCCCTACTTCCTCCTAAAGAATTACATATTCCTCCTGAAACACCGCGTGAAATACTAAAGCATTGAAAATTTTGGAGAAATACTTATTAACACCACAGTAGTGTTCCGAAAGTCAAATCGGCTCCCTCGTATATTCCGTGGAAATAAAAACCTGTCGAATTTCAATCATATTGCTAACGATTCACTTCAACGTTGCCTATCCTTCAAAGTGTTTCTGAAATTTGTCAACCACCAATAAAATATATTTTTGACAAATAATTGGTTATGAATTAACAACAAGAAGTTATCGGTAACGTAGTGATTTCAGCCGAGTTGCAAATCTATTGCTTAGAGGGAAATACCGCACGATATTTGTTACAGTAGAAAAAAAAAATTAAAATAAAAAAATTTACACATCCACAGTGATACATATAACCAACCCTGGTTTCAACTGCTAGTCACCTTGGCTTACTCGACACCTTGGTAAAGACACCTAGCGATGTATGCAAGAGACTGTTACTATATATTTCTGAGGCATTTTGCATAATTTATATTTTTCTGGGCAAGCTGCGAATCAACATATAAATAAGTATATACGAGTTACAACCTCATGTTTGTAAGACCAAAAATGCTTTAAATTGTCTCTCCTGAAGTATTTAGAACTCATCCTGTAACACCTTGTATATCAGAGGTCTTCTATCTTTTTTAATGCAAGGGCCAAAAATCGATTTCACGTCGTCCGGAAGGCCACAATGCTCCACGTCACTTAACCACCACATTAATAAAATAAAAATAAACATATTACTTCGAAATGCAATAATGTTTATTGCTTAAGAAGTTCAATCAATCAATGCGATTTTTGACATTTTTATTTTTGACGAGTGTATCGATACTTGGTTCGCGATACAATATTTTCCTTAACTTCTAGGGGCCGTAAGAAATTAGCCGACGGCGCGGTCCGCGCGCAGGTTGAAGAACCTTGTAGCAGATGAACGCCGGACGTTAATAACTCAACTCAGTCCGGCCGGAAAGGGATATTTCCTGTACGTGGTGTGTCTGTCTGAGGCCATGTCTCATGAGGGATGCGAGGCGAGTAAATAGGCGCCCGAGGAACCTAAATGGCGTCGAAAAGCTATTGGTAGGGGAGTTGGACTCGCGTCTCGACTGCCGCTTCGAAGAGGAGGAGATAGTCCGAGGACTCCCGCTGTCTTTAAATGCTCCTTAAAAGGCTTCGAGATTGAGAGCAGGTGAAGTATACTCGCACTTTAAACGTAGGCTCTTCTGAAGCACTCCTGCCTACACACACGTCCGCTGAATCCATATTAGTCAACGTTTCCGATCGGGAAAATATGATCTCTCTGTATACGGCGGCTTGTATACGCCGAAAGGGAGAGAGGAAAGTCTTGGAGTGTGTGTAAAAGCCCTTGTAACGAATAGGTGTATGAAATGTTGTGGTTTAACGGCTATTAAGTCCAGGCAAGCGTTTACCTGGGGGCTCGCAGCTGAGTTCATCCATCCATCTAGTCGTTCCACGTTTCAACATTGTGTTGTGTCCAGCTGAACGGTGCGTGCAAGGTGGACTTGCAGATGAGGGATCGAGATTGGAATTTTGGAATGGGCGCGTCGAGGGAGAAATAGATCGGTGGAGTATATGTGATAGTTCAGATAGAGTTTGGTGCGAGAAACCGAGTAAAATACGTAATATAAATAATAGCAGCGGGCGTGACAAGGTCGAAATCCCTTACCGTCAGAGTCGAAGGAATAAAATCTTCGCTTTTTCTACATGATAATTTATTTTGTCCGACCATGGCTTCGTTTCCGCGTAACATTTTCGAGATGTTATAAATTTCGGCTAAGATGGGAAATAAAGGTGACCCCCTGGCAAGGCAATGACTTTGAGAATGTTGGGCTGTAACGAAACCAAATGGACAAAATAAAACACCCAGTGGAAAAAGCGGTTTTAATGTCTAACCTAAAAGCCCAAGTCCTTCATCGAATGACGGTAAAAAAATATGACTTACGGAGCTGTCATTTTTAGAATTCGCCTTCATAAATTAGCATTTTCATGCATGTTTTTATGAACACTCTAGTCTAAACATACTAGTTTTAAGTATTAGCTAAGTTATTACATATTGGTTAAGTATTGCTCGAGTATTGCAACGTCGATCACTCGTAACCCCCTGTCAACAAAATTTATTTCACTTCATTAATACAAACGAGTAGCCTTCCATCTCTCTTCAAAAATCCCCTCCTCCAATCTAAACAAAACCTTAGCAACACAAAATTTACAGGTTGAAGGTCTTTAAACGCAAGCTCACCAATATACATAGGTATATCGAACACATAGGCATTATATAGAATTTATTTGGACGTTACAGTATAAATCTTTTAGGTGAAAAACGAATTCAATGTTCCCTAGACCGTATTATATATTATATAAACAAGCCCAATATCGGACTACTGATCCAGTTATTAGTTGCAGTTGCAGGCAAATCACATCATATGCATGAAAAAAGCGCCAGTTTCGACTCAAATAGCGGAAAAATGAATTAAATATATAAGGATTGAATTATCCTAATTCTCAGTGCCCTAGATTTTCTGTACAACCTCGATGGGTTTTGAATCGCGCATTCCTACCTCTCAAATGCATTACTCGAAATAATGTGGTTGATGCGTAAATATCCCTGAAATTGTCTTTAATTAGTTACACCTAGTTAATGAGCATTACATATAAAATTGATAAATTCAGTCCTTATGTGGTGAAAATGATCTATTTTTGATGTAGAATAAAGATCTTTTACATTTAAACATTAATTAATTTTAACCCCACAGCGTGTTACACGGCTCTGTGGCATACTCGTGTAGTATGACGCCCATGATAATACCACGGGAACTGAAACGCACCCTGCGGTTCTTAAAGAAGTTTTGTAGTAATTACGAAAGTCTAATATATATATCATATTCAGAGAATTTACGTCAAACCACCTTGCGATGCTTGGAATTTACTTTACGTTGTTCATATTTCAGAAATTTAATTTATCCCCATCAAAATTTAGGTTTAAAAGAGTCATTTCATTCCAGGTCTTCACTTTCCTTACATTCGTTATGAATACAGCTCATTGAATGCTCAATTTAGTTTTAAATATCCCGTTTTAACAGATTTCCGGAAAGGTAATTTGTGGTAGAATCAAATGGAAAAATTATTGGAAGGAAGGGAAAGTTGATTAATTTCTTTGAAATCGTTGGTGATGAATGGAACGTGTTGTGTAATAATTTATTTAACTGATCTTACTACAGTAAGATTTAAATTTTTTATTTGCACACGGAAAATGCTATTTTTATGACAACATACGGAATTAATTGCAGTCAAAGTTTTTTTTATTGACACTTCAAGAGTACATTTGTTACGAACTCTCGTTTTTCTACAATGATTTGTAAAATAATGCATGTTTTTTACTAGTCGTGATGTTCTTATGGCATTGAAATCCTTAACTGCTTTATTAGAATAAATTGTTGGAGTTGGAAAGTTAGGTTGTTGGAATTATTTTTTTAGGGCAATTATTTCCGATACTTATTGAGCCAATCATATTTCAAACGTTCTCAACGCTCCAAATGAACACCTTTCCCATTTTATCACCTAACTTCACGAATGAAACTATTACTAAACGGTGCCCCGCTAGTTCAAAATAAAGACCGTTACGAGAAACACCTGAGGGTACGTTAAAGGGACTTTACATGGCTATCCGAGCCAGTTTTCTCTTTCTGGAGTTTTCTCGGCATTTATTTTATCCGTGAGAACTTGTTCTATTCGCTATGATGAAAGCCGCGGAACAACTACATTCACGTGGTCACGAAACTTCCTTTCAAACCTCTCCGAAGAGGCGATCTTTGTTCAGAGTGAAGTTGAGAGGGGAGGTAAAAGGTGAGTTTCTTGGAAAACGTATGTGATAAACCTTTCTGCTTTATTAGTATCGGGTGACGCTTTGGAAGTCCGATAAAACTGGAAGGCAGGTGTGTTTTCTTGAATTCCATCAGCTTCGTTTATAACTTTTTCTAGCCTCTAAAAGATATTTTCGTTCCATCAAAAGCGCTCTAGAGCTTGGCTTTTTCGCGGGATCAAGGATAGTAAGGGATAGTATTGTTTGGTTCATTTCATATCGTATCCCGTTCCTACTATGCATGTATAATTATTTTATTTTTTTTCATGTATTACTGTCATAAGTTGTTCACCGGAGATCCCATAGTTTCAATCCATGCAGATTAATTTTAATAGCCTAACTCCCCTTCACACGATGGGGTCCTCTGCTCCCCCAAAATCCGCAAGAAAAGATCTGTGGCCTTTCCTGCTCAACCTACCATGCCTAACAATTTTTGTCCGCAGTTTGTTCCTAAAAGATCGTTTTCTTCGGTCAAATCTAACCTACTTTAATCGAATCCTAGGAATACCAAGCAGTTCTCGGCTTCCATACTTTCTGACTTTTACAAGATGTGGACTAATGGCTTCTACAATGACTTTGGTGACATAAACAAGCTTCTCCGTGATGTTCAAATTCCTCATTACCGTCGGTTTTTTTGACCCCTGAATTCTCCCAAAATTATAGACATAGAAGCAGTTCGCAACAATGTAATAGTTTAGAAATTTACTGTGTTGACAATTTTTCCTAGGGTTTCAAGCAGTTTTAGAGGGGGTGGATTCTTAAACCTTTTGTCGTATGTTGTCTCGTCAACCCTATAAGCATGTATGAATCAGCCAGACAGTCAATGGTCGGAAGTTGGTTTTAAAGTATAGTGATTAGATGCTTCTTCCAGCAACAGAGGCGCGCTGGGGTGCGTAATTTCTAATTATTCACGCGATGAATTTTTTCTTTTTATCGCGATCGAGCAACCATGATGCTCGGAAAAGAGGTTTAATTTTTTTATTGCCTGACCTTGCATTGTTATTTATGGTTTTAAATTAAGATACATGCTTTCGAGTTTCACGGAAACATATTTCATGCCTGACTTTTAGGTTCAGCCTGAAGCATTTTTTCATGCAGAGCTCTTGACGATTCATTTTTTCTCATTCATGATTCTCTCCCTTCATCTTTTTCTCTTTTTAAAATACCTAATGAGGTCACGGTTTCGGGCTACTTATGCTTAAATGTCAAAAAATGGCCATTAGCCGCGGATATCCTGCGCTAATTTTTCAAAAACATTGTGTTCTGCGACCAGAAAAGTACTCTGTTCCAACGGCAAAGTCTAATTTACAGTTATTTTTAAATTATCTCCAAAAAACGTCAAGTAAATTTTTTGAGATATCATTGCATGAGACTAAAATCAGAGTAACGTTTTTCTTAAACAGACGACCATTGTGTGGAAAAGATTTAATTTATTATTAAATCTGTCAGTTTTAGATGCATACGGCTCGCACTCTGCATATGAATTACGTAAGAGAGTTTTTTCAGAGAAGGGAAAAATGCTTTGATTTTTTTTGCTCTCGTCCTCTTACCTCACGCTCTTATGGGGAAGTACACTCGATCAACAGGTGCTCATTTACGTAAAATGGCGGTAAACCGCATATCGCACGTTATTGGAATGCCGGCAAAATAATCCACCGGTTTCATTCAGAAGTGCCCGCATATTGCTTACCTCATTAAATTTCCCCTAAAGCTAATCGCAAAAATCACATTTAGCAAAATAATATATCATATTATGGAAAATGAAATAAAAAACTTTATTGAGTTCGCAGAACCTTAAACCCTCTTGTTAGCTGCTGCTTTTCATTAGGAAACTTCCCTCCTCGATGGGAATGCGCCATCGTTATTTCGATTATAAAAGCGGATAGCAAAATTGACGTCTCAAACTATCGCCCAATGTCATTGTTCCCGATACTTTCTTTCTGTATTTCCGATACTGTGAGCGCATAAACCTCAACAGGATGAATTATTTCTCCTCTGGTCCATTCTTTTTTAGTTTTATATTGCTATTACATATTTTTTCTTTCATTTTTCCGAAAAATTTCGCTGTAAATTGGCGTTGCGGCTGTATGTGAAAAATAATATAAGCAAATACATAATATATTTAAAAAGCACTACCGGGGTAAACGCCCGTTACATAATTACCCGTAATACCCAGGTTGCGCTTTTTATTATATTATTGAACCTAACAAAGTTAATTTTTTTATTTTCCACGGTGGAAAGGTTTTACACTAGTAAACAGGAATTTATCAGTTATATCTTTCATATTGTTTCCGAACGAGCGCCTACAGCTTTTTTTGCCGAGGCTATTATTTAAAAGATCTCTCTCATTGTATTACGAATTTAGTACGGGATTCTCTCTCCAGTATTGCTAATATATTCCGGTTCTTTCATCAGTTTAGCTACAGCTGACATTATTTGACGCCAAAAACATAGACTGACAATCATATTGAGAGTCGCTTATTTTTTGCATTTAGCATTCAACTAACAAAAATTTCCATGAATAAAGAAAATTCCCGAGATCTACCTTCTGTCATGCGAGGATGAGAGATCGATAAAGTTGTATTAGCACAATAGACAACAATAGACTCATAAAAATATCATTGTGCGGTGATTTTTCGAGGTGTTACTCCGGTCTTAGTTTTCACGCACAAGAAAATACGAATAAAGTCGAATTTATAATGATTAGAGTTCAATATCTTTATCCATGAATGCTTTATAATGTATATTTAATTCTCTGAAGTACTTGAAGAGTTTTTAGTCTCATTTTTTGGGAGGATGGAAGTAGTATATTACAAAAAAATAAATGTTTTACCTTTTGTTTAGATTTTATCTAGAAATCTCATTCTTGCCCTGGCTTCGGCAGATATTTTTCATCCTCCAGAGCTACGCTTTAAACAGAGCTTTTATTGGTCATGCATTTTAGAGTGACTACAGCTAAACCTACTCTTCGCAATATAAATCACTCAATCAGTCTTTACTTCTTAGTCATCGATATCCTCCCATTAAATAAAAAAAACTCCGAGTCCTTCCATTAGCGAAAGGAGCTCTTTCTAAATCTATCTTTTCCATTTATCTAATATTTATAAGTAGACCTTCCTCCCGGGAAACAAGTAAACAATCTCACTGAGTACGTAGTCGAGAAGGGTTGGGGAAGGTTGGGTTGCCATGGCGACGGTGACGTGGACGAACAAGTCGAGGAATGAGTAAAAGAGGACAGTAAATCGACGGAGAAAAAATAAGGATTGGTTTTCCGACCTCTACCTCGAGTTACCCCTTGTCGGAATTCGTAGTATTAGGTCGTCTTTGTCGCAGCTAATTCATATCCCTTGAGGTCCATTTATTCCATTCCATCAGAGAACATTATTTTAAATATCTATATTGATTTTCAAACATTACTACACATTTTGTTTACATTTATATGCAGTTTTATAGTTTATATTTAAATGCTTGACGTTTCCTCATTATTTTTGTGCAATTGGTAATAGTTTTGTTGGTGGTTGTTTTCGGGAATTGCTGCGTAGGTAACGTTTTCTTACTCGACGTTTCACTCATCCTACTGGGAGCATTTTCAAGAGAATGGGAGGGAAACCGTTCTCGTCCCGAGCTTATATAGAAACAACCGGTCCAATAACGATGTATAATACTCTCCTGTTATTAGTTTTCCCTTTACCAAGTAATTGATGTAGATAATTGCGCATATTCCCTATATATCTTTTTCATGATCAGTCCGGCCCATTTCATCGTCATCGACTGCTTTGGAGCCCGTTCATCTTCAAAATTCAATCGCTTTACCTGCTCTTTTGTCCCTTAAGTGTTGTGATGAAAACAGTCTCTGAGTTGACCATACGGTTACGTTTTTTTCTCCACTGTGAGTAAACGCGGCTTGCGGTAAAATCTTGCCAAGATTTTTTTCACGAAATTTTCTTGTAAAATTAAAGCAATTGCTCATTACGATATGCCTATGCTAGACCTTTATCGCGCACTTAGATTCCTCTACCACTTAAAACTATATCGTGGATTTTGCCAATCATTATGGGGAAAGGCACTACCACAGGACGTCCGGTACGATGTTAATTTTTATGGATGTACGGCCTGGTTAAAATTCAATCACCCAATTGTGAATTGTTGCAAACACAAAAGCAGATGTGGTATGAACTTTATGCAACTCAGCTTTGATTTCCTTCCGCGTTAACCCTGTCAAAAACAAGTGTTTGATCACCGCACGAAACTCCCTTTTATCCATTTTTATTGACAAACTAAAGTTGTTCACTACAGTTAAATTGGTATCAACAATGAAAGTATGGGATGGATGTAATGGACTAGTCACGAGTACTGATTTCTGATTAACGTTAATTTTTGATACTAAGAGAGCAATTTCTGGGAGATTCTAAGGAATTGAACAACCCTCGCACTACCTCCACCTCTTTATACTTTGCCCTCCGTACTGGGGGAAAATGATAATATTTAATGAAATTTAAAAGCAGGACTCGCTTTAAACAGAGTTATTTAATTATGTATCTGACAAGCGGCTTAGTAAGTTTGAGACTGGCTCACTGGTGGAATATTCCCTTCGCATATACGGCAGCGAACATTCCAGAAAATGCTTCTAGAATTATCTGTCGCTCACAAGATCTTCTCATACTAGAGGCCAATCATCAAGGGGGCCTCCGAGCTTTCGCCTCAGTATTTTTTCTACGTCTGCTCTCGAGGAAGTGAAGGTTAGAGCAATAGGCTTGCACCCCATCCTCTCATGGGACCGCTATCTCATTGAAGCGCTCTATGACCAACGAGTCATGCCTAGAGCGAAGACGAGACTGTGAGCAGTCAAGTTGGATAACACGGGGCAGCTACAAAATGTGGCATGCGGTGAGAACGCTCGCTATCTAAGCGAGCAAAAGCTTCGCAAAAATAAATTACCGCTCACCTGGGCGCCCCGTGAGGCAGGAGGTGTAATCTGCTATCCTTTCTCTGCAGCAATTCAGTGACCGGTAGCGGTCAGCCCCTGTCCACGTTGGTCTCTAATCCCCAACGCTAATGCCTTCTCTCGTATTCTGTCAGAAGTTTTGCTTAGGAGTATCTAATTTCTCCGCAGTGTTACATTTCCTCCCATTACTTCGCGCAGATAAGGAAACTATATGGAAAGGTTTTCAGCCTTAATCGATGCAATTTCGCCTGTTTTGACCCTGGAACTTCATTCTAGAACATGTTCATGCTCGCGCCTGCGTGTTCACTGGGTAGGTTTACAACCTTGCCATTTTCTGCGTTCATGCTCTGACAAATTATATAAATTTACTAAAATTATCTCCTCTTTAATTCATGTAACAAAACATTGAATCTCAGAGCATTATTATGGCCTTTTTACACGGGGCACGCAGTTGCACAATGTGACGTGTGCAGGACGTCAAAATTGCGTCGTGCAAAGCGGTGAATTGCTAGAACACATGCGAGAATGCGTGGACGTGAGATGAAAAAATAGCCCCTGTTCTAATTTCGTTCATGCATACGTGCAATTCCACGCCATTTTAGAAATTAATGCCGTTTTAACCGGCGTAATTCCGTGTCCCGTGTAAAACGGCCTTCATGAATGGGAAACTTGCAACTAACGCGCATGGTGGCTAAGTGAGTGGGGCGTTGGACTGCTGATCGGGGTATTCCAGGTTCATATCCCGGTTGAAGCTTTGAGACACTCCAGTATAAAATCCCTCGAAGTGCGAGGTGATCTAGGAAAAGGAATTAGCCGTCCTACCGTGAATGTATGGGGCGAGCTCTATCCTCACCTATCCATACCAAACTTTGAATCACCGATTGAGTGAGGGTTTACGTAGCATTCTCAAGGTTATCATTTTCAAGGATATATAGATTACATTCTACTATATATTAGTTGGTGATGCGGAAGTATTATATTCAAATCATGTTAAAAACAGGGATGGCAAGTGAAACGAAACGAAAACTTTACGCTTTGACCCGGAGCGAAAATAAAATACGAAGTCTGTGTTTAGGTCCGTTCCCGCACGAAATTAAAATCACCAAGGAGTTCAGTTTAGACCCGGTACGAAACTTTAAATCAAACGAAACTTTGCGGCTCAAAGTTAAGTTTCGATCCCAGAAATTGAGTGGAGGAGGATAAGCGGGAATAGTTTTGACCCCTTACATTTGACATACGTGTAGAGAGCTTAAAGAATAGAATGGCCAGTTTGCGTTCACCGTTCTCCTGTTCGTGGTAAACATATGAGTGCCCCATGCATCTAATGGTGGTAGGCCGAACCCTGTGGCCGAACCTCTTCTTCAACCATACTTTGTACTTGGTGTGTGGGTCAAAACTAAACCGTTTGAAGGTGAAGCGCGTGGTCCCTCCGGTGCGAAACATAATCTTTTGTTTCGTTTCGTCCAAGAGTTTAAGTTTAATTTCGACTCGAAATAGTTTTGACTCCGATTTCGTTTCGACCCTGAGTTTAGCTCCTTGGGTTTAAATCTATTTCGTTTCGTTTCTAAATATCGCTCCCGCAGCTAAACTATTAAAAAATGTTTTGTTTTTCACTTCGTTTCGTTTTATTTGTTTTACTGGTTAAAAACCTTGAGGCCATCATGGTATGCAACTTGTCGTGGCAAAATCATATACTAGCCATCAGCAATAAGGTTAATATCATCAGCTTAAAATTAAAAAAATATCTCCGAACCCTTCATATAGGTAAGCAAATTATCTCCTCTCTTATTTTCCCCCAATTAGACTATTGCTTTCTTATGTCCCATGAACTTACTGAAGAGCTTATTGTTAAGCTAGAACGTCTACTGAATGTGTGTGTAAGGTTTATCCTTAAACTAAAGAAAGATAATCATATCTCCCCCTATTTCACCAGGCTTACATGGCTAAAGGCCAAAATCAGAAGAAATATTTATAAATAGTTTTGCCGAAATTGGGGGCAAATGTTGTCTTTTCCAAAGAAGGTGCTAATGCCGAAATGTATCCTTTAAATTAGTATGTAATTCATTTTTATTTGTATCGTGCTTTTATTTTCTTCTCCTTCCACTAAAATGGGAGAATTGCTTGTATCGGACGGTGTTAGTCGTTATCGATCTCCATCATCGAAAATAACTCCCTTCGTTGTGGCGTAAAAAAGCTCAAAATCCTCGGTCGTAAATTGATACCACACGAGCATAATACTAAAACATTTTTTCCTTGTGGCTAAACTGCTCCCCGCTCTGAGTTTCAAAATGCGGTGCTACCAGCTAAAATGGGTGGCCGTCTCAATGTGTTCTGCCTTAATAGCCACTCCGTCGGTGCTTTTAACTGGCGAAATGGTAGTTTATCGCCGGGAGGGAGTCGAGGGACTTCATCTGCTGAGGAATTCAATATAAAATGCTTAGAATGCGGTCCTGCCTGCTCCAAGATAGGCCTGGTGTGCGGTATGGGAAACTCTCAGTCGTTTGAGAACTCATGCGGGCAGATCTACTCGAGAGATACCTCTGATTAACTGCTGAGATACGTTTTTAGGGGCCTATTATCGCGAGTTCTTTCACCATATTAATGTAAATAAAATGACCCTGACCCCGTGTTGTAAAATAAACGGCTACGTTGGTAAGTAAGTCTTCTGGCTCTCCTCCTCTTTATGTTCCCAATGATGTCTTTGCACACGTCAAGTTCTAAGCTCTCTGAAATAGTATATTTGTTATTGGAAATAAAGAAATAAAACTTTGTAAGGTTCACTATTACTCATAATTACTTATAACAGTGAACCTTACAAAGTTTTATGTCTTTATTTCCAATATGGAGAGGTTTCACAAAGTAAAGCCTGAAGTTATCAGTTAGATTTTTGTTATTGTTCATAACAATGTAACAGCTTTGAGGATCACTGTGTTATCGATCTCAAACGTGCATAAGGGAGTGAGAAACCAAGGGGTACAAGTGATTGTATTTTCTAAACAGTTAGGTAGATAAATTTAGGCAAAGAAAACAAAAATAATCTAGTTGATATTTAGTGGTGCCTTTGATTTTCCACTCGATATCACCACAGAACAGGGACTCACTCGCATTTCTTGGCAACCAATTTTTGGTATATTTCTTTTATCAATTTCTGTAACTTATTCTCTCTTTTAAAGAAACTCTTTTGTACCCCTTAGCTTCTCACCCCCTCATATGTACTTTGTTGTATGTTCTTGATAGACTAAGACGTACAAGGACAATAAATGTACATTCTAATCTATTCTACTTTCTCTAAACGTTTAGTCAGTGCGGGAAAGGAGAGTTTCCTAACTTATTACAGCTCACATTCATCTTCTGTTAATATAATTTGCTAAGTTATAGCAGTTATGTGGCAAATTTAACTGTTTTTCTTGTCTGATGCTTGCTTCGATGGTTTGTAACAAGTACGATTCCTCAGGGGCTGAGATTGACCGGATTGAGGGTTTAAGATACGTTTAAGGGGTCTATAATCACGAGCTCTTTCACCATATCAATGTAAATATTAAAATAAAATAACCCTGACCCCGTGTTGTAAAATAGATGGCTTCGTTGGTAAGTATACATGTCTTCTGGCTTGTCTTCTTTTTATGTACCCAATGATGTCTTTGCACACGTCAAGTTCTAAGCTCTCTGAAGAAGTATATTACGAGAAGTGATTAGTTGTACTTTAAAGTGTGAAATGGCGTTGCATGAAAACTTGACCGGTCAGATATGACTCTATATTTGCCTCTGGAAAATTATTAATAAGCGAGCATCCCAGGAGCATCATCTGAAGTATGACTCAAGATATTTTATACGGCTTAAGACGAGGCCACAATTTGGAAAAAGGAATAGGAGATAAATTAGCAAATATTATGCATGTGTGACACCTGTAAGTAGAATCAAAATACCTTTTTAGAATAATTTTATTTTGTAATTTGATGGCTCAATATCGCTGGAATGCCTCAGTGGTGAAGCAACATTACTTGCTGGCTATTCAGAGGTGTTGGACTGCCGGGGTTGAAGTTTTGGGCGAACTATTAGCCAAATTGATACGATAGGAACTTAAATTAATTTTATCAGAAATTTTAGTTGTTTCCGCCGTTTACAGTTAGTTTCCTAAAGCCAATTTTAAATTTGTTCTTTAAAATTTCTCTTTTTCATCTAAAAGGCAAAATTTGAGTAAAACTAAACTCTTAAGCACAAACTTTAAGAGAAATGCAATTCAACAAGCTTCAATGAGCCATTGTTTTGTTCGGAAGCTGGTCATACGTTCGCGACGTATAAATTGTATCGACCTAAGATATTCATATAAAACAGAATTTAACATCAATTTTTGAACAAAAAGACCTGCTATAAGAATTCGTCTAGAAAACATTGACGTACGCGATCTCAATGAAGGTACTTGAAGTTTTTCCATCAAAATGCATTTATACAGTGACCCACTTTGTAATGTGTCCCCATATATTTTCGCGTTTTGTCCCACGTTTTTCCCCCAAAACACAGGTTATGAGTCACCACTTTCCATAAGGGAAGATCTCAAAACTGATGCTTTGAGGGGACAATTCCTTTTCCATTGTTTCACTCGAAAAGCCTCAGCGAGACCGTAATTACATAGGTTCCTCAACGTCCGTGAACCCACCCCACACGTCACTTTATACCACGAGGAATTTTATCGTCGATATACTCGGTCGTTATCTATGTATAGACACAATGAATTCGCAGACCTAGGGGCCTAACCTCTTCAAATCTCATTCTCCATTTGTTCCGGCATTGTTTTTCTCCATTTCGGAGCATTAAAAAAAATTGAGAAAAAAGAGGTGCGCTCTTTCGAATCTTTTGAGTTTTTAAAGGAGCCATTTCTTTGGCGAGCTCAATAAGGTCTCCGTCGGGAGATAATTGAGTTTTGCGAAGACTTTTTTGCCTCTATAAAAAAATATCGTACCCACTTCTTTCTTTCCCTCATTCTCGTGGGACATTTCCTGCGATCGTTACATTTTAACACCCTTCGACTTCGATGTCATACTTAAGGATTCTGGCTGATTTGAGGTCAAACATGCAGTGAATTTCTTCGTGTTGCTTCGAATCGTAGTTCTTAATACACCGGATCCTATCGTCGGCAAAATAACTGATGGAATTCGGAGATTCTACTTGTACTGTCTAGGCAGTGTGTTACATAAATTACCCCAGTGCAATCAAATTTTTTTAGCACATTGTAAACATATAAATACCTTAAGGGTAGAATATTTAATTCGCAAAAAAGTGGCAGGGAGCGGTGAAAACTGTTTTTGAAACTAATAGTTCTTATTGTTCTTTTCTGGAGAGTAAATACGGGTTTAATTGGGCACATATATACGCAAAAATCTAACTAACCAAATCAAAGCTTAATTCAGAGTATACAAGAGGACATGGCATGTCTGCTTTAAAAAGGTAATTGGAAATTTACTTCTTAAACAATAAAAATTAGTTAAGCTATATCTTAAGACCGAAGATACACCAGAAATATGCTCCTCCCACTTCAACGTGTAGTCTAGACTTACTCCCAGAAAATACTTAAAATGAGTTCCAACTTCAACCACGAATTCAGAGTTAACTTTTGCGTAGCATTTTTGGCCTCAATATATAATAATATGCTCACTTCTTTTCTTTGTTTCATTCTCTTGGGAAATTACCCGCCATTGTTACATTTTAACACCCATCGACTCCGATCTCATATTGAAGGCCTGATTTGTGGTCAAACATACATTGAATTTTCTCAGCTTGCTTCAAATCATAGTTCTTCATTCATCCGATCCTACCATTTTTTTGCCTAACTGCATTTTGTTTTATTATATTTAGTCGTCGACGAGTTTTGTTGCAGTCGAAAGATTCCACTCACATGCCTTTTCTTTTAAATTAATGGCAAGAAATAAATGATAATTTAATTACTCAATAAAAACGCAATGTTAGCCATTAATATTATTATAGTATTCTACCGATTAAGGTAGGTTTCCACGAAGTACTATCACGCAGGACTATCTTACTCCAAGTTCAAAATTTGCAGTCACATCACTAGAGCTGTGCTTATGTAGCTTAATTATGCCCATCAATTCGGCAGCGGTATGAGGAAAAATTAGCCGTGTCGAATATATGCGTAAGATACTCACTAAGAATAATAATGCAAGCGTTCTCACCGTAATAAAAAGCATACAAAATTGAAAACGATTTAGTGCTCTATAATGCAGTTTATTTACAAGCCATGCCAGCATGTACTCCGTGTGAGCAGGATGGAGTCGAAATTAAAACGAATTTGACTAATATCATAATGAACTCCATAAGTAATTCCATAATGCTATTTCGTAGTTGAAGTGAATTTTTTTCATAAAATTGACGCATGATTTATTTTTGAAACCTATTAACGATAGCCACTCTGCTTTTAAAACTTCCAAACTTTCAGTACAAAAAGGTTCTCAGAATAAATTGAATCAGCTTCAGTCTAAAGCTTAACTTTGTGAAACTTAATTATGAGCGATAAAAAGTGATTTCTTTTCGTCGACGAGCTTTATTATAGTGGAACGATTTTAGTCTTATGCGAAAAAAATCAAAGGTAATTTTATTTTCTAAAACAAAACGCAATGTTAGCCGTAGGAGCATAAATTTTATGTACAGCATTGTGTGAGAAAAACATTTATTAAAACATTGCAATGCTTCAAGAATCTTCTACATCTCATCCAAAAATGCTGAGTTAACTAAAAACAGGTTTTAAAAATGACATTTGAACTCAATTTTTGTTTTTTTTTGTCGTCTCTATGCGGCTATCATATCACATTGGCGTTTTTTATTCTAAGAGTTCTATGAGAGCTGGCTATTATAGCTATTTTTTCAAATTATTGTCATTTTTCACCTCAATATTACAATCTAGGATGTTGACGTGTTAAGATTCTTGTCTTCGAGATGAATAATGTAGACATAATGGAATAAAATTTTCCTTTTGACTTTGAGCCATCGCATTTTGCTCGAAACCATTACAGCTTGGTGTTCACCTGAAAATTATGTTTTAATGCTGAAAATCTGGCAAGACTGTCCTGTCTGAAAATTCTTCACATTTCTTGTGAAATCTTCGATAGCACATACATTTTACAACCACTAATTACAGTAGAAAAAGATGTCTTTGAGCATTATCAGACATTCGTGTGTGACTTTCAAGCGTATTCTTTTTCCACTCGTATTGCGTGGAGAACTGTTAGTATGAGTAACTATTCCACCTTTGATTTTTGTTTATTCTTACATATATTCTGAGGTAAAGAAACATGAAAAGTGAAGGAAAACGCTTGATAGAGTGTTATAGTGACAAATATATTAGTAAATTAAAAGTTAATAGCAATTTTTCAGACATGCTTCAGTTTTTCTTCACCAACAGTATTAGTACAATGCATAATCCTCACGTGACCTCTAAAAACATTCCGTTTAAAAAAACCCTGGAGGGGGAACGAAATGTTTTCAGAAAACATTTTTATGCCAGATTTCATGCTTTCCGCTCCTAGGGGGTGAAAAATCTAGGATTTTTATAATTAAAGAAAATATTTTTTTTGAAATACTTTGCGCTCGCTGGATTATTTTGCAAGACTGTCCTGTCTGAAAATCAAGGCTTTCAAAATTTTCAATTGGTTCTCGCTCAAGAGTGCCTATTCAACCCATTATAACCCAGTGTTGCTTCCAAGTAACATCAAAAATGTACACATTTTTAGCTCTTTTCAGGAAAGATTTCAATTATGTGTTCTTTTGTGCTGTAAAGTCTAATGGCAAAATATGTAGATGCCACTATACTTATGGCTGAGTGGTAAATTTTCACACTTTTTAAATGAGAAGTCTTGGAATTCAATATATCCCAGAATCAGTTTTAATATTTTGAGAAATCACCCTAAGATAATACAAAATGTATCGAAAACGGCCGTGAAGAAATATCAAAATGTTGCTCAAAAATTGCCAGTAACTTTTAATTGAATGATTTGTTAGACTTCTGCCAGATAAAGGCTAACACTACTTTTTTTACTAGTGCTTTGAAATGTTTGAGAATGTGGAGGAAAAGATTTGAAGGAAATGGGAGAGGGAGAGAAGAGAAGGAGAGGGTTGATAAGCTTTGAGAAATAATACGAAATGTATCCAATCCAGTCGTTAAGTCAAAGTGCTTCTCAATAATTTCCCACAACTTTTAATTGAATAATATGTTATAATTTCACCAGATTAAAGCTGAAACACCTCTTTTCAGTGGATAAACTTTTCTCGGGATTCCCATCGGGTTAAAAACACCAATTTATTCAACGTTTCAAGCTCCAATTAGGGGTTCATCCCCAGGGCTGCTGAATGTCGCTTGATTTAAATTATGCTGATTATAAATAAAACGACGTTCAGCAGCCCTGAGGCTGATTCCAGAGTCGGAGCTCGAAACGTTGGCGAAAATAGAGTCTTTAACCTGGTGGAGATCCCGGAAAACTTTTAATCTACATAATTTGCCGAGAAAGTATCAAATCTTATTTAACTCTCTTTAGTATTGCTATGAAATTTTAGAGAATGTGGAGGACCAGCGGGGTAGCAAGGACTTTTTTCAAGGGGGATCCAAATTTAGGGAGAAATTTTTGAAAAACAGTGTGCTAAGCACAGGGTTTTAGACTAATTTTAACACTTTTTATGATAGAAAAAATATTTTTCAAAGAAATTTTTTTTGGTAAAATCACAATTTTTCAATATTTTTTTTCTTTTATGAAGCAAAGTAACTGTGTTTTTATATTTCGGGGGGGGGGGGGGGTGATCCGGACACCCCGGACCCACCCCCTCGTTACAACCACTGTGGAGGACAGCTTTGAGGGAGAGGGGTTGAAAAGCTTTCGTCACCATCACCCTATGCGCCTGGATTCAATCGATTCTCTTCCGGATATGTCGCCAGTCGTACATCATATCACTGCCCACTGGTCACATCTCGGTTAACCTCCTCCGTCCGGATTCCTCTTCAACATTTCCTCTCCTCGCTCATTCTCATCGAATCCCGTTTCCTGAACAGACTCGTTTCAAGTTTAGATAAGCCCCAAGTTAAATCTCGTCCCGGGGGGGACAACATTTGCACTACCCCTCAAAGGCTTCGTAAACTATTGCATGTTCAGCGGGAAAGTAGGGGAAAATAATATTCATATAGCCCCATAAAACCACGCTGAAGTTCATTAACCGTTGTAATATTTATTTATTTTTATCCAAAAATATTTATTATAGGTACATTTGCACAAAAAAATCATAACAATATTCTTAAAATCTATCTACACTACACTACACTTTTACGTATATTTTACCTTGTAAAAATAAGTTTTCCTGGATATCAGACAATTACTTATACCACTTATTTTTTTGCGCTCTGATAAAAAATAAGTGGTATAAGTAATTGTCTGATATCCAGGAAAACTTATAATGGAATACCACAAAGTAAATCAAGAATTAGTGAGTCTTGTAAAAATAACTTAAGTGCGCAATTCGTTTACCTAGATATTATAAATTATAAATGTTAACAATATAAGTCCTCCTGAGCCACATGGGTTGTCAGGAGTTGCCTGCTTACATAGATGCAGTTAAGTAGATTAACTTCATTTATTTAAGTAAGTTAACAATATAAGTCCTCCTGAGCCACATGGCTTGTCGAAAGGAGTTGCTTGCCGAAATAGATGCACTTAAGTAGAAGAAAACGCATTAACATGAAATGCAACAATAACACATTTAAGGAACTCAAGTGTTACAATCTATATGAATTTCATTAGGTTATAGTTGATTTTCTAGTAGGAGCTTCATAAATTTTCTTATTAATTCAACGATTGTTGCAATGTTTGGTATTTTATCATTTATATAATTGAGTAATTTTGATATGTTTACCCGTAACATTCTGCCTCAATAGTTGGTGTGTGTTTTTGCAATGTCATACATTTATATACGTCTCAAATTAGTAGTATGTTTTAAGTCTTTTTATTTTTTTTAATTCCTGCTTATTTACCTGAGAATTCCGCCAAGAACCATGCAAATGAACCTGGTGATGGGAGTCATGTGGCATTTGGCATCCAATACAGCCACCATCTTAGTATGAGAGTATTTCTGACACAAAAGGTTGGAATTCAATCCGTACCAAGCCAGGAGTGAGAGATTGTGGGTTGTTTAGGCAGTTCCATTACCAGGATCACCCGTAATTTCTCCCTAAGTCCAATCACTGAGGAGTAGAAATAAGCTGAGAATTTCTGTCCATCTAGGCCACTATACCGCCGTATGTTCAACTGGATGACTCTATATGATTACCCACGTGATGAACTCATCTAAAGTCATCATAAGTTTTGCTTGACCAGTAGCTTCCCTCACGCTGCCTTCTATAATCAAATTTACAAGGGCTTAATAAGTTATTCTTACGGATATCCCCGCGGTAAGAAACTCCATGATTACCTACCAGCGAATGAGATCTTGTTTGCTGCTTTCAGTGCTGAAGGAAAAATTGGCCGTTTTAATTAACCTCTTCCAGAAGGTCAGGTGCTTGTAGGCTCGTGGCTTTTTCGTAAGCTATAATTTATAGCTCAGGCATTTGATGAGCGATTTATGGCTTACTCATCGGGAATTGCTTCATTTTGATCTCATCTCGATTGCTCGTGCTGTAGAGTATGCCTCTGGAATTCATTGATGAGAATTTTTGTGTTCATCGCCTGAAACGAAGGAACACCCTATGCTTGAAAGATCGAAAATAAAAACTGTAAACATATAGGATTATACAAAAAAAGTCGAATATGAGGCCCTTTTCAAGCTAAAATTAAAAAATGAATTTTTGGAGGAAAATGAGGTCATTTCCTTAATTGAAAAGGTCATTTAATCTATAACGTCAGAGAATTTTTGGATTTGACCGGACATTCGTCTGAATGAGCCCAGGAGCACTCTGCTCCCAAAGGCGTATTTTAGTAAAGAATTAGCCAATTAACGGATGCATAAGACGAGTTTCTGACTTTGCTAGGTATCGCCATCGAATATTGTAGTACTTAATATTTTGATAACATTTATGGTATCGTAAATACTATCTAAACATTAAGTATTGAAATTCTCAGCCCAATTTTTATGCCTATATATTTTAATTTTAATATGTAAGTTAGTATTCTTCCTTGCATGGAGTTACCCGTGACCAAATCGGTTTGAACATTACTTTAGATAATTTGCTTTTATAAATTTAAACATTACTAATCACCCGTAAATATTTACTGTATTTCTCAAAAGACTTTTTTTAACTAAAGATTTTTTGTTGAAAATCTTAGGAGTGACTGCTCGACATGACGACTTTAGTAGAATTTTACTCGTCTCTGCTGCAGTAAAATAAAGAGAATTTTATTGCAGTGAATTAGGTGGGATAAAAAATATCCCACACAATGATATTTAAGTATGAATAAATTATTTCTCAAACCACGATACATTATTTATTTGGTAATTTGAGGAATTAAGTACTATTTTGTAATTATAATGTAATTTCGAGGTCTCATAAAATGAAATTGATCTCAATTGAGCATTTTGAAATAACTCGGAAAAAATTGTGTCTACTGCAATTATCTTAAAAATAAAGGGCAGTATAGAGCTACCGTCTAATTGTTTCATTGGTATTTGGAAGAACTGTGTTTTTTGGAAGAAAATTTTTCTTTTAGGACGTTTTCACACCATTACTTTTAAATATTTTTATGACTTGTTTTGGCGTTTTCTTCACCTGCTATTCCTTTGCAAAATACGTTAATTCCCTTATCAGCTAACCTTCAACTAATATGTGTATGACCCCCTGACATCTTCGTCTCTGACTAGATCCTAATTTCTCAGTTTTCCATCTTCACACCTCCGTATAGGGATCACCTATTTTGATGCATTTCTCGTGTGTGTTTCTTTAGCACGTTTATTGCTGAGCTAATCAACAAAGGCACCACTGAGGTAATATAAGAGAGAGGGGACAACTTAATTATCTATTGTTCACTTTGGTTTGATGCTTCTAATGTGTATTCATATCTGTAATATTTAAGTATGAGCTGTAAAGGTACTATTCTCTGATTTGGTAACGACATGTTAGGACGACAGATCATCAACGTAAACCGCTGAAATGATAATTTCAACGATTGTATTGCTTGACTAGTAGGAGAGGGTATGCTTACAGGTTATTGGTTTCTGTTAAAAATTTTATTACCAATAATTTGAAAACTCACGACTAAGGGGTCTATCAAAATTTTAATTCAAATTATTCACAACAATTTGATTTTCTGAGTTTTTACATTTTCCATTACAATATTCAGTTTGAGAGTTTAAAGTTTGGCCTTGACATTTCAATTTAGGCTACTGCTCTAATACGTTGATCGTTGTGTCTCTTTAGTTTCTGAGCGTGGGACCAATCTTGAGATGACGAAATCCGAGATCATGTGATGGATCTAATTAGGTTTCTGTGGCAGTAGAGTTTGTTTTCATGTCGTCCATTTCGATTGGATATTTTAATGTTATTAAATTGAATAATCCCGGAGGATGCGGATCAGAATTTAAATAAAATCCATTATATTATCCAGGATGGAAATTGAAAACATTGACATAGTGAGTGAAGTATGTATTTTAGTAGCCGTCCCCATTTTCCATTATAGCACGGGAGTCGAGGTTTCAAAGTTGGCCCGCTGTCATGAGCGCAATAGGGTAGTTTCCTTCATCGAAGAAAACGAAAGGCATTAATTGCGATTCGTTACACCTTATTCCCCGTGAAACTCGGATCAATTTGTCCATCAGCGACGAGAGTAGCGACTTTTGTATTCTCATTTAAATGCGCGGTAGTTCACGACATGTTAAGAGCCGGTTTTATGCCTAGTTATTGCTAAACATGATATGATACAGCCTTCCACTTTGCTAGGCAGTGACTGAAACTTATGGTAAGCTTGAAGTATGATCTTATAAAGACATTAAAAAGAACTTTCAACCACCACCAATGAAAGCGGAAGGCTTTGTCATCATGTGGTTAGCGTTAAACTGGCATTATAACTCTGGCCCTTATAGGCCTACTTGAGGATCCTCATTTTTAATGTCGTGTGTTCACTATTGGAATTTGGACGACCGATAACTTGCCGATTTCCCAGCCGCCCAAAATTGGTGAAGGTGTGCAAGGAGCTAGGGTAGGCCTCATAATCTCAAATGTAGAGGGAGCATTGTTGTCAGCTTTCCTTGTTTGTCGAATGTTAAGGAGCAGGGATGGCAAGTGAAAGAAAATGAAAATTTTTCGTTTCGATCCGGAGGGAAACGAAAATACGAGGGCTAGGTTTAGTTTCATTCCTGCACGAAATTAAAATCAACAAGGAGTTTAGTGTCGACCCGAGTCGAAACTTTAATCCCGGGAACGAAACGAAATTAATCGAAATTCCGCGACTCAAAGTCAAGTTTCGATTTCAAAAGTTGAGTTGATGGGGGATAAGAGGGAATATTTTCGACCCATTACGTTTGACATACGTGTAGAGAGGTTAAAACATCGAGCTTAAAAATCGAATGGCCGGTTTGCGTTCACCGCTCTCTAGTGGTAAAAATATGAGTGTCCCATGCATTTAATGTCGGCAGGCCGAACCTCTACTTCATTCAACCATACTTCGTACTCGATGTGTGGGTCGAAACTAAACTGTTTGAAGGTAAAGCACGTGGTCCCTCTGGTGCAAAACATAATCTGTGTTTCGCTTAGTTCCAGAGGTTTAGATAAGTTTCGACCCGAAGTAGTTTTGACTCCGATTTCGTTTCGACCCCGAGTTTACCTCCCCGGGTTTAAATCCATTTTGTTTCTTTTCTACATTTCTCTCCCGGGAACATCTACATCTACATAATACCCTACGAGCCACCTCTAGGGTGTTTGGCAGGGGGTGATCAATCACCAGCATGCAGCATGCATTTGGACTCCCACATGCACACCACACCGTCCAAAAAACGTCCCGTATAATAACAAACTATACTACTATATGCTGTTAGAAATAGAATATAGAATAGAAATTCAGAAACATGCATTAAGTTTTACATAGGTTAGTAGGCTACACTACAAGCCATGCAATCTATTTACGAGTTCTATTGCTGCCGTTATAATCTCTTATTGATCGTGGAAAAAATGACATTCGGAATCTGTCTGTTCTACAATCTATCTCTCTTATTTTATTTATATGATCTGATTTTCCGGAGTACGTTGGCGTCCGCAAGATATGGTTAACTTCGTCAGAAAAGACACTGCTCTTGAATTTATCTAAAAGGTTTAGTCTATTTTTCAATCTACGGTCCGACAGAGATTCCCATCCGAGTTTATCTAAGAGGTCAGTTACACTAACAAGACTATCGTAAAGACCTTTCACATACCGGGCAGCTCTTCTTTGCACGCGTTCTAACTCTGTTATTAAGCCTTTTTCATGAGGGTCCCAAAATCTGGCAGCGTATTCCAAATGTGGTCTAACGAGGGAAAAGTAGCTAATTTCTCTCACTTTGTCGTCGCACTTTCCTAATATTCTTTTAACAAAACCCACGAACTATTAGAACGAAACTATTAAAATTTTTCTGGTTTTGACTTTCGTTTCGTTTCCCTTGCCATCCATGGCAACAATCGACAGTCTTTGTGTTCACGACGACGGCGCGACGCCATCCCGTTTTGGTGGTTGCCAACTCCGGCCCCGACCCGAGAGTGACGTCAGAGGCGTGGTGGGAGGGGCGTGGCGGGGGTGGCGAATCAACATGTGATCGCCCTAGCACGTTCGCCAATTCCCCGCTCCCGAAGTCGGTCACCTTGGCAGCCAGGGTCTCGCGCCGTGAAAATGATGATGGCCTTCTGAAGACGACGCTCAATAAAAATGACTCCGCCTCTGTTTTACCCGTATCCATCGATAACACCGCGAAAAAGTGTTTTTGTTCTATTATAATGCATAACGACAGTTTTTTTGCAATTGTATGACAGATAGGTTGACATCATGGGCAGACATCAAAATTCTTGTCTTTTATTTTTCATTTATGTACAGTGGCATTTTTTTTAATATTGTAAAAAATATCATTGTAAAAGTTGTTCAGACCTTCATGTTTTTTATATATTGTAGCCATTATTCGTAGCCCCAATGAAGATATAATAAAATATCTAAACGTCAGTAAACATTTTGCATTTTATTTCATTGACCTACACTCCAAGATATAATCAATTACTTAATTAAATATTAATTTGAGGTCATGACGAAGAAATCGATTTAAAATGGGCTGTGGAATCTACCTCTTTGTCATCATAAGAAAAATATATCATTTTCATTTTAAAAATTTTGGTCATGAATATTCTGTTGCCTACTCAAAATGTATCAGCCTTTGTAATGCATGGTATTAACTTAGATAATTTGTGGGCGTTTTATCATTATTTTCAATCGTTTCTTATAACTTGTAGATATAAGATTCTGTAAAAGAGATAAGGGACTATGCGATAGAAGCTTTTCATATTCAACCTCTTAGGGATCATAAAAAATGTAATTTACGTGTATTGCGTAAATGATTTTAGTTATGAATATTTGCTTGCCTAATCAAAATGTATTCGCCCTTGATATCCATGGTAATAAATTAGATAAATGATGGGATTTTTATCATTTTCAATCGCTTGTTGTAGCTTGTAGATATCAGGTTAAGTAAACGTGACAAGGGGAAATGTGAGTGCTGTTTTTCATATTCTGATATTATCCATCATCAACATTGACCTCATTAAATTGGATTTTATCATTCAAGATGACATGAATCACTATTTAAGAGTAAATAAATTTCTTTTTCGAGGTAAAACAAAGCATCTTAAAGTCTTTCTAGGTGTGGGAATCCAATTGAATGGATAAATAGTATGAGTAAATGGGGCTCATTGATAATCAGGCGTTGATTAGCTTGCTGAAGTAGTGGATACGGAGAAAAAATATTCTTTAAATATCTTGTTAGTATTCTTTAAATATGTTGTACCTAAGTAATCCAGATCACATCCCCTCAAATAGTCGAGTAAAGTCATACGTTTCTTCTAATTCTCAATGACACTTAATCAAATGCCTTTTTTTCGAAGAAATCCTATCAAAATTCACCGACTCATTATTAACTTTGTGGTATTTCATTCTAAGTTTTCTAGGGCATTACGCTATTACTTATACCACTTATTTTTTAGATGGGGCGACCCGGGTTTCGATGAATTATCATCATCTTGAGGCGCAAATTATGATCATTTCGTATCATCAAATCATCATCATGATTTAGGCCTGAAGATGATGATACTTCATCGAAACCCGGGTCGCCCTATCTATAAAAATAAGTAGTATATGTGATAGTGTAGTATCCAAGGAAAATTATAATTCCTATCCAAACTTCCCCAGTTAAAATTTTAATAATCGCCAAATTATTGACCCTTCAAAACTCAAAAGTAATCAATTTTACTCCACATCACAACTCAAGTAGCTCAATTACTTTGGACCCCATGGAGTCTCCGTTCTTACTGCACCATCTTATCGTTTACCTGAGATTCCACTTCCTGTCACATTAATCACATTTCCTTTCCTTGGTTCATGCTTTTATAACAGTGCTTGGTAAATTTCCCATGGGCTATTTTTGCTCCATGATGCAGGTCCTCAAAGCAGTTAACTTCTATGAGCGGCTGCGTGCAGCGAAGTACGTAGATCTTTCCGATAAATTTGATTTATTTGTTGGTTACAGCCAGCAGCGTGACCCGAGCAATGAGGCTGGAGGTGCTATAATTTGATATCTTCTAATGAATTACCAACACTCTCCCTGGCAGATTTGTAGCTGTTGCTTTAATATTTGCTCACCAGAGCTTTCAGGATGGAGGTTCATAAAATATGTCCCACTATTTGAGAAGTGCTCCTGGAGCTCAACCTCTTAATTTTAACGAGTAATTGATCCTAATTCAAGTAATGGTTACTAAAACTTCCTTAATCTTTTACTCTCCTCTACTGATCATCTTGAGGTATTACTTAGACAGCCAATGTAACCCAAGTGATATATATGTGCCGTTTGAAGAGAGAGCCGAGGAAGTTACTGATAATATTATTAGAGTTTAATCAAATAATAAGCCTTCATTCGTTTACGTTTGTTGTTGAATGCAGAGATTGTCAACTATGTGCGTTCTGTATTACATATTACATAAAAATAAGAATCCATGAAGAGACTCGTTTTTATCGGGCAAATGTAAAATTTATTTCTCAATGAATATTATCTGCTCTGCAGCCATCAAAGGTTTAACTTTTAAATTACTTTCATAATCGCATATCATATTGTTAACTCTTTCTCTGGAATGAATCTTGGATGTCATTCTCATATTATCACTAATGTAATATGCTCCATATATTTGAATTTGCCTCTTGGTGAGAATTTTCAGGTGCTTTACATTCCAGTAGCAGGTAAATTGTACCGAAAAATTAAAATACACATATTGGCGTGCGTAAGTGTTATTTTTTTGAACAGTGTTATGTAGTACAATTATAATGAGAAAATGCTTACTTCGAGCAAAGACTTGGACTAAGGAATGGAATTTGGGATTATGGAAAAATAGTTTTAAGGAGAAATTCAAATTCTAATACTGCTCTTTAGCCCGTAAAATCAGAGTTCAAAATTTCGATGAACGATTACAATTTTTACGGAAATAAATGTAAATCTCATCGCAGTTCACATGAAATGCAATAGAGAATTACATGCAATCGAGATTTTGCACTGATATGAGGGTCAGCCTTATTGTAGCCTTTTGTAGCCTTATTGAAGCCCTTATCTCCTTTGCGATGCAATTCTTAATGGATGGAAAGGGCGCAGTGTCAGGGAACATTAAGTTATCGTGAAATTACCAGTGTAATAAGACTCCAGTATTTGGCGTAGTGGCCTACATATTATCTCAGGAAAGGTGGATGGATTTAATTCCGGCTGCAATTGTATTTTTTCCAAGTTAAATCATCAATGCATCATATTACCATCGATTTATTAGGCGTGGTAAGGTGTTTTTAGGATGAAGCTTTTGATCTGCACGATTGGAGTTGATACTGCAGGCTTAACTGGGTATTTGTGTACATTTACTAAAATGTGCCATCATTTTCTGTGAAATTACGCCGGTTGTATCGACAACTGAAAAAGGAATAGTAAGCATCGGATTGTTTTGATTTTAGTTTACTGCTTTTTGAAGGCTTTGGATACAATTTCGAGAGTTGATAAGTTTCTAGTAAGGAGATTGAAAGTTAAATAAAGATGCAAACTCATCTCATTGTTTGCCAAATTAAAATTTTGGTGAGACATTATTCTACCAATACATGGCATAGTATTTCGAGGATTCGAACGGCAGTTGGTACCATTTGCGCCACGAGGAATAGTATGAAAGGAAGGGTGGAGAGAAACCCGAGGTTGGCATTGGACTGCTCATAGCGAAAAGCGCCAAGAGATCATTACTTAACGTCCTATCCGACTGACGAAGTGCTAAGCTTGAATAGGCCTCACAACACTCAACCAGGGATCCGGAATCTTTGAAAGTTCTCACCACCGGGATTAGAACCCGAGCCCACTGTGAGGGAAGCCAACACCAGCAACCACATCATTCCGATCCGCGGCTATCAATAATAATTATTTATTGTATTATATCATTTCTATATATATTCATTACAAATTTATTGTATAAACAATAGTAATGACATTTATTGATATTTGACATTTAACGTAAAAAATGCACGATAAATGAATTATAACTTGTTACAAAGTTAATGTATAAACAAAAGAATTTCGTGCATTCATTAATCATATATTTCTATAATTAATCGTCACTATTTTAGTCCTGCCAAGTCCGTTTGGTATTGTCATTGGATAAGTCTTTACAAAATTTATCTGCTGTATTGAATAATCATTTCATGCCCTTAATCAAATTGTTTACATTTATAATGGCATTTTCTCTTTTGTTTTTTCGTACAGTATGCAGTCTTATCTGATTAAATGTTGCAATTGGCATTCCTTTACTGTTATCACTTCATATAAACTTTTGATATCCATGCTTGGTATTTGAACGGACCCTTTTTTTTCTTCCATATTCAAAATACATTTTTTATACAATATGCAATTATGTCCAAGATTAACGTTGACTACTTTATCTACTACTTTGAAAGTAATTAAGTAGAAGTATCTTTATCAAATAGGATTAATAATTCTTTTGATTTAATAAGTATTGGGCGCGGTTACCAGGTCATTTCCAGTTGTGGGGCGTAGTTGGCACATCGCTTATACAACAATCAAGGCCAAAATGATCCATTGCTTATTCGCCGCGCGCATTCGGATATCCAATATGACGCCAGGCGATCCCCATGGAACCAAGCCGAAAAAGGGCTCGTACGCTAATTCGGAGTCCAATTCACGTCGTGACCGAATGTTTTGAAGACGTTAAAACGTCACGCGCTTCGACACTATCGTAACGCTTAGTTTTATTTTTTCATCCGGTCTTCATCATCTCATTCTCATTCTTAACGTCCGTTCAAGGGAGGCGCGAACGAAGGTGGGGCACTACAGCTCCACGCATACTCGCATTCTCGATATGTACCGCAGTGTTGCCAAATGGAGGCGAGCATATCTGTATGATGCATTGGCTTTTCTCTCAGCGCATCTGCGCATTCTATTATTCTCTATGTGTACCGCAGTGTTCCCAAATCGATGCGATCTTTTTTCGTATGTTGCGTTGCCTATTCTCTCACCATTGTATCTTCAATTTGCAGACCGCCTATACCTACCCTGTGCCTATTAGGTGCTCATGGTATGTTTTATTTGAGACCATGTTAACTGCTTCCGTGTTGTGTTAGCTCTCGTGTTAATTCTTTTCGTGTTAACTCTTAAATGTTCATTGCGAGCAGAACGACACTATTTAAATTGAAATCTAGCGATAAAATATCCCCGCAATGATGAAATGATTTATTGATGCTCTGGGAAACTCACAAGAGCAGAAAACCTAAGTACAGAATGCATTACGCTCAAAAGTACAATAATTTTGAAATAAGGGTGACATAAATGAGAGTAATTGAAAACAAAGACTCAAACAAAAATTAAATTAAACAACGCAAAGATTCTTACAAACAACTGTGATACGGTTTTAAATATTCATATCATTCCCTCTTAACAGATTCTGGGTAGGAGAAGCCTTTTATTAAGGGGAATTCCCAAAACTTGGATGCAGTAATAAGGAAGGAATGAAAGCATTATTTAGTTGGTACTTGGGATATGTGGAGAATGTTTAGGTCTAACCAAGTTATTCTGACGGATATACTAGTCCTATAGGTGAATAAGATACAGATGCATTCAGGAATTTGAGTATGAAAGAGGTGGAATAGAAAAGACCCAGGGAGTATCTGATTAGTTCGGGAGCCAAGAGGCAGCTACTTCAAGGCAAAAAAGTACTCATAAACATGATCTCCGCAAAGATCGAAAGATACGGATGACAAGTTGAGAATTATTGCAAACGTTTAGTTAAATTAAATTCAGGTTGATTAATTTAATACAGCATATGAGCAGTTCAATTAGTTATTTAAAAGGTCGTAAGTTTTGCCTTTCAACGGAAGATTTTCGGTGCAGCCAAATATCCTCACAAAAGCACCGATTTACTGCACAATCTGAATCGGAACCTTCAATGCCAAGGTTTTGTCTACACGATCTAGTGCAGTTGTACCGATTGTACTTTAGTACGTCAGGCAGTAGTATTTTACTTGGAATTAAGGATATCATAACAAAGATTAACCTCTTACTTAAATCTATTAATTAGATCAGAATATTATTAATATAAAATTTGAATCAGTTAGTTGGGTTTGATGAGTTTGCTCATTCTATCGTTATAGTGGCTAAATAAAAGTTAAATTGTTGGATGAAATAAGGATCTTTTTCGGTGAATGCAAAATCTTATCAATTTGTTTTCAAATGTGTTACGCATATGTACTGCGGCGCCATTTCAATGATTTCTTCCACGAAAAGCAAGTTGCCTTCCCTGTCAATTTGTTAATTATAGGTGGAGCATGACTTTCGGAAATATCTTAGATGCAAATTTTAACATGCAAGGGATTGAGCATCGCTTTTGGTGCGTAGATAATAACTGGGACAAGGTGAGAATTGGATGTATGAGAGGCGCGGCCTTCTGTATAATCTCCTGTCTTGTTTTCTCTGCGCGGAGGTAGTGTCGCAATCAGTTAACGAAATAAATATTGAGATAAGTCTTTGAATAATGTTTGATTTATGCTGGCCCATTTGAGCTATTTTTTGGAGGTAGTTGTCCCTAGGAAATAAATTTTCAATTCCATTGTCTGATAACGCATTACGTATTCATTACCTATCTAGTTTTTACCTTATTCCTTCGATATATTCACAAACCGTGAAGCGTACAGTTTTAGATAAATATTTTGTTCCCTGTGCTCATTGCATTTTCCGAGGCTAATAAATTTCAGTCAAAATATTCAGTGATTCTGATCGAAAGAAAAACTTTAGACTTCGAAGGTGGAAAATTTTCGCAAATGAGAGTCACCTATTATGACAACTTCTAAGGATTAAATGGCCCCATAGATAAAACACCACACCTTACATCCGACGTACAAGAAAAAATCATTGCTTAAAGCCACTATTGCGGTTACTTTTACAGTCATATATAGGTTTCAGACACGACCATATTAGATTAGGCATCGCCTTTTCATTGTTTCAAACGGAAGGCAGGTTTGGATTGGTGAAAAAGAGAGTTCACCCTAGACTAAGCCGCAAGGATGTATGACGGCTTCGATTTGCAGATTAATGGAAATTTTTCAGGTAAACTTCCGGTGTGTCATATATATAGTAACCAAATCCATAAACTTTTAACATGCACTTACGACTTTATTTAGGGAAAAACACAGAACGCCATCTTTTGCAATACAAAAGATATTAAAAAAATGTCATTCAATATTTGAAGCCGCCAACAGCGTTTACATTTGCTCTTAAATGATGCCTTCGCACTAACAATGTGAAAGTAATATGGGGGCTGGTGAAATATTCTCGGGTTTACCACCGGGTGAGTTGCTTGTAGGCCGACATTTCGATAGCTACCTTTGCCATTGTCCTAAGGGCATGACGATCAGTGCTGTAGTTGGAAAAAAAATTAGGCGGTACTCACCAAAAATTCCAACAGCTGAACATGTATTACACATCCGGCAGCGAAGGTATTTTAACCGGTACGCTTAAAACGAGTTTGGATTTTAGGGGGTACGCCGTACCGACCCAACTACAGCACTGATGACGATACGACAATGGTACCTTCTTATATAACGGTCTGTTTCGCGCCAAAAATTGTCAGGTTGCTTTTGATTGCCTCGTGCTGATTTTTTACCTTTTTCTCTTGATTTTTCGTTGTGCTGGGTTCCAGGCGGAGATTAAACCAATATAAACCAATGTTTCTTCTAAATAACATGATTATCATAACCTGTGGACAATGGCAGAGGCAGCTATCGAAACGTTGGCCTATAAGCAGCTCACCCGGTGGAAAACCCGAGAAGATTTCTCGCGTATTACACGCCGGGAAAGAACAAAATCGTATAGTAGCTTGTTCCTTTTCCTGGGCCACCTCGCTCTAAGCATCTTATGGTCCAAAGGCCTCACCAAAAATATGAACCGGGAACCTTCGATCAGTATTCCTCCGATTTATTAATTGGCCACCGCCTTTTATTGTCAAAGTATTCTACCGATTAGTGTAGGTCTCCATAGAGTGCTTAGTAATAATTCTGGAAGCCTCCGTTTCCATCAAGTACTTCCCTCTTCAATTCACTGTAGAGGCCGTTTTACACGGGGCACGTACTTGCACAATCTGACGTGTGTATGAAGGCGCAAAAGGCAGTCAAAATTGCGTCGTGTAAGGCGGTGAATTGCTAGAACACATGCGAGAATATGTGGACGTGAGATGGCAAAATAACCCTTGTTCTAATTTCGTTCATGCATTCCCGCAATTCCAAGCCATTTTAGAAATTATTGCAGTTTTAACCTGCGCAATTCCGTGCCCATTGTAAAACAGGGCCTACTCCCTTTCATTCTATCTAAAAAATCCTATTCTCTTCCTTCCCCTCCCTCTACCTTACATTCTACTCTCTGACACCATTTTCAACTTCCCCCCACCGCTAAGTACTCCCTTCTGTCTCCTCCGTATCTCATCAAAAAGCTGCTATAGCTATGATAAAATTTAAATCGTTTCTCGATGATAATCTCTTGCCGTGATGCGATAAAATGAATTCCCTCGAGAGAAGCAATGCCATCTCATTATCAACTCGTATCCATTACACTGCAATCAAAAACAATTTTTGCTGTCATCAAAATGAGGAGCAGTCATAAATTTCACTTCCTGACCCACAAAGTGGTTTGAGATGCATGGTCATTTCAACTTCGCGAGCGCAGAAGTCTTGTCTATTTTAATGATTGATCAACCCACCAATTATCGTTTTACTAATTGCAAGTTTTCAATCTCTTCTGTTAATCTCTAGAGAGAGAGAGAGAGCTACTAAAGCTTGTCCCCGCCTCCCTGATAGAGGTTACATTAATCAATACCGTAATATCACCGCTGATGACTGGTTGAGTTTGCATCGGACGAGTTTCTGACCGCGGCAGAAAAAATATTTTAAGCCTTAAAACCAATACCATTAATTTTTTTGGACGCTTATCCAAATGAAAATGCTAAATCCCTCCAGAACTGGTTGCGCGTTGATTTGATGAGGGAACGTTGTTTTGTGACTAATATTCACTTCTGTTGGCGCTGTGCCCCTCAGGGCTCATTAGGCTTGTCCTCGAGTGTGGAATGGGGAGATTCCAAGGCGGAGAAACGGTTAATGAAACGAGTTCGCTCGAAGGAATGCATGCATTAAATTTAATTAAGAGCTTCTATTCAATCTCCTTTGGATTTCTATCAGTGATAGTTTTTATCTTTCCGAGAAAACTCCCAAAGAATGGTTATCTATAGTCACAAAGGGCTTAATTAATATTTTAATAATTTAATATATCGTCCATAGCCACATATAATAGCCATTTTTTCTCAATGACTAAAGGCCTGTTTACACGAAACATTAACACGTACCAGTTAATCTGAATGAACGATTTTTGGGGGTCGGAAAGGACCAACGGAACACTAATGCATGAATCATATTAGAACAGGTTTTATTTCCTGTATATGCAATCGTACATGTTGGCTGGTTACACAGTGCATTTTCGTGATCATTGACGCGTTCATACATTTAGACAGTAGCTCGTACGGGTTAATGTACCCTGTAAACAGGCTTTAATTTATCATGATAAATTCAAACATGAACTTGATTACATTCCACACAGTATTCATTAAAAAAATCTATCGGTTTCGAACTTTTCACGTCATAATCAAGAGGTAATGAAAAAATCAATAGACAGACAAGACAGTTTATGTATATTTTTGTAGGATCTCACAATAGCTCTATCACAATCAGCAATTTATCATGTCACCATTCCACGAAATGAACCCGCAAACCATTGATTTGATTATTTATCCCGATTTTAAACCTCTCCCCTTAGGATCATTATTTGGTAAAAGAGCACTCTTATCAAACAGAACGAGGATAGTGAATATTTCCTCAATTGCTTCCTTATCACGCTTCATTGCGCAAACAGATAACTCGATATGTTCATGTTTTCAAGTAATTTCCCTGTTCAATTATGTTGTATCATGTATTCACTCAAGGGTGTAACCATGATCAAAACTAGAGGGGTGGGGGGCTCAAGCCATTGTCGTTCAAGTTGTAATATTTTAGCAGTGAAAAGGTGAATAAAACCAACATTGTAAGAAAATTAAAACAGCGCTTTTTTAGATCTTTAAAATATTATTTTTTTGAAAAAACAATTATTTTAGTCACGTATACCTTATAGTTATATTATTTTTGTGGGATCAAAGGAATTTTGTTGAAAACTTTCGTTTCAATCCAGTCCTAATTTTCCTTAAAGTTTTTTTTTTGCGATTTTTGCTTCTAGGGGGGGGGGGGGAGGGCTCATTTATACACCTAATGGTTTTAATGTATACAACTAATGGCTCTCATTATTGATGTATCTCGTGAAATAGTTTCGTGGTGAAAAATAGGCAAATCTCTGCTCTAAGAAACGTACTTTTTGAACCCTTATTGAGACTTCACAATTTTGGTGCCTTAATTCAATGTGTTCTTACACGCATGAAATACTGAGCTTAGAGATGGTCCAAAAAATGGTGGTATTTGTAATGGAATTCTTGCTGGAATTATGAAGATTAAAGTTTGCCAGTAAAGTATGGCAATGACAACAGGCCTTACATTACGAAGAGAGAGCAATCTTCGTTATGAAAAGTCTCTCTTCGAGGCATGGTATTTGGAGGTGGCGACCGACAGCTGAGATCGTTTGCGCCATGAGGGTAGGTTATGGAAGGAAGGTTGGAGAGAAACCCGGCGTCGGCATTAGCCTGCTCTTAACGAAAGGCGCCAAGGGGACCACGGCTTAACGTCCCATCCGACGGACGGAGAGTTACCTTCGAAATGTCCTCCACACAACATTCAAGCAGGGATTGGGGACTCTCTCAAAATTCTCTGCCACCGTCGGGATTTGAACCCGAGCCCACGAGGTGGGAAGCCAACACTCTAGCCACCACACCAATCTGATCCCCGTCTCTCTTTGAAAATGTTCTAAGTTAGTTTGAGAAAGGCTGAATATATTGATTCCTTTATTACGAAGGCATGGATATCTTCTGACGTAAATATACTCAACGCAAAGTTCTATTTGCTTCCTCGCCGTAGCCGTGTAGCCGTTTTAGTTTTTTTTTAGACATTCATGGACGCTTTTCTCACCATATCTTATTTCCCTTATAGCTTTCTGGTCGATCATAACTCCCATGCATCACAATCATCCTGGATAAAATTTCATAAACATTCGAAAACAAGTTAAAAATAAAATTAGAAAACCGCCTTTCTTTCCAAAAAAAAATTTAATTCCAATTCTTCTCGACTCTGCTCGAGCAAGGTCATCGAAGGTCTCTCAGTCGCAAATGAAAAGCTGGAGAAAAGATTTTTTAAGGCAGAGCAAGAGATTTTTAGGGGTTGGAAATGGCAAGAAGAAAGGATGGGAAGTTCTTGTCGAGGATGAGGCTTTTTTGAATATTCGAGGGGCTGAAGCAGAAAGAGTTGCGAGGGAAAAAGGATACCATGGAGACGGAGAAGAGAGGCAATGAAAGGCGAAAGGGAATGGGGGGAAGAGATTGGCCGGGTGAAAGGGAGCTGAAGGAGCACTGTCGACATGAGGACAGTGCGAAAGAGAGAGGCGGGGACTATTATGGGGGTTTATGATGTGGTTAGCAATCGAAGGGGTGTGTTGTGGATTTTTAACCCATTGAGTACCAACCGATTCTCTGCGCACTATGCTTAAAGTTTCGAGGCATTTTTGCTGATTTTGCAGTAGGTTAGGAAAAAATAGGTCTCAAAAACAAATAAACTAACTAATTATTTAAGACTAAAGTTTATAAGTTGTTTATGATAATTCATGCAAATTCCCAGTGTAACTAGCCATGCTAAGGTGATTGATTACTGATATGATGAGGGAAGAATATATTTTGCATTCATGATATAATTTTCTATTGGTCCTACGTTTTTCTGTTAGACCTGAACGTTTTCCTGTGAATAAGTAGTGATATTGTTTACAATGTATTTAAAATGTCTGGGAATGTTGTATGGCTAGATACCCGGGTATCCATATTTTGGATGGAATATTTTATGTATTTTGTTCCCTCCTACTTTGCTTTTTTATTTTTTGTATTAACTGAGCCATGCTGTCGTGTTTTTTCTTAATGTCTAAAATCTAATAATCTCTCAAAAGCTTTTTCCTTAATGTTTGTGCTCTTGTAAAATTGGCCAAAAAGGCCGAAGATAATGAATTAATTATATGTATTGAATAAGCTGAAGGTATATATTCAAAACTTTAGGAAATCTTTATTTATATGTGGTTCATCTTCTTAATGCATTATTTGACGAATTTTTGGTAATTTGATATAATTTATATAATTTAAAGAAAAAAGTGTATGTTAAAATACAATGAGTATTGACTATTGAATGTTTAGTGAACTACCAGCATCTAAAAGTGACATTGCAGGAGCACTTTTCACGAGAGATAGGTGGAGTACGATAGCACTGTGGGTTAAGCGGGTGGGCATCGTTGGGAAACACAAGGCGAGGAGGGTTAGGGTAATAATAATAATGATAATGGTAATAACAACAACAACATCAACAAAAACAACAATAATAATAATGACAGTAATAATAAAGAAAGCCAAACTATAATTGGTGGGTTGATCAATCATTAAAATAGACTTCTGCGCTCGCGAAGTTAAAATGGCCACCAAAAAAATTAATGGTATTGGTTTTAAGTCTTGAAATATTTTTTCTGCCGCGGTCAGAAACTCGTCAATTCAAACTCAACCAGTCGTCAGCGGTGATATTACGGTATTGATTAATGTAGCATATATCAGGGAGGCGGGGACAAGCTTTAGTAGCTCTCTCTCTCTAGAGATTAACAGAAGAGATTGAAAACTTACAATTAGTAAAATGATAATTGTTGGGTTGATCAATCATTAAAATAGACATACTTCTGCGCTCGCGAATGTAAAACGTCCACCTTTCAAATAAGTAATCACTTTATAGGTCAGGGAATGAAAGTAATGCCTGCTCCTAATTTTGATGAACTAAATGTTACTAAGTTTAATCGATTCATTAAATAGACACAATTGTTTTCTGAAATTTTGTAGGATAGGGGGGGGCGAATTTGAGGGTGGGAAGAGGGTAGATTTTCTCCAGATGAAGAAAGATGGAGCTTTTATCAGGGGGGAGAGAAGGGAGTTCTGCTACAGAAATGTAGATGCTGGAGGATTTTCGGGGTCTTGGGTTGGGAAGGGAGAGAGATGAGAATAAAAGCGAGACTTAGAAATGGCCATTATGTGGGGCACAGAGCTTGCATCTCACTCATTTCCTTCCCTTTCGCTGCGAAACTCTTCCTCCTCATGCTTCTCCCTTCCCTACTGCTTTTAAAAGCCCCCTTCAAACCCCCCCCCACTGATACCATTGTCCCCCCCCCCATCCTTCCGCCATGTTTACCACCCCAACCCTTTACCCTTGGACCGAGGCTTCATCCACACCCCAGAATTTCTTCTCGAATCTGAAAGTCTTCAACTCTACTCCTCTCTCTTTCTCTCCGAGATTACTAAGTCTTTTCTCTCTTTCTCAGTGAAGAAAATGGCGTCTCTTTATTTTTTTATATCTTTTTTTTCGTTCCCGAGATGAACAGATGGTGAGTAGAACAGTGTGGTCGTGATGGAGGATCCTCCATTTTAAACGGCGCAGTTAACCTCAAGTTTTGAGGTTCTCATCTTCACTCTGCTTACGATTCAAGACATCAGATGACTCATTGTAAGCACAACGGAGTTGGCGAGGTTGAATCAGTGTTTTTTTTTGTTGATAGGATGTATGAAGCTTCTTCGAGTTCTCAAATCCCAATTTTAATCCTTTTTAGAATGGCCAGTAGATCAGTAGATTTACGCTAACAACTTTTGTTAATATTCGCTGATTGCTTTATTTCGTGTGAAGCGTTTCGACGCTAAGGTGTCATCCTCGGGTATCGAAGAGAGAAGGTGGGTACTCGAGAATGACGGCTTTGCTTCGAAGCGCGTCGTACCAAATAGAGCATTCTGTGAAGAAAAATTCACTAACTCATTCTTTAATGCGTCGAATTTCATTATAAGATTTCCTGGAAAATTTACTTTTACTAACTACTTTTAATGTATGACCTCTTACTGAAAATTCTAAAAAGGATGAAAATTGAGGTTTGAAACTCGAAGAAGCATCATAAATCCTGTACAAAAAACCTCTGATGCAACCTCGCCAACTATATTGCACTTAAAATGAGTCACCTGGAGTCCGGATTCGTAAGCAGTAGTGATATGAGTAAACGTGAAATGTCCAGAAACCTTATTCTGTGAAAATCTATAACGGTTACTTATCTTCATTCAGTATGAATTTTCACCGAGTAAAAGCCGTCTCTATCGATTTCAGTAGATCAGTTGCTTGATTCATTCGTATGTCTACATCTACATAATACTCCGCAAGCTGACTAAAAGGCGTTTGGCACGGTGTATTAGGACAACAGCCGTTGAGAAATAAAAAGGAAGTGCTCTAAGGTAATTACGACTAGCATTTATTGAAACCCTTTATGGTTCGGGGGAAAAACGTATTCCCATATCTATCCGTTCGGCAACACATCTCTCTTAATTTATCGCTTCCGTCGGACCTGGAAATATAGTGCGGCTCTAATACTATGTTCTCTGTGTCGCTCTTAAAGATATCCAGTCTCAATTGTTCAAGCAATCTAAGCCTAGCTGTCAGCCTCCGAGTCTCCCAGCCAATTCGCTCAGCATCTGGGTAACGCTGTCTGTACTCCCGTAGCAGTTTTTGACGAACCGCGAAGCTTTCCTTTGTATTTCGTTCAGTTCGCGGATTTAGTCCTTCTGCACCGGATCCCATACGCTCGCTGTATATTCAAGGTGCAGTCGGACGAGTGTGAGATAGCACCTTTCTTTTATTTTCTCACCCGAAAATCTTCCCGCAATATACTTGACGAATCCTAATTTCTTCAGGGCTATGCCGCAAATATTTCTTTTGTGTGTTCCCCACGATAGGTTCGAGGTTAGCGTAACTCCTAGGTACTTCACTTCATCCGTTGACATTATCTTAATACTATTCACAGCATAAATATAGTTAAAGTTGGACGAACTCTGCAAAAAATGTACCGACATGCATTTGCTCAGATCAAGTTCGACCGGGGTTTAACTTTCATTAGTTTACTTCTAAATTTTCAGAATATGCAATACGTCATTTTACACTTAAAATGCCTCATCAATGAAAATATTTGGCTTGCGTGGCAAATTCTTTTCAATTTATGCATTTTATTCATGCAACTACTGAAATTCTGTGAAAGAACCCTGGACCAGGAGTAGAGGGGGCCAGATTGCGGCCTCACTTGGCCAGTAAAGATTTCTCGGATTGCAACGGGTCAAGTCCTCCGCATCTCTTTCAAACGTTACGATAAGCGACTCGCCCATCGTCTTCAGGGATTCAGGAATCCAGTATTTTTGGATTGAATTCCTTAATCCCTGAAAACGATGGGTGAGTTGCTTATTGAAATGTTGGATGAAGATATGGAGGACCTGAGGCGAGAAATCGTTATTTCTGATGATGACTAAAGTTTCAACTTAGTCATGTGTAGTAATGCAAAATACAAAACTATCAGTTGAGCGTGAGTTATCCATCCGAGTTGAAGATAAAACAGCAGGATTTAACGATCCCTCAAACTTTGCTTGTTTTGGGTAATTTAAATCGCTCTCTCTTAGATCTTTCTCCCTCAGACGAATTGAAGATTTGGACATGAAATGGCTTCTCAATCCACTCAGGGAGATTGCTTAACACCATTAGAGAATGAAACCAGTAATTCAACTCGAAGCATGTATACGTCTCGCTATGAATTGACCTTGCCTTCCTTCTGCATCACCTCAAGATATTTCCCATCAGGTCATGTCTTGTGTTGCATAATTTGTTTTCATTTCCTTATAATCCATAATTACTTTGAAACTATGAACACGGCTCTTTCGCTGTCGGGCAGAAAGTGTGCCAAGTTCACGCTCCACTTAATAATCAGGGCTATTCGATATCCAGTCCCAATTTTGTTTCTTCGAAGTTTCTTATCTGATTTTCTTATTGTATAATTCCGATAATTTATGATATGGCGTGATGCGATTTTGAACTTTCTTTCGTCAATATTAAAAATGCATTAGTTTGATATTTAAAAGTTAGCAATACAGTTAATTTGTATTTGCTATCTGTGCATATTATTTTAAAAGCAAGGAATTAGAACGATGGCAGTCGAGTATGCATGAGCAATCATACCGACTTTGATATATAATTTAATCGTATTCTTTAATAAATATCTTTCAATAGACACATGCTTAATAGCATTGCACCGATTTTGACCCAAGCATTAGGCGAATAAATAAATATTTAATAATATACAAATACATTCATGGGTTACAAAATAAAGGGATAGGTACATATAGTAGAAAAAGGACGACGATAACTATGCTATGGTAGATTAAAAAAGTCAGAAATTAGACGGAAAAATGCGGCCTGATAAATATATGTTTAATGCAAGTATTAGATGAAAAGATACTATTAAATAAAAAATATTCTGTACATAATGAGGCATTTTAAAATATATTTTTCTATTAAGGAGAAAATAAGCGCATAATTTCAGAAAAATCATTTCCTCGAATATTAATTGCTTTGTTGACACTATTTTCGATCGGACTCCAACTGCGTAGATGTGGAAATGATAATTTTGTGTTACCTTTGCACAATAATTGAGTGATAATGTGTTGTTGTACACTTCTTTTATGTAGAGGGATTCGACTATAAGCGATTCCTGTACCAAAATTCGTCGTGAGAAGAAGATTAGACCCAACGTGCTTATTTGTATATGTTTAAAGGGTAACATAGTTCAAAGGGCTCTAAAATTAACTATTAATTCTCTCGTTGCAAATGTTTTTGCTGGAGTATTCGTTCACACGATGTTTTTGGTCCACGTACTAACGGATATACATGACGATCAATGCTGTGGAGAAGGGCTGATTCCGTGCACGGTATAAGGAAATCGTTTTTCTATAGTTTGCTATTACATATGTATACCACCGGCATACCTGCTTCGTTCCTTTCCCTAAAATTCCTGCCATGCAACCATGAATTCCAAGTCCCAAGCTTCACGCCGGGTGGCCTGCTAGTATTGGATAACCGGTGAGCACAGGGGAGCGGGTGGTGGGCGAGGCGTGATGAACAGCCGTAAGGAAAGATTTAGTGTGTCATTTTTTTCTGGGAACGTTGGGGGACTATAATGGGATTAGGAGTTAGTGTTTTGCGAAGGTCAGGAAAGAAATCATGGATCCAGAGCTTACCTTTTTTCCCCCAGCCTTTCTCTATTGCAATTTTTTTTACGATCTCCGGAGGATTTATTTTTTATTTATTCTCATCGCCTGGCCATTCTTTCAGAGTTATGGACGATTAATCTTGTTTTAACGTTTTCTGTATTGCTTAATTTTGATTTGGGATTGAAACTGGAGAGATATTTTTCAAACTCTTCAAGTTGCGTTACTCGTTATGTTGGTTGAAATTGTCGGTGGGTGGCGAAATTCATTTATCATATTTATCCATCCTTCTGTTGTTTTTAAACATCCCAAACCTATTTGCATCTCCATATAAAATTTCTATTCAGATGGAAAAAGAATAGTTTCGACGAGTAATACTTAGCCTGTTTATCATCTTACGTACTTTCTTTTGGTTACGAATATCCTTTTGGCGAATGATTATCAAAATGATTAGGTGAAATAGGCGATTAACTATCAAATTAGGCAAAATGAAGAAGAATTTGCCCTTTTTTTGTTTACCTAGTTTTTACTGAAGATGCTAGTGCATTAGCTAAGCTCTCATACTCTGCAAAATAATTTTCTCGATTACTTAACTTTTTGTTTAAAAAACTATTTAGATCGGACTACATCTACCTTCCGTATATTTTGGTTACGAATATCCATAAATTAGCTTACCTTAGAAATGTCTTAGCTTTCACTGAATATGCTATGTGATAAATTACAGCAGCTCTTGATGGGAGTTTTGTGCAGCCAATCATAAAAAACACAAAAAAGATCATAGAATTTTTAGAGAGAATGAATTGGTATTGGCCGTATTGGAAGTTGAAAAGGTAAGTTCAATTTGGGCGTAGAGAACAGTAGGAATTATTCGAAAAATGCCCCATGTGAGCCAAATTTCCCTGCAGTTATAAGAATGAATATCTCAAGCAGGCTAACTAGTCCCAAATGAATTTGAGATATTCTATTATCACTAGAAGCACCAGGCCCGTCATTTTTGCGGTTAATCTCTATTTAATTTATCATAATGCCTAATATATTTTTCTGTCTACATAATTTTTTCTGAAATTCATTTATTATTTAATGCGCGTATTCTGTTGAAATGTAATTTAATTTATTTCACATAGAAATGGAGTTAAACCACCTTTCTACCTTAAAGGAACAACACCCCACAAAATATTTTTTTCAATTTACCTAGTGGAAGTGAAGACATTAATTTAAATAAGGATGCTTAATTTTTGTGAATAATTCCATTTCTTGAAACTTGTAAAGACCCCGCTGGAATGGAAGAATTGAATTGGAAATATCATGAAACTCTAGGTTCACCTTATTCTGATATTCATCATGTAATTATGGTTTGTTATGAACCTCCACAGTGATCTGGGATATCTTGAGAGTTACCTGTAATCAAGGATCGGCATTTAGGGCTCAATTGATTTCACAATTCTGAACTTAATGTGGTTTTAATCTCTTGAAAGAGCTCCAAAACTTTCTTTCTCGTAAATTTTGAGCTGTTAGCGTAATTTTAAAAATCTCCCTAATAAAAATAAAGATGGATAAATAGCTTATCGACGAGAACGTTTTAGTAGCTCCAGATATGAAGTGTTCCTTCCTATCCGAGAATTAAACATGAAGCTTTTTATGGCCTGTTACAATAAGCCATCATTTTGGTAAAGAAAGACATGGCCTTATCTCTGTCGAAAATGGTACTTGAATTTTATGCATCTCGGTCATTAAATGTCGCTCAAATGTTTCGTCTGATTAATGATTCATGTCGCCCCCCGAAGGGCTGTAAAACTGAAGGAATTTCAATGCGTGAGCGGCGATTTAACGAACGGTGGTTCGTTTATTGCGCGCAAAAAGCGATATTAATCGGAGATGGTAAACACTTTTAAGCGTTTTTTTTATCAAGACATTTTTCGTGGAGTTCGCCTCGTGTTGCGGAGCTTCAGCATTTCCAAGTTGGCCGCCAGGGACTGAATGGTTTAGCGGAAGAGTTAAGTATGAGGGTGGACAATTGCTTCGTTGTTGAAGGATTTGGAAGAGAACTTGTGAGCAAAGACCTCAACAGGTTTCAGCACAATCTTCACCAGAAAAAATCAATCTTTATTATATGCCTATAACTGTGGCATCTCAAGGACCTTTCGTCTTGGCGATGATGCAGCATTAGAAGTTAACTTTTTGGAAGTAATTCTGTCAAGTTCAAGGGTGGAATTCATTAATTATAACATGATATTGATTGGGCACATGTGCATTTAAATCATAAAATATTTTTATATATCAATGCTACTTATCTTAACTATTTATTGTTTGTTGAGTTCAACTTTTTTACATTTTGTATTCTTCCTCAAACTAATGGATACATTTTTCATTTTTTAAATGTTTATCGTATAAGTATAACATATTGTAAAAATGTGGAATCGCTGAAAATTTATTAAATATTGTTCTGCTTTAAAATCAAGAAAATCCCATCGATAGTATCCAGTGTAAATGTACTCTCTAATATTTTCTTCAAGATATATTTTATGTTATGTTTTCGCTTAACCCTCTGGTTACCGAGCGGGGTCCTTTAGGGACCCCACACTTGAAAAATTGTTAATAAATAGGAGAAAAATTTTTTCACGTTCATGAGTCTCCAGGTATGTGAACAACTTTTTAAATCCGAATTATTGGCCAAAGTAGGATCAAAATTACGTTTATTTGGAAGCTGTATCAATTAAAACACGGATGGGGTCCCGGAAGGACCCCACTTGGTAACCAATGTTCCAAACTGAATGTTTGACTGTTTTGCAAATGTGTGCGTGTACAACTGATTCATTATTAATAATTATTAATATATGTTACTTCTATTCATATAACTAATTTAATTATAAACAATTGACATTATTAAGTATTATTTTTTTTCTCTGTCATCAAGCTTTGGATTTTGGCGATTTTCATGAATGATATCTGACGAAGAAAATTTTTAATATGGGATTGTTTACTTAGCCTACTGTCAGTCGTCTCAAACTGCACGAGTGTTTGAGTAATATTACAATTACCGCACGGAAAGAGCCTCTTCATAGCTTTTCCCCACTTCTCTATCTATATTGTGGTCCTCTGCCCTGCTTTGCGTTCCTTCACTCGTGATCTTTAGCACATGTCGTCCGTGCGTATAATCCATACATTTTCCCTGTGAAATACTTTGTGATTGAGAGTGCGTGTTCTTCTCAGTGGTAATTCTCTGCTCGTTTCAGTTATACTTATATCCACTATTACAGAGGTAATTCGCATTCGAAATGTTTTGACTTTATTTTACATTTCGACAAGTTTGCTTGCTGGTAAATATCTGCGGTTCTTCGATCAAACTTTGTGTTGTAATACCATTTACGCATCGAAATTTCGACTTTTTTCATCGATCATAACGTCCAGTTTGACTTCTTACCGTTGTGAAAAATAGCAATCATACATTGTGATGGACCACTAACCAAGTTATATGTTTACTACCCAGGTTTTGCATCATTTCGCATCAGCATGTATACAAATTGCGTTGAATACCGGTAAGAGAGGTATTGGACACTAGGTATCGAAGGGTGGTGCTGAGTATAGGAGGCTGGAGGGGTGTGGGAGGGAGAAAAGGTTGGGGAAGATAAAGGGCTGGCCTGGGTTTTCCTGCATTGAAGGCCTTCGCGCAGCGGGGGTGTAGCAGTTGAGAAGACAGAAGTGAAACATTAGCAAGGAACGCATCAATGCGGTGTATTTTCTGAGAATTCATATGAACAGTAGGCGATAGTGATCAGCAAGTCCAAGGTATTAGTAAGCTCCATGCTGTGCACCACTATCAACCCAATGGGATGGAATGCGGGGGGACACATTGTTTCCTCACTTGCTTGGGCTTGGGTCTCGTGTCCCCGTATTTACTGATACCAAGAAATAGTTTTCCCGATGCCAGTGCAAGTGCCATTCCACTCCCTTCGTCAATCTTTCCTCCAAATCATCAGCCTTTTCATCAATGGTTTGGACTCGCTCATAACCATTGACTAATGTGCATAAAAATTCTAAGGAAGTTGACCGAATTGATGAGTTCCTTGCAAAACCTTCCCATTCCACTTCTCTACTACACCTCCACTGCCCAAATATCCTAAACGTAGGAAAACCCCAACTGGCCTTACTCGGCCCCATACCTTCCCAACCCTTCTTCCTCCCACAACCCCTCTTCCTGCCTTCAAAACCACCCTTCAATGCCCGATGCCGATTTCCTCTCCCACTGGAATGCACTTGAATTTTTATGTATACGAACGTGAAATGAGCATATTCAACATTCCAATATTTTTTTATGAACGATGATATCTAAGGTGTTATAGTGGAATAAAGGAATTCACTAATTTGAACGCTTGAAAAGTGTTCAATGAGTTGTAAGTGAAGCACCATAAAGAAAATAACTGGTCAATTTGAGTATTGATGAACTGGATGCATATATTGGAACACTATTGACTGCAGGTGCTCTTCGTTGTGCAAAAGAGAATGTAAAGGAGTTGTGGTCAACTGATACCAGCATTCGTAGAGCTTTTTTTCACAGCAACTATGTCCCGCACAAGATTTCAACGAATCACGAGATTCATGCGATTTGATGACAAAGATACTAGGGGTCAAAGAAAACAAATTGGCAAATTAGCTGCTGTCCGTAATGTCTGGGATAGTTTCGTTAGAATTGCCAAAATATGTTTGAACCATGTGATTGCGTGACTGTTGATGACCAACTGGTATCCTTCAGAGGAAAGTGCCCTTTTAGGCAATATATCAAATCCAAACCAGGGAGATATGGGATAAAAATCTGGGCTGCAGCTGATGTCGAAACTTCGTATCTCTTCAATCTGCGAGTTTACACAGGGAAATTACCTAGGCAGCGAGCTGAGAAGAACCAAGGGACTATAAGAGCCCCAATAGATTGGTCAAAGATATCATTGAGCCTCTATATAATACTGGCCGCAGTGTCACAAAGGACAATGTTTTTACTTCCGTGGAGTTGGCACTCTTTTTTGCATTGAAAAACGTAACTCTTCTAGGAACAAAGAGAAAGAATAAGCCGGACACTCATTATGACTTGAATAGCACTAAAGATCGTGAAACTTTTTCTTCTAAGTTTGCTTTCTTACACAAAGAAGGCCATGGTCTTGTACATGCCAAAGAAAAATAAAATGGTGTACTTGTTAACATCGCTATACTTGGATAACAAAATATATGACAGTGAATGTAAAATATATTTGTCCACGAAATATTGATTTTAAGGTAAATGTAAGATGCTGTAAGTGTAAAGTGATGTTTTTTCAGAACATCGCCACGAGACTGTCACAATTGTAAGTAGTAATGAAGGGTGTAATTGAATTTTCCTCTCATTCACAAACAAATTTTGTTCACTAATTAATATTTTTATGAAAACATTGCATAATTTTCTGTATTATTATGGTGTGTTCTGATCTTTAATTAAAAAATCAATAATTGAGTTAAGTAGCTGAATTTTCATATTTTTTGTAAACAATTTTTTGTTTATTTATAAACAATTTCATGCAAAAATTGTTTAATTTTTTGTAATATTATGGCCTACTATGATGTTTTTTCAATAACATCAATGCATTGATGAAAAAAATTGTTTTTATTTCCCTTATTCATAAACAAATATGTTGGGGTCCCAAAAGGACCCCAACGGTAACCAACGTAATAAAATGAGGGTCGGTAACCAGAGGGTTAAACGTTGGTCGGGTATTGAAGAAAGCGTCATCATTAGGTAAGTAATTTCGTATAAAATGGAAACTTAAAGCACGTACGTGGTGGAAGGTCTCCATATTTATAATGAAAGACACTTTGTTTCTTCCACAAGTTTATAAAAATTTATATTTTATGCAAATAATGGTGTAATAGCCTAAACCGGTGTCTTTCATCATTTATAATTTCGTATGCTCGTATTGTTATTGATTTTTTTTAGCTGCACATCCTTTTACATAGTAATTTGTTAAATATATATTTTAAATTTTAAAATCTATTTCCCACACTTTCAATCTGTTACTTACGACTTTTTCACCACTTTTACTAAGGGGTTTACCTTGCGCCCCCTACTCACGGAGGAACATAAAAAATTTTTTTTTTAATAAGGTGTACTCGTCAGTTTTAGTTCGCGCAACCTGGGTTTCGTAACATTACGGCAACACAAGCCTCCGACTAATAGTGTAAGCAACCTTTTTTGTCACCTGAAGATTCATCTACGAAATCAGAGACGTGCACACAATACTTAGCAAGAGAAGATATTCAAAGTGTAGTTACTTTACTTTCGTTTATACATTTGTTGGTTGAAGCATAGGAGGCATATGATTCCTTTTCCGTTCCGATTATATTACCGTAGAAATGATAACTTTTGATAGCAGTATTATATGTACTACAACGTCTGACATAAATACCAATTTAAAGTGATGATTTCGCGGGTTTTAAACCAGTTAAGGTCCTCCATATGTCCTTTCGACGTTTCGATGTGCAACTCGCCCATCGTCTTCAGGGATTGCGGAATCCAATGAGACATCACAGAAACCACACATCACATAATACCAATTCAGTTATCTCGAAACCTAAATTTTGATTTTTTTTTGCGAAAATGTGAATGACACGTTATGGTGAATTATCATTTTGTTGAAAGTTTTTTGTTTTGCATAAGCGACAACAATAGATCAATGGTGCCACGGCAAAATAAGCAGTGCCGGTACGCACTTTCCTTAACTTTTTTTTTAACAAGAGAAATATTACTCTGTGTGCTTTTCAATACAAGCTATTATTTACATTTTACGATAAAATGTTTTTATTTGGTAACGAATGTATATATTAGAAATTTTGAGGCACAAAAATTGATGAAAGTGTTATTTGACGATAACGTCTTTTCTTAACCAGTGCCATAGAGTAAACCATAAGCGATACCAGCGGATACGAAAAGGCGCTGGGGGATGAGTGAGCACCAATGGTGAAGGGATGAAAGGCTTGGCGCTCTGGTGGCTTACGAGGAGAACGGATGAGTTTGCGGCCTCAATATCGTCCTGCTTTAATGGCGACAATACTCCCATCGATGACATCTCTCCTTTCCGTCCCTAAGCCCTCTCGCTAAATCCTCAACTGTATGAAAAGCCCCCTTGATTCCTCCCTTTTGCTCCGTCCCTCGCGCTGTTTGGTTTCGGATCCATTCTCTCCCTTTCATTTTTCACCCCTGTCTCCTCTTCGCACCCTTATCCTAGTCGATCTGCTCTCCCCCTCTGTCGAGAGAAATTAGAAGTGTGGTGAGGCGTTTTGAGCCCTGGATTTTTTTTGGGGATGCCTTGAAAAACAGCTATATACCATGCTAGCTAAACCTACCGAAAGTTTTCATGGCCATAATAAATGGTGAAGCATTTCCTTGAATGGATATAAAGTTTTCAATTGAAACAAAAGAATGTAACCAAATACTGTTGTCGCTGTCAGTCAATCAGACTCATCAGATCTATTATTGGGGGATCCCTTCAGAAGCAGCTATTTGCCATACTAGTAAAACCTGCAGCAAGTTTTCCTGCTTGCGATGTTACTTTGCTTCAGTATATCTGCACTATTACAAAAAGTGGCACTTATTAATATAGGAATATTTTGAAAATATATGTCTGTTCTCAAAGTAATAGGAAAGTGTATTGAATTAAACTTCAAAATCACTTGTGACAAGAAATAGTCACAATCACAATTTATTATTAAAATTAAAGGTTGTTATCGATGAAAAATTCTATGGATCGTATGAAAAGAAAAGGACCACTTTTTCGGGTGAACAGTTTTTTTCAGCAAACAAATCTACTGACAAATTTGGAGAAAAAAATATTTAGTGGTTAGAATTAGAAACTTCATTTACTCTCCCGTCCAATACCAGAAAAACCAGCTAGAAGTTTTCCTGTTTGCAATGTTTCTTCGCTTCAATCTAGCCACACACAAAAAAGGCACTCATCCATGCAGGAATATTTAAAATACCTGTCTAGTCTCAAAATAATACGAAAAGATAGTATATTAAATGTCAACCTCATTTATCTGTTGTCAGAAATAGTCAAAATGACCGTTAATTATAAAATAAACGCTTTTTATCAATAAGGTACCTGATGATGATTGCAAGCCCATTAAAATACGTGTGATAAAAATTCCATTTGAAAATTTTCGAAGAAAATGGACGATTTTTTTTGCACAGCTTTTTCAGAGAAACATCTGCTGACGGATTCGAAGCTCAAAAGGTTTTATGTTTAGAATTAGAAACTTCACTTATTCTCACATCCAATGGAAAAGCCCCATCCCTGTACATTAAGAGAAAGTAATTTTTAAAAGAAAAGTATGAATCCGCTTATTCACCAAACCCAATGATTAGTATAGATCAGCGGGGGATAGGAGAGGGGATGCTTCTCATTCAGTAATATATTCAAAACCTAAAAATATAAAAATGCCTCATTTGCATCCCACTTTTCCTAAGTCGGATACTTCATTGTGGTTTTGGGTGATAAACTCCAGAGAGACTCTATCAACGACAAAAGGAATCGCTCACTGTGGTGTTGATAACAACTAACCACTAAAGACAAATGTGATGAGGCAGAGGAGAAGCAAGGAAATTATTATCAGCAGAATAGCTCAGGCGAAGAGAGAATTCCACCAAAAGAAAGATCCACTTACAGCGTGAAATTATGACAGAGAGGTAAGGAAACAATTTACCAGAAAGAATTGATCGACCGAGTAAGTAATGAGGAAGTCCTATGAAGAGCAGGTGAGAAGGGAAGCCTCGTCAAAACTGTGATAAGGAAACGGAACAACCAACATCTTGAGGCATGATGGACTGTTGAAGACAATCGCTGAGGGACAAGTAAATGGTAAGAATGGAAAAGGATGGCCTCTAACAAAATATATGGAAAAGGTAAGGAAAGATGTGAAAGAGTAGGAAACCCAAGGTGAGAAAATATTAGCTGATCGGAGAATTGAGTCGAGAGCTACGTCAAACAATCTGAGGATTGTAGACCGGTGGTGATGACTTTGCCATGGCAGGGACACAAGGGAAAAGGTGATGGCAAGAACGGAAAAGGAAATTTTGAGCAAAATATATGGAACAGGTAAATATAAGTAAAAATAAGTAAATAAAAGAGAAGAAATACGTAGGTGAGAAATGATTGTTCTGATTGGAGAATTGAGTCGATCTTAGGATCGTTCAACAGTGACGATGACTTTACCATGGAAGGAATATGAGGGACAAGTTGATGGCAAGAACGGAAAAGGAAAATCGCGAACAAAATATACGGAACTGTTTAAGAAGGATGTAAAAGAGAAGAAACGTAAAGTAGGTGAGAAAAGATTATCTGAGAGGAGAATTGAGTTGATGGCTTCGTCAAACCATTCTTTGGATTGTTGACCAGTTGATGATGTTATATAAATTTCCTCTCGAGTTTCTCACGCGCAAAAAATCTCCCTTTTTTAAGCTGAATATAGTGCAATCGTTGGCCATAGCGTTGGAACGAGCGTTATAGTCGGCAAACGGCCGAATTGGGTGGGCGGGGGCCGTGCCAGGAATTATGTCGTGTTGCGCAAACGGGCCGTCGCCACCTGTGAGCTCCCGAGTGGAATTCCGCCCGAAAATCGCCCCCCCGAGACCTCCTCTCTTTTCGAGACTCGGCTTTTGACGTCGCCCTTGTCCGGCACGTCGTCATTATGTCCGAGGAGGCGGCTTAGCGCTCCCGCGTCCTTGTGGTCTCTCGACCGCTCTCATCGGCTGGCCCGAATTCAGGTCCATTTGGGATATTCCTCCACCCGCACGCCTCCCTACGTGCGATTCCCCATCTCGCCCTACCTTCTCGGAAAAATCAAGATAACGGAGAGGTTAAAAAAAAACAACGAAAGGCCTCATTGCGTTAGTTCCTTCTTCAGCTCGTGTGGTTGAGGATTGTGGATTCAAGGTGGTTTGGGCCCACGCTTTTGGAGTATCCCTTATAAAGTAGCAATGTAGCGAACAAGAAAAACCTACCAGAGGTTTTCCTGTCTGTTATATCTTTCCCTTAGTATAGCTGTAAGTAAAAAAGAGCTCAAAAAATTTTCCAAAAATATTGAAAAATACATTAGAGCATAAAACATAAGCTTCTCATCACTCGAAGAAGAAGGCTTGGGTACTTATTAGGTATATTAGAAATTAGTGTAGAAGAGCCAAAGGATGAGTAAGTATTGGCGCGAAATATTAATATCTAAACCTAATCATTACTCTCCAAGTGATGAAGAGGTAATTTCTTAAATTTTTATTACATATTATACTGTTTTTTTGACAAAGCGTGTTTTATTTACATCCACATTTATTTTATTTTTACTTTCCACATTTTCGAGGTGAATCATTTCATTGATCAAACAGAAGTTGTTAAAGAAAATTCTGCCAAAAAATTGTAATTCACGCCATCCACAGAAAATTTAAAGCTATTTTATTTTCTGAGTGGTTGAGGCCTTAACTTTGTAGAGAGTCTCCTGTACCACTAGTCTTGAGAATCATAGAGTGTATCGAAACTAGTTGACGACAATATGCGTGTGTTTTTAGAAAAGCAAGGTTGCTATCTTTCCTAACCCTATATTATTTTCCACATGGAAATTTAGTTGTATATTTATAGCGTAATGAAGCAAAAATTTTAAATGTATTATTACTGAATAATTTATTATTATTAGAAGCAAGCAAATACGCAGAATTTCAAGCCAATCCGACGATAAGGAATGGGTTGTAAATAAATTACAAAATTCCATCTATGAAACAGACGTAGCCAGTTAAGAGAAAGCGTGTAATAAATACTCTATTGAAATAGGGATGGGGTACAGATTTTGCGGTGGCTAGAGTGTTGGCTTCCTACCCCCTGTGCCCGTATTCAAATCCTGGAAATGATGGGGATTTGTCTTGGACAGCCTGATCCATACTGAGTTTTTTTTTTAGGGCACAAGTGCAGCACTCCGTCCGTCGAATGAGACGTAGAGCTGAGGTCCTCTCGGTGCCTTTTGTTGAGAGCAGGATAATGCCTACGCCGGGTTTCTCTCCAACCTTTCTTCCTTACCCTTCTCTATAATGACCTTAGCTGTAAGTCGCCTCCTCCAAAGACCACGCCATTTGGAAAGGGGAATATTATTTATTTATATATAATTTACTGCTGGAATTTTAACACCTACTTAGCCCCCCCCCCCCCTTGTTCCTATCCTGGATCCACCACTGCCCCAAATCATCACTTAAGGTTGTGAAATAAAATTTTAAACTCACACACGCATCCCATCAGCCGCAGTTCCATCGCTTCTCCCAAAATTCTCGGAAGATCAAGATAATGGTGAGGGCAAATGATGTATGGAAAGTCCTCTTTGCGTTCGTTGCGTCATAAGGTCATGCATACTGGAATCGTGAATTCATGGTTGGTCCGTTTGCGAGGAAGATTGTGAGCACGATGCCGGCGTTTGCAGGGCGTATCAACGTCAATTCAGGGTTTGACTTGATCATAGGTGATGAGTCAGAAATTTTACATCAATCCTGAATGTCTTCGATTATAAAACACGAAAACTACGAAATAGGTGGGGTTCGGGTTGGTGTGGTGGCTACATTGTTGGCTTTCCAGCCCGTAGACTCTAGTTCAAATCCAGGCGAAGGCATCGAATTTTCAGAGGTAATCCGATTCCTTCTTGAACGTTGTGTGGAGGACAAATAAAGCTCAGCATTCCGTCTGTCGGATGGGACGTTAAGCCGTGGTCCCCCTGGCGCCTTTCGTTAAGTGCAGGCTAATGCCAACACTGGGTTTCTCTCCATATTTCCTCACATACCCATTCCATCATTGCGCAAATGACCTCAGCAGTCGGTTGCCACCTCCAAATACTATGCCATACGAGCTAGGTCACACGTTTTATTTTGCACGAATATCCTGTTCGGTGAAAATAAAGTACAAGGGTAGTTTTCTTTATAGCCCGCGTTTTATAGAAAGGTGGAATATGTCATGGGAGAATATGTACATATCACCGTAGTATAATTTGAAACTCGTGCCTTGTCTTCTAGCATTTTCTCTAAGCATCTAGAACATGAGTGAGCTACCCGAATCAACTCAACAGCGAGGTTTCTCTACCGTTTTTACCCGACTGAAATTCATTGCCGACATTAAAGGAATTTATGCAATGTTATTCAAGCCAATATGACTCCTACTTCTGTATTTCGTAAACCTGAATTCCAACCTTTCCCACACGTCACATCAAACTATCAGTTAAAGATTTCAGTATCTTCTTCGCCGTCTCCATGGCTTCATCTCTATAAAGCCTTCACCTTATAGTTTCGCAAATTCCGCGTCAAGTCGATCGATGGGTCTATTCCTTCCTTATCTTACCTTTTCCATTCTTAGCTAGACCTACATGAAAAATGGTCGAAACATTTAATTACATCACTGCGAATATTTTATCTTTATAGTATAGGTTAATCAGTAAACTTCTTTTACTTGGTGTTGCTATTTCATTCATGTTTTTTAAGTTATTGTATCAGCGTAGATATTTAATGAAAGTTTAAAGACACGCTTACATCAGAAAGACCAGATAAAGAAAATGAGCTCCAAGCGTCGTAAATATGAGTAGAACAAGGGGAGAAAAAAATTTGACGTTGAAACTAAACTTCGATAAATAATGTTCAGTCTATACCCTATGATTTTCCATTGTTAAACGTTAAAGAGTTGGGTATGAGTTTGAAAAATATTCATCATAAATCATCCATGTTGCTGAATAAATTTAAAATGGAGTTCCGCAGTTATTATAAAGGTTTCTAAAAATCTTGATAAACGGTATTCATCTGTAAAATTTATCATTAAAATACTAATTTTATAACTTTATGTAGGTACTGTAGAATCTTTTGTAATTTAACTTTTCCAATGAGATGGGTTTTAGCGGTAATGCTACCAGTTAACTCCAGAGTTTTTTTTAACTTTGTCTATCCTATCATGCCTCGTGCGACAAGTTGTCTCTGCCTTCCTCCAAACATTGGAATCAAAGCGTTACCAACCTTGTCGCCCGAGCGTCAAGAACGTAGCGTGAAGTGGACCTGTTGTTTACGGATAGGATCTTCCGGAGGGTAGGTAGGAGACGCGAATGTTTACCGAGAGGTTCATGCTTTTCCTGTGTGAGGCGTTTTCATTTATTTACACTTCTCAACATTTTGCCTTTCTCCATTCTTTTCTTCTGATATTTCTTCCGAGTTTGTGAAAATTATTCCGGGAAACTGAAGGATTATCCGATGGGGAGTGCTAAATTTCTCGGTTTCCAACATAAATTAGAAAAATACCTGAATTTAATTGTCCCCTTCGGGGAGACTCCTCTATGTTAGATATTACTGATCGTAAGCATCTGCATGTATAAACGTGAAATAACTTGCGAAGACCAAAATCTGGCTTAGGTCTAGTGTGTGGATCACGTTGACACTCATTTTAAGAAAATTGTTGCTTCAAAAATTCTACGCAACTCAGCACTTCAACAGGCATTTGATCTTTCATATAATAAGGTGTCCTTCGTCATCATCATTAATCAACCATCCTAAGATTGGTTTGACGCAGCCCTCCATTTCTCTCTCCTATCCGCTAACCTTTTTATAGCGATGTATTTCTTCTCTTTTACATCCTTAATAACCTGTCCTATGTAACGCACTCTGGGTCGTCCTTTGCCCCTCTTTCCTTTCACCTGTACTTCTATTATTCTTTTTATCAGACCATCATGTCTAATTATGTGGGCAACTAAGTTGTCCCATCTTCTGCTTAAGGTTTTTAGAAGACTTCTTTTTTCTCCCACTCTTCTTAGCACTTCCTCGTTTCTTTCACGGTCGATCCATTTTATATTCATCATTCTTCGGTAGCACCACATGGTGTGAAATATTTTATTGATACATTAAATTGTTTCTTCTGAATGACCCTCAGTCATATAGCTACAATGGATTTTACACTGGATGAGGTCATAATCTAGTGCTTTTACGCGACAAGTTCTACGAGTGACCTTGATAGACAGGATGAATCTTCAGAGCAAGCATCTTTGGAATGAAGGAAAGTGAAAATAATCTGTACAGTACCATTCCCTGTTTACTTTCATGTTAATTGCAAAAATTTGCCGAAAGTAGGCGTCCATATTGAGTATCCGTTTCCTATCTGTCTATTTTCCACAGTTGGCCTATGTCGACCGGCTTCAAATATTGGCTAATTAGTTTCAGTGGCGTAGCTAGGCGGGAGGTCAGGGTGGTGTGGACCCCTCCACTCCCCGAAATATAAGAGCTCAATTACTTTTCTTCACAAATGAAAACAAAATATTGAAAAATCATGAATTTACAAAAGGTTTCTTTGAAAAATGAATTTTTTCGACTATGAAAAGAGTTGAATTTAGTTTAAAACCCACTACTTAGTATCCTGTTTTTCAAGAATTTTCTCCCCTGGTTTTGGACCTCCTCCCCACAACGAAATTCCTGGCTACCCCACTGATAAGTTCATTTAGTTATTGCAAACTTCAACAACAGGTTTGTGACAATTGGACTGCAAAAAGGAATGCAGGTTTTCTTCAAGAGGCTCACATGCTCAGAATGGTAGGATGTAGCCAAATGTCTCAGGTGAGCAGAAATGGTTTGAGATCATATCTTGGATAAATTTGGGAGTTGATGAAATTTTAATTGAAGATAATAAATAAATGTTTCGGTACCAATCGTGATTCTTGACATGGCAAGGCTACGAAACGTCTTTTATTAAGTCATCATTGCTGAAGGGAAGAAGTGATCCTCGTTGATGTACGAACCCAGGCGCGCAGCTAGGAATTAAGGCTAGGGGGTATTGGGAGCAACTAATACTGAGGGTTATGGAATACTGGAATAGCGGGTACCTTCCCCCAGAAAATTTTTCAGATAAATGGTTCAAAATGGTGAGTTTTACGGCTTTCTGAGGGATATTTTTTATTAACCCTTACATTATTCTATAAGTAATATTTATCCAATTAAGTAAAGTGGATTAAATTTAAAAATTTCTCTGAGTTTTTTTTTTTGGGGGGGGGGGGATGATCTCCGAAACCCCTCCCCTCCTCGCTGAGCCACTGTACAATTATTAGATTCGGGTATCGGTACGCTACCTGTATACCCTCCAATTTGAGGCATTCTTCATTTTCAATTCATCGAAATGCCATGGAAAATGCCATTCATTGACATTTGAGGATATGCAAAAACAATAGGCACGCTAAATTTGCGATTTACTTATTACATAATAAATAATTACAATAAAACAAGCAGAGGTTGTACCTAGCTTCAATTACATAACCATTTGCCTTCTGTACTGTGTACAGAAAATAAAGTATTCAAATCACGCGGTCATTATTCGATGCCTCCCCTTGTGAATGTGAGATGATCAAAACTGATAAACAATAGAAAGTAATGCTTTCGTCCTGTTTATTGTCTGGCAGTTAAGTATGCTCGTAGGCTCTATTAATGCATACCCCACGGTTCGATTAAATTTATTTGTAAGGCTATTTGAGTTTAAGAAAATATGTTACGGATAATGGGATCAGAGATCGAAATAGTTGAAAGTAAAAACCACCTCGACAGACTGTATATTTCTGTTTCATAATTTGTATGAGTTTCAGGCATTATTTGTTACTTATGGATTAATTTGTGTAAATGAGGGAGTTCTGTATTGCTTGGTAGTTTATCTGTGTTGTTATAGGGGAATCAAAAAATGATATCTTCTTTTTCTTTGCAAGTATTACCCATAGACGCGATAAACGTATTTTTATCAAAGAAATAACTAAAAAAGAGGCCAAATTTTCTCACATATACTGGCAGCATTAGTGTTGACAAATATTTTTCCCCAGAATTTCCAGGAAAGGAAAGTTTCAAGTTGATATATCTCTCAATTTTTACACAAACGACACATAATTATTTTATCACGATATTCAATAAAATGAATTTTACTTATTACTCCATTCAAATTTGACGTGAACGATCTACCTTGTATTCTGTGAGGTTTTTATTTGGCCCAGCTGTTATAATGGAAAAGAAACTCATATCTTCTTTTTCTTTGCAAGTATGACCCATAGATGCAATAAATACATTTTGATCAAAGTAATAGCTCGAAAATCGAGGCCAAATTTTCGCACGTATATTGGCAGCAGTGGTGTCGAGAAGATACCGTGATCAATGCCTACTGAGACGACCAAAAAACACGGAGAAGCTCCAGGTCTAGAAAGTCATCCGGACGAGTCAGTAAATGCAAGAATAATTTCATTTCGCTAATGAAGCGGCCTGAGAACGAAGTCGCCAATACCAGCAGCTGCTGTATCCCGACCAGAAATCAAAAATTTCGCTCCACCGACATCAAAGTGACTCCTCTTCTGTGTGTGGCATTTTCTTTTTTCGACGGTTGTATTCAAATGAGCCAAAGCGTCCCTTCGTCATCCCTGTGGTTTTGTCTCGAGGAGTCGGACTTTTGTTTGTTTTATCCGTTCTCCATGGTAACCTCTCTCCACTCCTCCCCCTCCCATCTAGATCCTCCTCGGATCGCTGAGCCTTCAAAGTCAGTCCAGTGGAGCTCTCGACTCCTGACACGGACCGTCGAACACAAAAAAACATGGTTCTCGTACGGAATATGGGGTGTGCCTTGGGCGAGGCAGTGTCGTGTACCATCCCGCCTGAACAAAAAAAAAAACAAATGCGCGAAAGAAGTGAAAAAAGGATAAAAAAAGCTCATGCCTTCGACCTCTCTTGGACAGCAACCTCCACAGCGCCTTATTTGGGGTTGATTTAATATTTTTTTAGGCTTCAAGCTACTCCACCCATCTTTCATTACTTTTCTCCGTACCTCATCTCATTGTAGCAGTTTCATTACAGGTCCACAATTCCCCAATTGTAATAATAATACCATTTTTTTAAAATCATTCCTTACTCACTTCTTGCTAAGTCACCTCTAGAACGATCCTTTTACAGCGATTATATACTTTTATTACTAACCCCATCCACATTTACTACCGTAGATGAATCACATGAAAATATAATGAACTTAGGAGTCCTAAGATTTGTTCTTCATTCATGTTCCTCAGATTCCGAGATTCAGATCCTTGCAAATCCCAACGACATCAACCGAAACTCAGGATTCCATATCAGCAATGCTAGGAGACCCATCATGACCTCCATTTTATATAACAAAAAAGGCGGGAAAAGCAGAACACGCCAGAACCAATCATATTAAACCTGCCCTATGGATCCATAGGGGTGTATATATGTATACCGGGCAACCTTGAGAGACGGCATCCCCTGCGGATGAACAACAAGTTGTTCTTGAAAACGTCGAGAGAGTCGAGAAATTCAAGCAGCCAATTGTCCGGAGAGGACAATTATCCCATCGCGGCGGCGCCTCTATCCTTTTTCCTTCCTCTCCAGCCCCTCCCCGGGTGACCGGACGTATAAGCCACGGGCTTGGTTCCTGGCCCCGGTGTGTTGTAACCTCTAAGGGCTCCCCTGAGCCCTCATTCTTTGTCCGGAAGAGAACTCGAGAATCCTACAAACTACTCGTGGTTCAAATCTACAGTGTTGTATTCAGGCCTGTTTCATCTGCTTCGCAGCCTTGATGACTTGCTTGTGTTAAAAAAAAGGCGTATTTTTTATATGGCATGGTATGGTATTTGGCGGAGGCGACCGACAGCTGAGGTCATTTGCGCCTGGTCATTTGTGAGGGAAGGAGTAGGTAAGGAAGGGTGGAGAGACTCCCAGCGTTGGCATTAGCCTGCTCTTAACGAAATGTACCAAGGGGACCACGGCTTAAAGTCCCATCCGACGGCCGGAGTGTTGCGCTTGACATGTTCTCCACACGACACTCAAGCAGGGATCGAGCAGCCTCTGAAAACTCTCCGCCGGGATTTGAACCCTAGCCCGCCGGGTGGGTTGCCAACACTCTAGCCACCACACCAATCCGATCCCCATTTTTTACATGATATTAATATATGGAAGGCAGAAAACTACAATGTTCTACTCATTGTCACCCCTGCAAAGCATTCATTAATGTCGGAAAACTATTTTTTTGCTATAATTATAATCTATTGCTCTTCTTCTGTCCACAGTTTTAATACACGGAATAGAGCTATTCTTGTATGATCTTTGATCTGCCTGGCATATGTGGCGCAGAAACGATTTCCAAGTTCTTCACCGGGTTGCTGATTGCATCTGCCGACGAGCGAAGACCTGGACGGCATACCTCCTCCTTTCTTTTATCATTCTGCCGAGAACTATTACGTTAAAAATTTACAACGAACGAGAAAAAACTCATGTCATAGTCCACTCTTGCATGACCACCTCTGCAACGCTTTCTTCACTGCTGATTTATTATTATTTTTCCTTTCGGCTCCGACCAACCCCACCACCTCACCGTCCCTTTTCCGATGTAACAGCCGGACCGCCCCATCGCACCCCGCCTACCAAGTCCACCTACACGCGCGGACCCTCATTATCCTCCTTTCTCCGAACCCTCTTTCCCAACCGCATATATTGCACGCCTCACGCCCGATGCTCAAATGAATGCGAAACTAGGGAGGAGGCGGAGGAGGAGAAGGCCCCACCCTCTCAGCCAGCCATATAACGTCGCTGTCTATCCCTCCCTCTCCCTGTGAACACCCACCCCCTTCCCCAATCTCATCTCCCAGCAGCGGCATCGTGACCTTCACCCACATTCGTCACTCGTTTCCAACGCTATTTTTTTCTCCTCCCCCTCCTCCTCGCTATAATCACCCCTTCCCCCTACCAGAAAACATACTCTTTCCTCCACCTATCCCTCCCTCTCTCTCTCGTGTATATAATGTATCTTCCCTCCACCGTTCACCGTTTCTCGAATCCAAACACAGATGCAAGGGGAGTGCATAGGGGAGGTCCAATTCCATTCCATCGATGGCTGATTGCTGTTGCCACTTCGGTCGCATTTTAATCCGTTTTCAAAAATGTCCACGGCGCGGTGGTAAGAGGTGATTGATTTGATGAGCGCGGTGGGGTATTACTTAATAAATCATTTCAATTTAACAAGAAGTTGTATCAAACTGCACATTCGTTCATTTCTAATTGCCTTCTGCCCTATGCAAAAAAAGTATAGCATACGAATCACGAGGTCATTGTTCGATGCCTCCCGTTGTGAGGGCAAAATGAACAACTCTGATAAAAACAGTGTTGTGCTTTCATACTGCATATTGTCTGGCACTCAAGTATGTTCCTAGACTCTAATAACAAATCCCACTCGGTTCGTTTACATTTCCTTGTAAGGCTATTTAAGTACAAGCAAATATTATATAAATATGATATCTAAGATTGAAATGGTTGAAAAAAAGCAATGAAAAACTGTTACATTCGGTCTCGTCATTTTTCAATGCCTTTTTTTTCAATATTTTGCTCTATTATGTTTGTAATTGCGAGGAATAGCATTGAAAAGTTATGAACTTGATAGAACGCATAATCATGCAGCTTATAAATGTAGATCAAATACGTTCATTATACCTTATTTTTCCGTGAAAATCGGATCAATTTGTCCGTCAGCGACGCGAGTGGCGACTTTTTTAAACCCATTTAAATGCGCGGTGTTACAACACATTTAGAGGCCGACTTGAGGATCCTCTTTTGTAATATTCGTGTACGAATGCACGATAAAGACACACATAATGCAAACATATTCATAGGCAATTAGAGGAGGAGGAGATATTATTAGATTCGGATATCGGTGCGCTACCAACATACCCTCCATAATGAAATAAAACATAAGGAATTAAGACCTTAACTTGGATATATTTTGGAGTCGATAAATTTTCATTGAAGATAATACATACATATTTCGGAACCAATAATGTTTTTTGATATGGTAAGGCTTCGAAAAATCATAAAATAGTTCTTTATTGCTGAAGAGAAGAAGTGCTCTTGGTTGATACTCGAACTAACGAGTATAAGATTTGGATATCGGCAAGCTCTCCCAACGTATTAATACTTATCTTCGACTTATGCAATAACTAATAAATAATACCAATATACCAAGGAGAAGTTATACCAAGCTGCCACTACATTATCTTTTCTATTCGCTTTTTGCACTATGCACAAAAAGTGTAGCATTCAAATCACCCGGTCATTCTCGATGCCTCCCCTTGTAAGATGAATAACATTGATGAGCCACATCGCGTAATGTTTTCGTTCTATATATAGTGTATTCCTCCTCCTAATGTATTCCCCACTTGCTTCCCTCCATCTCCTGTGTATACCGTCTCTTCCCCGCCGTTCACCGTTTCTCGAATCCAAATACAGCAGCATGAAAAAACACGCTCACACATAATGCGTTCACATTCACGGGTATGGAGGGAGAGATAGAGGAGTGGTGGGGGCAAAGGTGACGTTTATTCATCCATACGTAAGATACAGAGGAGCGTTACGAGTTTGTTCGTCACTTCTTCACTCGTCACCTAGCCAACGTTTCATTATTTCCTATCAACGCGTAGCGTCACCCAGCCTGACTGACTGACGGTGTTCAACTCTTATCGCTCTTTCTCATTTTTTTATTGATACTATTGCGTGCATATGAATCATTTTTATTTTCATAAAGAAGTAATAATACTTCTTTTCTTTAATTATTTTTACTTAAATTTTAACTTAAATTTTACTTTACTTTAATGCTTCGTTTTACGTTGGAAACATAGTTTAAATTTCACTACTTAACGAGCTTTTCCTCGTGACGTAAAGAGGTTTTTTGAAGAAACAAAGTAAGCATTCTTCATGAATATGTCAAAATATGCTCCTCTTGTTGTGCTCATCATTGAATGATGGTCACGAAAAAGATATTTTTCATCTAAAATTCGCGGATGTTACACTTGAGGTTCTGCATTCTACCATGGCTTCTATAGCAGAACTGTCTCGTAAAAGAAAAAATGTATGTTGCACTATGATTATATGAGCCGTTTTGGCAAAAAAAACTGATACAATGTTAACGATACAAAACGAATAATGATAAAATAACATCTAGGTACGAAACCGCGCTACTTTTTGTGTCATTAGCAACTGGGTGTTGTAATGGGCTCGATCACTTATACCCGCAATTGATGTTCCTCAAAAAATAAAGTGGATGGAAGTGAAAGTGAATTGAAAGCAAAATCAAACGCAATCGAGCTATTCTTTCATCGGCGCAAAATAACAAAACTCGAAAGTTGTTGCCCCGTCTTTTGAGTTGATGACGTCATTAGTTTCGCCTAATTAACTCGATCAGAGAGAGAACCACTCATTGAGGCAAGAAATAGCTCGCTAGACTTCGAACACCACCAAACCACCAGGGGTAGAGGCCGAGGAGTAGCGGGAGGTGGTTAACTGCTCCGCAGGAATTGTTGGCGTCATCCACTTATCTTTGTAAGGGTTAAATGGAGTGATTTCCGTAATGGATAGCTCAAGAAGTAGGCGACGGATAAAGAAATGGTTAAACATGGGTTTCATTATTTTTCATATTCTATCACAGTCGACAATAATGAAAAATCAATAAACGAGCCATTTGTGCTCAAAATGAGTTAGATATATGAAAAAGGCACGACGGTCGAAAAAAAACAGCTCAAAATAGCGTTAAATTGTAAATATAAAGAATGTTTTATCTACATACCGTATGCCCTGAATTTTCTATAACCTTTAATGGATATCGACTGTGAATGCAAGCCTATTTTTTAATAACGTCCGCGAGAATTACTTGTTTTGAAACGCGAAGGCGCAAACCGTACTCCTTTACTTCAAACATCGTTTATTATCTTTCTCCATTTCTCATCATTTAAATGCTTTTAGATCTCTTCATTGTTTATGTTTAATGCATTATGAGACATTTTTACTCGGAACTTAATATTACCTGCCCCATTGTTGCTTTACATATCTGTTAAACTTATGCCCACATAATTCGTATGCCTTTATTTTTCAAGAGAAGCATTTTTTGTGTGTAAATAGACACTCTCATTCGAAAATTATTTGAATTCATGAGAATTTCTCGAACGTGATGTGAATATGTTACTAGAAAGCTTATCGACACCCATTGCCTGAATATTTTTCGCTATGTTTTCGATTTATCTTTCATCCTTCCTCAAAAAAATGGTAATATAACCCGCTAATTTTTGCAATCAGAGAGAAATTAAATAGAAAAACGTAAATCATAATCTATCGGAGAGTATGCTTTCCGTAATATCCTCTCAATTCTCGTTGCAAACAAGCAACAATGCGTACCCAGCTGCTAAAATAAATACTAAAAGATGATAACTAACATTGAATTTTAATTTATTCTCCAATACAGTACTTCTGGACAGTTTTTTCATTTCAAAATGCATAAATGTGTTGCGCCTTTCACTAACTATTGGCGGGTGATGACGAGCCTAATAATTCCAGGGAAAACTGTTAAGGTACCCTCGATATCCCTGCAAATCTCTTCTGAAGTGGGGCAAAGGTTGTATGTTTTTTCACTCAACGACGAATCCATCGATCAATCTACTAATCTCACGCCACCATCACGTGAGAGAGTAAGAGAGAGCTTCTTTATCCATGTTTTTCACCTCTCGAAGAAATAATCTTCTCTCCCGAAAGAGTAAACGGAGTAGAGGGTGAAACTGAATGCCTCTAAAACCTTTTGTTCCTTTGAAAAAACCATCCCCGGAATAACCTTTTTTATTGATCTCCCGGGCTGAAAAAAATGACGCCGTCTCCATAAAATATGAGGTATCCGTCAACCCTCTGCCTTGGCGCTCAGCCTGTCTCCCGATTTTCCCGGAGATGGATTTCCTGGGCGATAGGCGCCGACAAACGGACCGCAGGGAAAAACGAACGGAAAAGTCGAAATTCTCGGAATCCTCGGATAAAAAAAAAAACAATCCAACTTTGGAAAATACCCTCAGCATTTCATCTCTTTTCAACCGCGTCCCGTTTAAAACTCCTCCTCCGAAAAGCCTTTCAAATATCTGTGTGATATGTCTCTCTCGCAAGGGAAATTGATTCCCAAACCCCCTTACCCCCCCCCCCCCCCCCAATTCTTACATCCTCTTGGTTTTTCAGCCTCATTTCCCCCGGGAAAGTCGAGTTTTGGGGACATGAATTTCAGAATCTCCCTTGAATAGGTATGAACCTGATTTCGATGTATCCAATTCCATTCAAACATGATGATTCTTATTGAGGAGCAATGGATTTATCTTATGAAATGCTTTTCCCATTAATCAGGCTGAATATGATGATCACAAATATGTCGACGTCAAATATGTGACTAGGCAACCCACCGCTTGCGCCCACCCTGATTTTGTGGGTGAATAAATTAAATTACACGCCTATAAAGAATTTTTACATTCCTTTTAAAGCTAAATTGGGCGTAAATTGAATTACACAGGCCAACAGAAAAATTATGTTTGAAAACTTTTTTATTTTAATAGCTGATCTTTATAGATTTTTATGTGCCGAAACCAAACCTGGCCTTAGTTTTTTTCTATCTCCCATAGTTTCCAAGCAATATGTACGTAATATTTAGTCTAATGCCCCTATACGGTATACAGGAAAATCAATAAAACACTGTGTTACATCATAAAATTGTTTGTATTTACTGTTCACTTCATCGTGATAAAATTGTTTGTATTTACTACAGCGTGATACTACAGGGTTCACTTGTCAACTGGAATTGGTCTACATTTTCTTTCCCTTTTTTCCTTGAAGCTTCTTGCGTAGCTTTTTCTGCGATGAATCGCTTTCTGAACTTCTCGGTGAAGTACCAACAGTAATCCCCCATTATTTTCGTTCATTAGACCCACTTTTTCAATTTTATTAAACTATAAAAAAGCTGTTAAATTAAAAAAAATTGCTTGATTTCATAAATTTAACTGTAAAATGTGTATAAATGGTGGGTGATACAACTTTAAAACCATCTTATTTGGATTCAGCAACTTTAAAAACATAAGAATAAGGTATTTTCAGTAAAAAAGGTTTTTCATTGTTGGCCTGTGTTATTGTTGGTTCCTATCAATATTAGAATATATTAGAAGTGTAAAGTAGGTTCCAATGAAGTTGATTTTCCAACACGGGAAATTTTTAATTGTAATGTTTTTAAGCTCGAAAATCCAGTTTAATTTTTTACTAAAATCAGTCCTGTAAAAGTTTCCTTTAATTTCGACGCCCTACATGAACTCTGTTTTACACATCTTCCGACTAACCCTCGTCACGTCGTTACGTCATCGTGCTAAAGTTATCGGGCACCGGATGAAATCATTGTTCTAATTTGAAAAGTTGGAACAAAGTTTCAGTGATATTTATATTCATGGAAATGTTGAATTTTTAGGAATTGGGAGCAATCAACTGAAGTCCTTTTTATGAAACATTTTGGGTGAGAAATGGAGAAAATTTAGGTGGTTTTCTGGTCGGAAAAACAGGTTAATTAATCATTTTCGTCGAATAAATGCACACCGTAATGAGTTTTAGAAGAGTGGAGTATAATTAATCATCATCTAGGGTTACTCCTAAATTGTAGGCACTCTTTTCTCTCCTCGCTAGCGATAAAAATGCAGAATGTCGTTTGTGTGAGAAAACTCATACTCATGTAGCATTTGTTGAATTAAATTTTATCCATCTTATGAATTGAAAGTTGGTAATTTTACCATGCCAGGCTACTTTTTGCGTGAATTTCCTTTGAAATTATTTACGATTAATGGCGAGAGTTGACATAACACGGGAAAAAACAGTTTAAAAATTCATGGCATCATGTCAATTTAAGTAACAAAAGTAACTTCTTAAGCACTCCATGGAAACCTACAATAATCGGTAGAATACATTGATGTTTGAATTATCTAAGGTCTATTCTCTCCACAAAGATGGATCGAAGCCATTAGTGGACCCAGAGTGGGGTTAAGGGGGGCTGTAGCCAGGAATATCGTTCGTCCGGGGGGGTTGAAAAACAGGGTAGTAAGTAATGGGTTTTAAACTTATTGTAACACTTTTCACAGTCGAAAAATCTTCATTTGTTAAAGAAATATTTGGTAAATTTATGATTTTTCAATATTTTGTTTTCTTTTATAAAGGAAATTAACGTTTTTTTTATATTTGGGGGGGGGGGTTCGGACCCCTGGTCCCCCCTTGGTTGCGCTACTGGCCGTAGCCCCCCTATTGGGTATCCAATTGATACTAATAGTTATTTTGCTCGGATACCCACTACTGCTGAGAGGTTACCCTCCACAACTTCCACATATCCCCCGCTACTTGCTATCCTGGATCTGCCACTGATCGCTGCTGAGGAAATCGCTGTTGAGTCACTGTCTGCTCACGCTGCGAGCATGGGCGAACTTCTCGTGAGTAGACCACGCATCAAACTGACTCAGTTGCTCCCCACGCTTTCACCTCGCTTCGCTTAACCTTCCTTACAAGCCTCCTCCCTCCACCGCGAGCCCATACGTAATAATAAACCACGCCCCCTCTCTGCTGTCTTGCTCTTCCCGGGGATCCGACCCGTTGCTTGGCGTGATCGCCTGTGGCTGAGGTGAGGTTCTTCGCCGCGATAACAGGTGGCTCCCCTTCCCTCTGTCTCACCCTCCCCCTCTCTGCCACTCCTCCTCGAACATGAGAATCTTGACGCCAGAGTCATCTGTGAATATACGATAACTTGACACTCTTGCTACATTGTGTAAACTTCGTATTTTCTTTCATCTTATTGTGTTCTTCAGTGAATTTGAGCAGTTTTTAGTAATGATATACTAGCGGTTAAGGTATTCTAAAAATAGGATTTTTAACATCAACCCTTACTTGTAGCTATTCCAACATTGAACTTTCTGCTGCGTTATAACTGATTGCTTGGTTCCTAAGCGTTGACAGCAGAGACATTGATCCATATTGCTTCTTTTCCTCGCCTTCATTTCTCATTCTCAATTCTTTTCCATACCCGTCTGACTACTTCATCTCTTATTACTGATGTAGCTGTTCGGAAAAACAAAGCAATCTATTAGGGCGGTACAAAATTTCAAATGCGAGCATCTGCAATGCATACATATTATTACTTGTACTTAGTTAGTATTACTAGTTCTTAGTATTAGTTCCATCTACCATTAATATTCCTCTGAATCTCATTAAGAAGTTTTCTCTACTCACCTGCTATGTGAAAAACACTTCCTTGTTTTTTTCCTCTCCATTTCCTCTTCTCCATTCTCCTCCATACCCAGGTGACTGTATCAACTCGTATGACTTATGTATGCGTTCTACTTAGTAAAAATGTTCACATAGTAAGTACTTAGTTTTTCCACTTAGTAAGTATGATCGAAGCATGGCTCAGGTAGATGTTCGGTGACAATGTCACCATCGGCAAAAAAAAACAATCTATTAAGGCCAATGCAGAAACTTCATCTGTAAGCCTTAAAACTGTAGTTAACCATGCTGACAATCGCTGTTAAAAAAATTAAGCACTAAATTACCTACTCCCGATGGGCGTAATATTGCTGACAACCCTTAGGAACCAGGCCTGAGTTTTTATGTTTATGACCGATTCTCATGAAGGACCGGCAATTTAATTTATTCCCATGTTTGCTCTAAAATATTTTGCCGCAAAATAATCCGGGCAGAGAAAAAGCTATCCTGCCAGCAAAATAGCATGACTTTTGCTAATTAGTATGCTTAGTAATCAAGGCAGATTAAGCTTCAATGAAGAGGGTCTCTGCAAGCATCATAGGTATGTAAAGAAGAAATTTTCATATCTACTTTTTTTTAAACCTTTCCCTTTCTCATCATCGGCCAGAGTGATACTTGTTATGACGTTAAGATCATTTAATGCCAACCAGAATGAATTCAGGTTATTATCTTGATACATTTTTTAATATAACGAGGTGATAAATGTATCTAATCGGCTCTTATACGCATTCCAATTTCTTTCTTTTCCCAAGATGTCATAGTTATTTGACCGGTGGTCAGTTGGGGGATCCGGAGACCCCCCGGAATATAAAAACACAATCATTTTCCTTCATTAAAAAATATTGAAAAATCATGAATTAAAAAAATAATTCTTAAACAGATGAAGTTTTTTCGATTATGAAAAGTGTTAAAATTAGTTAAAATCCCGTTACTTTTTTCCTTGTTTTTCAAAAATTTCCCCCCTCGTTTTGGACGCATCCGAGAGAAATTCCTGGCAACGCCACTGCCAGTGGTTTCATAAAAATAGTTTCAATCCTCTCAGTAATGTATGACGGGCGCGCAATACCTATTTAATGAAAATTCGTTGTAAGCATCCTTGGTTTGTTTTTCTTGAAATCGCTGTCGACGCTTTTTTAAGTTTTTGGCTGACAAGGCAATCAAGAATTTCAAAAGTCAAGTTCGTTTCCAAGGTAGTCCAGATATTTCAACTTTTATCGGAGTAGTAATTGTGGTCATCGGCGACAGAAAGCTTCATTTTGTGCAACTCCCCAGTCATTGAGTGCGTCCGCTCTGCAATAATCTCTGCATATTTTTTGCTCAATCAATTATCGACAAATAAGGTGACCGTTATGTAAAGAGAAGTGCGGCTAAATATATCTCAGCCACCATCTTGAGGTCCTTGCCCTAGAATAAATGAATTTATTGCATTAATCGTCCCCACAAGCTTCAGCACTTGTCATGATAAACTCTCACGCGGTTCGATAAAAACAGTTTGTTCTATACACTTCACTCCGTAACGTCAGCATTCTTTGATACCTTTATGAGTGTACTTCCAAAGAGAAAGATCTTATTTAATGCTGTGAGGAGGGAAATTATATCTTAATCTTAATCATTTGACGTGTAAATGGTGTTTTTATGGTTTTTTGGTAAATGGTCTTGTCATGGCAAAAAGAACTAGAATTTTGTTTCAAGATTTTCGCAGCTTCCTTTATCTATCTTGTAAGTCCCTTTCGGGAAAGGCAGCGTGGAAAATGTTTTTCGCTCAAAGTTTCCTGAAAGAAACTTAAAATGTAGAATAAGATTTTCCTTGCAAACATTTATTTAATTTTTGAAAGAATTATATTCATCAAAATATGGTATGTTGTTTGGTCGGATAAAAGTAAAAAACGTTAAGCATATAATAATATGGGAGTATGGTAATTTACCAAATAGAACGCTTCGCTTCCAACCTCAGGGTCCTCGGTTCAAATCTCGGTTGAAGACCTTAGACGACCCAGTTTAATAGGTTAGTTTCCTTCATCAAAGAAAACGAAAGACATTGATTGCGATTCGTTACCCACCATTAGTGTATTCATAATACACAAATTATTTGGATTTTGAAATACCGGTTTAGACGAATGGCAAGGGTCAAATTTTATCCTCATTTGAAAAAGGCCAGATTGGCGCCCATGCGATTCCACTCCACGTGACGTCACAGGGACCTAGTTTCTACACGAGAGGATAGGAGTAATACATCGTCTGAGAATACCAATGCATGCATGAGGCACAGAGCTCAGGGAAACATGCCTTAATAACCACCTATTAAAACTGGCTAATGTCGTAAAGTTTCCTTCGATTGATAAGGTATTAATAATCCTTATTTAAGTGAGGCGCTACAAGCCAGCAGGTCACTCTGCTACCTGCTAGCATCCTGCGTCGTATCAGCGCTCAGAGCCTCGCCCCAAGGTCACCTCACTTGCGGCAGCGGGAACCAGAACGAAGTCACACGGAGATTTCCCAGCATTCATACTTACCCGTCGCGTTTTCGCGCGCTTGAAAATTTTCACTTTTCATTTAATCGCGAAAAATAGATATCGTCATTTAAAAATCTAAAAGCGTGAAATACGTACTCCAGGAGTAATAATCTTTCGATTTAGGCAATAAAAAAATAATAGGAAACCACCCTATTCTCCGAATTGCGAGGCGGCCCTGTGAAAATAACTGCCGTCCTTCCAGCCTGAATGCTCGAAACTTTAACGCAACTCTGTAACAGCGTGTAGTGTGCTCTGCTCTTACCTATTCCTTTCGCCCTTTGGGTTGAATGAGTGGTACTTGTTTTCCCCAGAGTTCACTAAACTTTCATTAAATATCCACCAATGTTATTTTTTTGCATAAGAAAAGTTAACCATCTTTTGATCATCGATTTGAATTTCTGTCAGTAGGATATTTTATGCAAATGTAAGTCGATCAATATTCTCAAATCACGAAAATTACTCCTACCTTAGTTTGATGAATTAGAAAAAAGAACTATAATATAAAGTGTTAAAGTGAAAATTACATTTTACAGCGGTCCGATTTGCTGGCCCATTTTCCTCACAATCAATCTAGAGACGGGGAAAATATTGTTGATATTAGATGAATACACTGTTTGCTTATTACCCTTAGTAATGAAGAACCTTAGTAACAATTATTTAAATCTAATAGTTGAAGCATTTATTGAACGAAATATCACCTGAAAGGTTTCACGTTATCGGGATGCATTTTTCATTAGCGTTTTCTATGATTTTGCATATGCACCAAGTATGATTAATGAAGTTTGTCCATTTTGCACATGCTCCATTAATGAAATTTGACGATTTTTTCCATCGATTTATGTGTATTTCTATATACCATATCCATGAAAATGACTAATCTCCATTTGAAAAATTATTAACGATAGCAGTTTAGCGAGGATACAACCTGTGGTTGGTAGGTTTTGATACCACCTTTATTTGGTCTACCACCTTTTATCTTCCACAATCGTATACTCTTCTCTCCAAAGGATTATCCCATATGCATTATTTGATGTCTCCGTGATGAATAACACAGGCCAACAAAAAAAAAACTTTTTTTTTTTGGTGCCGGGAGTTTTTGAGCTGATATTAACCAAATTAGTGGTGCTGAATCCAAATATGATATCCGTTTCTATGTAACAGCTCTACTTTTTTAAATACGGCGCATTTTATGATTATATTCTTTCAAATTTTTTATATATTTCAGAAAATATTTTTCAAATTTAAGTCCATCTATAAATAAACTTATTCATAATCACTCTGCAGTATTTAATTTGAAAATCACCTTTATACCTTTGAGAAAGGGGTTGGGGAGGATTTGGCGTGTTTGAAGAAGGAGGATACAGGCGCACAGAGCTGAGGCAGTGGGAAAAGATACAAATGAGGGATGGTGGTAACCCACGGTGGAAAAGGACCTTAGTCATAACTGTAGAATAACGACACGTGGGAAGAATCACAGATAAGTGGAGAAGAGTAAAAAAGGGGGGATAGGGTAAAGAGAGAGTGTCTTGGAAAATAGAGAGGCGGGAGTAAGTAAGCAGTAAGGGGATTTCCGGAAACAAATGGTCAAATTCTCAAAGTTTTTGTAAAGCAGCCTCTAAAAATGAGCTCAATTCGAAGAATCTGTGTTAATCATTGTGATGTGCTTTGTTACATTTGTGGGGAATATACTTTAAAAGAAAATAGGAAAAACATTACAGACTTTGTGAAACGTACATGCCTAGGATATTTTGGTGTTCAGCTTGGTAACCAAGGTAAAAAGTAGGCACCGCATGTTGTGTGTAAAACATGTACAGAACATCAGCGGTATTGAACTACAGGAAAAAGGAAAAGTTTAAAGTTTGATGTGACAATGGTTTGGAGAGAACCTACAAACCATATTGACGACTGTTATTTTTGCATGGTAAATGTTTCGGGAATTAATCAAAACAACCACACAAATGGAAATACCCAGATTTGCCTTCAGCTAGACACCCGGTACCCCATTCAGAAGAAATCCCAATCCTAATATTTCAGACATTACGAGATGTATGTGATGATAAAAATGAGCCTGATTCTATTGACGATAGTGACAGAGACTACGAGGCACTATCAACAAATCCTCAACATCAATCAAGATGAACTAAGCGAACTTGTTAGAGAATTGAACTTACCGAAGGAAGCATCTGAACTACTAGCTTCAAGGATGCATGAAAAGAATTTAATGGAACAAGGTACAAAAAATTAATTTTTATCCCACAGTTGAAAAGGATCTGCTACCCCTCTTTACTCAAGAAGACAATCTTACATTATGTTTAGACGTTAGAGGTCTTCTGAAAGGAATGGGACTACCGCAATATGAAGCCAGTGATTGGCGTTTGTTCATTGATAGCTCCAAGCGTAGTTTAAAATGTGTTCTTCACAATGTTGACAAGTTTGGCTCAATACCAATCGCTCATTCAACTGAAATGAAAGAAGAATATGATACAATAGTATTGGCCTTACAAAAGATAAAATACTAGGGACATCGCAAGGTGATTTGTGTAGATTTAAAATTGGTGAACTTTCTTCTTGGGCAGCAATTTAGCAACACAAAATATCCTTGTTTCTGGTGCCTCTGTGCTAGCAGGGACAGACAAACCACTGGATTAAGAAGGAGTGGTCAAAAGGAGAAAACTTAATTATTGGGTAAAAACATTATTGCTGAGTCTTTGGTGAACGGGAGAAAATCACCTTACCGCCCCTTCATGTTAAACTAGGCTTAATGAAGCAATTTGTAAATGTTCTTGACAAGGATGGACCATGCTTCGGCTACATAAGAATAAAAATGCCGCAGATAAGTATTGAAAAACTTAAAGCTGGTAGTTGTGATGGGCTACAAATCAGACACAGATGGGCCACAAAACTGCTTTTGTCAAGCCATTGAATGAGATTGAAAAAAACAGTTGGCTTTCATTTGTTGACGTAATAAATTTTTTTCTGGGAAATCATAAGCGAGAGAAATTATCTTGAGCTGGTAAACAATATGCTCACTAACTTTAAACCACTTGGATGTAATATTAGCATAAAAGTTCACTATACACAGTCACTTAGACTGTTTTCCTGAAAATTTAGGCGACACAAGTGAAAAACAAGGCGAATGATTTCACCAGGAAATCAAAAAAATGTAAGATCGCTACCAAGGAAGATGGGATAAACATACGATGGCAGATTACTGCTGGTGCTTAAAACGAGACTGTTTTAACAAAGTGCACGCAAGAAAATCGCGCAAAAGGAGCTTCCGTAGTGTTGAGTGACGTTTTTACGTCTTTTTTTCTTTAAATTGTTTTATTTCAGTGAAAAATGTTACTATTTGTATTCAATTGTATTGTAAAACTATTGTAATTGTAGGTGATTTAACATTCCTATAAACAAATCAAGTCCTTATATTTTGTGGGTTTTATCATTTATGTAATATCATCATATTGAACATTTTTTTACGTAAGTAACAACATATCTGTATCTTGAAAACTAGAGCTGATAGGAAAAAACTAATATCATATTTGGATTCAGCACCCCAATTATACTTGGAATCAGCTTTAAAAGCTCCGGCACCAAAACCACTGTTGACCTGTGTAATCATTCATTCAAGGCGCACTTTCTGCACGGACGGATTAAGTTTGTTGTGAGAGCGTTCGTCACCTTCCTCGGCGCTTTGATGGTATGAAACAACTTGGTATAAATAACGTGTCTGCTGTCTCATATTCTTGGAGAAGTGGATTTTAGATATTCATTAATTATTTTTAAACATCATTTCTTTCGCAAGTGAGATGAAAAAAAAATTGAAGAGCCACCTTAAATATCATAATGGCATCAAGTTTTCTAGAATTTACCGGAGGATGGGGGTGGCCGTCCATCCCCTTCCCAATCACTCACTGTCTTTCTGTTTACCTGGATTCACATAGAGTATTTTAGTAATTACCCTTGACAGACCAGACCCCCCCTAACGCGTAGAATATTCCCTCTTTAATTTACTGTACGGCCTAATCCGTTTCATTAAATAGAATTGAAGAAGAGGTTGGTATAATCTTACTTTTCTGATGATTATTAAAAGATCCTCGATAATTATCTTGGCCACACCTCAATTTAGAAATTGGGAGTAGTAATAGGGTCGTCGAGGAATGGGGGAAGAAAGGGCTATAAAAGGTGGATAGGCAATGTCGTAAGACTCGTTGTTTGCGTGAGGAATTCAAGATAGAAGGGGATATGGAAGGTGAGGTAAAAATAGGAAGAAAGTGCTCCGATTAAAGTCAAGAGATATACATTTGTGACAGATGAATAAGCAAATAAGAAGAAGGCCAGGAAAATAAGGCTGAAAGGGTGAATTGAAGGGTTGCAGTTTACCACTTTGGTATTTTATAACGATGAATAAACGTTAAGGGGATCGGGTTGATACGGTGACCGATGCCCACACAGTCATGACAGCGGTCGATTAAGGATGTGAAACAAGAATTATGAAGGTGATGAATTATATATTAGCTGATAGAGGAATTGAGTGGAGAGCTGCGTCAAATCAATATTCGAATTGATGAATGTTGAAGGTGATAATGATATTTAAATGTAAAATATCATGGTGCCCTTACACATTAACACACCCTTACATTGATATTGATCCACCGGCTATTATTAGTGGTGACTTGCCACCCCGTGGGCTCGGGTTCAGGTCCCGCCGGAGGCAGAGAATTTTCAGAAATCGTCCGATCCGTGCTGGAATTTTGTGTGGAGGACATTTCAAGCGCAACACTCCGTCCGTCGGATGGGACGTTGAGCCGTGGTCCCCTTGGCGCCTTTCGTTAAGAGCAGACTAATGCCGACGCCGGGTTTCCCTAATTCCCTTCTCTCCACCCTAGCCATCCCTCATTCATTCATTCATTCATTGCGCAAATGACCTCAGCTGCCGGTCACATTCCCCAAATACCAATGAACTTCAATTCAAAATAGCTCATTTAAAAACCCATATTAAGCCAGGAGAGGGTATCAGTACCCAAACATTACCATTTTCCCCACCCCTGTGATTAGGTTCGTCGCACTAATTTCGTATTCCCTATTAATAATGCTTTTACTCTCTACTTCAAGGTAGCTGCTGTATTTGATATCTTTCCTGCTCAAATTAAATCGTCGATCCGTCTTAATTCTTTCTCCTCATAAGCTCTGACATAACCGGTATTTAATCCACTTCCCCTGGAAGGTAAATTTTTGGACCCATGCAGAGAGCCTCGTCTCATATATTTTTAGCCTAAGCTTATCTTTACCTTAAACCGCCGCCACCTGAAAACCACTCATCATCAATTAGCATGTTCTCTGCCCTAATTTTTTTCTTTTTTCAACGACTTATGGAGGCCAGAGTTTGATCGCGGTTAAGTATTACGGATTGCACCTCCTGCCAACCTGAGCTAACTTTTGAGTGCGCGCTCCCTGGTATGTTGGGAGCCTCGATTAATTGCCGATTAGCATCCCGCAGAAGCTCTCATGATGCGAATTTATCGCTCTTTATTCTGTCAAGCGAGTCAAGAGATCCTGCCGGCAGTGGTACTTCATCATCATTTTTGGATTAATTTTTCCGCTTCTTACAGCCCCTCCTCCCGCGCGAGGTTGGACATTTTATTCCCTCTTAGTTTCCATGCCCGTGACTGATATTTATTATTTTTGTTTGCGGAAAAATAAAAGGATACCGCTCCCTGCGTCATATTTAATTCCGGGACCAAGTGTCAACATCTCTTTTTTTGCGTTCTTCCTGCGTGGAATGGATTCGGCAAAATAAATTTTCAGACAATATTTATCTTCTTTGCATCCCCGTCCACGTAAACGCACTGTTCTCTGAAACTCTTGCCAAATATTTTAGTAATTCCAGGAGAGGGTACTCAAATAATAAAGGGAAAACGATATTTGACAAACAATGATGTTTTCCGTGTATTGCTGTACATATTTGGTCTCTGGGAAACTTAACAATTCACTCCGTTAGCTGTTTGCAGATCTAGAATATGGGTATAATTTTCCAGGCAAATTTATTTGCAGAGAGTGAAGCGCTATTATTTTAAAATGTACATAATTCAGCATATGTAATCGCGGTTGGTTATTCAAATCACAAAAATTTCATTATTTAACTATGGAGAACCTGGGATTATATCTATGCTAAAAATTATCTTTAGGTAGAATGGAATTCTGTATTGCAAGGCAATTTTCAAATTATCGAACATTAATTTCAAATTTGTGGTCATCTCTTTCTCCAAAATTATAATCCATTTGGATATAAGTTCAGTTGGATTCCCTATTCATATCCCTGCTTTCTAGTGATCAACTAAATATTTCACTTCTCTACTTATAGTACCTGCAGGAAATTTTAGTAATTTTTCTAAGTTTTCTAAATTTTGCCTTCCGGCTATGTTACTTTAAGACTTAGCATGAGGCAATAATTTCATGTAATATTTAACGCAAACCATTTTCTGGCCAAATAATGGCCCTTTCGAAGTATAATAAGAATCTCGCGGATTCAACGTGTCTGGGAAATTTCATTCGGTGTTCTGCAGAAACTGCACCGCTAGTGGTCGGAAAAGCGCCTCGCGCCCTATCATCGAAAAGGACGCCGATTCAGTGCCCTCTTGGGCTGTTATCATGGAAATAACCCCCATCCCTATGTTCTTCTCCTTTCTGATTATAGAATTGCATCAACGCATTCTCTAGACACTATCCTTTCATATACCTATGTTGCTGTGTGCCGATTTATGAACATTAAAAAAATATAATAGAACTAAACAATTTTGATATTCAAATGTATGTGTGCTGTGCAAGAGCGGGATAGAGAAAATAAAATAATGTCACAATATTTCCAGGTTCGATGGAAGCGATAAATTAAGAAAGATATTTAGCCGGACGAATAGATGTGGGAATTCGTTTTTCCACCGAACCATAAAGGACTTTAGTAAATGCTGGTCGTAATTTCCTTACAGCACTTCCTTTTCATTTTGTATGCGGCTGGTGTCTTAACACCCCCTGCCACACGCATTTTAGACGGCTAGCGGGGTATTATGTAGGTGTAGATATAGTGAAACCTCTGTTCACGCCCAGTCTGATTTACGGGCAGCTCTGATTTTATATAATGATAATAATATTATTTCCACTTATTCATAACTTACAAAGTACATGTACAATAAATAAAAGAGTAAAGTAGAACATAAGTATCCCTAAGGCTAATCTGAATTGGGGTTATCATCATATCTGAAAGCAGCGGCTAGTGCTGCTTATGAACATTAAAATAAAACATAATAGGAAAACAACAATTTGATAATCAAAAATGTATGTGTGTGCTCTACAAGAGCGGAATAGAAAAAAGAAAATTCAAAGAACAATAAAAAATAACAATGCAAACACAAAAGCAATCAGGAATTTAAAGAATAGTTTAACAGCAGTATTCAATTTCCCCACAGAAAGATATATATGAGATATGTATAAAGATGGAATCTCTGTTATATGAACACTCCTCCTTATGGACTCAGGCACCTTGCTGGGCACAAGTCTTCTCTTATACGGATATTATCGGCTTGTATTTTCTGACCCATCCCTTACAAATGGAAATGTTTTCATTTAAAAATAAGGTTTTTTGAATAGCTCAGGGAAATTGGAGAGCGGAAATTGAGAAGCCAGGGAAGCAACTTGCACGTGGGAAACGAACGATGGGGTTGTCCTGGAATGCATCCTTGGAAATGCTAATCCAATACTTTAAGAGCACCTCGTCCAGAAGCACCGAGGACCCTTGAGTTTGCGATCACCTATGATTGGTATGTGGCAGTCTCTAGAAAACTCGTAGATTTAAAAATCTTGCACTGTTCTCTACGAGAGGTACGCGGGCGTAAGGGTAAATTGTTTTCCAGTCGACGAAACATTTTTTTACGAGAAAAAGCGCTTGAAGTTGCATTAGTTGGCTAAAATTCTTACAATTTAATATTTATTGGTGAAGTAAACTGTAAAAACTAGGTTTTTAAAATATTACTCCTCCAATTTACGGACACCTCTCACTTACGGATACATTTTTAAGGATCTTTTAAGTCCGTAAGCGAAAGGTTTCACTGTACTTGTGTGCGATTATCATCTAGCCCACCGAAACCATGGTAAATCTAATCGTCTTGGTAGCGAAACTGGTAGAACACTAATGGTGGCCGTTTTCCAATGGGGAACTTGCATGAATTTGTTTTATTTCATAGGCGGACAGAAAATTATTTTCTGAATACAACAAAGAAAACAGCATGTAAATCTGAGTTTTCCTTCGCGAGATATTTAATAATAAATATAACGAATTTTAAAGCGCGGGAAAAACTCCCTCACCCCCCAAGCCACTGCCGACGAAGCCTCGATGACGTCAAAGGTGCCTAAACATCACGCGAAGCTATTGTTGTGATTGTTTGTAATAGTTGCCAGCAGTTGTGAGAGCTTCGTTTGTTAGACGTGTTGATTATTTTATATTTAAAGATAAATATCCGACGATAGAGGCTTGGAAGCCCTCGTTTTTTGCATTATTTATAATATTAATATCTGAGTAAGGGCATAAAATATAAAACTGGAGCAGTTAAACCAAAAATTTGATAATACCTAAATAACATCGTTGTAGGAGTCTGAGCCACGGACATTGGAAGGGGGATACGTTAATTGTAAGTTGATGTTATCGACGGCATATCATTCATTTAAGTATGTAATTAGAACGATTTTGATGTTTACTAATGTCCGCTTAGCTTTTGTATGCAATAACTTCATCCGTTTATTCGAAGGTACCGGAGAATTCGTCGTTTAGGACTGTCTGTGCTTGTATTATGGGGAGAATTCCAGTCAATGCAACTTTTGCTCGCTGATTGGAGACATCTAGGAACATTTTTGTGCCAAAATAGTGTTGTTTTCAACGTGACATCTCCCGTTAAGCTACTACTACTAATCACAGTGCCAGTGGTTGTAATACACAAAGTTTGACAAGGTTGAAAAATATTGGCCAAGAGTTATCAGTGTTCCATCGTGATTGAATTGTAAAAAGTGCTATTACGCTATCGATAAATGTCTAACAGTAGTGTTAAAATTGTCAGTGGCGTGCTAATCTCAGTTGTTCACCGTAGATATGACATTTCACGATCACGCTATTGAAATAAAAACTGTGTGTGAAGTTTGTTATTCCATTATTTCAACGAATAGTAGTTAGAAATGTCACCTGTGTCACTTGTGTGGGCTAATTGAAGGGTTTAAATCAGTGAATAAATAGTTGTATTCATCATAACGAGTTCTGTTACTGTAAGTTGTACGTGATGAATATAAGAATGTGATGGTGACATCCAGTTTTGATAAGAGTATTTGCCTATTTCCCACTATATTTTTATGGTATATTCTAGTATATTGTTTATGGATTTACCTATATTATTGAAATAGGTTGTAGCTTGTGTGTGTGTTAGCAGCGGAACCGATTCGCGATCTCACATGTGGATTGTGTGCAGACTGTTTTGCTGTGAATTCGTACCGTAGGACGGATAGGACTACCTTCTCCGTTAATCCGGCGTTGCCAAATTACACAGCACAGCTTCCTCTAATGTCAACAGCACAGCTTACGATCGTTATCCTCCAGTATTACAAGTTTCTTTTAAGACTCGATTTGCCGCCGACGTATAGCAATAATTTGTCTTAACAAATTCCATGAGGGTCGTGGCATCAATTTTTGGTGTCCTAAAAAAAGGCTGGTGTCCTAACACCCCATGCCACACGCCTTTTAGGCGGCTTGCGGGGTATTATGTAGACGTAGATGAATTTCAGGTGTACTATTCGAACGAGTGGCAACGTTATCATCCATTTTTCTGATAACCAAAACACACGAAGTGAAACGCTTGTACTTCATCATCCCGATGCCGCATTATTAATATCCCAAGTAATAATCTAGGCACAATAGCAATAGGAAAACTTGCCCAAGAATAACAGAACAAAATAAAGTGACGATGAGCGGCTAAATACTCCCTCAAAACAAATTTTACACCATGCGTTCAGCGTATTTCCCTACTCCCTATGGTTGTTTAGGCACCTATGACGTCACGCCTGGCCTCGGCAACGCTCGGGTGTCTTCGCGCAGTGGTCGGCTCAGAGAAATTTTTCTCGATTTTAAATGCAATTTTTTTATTTCTTTTGATGTTTAATGGAGAAACTGAAGGTATTTTTGCGAGCTAATGTATCCATTTGACTTATTCAAAATAGTTTTTAGAGCAATCTACGACCCATGCAAGTTCCTCATTCGCAATTATTAACCCTTCGTGCACTTTTCATTCGTCAACTTACGGATGTGACGACAGCAAGGGTGAATCCAATCGGCGAGGGCGCAAGGGAACGAAGGGTAATAAGGGAACGCGGATGCTCCCTCGTTAACGTGCCCAAGTAGGAAGTGGGCGTGAAAATGGCGGCAATGGAAAATTCAGAAATCTTGAACTGGAGTTGTAAGTAGTTTTGTGTTTATTATGTGCAATGAGAGCGTCCAATCGGTGCCAGAAAAGTCAAAATACTAAGCAGTATAAATAACAAGCGTAAACAAACCGATAAGCAGGGTGAAATTGATTCTTAAATCAACTACCAGATGTCCTAACACTACCTTGCGCTTCACATTTCGTTACTGTCAATAGTTCGCATTATTTCCGTTCACACTTTACGGCGCCAGTAGAGCATTAGTAAGGGAGCAGGGTGCAAGGGAGAAAGGGAACGAGGGAATGAGTGTATACTACGTGGATTGGAAAACGGCCTATAACTGTGAGATTTTGGGTTCAAATCTCAGTCAGGCCACATTTACCCTCTGATTTCTGGATTTGTCCATCTACTACATCACTGTTGTCCTCACTTTTTTCTTCTATATGTTCCTATCCCTTCCTATCCTACCCCACGAATTTATTTTATATATTTGTTTTTAGATGGCACCCCTAATTGGCCCCCTTGTCCTTTCCTTTTGAGTCTCGCTTCCCTGCATTCACTGCGCCACAACACACGCCACATTCGCGTGCGAGCGTAAAGTTAGATTTATTTTTTTCTTCCCCCCACCGTAAATTTCTCTTTCCACCGATAACCTTGAACTCGTTACGATCCTGTTTCCTGCGCTTGGCGGGGATAAAGGACGTCCGCGTGCTTTTGGTCTTCTTGGTTTCGTAAACTTATCCCTGCATTCAAGAGCATGCGTCACACGATTCACTGGAAGATTTTTACTCGAAACCTCGATGAAAGGGGTCTTTTGCGCCGTCTCGGGAAAAGGGTTAAAAAATTGGACGGGAATGTCTTTTGATGATGGGGTCCCGAAGAAAATGATATAGAGTTAGTTCTCCTGGTTCCATTCTTCTTGTGTGTTTACGAATAAACTCCGAAGGAAGGTAGAAACGTGAGGCTATACATCGGCAGAGTTTCATGAAAGAAGAGAGAAATCCAAACTCCTCGATTTTTTTCGAGTGAAGACTTATCGGGGCCTATGTCAAGGCCTTCTCATGCTTGATATTTGGGTCACATCTGGACGTGTCTTTGGAAACTGGTTGTAGTTACAATATTAGGGTCATTTCCTGTCTTATTATTGCTGCTTATGGTTGGTCCATTAAATATTCATTGCAATCTTCATTTCGAGTGTTAAAAATTGGATATTTTTCGTACATTTTTTATGTATAAGAGTGCAGTGAAGCAATTTCATTTTTTACTTTTTTTAAATTGACCTGTGATTGCTAATGGATTGAAGAAAAATTAAGGTTATCATATCCACATGAACTTTGAAGTTTTCCGGTAGATGAATGTAGTTTGAAATAGAATTTAACCGGTTTTTAAGAAGAATTACACTTCAATGCATTTATCAAAGTAAATGTTTTAAAATTGAGACACTATTGTGGAATAGAATAGTTTAGTATTTTCATTCAAAATTCATCTTTGAAAGCTATGAATTAAAATTGTTGTAATCTGAGAAAACAAGTAAGCATCCAAAAACAGTTAGCGACGATCTTGTGATAATTGGTGGTGGATAATTCAATTTAAATACGACTGATTTCTATGTATTTTTATTTCTGGAGTTTTACACTAATATTTTCGCCATTTTCATTAGACTGTAATACGGAGTTCGTCATCGTGAAGTAAAAGCACTAATACCTAATGAAAAAGGTGTAAATATACAAGATACGTTCGAAATGTTGCTACTTTAAGTTACAATAAAAAAATAAACAACTATCCTACTACATTTATCATATCTTCAGAATCACAATATCGATAGACTGCGAGAAAAGGAATCGTGAAGCAGAAAAATTGAAGTAAAGATGAATGAGTATGAAATTTAAGTACTACGATGGTAATCGATGGTAGTGCTTAATCAATAAATTAATAGAAACTACAGCGTTCATAAGTAATGGCTATTATATATATATGAATGTTCAAAAACACAGTCACTAAACATAGACACGAAAAAAAAGAAGAAAACACTCACACGAAAAATAAAACTTTTTTTTCGTGTCTATGTTTAGTGACTGTGTTTTTGAACATTCATATTATGTGCTACGTTGCATCGCATTTCTGCAAAACATTGAATATATATACTTACTTATATATATATATAATTACTTCATTCATTCACACGGCGCCTTAAGCGTAAACATACATATAAATTCAGAGGTAAGGAAAGAAAGGGATAGGAACATGGAACGGAAAAAGGACGAGGACAATGGTGCTGTGGTAGATGGATGGAGGTCTTTCCTTACCTCTGAATTTATATATATTTGTATTTATATTATTATTATTGTGCTGAATTTGTATATATATATATCCATTGGTGGATTTAAGGGGAAGAAGGGGGCACGTCCTCTCCCCCCTCAGACGCTTTGAAAATAGACAAGATTTTAATACGGTTCTTTACGTTCGTTTTGTTTTGTGTATTACGGAGCTTAAATCATACGATTTCATATTAAAATAAAGGGAATATTCGAATATTAATTATTGCCTGCTGTTTTTAGACTCAAATATGAAAAGACCATTTGCCTGCCTGGCCCTGGGCCTCTGGCCCCCCCCCCAGAAAATATCCTGGACTCACCCTAGTTCGAATCCAAAGTTTCAGCATCTTTTTTTCGCCTAAGTTTTCCTTTCCGCATTTTCCTCCGGGAAGAAATCTTACCAACTCCAATTCGACAGTGTGCCATAAATGAAATTCAAGGATGAAATTATCTATTCAGAAAACTAAAATGAGTCAAAGAGGTCCATATCCCGGGGGGCTCCTCCTTGGGTCAAGATCAATGAGTGCCAATCAACTTCATTTTGGTCCGATTCTCGAGCACTCAACGCGTCTGGGAAATCTGATTCGGGTTTCTGCAGAAATTGCGCGGTTAGTGGTCGGAAAAGCCCCGTGGAGCTCTCCCAGGAACTTCAAAACTTTCCATTCCAAGAGGAAGTCTTTTCTTCGTAACCGAAGCATAATTAAGAGAATTTTGCAAAGGAAGGACAGTGATTTACAATTTTAATTGGCCCTCTCCGTTGAATTGATGGCAAAAGGTTTTATTGAGGCAGAATTAAGAATCAATTTTTCTTCGCACAAGATCCACGTACTTCGTAATCGTGTAATGAACTTTCCTTAAATGGATTATTTTTTTCTTCTGTTAATACTTCTTATTTGGAAAAGGTCAGAGGGACTTCCGGTTTAACCATAGTTAAATAAAAGTAAAAACAATTATTGTGGTATATAACTGTGATTTTCTCGTTTAAAACTTCGGAGTACTTCAAAAATACGCCCCCAAATAATTAATTCATAATTTTCAGTGGCAGAAGCGGTAATTAAACGCATAGAATGCACCTAAAAAGGTTGGAATACATCTTTTACTTGCGAAAGCATTGCCTGGCACCCCGCCACCCGTCAGTGGTATGAGCACCTCTTTATAACCTAGGTCATTCTTTTTGTGTCAGTTCTACTTTTATTTGCTCCAACATTTCTGCTTAACGCTTTCTTTTCTCGCTGTTATGTTCATAGTTTAGTACTAAAAATATTATAAGTGCAGCTGGCTATTGGTATACAGTATTATATTATTATACAGGTAAAAAGTTGGCTATTGGCAAGGAGTTAACATTATATTTAATTAAAATGGTTTAAATGAAAAAACGTCATCAAAATGAATCTAGACCAGTAAAATTTAAAATAGCAATGAAATTAATTTTCCAAGATTAATTTTTTACACCTCTCCTTGAAAAACTTTGTGCTACTAAGGCAGGGCTGAAACAGTCCTGTACGGAGTGTATTCCATTCATTAATCGCCCTGTTGAGGCTCGCGAATTTTTTTACGTTTGTTCTTTGAGGCCGGCATTTCATCTTGTCATGGTGATCTTCATTTAGAAAAATAATTTAAGCATTCGATTGTTATGACATAACTTTCGACATTTTTAGTCTTTACTATAAGACTATGTTTCGATCCAATTAAATTAAATTTCAATTTTGTGATTATTTATGACGTGTTGAGAAGCCAAGGGGTACAAGTGATTTTTTTCTTAGCACAGTTAGGTGAAGTTAATTGTGAGAAAAAATACACAAAAACTTGGTTGCCAAGGGATACGAGTGAGTCTCATTTCCGTACTGACATCGAGTGGAAAATCAAATGCACTACTATACAGGTGGAACGAAACCCTTAGAACGGGCTCGCGGGGTACACTTCCTGGGGCAGGGACTGTAAGCGATCAGCTTTTCTCCTCTACCACCAGAAGGGGATGGACGAGAAGGATAAGGAAAGGAGGCGCCGCCGCGATGAGAGCCCGACGACGACGCCTCCAGGGGAAGGACGGGGAAGGAAGGGAGAGGACGAGGAATCCTGCACCGTCACAAGGCGGGCAGGTCCTACCATCAGCGAAACCAAGCATACGCAATTAATATACTAACGATCTTGGAGGAGTATTCTATGAGGAAGAATACTCCAACGATCAAATCGTTAGATACACTACTATACAATTGATCTCGTTTGTTTTCTCTACCTAATTTCCGTACCGAACTCTGTATAGAAAAAAGAAATCACTTGTACCTCTTGGCTTCTCGGCCACTCACATTATGACTATATTATCACATGGCTTTAATATTGGAACTCCTAAGTCATGAATCCGAAGATCGGTGTAACGGAGCTCTCCTCTTCCACTCTCTTAATGCAAACCTTTTCATTTTTATGCATTTCTTCTCTCTTACATCCTTAACAAATTGTCCTATGTAACTCACAAGGAGTCGTCCTTTCCTCTCGTCCACGTGTCCCTCGCCAATTGTATTCTCCAGGCCGTCATTATACTTGCATTTCCTGTACGAATAATACAAATGAGAAGCTTTCTTTTTTCCTCTGCCCGTCGTATGCCTCATTGTTTTTTCATACATTCATGGGATCATTGAAAAATGTTTGTATAGAAATAGTGCTGTTTTTTTAATTAAGCACATACTATTCGCTTCGTGAAGTCATGTACTGACTATATTTGTTTCATTTGAGAGGCAAAGCGATATCCATGGAAGCGTGAATAAGCATTATTTGTAGCGGACGGTTTCTGCTGGATGAAAGAGTGGAATTAATCTCCCGGGGTTGTTCCAGATCTTGCTGAGGAGATCGGATCGGGATTGCTATTCATTTGCCGGCCCTGTTTCCATGTCCTTGAAGGACTTTCAGCGTTATGGAACTTTTATGCCCTGACTGAGATTGCGAGATCAGTAGAGAGAGGAATTCTTTCGCATTAAAGATCAAGACTATATTCACGCTAACGATTGGAAAGGATTTCAAAAGTCTGCACTTTCAAATGAACCTCCTCGATCCTGGCGTACTGACATGGGGACTGTTTTGAGGAGGACCAACGGGGAACATGCATGAAATTCGTTCATCATGCTAGTAAGTCTCACTGAATAGACAACTTTCTCACGAGTCCAAATATATAAGCCAAAACTCTCCTAGTATTCCACAATCGCCATTAAGTGTTCATTAAAAGTGCTCGAATATCGCTGGAAGTCACGTGACCTGAAACGCCTTCTGACGTCGTCGGACGGTACACCATTCACTTCGCTAAGAGAGTAGAGCCGTAGAGCCTTGAATACAAGACATCGAAGGAAAAATAGCAATTATTTTTGCCAAATTTGCGTTTGAACCCCTGTGTCGACCAATTTTTTATCCACTTACTCAGTCTGTCAACAGTGGATACCGTACCGTGACGTCACGCTCCGATGACGTCGTGTTTTCAAGCAGCCGATGAAGATGAAGAATCATAACTTAGCTAAAAAAAATTATTCATCCGCGAGATTTTCGGCGAGTACATTTGAGGTAGAGACCTTCTTATTATAATTATTTTAAAAAATTGTTCACGTTCCCCATTCTATCCGATAGAAGTCTGATTCTTGGGCCCGGAATATTATATTCGCGAATACTACAAAAAAATACCCTCAAGTAGGAATCTAAATGTTTTGTCACTTGCCCCGTATTTTTAAATGTGTTTACAATAGTCGCCACTCGCGGCGCTGACGGACGATTTGATCCGGGTTTCACGGGGAAGTAAAGAATAATTTCGGGTATCAATCGAAATTTACGCACATTTTGACGTGATCTATCGAATTCATTACTTTTCAATGCTATTCCTTGCACTGACAAACATCATGCTGAAAAATATTGGAAAAAAGTGGATCGCATTGCACACATCATCGCGCCGCAGACATTTTTGAAAACTGATTAAAATGCGACCGAAGTGACAACAGAAGTCAACCTGCTTTTGGATGGAATGGGGCCTCCACTTGACTAAGTATTAGAAGGAGGATTTTTCCCTTAAAAGGCATACCTAAAGAAGACCGAATGGTGTAGACCCTATTCCATGTAATAAAAGGCTAATATCTGTTGCCACTTCGATAGCATTTTTATAGGTTTTTCAAAAATGTCCGCGGCGCGGTAATGATTGCAATTCGATACACTTTTTTGCGAATATTTTGCAGTATTATGTTTTTAATTGCAAGGAATATCATAGACAAAGCCATGAATGTGATAGATCACATAATAATGTGCTAAAATTTCGGTATTATTTATTATTTCCCCATGAAAATGGGATCACTTCGCCCGTCAGCGACGCGAGTGGCGACTTTTGCAAACCCATTTAAATGCGCAGTAATTGACAACATATTTAGAGGCCGACTTGAGAATCCTCTTTTTTATATTCGTGGGTATTGTGTGCAATACATTGAGGTTTGAAATTTTTACCGCTAGCTGAAATTAGATTGTTAGTTCAATACTTTGTGGCAGATGATAGCATCATTCTTTCGCATTAAAGATCAAGACTATTTATGCTGACGAGTGGATAGGATTTCAAAAGTCTGCTCTACAAATTTACTAGTCATATAATCAAAAGGTTTTGAAGAAATACTAAGAATAAATAAAATTGACTAACTCCAATTTAACTATGTGGTATTCCATTATAAGTTTTGGTTGAATAACTTTTACTCATTCTACTTATTTTAGGACATGAAACATAAGGATGATGATATGATAATATCCTACGCGTGGCATAGCGTAGAATAGTCTAAGTGAAACTGACTATTGCTCGTTTTTTTTAATTTGACCAGCTTTTTGCTATTTTTTTCTACTTTTCCCTGGTTTGATAACTGGGATGAAATCTTCTAAAATCACCTTTAATTTACAAACGAATGTTAATATGCACTATCGGTGATTTTCTTGAGTCTAATCAGTTTTTATACTATTTATTTTACTCATTTATTTATTTAATCCGGTCCACAAACAGCACGAGGGCAATTACAGAGGACTACAATAACAGGAGAAACAATTTAATAATATTAAGCAACGTAACCAATGATGAACAAAAAAATATTCAACAGTATTTACAAATAAATAACAAATATTGGTAAATTTCATAGTGTGTAAATATTTAATAGCTACACAGACTTGATACGTGCGTTAATGAATGAAAGATCCTAACCATGATAACAATAAATCGATGTCTCTGCATACTCTTGGCACAATAGGCTAACCGATAAGATGAAAAAAAAATATATATTTTTTGCGCGTGACTCGGTGGATATTGAAACAGATCCCGAGCGGAAAAGCGATTAATAATTGTCGGGAAACTTCGATGTGCTTCACATTTCGACGGTCTGAAAAGATGGGCGGGGCTGGAGGGAGAGACTGATTGGAAGGACGAGGAACGAACGGAAACAAGGGTTGAGGGGACGGAAGAGGAAGGGTAGAATGGCGAACCGATGACGGGGTAGCAAGATGGATAAGGAGAGTGAGATGGAACTTATTTTGGAGGCGAATTGAAAACAAAAAGAAAAAAAAAAGGTTTCCATGACTCAGGATGTTGTTTAAGAAAAAAAAATGTGATGAAAAAGTTGCGAGCAAAAAAAAAGAATATCGGAGCGAGCTCTTTTCCTTCCAACTTTGAGACAAATGAAGATTAATCCTTTTCTTTCTGGATCTGCCCTTATGTCTCCCATCAAAATCTCCATTCTTCGGAGAACAGTTTCTTTTCTCATCCCTCACTCTTTCTTTTAGTTAAGACTTCGCCCTCGCCGAAGCCAGCCACGAGCCCTTCCCATCCCCTCGGTATACGGTATGGATTTCCTAACTTTCCTCGCGAAAGGCAACCTTCTTCTTCTCCATCTACTCCTGGCCCGTAAGGAGAGGCCTCGCCAGAGACGAATTTATCTTGTCACCTTCTCAGCCACAATTTTCTTCCCCACAAGACACTACGGATTCTGACGCGGGTCTAGCTACGTCCAAATGGATGGCCAAATGGAAGCCGGAGGAAGTAATGCTTTCAGGGCGACGAAATAGGAAGTTATTGAGCTGGCCTCGAGGCTAAATTCAGTGAGAAATCAATCAATTTTGACCGTTAGTTCATCATCGCCGCCCTCAGGAGGGAAGGAATTGTATCAAAAATATTCTCTCTTGTTCGCGTTGTAGCAATTCGGTAACCAATCCATCGCACGGGAATATGTGGAAATGAAAATCAATTACCTATAATACTGCATTACAGCAATAACAGGTTTCATTTTTTTAATTACCTAAATCGAAAGATTATTACTGGATTATTATATTTACCTGGAGTGCGTATTTCGCGCTTTTAGATTTTTAAATTATGATATCTATTTTTCGCGGTTAGATGAAAAGTGAAAATTTTCAAGCGCGCGAAAACCCGTCGGCTAAAAATGAATGCTGGGAAAAGCCTGTGTGACGTCATTCTGGTTCCGGCTGCCGCTGTGTGAGGCCACCTTTGACAAGTGGATGGCAAGGAAGATCTCGAACGAAATATATGGAACAGGTAAAGAAAGATGTGAAAGAGAAGAAATATGTTGGTGTGAAAAGATTAGCTTATCGGAGAAATGAGAGAAGAGCTACGTTAAACTAATCTTAGGATTATTGACCAGTGATGATAATGATAAAAAAAAAAAAATTCCGTCAATTTGGAGTATTTCGGCACACGTCGCTTGTCTCTGGATCGATTGAGCATTATCTTGAAGTCAGTAAGTACTAGCCATTCTAAATTCAACTCACATGTGTCCGATGTCAAAATGAGAGGGCCAAAGATTTGGCAGGAACATTAAAAATGATGTGGCTAAAACTACTGCCGAGACAGGCACATTGATGGAGAAGAGGCTACGAAACCGGTCTCTCGGGGGACGACGTTACAGCCGGCTTTTCATAAATGACGACCTCATCAGCAAGTCGATATTTTCGGTGCTTGTACAAATTATTTTTCAATCAGATCTCACCCTTATTTATGTCCCATCCTACGCGCTCAATATTTCTCAAGGAGCTTTTTTTTGGCATGAAAGGAGAAATCGTTTTTCTAGAATCCCCAACTTCATCAATCAATCATTCATCAAATTTAACTTTTTCACTGGATTTCTTGAGTTAACAAAGCTAACTGGTTCGCAAAAAGGTATTACTTGTCGGAATTATTGTGTCCTATATATTTTTAACTATAATCAAGAAGTTGGACTCGACGCGTTACAGATTGGACTCAACAGAGATATCGTGGGACGCCAATTTGTAATCATTCATGAAACTTAATTACTGCTTACAGATTTTCGCCTCTTTTTCAACATTTTAAAATAGGCTCAGTCATGGAAATCACACAATTCAGATTACTATAAATTAAATTCAGTGATAACCATTTAAAAGAGTCGTTTAAACGTAACATATTGGACGTTTTTCAATCTGGTCGAATAGTGGTAATATTATTTGCTGGTTAGTTTTAGAGGTTTATCCATATTTTTTGTAATAATTTATCCTCGGCAGCCAACTTTAAACCTTTAATAGTGGAAATTATCAAGGTTTGGGGCAACTTGTTGCGTAAATGTTCTGTTTAATGAAATACGAAGCGGAGTTAAACCGTATGTTTTTCACCATTACCTTGAACATGCGTGAAGTCTACAGCGCTTAAATCTAAACGCTGTCAAAATCCAGTTTATTACGCGAAAGGATGAAGTTCGACATGAAAAAATATTTTTTCATGGCGAACTTCATCCTTTGGGGTATTTAACTTTGCACCCATGCCCGTGACTGCGTACAAAGTTGTTTCTGCAGTGCTTTCCAATTTATAACATTGGCTTCTAGACGAAAGTTATTAATCAAGGGAAAAAAATCTCTACACAACAAATAAACTATACACAATTTTGGAAAATTAAAGACTAATCTGATTATAAAATATTTTGTTTTTTTTTTTTACAATTATCCGTGTGTGTACAACCTAATTTAAATATAATTCATGATTTCTAAACTATATGGTATACAGTTATCACTAGTTTTCATGTCATATTGCCAACATGTCTATATTCTGATAATGTGGACATTTCATTCATTCAACAACAGAACCCCTCCCTGGCCCTCATTAATTCACTAAATGAATTATGAAATATTTTGATGATCTAGAGTGTGGAAATGAATGAATTTTAAGGTGCTGGGTTAACTATACCCCCTATTGTAAAGTCGGGAAAGGTAGGCGTTGAATGTAGTTTAATCGTCTTCGACGGATGACCTAGTTCCCTCCCATCTGATGCGGGGGCGTCACATACGTCGGTTTTCGCTTACCTCGAACGCAGATCTATTTTAATAGTAAAAAATGGTATTTTTGGATGGAAAAAATTCACCAGCCCTTAACAATCAGTTCTAAAATAAACGAAAATCTTTCTTTCCAAAAATACCAGGTGTTTCAAAATGAATATGGTATTGTATGATATTTGGGGGATGCGACCGACAGCTAAGGAAATTTGAGCCATGGGGGATGAGTAGGTTAGGAAAGGTGGAGAGAAACCCGGCGTCGGCATTGACAAGTTATTTACGTAAGGCGCCAAGGGGACTACGGATTAACGTCCCATCCGACGGACGGAGTGTTGAGCTTTTTGTCCTCCACACAACGTTCAAGGAGAAATTGGATTACCTATGATAATTCTCTGCCTCCGCCTGGATTTGAACTAGAGTCCACAGGGTGGGAAGCCAACACTCTAGCCACCACAGCAACCCGATCCCACTCTCTCTTCGAAAATGTTCTAAGTAAACCAGTTGAGAAAGGCTGAATATGTTGATTCCTTTATTGCGAAGGCATGAATATCTCCTGACGTATCCACTGCACCAACCCGAACCCCACCTAGCCCGTAGTTTTCGTGTTTTATGATCGAAGACATCAGGATGGATGAAAAATTTCCGACCCATCATCTATGATCAAGTCAAATCCTGAATGGATGTTGATACGCTTTGCAAATGCCGGCATGTTCCTCACAATCTTCCTCGCAAACCGACCGACCCTGAATTCACGATTCTCGACTGCATGAGCTCATGACGCCTGCTCTCAACGGGATGAGCCAAGTGGACCACGGCTTGACGTCCCATCCGACGGACGGAGTGTTGCGCTTGAAATGTCCTCCACGCATCATTCAATCAGGGATAGGGCAATCCATGAAAATTCTCTGTCGCCGTCGGGATTTGAACCCGAGCTCACTTGGTGGGAAGCCAACACTCTCGCCACCACACTAACCCAATCCCCTTCAACATGAATAGCGGGATTTTAACGCTTCGTAATATCTATTACACAGAACTAACAGCTATGAATCATAGATCGATTTGTTTGTTGACATTAGTAAGTATGTGCGCGCAATGAATACGTCACCATTCGTTAGAAGGCGCTAGTAGCAAAGATGGCGACTTGTGAACAGAAAGATTTTTTGTATTTTATACTTTGCAAATACAGAATCGTGCAAACGTGCAATCTGTATTTGTAGTTAAATGCAATCTACCCACTGCAAGGTGAAAATCTTGAATTAATAAACAGGATTTCAGGAATTGTGGAAAAAATTACTAGTGAGACACTGGTTGAACTATTTGAGTTACTCTTTCATTTGTGGTTTTTATTTTAGTTAAATAAATACTACGAAGTTTAAAACCTCGTTATTCATTTTGAAGCACCCGGTTTAATATGAAATATTGTTGGAAGCCGGCGACACTGCATAAAGCCATATTCAGTGTCGAAAATCATTTTTCACGGCACTTCGCATATTCGTCGTGAGGACTTGAATTTCAGAGGAAACTCAAAGACGATGTATTTTAGTTTCGAAGAAAATATAGGTCTCAAAATATCTTTCAACAAGAACCATCTATTTTTCCGTGTCTCGAGCGCGAATTTCTCCGGAACCCGAAGTTTCACTTTGCAAAAGTCCACTACTGAGTTTTGCACACTTCTGTTCCATAAGTTTTATTCACAGGAGATGGTCGTTACTTTCGTGGCAATTAATATGAACTTCTCGACTGAGTTCAAGATGACGCGTGATATGAAATTTTGGGGCCTCATTTAAGTTTCCCTTCTTTGCGAGACAAATTGAGCTACTTCGCAAACTTCTCGGAAGTGTGTGTCTTCTTTGTCAAACATTCCTTGCAGGATTTGATTCTCTTTACTACATTTTAAAATCTTTATTTGAATTCCTTAAATATTCAATAAAGCAGTTGTGGAATTACTCGGTTACTGATATCAATTATTTGGTTCATTGAAATTGGAAAATATTTTATGCACAATAAGAATGTGATATTCGTGAGAAACTTTGGGTATTTGTGTTAACCAACTTAAGATCTGTATTCCGAAAATTTTATCTAGGAACTTATTTTACAAAAGACAATATTTTACAAAAAGTTTGGAAGAGAAAAATACTTCATTTTATGGATTGCAAAATTACGTACATAAACATTGGTGACAATTTTTTTTGTCATGTATGATATAAATGGGTTACTGAGGCAACATAAAAATATGTTTACTGTTTGTTACTGATGTTTGAAGCATGTTCCAAGAAAAGAGAATTTAGTTTAGAAAAGAAAAAATATTTAAGAATCTTGTGCCACAAATTAGGTCGAATTTTGATCATGCACTTAGGATTTTCACTTTCATTATTTTATCGATGATTATTATTTTTACTATCTTAATCATTGTAAAATGGTATTTATGAAATTCTAAACACAAATACCCAATTGTCTGATCTCAAGTGATAGAATATGCACAATGAGATAGTTGATTAAAAGCGGATTCAGCCTTGTTATAAAATAAATTAGAAGATATCTTTTTATAATGCTCATTAAAGTATATCTTATCCTGATAGAAATCGTATTATTGACAACATAGCTTTATTTGAAAGTAAATAGCTTTTTCAAATTCTTGAAAGTCAATGGTTGGATCCACCATACTGCCTAAAACCCCGTTGGTAATATGTTTATCGGTTACCAAGCCATAAAAGTACTAAAAATTGCACTTTAATAATGTGAACGGTTAGAAAAAAGGTTTCAACTGAACAAGACTTCTTCAAAATCCTTATTGGCTCGGAAAACCTGTAATATTTCCATTCAAGCTTGGCCTATTATTTTGATTAAGTAAGTTACTGGAAATCCAAAATCGAATGCAATCGGTAAGAAAACAAATCACTGAAGTAAACAGAATAAATTTATTTTTCATGTATGTTAGCACCAGTCATGTTTTAATCAGAGTATGATGGTAGCCCCAAAACTATTCCACCAAGGGATACCTATATATTCCGCAATTATTAAAGGGTTTTTGCGATGTAATGTATTTTAATATGAAAGGAATAAAATTATACTATATCATTTTTTTTCCAAAGAAGTGTTAGAGGGTAGAATGTTGGGTAAACGAGGGAGAGGAAGGAAGAGAAAAATATTTTTTTAAGGTAGATTGAAAGGAAGTAGGCCTTACTGTGAAATGAAGGGGGAAGTTCTTGAAGGAAGGGGAGGCTCCCAGAATGATTCTCAACTACTCCATGGAAACCTACCTTAATCGGTAGAATGCTGTAATAATAATGGTTCTGAATATTGCGGCAACGAATCTAAATAGCTATGCCGAAAGAATTCTCTCTGAGACTTCCGTTGAGTATACACCTTTATTAAATGTTGCTATTATATCCTTTCCTCAATTCGCTATAACCTCAGTCACTCGCACGTTTGTGGGTAGAACCAACGCTTGTTGCTGTCCTCATTAAATAGTGTCAGCGCTGCCAACGCCAACAGTTTTCCGTATTGCGTGGGCCATCCACAGCGTCTTCATTTCCCTTTTCCTAGGTTAATTAGCGGAAAGTCCCTTGAGTCTAAGGCTACATATACTATATTTACCTTCCGTACTGCTTCCGAAGAGGCTATCTACCCATTGTACAACGCAGGATAAATTAACGTTTCGCCCGATCGCTAATTGACTACATCCAGATGTAGAGCGGCTATCATTAACCGAACAAAATTCGCTAACTCTTGATTAACTTTGTGTTATTCCATTATAAGTATTCCTGGATATCAAGCAATTACTTATACCACTAATTGTTTTACAGAGCGCGACCCGGGTTTCAATGAATTATCATCATCAATTATATTTATGAGTTATCCTCATCATTAATTAATTTTTTTTTTGTTTTCAACAAATCATAATTTGCGCCTGATGATGATAATTCATTGGAACCCGGGTCGCGTTCTGTAAAAAAATAAGTGGTATATGTAATTGTGTGATATCCAGGAAAACTTATTATTGACCGTTTCTTTTCAAAGAAAATAAAAGAGTATAAAAATATGTACTTCATTTTATAGATTGCAAGATTACGAAATTACATAACTAATAGTAATAAATTGTTTTCTCATGCAAGGTATAGTTGAGTTACTGAGGCAGCATTTATAAATTTTGATCATTTGTTACTGGTGTCCGTAACATATTTCAAGAGTATTTGGAAGGAAAAATATTTTTCGATTTTGCTCCGCCGATTAGGTCGAATTTTTAATCAAGTACATGGGATTTTTATCTTAAATTCTTGGTTCAATGGTAATTGTGAATATTTTCAATAATCTTAAAGTCATATTTACGAAATTTCAGCCTAGCTGTTTCAATCCAAGGGATGAAATTTGCACAATTACATAGATGAAGAATAGCGAACGCCATAATATTCAGCCTAGGCATTAAAAAAATAACCAGGATAAAGTACAATTTTTGAAAGTATATCTTTTATGAGCATTAAAGTGTATCCTTTAGCAATTGAAATCGTGTTATATGCATCATTAGTTTATTTGAAAATAAATAGCTTTTTCAAATGGATAAATGTTTTCCGGTTTAAGGCCGCGAAGATTCATTTTGGTGGACGACAGTTTCGGTTGCAGTCCAGCTACCGTTTGCGGGTTTTAATGATTTAGAAGAAGCTATGAATTTAACATTTCGTCCGATCACTAATTGACTTCATCCATATGTTCCGAGGAGATCCATACGTCGGTTACTTCATAAGAAACCGTTAAGCACATTCAACTCTTCGTTCCGAGTGAAAAAGTTGTCGCTTGAATTATCTTTTAAAATTTTTCTCCGTCATTCGACTCGTGCCTCTAAATTGGCAAGGCAGCCATCCCCATAATTAAAAAGCGATTCCGGCCGGAATTAACATTAAGAGTTGCGGGCCGCGAAATCTTGATTAATGTAGCCCTCATTATAACCGGAACGTTTTGGTATCCATTCGCATGATTTTCGAGCATGAGTTCTCGCAATCAGTAGTCATTTGTTAACGCTTAGTCAGCAAATTCTCACTTTTTTTCCCCCCCGAATCACCTCACGCTGAAGTTTTCCTCGGTGGAGAGGCAGCTTTACAGAACTCTATATTACTAGGCTTGTGAGGTGATTGCATGGATCTAAAATTCAAGGAATCGATTCGACGAATAGCAATCCGATTCAGACTTCTGCTAGTAAAAAATTTTAATTAACCATCAATGTCACAATTTTTTAATCTCAACATCTGGCGCGTTCGTGGGCGTATTAAAATTCCATCGGTAAACCATATTCACCCCAGCCAGCCCGTCAGCAATGCAAAAATTGTGGAGCGCGTTTGTTTGTGTTGTGCAAGTAGTGTGTTGTTTGAATTAGCATTAAAATATATATTAATACTGAGAACATCGATCAAGACATTTTTATGCAAAAAACTATTTTCAGAGCAAGTATTTTTTGCTATTTTCTATTATGTTGTCTATTTTTTCATTTAATTTCGTTATTTTTTCTATTTTGTTAGCAAAGTTTTTGTTTCGACCCTTTAAATTTTGATATCTTGCGGTGATAGCCCTGAATTTGGTAAATCTCTTACCAAAAAGGTTACCATTGTCGTAAGCCTCCAGAAAGATGTCGTAACTGTAATTCATGCTAGTGGTTAAAAATATTGAAATAGATTTTGCTATAGAGGTAGTTTTGGAACGCGAATTTATTCCAAATTATTAATTGAACTCTAACCAGGGTTAGACACATAGGTAAGCTTTTTTTACGAAGTTTTTAATCAGTTTTTCGATGCATTCAGCTAGATTTTGTCGAGTTATTACTTTTTTCGTCATTTAAATTCCATTATTCAGTAATCCCAATATGCAAGGAACACTGGAAGGCTTATATTACTTCCCGCATAATTCTACTAACATTCGGACCTGAAAATCATTTTGAATCAAATGAGTGTTTTTTTCCAACACTCAGTTTTAATGGAAAACTCATTCATTATTAATCCCAGTTTTCTCCGTGGAGTTAAAAGGTTTATATAATCAAAATTATTGACGTACTTTATAAAATGGACTCATGTTATATTATGCAACGATATAATCATATTCATATATTTCCTACCTTCATCCCTCAAACTAGCTGCATGCATAAACTGAAGTGACATCTTTTTCTAGTATAGCAAAGACAAATTTGGAAATCAGATTCTCACTCAACTTACTAGAGAGAAGCTTCAAAATAAGCTCCATAGTTCAAAATACCATGCCATTTCCCTTACCTCTTGAACCATGTGTAAGAAATTTGGAATTCAAAATAATCCATTATTAAGGCAAGCAGTTTGCTATCAAAATATACTATTGTTACCACAAGTTGCAGGTTATCAAATAAACTAGTGTTAAATTAAATCACCCTTGAAGAAAGCTGAAACATTCAAGTGAATTTGATACATCTTTTCAAGTTTCTCATATAATTTCAGTTCAAAGTAATTGGTATATGCAGCGATAAAAATAAAAAGTTATGTATTCCTGATTTTAAATGAATATTAATGATTTATTTAGATCTCACATGATGACTTTTAATTCCCATTTAAATGGTGTGCCTCATGGTGCGGGTAATTCGTAAAAACATGCAATAGCCTTAAACCATAAACAGTGGGCGTGGATTACTTATAATGATAATGAATGAAATATATAATTAAAGACTCTATACGACGTCAGTAAGATATGTTTGAAAATTAGCTTGTTTACCCTCTATGAATGCTAAGTGCAATTAATAATTCCAAAATATATGGATGGTTGACTAACGCATTTTTTGGTAGTCATGGTAGCCTTGAATCTGCCTGAATGAACATACTTTACCTAATTGTTTTTGGTTTTACTTTAGTACATTTATGATAGTAACTATCTTTTTAAACACGCAAGCATGCACGAGGGAAGTGATAATTTTGCCGATAGCAAGGTAAAATCTGCGTATTTCTTAAAACAACAAAAAAAACGGATTAACAGGCTGAGTAAATCTGGAAAATCCATGCCTTTCATGAAGCAAGCACCTGAAATCGTTGTCTTCCTCTCAATTTTAAATATTGTATTACTATTGGCTTCAATCCGGTTATGAACCTGTCAACGTGTTGACGAGTATCCATCCTGAAATTTGATGACGCTACGTTGAAGGGGAAAGTGTGGAGGGAGGTTGAAGGAAAGGTCGCGAACATTTCGCTGCTGACGTCACATTTCGTCGCTCGTCGAGTTCGAAGTGCGCCTTTAAAAGGATACAAGGTGTTACTCCATGCTCGGAATTTTTGGGTCAGGATATTTTTTCCCCTGAAAAAAAAGAACATGATTTTCGTGCACACTCCTGAGCTTTCAATCCCCTAGATGAGGAAAAATACATGTAGACTGTGAAATATGACGCGGGAAATAATAGTCATGAAAATATATCTACATACGAGTACCTATATAAAAGAGGATATCTGTTTGTTTGTCCGCTATGCTTTTCCATACGGCTCCACGGATTACAACTTAATTTATTACGTAGATTAATATCATACTCTCAAAGTCTTTAGTGCTGTTTTTGGTTGCCTCCAAGTGGTACCTTGCTTCGTTTCCTGATTGCTGTTTGATACGTCACGTCATAAATCTTCTGCGATTGGACATCCTGCCGGGTAGCCACTCCTCTGAACACGCTCGAAGAAAAAACACATAACTTTAATTAAATATTCAACACTTAACTATTAATCCTCTCGGTGCAAACCTTTTTGCCGGGGTTTGCGTTTGTTCAGGACATTTTTGGTCTATGCACGTTCGGACGCAAATAATGAACAAAGTTGTGGAGTAGGGTATATCCTGATCCTGTGCACGGTATAGGGAAATCGTTCATCATAAACCCCCGCCGAAAGCGTCCTGGTAGCGCAACTGGTAGAGCACCTGCCCGGCAACCAGGAGGTTCTGGGTTCGAGTCCCAGCCAGGCCGTATTTTTACCCTCTGATTTCTGGCTTTTGTCCATCTACCACAGCACCGTTGTCCTCGCCCTTTTTACAGTCTTTATATCAACTCACCAACCTGTCTGTTTGTCTGGTACAAATCTTGTAACTGAAATTTGACTCACTTCCTGTGAAGCAAAAACGCTGAAATTTTGCACACTTCTTCATTTCCGATGACAATACATGAAAATATAACTTTTTCTCTCCAACCCCCCTTTAACCACCCCCCAGTCAACCTATAGCCCCCCAAAACATGTTTTTGATCAAAGAAGTTCCAAATGGTCGATTTTCGTGTTTTGCGACCACAGTAAAAGTTATCCACCATAAAATTTCCCATCGACTCAGCCCTAGCTTGGGGGATTCGTCTTGCTTTACTCGGCGAGACCCCGCTTTCGAAAATTTTTCAAAGTCCCTCCGTCGTCTCGGGTCCGGCTTCGGACTTAAAAAAAAATTTCGTCCGAATTCCGTCGTCCCAGGTCCGGACTCTGGACTGAAATTTTTCGGCACTTACAATTAGATTTTTTTCGAAAATCGTCAAAAAAATTTTCTTCCCTTCGCGCGCGGGCAGATTCGTAGTAATGAATATAGTGACTTTTTTAATACGTCACTTTTGGTTTTTCGGGGTCACTGAGTTTTTTTGCTTTATGTCATATATAAACGTTGCTCATCCCCTGTAATCTAAATATAAAGGCTGGTTTTTAAAAAAAAATTTTTTATAAGAGCTTATTTCATTATATGTTCGTATCCCTTTAATTGACAAGTAAGAGAAGAAAGGGATAGGAAAAAGCACGAGGACAACGGTGGCTTTAGTTGAAAAAAATTATCACCAGTTCAAGATAAGGTGCCGTTCACAAAGGACAAATGCAAAGCAGCTCTCCTTCTTGAATAGGACCATAAGGGACTGGAATGACCTACCAGCAAAAATATTTGAGCCCTTCCCAAAATATTTACATAATTTTAAAAAGCTGTTGAAGAAGGTTTCCTTATGATGTTCTCAATTTCTTTTTGCATCGTATGTTCATGTTACCACCAGGCAAATGGCCTACTGGTAACAATGTAATTATGATAATAATAATAATAGTAGTAGTAGTAATAAAGTTAATAAATCACAAGTTAATTGATACCAAGACCCCATACCATGAATACCACCCCGAAACAGTGCTTGAAAACAGCGTATTTAAAATATACTACGATTTGCCTATCCAAATAGATAAAATTATAGTTAATAATAGACCAGATATAATGTTGATTGACAAGAAAATAGAACATGTTACATTGCTGATATTGCTGTACCACTGTCGCATAACATTGAAAAGACATTAGCCGGAAAAATAAATAAGTACCAAGATTCGGCAATAGAAATAATAAGAATATGAAATATGGAACAGATTTATATAGCTCCAATTGTCATCTCTGCTATCGGTATGATCCCAAAACATATACAAAACAGTTTCAAAATACTCAACCTTCATCCAAATACATACATCAAATTACAAAAGGTTGTAAAAATTTTAACCTTTCATATCTCGATAAAATTTCTCAATGCAATAGAACAGTAAAGAGTTACGTTGGTGAGAACCCGTGCTCTTTAAACAAAATAACCCAGTGAAAACTGAAGAAAATTTAAAGAAAAAAATAAATAATAATAACAATCCCTTATGTTCAGACAAACCGAACACAGTAGTGCCTTTTTCTCCCATATATGAGAAAATGCGCTAAAAAGAAACTCTTTCGACGTTCGTGAAACTGTCTTGTCTCCGGATGTCCATCTGTACTTGTCCGTCCATTTATGTAATTCCTCCACGTCTTCTCAAAAAAAATCCTCCATAATTTCGGTGAAATATATTCCCTTTCCCTATCTTCCTTTTCCTCCTCTACTTTCGTACATATTTCACCATGTCCCATCCTCCCTTGGGGCAAAGTAGGTACACCCAAATTCCACGGACGAATAATCACCATTGAGAATAACCTTCGAGTGCATGAAAAAAAAATAATGACTAAAGAGCTGATGTTTATGTATGGTGAGGATAATGACGGAGCGAGAGATGAAAAAAATATATCAAAAGGATCAAATCTCTTCCTCCACCCCCTGCCATATTCACCAACCTCCCCAATTTTTCGGTGCACATAGCCCTCCAGAAGCTTAAAAGCTTTGTCACCATTCGTTGGAAAGTAGGACAAATTGACAAACTCCACCAAAATCAATGGAACAAGGACGGGAGCAGCCAGTTGGCGACTCGCCAGATTGGAAGGAAACAAAAGATTGGGGGGGGGGGGGGAGATGAGAGGGGTTAGAGAGGGAGGCAGGTGGCGCCTCCGTTCGCCCCGTGGCGGGGAGCTGAATTTCGTCCCCACGCCAAAAAAACTCGCGACTTCTCCCCACCCCTTGCATATTCACCCCCTGCCAACCTCCATTCCGTCCTCCTACCCACTCGGATGCGTGCTCTTACTTCCGCCTAATTGCCCGATTACTTTCAACCCAAGGATCGCGGTACCTCAAATGCTCCATAGGCATATTCAAGGGACTGCATAGAGGAGGCCAAATCCATCCCACTGATTTCTGTTGCCACTTCGGTCGCATTTTAATCGGCTTTCAAAAATATCCGCGGCGCAGTGATGAGTGCAATGCGATCCACTTATTTCAATATTTTGAAGTATGGTCTTTGAAAATGCGAGTAGTAGCGTTGAAAAGTTATGAATTTGATTGATCACATTACCGTGAATTGAAAAATTCAAATCAATCACCATGAATTTCTCCCTCAAATCAAATCACCATGAATTTCTCCCTTCTGAACACTCCTAACTATACTTAAAATCCCTGTGAAGCTTGGATCCAATTGTCCGACAGCGAGTGCGCTGACTTTTGTAAACCCATTTAAATGCTCAGTGGTCGACAACACATGTAGAGGCCGACTTGAAGATCCTTTTTTTTTAATATTCGTGGGCATGAGAATAAAAGTACGGCAGCAGCAGCACATTCATGGTTTTGCTTATATTTTATATTTTGGGGTAGTTTCAAGGTCGCGGAATAATCGATGAAGGATTCGTTTGGAGGAAATTTTCAGCAATCTTGGTGGTATGGTGTTAGGAATAAGGAAGCAAAGAGTAACTATAACTGCATGCATGAGCATTCATATAAGTCATTTTTTTGTGTATGTTACATAGTTTATTCACTCACTCAGTGATTCAACCCGAAGGTTGGTTTGTTTGGGTTAGGGTACAGCTCACACCGGACTAGGCCACTGGCGTGTGATCTTCACAAATTCAGGGTAGTTTATTTCTCTGGGCCACATCGCACTTCGAAGAGTTTAATTCGGGGTGTCCGAAGGCTTCACCCAGGACTTGAACCAGGGATGCCTTGATCAACAGTGAAGTGCTCTACCGTCTAGGCTACCACGCTCCCCGAATGCCAAATATAGTTTCAAAAAATTATATCTTTGAAACAGGTTTTTCGATTTTCACTTGAGCCCATCTTGAACATTATAATAATGTGTAACACATTAGTCTCAGAAATAAATTTCTTACTAACATGAACGTTCCCATGGGATAAGACCAATTCATAGCATGCTATTTGGAGGAAGGGACAAACAGTTGAGGTCATCTGCGCTCTGAGGGAAGGGTGGAGAGAAACCCGGCGTCGGCATTAGCCTGCTTTTAACGAAAGGCGCCAACGGAACCACGGCTTGACGACCCATCCGACGGACAAAGTGTTGTCCTTGAAATGTCCCCCACACAATAGGCAAGTAGGGATCGGACAGTCTCTGAAAATACTCTGACAACACCTGGATTTGAACACGAACCCACGGGGTGGGAAGCCAACTATCTAGCCACCATTCCAACCCGATCCCCTGTAGTAATGCTACAGAACCATTCCCTTGATACGTGGGAATCGGGGGGATGTAGAGTAGATAGTGTGTTTACTTCCCACCCTGTAGGCCCGGGTACAAATTACGGCGATCAAGGAGATTTTTCAGGAACTGCCCGATCCCTGCTGGAATACTTAGGGGAATGAATTTTAAGTTCAGCAATCCGTCTGTCATATGGGACGTTAAGCCGTGATCTCCTTTGCACCTTTTGTGAAAAGGTCGACTTTACATAGTTTAAACGTTCTTCTGATTTGTAACCTCTTCAATATGATAGCTTTATTTATGTGATTTTACGTTATCCACCAACTGTCGTATATTTTAGCCAGTTTTTTATAAGCACTCTTAATATCCTTGCATACCCTAATACATCTCTAAATTCTTTTTCTCATTCAAGCAGTAACAAGCTAAATTATTTTTACGCAATGAAAATGCTGAGGTGGGGCATGCGTATCGAAATTTTTTTAGCACGACTATTCATAATTTTTAGAGTATACACTCGAACTGCATCTCTAATAAATTTTGGTGTAACCCCATTTTAATATTTGGGTAGATTCAAGGTGGAGGAGTAATCGATTAAGGATTTATTTAGAGGTTTTTCAATTTTTCTGCAACCATCCATTACATTATGTAACAATGATTCTCCTTGATACTTGGGAATCGGGTAGATATAATGCAGGTAGCGTTTTGACTTCCCATTCTGTGTGTAAGGCTTCAAAGGAGATTTTTCAGAGATTGCCCGATCCCTGCCTCAGTGCTTGGTGGAGTTTATTAAAAGTGCATTTGACGGTCTCGGTGGCGGCGGCGGGTAAAGTTTTCTCCTGCCACACGAGAGGTCGCGGGTTCGAGCGAGGTTGTCCCTTTTCATTCCACAGGTGTTCGTCTACATTTAATAGTTATTGACTCGTTGAAAAACGCCGATGTAAAAGGGCAATGGTGCTGCTTTGCATTGTGTAGGAATAAATTTTTAAATTTATCTAAAAAAAAGTACAGCTCTCCGTCCGCAGGATGTTTTAAGAGATTTACTGAGTACGTACTTGGGATTTTTAGACGTTTATTCTTGAAAATTCTGTTGTGATTAGGATTTTGAAATTTGGCGCATGTAAGACTTATACATATTTATTATTTTTCCACGCATCATGGGTCGCTAACATTGACTTGCATTGCTAAAGAGATCACCTGCAGGTCGCTGATAGGTGATATTTTTCTCCTGAAGAAATAGGATCAAATTCTATAAGGCCTAGCTTCATGTATCTCATCTCCGTTCATTTTCGCCATAGCCCGGGGTTTGCAACCTTTTGAGAAGGAATAGCCAAAAGTTATGCAACCAAATGTGCAGCTAAATTTCGACTGTGCTATAATCTGACTACTAGCAATGTATTTTTTATAGGGACGCTCTATCTACCATCCTTGCTTTATTAATTCTTTTTATTTTGTTTGCAATATTTTTTATGTTTTGAAAATTAAATAATACAATTATTATTTTTGCGCAAGGAACTACAGCGCTGCAACATGGGATCGTAAGAGCCGCAAATTGATATCAAAAAAGCCACATGCGGCTCTGGAGTCGTAGATTGCCGTCCCCTGCCATATTCCATCAAAATACGAGGTTTTATTTGTATACTTCTGTATTTATTTTAAGTCTCTTGGTCCTAAGGATTCCTTTTTCAGACTGTATATATTTTCTGGTTTATTCTGCCAGAACTTTTGGTTAGTAGTGATACATTGGCAGTGTTAGTGCCCTCTAACACGAAAAACTCGGCTAACAACTGATAAAGTTCATTCTTCACTTGGACTAGTGTAGCTGAGAACCGCCATCGCTCTTTTTAGAACTTAAAAGTCTAAGATAATAATCACGTATAGTCGAGTCTAAGATAATAATCATATATGAGCTCCGAGTAGTGCTATCTGCAATCTTGAATCGCAAGAGGATGACAGAAGCGTCGTCGACTCAGCCAATAGACGTCTTCGACGATTCTAGAATGAGTGTAGGTCCCTGATTGTGGAGAAAGATATCAAACGGGTTTATTCCTGGAAGATTCTGGGGAAAGTTTGATGTAGATAAAGAAGCACCGCTGGAGGCCGCTACATAGAACGTGACTCAATTCCAACGTGCAAACCGTCTCGGTCCAGTGAGCACTCCAGCTCAAGTCGAGTCTAAGTTGTGATTCATATCATGGAAACTCGATACCCTAGTAGGGAAGGTACACATGCGGCGAGAGTGGGATCTGATACAACAAATAGTGAGCAATAAAAAATATTTTTTGAAATTCTTTTTTGAAAAACTTTTGTTGGAATTTTGACAGGAGTTTTTTTTTTTTTTTTTTTTTTTTTTTTTAAGATAGCCTTAAGATAATTTTGAAGTCCTTTTCATACGCACACGTTAAAATATTTTCTCTTAAATACTGTGCTGTATTTTGTATTGCTTCCAACTCTTTGCTGAAGCAACGCAAATACCGATATAGCATTTGGGAAGGACTAATCGGTGAATGTAGGCTTTGATGTGGGGACTCATGGAGTTTTTTTTATCCTTTTTCAGTTTTTATTCTGCCAGCTTATCGACTCTGAATATTTCTGTCATCGGAGATATAAATATATAAGCTGAGCAGAAAATTAAAAAATAGCATACACAAGAATGATTGTGATATTACACTTAAGTGGAGAAATGTGTAAAACAGAGTGAAATGCGCAAAAAATGAAACGGTTTTACTATATATCTCTGTATAGAAATATTCTGTTTGAGCATAGAAATCGAAATAGACTACCGCATTTATTTTTATATGCTCTCAAATTCATGTATCTAAAATCCTGGAGAGGAAAAATTTCTTTTCTAAACTTTGCAAAAAGTGCCAAAAACAACGAAAGCGCCACTAGTCTTCAATTCCAGAATTATATAAAATTGAAAAATCTGCTCATCGCATCTAGTGGTTAGGTCCCATATCGAGTAGTACTCCTGACTCTCGAACATGTTGGAGGACCACATCTTCGAAGTATCACCAGTTATATAAAAAAGCAGATGGCATTTTATTGTGACGGACGTTGGAGGCCGTATGGCTTTGCTCTGAGTCGAAGCCTTGAATGGCTTGACTGTGCGCCCCACTATCTCATAGACGATGATAAGGCACGTGGTGGAATAAGACGACACCCTCCTTCTCAAAAACACACCAACCATAAAATCACAATAGCCGGTGATACTTCTGCTTGGATTGACGTTTGTCGAATAAGCTGTAAAAATGATAAACAGCCTGTTTCACGAGAATTAAAACATCCTTTAGGAAAAACGTTTACTCTCTGAAGTCCAATTTATTGCATTTATTATTTCATCATCTATATTTATTAATCATCTAACATTGGTAGGATAAAATACTGGGTTTTACCTGAAGTTAATTGCAATTTAAACGTTTGCAAAAGGTAAAATGAATAGATTCACAGATAAGAGAGCGGAATGGAAAGCTCCGTTGAACCAGTCTCACGATTGCTGACTTATGGTGACGATGAAAAAATCGTATACAGTAACTTATTCTAGAAATAGATGAAGGGCTATTTTTGGTGATAAAGATATGTTTTCTAAGACCGACTGCCTTAAATGCAAAACTGAAAGTGATAACATATTTTAAAGGGGCCGAAAAAAAGTTATGCATGGCAAAAAATTTGCCTTATCCATAGGTCTAATGGAAGAGACTTCAAAGCAAAATTGGTAATGAGGAAATATCTACTCGTCCGTAGCAATTAAGGGAAGTGCGGAAACGACTTTCCGCATGTATTCCGCTCTATTTAGTGAATCCACGTGGAACCAAAAACGTTTTTCTGGTTCAGTTATCAATTTAACTAAATGTTTAACTAATTTTTTAAAACTAATTTAGTTAAATTGATAACTGAATTGATAACTGAATACATTCTTAATTATTTTTCTTTTGGAAGATTTTTCAAGCATAGCCTTAATTTTCTAATTAATTGAGTGACTTGAATAAAAATTATAACAATTATTACAAAAAAAGTTTAGAATTCTAGTTATCAATTTGTGCACTCTGTCAATAGTTCTCAGCAATAGCCTGGCGCTAAAATTGATAAAAGTTGGAAAACGTATTTATTTTTACTGTTTTTGCAATAGAACCACATGAGTATTTAGGGATCAATGAGGAGGCATTTTCCATGATATTTTTGCAATATTAAATGTCATTTCAACGCTAGTAATATTAATGTCTGAATATGAGTGGTAAATCGTTTAATTTGAAATAAAATATTATTTAGGTATCATTTTACTAGCATTATTTCATAGTGGAATAAAAATCTTATTTGCTCAGTGTTTATACAAAAAAGTTTACGCAAAAATATTTTACAAATTTATAGAATAATATTTGTTTTCACAAGAACAACTTAGTTAAAACACGACAAAATAATTAACTAGTTGTCTCTGCTTGAGAGGATCCTATGATGCCATATTATATTTACGGAGCATCTATACCTACTCTTTATGTCTTTTATTTGTTATCCACGTAAAAAAGTATTAATGCAAATAATACATTTATTTCTCCTGTAAACTTTGATCCAGGTGGCCAGTATTTGAAATGAGTATCTATGCATATAATGGGGTTTTTCCACTTAAAAAAGCTACTGATTGAGTCACCTCATATAAACTTCTGTACTGCTAATGATTACATTTCAATAACGCCATCGACGCGAGTTGTATTCCAATTTATTTTCCACAATAAAATAACTGACAGCACATTCCTCTTAAGGTGATGAAAAGTAATGGTCTATGTAAATCAAATTGCGTGAAAATGCGTTCGAAATCCATTAGCCTAATTTTCACCGTTAAATTCAAAGTTTATCGCAAAACCTCTTTCCATCGTCGCCTTCCGGCTGAAGAATTTTATGCTTCATGGATGATGCTGGCTATCAAAACATTTGATCATGCACATGCAGAAGGATCTCGCTTATGCACGCTGGTCGGAGATGTGGCGTTTGACCTCATCAAACTGATTATGTTGCCGCTTGCATAGTTATTTCAAAGCGTTCCAAATGGGTGAAGTTACCTCGGAAACACCCGATTAACCTTCATTAACGAATCAAGCCGGATAATCGAAGCGGCTAAAGTGGACGTCGGACCTTCAGCTATCATTCCATTCAGACCGTCAGGCATTCTCAAACACTCACCACGTCATTGGATTTAGTTTATTGAGTCTTCAAGTTTAATAATGATCTCCGTAAATTGGCCGAGTTTAGCTCTAACCGACTTCATTTTCTTATTATAACCGCAAGTGAAAGAAGGCCTGCGGGCATAACTTCTCGATTCGAACCCGTCCCACCAATGATTTCGTGCACCGCGTGAGATCAAATGCATTACTATTTTAATCGCATCGGCCTTGAAAAACGCGGCTCTACATTAAGTTCGAAAGTACGACTAGACTTTATCAATTATTGACGGAAAGGTATGAACCACGAATAATACAAAAGAGGACCCTCATTTGTTGCCACTCTCCGCACATTTAAATGGGTTTTCAAAAATCGCCGCTCGTGTCGCTGACGGCAATATTGATCCCTATTCAGCAGAGATATAACCTATGATCGGATTAATTTTATTCAAATTTTTACTGCACCAAAATTTATATTCCTTGTGATATGGTCGATCAAGTTATAATTTTTGAATGCCCCTTTCTTCGCAACTGCACATGCTATGCCGCAAAATATCGGGAGTGTGCACCCATCGCCTATCTATGGACATTTTTGAAAACCGATTAAAATGCGACCGAATTTGCAACAGAAATCAGCCTTATATGGAATGGAATTGGACCTCCTTTATGTTGTGACCATGGTAAGAACTCTTTTTGGTAGATTTATCGGAAAAATTAGAAACAAAAGAACTTTTTTTTACATCCTCTCTCTCTTTCCATTGACTGACACTCTTAAGAGAACGCAATACACCCCTTTAACCAGTATCTTTTCACTATTCATAACGTGTTTAAATACATCCCAATCGTTGTGTTGCCCACATTTTCTGGTTATAAAGAGTAAGGGATCAGCTTGGATTATGGCTAAAGGGATGATTTAAAGTGCAACTAATTCTTGGGGATCTGGGGGGTATGAAATACCAGACAAGGAACGCCAAGGGAGTTGTGGGGTTCCTCCCCCAGAAAATTTATGAGATAAATGGTTCAAAATGTAAATGGAGAGTTTTACGTCTGTGTGAATGGTTCAATGCTTTGGTTGTGAGTCATACCTTCTCCTAATATTAGTTACTAAATTTGTCACATTAAAATATTTTAATAAAAAATATTCCCTCAGCCCTGGGGGATTTAATCCCGCAAAACCCACCTCCACGCTGCGCCACAATAAAGAGTAGAAAAAGAGTTTAGCACTTTCTTGTAAACATTAACCTGCACCCCATGTTTGAAAAGGAAGATGCTGACGATGATCTATCATTCAATATTTTGCAATATGACCGATAATTGATTTAATTTCTAGGTGGCCTAAGGTGCCATTCTGCCTCAGTTTTGATGTAAAAAATTCACTCAGTATATTCCACACCATTAAGTCTTTGATCTCCTATCAGGGCTCATTTGCGCAGCATTTATTTTCAAGTTAAATTTACCATACCGAATATATTTGGAATTTTCTGGCTTCAAAGGCATATTGCCTTTATTTGGTAGGAATAGATTAATACCATAGCTTGTTTCATATATAGCGTGTATGTTCCGTGGTAGATGTTTGTGGAAGTAAATTTTAATCCTTTGGCCCACTTTGGTCATGGTTCACATCCTGCCAAACACGCCTGAAATTTGCATGGTCAATGTGCAGCTAGAAATTAAGGCTAGGGGGGTTTTAGTTGAAATTAATCCTAGGGAGTCTGGAGGATATGTAATACCCGCCAGTGTATGCAGGAGGTGCGGGTGCCCTCGCTCAGAAAATTTTTAAGATGAATGGTTCAAAATATTGAGTTTTACGGCTTTCTGAGGGATGTCTTATAAATCCTTACACTATTCTAAAAGTAATATTAATCCAATTAATTTAAATGGATTAAATGTAAAAATTTCTCTGAGATCTGGGGGGGGGGGTTAATCCCCAAAACTCCCCCCTCGTTGTGCCATTGTGCAGGGTTATATGCAGGGATGGCAAGTGAAACGAAACGAAAATGATTCGTTTCGACCCGGAGGGAAACGAAAACACGAGCACTAGCTTAAGTTTCGTTCCTGTACGAAATTAAAATCACCAAGGAGTTTACTTTCGAACCGGGACGAAACTTTACTCCTGGAAACGAAACTAAATTACTGAAAATTCCGCTGCTCATAGTTAAGTTTCGATCCCAGAAGTTGAGTGGAGGAGAATAAGCTCTTATAAAAAAATTTTTTTTAAAAACCAGCCTTTATATTTAGATTACAGGGGATGAGCAACATTTATATATGACACAAAGCAAAAAAACTCAGTGACCCCGAAAAACCAAAAGTGACGTATTAAAAAAGTCACTATATTTATTACTACGAATCTGCAGGCGCTCGAAGGGAAGAAAAATTTTTTGACGATTTTCGAAAAAAATCTAAGTGCCGAAAAATTTCAGTCCAGAGTCCGGACCTGGGACGACGGAATTCGGACGAAATTTTTCCAAGTCCGAAGCCGGACCCGAGACGACGGAGGGACTTTGAAAAATTTTCGAAAGCGGGGGTCTCGCCGAGTAAAGCAAGACGAATCCCCCAAGCAAGGGCTGAGTCGATGGGAAATTTTATGGTGGATAACTTTTACTGTGGTCGCAAAACACGAAAATCGACCATTTGGAACTTCTTTGATCAAAAACATGTTTTGGGGGGCTATAGGTTGACTGGGGGGTGGTTAAAGGGGGGTTGGAGAGAAAAAGTTATATTTTCATGTATTGTCATCGGAAATGAAGAAGTGTGCAAAATTTCAGCGTTTTTGCTTCACAGGAAGTGAGTCAAATTTCAGTTACAAGATTTGTACCAGACAAACAGACAGGTTGGTGAGTTGATATAAAGACTGTAAAAAGTGGGAATAGTTTCGACCCATTTCATGATAGAATGTAGAGAGGTTGAAACATCGGGCTTAAAAATCGAATGGCCAGTTTGCGTTCACCGTTCTCCTGTTAGTGGTAAAAATATGAGTGTCCCATGCATCTAATGGCGGAAAGCCAAACCTCTACTTTATTCAACCATTCCTATTACTCGGTGTGTGGATCGAAACTAAACTGTTCGAAGGTAAAGCACGTGGTCCCTCCGTGGTGCGAAACATTACCTGCGTTTCGTCTCGTCCCAGAGTTTTAGTTTATTTTCGACTCGAAATAGTTTTGACTCCGATTTCGTTTCAGCCCTGAGTTTAGAACCCCAGATTTAAATCCATTTCGTTTCGGAATGGTATGGTATTTGGAGGAGGCGACCGACAGCTGAGGTCATTTGCGCCATGAGGGAAGGGTGTGGAAGGAAGAGTGGAGAGGTACCCGGCGTCGGCATTAGCCTGCTCTTAACGAAAGGCGCCAAGGGGACCACGGCTTAACGTCCCATCCGACGGACGGAGTGTTGCGCTTGAAATGTCCTCCACACAGCACTCAAGCAGGGATCGGGCAATCTTTGAAAATTCTCTGCCACTGCCGGGATTTGAACCCGAGTTCGCCGGGTGAGAAGCCAACACTCTAGCCACCACACCAACCCGATCCCCTCCATTTCGTTTCGTTTCTACATTTCGCTCCCGGGAACGAAAACGATTGAATTTTTACTGGTTTTGACTTTCGTTTCTTTTGCCATCCCTGGTTTTATGTAGATGTTACGCTTGTGAAACGTCACTTATCACGGAACGCCCCCGTCTGTCAAGGAGAAAATCTTCTCTTGGCTGAAAGAGGGAATGTGGGCGTGCATGACCGTATGAGTGAAATGAAATATCGAAGAGAAATTACTCCCTTCTCTTCTCACTCGTTTACTATACATCGCCTACGCACGGGATAAGATTCGCACACAGACACACTGGCTCGGTTAACGGTTTGGAGGGGGAGTGGTCGACTCGATAGCTCTTTTCCCCACCCCACGCCTCCTCCTCTTCAACATCCACTCATAATCAGCTGCACGAAGTTGCCGTGCGACGGCGTGTCCTTAACCTGCATTGCTCCTTTGACTGTGAGCACTGCTATTACGCCTCCGCGTTCAGAGCAAAAATCAAGGGGATTACTCATTGAGGGGCCTTTGATTTATGCTTACAAATCGCTGGCATTTTACTGGATTTAAAAATAAATTGCTTCGTCTGTCTTTTTTATCGATGGAATCTGATAATTGATTTCTAACCCACTTCCTATTGTGAAATTTGGCCTTTTCTTGCCTCTGATAACAATACAATATTCAATAACCAGTCTTTTAAAATTTTATTCTTCTGTGCTCTAATCAATTAAAAATATTTGCGCAGGGATAAATTGCTGAAAACTTTCTCAATAAATGGCGTTAATTATCTGGAATCCCTGTAACAGCTTTTGTTAAATCGATTACATGGTTACATTACGCCATTAAAAAGTAGAAAATAAAAATAAACTATATTATATTTTAAAAACACACTTGTAAAAAAACTGGATACATTGCTTTTTAAAAGGTATACTGTAATTTTTAAGAGTGGATTGAAGTTACATTCATCATCACTATTAGTCATTGATTGCAATATTGGTTTGATGTAACTCCCAATTCCTCTCTCCTACCCGCTAGCTTTTTCATAGCGAAGTATTTCATCTTTTTTACACCCTTTATAACCTGTCCCACGTAACTCATTCGGGGCCGTCCCTTGCCCTTCTTCCTTTCCACCTGTCCTTCTGCGATTGTTTTCATCAGGCCATCATATCTCGTAATGTGGCCAACTAAGTTGTCCCACCTTCTCCTAAAGGTTTTGAGAAGACTTCTCTTTTCTCCCACTCCTCTCAGAACGTCCTCATTACTTACTCAGTTGATCTATTACATTTTCATCATTCTTCGGTACAGGTAGCATTTCTAAAGCTTCTTTCAAATCAAACCTTTGATTTCTCCGCTGCTGTCATTGTCCATGCCTCACTTCCGAACAAGAGCATTCTCCAAATGTAAATTTTATAAATTCTTTCCCTTTTTTCTATGTTTTTATATCCAGCGCTAAATAGATATTTCTTCAAGTGGAATGCCGTTTTTAACTGCCTTTGCCTACTTTCATTTTAAAATGGAATGGAAGAAAGATTTGGTTGGGAATGGATGTTGGGTGTTGGTTGCTAGTTGAGAGAGTAGGTTCCTGCAATCCGGATACCAGATTCATCTCAGGGGGGTGCTGGACCTTGGCGTTCTAATTTGTCATTCTCGATCGATGATCTCGTGGAGATATTACCAGCATGAGGTACATTTAGTGCCAGACCATTCTAGTGGTTACAGCTTTGAAAAGCTGCCCCGAACGACCTCACCGGGTTAGGCACCCCGTGGAGGTGAATCTTTGTACAGGAAACGAATTTCCAGGACGTTGCGGTCTTGATCCCAAATTATAATCAAAGCTACGCAAGGCCTGTCAGTGACGGCTGACGCTGGGAGCGCCACGCTATTTTCAGTTGAATCCGTGGGATAAAAGGTCTTTTGAAGAGACAGTACAGGCTGGCTCGAAATACGACGCCCTTCTACTCCATACATTGATTTCCTTATGTTCTTTCCCAACGAAATTCGGTGCGAACCGTATGATAAAACTATGGAAATATATTTTTAATGTAAAATTTTTCGGAATTCGATTGGGTAATTGCCATGGGATTTATTTCCCCTGCTATCGTGAAGGCTTTTTAAGCCAAAATTTGACTTAACATAATTGATCTCTCTTTTGGTCTGAAGAAGCAAACTGAATAACTGGCGAATCACATCTCGTGGAAATGATTAGACAGGATAGAAGTAATGAGTAGTAAGTAGTAAGCAGAAGTAAGCACTGCTTACTTCTGCTTACTAAGCACTAAGCAGTAGTAAGCAGAAGAGTAAGTAAGCAGCAGATTTCTTACTACTGCTACTTATTACTGCTTACTAAGCAGCAATACATTTTTATGCATTAGACTCGTAAAATTTTTCATATATGTTCTACAACCTCTCCATGACTACATAAATTATGGAATTGAAAGAAAAGTCTGCAAACAATTTTGATGTGAAGGCTCAGTATGTTCAATTTCCATTTATGAATTCAAAACTGACTCCGATTTATTTTAAGTCAAAGCATTTACATGATCTTCAGTTTTCACCCACAAAGCCTGTTTTGTGTTCTACTTCTTAGAGTAAACCTAATAATTCTCTTCAAGCGTAGCAGGGACAATTTAAGGGGTCGAACTAAAATGTGACCTCGGGAAAAATAATTGATTGGCAAGGGGAGAATGTCCTATAAACAGATTACCTAAACGAAGATCGCTCAGTCAAGCTGGTGGTTCGAAAAAATATAGTATTGAGCTTCACGCTGAAGAATACGGTCAACATTTCACGTTCAGTATCGGTAAATATGAATTGACTCCAGTCTATCCTGAAAATCCATGATTTGAATAAGGTCATTTCTTCATCCCTGTTCAGAATTTTCAAGAAAGATTTCCTTGGATATAGTCCAAGTCATAAAACCATGATAATAAACCAAATAGTATTTTGGAATAGCTAAACAAAATATTGCAGTATTTACACTGAGTTTATTTGAGCACGATACGTTTCGCTGGTTCAACAATTGAGAATTTCGTTGTTCATTTTTTACACTGACCTGTTAGTAACAACATTTGGAAAATGAATTTTTACAACAATTGAACGATGAATTTTTTAACAATCGAAGAATTAATTTTTACTCTTAGTTACTTTTAGTTACAAAGTTAGTTTAGTTACTTAGTTAAAATTTTAACTCTTAGTTACACGTCTAGCGGGGATTTTGCCGCATTTTTCAAAAATTCGAAATAGCGCGTTAACTGCGTATGGATCACTGTTGGCACACTTTGGTTTTCCATTTCTGTACTTTTTCCTCGACCAAGAACATATGTTTGCGTCAATGTGACGAGCGGTTAGTGCGTTAGAATCTTACAAAGTAGGAACGGTGTCCATGCGGGTGATTTGTCGCTAGTTTCCGTTCACGCTATACCATAGAACTTCTGAAAATATGCCGCTACGATGGAACCATATAAGTATAATTCTTTTTCCAATACTATATTAAGTAATGTTGCACTATTTCTATATGCTGCATCCTCCTAAAAAATTATATTTGAACGTAAACTAGTGGTTTCTGCACGGGAAGTTAAATTGCCAATCAAGTATTTTGCTACGAAAAAGTATTTTCAAAATGGAACTGCGAGAAACTTTTTTGATTCTCCGCACAATTTTTGTCTCCTATTCACATACAATAGTCAATGCAATACTGTAATCAAAGCGTGTTGATAGGCTGTAATACTTCACCAACTCGCTTCCTAATAAATAGCTCATTAGGCCCATAGGTTGTTTCATTACTTTTTGGCAATCAATTTGTTTTAATGTATTGTTACAACAAATGAACAACGAAACGCGCTGTACTCAAATAAATTCATCGGAATTACAGCAATGTTTCATTTAACTAATAGTAATGACTTCCACCACTAAACGCCAAACTTCATACAAAGTATTTAAAATATCCAGCAAATGTAGTTGAACTTGAACTTTGCACTCTTTTCAAAGTGAAAAGGATCGAAATCTTTCCTTTTGCCTGCTGGAGGGAGTATACCAAGGTGCCCCCTAACTTGCGGCATAGGAATTTCCCAAAGACGAAATTCGCTCATCGATGGTGATGCATTTTTCGTTCACTCCGTCACACACCGTTACCCAATTGCCCTTGAACGCACAGACGCCGAGACAGATGGTTGACAGCTGAGGTCACCGCGCCCTCGGGATATACATTTCTCGCTCTCTCCATCCCTCGCTGGTTACGTGGAAAATTCGGCGATCGTGGGGCGTAATGCCTTCACACTATGAGAACAGGATGGTCTATTTTGACCCATATGTCATGTTGAAAATGAAACTTAACTCCGATTTTCTATCCTATTCCTCTGAAAATTCGCCACTTTGTGTATCATTACGTACTAATACTTTGATCGTTTCGAAAGGAAATTTCGCAGAAATGTTTATAGTGGATGTTTTACCTAGAAGGACGGCCATGGGTCCTTTTGACCCATACGGCATGTTCAAAATGAAATTTAACTCCCGCTTTCCATTTTATTCCTCTATATTAATTTATTATATTTATTAAACTTGTGTTACAGCAGTTATAGTTATAAGTTAACCTTATGTTATTTATTTATTGAACATGGCATACGAGTCATAATGACCCATATATTTCCTTCTAGGTTCATGCTTGAAATGAAATTCAACTCTCGCTTTCCATCTTATTCCTCTATATTCTAAATATTTATTAAACTTATGTTACAGCAGTTACAGTTAGAGTTATTGTTAAATTATGCTGTATGTTTCTTGAATATGACATACGAGTTATAATGACCCATAGCTGTCCTTCTAGGTTCATGTTCATAATCAAATTTAACTCTCATTTTCCATCTATCTCCTCTGATAATGATGCTTTAACATATATTTCTTGAACATGACATACGGGTAAAAATGACGCTTCTATTTCGTTCGAAGTAACATTCAAGTCTCATTTTCCATCCCATTCCTATGAAATTTCGAGATATTATGAGTGAATTCTTGTACTATGCTAATCATCTTTATCAGCTGGTTTTCTGCCCTTCGTTGGCAAGTCCCAAACACCGAACTCGACTCCACCTCACTCTGTCCTAGGCCTCCCCTTCAGTTTCCGTGTGGCGTCTTCCTAACCTCACCGCATCTGTCATCTTCAGCCTTCTTCTTCCTCTTTTCTTTTCTCCTTCCACTATTCCCTCAACTACTGCATTCGAAATTCCCTTCCCTCTTAAAATATGCCCTATCCAATACTCTTTTCTCTTCATTAAAGTTCTCAATAATGCTCTATCCTCCATGATAAATGCTAATATAAAAGAACTATGCTAATATAAAATAACTATGCTGACATTGGCGGTTTTAAGGGGGGCCACGTGCCCCCCCGGACGTTTAAAAAATACACAATATTTTCAATACGAGTATCATTATATTTGTTTCATTTTGTTTATTTCAGACCCTCAATCATTAATACCAATAAATTTCGTACCAAAATAAAGAGAATATTTTCTAAAGTAATTGTTGTATTTTGTTTTTTATCTCAAATATGAGAAGACCCGTCGGACCATTGCGTCACCCCCCAGAGAAAATACCGGATCCGCCCCTCTATGCTGATATAAAAAGAAAATATAATATGAAAAAACTATACTAATGTTAAAAGAAAATTCCGTAATGACTCGTATACAGTTTTATAATGGCTGTTATACCTGGAAGGATGGGTGATTCTGCTCGATTTGCCTCCCCGGTTTCCCCTTCGGTTTTCCCTCTATTTCTTTCGTTACACCCGGGGTATTTATTAACGGATGAAATAACACGTTAGAGTACATAAAGAACAATAGCTGAAGCCTTTTCATTCCATTTCTATGTTATTCTCCGTAAATATAGATCATATTGCGTTGCGAGTTGGGTTATTCACATTTTAATATAAAAGATGGTTGCACTTTTCCTCAATTATTTAACGTGTATGACGCATTTCGGCTCGCAGATGATGGCTCTGGTTCTGCCTTGTACCAGGTAATGGCACTGTGAGCCGAAACGCATCGTATGCATTAAATAATTGCAGAAAAGTTCAACTTTCTTTTCTTTGAATGCGTCAAACTTTCACTATTAATTCACCGATTAATGCTGGCAATTAAATAGGATAATTACCAGCAATAAGCAGGGTTAATTGTAGTAAATAAGTGGAATAAAAATTATATTCAACAATATATTATATTTTAACAAACAGCGTAACCCCGATACCGAAATGTGTTCATGGAATTGATTAAAGAAGTGATATGATAGTTTATCATTTACTGCAATGAATTTATCTTGCATCAATGCCCGAGTGAAGTGTTTATTCTTATTTTGTGATCTTTTGTGGGTCGTATGTGGGTCAAAATAGTACTTAATCGAACGACTGCTCCTTTTTCATTCCTTAATTAGAGATCGCTCGGGGAAAAATTCCTGGTAAATCAATTATCACCAGCGTCCCGCTTTGTAGCCGGGATGCAATTTAATTAGCATCTTGCTCGTTCGTTCCCTCTACCATTACGTCCGGTACGGAACTTCATTTCCTAGATTAATGTCACCACGCGCCTGACAGTCAATGACACGGAGACCACATCATTGCCCCTATAAAACCCTTTGAATGACGTGGCATTAGCACGCCGATGCAGGCACTAGAATATTTCTTTCATCGATTTGCCATCTAGCCATATCTAATTTTGAGCGCATAAAGAGCTTCGCACCATGGGGATGGCGTCAGTTTCATTACCTAAGGCATTACAGTTTTGCGAGTGCCATAAATATAAGTGACGTGAAGGTCACCGCGAAAGTTGGTCCCGCCCAGCTGTTCACTTAGCCCATTTGAAATGTCAAATTCAGCGCCTATTCTGTGGCTTAAAAGAGAGCCCATTACTCCTTCTTAACCGGTCGTGCTTCGTCTTTCATTCGCGTCTGGTTACTCGTTCGAAACTAATCGTACCATTTTGAAAATTTTATCGCCTACGTAATAGAAATTTTCTGCTATTGCCAGTATCTTAACTCTCTGTTTCTGCGGGTCAATATATTGGCCTTTGCTTCTCAGCCGAAAAGTGCCACCAACCGAAATTTGAGGGAGTTAATTGTTCAAATCATTAACTATCCAGCGACTAAAGTCTTGAATAAAAAAATCAGGATTACTTATGCAATTAAAAATTTATGTAATAAGAGTACAATAACATCATGTTGATGTACTTAAAAAAAACGGGACAGTCTTGAAACTGGCCGACAGAAGTGAAAACTGAAAAAATTACTATGCATTTATTTTTTATATAGATTTAATATTATTAAAGAACTAATTTTTACAGTAATACTCATTTTTCAACAAAAATTGAAATTATTTTTTTCAGCAAACTGTTTATTATTAAATATATATTAAAAATACGATGTGTATGAATAGAAAGTAACATCATTTATATATTAAAATATAATATGCTTTTATTTAATATGCTTTAAACCTATAATTGTTCACTATGCACATAAAAGAAACTGCCTTAAATTGTACTGACCTGTATTTTTATAGCGTGTACACTCTTCTGCACGTTCATGCGAGAGCTCTTTATATTTAATGAACTTATACAATATACACTATAGATTTTTATTTTCAATTTTAATATTTTTAAAACAAAAAGACTTTAACAGTCTATATATTAACAAAGTGTATTATATATTAATTTCTATTAACAGTCTACAAAATAATACACACTGTATAGAAAAAGTACATGTGTACAGTATAGAACTAGAAGCAGACAGATGCCAGTATTCAGTATGTGAAAGTATAGCCAGTATAGTAGGTGAAGCAACCTATGCCATTGCATACACTATACACACTATTTATCTCGCTGTAGCGATCGCGGTGTCGGGTCGGTGACGCTCACGCGAATTCTATGCTTTTTCCCCATCCCGCAAAAGTGCTTAACGCCGCTAAAGAAGTTTTCACTTCATAAATGACGTTGCAGAATTTTTTTCGGAGATGTTTTATTTTATTTAAATGCCTTTGTCATTTCTAGTTTTTTTGGCACTACAAGTAGGTGGCACTAAGAGGGGTCAATATTTAAGTACGGAAACGTACCTTATTTTTACAACGGATAAATACGAAATTTTAATCTTGAATTACTTGAGAATATTAGAGTCTATTGTATATTCCTTTAAATTTTCAAGACGGTAACATACGTTTTAAAACGTAATATGTTGCGATAAATATCGAGCGAGCAAGAGTGATGCGTCTCCTTAACGTATCTTTGGCTTAACACATTACGGTTGTAACTTACAAACCTAAAAGTTTCAACGCTTAATGTATATCTTTCGAACTCTTTATTTTTTAGTGCATGAAGCGTGTGTTATAGATTCCTCTACTCGTAGAAGATTATGAGCTGGTTAAAATAAATGACCCTCACTCGGGCATTGATACACGATAAATTTATTGCTGCAAATGGTAAAATATCATGTAACTTCTTTAATCAATCCCATGAATACATTTCGCTATAGACACGAATCATTCGTTGCCATTAGAATATTTGACATTTTAGAACACTTGACATATTTTTAAACAAGTCGAATGTTACCGTAGATCTACGCGGCTTTCCAAACTCATTTGACTAGTAATTATAAAACTATTCCAAAAGTTAATACTTGAAGATGCAATGCAATGAAGATGAATGAACATATGCATCAATACCTCTATGAAAGTTCTAGACGCTAGACGTTAATCAAATCTATGTACGCCAAGCCTTGAGGTTACAAAAACTCCTTTCGCGGATTATATTTCATCGATTTAATGACTAGGCAGTCGTAGGCGTTGCTATTACTCGTCTCATTCTTCATTAATAAGCAGCTGAAGGGATTTTCATTAGGTTGTCATAATAATTGCTCCGGACATGTGACTACCTCCTTCCCAGAGGTTGTCAAACAGCTGGGGGGAGAAAGAAGTTGGTAGACTTGGCGGAAGTGAAGAGTGGCGAAGATTACTTCGTTAAGGTATGATTGGATTCGGTCGAATTTAACTATAAACCACGCTGCTCTATTGGTGCCGATCATTATGCATTTTTAATCCTGCGATATATTAAGTAGGTTTCTCTGAACATAATTTTTGCAATTTCTCACAGTATAACTATTTACGATTAATGAGTGGGGAGGGGACGTTGAAAATGTTCTAGGATGGAATGTCGAGTAAGCGAGGGAGAGGAAGAAAGAGATTGGATTGTTAGATATAATGAAAGGGGGGAGGCCTTACTATGAATTAAAGAGGGAAGTACATGAAGGGAGAGGAGGCTCCCAGAATATTTCTTAAATACTAAATGTAAACCTACATTAATCGATAAAATTATGTAATAAAATAATGTCAATTTTATTTACTCAACAATAATATGTACTGACCTGTCTATCATAGTTAATCCCTGGAAGATTTGGTATCCCAAAGAGATCACTTGAGTATCGAAGTTTGATGCCGCTGATAGAAAGTGTCATGTATTTATTACTGTATTATTAATTAACATAAGTGTTTATCACCGGTTAACGTAGATTTACGTGGAGCATTTTGAGGAATACCCCGGCGTATCCTCATTACCCATCGTTTAATCCACACATGGTTTACAAATATAACACGCCCTCCTAAAACTTCCGACTGCTTTAAATTTAAAAAATTAAAATTAAAACTACCGAAACGCCGTTGTTATTATTATTAAGCACTGATTGTTTATAATTAAATTATTTATTAAGCCAAATATAAGCACTCATTTCTCTTATATTTCAAGTTTTTGACCCCCTACTTTTATCTTTAGCCTTGCATTTCTTACTCACGATACTTTACAAAAAAGCAAACAGTTTTGGTCTTCTTGCGATTTGTTTTAATGGCACGTTCCTCGAACCGTTTCCCTAATGCACCAACCAGTACCTGCAACCCTTCCGCCGACTGCATAATCATTGCCCGAACATATGTTTCTTCTTTGAAACTAAGTCTTCAAATCCGTATTCTCTTCGGTGATATTTTTCACATGATGGGTTCGGTTATAACTCCCCTATTCGCTCTCTCGGGAGTTTAAGTGCCCTTATCAAGATTGGCCGCAAAATAAACGCAACCTGTTGCTGGTGCTGGCGGAGTTTGCTTGGCGTTGCCGTGGCCGTGTGTCGCCGTTGCCCTCGGAAGCCGGTTCAGGGAATCAAGGGCCCTCCCTTATCCTCGAATGAGCTCTCATTGAATACTTAGCAAAGTAAGTACAATCATGAGGGTCAATCATTGCCGGCTTCGCCGGTGGGGTAAAGTCCTTTGAAAGTTGAAAAACCCGTTGTAAAGGCCAAAATGTGCTGTTTACGGGGATATGGGAAATAAATAAATAAACAAATCATGTTTTTCTCATTAATTGTTATGCAGTTTGACCTAATTTTTATGAACTTTCATGCCAATTCTCATAGTCTGTTCTTTGATTTGAATTAAACAATGATTTTTTGGTGTTGATGGCCTTATATTCCCTTCCCGATACTTTCGGCGATAAAACGATATAAATGAACAGTTATGTATCAAAAGAAATTGCTGAATAAAAAAGAAAATCTGGAGTTCGGTTATGAGGTATTGAATATTAAAGTTTATACTCTCTAGGTAGTGGTTGAAAGTTTTCGTTCTAATGCACTTTATTGCACATAATTTTAAAGTTCTCTCCGTTTCCTCTCAAAATCTATATTTGAATATTATAACTATGTTAAAACTTGAGTTACAGAGGTATTTATACAGTTAGACATGCTAAAATTTCTAAAATTCTACCTCAATTATGCATTGTAACTTTCTTGTGAACAATTTGAAAAGGTTACAAATTGGTATTATATCCTGATTTGCAGGGGCTACTAAATATGCAAAATTTGACAGGAATCGGCCATGATCATATTAAAAAAAGTGTGTTGAAAGCGTTATTGCAATGAGCGTAGTTGTCACGCCATAGCCGTCCCTTTTCTTTTGTATTCCTTGGGGCCTTAAGATATGGACTACTAGAAAATGAGGAAGGACATTCACCCCTTCTAATCAGCATTCATTGCATAAAGCTGAACGTGAAATCTCATCACAATTGGTAGCACGCATGGATGTGAACGATGAATGCATTACGATATCGAATGTTTAGCATTGGTAAGAAGACAAGAGATCTGAGTTCATTTTTCCTAAGATCATCGAAGTATAACATGACTATTTCACAATGTTAAACTATTATTTTCAATCAAAGTTCCACTCCTAGATATATGAGATTCATTGTGAAATAATAAAGCTTGAGGTTAAGGCAAATATTATCCATGTTTGGTCTTCAGCTAGCCCATATATTTATGGATTATGGCGTGATGTTTAAGCGAGTAATTCGTCAACAAAAAGGAGCGACCAAGTGGTAGGAACGTGACCTCTTAATAATGAAATATCACGAGGAAATTATTGGGGGCCGAATCATAAACCACACTGTTAATATCTTAGCCATTTGCTTACCTTGCTTCGTGGCCTGGCTAGTATAAATTTTCATTTATGCATTCAGTTGGGTATAGTTGATAGGTCCCTAAAATGAAATATTTATTAAACTTAAGTATCAACATATTTTTCTTTTCAATAAAACTAAGGAAATCGATTTGGCACAATGCGATGACTGAAAGAAACTCCACGATTTCCATATTTTGCATTCTCTAAAAATACTATACTTGTACGTCAAATAGTGATTTCCATGTGCGAAGTGAATCTGCCTAAATAGGCCGTATCAAGTCTTTTGCTACGAAAAAATACTTCAACATTTAACTGCGAGATACTACTTTAATTCTCTGCTCCATTTTTGTCGACTCCAATGAAATATTGTGACCGGAAATTCATGATTGCCAAATCATAAATTACACTCTTAATATCTGCACAATTTGCCTACTTTCATCCGTGGCCTGACTAATATAAAATTTCTTAAATACATTCCCACGGTGTAAGTAGGTAAAAATATATGATCGATTGGAAAGAAATATTTATTAAACTTATGGTCTTGCCTCGGTGGCGGTGGGGTAAAAGTTCTCGCCTTGTACAACGAAGGTCGCGGGTTCGAACCCCACCTGCTTCAGTTGCTCCTATCCATGACCTGAGTGTCTGCGTATTTTAATTGTTAAATGTTATGAAAAATCCAATGGCTAAATAACAAAGTTTTCGGTGGTGTACCAATTAAAAAATAACAAAGTATATTTTTTCAATAGCAACGCTAACTGACTTGGTACAATCTACTGACTGAAGGGAACTCCACGATTTCTGCACTTTATCTCTTTAAATGCAGGAATCACATCTCAACGCACGGTAGAGGAGCTGTTCGATTTTTTAATTCAGGCAGCATGGTAAGGTACACTATATAAAAATAAATGCAGGCCAAAATGATTAAAACACCATTTCATAATGATAGGCGTGTTTCCTTTTCTAAACCTCTAGTCTTTCGTAACGATTGTTTTCTTCCCGCGGACCTAGATAATTTTATTTTGAAAGGCGGACCATAATAGTCCGTTACGACACAAATAATATCTTGCTAGTCTCCCTCGGGGTATTTGTCATCGCGAGCGCACTCTTACAACGATGGAGAGACCCATTTCACGGGTCACATACTTAACGCGCCTGATAAATTTCCGTTGGTATCACTCTCCCCACTTAAAATTTGCTCTAAATACACCATCCATCTACGGAGGCTGCTAACCATCAAAGAGAATGGGTTAGCTTCGAATGACCACATATTCTACGGTTCTCGTGTGGCTGCCAAATGTCGTCGTAACCGTGAACTTGCATTCCATCTGGAAAGGAACGTAAACTTTGCAACTTTATTTCTATTATTTTGGCAATGCGTAGTTCATATTGTTTCCATACGTAGTGCAATGTTTTTGTTAGATTTTACGAATATTATAATTTAATTCTTTGTATTCGTTTTCTTTATACAATGACTTTTTCATTTAATGGTCCTTCCTTAATGAGTAACCTTCTTAGGTTAGTCATTAAGTAAATTCTGAGGCTCCAGATGAGTAAATCTATCTAATTATCCAATAATGGACCTGCATTTTAGGCCACTGCAACAAATTGGGTGACATTGACGAAGTAGTTTTCAAATTATTCTAGAATGAACAAGGTGTTGCGTTCACGCAACGATGGGAGAACTTCAGTAATCCAGGACAACGGCGGTAGCCATTAACAGCATTTATTTTCGCACTCAATAATAAAAACCTTTTCTATAATACGTTCCATTTTTAATTTTCTTGATTAAATTAGTTTTCATTAGCAACGCACGAGAAAATCCATTTATTTAAGTGCGATAAATGCGAAATTAAGTGAAGAAGTCAACAATGCCTGGCCCGAGAGCAGAGCTTGTAGAAGGGGAGACTACGTCGGTGATATGAGCAAAGAAAATCTCTGGGTTTGCGAAACTTAACTTTTTCCATGTTCCTTCGCCGTAGGCGACTCTAGGCTGCTAGAAATCGGAACGAGTGGCACAAGAATTGTAATCTATTATCTCGATAGTCTGCCTGTAGTGCCCCGGTGTGTTTTTTTCACACTAAAAAATCCCAAAATGCATCATTGAATTGTAGGCGGTTTGCACATGTATATTCTGCTTCGCTGTGCATGGTATAAAATTTCACTTTCACGCAGTTTCCCTTTTGGAAGTATTAATGTAAATTCGGGTAAAATAAGATGAAAAAATATTGCAGTCTTATTTTCCTATCATGGTTATTTTGATGTCATAAACTAGTATTGATGTCAACGCACTCTTTGCCACACGACACACGTCCATATTTTTGCAGACTAACAACATGGCCCTACTATCTCAAAAACACTCGCTGTCCGTCGTAGGTACCTGGTGTGAGCACCCTCCCCCCCCTAGCTACGTCGCCGTTCTTGCCCTTACGCCGGCACTGACTGTTGGTGCGTAATAATCTGCCTGCCCGCCGGCTACTTGGAAGGAGCGAACGAAAGGAAGTAATGGAGGCCAGTGCTGACGGTACACATGTGACTCCGGATTGGAGGGAGTGGACGAAGAGGAAGTGGACGAGGAATACACCGGAAGAGACGTCCATCCCAGTCGCATAAGGTGGGAAAACGATTGCAAAGGGTAAGCGGGTCATGCAGTATCAGTCCCATCACACACGCAGAGGGCACGAATATTACAAAAAAGGATTTTTTTCTTTCTCTTGACCTCTATGCATAATGTTTACACATTGCCTTGGTTTATTGGTCATGCATATTTTTAAATGCAAATATTTTCCAACGTTTCTGTATATTTAAACACCTTAACCCTCTATGCCCCAATTTTTTACTTGTGCATGTGCAGAGATCTGACAGAGAACACTCTCAGAAGGAAAAAAACAAACTAAAAGTAATACATGAGAAGGGATTGGGTAGGCTAACTGTTACTTCGAAGTCACAATGGTATACGGAGGCCAAGAAATGAAAAATAAATAACAAAAAGTGCATAAATGCGGTATGTTACCTCAAAGTCACCCTGGGGCATAGAGGGTTAATCAGGGCTATGAATTATTATGAGTACATACTTTTGTTGCATAGAAGGATTATAAAGGAAAATTAATCATTATTTAACCAAGCAAAACTGATGAGTAACGATGCATTATACCAGCCTAGCTGTGGAATGGGACCTATCCCTGGGGGCAAGGGAGCGAGTTGTGCAATATCAGCTCCATTGAACACTCACACCGGGTACCTACGACGAAAATCGAGTGTTCTTGGGATAGTAGGGCCATGTGGTTAGCCTGAAAAATATAGACGTGTGTCAAATGGCAATGAGTGCGTTGACATCCATATTAGTCCATGACATCAAAATAACCTTGATAGTAGAGTAAGATTGCAATATTTTTTTCATCGATGTTGCCAAATTACCCTGGAAGTAAAACACGAATTTACCAGCCTCGGGATCTACCATCACCCCGCGCCAGTAGTTAAGGGTTAACTTGAAACCTAGATCCGCCACTGCTTACTTACTACTCTTACTACCGCTCGCATCCATTCGCCTGTCAGAAGACGCATCGTCCGTTTTTCCTGACTCCCTTTGGGTCGGACCGAATCAACACAACTCCCGTGACCTCCTTTCCCATCTCCCAAGACCACCGCCATCGCCGTCGCCGCCCGCCGCGAGATTCTCGGAAGAGAGCCATCCACATCCGAGCCAGCCTGAAGGAGGCACCGTTACGACTGCACGCATCAAATGAGGTACTAACGTCGAACAGCTTTTTAAATTTAGCTTTAGCATAGCATTGATGGAGGGAGTACTTTGCTGGGAGGGGATGTTGAAAACAGTGTTAGATGGTAGAATGTTGGATAAACGAGGGAGAGGAAGGAAGAGAATAGGAATTTAGATATAATTAAAAATAGGTAGAATTGGAGAGGGAAGTCCATGAAGGAAGGGGAGGCTGCCAGAATGCTTCTTATGTATTCCATGGAAACCTACCTTAACCGGTAGATTACTTAAATAATAATATTGTGTAAATTATCACTTTCCACAAAACTCAGCATATGTTATGTTAACATATCAATCGAAATCATTAAATTTTCCAAGAGGGTAGAATGTAGGGTAAACGAAGGAGAGGAAGGAAGGGAAAAGGATTTTTAGATAGAGTGAGAGGGAGTAGGCCTTACAGTGAATTGAAGAGGGAAGTACATGAAGGAATTGGAGGCTACCAGAATGCTTCTAAGGCTTCTAAGTATTTTCCCTTGAGCCGGCACTGCCTGCAGTTGCGTGTCTAAGGGTGTGCTCCATGAAAACTTACCTTAATCGGTAGAATACTTTAATTATAATAGTAATGATAATAAAATAACTAACATAGCTTGACTCAGACTAGATGAAATAGGCTCTGCATATGCACTTAATGACTTATTATAATTGCCAATACTAGTCATGTGAATTCATTTCTTGGTACGTTATAACTCATGCACGAATCACTTCCTAAGCTAACTCTTTGTTTCATATTACTATCTCATAGTTTTATTTTCATATTAGCATGTTTGTTTCCTTAGCACTAATTAGTTTCTGGTCGGACCGCACCTCGCCGTCTTGTGTGCTTAGTCTGTGCCCGGTGAAGGAGGGTGGGTCTGATTAAGGCTGAATGAGTGCTGCATGCCTGGTGTGTAACTACCCCGAGTCACACACCCCAGAGGAGACTTGCACTGTAACACGTTGACGTAGATATTAAAAAGTTTGACGATTCTTCTCCTCGGCAAACATACTGGTGAAGAACGATGATGTTCATTTTATCAAATGATCAGGTTACATAGATTAGAAGGTGTTTTCACTATTTCATGTGGTGCTCGGAAAACTTCATTAGACTCTATTGGAATCCTTTGACAATAACTTTGATTTAAAACTTCTTCTTCCCGATAAACTCAGCAGTAAAGAACGATTTATTAAGATCCATTAAATGCAATGTAATATTAAGCATTGATTATAAGGTAATTGAACTGTTTTCGTGTATACCCAGTAAACTTCACCCAAACTCTTTGGAATTTATCGCTCTTTACTTTTTGAATTCCGAAAAAAATTGATGAGAGAATTTTGGAAGGCAAATTACATCACGCATGTATTCGGAAATTTAGTTGTTTGCAACGCTCGATGTCCAAGTTAAAGGTGAGATCTATGAAATGCTACTTATACTTCTGTTTTTAGTAATCTTTTTAGGCATAAAAGCCAATTATCGAGTCCTTCTTTAATTTCAAAATAGGCAACTATATCCGCTACATTTTGACTAGCAACCACTGGATCGCAAGGTTTCGTGCGAACTATTATTTCGGATTTTTTATTAAGCAATTCACGACTTGGTCATCAGTCAGTCTTCATCAATCTGTAGCAGACACAAATGCCTCAGATAAGTAATTACAACTTGCATCTTCGAGGACTCACGTATGGAAGAAAACGGCTTTAAAATTTTACACCAAACAAATCCAACCTTACAACATGTGCAACCTTAAAATTACAAGTTAATAAAAGTCCAACTAATGTGTAAATTTTCATCAAAATAACTGCTTCTGTCCAGACTACCATGTTTCTTATTTTACGAAATAAGTTGAACAAGGGCGGATAGAAATTGTAGTATTAAAAGTATTTTCAATACTACCTATCCCTATGGCGCCATTATACTTCAAACGTCAACATTCACAACTAAAAATAGGTCAAACAATTATAATGACACTTTAAATTTTATAATACAGGCTAAAGTGAATCACTTTCTCGGATAGATTTCATACATTTTTTTTCTCCGCTTGGACTATTGTGTAACATTTCGTCTGCCTATTTTCGCCACCCCTAATTGTTCACCATTAGTTTTGTTACTATGGGAGCCCGACATACTATCATCTTGAAGTTTATGTGTAACTGCGAAATCTTTCTTGTTACATTTGCCCATGCATGCGTGAGATTTGGTAACGGGATATGTGATCGCCAGGAGGTGAACGTCTCATGACTCCGGTGAGGAACCGCTCTGGATGTAAAACCTTCTTTATGGGAAAATTCAAAATAATCGCGAGTTTTTATCTCTCTCGACATAAATTTATTTGACATGTGCGCATATAGTAAGTTAGTGTAAAAATATCGCCCCTCAAATAAAAATGCAATTTCATTTCCAAAGTCAGAACGGGATAACAAAAAAATATTTTGTTTGAAATATTTTTGAGTGAAGGCATATAACCACGAATGCGATATGCCCATCTGCCATAAAAATAATCTGAGGATTATGTTACCTTCATCGCGTGATGATTTACCCAACCTAGATAACGGCAGTGTATTCATTCTAGTGATTCCACAACCCCTTATCGCTGATTTTATATGCTTCAAGCGCGGTTAATATTTTGAAAAATAAATTCTGAAACTTGATTATCACCATTTTTATATCAATTTTATGTGGAGTAACGCAATTTATGTAAGAAAACTGTTATTCGCAGTGTACTTACATTCGCAAATATTTTATCATACCTTAAACTTTTTATCGCAATAGAATTAAGATTAAGAAAAGGAGATTCTTGGGCATATTGTAGACATGTATTCATTTTGCTCGTTTGTATTCAGTATCGCAATGCCTACCTTAAAGTATTCATTCACGCTTAATCTTGATCTGAAGACCAGGAAAATATCTATAAATTTAGATTCACCCTCACCATTATGCATCAACAATCCTAAGATTGGTTTGACGCACCTCTCCATTCCTCTCTCCTGTCCGTTAGCCATTTTATAGTTGTTTTTATTTATTCTCCTTTATATCCTTTAAAACCTGTCCTATGTAACTCATTCATGGCCGTCTCTTGCCCTTATAAAGTTACAGCTGTCCTTATATGATTGCCATCGGGCCATTATGCCTGATAATGTGGCCAACTAATCACGTGTAAATCAATATAAAATTAAAAATACCCCCTATTTTTTCCTGTTCCGCATATCTTCACAATTTGCGACTGCAGAATGTTTAATTTAAATGTTTAACCAACCTGAATTTTTGATGATTATTCTCTTTAAAAATATTATATTTAAAAGGAAAAATAAGTTTTTAGTAGAGATAAATGCTGAGAGTTCGTAATGCAGTGTTCCTGCCTTGTTATATTTAAATATTTACATTTATTCGGGAGATGTTTCATTACTCTCGCTATTTAACGAGATAAAGCATTCAAATATTTCATGAAACGGTATGTGGCGCCCTTGGCCGGGCGACTCGACGTATTGGCGCTAGTTGACGCGGAATGCATTTCATAGAACATTCGAGACGCCGCAAGGTCGGCGCGAACTTGTATATATACCCCAAAATTGTGAGAATAAAGTTCAGTGTGTTTCCTCATCCGAGCTACGCGTGTCATTCCTCGAGAAATCTTACCTTACCTCCGCAGGTATTTATGTATTTGGGGTCCTAATATGCTCTCCGAGTCACTGTTAAAGATCACCATTCTCAATTACTCAACCAATCTATCTAGTGTACAACCTTCGAGTCTCCAGCGGCTCCCAAACTAATTTGCTTAACACTTAGAGTGCCGGCTGCTAATTTTAAATTCCTACTGAAAAATCCAGCCATTTTTACTAAATTCGCAATTTTTTTTAAAACATTAGCACCAAAAATATATTTATATCGATGTGTATTTCAATAAAAATGGACTTTGCTCTTCTTTATGAATGAGTTGAATAACATTTATTGCTAACTTTTAAATATATATTTTTATAATGAAAACCTACTGTTTTTGAAAAATAAAAAAAGTTGCAACAAATGACGTACCGCCATAAAATGCATAATATTTTTCTTATGCTCAATTTGAACTATTTAAACCATGAAAATCATACAAAAGCATTGTTTCAAGAAAATCATTCAAAATCCTGGATGACAGAAATGGTCACTACACCCTCAACGAACGGTTCTTTCTTCCAAAGAATTTTCACACAAAGTAGGCTGAGATAAGGGTGCCGGTAGCTCCCGAGGACTTTTCGTCCTCAAGACATTAAAAGAACTCTTTTTCCATCGAGCAGTTGATTTTTGAATTAACAGAACCACTAAGCGGTAAACTGGAAAAGTACCATGTGCGAAATATTACAGCTTCACGCAAACAAAGTCAATAAAACAGATAGACGTAATATTACGTCCATGGCAATCCTCAGAAGGATTAGCAGGACGTAATATTACGCCAACGGCACGCATAGTATTAACATCTGGGTAACGCTGTATGTACACCCTTTGCAGTTTCTGACGAACCGCGCAGCCTTCCTTTGTATTATATTCAGTTCGCGGATTAAGTCTTTCTGCACCGGATCCCATACGCTCGCTACATATTCCAGATGTGGCCGGACGGGTGCGATAAGCACCTCACTTTTATTTTTTCATCAGAAAATCTTTCCACAGTAAGCTTCATGAATCCTAGCTTCTACAGGGCTCACAAATATTTATGTGTGTTCCCCATGAAGTTTGAAGTCGCACAGCTTTCCTAAGTATTTTATTAATTTCGCGAATTAATAACAGCTGCCCCGGATCCCATATCCTCGCTGTATATTGTGCTTATCTGGTTCATATCTATTTTTGGTGATATTCTTCAATGTTAATAAATGCAAGAGGCCCTGCATATATATCTCTCAATACTTTGAAGCCATTCGCGGGGCTGAACATCGAGCCTAAGCACGACCTTCAGCAAAAGAAGAACGAGGATAACGTAAGATTTGTTGGGTTCCCTTTGTATCCTAGAAACCTTGGGCCACGGAAATTTTCTCCACGAAAAATTTCGAATAATGTACCGTTTAGTCTCGGTGTAAGAGCATCCCGCTGGAGGGAAACCCATGATCTATGCTACCCAAGGTTGATTCGCGAAAAAAATTGTACCTTTTGTACCTCCGCCTACGTTTCGAATGCAGCATTAAGGTATTCGACGAGACCCTGACTTTCCAATCCGCGATTTTTCTCCACCGAGCGAAACGCGGGCCATTGTTGAGCGTTCTCTCAAAATGCGCATGCGCTAACCATGCTCCGTTGACTTCGGGAATACCGTCGACAATGGATATGCCTACCTCCGCCCTCGTTTTATGGACAGATATGCATAAAGAAAACTGGTGGTGCGTGAAAAATAGCGGCCGAAGATCTGCTCGGATGTTTGCTGTTACATTTAAGCGCCTTTGTGCGCCGTTTCTATACGGTGAGGCAGAGTTTTTAAATTCTCTAGAACATTGGAAAATATTGGTATCTTCATAAATTGAGTTTTTTTTCTTACTCTAGACCTCTATGTTTAATTCTGATTCAGTGTCTTTGGGTATAGATGTTGGGTTTTCTTTTCAATGCAATAATTTAGTATCTTCGAAAATATTAATTAAAATCTGCATTATGTCATGCGAGTCACGTTTAATTTATTTCAAGATTCGTTGTTTCGGGCTTGACTTCATGGAATTGACTTAATGTGGCGAAAACGTTTTACTTTTTATTATTTTAATTTGCTTTTCCGGGTGAGACTAATAACCAGCATCTCACTCACGCTCTACGTTGTAATAAAAAAGATAAGATAAAAAATAATGCGTAGGTGTCTATTCTTTTAGGTGGTGTGTGTTCTAATTTAGCATGCATAGCTCCGTGCAACCGAAGACTTCAATACTCTTTTAGAGAAGGGTGAAATACATAAACAGTGAGTAATAAAAATAAGTCTATCTTTACAAGACTACAGTGGAAAATGATATGCCGCTGAGAATTAAAAGTGATTAATTCTCAAAAATAGTAAAAAAAAAAATCAGCGCATCTTCAGAAAAAATAAAGAATGAAAAAATAATATTTTCAGTCCTCGTGGATTGATGCGCAGCTATTGCAATCCTTTATAGTGCGAGGATATAATGACAACATGCCATTATATCCTGGCACAGTCGCATTATAACCTGTTATCTATGATTAACTTGAAACAGGACGGTTAAGAAATTTTAAAAATAACACACCTGGGTAGAATTGCGTCTTTTGATGTTGGTGCCAATTTTTACTGATAATTTTCCGTCAAGAAATGAGTACTCGTCTTTTTTCAGTGAGTGCAGTTCAAGAAAGAAATTCTCATATTTCGTTTCTATATCCCGGGGTATCTATGATCAATATTTACTTACTATTCTGACCTTTTCTCAGCATTCTGCTCCATTTCTGGCGTCCTAGTGCGAGATACTAGCATCAGCGGTGTACCCTTGACATTTATGTTCTATGCCGAAGGGGACTAAGACTCTAATTCTTTGGATTATCCTTGAAATATCTGAATCCCAAGTCATCATTAATCATTGCCGCACCTGAGAGTCTTTCTATCTATTCCCACGCGTTGCATAGACCACGCATGAGGTTGCAATCAGTGGAACGGCTCCACACGCTTTGCAAGTGGCCCTAGTGATAGCAGGTTCCCAGTATTTACAATAGATTATTTTTATTCGTGGGGAATAGAATACCGAAAAGTTAGGAATTCGATATCAATACCACGACTGAAAATAGAACGACAAGGAAAAGTGGAGGACCCATATCCCACACAACGGATTGTGGGTCTCGCGATTGCAGTAAAAAATTATATTAATGATTAGTTAAAAATCATATTTAGAGAATATCAAGTACGGTATGATAGGAGGAAGAGTATTTTTTTCATAAATTGGGCGAATCATGTATAAAGGTTATATTCTACTAGTAATGTATTGGTAGGAGTTTGTCCAGATTGACTGATTGGTTCATCACCGAACAGCCCTAACTACCATTGATAGAACCGCGACAGTGTGTGGATGTATCTGTGCTGCGGTGACAAAAGCCACACTAAGGAAGCATTTTTTAACTAACAGTTTTTGCTGAATTTTCACCACTAATGTTAAATTGTTCTCCCGAACGAAAAAATTGAATTTTATACCTTTTTTTCTTTTACGTAATTAAATTATTTTAAATCAACGTTTAGAACTCACAATAGATATTTTACTTAATTTATTGTGAGAAATATCCGGCATAATAAATAATATCGGTTCCTAAGGTAATTAATCATATTCTAATTGATTTTAAATGCAATTCTAATCCAACGCTCTGTCTTCGCAAGAGTGAAAAATGTGAAGATGATAAGTGTTAATAAACACTATTTCTAGTCCATAATGACAAAAACACTGAAATGCAATCAATTAATATCAGGAATAACTTCTCATTTATTTGTTGATTGACTCCGTCTTAATATTTTAGCGAAAGCCTCGAAGGGAAGAAGACATGAGGCCAAGGGGAAATGATGTTTAGATTCTATTACCATCAATTCCGTATCTGAAAGCGAAAACGTGGGCGAAGCGATGCGATAGGCGATGCTCATCACACGTACTAAGGCCATAATGATTGAATTGAAGGCTTCAAACCGGTTTAAAGCGAGTAAAACTAAATGTATCACAATTTCTTGGCAAACTTCACTTGAGCCATTTGTTAGCGCTCGGTTATTCGAGAGAAAAGGCCAAATAAAACCGAGGCTGCTGTAAATTTATTATAAAATAAGGTACATGCGTAACGACGTTTTACAACTTAAGATGAGTGCAAAGGTATTTGCTTTGGAACGTATTCAATTCCATATCGTTGCCCCGGGCATTTTTTGTCGACCAGTAGTAAGGAGAGAATGCCAATAGAAGAAATAAAAAGAATATAAAACAGGTCTTGTACATCTCGCATCCTATTCCTTGGGATAAAAGTTTTTTCTGTGATTCATACAATTACGACCCCTCAATATTTACACAGCCCAGCATCGCATTTTTGCGATTTCTAAACCAGTGATAGCTTTTAACCTTTTACCGGTGATGCCATAGAAAATATATTTTCATATACGGTGCTCACTTTCCAGCGACATTTTATTATACAAGAGCTCATGTTTCTTCCAATAGATAAGCTTTTCGCTATTATCACAAAAGTTTTGTTCTCAGCGAAATCGCATGTTTCAAATATTTTTTAGCTCACGAACACTGGGAAAAGACCCGCGATAAAGGTCTTAGTAACATATTTCTTTAGTGAGTGGGTAAACTTTTCTTTGGACTCCCACCGGGTTAAATTTTCCATAATGGCCAACGTTTCAAGGTCCGACTTGGGACTCATCCTCAGGACTGCTGAATGTTGTTTTATTTGTTTGTTCTTGCTAAGTCTCATTGTTACAATAAATTTAGTTAGTTAAAATATAAATAAAAAAAACTAAAAAGTATGATGCCAGTTATTTTATCGCACCCATATGTAATTTATGAAACAATATATTTCCTTATGTGACCTCTTTCAAAAATTATGTCCTTTCCCTGTAATAACGAGCAAATTTGGTCAACTGCATCATGATTGGCTAGCTGTGTGACGCTGGATGTCGTTAGTTTCGGATTTTCGTCTTCGCGAACTTATCTCACTTAAAATGCCTGACGTAGAACAGGTTTCCAATATTGTTAATGGAATACCCGGAATCTCCATTGAAGTCATTTTCCTGCAGATTTATTTCTATTGCTTCCTATTCCTATTTTTACGAATTTGCATTCCCAGAAATGGATTTTGACGCTATTCTGGCACTTAAAAGCCAGTTAATAGTAAATAAAAACAGCATTCTCTTAATTTCAATGGGAAAAAATAGTATGATGAAAATTGAGAACCTCACTGCTTATGAAATTTGATATTGCATTATGGATCTATTATCGATCACATAGCGTTTTTTTTTTACTTGAAACTGAGCTGAAGTCTAATAAAAACCTCTAAAATAACCTTTTCGAATAACCCTTTCAAAAAAGCATCAAGTTCTCTTTTACCTTCTGACACCTTTATATTATGTTTATATAATATTATTACACAGAGTATGTTGTAAATAAAGCAACCAATGAAAGCGTAGAGTTTTATTACGGCAAAAAAACTTTGGTTTAAGTAATATGAGTATTACTTTATCAAACCTTTCACATACGCTTTCCACGATATACGCGAGCTTTGTGGGGCCCCCTAAGCTCGGGGGCCTCGGCGATCGCCGACCAACCGACCTGGTCAGACTGCCCCTGATGTTGGTGGCTATTTCAGAATCATAAAATAATAAGATACCAGAAAGTGAGTTTCTTTACTATGAAAACACAACGTGGGCAAAGGTAAAATTATGTCCTGGCGTTTGGTAGACGCCACTGGACCAACTGCGTTAATTGTGTGGTCTTGGTTCACACGGTGTTCGGCAGTGGCAGATTTTTTTAATATTTTTTTAGTTAAAACGAATAAGTCTATGGGATTTACACCGAGTGTGTCCCTTCGTAGACGACAGTTTCACCTGCGAAGGATCTGGCTTCTCCGAGGTCGATGAAGTGCAGAGAACGGCATGACGGTGCTGCGAGCAGCTTTTATTTGCGCTCATCGATGCTATGCGATTTTTTTGGATTGTCCAACTTATTTTTTTTCCGTATTCAGCTACCCTTGCCTAAATTTTTAGACGCCGCTCCGTCCATTTATGTCCCAACTATTAGTTGTATGTATAGATAAGTCCTTGAAGATTAATTCCGCATTCGTTTTCAAGTTTTCGAAATATTTTGTAGACTTTTCCTATATAATGTCTGCGACATATTTTATTTCATCCATTTTATATAAGGCCTCGTTATTACGCCACCATTTCATTACCAAGATTGATCTCAAACACTTTCGCTCCTCGATAGGTATTTATTTTTTCGCGATGGGAATTATTCGCTGAAGAGCAGATAGATGGTATCGACCATCTTTTATACACATCCATCGTAGTCAGGCATCTCCTCTTTGGTCCATAAAGGAGGCCGGAGACTTCTCATTGGTCCGTCTTCCCTGGCACTTTCGTTTTTCTTTTTCTCGCGAGTTGGTTTGAGCTCGTGGAACTTTAGCCCTTTAAAGGCCGAATCAACTAACCAACTGATTTTTATTATTTATTGCATAATATATTCATTTTGCAACTAATTAAGAGGTATTATGAAATAAAACCCGAATAAAAATTTTTGAATGCGGTTTCAAGCATATTTCCAAATTGGAACAAGCCGCAAAATTTTGCAATTGCTTGAAAAATAAATATACACTTGATAAAAAACCTAAGTTTAACATTGTAATACATATTAATCTTTAAAATAAATGAGCATTTGTTACTGGAGAGCGAGTGTAGGGGAAAATATCAAAAAAACAGCATAATCACAGTAGAGGTGATGAAAATAACCAATTTCGACAAGGTAAAATTAATGACCAATGAACATACAAGTCATAGATTTCACTTTAAAAAATACCACCCAATACCAATACTTTATTTACGTTACAAAATCTATAAAAGAAATCGCAGAATCGAAACATAATTTTCATGAATTTTTACAAATCTCTTCTTAAACAAAACATCCTTTAAAAAATCTCTTCTTTCTAAAACATTGGGCTGTTAACGGTTAACTCATGGATAAGAGTACTCAAACCAACTCGGGAGAAAAAAGACAAATCGAGAAGCATCATTCTGAAAAAGTCAGCTACAATGCCGACGAAACTGACGTCTACAAAGATGGACAAACGCTCCGCATATCTCGTAAAACTCTCCGCTGAATCTTCACCACACTGCGAAAGCTTACAAAAGAATATTATTTTAGTAACAGTTCTTACCTCTACTTTGACTAACATGAATTGCTCGAGACAAAATTTTGACGAAATTTGTACCCCTAACGCCCTACCACGATTGAACTCCTCTGTATCCGCAATATACAGGGTGTTTCTAAATGAATATCGGGCTTTTAACGCCTATTAATATTTATTACATTTAACTTACAGCTATAAATCATACATTAAAAGAAAGAGCTACTCAAACCGTTTTCTATGATAGCCTATAAATGTTCAATGTGTGCCCTATCCGTCATACGGCACACATCAAGACGAAATGCGAGTTCCACCCAAACGTCTCTCGAGTAATTGTCGCAACATCTGCTTCAATCATGTTCCATTAATTAGGAAAGGCCGCTATGCAGTGGAGGCACAGATTTTATTATTACCTGGAGAATCACAACCGAACTTAGTATGGAACACATGTTACACAATAACGACAGATTCCATCTTTGCAAACTGTAAAGGCCGTTTTACACGGTACACGGAATTGCGCAGGTTAGAGCTGCATTAATTTCTAAAATGGCGTGGGATTGCGCGAATGCATGAACGAAATTAGAACAGGGGCTATTTTGCCGTCTCGCATCCACGCATTCTCGCATGTGTTCTAGCAATTCACCGCTTTACACGACGCAATTTTGATTGCGCCTTCGCACGTACGTCAGATTGCGCAATTCCGTGTACCGTGTAAAACGGCCTTAAAACACAAAAGTCTTACCGTTCAATGGTCGCCATCTTTGCTACTAACGCTTTCTAACAATGGCGGCAGAAACAGTGAGAGCACATGCACATTGTTGCCAACAAAACAATACTGTTTGAGTTTCTCTTTTATTTGATGTATCATTTATAGCTGTAAGTTTAGTGTAACAAATATTGTAAAGCGAGAAAATCCCGATATTCATTTAGAAACACCCTATATGTTGTCCTACCTTTGGTACTCGATAATGAGTGAGAAAGATTATTGAAAACCCCGCCTGTATGTCGCGTGATCGCGTCCACTAGCTGAGCTCGTGCCAGGAGTAGAAATTAAAGCGTTCCAGTCATTAAAGCCATGCGTGGAGTTCTAATGTATTCTTTGAGGGAGTGATTACGTCATACTCGCGTCTACTCTTTCCTCTTCCATTCATTAAGAGGAGATTCATAAGCCGTATCTCAGGCGATATATCAGTCAAGCTTCATCACAATGGCTCTGGAGTCCGCAGAATTTATTTTCCGAATTAATCAAATCTCTTCACGATTCAATGATTTAAACTTCTGTAATAACGACTGGGAGAGTAGTTTCCTGTTAGCCTGGCTGTAAAAGTGGGCGCTTTTGGTTACGGGGTGGAGGGATTATGGATTAGTGACCACACCTTGAGTTTTCGTAACCACGCTGTTAGTGCCATTCGAAAGATTTCGCATTATATTTTCCATTTTAACTCTACATGAGGGACGTTAATTACTTAGGCACAAGTGGTGACCTTAATGTCGGGCCAATATTTTTTCTGTTGAAACTAATATACAAGCATTAAATTGGTAGCGCAAGGAAGTGGAGGAGATGGTCAATTTTTTCTTGCATTTTACGTCATGCAATGTCCTGTCCTTCTACGATTGTTTTAATCAGGCCATCATGGCTTATAATATGGCGTACCAAGTTGTCTCGTCTTCTGCTTAAGGTTTTTTGAAGACTTATGTTTTCTCCCACTCTTCTGAGCATTTTCTCATTACTTACTCGGTCGATCTATTTATCTTCATCATTCTTCGATAGCACCGCATTTTGAATGCATCCAGTCTCGACTTCTTCGCCACTGTCAATGTCCAAGCGTCGCTTCCATAGAGAAGCACACTCCTTATGTAGCATCTGATGAATATTTTCCTCTACTTCTATGTTGTATTCTCAGCTATAAGAAGATTCTTCTTTCTGCAGAAAAATTTCTTCACTTGCGCTATTCAACTATCAATTTCTTTCATACTTCGTCCATCGCTGGTTGTTCGGCTTCCTAGGTGACAAAACTCGTTCTCCTCTTCAAGTATTTGCTTCCCTAGTTTATTTTTTGTCCTGACCTCCTCTCTTTTGCAGCATTCTGGTAACTTAGACTTATTTTTGTTGATTTTCAGCCGATATCTGGCCATGGTCCTCTCCATATTTTTCATACTTATCCAAATTTTTGGCGACTGCCTAGGGTAAATAAAGAAGGTCACAGAGGAGAAGAACACGAGGATAATAATAAAATAAGCTTGGGAAGAGGAGAAATTAAGGACCTGAGGATGAAAATGGATTACGATGAATAAATGAATGAATGAAGGAAATGGTTATGAACCAGGTTCAAAGTATGGATAGACAGATGAAAGCGCTATGTAATTATAAATTTCTCCCAGGAACAAGGAGGAACCTTAGCTACTTAAGGGAGCTCTCTTATTTTACCCCTTTAGATGCTGTAAAAACCGCTGGTTTAAAAGGAAAAGAAGACAGAAAAAAGTCACATGCGACTCGTGCTGTGCTTCTCTCACGAGCTGTTGCATCGGAGCCCTCCTTGTGACATGGCCTTTGAACGAAGCAAAAATGTTTCCCATCCCGCAAATCGTTGACTCGAGCCCGTTTGTGCTTGCTAAATCAACGGAGCATGGCTGCCTATATGGCGGGTAACCCGGGGAAAGAGACACGGTCATAATGAGGGCGCCACCAGACCGAAATTACATGCAAACACCACCCGCTCTTCTTTTTTTTCTGCGGGTGGGACGAAGACATTATAACGATTGAGGCTTCAGGGACTTTAAAATGAGGGTAAAAAAAAAGAAACGAAACGAGTTGGGTACATGATTCTTCGAGGAATATTTGCAAGAGCGTTCGGAGCTAGAAAGAGAGAATGATGGAACGATAAGGAGAAAGGTGGAGGCACTAGTGGATCTGAGTCGTTCGTGAGTGAAACGTACTTCAAGAACGACTCATTGTCAGGAACCCATTGAGCCTGATTGCGATCATTTCTCTGAGGCTAAACATTGTTGAATTTTATTTTATCGTGAATGAAAAAAAAGACTTGGTTATATTTCACCAATTCATTTTCAGGTACAATTAGTTTCGACGCAGCGGCGTCAACTTCCGGTACCCATCGCCCCTGCGTGTGGAATATAACAAAGTTTTTCTTTTCATTTACGACCGAATTACAATATTCGTCATAAATAGATCATTTAGTATATTAGAACCGTGGCGATAATGAAGGGGCGGGAGTATGATCCCCTCGAAAAAACATTGAAGAAAGCAAATATTCAAGTGGTTTCCAATGAACGTTTTTATTTCACTAGATCAAAAAAGAATTCTTAATGATAAATGGAGATAAAGCCATTGTCTAAGCAGTAGCATTATCGCTGAGAAGTTTGACATACCACCAATGCGCCGCGGGAAGTCATGAACCTCCACGCCCCTAAAAAACGACCACTCCACTCCTGCGTCGAATGAAGGGGAACAAATAGCAAGGAGGATGCATAGAAGAGGCTTCAGTCCGCCTCGAAGAAGATTGATTAATGATGCCCATTCCATCTCTTTTTAATCGGTTTTCAAAAATGCCCTCAGGGCAGCGATGACTGTAGAGTGATCCATTTATCATGATAGGGTGGTTTTCTGTTTTTTTTATTGCCTAAATCGAAAGAATATTACTCCTGGAGTGCATATTTCACGCTTTTAGATACTTAAATGGCAATATCTATTTTTCGCGATTAAATGAAAAGTGAAAATTATCAAGCGCGCGAAAACGCGTGGTCTAACTATGAATGCTGGGAAAAGCCCGTGTGACGTCTGACTGCTGCTGTGTAAGGCCACCTGGGTGCGAGGTTATGAACGCCGCTACGATGCAGGCTGCTTGCTGCTGAGCATGGCAGTAGCGTAGAGTATCCTGCTAGCAGGTAGCGCTTGGCTTATATGATGATTATTAAAACCCTATCAAAGGAAGGAAACTCTCCGACCATAGGCAATTTTAATAGAAAATAATTATTAAGAGATGTTTCCCTGAGGTCTGTGCCTCATGCATGCATTGGTAATCTCAGACGATGTAAAATTCCTATCTAGTCGTATAGCATCTAGGTCCCTGTGACGTCACGTGGAGTGGCATCGTATGGGCGCCAATCTGACCTCTTTTAAATGAGGTTAAAATGACCATTAACATTCGTCTAAATTGGGATTTCTAAAACCAAAGAATTAGTATATTATGAATACACTGATGGTCAGTAACGAATCGCAGTCAATGCCTTTCGTTTTCTTTAATGATGGAAACTACCTTATTGTATAAAACCCACCTCCGACCACTTACTAACGGTCTGAGTGAGTGATTCAACTGTTTGGGATGGACGAGACGAAATACTACAATAAGTCATAGAATCGATCCCCTTTGTAATCGTTTGAAACCATATGAAATTTTGGGAATACTTAATTTTTCTCTTAAAATAAAAATACTTTGTTATGTTCCACACTATTTTTCAATTTATTATGACCCGGGTTTCTGCATATCATGCTATCATCAGGAAACAGAAATGAAACAATTAAAATAATAAAGACCCGATGACCCGGGTTTCTGCATATCATGCTATCATCAGGTCTTTACTATTTTAATTGTTTCATTTCTGTTTCCTGATGATAGTATGATATGCAGAAATCCGGGTCGTACCTTTTGAAATAAATTGTGGAATACAACAAGCTATTATTATTTTAACATGAAATAGTTCCACAAAATAACGCCGGAGACCGTGTCTCACCTTAATTTTTCTATTTATTCCAGTTTTGCCAAATCTCTCTATTTTTTGGGAGCATTTAGGGAGGTCAAAAATCGATTTTCAAAAATATCATTTTTCGAATCTAGGCAAAGTGATGCGTAGAAAAAAAAGAATTTTTGTACCGATCGGGAGCACTTTAAATTTCTGAAAAATTGTGCAATTTCAATATTTCGTGAATAATTTTCTCAACAAGAGCTATTACATTGCTACGTGTTAAGGTTTAACTTGCTCAAAATTTGAATTAATAATTCTCAGGTTACCAACGGATTCATTTCGAAAGATTAGTAAGACTGATCTCTGTGCCACAGCCGATTAATCGGCTCGAGCGGAGACCAGATTTAAAACCACAACACGTTAATACATATTGCTTTATCCTCATCCAATATATTAGCACACTATAAATAGCCAAAAAATACTTTTTAGTAAAATATAAAAACATTAATGATTACTAAAATGGTAACTTCATATTATGCTTCTTCAAAAAGTGCCGCTAAATTATAAAATATTACGTTGGGACCTTTCGCAAGTACAACCAATTAGACCAGATTTAAAATCACAATACGTTAATACATATTGCTTTATTATCATCCAATGCATTAGGATAAAATAACAAAAAAAATTTTCTTTTTAGTAAAATATAAAAGCATCATATCGATATCTAAAATGGTAACTTCATATCGATGGATAAAATCTAACAACACGTATCTCAAATTCGGCCGGTTTGAGACAGGTGTCTCAAACAAAGTGTAATGACACTACAAAAATAAAATACAAGAAAAAAACAACTCTTTGTTTGCAAATGAATACTTCTTTTTCAGTTTAATGAACTTTTGGTTTTTGATTTCAATGTACAAGTAAAAAAAAATGAATCGTTTTTCTGCTCTTCTGAGAAATTGCTATTTTTGAGATACGTGTTGTTAGAACTTAGCCATCGATATAGTTTTTTTCGTAAAGTGCTACAGAATTCTAAAACTTTACGTTGGCACTGTTCGCTAGTACCACCAATTTTTGGAGGCACTAATAGGGTCATAAGAACGGTTTAATAGAGTTATAAGAACGATTCAACTGCATGAACCGAAACGTGTGACTCAAATCATCGAAATGAACCGGAAGCCCCATCTCTAGGCATTAACTAAGAGAGAAGAGTAAGAGTAGAGAGAAACCTTGAGAACGGTTATGGAGGAGATGGAGGGGCCTAGTCGGGTGGGTGAGAGGGGTCTTCATAAAATCCGGGGGGGGGGGGAGAGGAAGAAGGGGTGAAATAGAGGGGGTAAGGGGAGCGAAGACAAAGGGCCATTCAGGTGACACAGGGTATAAAGGGAAGATGGAGGAATCGATTTGAATCAGAATGAGGTAGATAATGGCGGCCTTCGGTTTAATGAGCGAAGATGCGGTTGTGAATATTTCAACGGAGGGGTGCGACCAACTGGAAAATGGTGTGGGGGGGAGTTGGGTAGGGGAAAAGAGGTGGAGTCATGTGACGGGTAGGATTTGCTGTTACTTAAACGATTTTACGGCCCCACAAAGCGAAGTAAATACCGGTAATCGGCTTTGACGTTGGATCGTTGGTTGTTTAAGGTGGCGTCTGATAGCAGGTGTAATTTGCGCCATTATTGATTGGAAAGGCAGGAAGATGTATCGAAAAGGAATCATGTCTTTAAAATTATTATATAAGAAAAGCCTATCTTAACTGCAGTTAAAAATAATATAATGAGTAAAACAATGATATTGAGAGAATTTCAGGTTAAGCGCGATATAAAGAAGAGTAAAATGAATTATTTTAGTAATATTATGATGTCAGTAAAGAGGGCAAAAATTTAAAGTTTTAATAATTTCATTAAAAACAGTTTTTTAAGTTTCTTAGAAGAAACACTGTCAAACATTCAATCCTAAGACATGCGTTATTTCTATAAATCTAGTTATTTATCATCGCTGTGACCTACTGTGATTCGAAGCAGCAATCATTGCTGGATTGCCGTACATAGCAAACTATAATGCTCTCACACAATTACAGTGATGGCTGTATTCCTGTAAAACATTTACTTATCAAACTCGAGTACATTAATAGTAGAGTATGTTTTACAAAATGGTCAGTATTTAACTCCACCGGAGTACTAAAATTACTTTAAAAGGGGCCTATATCTAAGAGAACTACAGTGGAGATAAGTCAATGACAGCATTCGTATTAGCAGTGCCACTATACGAGTTAGAAACATGGATATTTGGCGAAGCTCATTATAGAAGTCTTTAAGCTCTGGAGTCATGGTACTGGCGGTGTGTCCTGTAGGTCAAATGGATGGTTAACAGGAGAAACAATGTGTACCAGAGAAAACGAGAAGAAACTGTTGAGCCAGTGAAGGATCTGATGGGTAGGCAATTCCATAAGTCGTAGCAATTAAGTGAGGAAGATAATAAGGGCAAGTTCCCTTGGAAGACATTAAGACAAATATTTTGAATTAATGAAGGATGCCAAAAGGAGGATGATCATCAGGAAAGTGAAGAAACTGATTAGTTAAAGGGAGAGTTGGAGGGACTAAGTACACCAACCTTAGGATTGCAATACTTCGAAGAAAATGTCACCTCAAGTGATTTACATCTACATACTACACCGCAAGCCGCCTAAAAAAGCGTAGGACAGGGGATGCTAGGACACCAGCCGTCTACTTATTAAAAACTAAAGCTCAAACAAAATTATGACTACCTTTTATCTAAGTCCTTAGTAGGTAGAGGGAAAAATGAATTCGCATATCTATCCGTTCGGCAATGTATCTCTCTTAATTACATGTTTTGAAAAAGAGTATCGGTTACATTAAAAAGAAATCGATTTAGTAAAACAGAAAGATGGCAATTTTCCACAACTTTATTTTATAAATTAAGACGCGTTTCGATCGTCAGGTCATTTTCAAGTACAATGCGAAATTGTTGATAAAGACTTTCGCGGGGTGGTGTAGCATGCGTAGCAAGGTTTTCGGGTTGACCTCCGCGTCGTTTCGAAACGACATGGAGATCAACCCGAAAACCTTGCGGAAAGTGGGTGGGAAATGTGTCATTGGATTGTGCACTTGGGTAATGGGATGGCAAGTATTGGAGCGTAGCCCATGAATGGCGCAGCAGAGAATAGGAAAAAAAGGGTACTGATGTGCACCGTGCGCCATATAAGGATGGCCATATCATTACTCATTAGTCGTAACCACGAATATCACAAAAGAGGATCCTTCATATCGGCCTCTAAATGCGCTTTCACCCTCCGCGCATTTAAGTGGGTTTACAGAAATCGCCACTCGCGTCGCTGACGGACAAAATGATCCGAGTTTCACGGGGAAACACGGTATAATTAGAGTTTTGAACCGAAATTATTATATATGATGATGTGATCTATCAAATTCATAACTTTTCGATGCTATTTCTCGTAATTACATGCATAATAATGCAATATATTGGAAAAAAGTGGATCGCATTGCACTCATCACCGCGTCGCGGAAGTTTTTGAAAACCGATTAAAATGCGACCGAAGTGACAACGGAAATCAGCCTTTTATGGGATGGAATTGGGCCTCCTCTACGCAGTCCCCTTGGTCTCAGCAATTACGTGAGGAAGGGCAAGTTCTCCGTGGGAGACATTAGGAGAGTTAGAAGCTTGGAAGAGTTGAAGGAAGGCCTAAGGTGGATGAGGATCAGGAAAGTGAAGGAACTGGTCGTTTCACACAATAATAATAGTGAAAACTGTACAAATAAGTACCTATCTACATTGCGACTCTGCAGAACCATCACTGTAAGTATCAAAAATTAAAATTATGAATATTTTGAAATTATGAAAATTTTGAACGCAATATAATTTAACATATATATTATATAATATTACTACTATAATATATAATACAAATTATATGATGCAATATATTCATTTATGAATAATAATATTGAATATAATTTGAAAATTTTGAAAATATTGCCTCATAAAATCTTCTTTTTCTAGATCCCCTAACTTTTTACACATTCCTTGTTCCTTTTTTGACTTCACCTGTAGGTGGAACTTTGCTTAACAGCCTAAATAATATCGCTTGAGGTGGCTACAATAGTTTTTATAGCCAAGGCAAGTTTTATTCTATCAAAATTCAATTTAATTTCGTATGTTGCCCTTCATTCACTACGCTGTCATGGTTATATTGTGATCGCCCATATCCAATCTTAATCGAAGCGCCAATGTTTTTTACAGCGTTTTTTTTCGAAGAACAAATTCTCCGTTATTGAATGGAATGGATTTGATATCTTGTCAAAACTGTCGGGTATCCAATACACATTCAATATCTGTTATAAATCGGACATCACGAAAAATATTTTTTATTTTTTTTATTTTTGAAACTAGCTCGCCTAATTGCCGCGTTTCAATTTTGAGATATGTTAAGTCGTTAATTTGATCTTATATATTTTCGTGATTCTGCTCTTTGAAATAAGGAAATTCCAATTCATTCTTTGGTATATATGTCATGAAATTTCAAAGAATTTTAATTAATAATGAATAATGTAGAAAATTCGGGCTTTAAAGCGCTGGCCGTCGACAGAATTTGAATTTTAACTTGTTGAAGAAACCACGTTTTGGCTTGGACTTCAATCTCAGTATAAGATATAGCTCGGATGGCTCTTTCCGTCAATGCAATCTATCAATTTAACTCGCCCAATAATTGAGAAAATATGTTGAGTTTAACGTTACTTTTTTATATTAGATACACGTTTAAAATTTCTTCTTTCGTAAAAGAATGCTCTTATTTCACGCCGTACTTGAATAAACCGGGCTAGGAAACAGCCAAGAGTTTGGATCACATTGCAAAAAAAATGCAATGGTCTATGTGCTGTTACATGACAGGAAGATATAATTTTAAAATCCTTGGAAATGCCTCATTACCCAAGTATATACCAGCCTTACTATTTCCTGGATCCTTCCTAGTATGCTTATTTGTTTACCTGTCCTAAGTACTCATCTCACGATCTAATTCGAAATACTACTACACACGAGTGTCCCTGTCCTGATTTGAGGCAACGTACCTAGGCGGGACTCGAACCCACGATCTTTTGATTAGCAGGTTTACCCCGCAGCCACCTGAGGCCGCTTGAGAACCCATGTACAAGAGAATACGTAACGCCTTTCCATATGTTGGGAAACTTATTTGATCTGTAGTACCTTCTTGTAACACACATTCCCAACAGCTGAAGGGTTAATATGGAAGGCTTTGTTGACGCAAAAAACCCGCTACGAAAAGCCTTCGCCTATATTCTTCCCCCGATTATTTTTTTCAAAAGGAGGACGGCAAACGCCTTCGCGATTTGGAATCACAAAGGGAAGCGTGGATCGAAGGAAAAAAAGAGAGAGATATATTATATCGAATGCAGTTGGGTGGATAATTCACGACCGATGTTTTGAGCTGGAAGCCGTGAAAAACTAATGGTCTCCCTCGTCTCCACCGCGCATTCTATTTCGAGGCGGCGGGAGGCGACCAGGTGATCGACGGGTCGTGTGTCGTTGGCCATGCGTCAAGTCACCGAACGCCGTTCTTTCCTTCTCAGAAGGTTTTAACCTTATTTTTCCCCCCGGATTGTCTCCGACAAATCGCCGGACAGGCCTTCACTCGCGTTTGATTCATTAGCTTTTGCGTCAAGCCACGTCGCGTCGGCTCCTTACCGCCTTGAAGATATTCCAGCTAGGGTATAGACGGCCTTTTAGCCCTCCATTAGAACCAATAGGCTTTTGAGTTTGACAGCGAGGAGTCGTAATCTGTCTCGTCTCTAGGCTAACCAAATGTGTGATAGGGAAACATTACAAAAGCCTTGTTCTGCTAAACTTACGGAGTTAAGTACGCAACAACACGAGTCAATAGAAATTCTCTCATCGTATTTTATAAAAAAGGTTTCGCCATCATGGACAGCATCCACCTAGATTAGAAATCAAAGTATGGGATTAGAGAATGTGAATCATTCAACCCATATAATTTTAGGTTATCTCATTTTCCAGGTGTTAGAGCTGATTTTAGAGCCATTTTCATGTTGCGAACGTGAGTTCACTTCAATTATGGCATGTATTTGATAATAATTCAAAGAGTAATCCAGTGATTACCAATTTTTACTTTTAACAAGATTCTCAAGGCCTAGCAAACTTTTTAAACTGTTTTTGCCAAAAAATTGGTGTGTACTTTTAGCATTAATTATCATTATTCGTATAATTGAAAAGTAATGAAGAAGCAGGAGCAATTTCCACAATTTTAAATTTATTGGTACCTGATGATGCTGTAAGCGAAACCGGTAGTACCAATAAATTTAAAATTGTGGAAATTGCTCTTGCTTCTTCATTATGTTCCGTTTCCACTCCATCTCGACTGAAACCTCAGATTATAATCGAAAAGTATTGGAACAAGAAATTATCTAAATGTTTTGAAACGCAATAATCAGAGAATAGTGCAAGAAGAGCCTATTTTATATTGATTTCAGTGTATGTGGCACATTTATACGTGCATATTTTGAAATTTATTTAACGAAATTACACTCGTTTGTTTCTGGAACTAATCTGTTTGAAATTTTCATCCAACTTTGGTGTTGGAATTAAAAAAAAGAGCACTTACTCCAGGTTACCTAGGGCGTCCCTATTTTTCAGGCGACGAAATTTTAGCGAACAGTGCTGCTATCATCTTCAAGCCAAAGGCAATAACGCTGTAGGGAACCTGGGAGAATGGAATCAGCATCTGAGTCCCGTTAAAGCCTTCATTCATGCAGGAAAAGAGCATCGTCTGGTTCATGGCAACTTAAAAAAAAAGGCGTAAAAATTGGTCGAATTTGCTTGGTCATTAGCTGATAAACGCTCAAATTTTTCTGGAAATGAACTCATAAAAATAAATGTACTTTTTTATGTAGAGAGACGTATCTACACATCATGTGCTTTAAAAAGGCATATACCTCCCAATCGATTGGTCTTTTTTGGTACCGTATTACTTGCTTAAAACTCACGCATTGATTTCGAAATTTTCTGGCTATATTAAATTGATTCTGGTTAACATTCGACTGTATCTCAAATTTTAAAATTCTTAATCAAAAATTTCTCAGGTGCAATTTTCATATATTTGAGTAAAAGGCGAATGCCGATAAGAGTCTACTCTTTGTACTAAGACGTTTTCACTTTGTACGAGTAGGGTAAGTAAGTTTTCAAGAAGTTATACGTCACCAAAAAGAGAAAATACGTCAGGTAGAGAGGGAGGTAGAAGCCCTTCTAAGATCTCTTCCACAGATTTCTCAATTGATGCGTGGTTTTTGCTGTTACCATCATGTACTGTTCTGGTTAGCAATAACTCCTGCGGCGCCAAGTTAATAAGTTATAAACGATAGTTAAGGTGTTGAAATAAGAATCAAGTTTGATCTTCTATGCGCCCAATAATCTTCGCCATATTAAGTCACCAATTCGATGAATGGTTCGACCCAGTTCTTCACTTTGCTCTCCTATCTGTTCACTTTTGATATTTACGCATTACCTCTCTTTTTTCATCTTCAATAACATGACCTATGAACCTTGCTCGTGGTCTTCCTCTTCCTTTTTTCACGCCCACCAACATCCCGGGAATATTTCTAAATTTGATGTTTATTACTTTCACCACAGGGCCTCAATGGAGCGGGCGGCGTACCAAGCATTTTATCCAGCCGTAAAATGAGACTCCATACGATGCCTCACTTAATGGGTAAAAATAAAGTCTCAAGATACCTAATGGTAACACGTTGAAGGGAATGTGTTTGAAACACATATATTTCTAGGATACCCAAAATAACCTATCTCTACTTGTCTAATCTCTACTTGAAAATGCATAGTTGTTCGGAAAGGTTCCACTTGAAAAGAAGACAGATCTAGAGTGGAAAAAACCTAACTTGAATTGAAAAATGCAATTAAAGGAGGCCCAAGAACATGGCGGTTAAGCAATATCTCTTGACATTTCGCGTGCATTTTATTTGGCGGCGGCACTATGCAGCAGTATCCTAAATGATTGTTTACACGGTACGTTAACCCGTACGAGTTAATGTCTAAATGTGTGAACGCGAGAATGAACACGAAAATGCACCGTGTAACCACCCAAGTTGTTCAAATGCATGCGCGGAAAATAGAACCTGTTTTAATTTGATTCATGTATTCGTACATGTTCCGTTGCGGTCCACCAATATCATTCACACAAACCGACATTAACTCGTGCGTGTTAATGTATCGTGCAAACAGGCCTTTAGAGGCGGTATCTCGTTCAGTGTGACTTTCGCCATTAACCGTAATGGAAGTGGTCTTTTTTAGTTGACAATCGTCTCGTAGGTGTTAAATGTGTGATTTAAATTGTTTATTGACTCAGATACATACTACTTTCGTGTATTTCCTCGTGAAAATTGGATATAGATGACTGGTAGCGCCGCGATGGTCGAATTATCCGGTTTGAAGGACTAACTTGATAATCCTCAAGTGCAGGGGTCGGCCACGTTATGACACGGAAGAGCCAAAAATTATGCAACCAGCTGCACGATCCAATTGAAAGTGCTTTAATTTGACAACCGGGAATGTATATATTATGGGGACGCTTTATACTCACTCCTTCTATAGTCATGTTTTTTTAAATCCTGTTTGCAATATTTTTTTCGAGTTTTGGAAATAAAACATAATTATTATATTCTTCGCATGTGAAAGGAATGCCACAATTTGACATCAAATTAGCCGCGGCTCGCGAGCCGCAGGTTACCCTAGCGCAGTGATTCCCAACCGGTGGTACGCGTACCCCTAGGATGTACGCGACGATCCAGTCGGGGGTAGGCCGATAATAATCAGTAATGGCAAAGGATGTGTTCCCTAATAGTAGTCGGGCAACAGTGGCACGCCGTAAATCTTAACCAGGAAAAATTTATGCATAATTTATGGGGTATTTGAAGCAAGGTTTCAATTTTTTTTTTTTTTTTAAATAGAAACCTTGCTTCGACATCTATTTTCCGCGACTAAATGAAAAGTGAAAATTTTCAAGCGCGCGAAAACGCGACGGCTAAGTATGAATGCCGGGAAAAACCCGTGTGACGTCAGTCTGGTTCCCGCTTCCACCGTGTGAGGCGACCTTGGAGCGAGGATATTGTGCGCCGCGACGATGCTGGCTGCTAGGAGGTAGCAGAGTACCCTGCTAGCAGGTAGCGCTTGGCTTAAATAAGGATTATTGATACCTTATCAAACGAAGGAAACTTTCCGACCTTATGCAGTTTTAATAGTTGATTATTAAGAGATGTTTCCCTGAAGTCTGTGCCTCATGCATGCATTGGTAATCCCAGACGATGTAATACTCCTATCTACTCGTATAGAAACTAGGTCCCTGTGACGTCACGTGGAGTGGCATCGCATGAACGCCAATCTGGCCTTTTCCAAATGCAGTTAAAATTGACCATTGCCATTCGTCTAAACTGGGAATCCTAAAATCAAATAATTTTTATATTATGAATGCACTAATGGAGGGTGACGAATCGCAATTAATGCCTTTAGTTTTCTTTGATTAAGGAAACAACCCTATTATTTATAGCTAAAAATGCCACCTACCCGTAGTGAAATTATGTAATAAAATGTGCACGTAACATTTTTGGGGGTGCAACATTAGCCATAGAGGAGTACGGGAGGAAAAAAAATGTTCGGAACCGCTGCTCGAGCGCAATATTCGTGGTATGAGCATACAGGCCGCGTTGTGTGCGCGGAGCGCAACGAACCATTTTGAGAGGAGGCTTAAATGGGGTTGGAAGGATGCTCCCCATGCCCCGGAGGCCTTTGCCGTGACGGGACGACAAACGATTGCTTGAGCAAGAATGAGGGAGGGTGTGGGTGAAGCGGGGAGTATTAGGGAGGAGGTGAAGGGGGGTCTAAATGTCTTCTCCCCCCCCTTTCTTTTGTCTCGCCCCGTTCATCTCGAAGCGGTGGAACGCGGCGGCGACATTAAACAACCCAACCCGGGCACAAAAGCAGGGCTCGTTCCCGTTTTTCATTATCCTCCCATTCGGGAGAGAGGACTATGGAAGGAGTTTTGTAGTGAAAGATACGCAGTACTTACTTGCATAGCAGCAGACGCAGTCGGTCGGCAGGACAAAGGCCCAACGGGAGGGAGCGGTCTTTGGTCCGGTCTTTTATCTCTTTATGCTCCTAGGGGCCGATCGGGCAATGCACACAGATGCGTTTCTGGCGTTGTGGTCGAAGTATATGAGTACCGCGAGCACGCACGAATACTCAACACAGTGGGAAGCGCTAGTCTTAGATTGCTTGAACAATTGAGAATGGATATCGTTAAGAGCGACATAGAGAACATAATATTAGAGCCACACTATATTTTCAGATCCGATAGAAGCGATAAATTAAGAGAGATGTTTTGCCGAACGGATAGATATGGGAATTCGTTTTTTCCTCGAACCATAAAGGACTTTAATAAACGCTTGTCCCAACTTCGTTAGAGAATCCAAGTAGGCTTCCGCGGAGATAATGATGATATTTAGTGATTTTTCCGGGTATTCTTCCGCGTTCATCCATTTTGTAGGACAATATTTCGCCAACGTTCCAGTTGGCATCCTCAGGTCCACTGAAGTGTCGATGCAGAAAGTTGTCCTACAAAAATTACTAAATACACATACAAATAAAAAAAACTAGTTGAAATATTGTCCTACAAAATGGATAAACGCGGAAGAATACCCGAAAAAATCATTAAATATCTTCGTTAGAGAGCTTCATTTTTTGTGTGTATATGGCTGGTGTCCTAACACCCCCTGCCACACGCCTTTTAGGCGGCTTGCGGGGTATTATGTACATGTAGAAGTCAAAGAGGTAGGATTTTTCCATATAAATGCGTACGAATTATGCATTTTTCAATCAAAGCCTGGTTTTTTTGCTCTAGTTCCACTCTTCTAGTTCTAGTTCACTCTTCTGCCCTTCCCCTGGAACATTTACGGACAATAATACGTTTTCAAGTAAAGATTGGACGGGTTTTTATGGGTATACTACCATTTAACGTGTTTTTACGTACGTTCCCCGTCACATGTTACCATGGGGATCGGATTGGTAGGTTGATCTCCCACCACGTACCTCGTTTGAATCTCGGTGATGACAGAGAATTTAAAGAGACTGCTCAATCCCTGCTTGAATGTTATGAGGAGGACATTTCAATTTAATCCGACGGACACTCCGTCCGTCGGATGGGACGTTAAGCCGTGGTCCCCTTGGCGCCTTTCGTTTAGAGTAGGCTAATGTCGAAGCCGGGTTTCTCTCCACTCTTCCTTCCATACTCTTCCCTCACGGTACAAATGACCTCAGCTGTCGATCGCCTCCTTCAAATACTATACCTGGGTTGGGTAAATTAAAAATTAATTCATCTCTACATAAGCCTTAATTACACCGCAATATTGAGATAATATGGTAAAGTAGTGTTGTTTAGTGTGCCAGGCAGTACAAAGCGATGGATCAACTCAAATCTCCACCGATGTGGCTCATAAGAGACGGTCCACTCGCTCAGGATTTATATGAATCGCTAACTGCGGAAAGGCATCATCTCCAATTTGAACGATTTTTCTTTTTTTCTTCTTTAAGTTTGTCATTTCAATTAGTCAGTTTTTATTTGTCTTTGTCATATCCGCTTGATGTTATTAGAATGACATGTTTCCTTTCTGTGGGAAACGTTGAGTCTAGCACCTAGCAACAACTTAAAGAGAAATGAAAGAGCGTCCAACTTGGACATGATGCTTCTAAGCAGTTCACGATTCATATGGTTTCGGGTCAAAAAACGATATTTTAAATAAAATGATGAACTATCTCTTTCTGCAATACGATCAAATTCTGTATAAAGCTCCCTTTAGTAGTATCATCACATTATATCTACAATGACGAAGTCGTTAATACTAGATTAATGAACTTCAAAATTTGTTTTTCCTCAGAATTTTTATTAAAACGCGACCGTGGTTTCAATGGTAAATGTTATATTCTGGCGAGGGATACATTGGTGCATCATCTTAAATACATTCCTCAGAAGAATATTACGTTAATTGTCGTTACCGACGTCGTGTTTTAATAGAACCCAGAGGAAAAACAAAGTTTAAATTGTATCCATCGAAAATATTTAGCAAATTCCACAAAGTATTGCCGGAAAACATCAACTTAATTAAAACTGTGCTGGGTAAATTACAAATAATTTATCAGTACTTATGCCTTAATCACACTGTAAGACTGAGAGAATATGGTGAAGCACAAATTCTTAATGGGCCAGGCATTATAAAGCGATGAATCAAGTCATTAAATCTCCATGGCTCATAAGAGACGCACCTCTCGCTCGGGATTTTGACAGTCCCGGGTGAAAAATTGAGTACCTTTGGCCCACCCTGTTTTTTTTCCCTCTTTCCCCGAGTAGAGGAAAAAGGATTGTCATCATCGATTGCATCTTGACTTTTCCTCTCAAGGAGCGATGTCAACTCAAGACGGCAGAGAGCCCGCTCCGGTATTTTTTTCGCATTCATTACCACGCCGGAAAGGTTTGCTGGGAGATCATTATTTTCCATTTTGAGTGGGGAAGAGCTCCCACTGTTTCACGTCTCTTTCTTGCCACAGGGACCCCACCTATTTCCACAATGGAAAAGACTTGACTTTCAGCCATAAAAAAATTCTCCCTTGGCAGTGATTTAATGTTTGGGTAGCAGGAAAGGACGTCGTCCTGAATTGCGCTAGATGATGTTGGTGCAATAGTAATTTAAATTGAAGGAATTCGGGTCGAGACGTTTGAAAAGTGGAACAATACAGAAATGACTGCCGAGCGTTGTCTACGAGTAGTGTTCATACTCAATGGGTGCTTTAAAATTCCCATTTATACATTTCAATTATTATTGCCTTCGTTTCTTTATTCTGGGTGACGGGGTGAAGTCCTCGCCTCGTAAATCGAAGGTTACGGGTTCGATGCCCGTCAGGGTATAAGTTGTCTTTGATTATCATGGTTCTGTCGTATTATAAATACCAAGTAACTTTCTTCAGCTGTTTGGCATGAGAGTATTATTTTAATATAGATAATTACATCTAACTCTTATTTTAATGCTTATCGGGCACCAGGAAGAGATTTGCGTTAGCAAAGGAGGCATTCATAAGCAGGAAGGAGCTCATACGAGGATCTTTATGTAAGAGTTCTAAGAAAAGACCAATGGAGAGTCTGATCTGGAGTGTAGCACTTCACGGTGTGGAAACATGGACACTAGGGATTGAGACGTTCCAGAGGAGGGTGCGGAGAAGAATAAAGAAGGTGTAGTGGATGGGGAGGAGGAGGAACAAGGAAGTGTTGGACATGGTGAGTGAGGAGAGGCAGCTTCTATATGAAATACCGACGGCACGGAATGTACGGATAGAGTTAGCACTTAGCGGGGAGGGGATGTTGAAAACAGTGTTAGAGGGTAGAATGTTCCGTAAACAAGGGAGAGGAATATGGCGAACAGGAGTTTCAGGTATATAGAATGGAAGGCATTAGACCTTAAGTTACCAGGAAAGAGAAGATTTTGAAAAAACACGATTAGAAGCAGCAGTAATTAAATGAGCTCCACAATGAGAATTGGCTACAACAATTGAAGTTGAAGTGGATGGAAAAAGCGGAAAAAGAAGGCCTCGTATGAGGAATACAATGTTTGAAATGCAGGTGCAATTAATGATAGCTGTAAAATATAGACAACATACTTTTGTGAAAAGAATATTACAAAAGAGGATCCTCATGTCGGCCTCTAAATGTTTTTTCAACCACCAAGCATTTAAATGTGTTCACAAAAGTTGCCACTCGCGTCGCTGACGGACAAATTGATCAGAGTTTCACTGGAAAATAAGTTACAATTAGGGGTGTTAATCAACATTTATATATTGAATGATGATGTGGTTCATCAGATTCACAACTATTCAATGCTATTCCTCGCAATTACAAATAATATGCTGCAAAATATTGAAAAAAAAGCGAATCACATCGCACTCATCACTGCGCCGCGGGCATTTTTGAAAACTGATTAAAAATCGACCGAAGTGGAAACAGAAACCACCCTTCTATGGGATGGAATTGGACTTCCTCTTTGCAGTCCCCTTGGAAAAGATCATTTGAGTATTGAGAAAAGAGGCGCTTCTAACCAATCGCGAGATTTTGTCCTTCGATTACACCTAGCTTTCTCATGCCATTTTCTGTGCCTGTCGTTGAATTGGAAGAAAGGAAGAGGACACTGTTTACACACGAGAATCAACTCGCGTCCGTTCGAAGCGTTTGACTTTCAAAATTAATCCAAGCACGCGCTCGCATCTTAGAATCGAATGCTATTGCGTACTTCGACGGTTTGTCAATCCACGTTCTCCTCGTTCGTTCTCCATCGTGCCTTCGCCCCTGTGTGTGTCGCATCAGGCTGAAGGAGAAGCTTTTAGAAAGGACTGAAGGAGATTTCAGGGCAACTGAACTACACAAAATGAAGCCTTAGATACTTGATAGCTCGTATAGGCCACACACAGCCTCATTGAAAATCAAATCGTCGATGAAAAATGGTATCAACGATTTGTCCTATATCTTTATATGAAAACTCTTCGCAATGCTTCATAGTTATTTATATGTAAGATATAAAGCCTAGTAATATCTAGCTACAGTTTCTTCGATATTGCCGTGCAAGAATCAGTAGAAAAACTTATAACGTAAGCATTTTAAATTATTTATCTTTTTAGCCATTAATGAAATAAGGTAGGCTGTTGACATTCGATGGTAAAGGACAAATTTCCAGGTTCGACTTGATATCTTCATTCTCTGGTCAAAAATTTTATAAATGTATGTTGAAAAACTAAAGGACAACTGAAGTCCATTTTTCCTAAACGGGGGGAAATTTTTGAAAAACAGGGTACTAAGTAATGGGTTATAAACTAATGTTAACGCTTTTGATAATCGGAAAAACTTCAAATGTTAAAGAAATATTTTGTAAATACATGATATTTTAATATTTTTTTACTTTTATGAATGAAATTAATTGTGTTTTTATTTTACGGGGGGGGGATCCGGACCCCCCACTGCCACCCCCCACCCTGGCTACGTCACTTCACATCACAATCCTATCCATTCTCTCGTCTTCCTTTCCACCACTCACAGTCAGTGTCTTGTAGCAAATATATAAATTTATGAGCTAATCTTCCCAAGTCATTTCTCTTCCCGGAGGCTAGGGTCTGCCTTTCAAATTTTGGTTCGTTTTCACGAAAGTCGCGCGCCCTCTGCCCTCAACCCCCGGAAAACTTGGACCTGCCTCCTAGTCACAAACAGTGGCGGATACGTATGGAGTCATAGGGGGCATTGCCCAACACTGTAGATCTACAACTGTAACTTTGAGGATTAATCACAAAAGGACTAAGGTAATGCGGTTTTGTAAAGCATTGCAAGCGAGGAATGTGAGATTCAAGATAAAAGTAGGTGGGGAAAACCTTGAGCAGGGAGAGCATTTCAACTATTTGGGCAGCACATTAGAGGACAACGGATACAGTAGTAAGGACATCATGAAGAGAAATGCATTAGTAAAGGAGGCGTTCATGAACAGGAAGGAGCTTCTGAGAGGATCGCTATGTAAGAGTTTAAAGAAAAGGTTAGTGAAGAGTTTGATCTGAGGTGTAGCCCTCTACGGTGCTGAAACGTGGACACTGAGGAAAGAAGACGAGAGAAGATTGGAGGCATTCGAGATGTGGGTATGGAGAAGAATGGAGAAGGTGAAATGGACGGAGCGGAAAAGGAACGACGAAGTGCTGGATATGGTTGGCGAGTAGAGGCAGCTTATAGATGAGATACGGAGACAGAAGGTATGGATGGGAGGAGTTCTTAGCGGGGAGAGGATGTTGAAAATGGTGTTAGAGGGTAGAATGTTAGGAAAACGAGGGAGGGGAAGGAAAAGAATAGGATTTTTAGAGAGAATGAAAGGGAATAGGTGTTATTTTGAATTGAAGAGGGAATGCATGATGGAAGGGGAGGTTCACGGAATTCTTCTCAAGCACTCCATGAAAACCTACCTTAATCGGTAGGATCCTTTAATAATAAACTTGATTATTTTAATTACGATTAAAGTAAAGGTAGCTCAAAATATCTTTTGCGCCCCAACCTCTACTTTTTTCTGTATCCGTTGCTGGTCACAATTATATTTTAAATGAACTTAATTACGGGTAATTCCTCAGACTTTATTAGCAAACCGTTACTATAAAATATTCGGAATTTAATTAGGTACATTAGAAAATGGCAAATAAATGACACAATCACAGAAGTGCTGATTCCATTCAAGGTGTGCCTCAACGTCACAAAAACAACAAAAGGAGATGTGTGCCTCATTTCGTGGCAGAAGTGGTTATTGTCCGTGAATCTTCTTCCAAGTACCGTAAGAAACCAAATGAGTTCAGCGAGGATGATGGAGGCCAGTGCACATGAGGACATCATCAAAGTTGAGATTGGCTACTAATTTATCACACTTTAATGGGGACATCCGTATATACAATGGGAACTTAGAACTGCTTGCATTACAAAGTAAAGTTTGGACAGGCCATTTGAGATTTCCGTAGTAGCTCCAGTTTCACGTCATGAATTTCCTGAAAAGAGACAAGGAAACCTTTCGTTAGAGTACTGAATTCTGTTTGGCTCGACAAGTACGTAGTTGGAGTAACACACACCACGGAGGCCACATTCATGAAATTTTTAAAATTTTGTAGACCAGTTACACTAAATTTCCTGCCAGTTTTCGGTCGGGGTAAGTTAAGCGTTTCAACTTCCCCCATTACGTATGACTTTGCACTCCAATCCCCGTGCGCCAGTTTAAAACGAGTAATTGTTTGCGTAATAGGGAGTCTTTCCGTAGGGAGGGATGGGAAACCTCGAAAGCTACCTTCGTCAACGAAGTCTAGCGTAAAAAATATGTACCATTACTTGGACATATATACTGGACTTATTCATGGACAACCTCTAGGACTACCGTAGCTAAATTTCAGCGGTAATTTCGTATTTAAATAAAAAGATCTTATTTCTATGTCAAGAGAAATGCCAAATGATGATTGAGTGAAATAATAGTTGCCTATTCAGAGTGAGATAAAGTGATAACATTGCAGCAAAAGTCATACTTAATCAAAAATATCTTTTTTATTTCAAAGGAGTAAATAAATGATGATAGAGTGAAATAGATCCTATTCAAAGCGAGTGAAAGTGGTAACATAAATGAGAGAAAGTCATTATATGGTGGCAAACCTCATGTTTATTAACCAATATCTTTCATTTATGTCAAGGTAATCAATATAGATGATGACACAGTGAATTATAGTGGCCTATTCAAAGGGGGAGGAAAAGATAACATTGAAACAAACCTCATTATTTACTCGGTGATGAGGTGAAAACAAAATAAAACGTATAATGCGCACCACTATAATTCATGAAACCAACTAGTCGGTGGCCGTACCGACCACCTTTTTGGTGTCGGCACGGCTACCGACAATCTCCCGTCCTCACGTCGGCGCCGCACCGATCGGGTTCGTACAGAATCGCACGACTGCTTGCCGGGAGTCGGTGTGACGTCGCACCCGACGAATCGGTGCCGCACCGATCGGTTTGGAGTTACAGAATACGGTCCTAGTTCAGAAATCTGCCGACAGGAAGCGCTATCATTATGCTTTATTACAATTGTGCAAAGGTTTTCACTCATGGCTGTTTCTGGCAGTTTGGTTGCGTATATATTGATTAAATTGACCATATATTACAATAGTTTAATTAATTTCAATAGTGCTCATAGAAATTTTCAAGAGATTTTAATTTTCATCTCTTTATACTGACACAATTACTACCAACATTCCTTTTTATCTTTTCATTTTTACATCAAGCTTAGTATTTAGAAACGAAAATCCACAATGGTATTTGAAAAAGAGAATATGTTGTGACATACATATTGTCATATTGCCAGATCCAGAAATGATCAAACTCGATTTGACTCTATACTCGCGAGTAGTTTTCAACTCGACTCGAGAACAAACAGCACTACTCGCACATCCCTAGTAATAGTACTATGGTAGGTAGTTTTTTGGACTTATTATCCCTCCAATCTCTAAATTCTACTTAAGTGTAATTATGAAGAGATGAGCGTCTATTTCGTTATTTATCAGTGGCCGCCAACTCACAATAACGAAGAAATTAGCGATTATCGCCACGATGGTTAATCTATATTTTCAATTTTATTTGTAGCTTACCCCTACAAACAAAGTAACAGGTATTAATTCTTGAGGTGCGTGTCCCGGAATTTTGGTGGCTTAGGGTTTTTCCAGACATAAGTTGATAATACCACTACCGCATCGAAATTACGATTCACTTACACGAATGTTTTATTCAAGAATAATTCAATGCACAACATCATTTTTAACAAAAAACTCATTTGAAAAATCAAACTTCTATTTAGAATCATTAGGTTAAAAAAGGGAAATAAATGTATAGGTATAAACCATAAAAAGTATTGGTTTAAAGTATACCGGGACTAGCCGCGGTGATAACTTTTACGGGAGTCACCCGCAATGCACAATCGTGCGAAAGATCCACAAAGAAAAATTGACTAGAGAACTTTCCACTGTTTCACATTTAACCTCACTACTAACCCGGTCTTCGACTTTTTGGGAGTCATCATCATCACAAGGAAAGTGAACAACAAAGGTATGTGTTATGTGCTCATTGTTTATACCTATGATCTTCTTGTTTGAGTTCACGATAAAGTTAAGGTAGTAAGGTCGACATGGTAGAACTGTTCCACTACCTAACGGTAAATAAAAATGCAGTTTGCCCTTTTTTATCACTATTTAATGAGGCGACCGGTTACGATAAATTGTATCATTTTCGAGGCTTGAGTAGAGTAAACTCGATGTGACACCTAGTAAGAAAACCGGTCGCCTAATTAAATAGCAGGAAAAGTGGAAAGTCACATTATATCTACCGGTAAACTTGTGCTTTCAGTTGATAATGACGCGCAAATCCTTGTAAACTGTGTATGAAAATAGTAGGAAGTAAATGTATAACATCTCAAGGTGCTCAGGTATAGATGTTGGAAATTAGCAACCTCTTGCATTACCAAGTGATTATTTTCTTTCGTAAGGATGTTCGACCAATCGAAAAAAGACGATCGGTCGAGATAGAGTGACCAGTCCCCTTGACGTTTAATATTCATTTATGCTGTGGTCGCTGCCGACCCTTGTGAGAGGCCCTGCCCCATGGACTCCAAAGTCTAGGTTAGGAGTCTCCAAACTTTCAAAAGTAATGGCCACATTTTATACTTCCCGCATTTATGCGGGCCGAAGGAGTAATAAATAATAAAAAACAAATCAGTACCAGTAATTTAATTTTCCCCAACAATTAGAGTGTAAATATAAAATTTAAAAATATATATATTAAATATAGAAAAATAGAAAAAAACTAGAGTAGACTAAATAGATTCCTTGCTTTAGTTTTATGCAATTCTTTAAAATCAGGTTTCAGATTAGATGAACCAATTGTAACCAACACACAGGGATTTGTTAGGCGGGTTTGATGAAATTATGTATTGGGCCGGATGTGACCCGCGGGCCATAGTTTGGAGACCCCTGGTCAGGGGCCCGTGGACAACTCCGTACCAAACCATATCCAGGATTTATTATCCGAACTTCGATACACAAATTTGGTTAGCGTCATCACTCACCTGTTTCCTTTTCGCCTCAGCACGATGTTCCTGAAGAATTTCTTCCTTTATCAAAACATCAAGCTCGTGCTCTCGCTTTTTCAGCTCCAAAATATCCTTCCGAAGCGTATGTAGCTCTCTGTTGTTTCCCGTCTCCTCATTCAGTTTTGTCATCCTTTCCTCCAATACTTTATTTATAGCAGCTTTCCTCTGGCGTGAAGTTGTGATATTTGAGGATGTAGAACCCGCCAACAAACTCTCAACTCTGATATCCTGAGCTGCAACTCTGCTAGGCCCTTCCGTCCCTTTAAAAAATAGAAAAGAAAAATAGTAATCCTTTGTCAACATTTTTCTGCACGCCGAATTCAAATAGCTCTCCTCGAAACGTTCTCCGATGAAAAATTTATACGACCAATTTCGTCCTTTATTAATTTGTAGTTCTGTGCAAAAAAATCGATTTCATTTGCAAATGCAACTTACCTTGTCATTCTTTATGAGAATATATGCCTACTACATATTTGTGCTAACCTTTTACTCTCATAGTGTATCAAGCCGGAAGTTGGTTTCAATACGCCAGGGTAGAGTTCACCCCAGACTAGGCGACTGGCGTGTGAATTTCGTACGTTACGGTCAGAGAGGCCAGATTTCGCCCCACGCTACTTCGCACTATGAGTACATTCTTTTAGTGGTGTCCTAAGATTTCCCCTTAATTTAGCAGCCAAGCGGTACTTATAAAAGGCTACCAAGCTCCCCAAATGAACCACAGATGCAAAAACTTGATAAAACGACACGATGCGTGCCGCTTTGAAGGTTATGGCCTCAAAGCAGGGATGACAAATGAAACGGAACGAAAATATTTCGTTTCGACCGGGACGAAACTTTACTCCCGGGAACGAAACTAAAGTCAACGAAACGCCGCTGTTTATAGTTGAGTTTCGATCCCAAAAATTGAGAGGAGTGGGATTGAGAGGGAATAGTTTCGACTCGTTACGTGTGACATACGTGAAGAGAGGTTGAAATATTGAGCTTTAAAAATCGAATGGCCAGTTTGTGTTCACCGTTCTCCAGTTAGTGGTAAACATATGAGTGCCCCATGCATCTAATGGCGGTAGGCCGTACCCTGTGGCCGAAGCTCTACTTCATTCAACCGTACTTGGTGTGTGGGTCGAAACTAAACTCTTTGAAGGTGAAGCACGTGGTCCCTCTGGTGCGAAACATTATCTGCGTTTCGTTTCGTCTCAGAGTTTTACTTCAGTTTCGACCAGGGGTGCCGACTTACAACAAATATTGGGGGGGCCCAAACCGGGGATCTTGCCCCGGAAAATATTGTAAGTAATGAGTTTTTAGTTTTTTAAGCATTTTAGAAGAGTCATATTATCAACATTAGAGCCCTGATAAGTCGAATCTGGATATGTAGACAATCCGGGGAAAATCAGCAAGCCAGATACATTTTTTCCTCACACCCATAACGAATTTTGGAGGGGGCTCGGGCCCCCTCAGGCCCCATGGAGTCGGCGCCACTGGTTTCGACCCGGAGTAGTTTTGACTCCGATTTCGTTTGGACCCTGAGTTTAGCTCCCTAGGTTTAAATCCATTTCGTTTCGTTTCCACATTTCGCTCCCGGGAACGATACTATTGAAATATTACTTGTTTTGACTTTCGATTCGTTTTACTTTCCATCCCTGCCTCAAAGGCATAGAACTACCGTTCAAGGAGAGGAAGTTTTGGGGAGAAAAATTTGAGGAGGAATTAAACTTCTCACTTTCTTAGGAGGGGAAGAGCTTACCCTGCACGGATCACAAAATTACACGTATTCAGGCTTAATTGTTTTTCAATTTGGTGCGGAATAATTTAAGAATAAGAGCGAAGGCCAGCTTAGGTCCATGAAATTATGGATAGATTAGGCTGTGCTATGACGATATTCGAGTAAAACGGTCAATGTCAATTGAGCCTTGCCTTGCCTCAGAAGCGACCAAAGGGGAGAAATTTTGTAAAAGGACGAATTGCCTACCAAAGGAAATTTTGACTCATGACTGTGGAGATGGCGTGTAATGGGTGAGGTTGCCGTATTATTCCTTCCAGGTGTTACCCATTTGTTTACCATCACTTGTCGCATGTTAAACGTGTCGTAAACCTTCACCAAAGTGACGAGTTGTTAGAGGGTGGAGAATTTTTTTTCGCTTTTCCAAATAAGCGTTAGATTGATTATGGTTCATATAGCTGTTGCGTTCATTGTTCTTGAACGTGCTTGAGCGATTTACTAGGAAACAAAAATCGCGCGATGGGGTATTATTTTATGACAAGAGTTGGTCAAGGCAGATGCGCATCAATACTTCCACTGCGCAAGCCCTCAACAATCGTACACCGAATCAAATCCGCTCACCTATAAGCCCAACAATACGAAAGCGCTTATTGTTAGCTGGCAGTAGCCGGAGCACAATCACCCACGAAGCTTGAAGAATTGGAGGTGAGCGTTTATGCTCCGACTACTGCCAGCTGAGCGCATTCGTATTGTTGGGCTCCAAGATGAGCGGATTTGATTCGGTGGACGATTGTTGAGCGCTTGTGCAGTGGAGGTATCGGTATGTGTGGTTAGGAGAGCTCATTCAAACAAGACTGAAACATTTTATTTCTAACCACCTAGGGTCAACAAAAACCTTGATTCTACATAACCCAAGCTGAGGCAAAAAACAGAAGGAATTTCGCAAGGATTTGTCATTGTATATTTACCTTGGTCATCAAAAGCATTGACGTTACCCGTGAACGGATAGAGTTCCCATAGAATACTGGATTGAAAGAAATAAGGAGTAGATTTCAATCAAATCTCGGCATGAAAATGTAATATCCCAGGTCGACAAATGGGTCTATGAACATATAGGTTGAGATATTGCTTACAACTTTCAAGAATTGAAACAAGATATACATGTCATGATTGCAAGCTACGTAGACACGAAAGAGTGCCTGTGTTGAGGCAACCTTCAGATGATATATACACACTTAACATAAATGTATAGTACATAACAATTTGCAAGTTATCTCATTGTAAACAATCATTCATATAAAACACACTATTACATCAAAAGTTAAGTACATCGGAACACAGAATAACTTCTGTAATCTTCCACTTCACCTTATCTACAGGAAGAATGGACGATATATTGATTTCGGATTACATTACAGTATTTATAATCTTTGCGGAAACTTAGGGCATAGTGCTGATGACGATCTAGAGACTGGAAGAGTCTATTTTATTAGTGGCGCCATATTGGCCGGTCTTTCTTGGGCTCATTTTCTCTTTCATTTGTTACCAAAAGTTTCACTCCCTCTGCTCTGCTTCTCAACACTGCAAGCTTTCGTTAGGAATGCATTTAACTCCATAAAGGGGTCTCATGATTGCAAGGAAGATCGCATCAGTGACATGATGCGTTTTAACTCATAACGCTCCTTAATTTCCGCGAATAAAAATTATGTCCATGGCTTCATATTTTTTTGCATTATAACACGATTTTTAGTGTTCGTGGCGCTATTCACGATGTTCTCACTATTTTGGATTTTGTTTGGTCGTTAAAACCACAGCAATAAAATTCTAGCAAATATGAGATCTCGATAATACGCATTCTTTAAAATCAAAGAGCTCTATTCGAATAGCCATAGCAATAAACCATTAGTGATAAACAATTACTGTGTTAATAATATAATGCTAACACATGTACAACAGGAATGGTCAAATCAAATTGATTATGACAGCGTAAAAAAATCATTATAAAAAAGCTTACAGTACCTTCTTCCGTCTGTTTAGGGACGTTTACTCCTTCAGTGCCTCCGACGTTGTGGGATTGCAAATCGAAGTCTTCAACGTTCAACTCCTGAAGTATAATTGAAGGAAATTCTCCGGTTGGGTCTTCTATAGTGACGTTCGTGCCTCCTCCAGTTTCAACTATTTCCCTCACCCTCGTGGCAAGGGTTCGTTTTCTTCTCATTTTTATGTTGTCCCAGGCTTTCCTGAGCCGCTTCCAAGAGCGCTATTTGTTGAAAAAAACATTGAAAACATCTTCAATAATATAAATAAAATAAAAAAATTTCATGTAGCACTTTTGATGCAGAATTTCCATGTTCATTCCACGCGTGATAAATGGCCTGTGAGCAACTTTAAGAGTGTTAGGAAAGTGGTTAGCTCTCACCAACCGGCAATGTACTACATTTACCCTTCATGGTCTCAAAAACATCCATAACACGAGCACACGTATGCAATCCGTGTAAGCTTCAACCAAGCTTTCTATACAGCACAGCACCGAAAAACTAATTGTAAGTTCAACTGATTCAGGCATTACATAGTGGAAGCTCGAATTATTTGAATGACAGGTAAATGCACTTCTCCAAAGTAATATTATTGTGGAAAAGTGAAATTGCCTTTCATTTCAATACCGCAACACTATTTTACATCCGCAGAATGATAACACTTGTGATCGGTTAGTAAGTTCCATTATTAACAGTAGTCCAAAATTTCACTTCAATAGAACTACGGGTAAATTATCGTTTGATTAACGCATGCATGAGTTTATAATAGCTTTACGGCACTCAATCATTGAAAGATACTGTTTGAGCTGTGGTGAATGGCGTGAATAAAGAACTGCCAAATGTATATTTTCATGTAAATAATTTTTTCACGATACGTGGCACTTACTTGGGTGACGTTTCCATGACTGTTAAATCTATCAGCCACCTTCTGCCAGCATTTCATTTTTGCTTGAAGCGTCGCCATATCACATTTCTTAGTATCTATTATTTCCCTGTCCTTCTGCACCAACGAAATTAATAGGTTCCTCTCACGATTGGTCATCCTCTCGTGCCTCGTCGCCACTGTTACGATGTTAGACTTGATTCCTTGAGACATACTTGCAATAGATGGCCGCTGTCACGATTAGTCCTCGCTTATCCATGCACCAACGGAAAACTTGGCAATTCGTTCGAGAGTTTCTTATGCCCGCTGAAAGATTGTTGCGAGGTTACCTCGACGGAGGACGAATGCCAGCTTACTAAAGGGAGCCTCCCGGTCGAAGCAGGGCAGCTGCGCAACTCGTTTTGAGTCCCCCCCCCCCATTTCCCCTCTCCTCTATTGCCCCGTTCACACTACGTTCTTTTTACGCCGGTTAGCCCCGACCATGGTTACAAAATGAGGTGTGAACGCAAGTTACCGTTAACCGTGGTTGGGATTCTGACCACCGTTTTCCGACTATGGTTGGCGGTAGTTTATGCGTGTGTGAACGCAAGCTGGTTAGAAAAAGAAGAAGGCGAAGCAGCAACAAGGTGGGATAGGAGGAAAGAAAACAGAAAGTAAAGCATTCGAAGGGAAGACGGCCATTACTATTGAATTATATCCGTCAGAATTAATTCTAAGGAAAGTGCTATAGATTCATTCCGTAATTAGTTGAATAGTATTACATTTTATACTTGATGTAAGTTATGCGATATGCTACAGTTCGCCGCGAATTAGCCGTTGGCTCGCATTGTATTGTTACGGACATATTTAATAATCTCTATAAATATTTTGCTGGAATAATGTTAAATGTGCGAAACTACGTTAATGAAAATCTAATGGTCACAATGATTTTAATGTTTTGGTAAGAGTTCTTTGTCCCAGTTTAAAAAACGATCTCTTATGTTATCCTTGAACAAAAGTTCCTCCCATACCAATAAAAATATCAGGCTAACTGCTAGTTATATATAACTATAGAATATAAAGTTAGAAACGTCGGGTGATAAGTACTAAATATCACAAAAAATACCACGTTCTCTCTCTTATTTTATAAGTTTAATTCCAACAATATTCAAGTCACATTTCTGCAAGTTATTTTTCCACTATTGAATTGAAGTTAAATAGTTTTAATTTATGGCATAGCATCAGATTGGATCATGTCCTCTGTCAAAATCTAAAAACAATAATTGCTAAGACTGCAATGCAGCGACAAGTGTATCTCAATTCCAATTCACCAAAAGTGTGCCTCAGTTGACGCTTAAGGCTCAAGATAAGGTCCTCTTTTCTTCACCTACATCAATGATTTGTCAACACATGCGAATCAAGGGAAAGTAGTAGTATATATTGTTAATACCAACCAAATTATTACTAATGATCACTTTAATGCGGATTCAATAGAGCAGTAGAAAAATGCAAACCACGCTATCGATGAAATGATTAGTTGGACGAACACATCTGAATTAACTTCTACGTAGCAAGGAACAATTCCCGACGACGCAGGAATGCAATTATTTAATTCATGTGCAGCTCATCGTTGAAAATCTTTGCAATTAACACAAGAACTTTTTCCTACACATTCCCTATTTCCTTCCAACAGGTTATTCGCTCTTGTTCATTCATTTTTCACTTGGACTTACTTTACCTCTCATCAGATGTCGCCAGTGTATAACCATGTCTAACCATGGTATGTGTTAACGCACGCTGGTTCTGACGTCATCTTACGCTGGTTGAGATTGATGGTAGTGTGAACGGGGCATATGGCGGGCGATAATCAGGAGGGGGAAGAACTTGTAGCGCAACGGTTTTCGAGTCTCCCTCCATCGCCGGTCGCTTCGTGGAGGAGAGGTAAAGGGGAAAAGGAAGCGTTTTGAGCCCAGCTCCACTGTAGGTGCCTCTATGGAGGGGAGGTTGAAGAGGAGGTAGGGAGGGAAAGAGCTTTCCTCGTGTTGACTGTGAAGGCGGTAGGGAGAGCTCTGTTTCCAAACCTCTACGCCGTGAAGTGGTGCCATGGAACGATGCCTCGAAGATAGCGCAACACCGCTACACAAGTTAACTTGACAGGATAACGAGGAAAACGAATATTACAGTAGAGCGTTCTGCCCGCTAGAGGATTCTAGGAAGTCCGCTGCTAGAATTGTTGTCACTACGCGCGCATTAACATCAGATTTCAAAATCGCCACTCGCGGCGCTACCATTCATCTATATCCACTTTTCAATAGAAAATGCACAGCAGAAATATGTAACTCAATCATATAAACCGTACATTTAAAGATGCGATTGTCAACCAAAAAAAGACCACTTCCACTAAGGTTAATGGCGAAAGTCAAACTGAAAGAGATACCACTGTGTAGTGGCGCCGCCGAATAAAATGCGCGCAAAATGGTAATAGGCATAGTGCTCAACCGCCATGTTCTTGGGCCTCTTTTTATGGGATACCATAAGCTGGTGCATAGGCTATGAATTAGGTCTTTTGGTGGGTAAGAACCAGGGACTATTGAAGGAAACACTACTCACACGGCCAGTGGCGCCGACTCCATGGGGCCTGAGGGGGCCCGAGCCCCCTCAAAAATTCGTCATGGTTGTGAGGAAAAATGTGTCAGGCTTGTCGATTTTCCCTGGATAGTCCAGGATAGTCCAGATATCGAGATTCGAGTTATCAGGGTTTTAATGTTGATCATATGACTCTTCTAAAATGCTTTAAAAACTTAAAACTCACTGCTTATAAAATTTCCCGGGTAAATTCCCCGGTTTAGGCCCCCCAGTATTTTTTTGCAATTCGGCATCCCTGCACACGACCTAAACCCCGCTGTCTGTAATGAAAAAAAGCGCGTCGGTTGTCACCCAAGGAAATGTCAAGCAGTCAATATGTAAATAGAAGAACTAATACGTTTCAAACTATCTGACGTATGAAAATACTCCTGCCTTGTTTTGAGTGACGGAAAATTATGTCTTCGGAAGTAAATGTTTATTTTTTTGGTGGATAAATAAAGTGGTGTGGATATCATAACGTTTTCTCTTTTTACTTGGCTTAAATATCAAGTTATTTGCTCATTTTCCGGTATTTTGACAGGAAGCCATACAAATAATACTGCATCACATTTCTTCTCAGAAACGCAGTGGTATTACTATTACTATTACTCGGTATTCCCATCGATATTTTTTAAACGTAACACACCAGTTCCCCTCAAGTTTCACTACTTTTTTACCGATTCCAGAGATAGAAGGTATAAAATATATATTATAAGTTATATTGGATACAACATGTTACTTTTTTCTAGCTATCATCAATTACCAGTTTCTTTGTGCACCTATATATTGAGTTATAAATGGCATAAACATGTGCATTGCCTTCACTTAAGTTTTTTTTATTTTAATAATATGAACTTTTTCTTTCTTTACAGGTAAGTAGCCTTCATCTACTGGTCGATCCTTTTTCATTCTGCTGCACAAGACCTTTGCTGATTCTGCCAGTAGTAAGTTTATTTTTTTTCAACGTTATCTGACTCAGATTTTTTGTTTCCCTTCATTCGACAAATTTGGTACGTTTTCGATATTTTTCAATAATAAGTGCAAATGATTTGCCATTTGATTAAACGGAATGAAGGTAGCTTTTGGTGGATAGACTTTGTATGACACCACCGGACGTAAGCGTTTTTGCTATTCTTGTAGGCGTATTTGCTTTCTTACCTGAGATCCATAATTAACACCGCACCTTTTTTTCCGTTTTTCTCAATCAATTTTTGCACTTCATGCATTGAATTGGCCTACTGTCTAAAGACATATTTATGTTTATGTGCTAGATACTTTTGCCACGTTCACTGTGTCACAGAATGGAGCCATCCAATCGATACGTTACAGTTGTAATGGGATATGATGGGTTTATTATGACCACTCATACCTTATTTTGAAAAAAAAATTTTCTGCGAATTCTTTTATTCTTTTTTGCTTTCAGTAAATATGGTTCGTTATCAATATTATCAATTATAAAGGCATATGGTTTGCAATTTGATAAAATTCATTTCCGGTGACTTTTGCCGAGTACACTATCTTTGACACCAACTGACTTAAGTGATTTTGCTATGCTTGAAGTTGTATGCACTTGCTTGCCTGTGATAATGAAGTTTTTAAGGTTTCAGATTTATGATTATGTACCTACGTATATTATTTCCTGTACCCACCTTCGGTGAATCATGAATTCTGCTTATTTATTTTTCTTTTCACTATTATACGTAGGGTAAAGAGAAGGAAATCGGACTCTCGTAGAATATAAGTTCGGCGAGTCTCCGTATTTTGCCGGATACAAATAAAATTAAATGAGATAATAATTTAATACTATTAGCCGTTTACCAAATTTTGAAATAAATATTTGAATTTTTATGGTTTTTCTGTTCATCCATAAATATCCACCTTTATTGAGATTGAGTCTTCTTTCAGACTTGCCTTACAGAAGATTTGTTTTCTGGCGTAGTCGGAATTTGATGACAAAATTTACCATGTACACTGGGATATAGATTATCTTTAATCACCTATGCGCCGAGTTCATCCTTATTTTAAGAATGTATTGGGTAATATATCTTCATTGTTATTTTAAACGGATTATATGTAGTGACCGAACTAAAACGTAATCGAGTAAGCATGCGTTCATATATCATTGCTCCAAGTAAAGGTATGGATCTCATTTGCGTGATGGAGGGTTTTATCACATTCTATCAGAGGGTTTTACATTTAAATGGAATCCCTTTGCTGGCGCAACGTCTCATTTCAATATCATCATGTTTTTCAACTATGAGATTAAAGAATAACAAATTTTGTGGAAGCCCTTGAATTTTTATCGATTTATACAAAAAGCAATATTAATAAAAATAATGCTTCAAAGCAAGAATATGTACTGTATCGATAAAGCTGTGATCTTTGTGATCTTTTTGATCTCTTTTTACTTTCCAAAGAAACATTTCAGGCTTACCTTCAAGTATTTAGTGAAAGTGTAAACTTTTCCTTTCCTGCAAGCGGAATTCTTACATGGAGACATCACGAGAGAGAGATGTTCGGAATCTAAATGCCAATGTAATATTCTCAAACCACACAGGTAATGTAGGAAAATTATCGCGGCTTTTTTCTCCATAGATAATGGCAAGTAAAGATTTGGCTCAGCATAACTTGCCTCGAGCAAGAGGTTTACTTTGAAATTGATGAACAATCTATCAAGCTTGTACCGAATCGACTTGGGCCTTTTGTATGTAGTCCCCTTGATTAGTCCAGTGAATATTACAAAAGAGGAACCTCAAGTTGGCCTCTTAATATGTTGTCGCCCACCACGCATTTAACTCTTCCGTGACCGTGCGGGGTAACTCAGGTACCCCGCAAATAATGCTAATGTTGTATATTTTTTTTATTTTTCCCCCCGTTATTTTTTGTATTTTTGCTGAACCAATGTTTCGTTATTTCGGTGACGAATATTTTTTTTACATTTAAATTGTTTTTGAAAATTTCAATTTTTGTGACGGGGTGACTGAGTTACCTCGTACAGCTGTTGGTAGTAAGAAAAAAACCTTATTTATTATTTGAGTGCCAGGATAAAAGTCGAATACAATAAATTTTATTGGCTATGTACCTTTATAGCTTCAATGACGCCAATGTTCTACATGATGGCACCTTTTGTCCTTGTTTTTTTTTCATAGTATGTTAGTCTATGAACAGTTACAATAGAAAAATATGAAAGATTCTTCCCATTTCGCACAAAATCAATGTTAAAACCTAAATGAAGCCTACAATGTTTTTATAAATTATGCAAAACAAGATAATATACCATTGAAAAAGAGACCATGGCGTTCAAAAATAGAAACGACTAAAATACAACATTTATTACTATATATGATTTATAAATGGGGTACTTAAGATACCCCAAACAGTCATTAGAGTAAACAGATTACCCCAAACAGTCACAGTAAACAAACAGAAAGTTTTCGATGCACAGTCACGGAAGGATGAGATGGGTTTTACGAACTTCACCAATCGCTTCGACGACGGACAAAATGGCCCAAGCTTCACGGGGAAATAAGATATAATTTGAGTTGCAAACGCAAATTTATATACGTGATGATGTGATCTTTATCATTCATAACTTTTCAATACTATTCCTCGCACTTGCAAACATTATACAGCAAAATATTGGAAACGTAGGGGACCGCATTGCACTCATCACCGCGCCGCGGACATTTTTGAAAACCGATTAAAATGTGACCGAAGTGGCAACAGAAATCAGTCTTTTATGGGATGAAATTGGGACTCATCCATGCAGCCCCCTTGATTAGTCCAATGGGAAAACAAAAAACAGGGATTGAATGTGTTAGGAAACTGTCGTCTTTCTCGTAAGCCTCTCGTTCCATTGGAACGCCTGTGTTATGCCGTAGTGCGCTGCCGACCGGTGGCCAGGCGAATGCTAGAAAGAACGACTCGCATTGAAACGCTTGTCAGGTTTATGGGTTATCCATCGACGTTCCCCTGACGCGCAATTAGAAAGCTTCGATGTATGCGGGCGATTTGCAAATGAGGGCCTCCTATCCAAACACAATGGATCGCAAACAGAGACATTAGAATAGCGTTTGCCAGCGCGTGAGTCTGATACCGATAAACTGGCCCTCGCTTTGCCCAGAGATTGATCTAATCAAAGGTGGGTGTTGCGATAAAGACCCGGGCTTAGCCTGCATATGCGAATTTGAAGTACATACTTAGGCCACATGCTACTGTAATATATTGTTTCGCTTCAATTGAAGACAAGGGTGGGCAATAGGAGGCAGCTTACTATATTTTTTCGTGATATCTTAGTTGCTGGTTACCGACATGTTCAAATTGATGCTAGGTATAATTTTAGACTTCAGATAGGCATTTGATAAGGATTCGTATTTAAAGGTGATTCAAAATTTCGAAGCATACGGTGTAGATAAGCACGTACTAACTCAGATCAAGAATTTCTTAAACGATCGTGAACAGAGGGTTGTTTTCGATGGAGCTAGCTCGGATACTAGTCATCAGGAGTACCTTAAGGAAGTGTCATAGGTCCTTTTTTTCCTTCTTTACCGTAATCGCATTACCATCGTATTACGGGAAAAACCCATCTGTATTCAGGGTATTATGTAAATGTAAGGGACAACGTTTTCTCTTGCAAGTTTTAAGTAATGAGAAACGTAATATCAAATTTAAGTTAGCAAATGCTTAGGTATATGGTACTTCTGTGAGATTTTGACATACATCCTCACATTTTTACAAAAGGAAAACGCTAATGAACGTCGTCAGGAAAATGAGACATAAAGCAATGAAAACCGTTGCCTGAGCAATCACTAGATCATATTTATATAAGCAGTTAAGTACTAAATCAAGCAGCTTTGCAGAGATTCTTTTGCCGGTAAAAAATAGTTAATCTTTAAAGCACACCTCCGGAGATTTTCTCATATCCTTGGTAAGTCGGAGTTTAAAGTGTTTGAATAAAATTAGCTTTTGGAGATGCAACGTCAATCTCATGACAAACTTTGGATGAACTAAATGTCGCGAAGAGCAGACATGGCTGAGGAAGTTCGTTATAAATGTTTTGAATATTCATGACAAGCGCACGAAAAATATTCAACCTTTATGATTCATAACATCCAAAAATATTTTCATCATTATTTGACAAGTAACCTGTTCCGGTAACTGATTTCTCTTGCCTCCTTTGGAAATAACAACATGGTTTGACTCCAAGGAATTTGCTTTGAATTTCATAGACATCCATCCTAGCTATCATTACTTGCTTTTGTGATGACAAGAAGTGTCCAAGGCATTGTCGTTCATAAAGACATAGTTTTCGATGCTTTGAATATCTTATCTAACTATATATTATGTGAATATCTTGAAAGTTAACTTTTTATCAATGAAACTCGGATATGCGATTTAAGACAAAAGTTGTTGTGTTTACCTCTAAGTTTCTTGTATTATTTCCAAATTATTTTAATACTTTATTACAGCGATTTACAAACAATAACCCACATTGCTCCTTCAAAATAAAGTGTAAGTTTTTACCCGTGGAACCTTCTAAATATAACGAGGAAAAATTTGAAGTTATCTCTCGAAATAAAAAAATAAAGTGGAAGCCTGACTACATTTTTATTTATTACGAGAATTCTATTAAAATATAAAAAAAACTTTAAGCTAGAATGAGAGATAAATTGAAAATTTCATGTTGAATAGCCAGACCGGGAAGCATTGATACTGACATAAGAAGCTAATTCCATCTAGAAAGAAATTCCGACTGAAAATCTCATTCTTCTATTGTTCGCTAGATACGTTTTGACGGTAATCAGCTTCGCTGAGTGCCTAAGCGTTTCCCTCTTTAGTGCCTAATCGAATTTCCCAATATGGCGAACAAATATGCTTCGATGAAATTCAGCGCTCTAAATATATGACCGGGGGACGACAACCCCCAACCCGAACCCCTGTTATTTCCATTCCATCGCCCCAAGACAAATGTTTGTCCTTAAAGGGGACCGCTTGGAGGTTCTGGGAAGGAGGAGAGCGCATGATGGAGAGTGACTTAATAGAGATCCGTCTGCGAGGAAAACTAAAGGAAGACAAATGGGGATATTACTGAGGGAGTGGGTGCAGTTACACAAGGCTGCGGGACTCTCTCGGGTTAAGAATGCATTGTTGCCGTGCGGTATCCGCGGCGTGTGACCTACTACTACCTGTTCTCCACCTGCTGTGTTTTTTTCCTAGCCGAGGCTTTTTTATGATTCACTTGCGGGCCACCCGGCTTTTCTCGGGATGGGTAGTGCCACAAATATAACAAGAGAGGGTCCTCAAGTCGGCCTCTAAATATATTGTCATCCACCGCGCATTTGAATGGGTTTACAAAAGTCGCCACCCGCGTCGCTGACGGACAAATTGATCCGAGTTTCATGGGGAAATAAGGTAAAATTGTGGGTGCTAACCGAAATTTATATACACGACGATGTGATCTATAAAATTAATAAAAGCTCAATGTTATTCCTCGCAATTACAAACATTATAATTTAAAATATTTGCAAAAATTTACAATATTGCTCTCATCACCGAACCGTGGCCATTTTTGAAAACCGATTTAAATGCGACCGAAGTGTCAACAGAAATTAGCGTTACATGGGATGGAATTGGGACTCCTATATGCAGTCCCCTTGGATAGGGCACAGAGAAGTGAAAAACTTGGAATTCACGGTCAGACGGCAGGATTTTAAGGTAAAGGAACAAATTAGTAGTGATGATGGTGTATTTGTCACAGCAAAAAATGGAATAAACGATTTCTGTATATCGCGCACGAGATCAGCTTATACCCAGCTCCACAACATTGATCGTTATGTGTCCGTACGTGCGTAGACTAAAAACGTCGTGTGAACGAATACTCCATCAAAAATATTTACACCGAGAGGCATAATAGATAAGTGTACAATCCTTTGAGCTATATTTTCCAATTGAGTGTGTATAGGGGTCCGCCTATCCGGCAGAATGTACAACCACAGACGTTGTATGACATGACGTTAAAATCGGTAGTAAGAAAACGACGTAAAGGATGCGTAGAACACAAGCAGACGTAAAACTACGGCCTTTGGGAGTATGAGATACACCTATGCTATGATAACTTTGTTTGAAATCCGTGCAGCCGTATGGAAAGGCATAGCGGACAGGCAAACAGACATCCTCTTTTATACTTATAGATTTTCTCTTGGGCGATGGAAAATTATGCCATTGTATAAGTTTTTATTTTTAGTGGATGAATGAAGTTGTGTGGATATCATTAATTTTTTATTTTAAATTGGGTTTAAATACGAAGTTATAATTCTCATTTCCCGGTATTTTGACTGGAATCCACATAAATAATTTTTAGTGTCTCACAATTCTACTTTGAAAAGTAATGGAGCGAGTTTGAATATTTGCATCGCTATTTTTCAAACGAAAAGTGGTAGTTCTCCTTTAGTAGGTACCATTAGTTTAGTACCGATACCAGGATAGTACCTGTAAAATATTTAAGGGAAATTATGCTGGATGTATCATTAATATTTACTTGCTATTGTCGAGTAGTGGGTTTTTGTGTGGTAACCATGGCGTGTAACCAACTAGTACCTTTTCTGCACTTGCTGTTTGTTTCCTAGCCGAGTAATTTATTTTGTCTTTTGTAATATCCTTTTCTTTCTCTGGTGCCACCCTAATGCAATTTACCACGTCAGTGAGATCTTGATTTCTTATTTCAACTTCATTGCCGGACAGTTTGACGTTGGAAAAAAATTGCGACCTTTCCAAACTGGATTGAATAGGAATGAAAAATGAAGGATTGTTTTGAGGAAAAGGTATGTGTCTGTCCTCGCTTATCCTCTTTGAGGAGAGGAACGAATGATTTATTCGTATGAATTGGAGCAAATTAATTCAATTTGCAAACAATTGTAGTCCATGGACATGAGATTCAAACAGCATGTCTTCCGTCAGAATTCCATCATCTTGATCTTAAGGTTTTTTTCACTGTAGTCAAGCACCTTTTATCATTGCCATCTTCTTTCTATTTATTCCTGATGCACAAAGGCAAAATTGGTACTCGAATTTTAATGTACCCGTATATAATATATTATATTTTATAATATTTGTACAATGTCCAAAGATCTTACGGTAAGATCTTTGATTTTTCCGGCGTATCAGGTGAAGAAAGCATTCTCGGGTTCTCCACGGGGTATTTGACTGCATGCTCTGCGATTCTTTGAAGAAAGACTTGTACTTCATCCTCAGGGGATCTTCTGAATGAAGATCACTTACACGGATCCCCAATTTGGAAGATCCCCTGAGGAAGAAGAACAAGTCGTTCTTCGAAACTTCGGGAGAAATGCAGGCAATTACCATGTGGAGAACCCGAAAATCCTATTTGTACCATGTATTTATACCATCAAAACCATCAACCATGAATTTTCATCGTTATCAACAGTCAACAATCTCACGATTATTTTTACACTTCCAATTTAATCTCCTATTCGATAATTTTAGCTGAAATTATTCTTATGTTGAGCATCCTCCATCGTCTCTCCTATTCTTATTTTCCCGTTCCTCTCTATTAATTCTCCTTCAGCAATTTTCCATATCAGGCTAACCACATATCTTATGATGTGGCCGAAGATGAAGATATCCCTTAGGATTTTCAAAAGACATCTCTCCTCTTCGTAAAGGGTTGCACGGTACATTAATACGTGCAAGTTAATGTGTAAATGTATGAACGCGTGATTGAACTAAAAAATGAACCGTGTAAACCCCCCAACTTCTGCGAACACATTAACAGAAAATAAAACCTGGTCTGACTTGGTTCAAGCATCCGTACATGTTTCATTCCGACCCACCAAAACCATTCATGCCATCGTACATTAACTCGTACGTGAAAGTGTATCGTGTAAACAGGTCTTTACGAGCGAAGGACTTCTGAAAATCCTAAGAACTTCGACATTACTCACACCATCCATCGATTTCCATTTCGTCATTCCTTCCATGATGAAACATAGTGGTTATCTCCACACTCAATATCATATCATCCTACCTGGGTTAGGGCAGCTCAGTGTCATCTTCTTGCTTGGATTTTATTACAGTGTTTCATTATTAACATTAACAACCTCAAAAAAGTCACGCCTGAAACAATTTCTTGTATTTCTCTCGATATCAAACGCTTCCAAACATGACTCATCTGCTGTTGTTACTGTTCAAGCCTCACTACCATTAAGATGAATCTCCTGATTTTTACAATAACTAATTTCGTTCATACTTACGTTCAGCGCTTATATACTTGGCTTTGAGAGGATTGTTCTGTTTGAAAACTGCAATTTTCGATAGGGGTATTCTACTGACAATTTTCCTCTTTGCTTCCTCGGTCGCTGCTCACTCAGCTACCCAGGTTGTGGAACTGCTCTAGCTCCTCAAGCAGTGGCGTATCTAGGATTTCGTTCGGGGGCGGGGGTCCAAAACAGGAGGGAAAACTTTGAAAAACAGAGTACTAAGTAGAAGGTTTTAAACTAATTTGAACCCTTTTCATAATCAAATTAACTTCATATGCCAAAGAACTATTTTCTTAATTCATGATTTTTCAATATTTGTTTTCTTTTATGAAGGAAAGTAATTGTGTTTTTATATTTTGGGGGAGGGGTCCCGGCCCCCCGGACGTTTCCAAGTTTAACATTGGCTTAGCATCCTCTGTGGCCAACCTGTATTTTTGTTTCCTTTGTATTGATTTTCAGCGGGTGCTTAGCCATTATTATTCTCCTACTTGCTAGAATCTTATTCAGATATTCTCTTCCACCTCTGCTTTTTCTTCGGTGAATGGCAGCTCATTATATTTTCGCGGCTGCTGTGGCTCCATTTTTTTATTTCATCCAAGGTTGTTTCAAGGAAAACATTGGCGATTTTGTAGAACGAAGCGCAACCTTGCCTTACTCCTTTTTTCTCTCGCTTCTTTGCATCTTGATCCAGATCTAATCATAGAGGCTTAATTTTAATATGAATTGCTGATAATGTTTCCGATAATTTTGTGACACGACATTATCTCTATTGATTGCAACCATTGCGTTCCAATAAAACACCATCTCTTAGTCCACAAGCTTGATTAATTTTTGGATAGATTTGAACGTAGGTTTTTGTACGTTCTACGCTACAACATACGTTCAAAGCTATCCAGCCTCTACGGGAAGGAAATTCACCAGAAGAAGCGATTATTTTTGTTTATTCTCCTTCATTTTCTTATCTACGAACCGTTTTAGGCAAATTATGCTTCTCTTCTTCTCTTGAATTTTCTAAATCAGTATCTGTCAGTCTTATCTCAAATATTCACACTTCCTAGTTTCCTAATTTTAGGCATGGGAACTATCTTTAATTTTATTTTATTTTGACTTTATTTTAATTTTTAGAAATTCTTTACCTGTCGCAAAGGATGTAATGAGTTTGATCGCGATAAATTGCATGTAATTTTATGCTTTTTAGTTTACTGTCGCATCTCGATAGATTAATTTGGTAAAAAATAAGGTAAGTAATTTTTAGCCACATGCATCCATTTAAAATGAATTCGTGAACTTCTGTCATAAGGTAGAATTTCGTAAGTCACGTTCGCAGGCATTTTGTTGTATCAGTCACTTTTCTACCGAGTAAATAGAATCATAAACCATTCTAATTTATGATTCCTTGAGATTGACCGTATGGTTTTTCAGTATATATCATTGTGATGTATGAATAAGAGCTTGCAAACATCACGCTCCCGTGACGCGCCAAGGCGTAGGTAAATAATTTTCCTTCTTTCGTCGGATCATCATAGAAATTGGTACTGTCGCAGAATGAACAATGATAGTTTGCTTAAGATGCGCGATTGAATTATCCCATTAATGTGCCTAAAAAAGGGGAGAAGGCCAAATGTGAAAACCAAGATGGAATAAATCATGATGATGTAAATACCTGAACGTGACCGTAAAGGTATAAGTATATATTTACTTGAGTTTTGTATAATCGACCTAATTTTTTCTTTTAGAAAACTTTTCATTCCCTTATAATCTCACTTCATTTTACTTCATTCACTTCACAATTCTTGGAAATGCTTCTCATGTCACAAAGGATATAACGAATTTGATCGCAGTAAGGTTTACATTTAAGTTTCTGTACTTCAATGTATTGCCACACCTTGATAGAAAATAATGAGGTATAAATAAAATTAAGTAAATAACTATAAACCACATGCATCTTAATTCAGTGCAGAGGGATATTTTATTAAAGATTTCAGTTATGAATCGAATGAAATCAAATGAAATTCCAATTGAAGTCGTGAACTTCTTTTAAAAAATTAGAATTTTGAAAGTCAAGTTTGCACGCATTTTGATATACATTAATCACTTTTCAATAGAGTACGTAGTATCATAAACCATTTAAATATATGATTCCCTGAGATTGTGCGTTTGGTTTCTACAGTGTACCATTGTGATATCTGAAAGATGACTTGCGAACCTCAAGCTTCCGTGGCGTAGGTAGATAATTTACCTGCTTTCGTCGGATGGCCATAGACATTGATATTGCCGCAGAATGACACATGATAATTTACTTAAGATTTGCGATTGAATTCTGCCATATATGTGACTAAAAGGAGTGAAGGCCTAGTGTGAAAACAAAGACTGGAATAAATCATGAAGCTACGAAGACTTGAACGTGACCGTAAAGGTAAAAGTATATAAATTTATTTGAGCTGAGTGGATGCTATGATTGTGCTGTGGGAGATACTCTCTCGTGCTATAAATAGTACGTTGATTTAATAAACTTGACAGGTCAAGGCAACGAATGAGCATGGAGGTGTGGGATGATGGCTTATGGTTTGTGCCAAATGGGCGGCGACGTGCCCTCCTTACGAACGTTATTCAGATATTAACATTGAAATAGATATTTCTTATCTCTACGCGTTCCACGATTGTCCTTGCCTCATGAACCGATATGGACTTGACATATAAGCCAATTAGTTTGACGTTACGGTGCGGGTTGCCCGTTTTCTACTCTGAGTGCTTCCCATAATGGATATCCTTGACTGGCTATATCAATCATGCATTATGAGGACAATATAGTTTTACAAATAGGCCTAGTCTTCTCCCTCAAAGGCTATATATGTACCAGAATCTTGTATCACAAGGGTACCCTTGCCTTCCTATGTCTATTACAAAACTTTTTCATTGCAAAATTGCTTTCTGGATCCAGGGCAAATCATGAAAAAAATGTCTGTCGTACCATACACAATCGTGAATGGAACATAATATTCTAATATTCTAGCAGGCCTATTGGCCTACAAACCATCGGAATATTACTGCAATACTGAAATGATCCTATATTTGTGTACCCATAGAGTGATTTTGGAAGTAGAAATTCACCTTCCATCAAAAATGAGACTTATAAGGTTAGATTTTTTTGTTATTAGATTAGAGTCATTAGACTTATTGGATTAGTCACTAAATTAGTCTTTAGACTTATACGACAAGGGAGAAATAGGAACTGATCAAACTTCAATTCTCAATTCCATGATAGAGTAATCTGTCATGTGAATATTTGCGTTAATTATTGTGGCGATATATCGGCTGCTGTCATTGGTAATCGGTCCGGGGATAAGGAATACCCCCCCCCCTAAGAGAGTGGGGCGTTCTCATGTGTAAAGTGATTTGTAGGGAGTGCTATACTGTACGACAGGGGTCTCCAACCCTTTTTATTGCAAGGGCCGTAAATCGATTTCACATCGTCCGGAGGGCCACAATGTTCCACGTCACTTTACCACCACACCAACAAAATAAAAAAAATATATTTTAAAGTGCAATCATTTTTATTGGTTAAAAAGTTCAATCAATCAATGCAATTTTCGAGTGTGTTTATGACGTGTGTGTTGATATATATTTTATGTTGCGAGGCGCGATAAAATATTTTCTTTATCCTCTTGGGGGTCAAGAAATTAGCCGGCGGGACGCTTGAGGCCTTGGGGCTTGCTCTACCATAATTTCAACTGGAACTTCTCTCGTTTGAGTATTGTAGCCATGTTTTTTTATACACTCTATTTACTCTTTTATGAGAATACAAAAACTATTAAATTAAAATGAAAACTTTTTTATAAATGTCGAATAAAAATTTTTGGGCTATGTCACCGCGTCAATCCACAGGGCCACAATGTTTCATGTCACTTAACCATCACACCAATAAAATAACAAAAAATATAAAATTTTAAAGTGCAATAATTTTTGTTGGTTAAAGAGTACAATCGACCAATGCAATTTTCGAGATTATTTACGAGATGTGTGTTGATATATATTTTATGTTGCGTGGTGCGATAAAATATCTTCTTTATCCTTTTGGGGGTCAAGAAATTAGCCGGCGGCCTACGTAATGCCCAGGTCGTATTGACGCGGCGACATAGCCCAAAAGTTTTTATTCAGCATGACGAGCACACGCGAAAGTTTTCACGAAGAACTTTTTTATAAAATTTTTGGGGGATCATGCCCCCCTTTACCCCCCTAAACCCACACCTGGTTTATTCGTATTTGTCGACGCTTCATTTAAACCTCGAGAAAACCACTCCTGGTTTGGGTGATTCCCGGGAAAATTTCAGAGACCCTTGATCTTAATAGCGATCAGTCATGGAATTTCTTGACGTTTACCTTAACGAGCGATGTCCGAGTTGACCCGTTGCAGTCAAAGGAAGGTCGCAGAAGACGAAGTATGCGAACGGACGATTGTGGTGATTGATGGCTGGCAGGCTTGTGATCTGTAGTTACAAATGGACTATGATCAAAGATCAGTACCGGTGATTAGTGTCACAATTACATGTAATAAATTTGATCGGTGCTCTTTACGCAGGTAAACTACCGAGATTTTCCTCGCATTGGACGAGCACGAGTACGAAGATTGCGGTTCTAAATATTGCAGTTTCATTTTTAGAATAGGTTTAGCTTTTATTTCATATTCTCGTCCTTCAGGATGAACAAAAATGTTTTCAAGCTTATATGGGATGAATTTGTTTTACGTTGGTCTTGGATTTGTTGAACATTTAACGTAAAAAATTCCCCTATGTATTAATCTTACTTGATGAAATTATTTTCCTGGTGTTAGTCATGGCCATTTATTTATTGCTATTTTTAGATCTGGAAATTCAGTCAATTATATTTCTAGGTCTCTTCAAAATGATTTATAGCTCATATTAAACGAGTTAAAATCTTTTATACTCTTGCACGCTCTTTTAGACTAGACACATGGAAAAGGAAACACTCAAGTTATTAATTCTTTGAAATATAATCTCATAAGTGCACAATTATAGCAGCAGCAGAATTTTGAAGTTCGGTTTGGGCAAATTTTAAATGTATGTGGGGAGTACTAGTTTGTATATTTTTCCTTCGTGGTGGATAAATTTTATGCAAAAACCCATTCGATATCCATTAGGTTTGTAAGTCCTCTAACCCATCATTCATGAGAGATTCACCAGACGTTAGGCGCTGGTTATTAGTGATAGAATATAGACCCTTCCTTCTTTTTTCTAGAAAACTTTATTCTTAGTGGCAATGCTAATAATATCTTGTTAAAATTTTCTTTGTAGACTTCAGAATGGAAATAATTCATGTTCCTGCTCGACATTGCAATAAAATTTATGAAGAGGCCTAGAAATATAATTGACTAAATATCCTCATTTAAAATTAGCAACAAATGACCCTGACATACAGAAGGAAAATAATTTCATCAAGTAAGATTTATACGTGGAGACATTTTTTACGTTAAATATTCAACAATGCCAAGATCAACGTAAAATAAATTCATCCCAGATAATCTTGGAAATAATTTTCTTCGTCATGAAGGACGAGAATATGAAATAAAAGGAATAACTATTCTGAAAATGAAACTGCCATATCTGGCACATCTATATTCGGACTCGTGCTTGTCTAATAAGAGAAAATCTCAGTAGATTACCTATAAAATATTTTCTGTGCTTGAAAAATGGTTGGACAGCCGAAACTGATCAAAAAATAAATATATGGTGGAAGTGACAAAGCGTCTGTTATTGATAACTCTGTTCGGTGGTAGCAGTTTTGAGGGCAGTCAAAGTATGTGGAAGCTAAGCATCTGTAAAGTAGTTCCGCTGCAGGGGCGGATCCAGGATTTCTTTCTGGGGGGCACAAGCAAGGATGCATCCAGGATTTTGGTCTGGGGATGGCACAAGGATACCTCGTAATACAAAACGAACGCAATGATAATGGGACTGTATTAAAAATCTTGCATATTTTAAGGGTATTGGGGGGGGCACGTGCCCCCGTTCCCCTTCCCCCTAGATCCACCTATGTTCCGCTGCAACGGAATCTTGCTTACATCATTTTTTAAGCAAAATAAATGAATTAGGATTGAGTCATGCACATGGCGTGTAGTGCTTGTTTCTAATCTATTAACGCGTAAACACTTGCAAGCCAAATGAACAACTTCGGCACGTAACTCAACTATCCACTGATAATGTAATTTTCTCTAGTCACGCCATCTCTTTATGCTGAATAAAAATTGTCCGCGCGTAAAGGTTGTTAGGAAGTTTTCACGGAGGGGATTTGCTATTCTTCCTCGGCGGTCGACCGCACGTTTAGCATCTCTTCCCTATCTCCTCCTCACTCATCACGCACAGGAATGCACAGTTGCGCGCGACGTTCTTCTTCCACGCTAATCCGACACGGGACGCGAGATTAACTTGACTGGTTCGACGAAAGGGCTGTCTTCATGCGGCTGATCTATTCTCCCCACATTTAACCTGCCTCGGTAGGTAAGAGATTCTGTTTTCCGCACAGATCCCTTGCCTTGTCCGTGGCTTTCTACATTACGCAAATCACCCCTAACCCAACTTTCCTGACCGCGAGCGTCCAGGCTTCGCATAGTGCTGCCATGCCATCGGCATGAAGTCGTCTATCGGATTTTAAGTAGGTATAAAGTTAAATACTACACAAAGAGACCAAGAATATACCACAAATTAAGAAAAATATCTCAAATATGTGTTTATTATTAGGAAATACTTTAAATAGATGTTTTTGTAAATAAATAGTTAAAATACATGTTTATTGTAAATAAATAGCTTGTATATATGTTTATTATACATAAATTCTCTAGTCACGCCATCTCTTTATGCTGAAAAAAAATTGTCCGCGCGTAGAGGCGAGAAAATTCGCGTAGACGTCGCGTCGTTAGTAAGTTTTCAGGGAAGGGATTTGCTATTCTTCCTCGGCGATCGACCGCACGTACATGATGACAGCCCTTTTGTGAATGTTGCAAACAGTGTGAGGCAAACTATATTTAATTTTTTTTCATTCGTAACAAATACCAAACATATTTTTTGAAACTCATTTATAACGCTCTAGTAAATACCAGACTAAAACTGTAACAGTAACAGAATAACTATATTCAGTTGGGGTGCTGCTTATAAAAATTCTATAAGATCCATTGTTGTACTGCAAAAAAGACTTCATCGTGTGATTTAAAAAGAGCCGTCTTGAAAGTTCCTTCCCTTTATTTTGTAGCATAAGTTTGCTCCTTTTAAGACATCTTTTTATTTACAAGGTTTAACGTCGATTTTTTTATGAGAAGTGGAAAGTGGAAGTGAAGAAGAAGGGGTATTATTATACACCCGTCCTTCCCTCACCCTATGAAGATCACGTATTTCTTTACCTAGACCTTACGCTGTATAAATGTTGTTTCTTGTTTATAGGCCCAAAAGTGTATAATTTATTACCTGATTCATGTCTGAAATCGAAAAATAACTCAAATATGATAAATATAGTCTTGGTTGTTTACAATGCAAGGTATGGAGGATATTTTTCTTTGATGTAATGCCATGTAACACATGTATGTTCGTACTTTAATTCAAATGCTGTGTCTAAAATGTTTCTATGTTAGCATGACCTTTTGTAAATGATGATAGCCATAAACAGGTTCTACTTAATGGCTACATAAAGTTACTCCTTTTATCAATACTATTCTGTAATCAATTCTATTCTGTACTTTTTTATTTTTAGAGTAATAAAGACAATTTGTTTATTTATTTATTTGAATAGCTTAAATGCATATTATTAAGAATAAACAGATAAAGTACATGTTTAATGTAAATAAATAGCTTAAATTTATGTTTATTGTGAAGAAATAGCTTGTATACATGTTTTGTAAATATATGGCTTAAATACACGTTTATTAAGAAAAAAATAGCTTAAATATATGTTGCTATTATAAATCTTATGCGAAACACACTTCAAGAAACTAAGTCAGTTCATTTCATCTTTCATACGCCAACACATGACCTTGCATCTAGCACCCTTTATGACAGTCATAATATGTGCGGAAAACGGATGCACTCATTTTTTCTTATCTCTGGCGCGCTTCCTTTTCGTGATTTTATTTTTTCTCTCCTTCGTCACGTTGCACGATTTAAGTCGCAGTGAGCAGCACTGGGCGTGAATACGCATAAGATCTCCGTGGTATGTGCTTCTTGGCTTACTGCCTTCTCATCACTGGAGAGATGACCTCAGACAATGGCGCAGGTAAAAAGCGCATTTGGCAACGGCTGATCTTGGTTTCAAACTAGAAGGACCAGACTCGTCACTTTGAGTGGCGACCTCTGCTTACTTAATCAAAATGCCTAGATTTTTTTCAATCTTCTTCATTTATTTTGGCTTTTAATTATTTTTTTGGTACATATTCTATTAAATTTCAATATATATTTTCTGTTTAAATTAATTTTCTAATCAATTACTTAGCTCGGAATCGTAACCCCAAATCCAATTTGGGCCAGTTGAGAATTATTATGCTAAGACACAAGAATCTTCAGACACCTGCCATCATCCCATTGATTTTTTTTAACTTTTGAACTCTGTTACATTCACTACATAGAAAAATCAGGCCCAGGATGAAAGGGCTAGTTTTAAGGAAATATTTATTATTTATTTTTTGAAAATTCGTAGTTTTTCACCTTCCGCCTTTTTTATTGTTACGGAAAAGGTCCAAAATAAAGTGCTCGTATCCTTTTATAGACATTGTGTGAACACTTAATTTTACAATACTATTTGATGGTATGAATTGGTTTGTGCGTGATATCACTGCAGCTGATTACCTCAAACACACTTCCAATTCTTGCCCAAAAACATTTGGTAGCAATAGAATATCCTAGGAGAACCTTTTGTTTAAAAAACCTGTGTGCTTTCTGAGTTGGGGAATCCAAATGCCTCGATAGGAAAACAGTTGAGGTTTATTTTATCCATTTTATTAAATTAATAAGTAATTCGTTTTGACTATATCTAACTCTCACAATAGTTTTAGTTAAATTCTTGGAACTAACGAAGCTTCACAGATAGACGGAGCATCCTCTGGTGTCTTCACTTGTTTTATTCAGTGTCCAAGTGCGCATGAAAAGATAAGAATACGCGAATTATTCCCTCTGCCGTGCCGTCCAGTCGTTAACGTGGCGTGCTTTGCCCGTGTTACTGGCGTGAGGTTTTAAATCACGATGCGAGATACCATAGGAATGTTTTTCGCACCGACTCGGTGGCAAAACTTCGCGTAACCTGAAGTCCGCTCTTTGTAGGCATCTGCCTACCGCATCCGCCGTTCGCCACTGGATATAATAAGATAGCGCCGCAGCAAAACCTGCCGTCTGGTCCGCGATTAACCATTTGCAAGGCCTCGTAAATGTTTGATATGAGGGTGCGCCTGTGGAAGGCATAATCTTATGCAAAAAGTTTGACTACCTAATCTTGCTATTTTTCGCCTTCGACCTCCTCTTAAAAACCAGTATCACTCGTGATTCACCTTCATTTCTGCTGGAATTATTTTCGATACGATTGATGCTATTTTGCTCTGTCGTAAGAAGAGTAGGAGAGAAGAGAAGCCTCATGAAAACCTTGAAAGAAATACGAAACAACCTAGTCGACCATTTCTTGAAACATGAAAGCCTGTTGAAGACAATCGCTGAGGGACAAGTTGATGGCAAGAACGACAAAGGAAGATACTGAACAAAATATATGGAAAAGGTTAAGAAGGATGCGGAAGAGAATTAATATGTAGGTGTGAAGCGATTAGGTGATAGGAGATTTGAGTCTGCAACTGCATCTTTTATCAACCGTTATGTTTAAAGCATGGAGGGTGAAGAAACGAATTTTAAGATTCAGAGGTTAAATTCAAAACACAATATTGGTGAGAAAACAGCGTTAATAAATACCTCCCTTTATGTCGCCTTGAATACTGGTTTATCGCGAGGAACTCGATAGAAAGCGTGGCAGTTATTGGAGACTCGTGGGATTGTATTTCTTTTCGAAAGGTGGATAGTGGAAAGCGATTGTAAAAATGAAAGCGTACCTAATTTATTTTTTAATTGATTTAGGCAGTCTCCTTAAGCTGTAGTTTCAGGTATAATCTCTGACATGAAGTATAGCTGGCGGAGAGACCTTTTCATCGCTAACTCTACGTATGCTTTCAGCAACAAATTGGAATAAACTCAAGCGAACTTAAAAGAGAGACTTATATCGCTAATAGCTATTACATTCCTTTAGCTTCTTCATATCGAGGAAATTCTTTTGCATTCTCCTTTCTTACATGGTGCCCATTCCTCATTGTTATAAAATAATGCTACCGTAATATTCTACTGTATAATTTTATGTACTTGCTCATTTTTCTGTGACCAAACAGGGGTTAGGTGGAAGTAGGGACTTCTTAGTCTCAATCTCGCCCGAATAAAGAAATTTTATTATTATATTTTTTTTGATCGTTAATTGCTCTAAAAGGAAATACTAATTAAGTAATCTTCTTACTGGAGTAAATGCGAGATCATGAGGTGCAAATTTTGAGCCTATATATTGGTTATTTCACTGCTGTATTTCATAAGGAAGTTACGATTTTAAGACGTTCAGCTGGAGTGAAAGAGGAGTGGGGAGTCTTTCAATACCTTCTGCGCTTCCCATTCCCGGTGACCGGAAGTGGTCCCGACAGCGCCGCCGCATTCAAAAGGTCAGCCTCTCGTTTACTGCTCCGTAGGAAAGGTTGCTGCGGCGACATCGGCCTTTGGTAGGTGCACGCGACTTAGCCGCGGCAGTGTTTTTGACGCGCTAAATCACGTCGAGAATCCACGTAGGGATTAGTTTCATTCTTTTTTATTTTTAGAAAGTTTCCCCGCGACACGAGACGCACTCTCATGCTAGCCGTTTACATGCGACTTTGTGGGTAGTTTTAGTTAAATTCCTCGGTATTTTTTTTTTCCTTTTCTACGTCTACTCATAGATAATACCGCTCAACCCACCTGAATAGGCGAGTGGCAACAGGTGTTGGGACACGAGCAGTTAAATTGTTCGTGTTTACATTAGACCCTCTTTTTTCGACATTAAGCCGTTCCGGAGGACCGATCATAAGGCGAATTCTATCGTATGTTAAATCTACATTTCCTCCGAACGAGGCATCAAGTGAAAAAAACATGAAATTAAAATGTTCTTGTTGACAGAAAAGGTGTTGTATTAAATAATTGGTGACATAGGTGCTGAGAAAGAAGGAATAAAATCTGCAACTTTTAAATTTAAAAAAGCGTGCTAAAAGTCAGCTTAGTATTTTAGCTGAATCCACAGTAATGCGGGAATTACTGACTTAAAAAATTAAATGCGTGCACTAAGAGTTTTGGCTTCCTTTTTTATGAATAAAATATCAGCAACTCATGAAACGTTGCCTTTATATTTTCATTACATCATGGTATTTTAGCCATAGGAATTTTCACCAACTTCATTTTCATAGGTGATTGCACTCACAGAAATAAATTTATATTACCAAAAGAAATAAATACCCGCTCAATTCATTCGGAGAATACCTAAGAAACATATTTTTCTTTTCCATCATATGGAATGAATATAAAAATTCAGTAATTTAGTTTCAAAACAAGTTCAAAATGAAAATTATTACATTTTGTACCTTTATCATCAACATGTAAATTTCCTTATGGTTTGTCCCCAGTTTAAAAGTATGGCATATGGTATATGGACTATGGTATATTTAACGAATTGGAGTACGGATTTTTATAAATTTCAACTCTACTGGCTTTAATTTCCTGAAACGTAAGTAATAATCAAAAAGCTAGATGATAATCAGAAAAGCGCTTTTGAAAATGAATTATAAATGTGTGCAATGTGTATTTATAGAAGCCGAAGAAAAAAGGCTGTAATTATTGCGAATCAACTCTGCAAACTTCTATCCGTAATTGCAATTTTGTGTAAGAATTTTCGGAATTGGGTGATTATTATCTTTTGAATAGATATGATCTATTATGGGATTCGTGGGAGCAATGATCCGAATCATACTTTTTCATAAGTCTATAGCATGTTTTTTATGTGCTCTCATTTTTTGTCGGAAGGATAAAAAAGAAAAAAATCACCTTTCTCATCTCTCCGTCTTTCTCTCGATCTCTCTTTCTGAAAAAACAAAAAAAAATATCCCGAGGAGTGTCGATGGAAAATAATACCGGGCGACTGCGAATGGTGAGTTCAACTTCTTCTGTTCGTGTGCAGTGTCGAACGATATCCCACTCGATATGAACAGGCCGTTCCAAAATCCTCTCATTTTCTCCTTTCTTTTTTTCTCGCATTTCCTTCCCTCTCTGCTTCCCTTATTGTCTCGGACTCTCGAAATCTTAAAAATCTTTCCTTCCACGATCAGCGCGTCCCCATTGTTTTTTCATATATTTTTTCCCGTAACTTGGCAACAGCGTTCACTGGCAAGAACTTGATTTTTTTCTCTTTCTCTCTCTTTTGTTCCTTTCTCACTTTGAGTACAGGGCTCGGTGGCGGAGGGGTAAAGTCCTAGCCTACTAATCCAGGAGTCGCGGGTTTGAATCCCACTTGGGTGGATTTTCAACCATTCAGGGCATGAATGTATGTGCGTGTCCATCAAAATAATTGTAAGAAATTACAGTATAGTCCAAAATTCGGTTGATAAGTAAATACGAAATTATTATTATTATTATTTTAATTGCTATTTTTATTATTATTATTATCATTAATATTATTATTATCTTTTTTCCTTAAATTATCTTCAGTTTTCACGGAGTAGTTTTACTGCAAAGAGCACGGGTTTTCACCTAGGTTACTCTTTACTGTTCTATTGCGTTGATAAATTTTCTCGTGATATGGCAGGTTGAGATTATTACAGCCTTTTGCAATATGACGTATGAACCTGTTCCATATTCCGTATAATTTTATTTGTATTGCCAATTCTTGGTACTTAATTATTTTTCCAGTTTTTGTTTTTTCGATGTTATGCGACAGTGGCGCAGCAATATCAGCTATGTAACAAGTTCTACATTTCGTGTCAATCAATATTATAACTGGTATATTATTGACTTAGTATAGTTTTATCTGTTCGGATCGGCAAGTCGTAGTAAAGTTTTAATAAGCTATTTTCAAGCACTTTTACGGGGTGGAAAACAGCTCGGGGTGGTTATTATAGCTTCTTATAGTTATATAGCTTCTTTTATATTTGATGCTGTGATGAGGGTGACAGCTGGCAGTGTAGCATATAGACGCCTATTAACGTCGTTCAGTTTCACTTGGTTCTTCACTAAGTATCAACCCAGGAGAGGGCGCGTGGCGAAATGTAACATTAGAAGGCGCGTGGGGTGTCACCGACACCCCAAAAAAATATTTTTTTCTCTTTTCTTGAAATGATAGAGTTATGCTATGTTCTTTTTTTAAATAGGTCCACCGAATTAAATAAAGAAGAACCATGCGGTGATACACACCCCGCGCGCCCTTTTCCGGGTTAAGAAAATTTGATATCTGTCTACGATTGATAAATATAGTTTCTACTACCTTTGGATACACACGTATCCCCTTAAGCTTTATTAAATTTTCTTTTCCAATGGATGAAAACAGGCCAGTCACTAAGGATGTATAAGAGAGAGTGCAAATGCTATTGTATTTGCAATGGGAAAACGGATCAAGAGAAAATTAATAAAATTAAATAATATGTCAATTATCAATATCCGATACCCCTCTACGATGGCAACTTGCATTTTCGACTAAGTTTTTCTTAAAATAACTTTTTTCTTGTTTGCCCAAGATGGAATAGTAGTAGTAGTAGTATTTTGTTTTTAGGGTGCCTCGACAACTAAGGTCATTTGCACCACTGAAATCAATAAAATCAAAATTTTAAAAGATGCATTTAAAACCATTCATAACAATTTTGAAATAAAAGGGGTAGTCAGATGATAAAAAGGTTGGAATTTCGACGCTGTTAATTAGCCCGGTCTCCATTAAAAACTTTATGACTCGGCTGACACTATCAGGGTCGTCTCCTAGGATGTGTCCTAGGTCTCCCCCGATGTTCAGCCGATGGAGCATAGCATAGCACGGTATTTTCCACACTCTGTCAGTAGAATAGTCTAGTCAAAGTATTCTGAGTTGGCTCATTTTTCTGCGAGTTTTAATACGAGAAATACTACTGTAAGTCCCTTAATTTATTCAAAACTCCAGTTAAATAAAAATTAGTTGTGCTACACTCTTTTTTATTCCCGTGTCCTTGCTTTCAATTCCTTTGTTAAGTTTTTCCTCCTCTAAGTAGGCAATTTGTTTTACCATTTTCTGTTTTTTTTCTGGGTTTTCACTTCTCTTTATGTCGCACCTAATTTAGTAGCAAACTTATTTCATACAAATAAACATATTTTCGTGGATCAGTTGTTTAAAAATTGAAGTAAGGATTTTTAGTCAAAATTCTGTTAAAAACGTTCGTTTTGAGATAGTAGATGATGCAGCAATGAAGTAATACTCTCATTCACGAATGATAAAACGCATAGTGTGTAACTTCTTTCGACTCGGGTCAAATTCACTGTTAAGTTGCAAATTTTCTAGGCATCAAAGGCTTGCTCGGATATTTTCTTCAGCTTAACTAGTACTCTTGGTGAATTCGTCTCCTATTTAATGATCAAACAATTTGTCCGCAGCAAAGTTACATTAAGCTCCTTAGCCACTGAAGCTTATTTTATTGCGCCACTAACTCCGTGGGAAGAAATTCAGAACTCTCATACTTTCAAACAGACCGTGAAATGGACTAAAAACTTTATATACTCACAAACATTCAACCTTTACGACTCTTCATTTGCATCTCCACATCAGGGTTTGCTCAGTCAAGCATTGAGATCGGTCTTAAATGGAGTACAAATGAGCCATTTTTAAATTATCCTCAGAAATAATTAACGTGGCAGCTATTTTGTCTACTGATAACAAACTTTTGAACTCTTTCTTGGATATCATCAAACCCCATTGATTATTCAATGCGTTGGTTACTTTAAAAATGATACTATTAAAGCCATGATTAATTTAACTCATGTTCACCCAAAAATTTTTCTGCTTGCGATTATGAAGTTTTTTAGGTACGTTACTCCTACGGTTGTTTTAAGCAATTCAGCGAAATATTTTGGTATGTTTCTTCACAATATCAGTGGCTGTATACCTTCACTGGATGGTAACGTGGCCAGAATCTAATATTGTTCAATTTCTACGAGTTGCCTTGATAGTAAGGATGAATCTCCAGGTGAAGCATATTTTTGGATGGATGAAACTTAAAATAACTCACACAATGCCATTTCTGATTTACTTTTATGATACTTGTGCATAATTTACAGAAAGGAGGCGTCTACATTGGATTTCCGTTTCGTACTCGTCTCTCTCTCTCTATTATTTCGACTGGCTTCAAACTAAACCAATAAGTTGTTTAAGTTACTGTAACAACACTATTGTGACATCGACATCCTCAGCATGGTTGGATTTTAGACATGGCCATGGTGGGCGGAAATGCAAACGAAAATCACCATCTCTTCATTTCAAATTCGATTTTGGGCGAATACGATATTTATATTTAGTCAGCTTAAATCGTAATCGTTCTGAATAAACTATTACCGTATATTAGCCAATCGCTATCTTCGTTACTACCACAAAATCCCCAACCAGGTTATTTAGGAGCAAGAGATCGAAATCATTGTGAGAGACGCTGATGTATGGAAGTGGGTTATAAAATATAATAATATTTATTTATCCATATTTTAAAATAAAGACATTTGCAAGAAGTAAGGATCTTTTGGTAACATAGGAGCTGATGCTGTGTTTAGGTTGCCTTCATTATGTTATAATCCTCCTTACATCGGTTCATAAACAGTGGAAAAAAGTACCAACATTAAAAAATAATACCTTTAACAAAATATAATATGTAAAGTATCAAATTTGATTTAACAAAGGATTTCTTCAATTTAAGTATAATTAAACAGCCAATTTTTTCACAGTTTTTAGAAAAATATGAAGATTTACAGCCCTTTTTTAATCGGATGGTAATACATTGTAAACCTTTGGCCGAATGTATATGAAACCTTTTTCTGAGGGGAATGGGTCGGTGTGGTGGCTAGAGTGTTGGCTTCCCACCAAGTGAGCTCGGGATCAAATCCCCGTGGTGGCAGATAATTTTCAGAGAATACCCAATTCCTGCTTGGGTGCCTTGTGGGGGTCACTTAAAGTACAGCACTCCGTCCTTCGGATGGGACGTTAAGCCGTGGTCCCCTTGGCGCCTTTCATTAAGAGCAGGCTAATGCCGACGCCGGGTTTCTCTTAACCCTCAGGGCGCAAATGGCCTCAACTGTCGGTCGTGTCCTGCAAATACCATTCCATACTTTTTCTGAGCGGTGACAATTTGTGCCTCGTTAAAGGTGTTTACACTCTACGAAAATACCTCTTTTCCGGCGTATTTGACATTGGTAATTTTGTTCCACTCATCGTAAAAAATATTCTAAGTACACAGGCGGTATCCCCGACGAAGCAGGTGGTATATCTTCTGTCGAGACGGGGAGTTCAACGGTCTACTCGTCAGTATTCTCGTCAAAGGCTTTCGGCTCATCCTTTACATCGGGTCAAACTCATTCGCCCTCATCTCCTCCTGGCTTTCTTGCTTCATTCTTCCTCAAGTAGGCCTTGCCACTGACGGGCAGTTAGAGCCACTTGGCTCCAATCGAATCCATTCCGCTCTCGTCGCGACGCGGAAGTTGGAAATGGTGTATCAAACCTGCTGCGTATCGCGTGCTATGTGCAATAAAATGATAGGGGTATCGCGGTCTAATTCTTTACGTAGTAATTATCATGTGAATGATGAAAGCGTGGTTGGTGCATCTACAGAGTGTTTCACGAGGAATCTGCAGTAATTCGTAAGGTGGTTGAAGAGACAATTTTTTACCATTTTTTGTACATAAGCATGGAGTCGCAACTCCTTAATTACTAATGATACATCAACCTTCGGATTGACTTTCCGAGTAGAATGCATGGTGTTTTTAGAAAATATGTTTATTTTATAGTGGTCAAAGCAGTGAGACCCAGTGTATTAAAATACTCTAATTTTGTATTCACTCATTAGAGATTCTAAGTATCAAATGGGGATGTATAATTTTACACAAGGCCCGCGGAGTCATTTCCAAAGTGGCCCGCTCGGCAAAGTGGTCCGTGCCGGCCTCTGCGGCGGCGGGATAATGCCCTCGCTTGCCAATCCGAAGGTCGCGTATTCGAGTCCCGCCTAAGTAAGTTACCCTAATCAAGGGAATGGATATTTGTGCACGTTTGATTTTTACATGTTATGTCATAATCCCCTGTGTAAAAGTGAAATAGCGCTGTTTTCGGTGGTTTGGAAATAAATTCACTAGTGTGGGACCCGTATGAAAAGGGACAAACAGAATCCATCGAGAAGGTGCAAAGAGAGGCAACAAGGTTCGTCATGGGGAAACACAAAAAGACCGAAAGTGTCGGTAAAATGCTGAAAGTACTGGGATGGGACACACTAGAACGGAGAAGAAAAATAAATAGGCTTTGCGCACTCTTCCGCACACTGAAAGGGGAAAAGGCATGGGGGGAACTACGGAAGAAGATTGAATACCCCAACTATATTGGTAGGCATGATCACCAATACAAGATGAAATGCCGGCCGCAAAGGACTAACGTAAAGAAATTCTCGTACCTCAACAGGACTCCCTGCAGAACTGTTTAAGCCCTAACCTAGCAACGTAAGGATTTTCAAGAAGAGGTGTAGAGGATTTATATTGGAAAATTAATATCATTGAATTTTAAATATTCACTATCTAGTTTCATTTTGGTAATGTATTTCTCATTTGCAATATTTTTGTTTTTCTTTTTATTTTGTATAAACAGTTACCACCTGGCAAATAGCCAACTTGTAACTTGTACATATAATAATAAAAAATAAATAAATCATCTAAGGTGGATACTTCTGTCTACATACTATCAGGATAACTGCCCCAAAAGACGTGCGGTGATTGGTGCTCGGACGTCAGTCGTGTACGTGTGCGATAATGTGAAAACAATTATTTAATCATCAGTACCGAACTGGTTTCAAATTGCCCTAACAGCAAAAAAAACCTCAATATTAAAGTGCGGGCTCACATTTGGATGAGCTTATTACAATGATGTAAGCAAAACAGTTGCATTTGCAATTTAAAGTGGAAATATTTTCAGGATTGTTTATGCATGAGTTAAAGTGTCAGCGATTCTATTTTTTCCTATGCTAATAGCTGACAATCTCTCAACGTTCATAAAAATTTGTGCAATTGCTCAAGCAATTTAAGCTCAGCGCGTAGCCTCCGAGTCTCCATCTAATTCGTTTTTATTTATTTATTTATCATGTTTTATGTTCACCCAACATAAATACATAATTACTGGGTGAATAATTCAAGAATGTAACTAAAAAAAATTGAAAATAAATTGGTCACAGCCACAAAAATAGTGACAATCATGATAAAAAATGCTGAAGAATATTAACTAAATACTATCGCAGTCGCAAAACATATTATTAACATCTTTTACAAATCAGTATTTCTTTTGATACAAGTCTAGATCGTTGAAATTTTAGTTGTACACTACAAAAATCCTTCGTTTTGACGTATTGGAACAATAATTTGTTTTAACCTTTGATATGTAAAATGCTCTTTTCAACCGGCTATTAAAATTTGGAACTATAATTCTTATTTCCTCCAGTAACTCGCAACATAGGCCCTTATTGATGACATCATGCAGAAACAGCAGATCCTTTATGATTTTTCTATTTTGCAGGGTAGGGAGACCAAACACTTTTAACAAATCACTATAACAAACATAATTTTCGAAATGCGGATACACATGATATAATACAAACTATAGAAATCTTAAAAATCTCTTTTGAACCTACTCTATCATTACAATATGTTTCTTTAAATAGGGGTTCCAAATGAATAACATCTATTTAACGCTTTGTGTACGCCCGTTACAGTTTAAGACGAATCGCGCAGCTTTGATTCTGGTATTCTTCTTGATGAGTAAGATCCTAAAGCCTTGGGGGATACGTTCGATTTGAACCCCATCCACCACCACGGACGGCATTCCGAATGAGACGCTACTGTAGTGCGTGTGTGTTATTGATTTCGACGCATTTGTCACGCTACCCCGTGAAACTAAAGCCATTGATCAATATTCATTCCCCCTGCCCGGAACGTGCTCATGCATGATTTAGCACGTATTATAGGCTCCGAGGTTGGCGAGCACCTTCCTCGAAAGACAAAAAAATAACGCGTTTTGGATCTGCTGTGGAACGCAATTAATTAATGTTATCTCCTCTCACTGTTCACAGCAGTAAAATTTAGACTCGGTGTCGACATGCGTGCAGTAGATATGGCACGCGCTAAGTTATACTTTTGTTTGTTCATCCATTTCGTAGGCAAGGATACAATTCTAGCCTATTAGCACGGTCTCTGTCATTGACGTGTTCATTATAAGAGATACATGAGGAGCGGAAGAGCGCAAAGAGGTGAGAAATAACGATACTCTCGATACTACCAGAGCTAAATGGGAGTTCAAAGTATACCGGGACTAGCCGCGGTGATAACTTTTACGGGAGTCACCCGCAATGCACAATCGTGCGAAAGAAACACAGTGAAAAAATCATTCGCCTTGACCGGGATTCGAACCCGCATCCCCCGATTTCCGGTCGAGTGCTTTAGCCAGTTAAGCTACCGAGGCGTCATTCTTCCCTGTGGATATTTTGTGTCCGGTAGTGTCCGAAAATATCTACAGGGGAGAATGACGCCGCGGTAGCTTAACTGGCTAAAGCACTCGACCGGAAATCGGGGGAACCGGGTTCGAATCCCGGTCAAGGCGAATGATTTTTTCTCTGTGGATGTTTCGCTAAATGGGAGATTTGAAAAGCAGAAAATAGAATATATAGCCATAATATAAAGTTATTCTGTTGTTTAAATAATCCTGATATCATATGGTAATCGTATTATGATGCATCTAGGTCAAAGGTAAGGAATGAAAATTCAAAATATACTTCATCCAATGGGACCCCGTGTTATAGATAAGACTTTTCGTTGACGTCATACTTGCGGATTAAAATCCTGGAACTAATGCCGTCCCATTTGCTGAGTAATCTGGGAGAGGTGAACATATATTCCAGGTTTACCTCGATAAGACCAGAGGAAAAATAGAGAATATTCCGAAATTCTAATCGCTGACCCACGGTGGTAATCCCTTTGACGCGGGAGCATGGGATTGGCGGATCGCATCGGTGAATATAACGCTGCTCTCCATTTTATTCACCACGTATTTCATCGGAACCGGATTCCCAATGAATTCGATGAAAAATTATTTAGCGATTTAACCTAGTTTCTACGATCCAGTGGAAGTTTTTGAGATTAATAATTTCAGATCAAAACCGAAAACAAGTTTTGCTGCAACACATGGTCCTGGGTATGATGCGTGTAAAGTATTTAGCATTCGTAACAAATTTATTCTCGAAGGCTTCTATGATATGTGTTTGTGCCCGTAGCATGAAATCGCAATGGCCAGTGCAGAAAATTTCGAATACATCGTATCATCATAGGATTCCGTATAATTTAAGGATTATTTAATATAAATTATTTACTATTACTTCATTCATTCACACGACACCTTAAGCGTAAACATTCAAATAAATTCAAAGGTAAGGAAAGAAAGGGATAGAAACATATCATAGAAAAAGGACGAGGACAACGGTGCTGTGGTAGATGGAAAAAGCCAGAAATCAGAAGGTAAAAATGCTGACGTCCCAGTCAGTTAGCATTTTTACCCTCTGATTTCTGGCTTTTTCCATCTACCACAGCACCGTTGTCCTCGTCCTTTTTCTATCATATATTCCTCTCCCTTTCTTTCCTTACCTTTGAATTTATTTGATTTTTTAATATTAAATATATGCCCTACTACCACCATTCACAAAGCAGCCTAATAATATTGAGGAACATATGTTGATGGAAAACATATCCAATAACTATTGGAAGAAGACAAAAAAATAAATAAAAAGCTGAACTCGGAATACAATAAAAAATTAACATAAGTAACAATCAGTTTCCTATAACAATACCAATATAATTAGATGGTTAAAATAAACATACCTGCAATCACTATCAAGCCGATAATTTAAGAATTTCATCATTGCATTTGACAGCACTTTCTCCGAAAAAGTTTACATATTATGTTTTATCTTCACCAAGATGAAAGAGTATTGAGAAGCTACAATAAGTATAGAAGGCAGGCTAGTATCTTATGACAAAGATTGCCGCTAAACGTGTTCCTGGAGATATCTTGATGTCAACCTTCCGCAGGAGATTAGGGCTAACGATAATGCCTTTCTCTGTTATAAATAATAACATTATGTCACATACGTCACGCCTGACCTTCAGTGGCTGCTGTCCAAACTGGATTCATATCATTGCAATAGAAGCTTGAAAATAGTAAAAACTCAGTTTACATCCTTTGAGTATGAACACATTATCAGATTTAGTGTTGCCTCAAAATTTTCTCGTGAATGCGCAAAAAAGTACACGGCTGTCCGTGCAAAAACATAAGTATTTAAAATAGTTCACTTAAGATACTGCGTACGTTCCCTCTGACAATCAATATAATCAACATAGTCATTCTAGTATTATCCTATATACCCTTGTGAATAGAATTCAGGGGATCCTTGCTTGATTTGTGGTCGAGACGACTGTTTTATACTCTGTGGTAGTTTTGAGCATTCTGTAATGTTGCGGATGAACAACTGAATATGTTTTATGGCTGATTAGAGCGCGGATGTTTAAAGAATGTATGTCTATAAATATTTTTTTCGAATTAAAATATTTTGTAGTTTTTTTGGTCCGTAAAATTTAAATAATTCTTTGGAATCAATTTTCTTTCACGTTTATGGAAAAAAATGACATGGCCATGCAAATTTAACATCATAAAATCACACATCAGCATTTGGCTGTCAGTTACCATCAAAGGTGGATCTAGGGGGGGGGACGGGGGCACGTTCCCCCCCCCCCCACCCCCAGACACTTGAAAAAATATACAAGATTTCTAATACGGTCTCGTTATCATTGCGTTCGTTTTGTATTACGGGGTATTCTTGTGCCCCCCAGAACAAAATCCTGGATACGACCTTGATTGTGCCCCCCCCAGAAAGAAATCCTGGATCCGCCCCTGGTTACCATTATATTTGGAGCTTTTAAGGCATTGAAAAGTTTAGCTATCGAATTTATACGCTGTGATTACTTCAATTTACCCATCAAAACTTTTTAGCATTTCAAGTAAAATGGGGACAGAAAAAAATAGTGTCTTTCAAATTGTCTTTGACTATTTTGATACGAAGGTGTCGTCCTCTGCTCATGAAGTCTTTGAGTATGCAGAAAACTTTCAATTCAAAATAATTGTCCAATTCGAAATAACTTATGTCACTATTGACATTCGTGGTAAGCAGCTAAAGTTAATCGAATAAAATGTAGACTATAACTTTTGTTTTTGAATTAAAGTTTTATTCAATTTTATTTTACATAGAGTGAAATATTTTTAACGTTGACCGATGTTTATATTAACTGTGATTTAAAACATAACCTAAATGAAAGAAGTTTGTAAGGGCTTTGTAATGTAAACGAGATCTCCATTCTAGTAAAATGAGTAGTGAGAAGTTAATAAAGAATCCTATATCTTTTCGCATCACATGTATTATTTTATCCGGGAAAATAAAGAGATCATTCTCTACTCAAAGATGTAAGATTGTTGGAATTAAGGATTCTGAGTGGTTTTTATACACTCGCTCTATCTCGTGTAAGAGGGTAATAATTGTGAAAGTATTTTTAATAAGTGAGGATTTCATAGAGATGAAACATTGGTTCGTAGCCAACTTATTAAACGTTGCATCACTCGGACTGCGTGTGATAAACTTCCGGGAGTGAAATGTTGGTACTCAGCAGGAAGGTACCCTATGCCTTTCTACGTTACGCATTTGATTTGCAAGATGATACTCCACTCTCCATGCGAAGGATGGGGAGATATCTCTCGGGTTACAAAGCACTCGCGAGTTAATATGCACATTCCTACTCGAATTCCTAGACGGTGAATCATCGGACGAGACGTAGAAATAGAGCCGTAGATGAGTGAATCTTTTGAGTGGTGGGGCAAAATTAGTTGGACGGATGGCAAAAAATTTTCCATTGCTGTCCAATTGTCCAGTTCCTTTTTACCAGCTTTTTAAATGCATTTTTCCTTAATTGCTTCGTCTGTTTGTGTTTTTTGATTCTGCAACCTTGTAATTTATTTTTTGATCCAATACCTATTGTTGAGTCGCCTTTAAATTTTCATTGCAGATCGCAACCAGATTAAAAATGTATTCTTACACTGTTCCTTAGACTTCTGAGGCAGTATGAACCACCTTTTTTTGACAAGTTATATTTTATCTTGCCATGTAAAATGCTAATAAATGCCTTATATTCTGCGAGAAAAGTATTCAATAGACAAGTTATAGAAGCGTTCTTCAATTAGACAAGATGGGAGAGTAAGAAGAAAGAAACTTCTCGTTCACAAACAAGACAAACTTCTGCCGAGCGGGTTACCGTTTCCCCGCTACTCCTCAACATTGAACGTGGGTCTCCATGAAAAAATGTTCTGTTGTCATTGTTGTGAGCAATTCCTCATTACAGAGAATATTTGAATTCAGCCTAGGAAGAATTAACGAAATGGAATTCTATTGACGTCACCAACTCACGAAAATTGAGCGAAAACTTGCGCGTAATTTTATTTTTAAACTATTAGAGAATTGTATTGATTATATGATAGGATTATAATAATATGTTTATCATATGATATTTACTGATTATGCCCGCGTAGTGAAGAAGGACTTGAGCAAGAGGATGGCTCTGTGAGCCGGAACGCGTCGTACGCATTAAAACATTGCGGTAAGTGCAACTACCTTTTATTTCAACACTGGAGAGAAGGTTGATTGTTCCCGCGGTTCTTGTTCTTGAGAAAATTTCGATGGTAATAATCATTCACGGTAGTTATAACTGTCCTATGTTACTCTTATTTTAAGAATCTTATCTCACTTTTGAAATGTGAAAATTTTCTACTTAATCATAATTGCTGTGGCAGAAACATATTTTGTCATTTAACTTTACAATACAAAAGGACACGCAGTTTAAATCTTTAATGACAATGAATGCGGCTAAAAATGTATACATTTTTGATGTTACTTGGGAACAACAATGGTTTATAATGGGTTTCCCATAACGCATAATTGACACCAAAATCTTCCCTTAACTCTGGCAGCAATATATTTCGTCATTAAACTTTACAGTTCAAAAGGACACGTAGTTTAAATCTTTACTGAATACAGCTGAAAATGTATGCATTTTTGATGTTACATAGAAACAACATTGGTTTATAATGGGTTAACAGAACGCAAAAATGTCACCAAAAGCTTTCCTTAACTCATAGGTATACCTTATGCAGCGATCGTTGGGTCTCGGGTGAAAGTTTGAAGAGAACGGATGTGCTTAATGATCTCGGCCGAAGAATATCTGGTGCAATTCCAATGGAGATTGAGTCATCTCCCTTGGATTACAGATTTCCTTTTCCTTCGTTGGGATTGCGCCATTGTGTGGAGGATTTCGTGGTTGCTTAATTGAGGTCCTCAGCAACGGGACGAGGATAGAGGGAGGCTAGTCTCGAATATCCAACTTAAATTAGTTTTCGGCGAAGCCATTTGAGGAATGATATTTTTTCCTAGTTTATCCAGCGTGTGGAGATGAGAAACCGTAATCCGGTTCTGATGATGGCTTTAACTATCTTTTTTCACTCTTAATAGGCGATTTATATGTAGTTGTAACTGATTATATCCGCGAAGCGAAGACGGGACAACTTATTTGGCCACATTATGAGGCACGATAGCCTGATGAAAGCAATCGTAGAAGGACAGGTGGAAGGAAAGAAGGGCAAGGGACGGCCCCGAATAAGTTACGTATGGCAGGTTATAAAACGATATAAAAGGGAAGAAATTCGTGGATATGAATAAGATAGCGTATAGGAGAGAGGAATTTAGAGCTGCGTTAAACCAATCTTGGGATTGTTGACTTATGATGATGAGTGTTACAAGGATGTTATTTATTTCAAAAATCTTTCCCTGATTTACGGGAAAACTCCTATTTTTGTCGGACAAGATTAAAGTCATAAACTAAAAGTATCTTAGCCTGCGCTACAATCAAAGCTTGGATTCTTGAGACTTAAATGGTAAAGCCTTGAGTCGGCTCATTGATTATCCTCATATTCCAGCGCATATCTTGATGATCTTTGACCCCAGCATAACCTTTTAGGGCATAAAAGGCCATTAAGTCAAGACTGTAAAGCTTAGAAGATGGATCCACAGGCCTTAAATTTGCATTCTGATATTTTTCCTGCATTTCCTACATTAATTATGCTACCAAGTATTTCTTATAAAATCAAAAAGTATTTTCAATTACTGTGGGTAGATTAACATATTTTATCGTGTAAAGACTATTTTTACGAAGCCTTCACAGGTAATTTTGGTCTTGAAAGCCTTCAGTCTTTTCTACTTATCTTTCGTTAGTGTCCACGTTTCCGCACAAGTTAGCACACTACAGATAAGGTTCTTTACTGGAATCAACTCGCACCGCTAATGTAACGCATCGATCCTTTCACCGAAAGGTCTGATCTCTCAAAAGTCTCACTAATTTCTCGTCACTTTACCAGTAGCGGATACAGAGAAAACTCAAGGGGGGCGCAAAAGATATCTTGAGTTACCTTTACTTTTATCGTAATAAAAAATAATCAAGTCACATGCAGAGCTTCAGAAATTTTTAATCAAAGCGATTATACACGTATTCAATACAATGCTATCTTATAATATAGAAGTTACAATTGTGGTTCTGCTGTGTTTGGCAATACGGGTGGCCCCGCAAAGGGGGGCGCGCCCCCATCTGTATCCGCCACTGTATTTTACACGAAGCAATTTTGATTGTTCTTCTGTAGGTACACACATCAGAATGCTCGCGAAAATGAGTCGCGTAAAACGACCTTATGAGAGAGGTTGAAAGTTGGTAATTGTCTGTCGAGTTATTTTTAATTAATTGCGATTTTTGTTCCAAATTAAAGTCGCCACTGCTTTTCAAGGAAAACTTCACAGCTCCTGTTGAACCCAATAGAGAAAAATGGCACGGTTTTCTCATTCTTTTTCTCTCTCTATATAGATATCTCTCTCTTTCTCTCTCTCTCCCTCTCTCTCTGTGCGAAAATTTTGCTGTAAATGCTTATTGCCCGTCCGTGGGAATTTGGGTGGTTGTTTTCGTTCCAGATTACAAAATATCTACCCAGCCGAGGTCTTGTTTGCACTTACACCTTCTCGCTTGCGGGCATTCATTCGTGACACTCGCCCATTCGAGACAAAAGCTTCACCAGTGGATTTCCACTCCCTCATATCCGTACTGGCGCGTGTCGATTCTCACGCAAGTGATTTCTAGACTTTCGTGGTGGTAAACATCCTCAATATTCCCGCAAACTATCTGCGATCGGTGACCTCATCGAGCTGCATCAGATAAGCTGTATTGGATGACAATATTTTCAAACACTTTCAGGAAGTTGAGAAATCACGATCTATTGGGTAAGAATTTAGGAGAAGAGTTCACTGGATTTAGAAATGGATAAACTTTTCGAGCGGGTAATATTTTCCTTAGAATGCAGCTGATCGGAAATTAGAAATCAATTCCAAACTTCAAATTTTCTATAGAAATTATAAAATCTATCTCTACAGTAATACTTTCAATGATTGTCACTTTTAATTGGTATGTGCAACATAACTATAACCTTACCTGATGACATCAATTACTTAGGATTCAAAAACAAGTTTTGAAAATGCCGTTCAGTATACACTGCTTATTATGCAGTCGGTAATTTTCCGGCTCATCGCCTGTAACACTCTACCATTTTCATTGTTAATAAGAGTAAATCCTTATTGATTCTACATTAGTACCCATGAGATGATGGGTTCAGAATTTCGCGTGTTTAAAATTGGGAATTTTGTTAACTTGCTTAAAAGGAAGAGAGTGTTTAGACTGAGGAGGGAAATGATTAATATATATCCTTATAGATTCTGGAAATTAACCCGAGAGAAAAATTTCATGGGCGTTAATTGAGAGCTAAAAGTCGGCTTTGAGGTATAAAATAAGTCAAATTTTATGCCGTCACAGGACTGTTTAATACGGAAATAAATTAATTATCAAAGCATCGACTGCTAAAGTACTCAAGTGTCATCCAAGTAAAACTTTTATAATAATTCAAGAACTCTTTCAACTTTTATATAATCTAGGAATTCCCAGAATCGTATTCCAATAACTTCATGAATTTGTGTTCTCGAATGTCAGTCTTCTTGGATCGATTGATTTGGCATTCTTTCGGTTTGCATGATATAATTAGCATGACCACGAGGACACAAATACTTAACAATGTTTTCACTTACAAAACAATTCGTGACTAATTTATCAATGAACATATTTATATTCAAGGGGAAAGCAGCTTCAGGTCCCATCCGACAGACAGATTCCTCAAGCTTAAGAAAGAAGATCACGATGGCCTTGTAGGTAGAGAAATTCTGACTACTAATTCAATATATACCTATATTTAAGCAAAAATCTCATCGTTGAACATGGCCATTAGTTATGGCTGAGTTTAGCAACCAAATGGCGCTTATGTGTTGCGATCAAAATTTTCATGATTATGTGGAACGCCATAGTTAATATTTTCCCGTGTTATTTTACTGGGAATCGAGTAGGCTGCTGTGATTTTAGCAAAGATAACCACTATCAAGCCAATCACTCAGAGCCTCAACCAGAAGACTAGTTTGAATGATAGAGGGTGGAGATCACCCCACGGTAAGCAACAGGCGTGCAGATTTTATACACCCAGGGTTAAGGGTGAATGTACTTTTGAACTTGGATTTGACCCTGAATCATTGAATTAGAAGCCAGAATTTTTCTACCTACAAGGCTGCCATGAACCCGCTTTTTTAAGTTTGAAGAATCTGTCTGTCCGATGGGACCTTAAGCTGCGTCCCCGTTGGAGTCTTTTCGTTGCCAGGGCTAAACAGATGCCGAGTTGGTATGGTATGGTATGGTATTTGGAGGAGGCGACTGACAGCTGAGGTCATTCGCGCCATGAGGGAAGGGTATGGAAGGAAGGGTGGAGAGAAACCGGCGTCGGCATTACCCTGCCCTTAATGAAAAGCGCCAAGGAGACCACGGCTTAACGTCCCATCCGACGGACGGAGTGTTGCGCTTGAAATGTCCTCCACACAACACTCAAGCAGGGATCGGGCAGTCTCTGAAAATTCTCTGCCACTGCCGGGATTTGAACCCGAGTCCGCCGGGTGGAAAGCCAACACTCTATCCACCACACCAACCCGACCCCCGATGCCGAGTTTCTCTTCATCCTTCCCTAAGGCGCAAATGGCCAAAGCTATCGGTTACCTCCTACAAATTTCTTACCATCCAAAACAGAGTAGCTCCAGCGATAGATTTTTAAGGAGAAAAGAAATGATGGAAACATTTTTACTTATTTATCCAGTTCTCAATTATGATGTAGCGAGGCCAGAACACCACTAGGAAAGGAAAGATACATTTTCAGGAAAATTCTGGGTTGTAACCTGGGACTCTTCGTAGAGATGGATGGTCTCTACTAAGGATGCCAGGTTATTACGCACACACACACTTATGTGGTGGTTAATGGAAATGTTACTTCCACGCCTGGGACCACCACAGACCATAGACACTACCAAGAAGTATCCTTTGCGGGGCTGTAGTGACCTCGCTAAGGTAATTTGGGTTATAACTCGTCCTCCTTTGCAGACTCTGCTTAAGGATGCCACGTTTTGCCACAATCACACTCACAAGCACTCAACATAATCACTGAAACAGGCACTAGGGCACGGATTTCTGGTAAACCGCTCAAAGAGAGCGTGGTCAGGATAACACTAACACTTAGACAAACGAACGAGGGTGATCGCGTTTGTCTGCCTCCGTGGCGGCAGGGATAAGTCCTCGCCTACCACACCGAAAGCCGCGGGTTCGAGTCCCGCCTGGACAGGTTGTCCATTCCAGGATATGGTTGTGTGTTATCGTCTGTTGCTGGTTATTAAAACTCCTGATGTAAATGAGCTCTACGGCCTCTGTCATCATCATCACTGGTCAACAATCCTAGGATTGGTTTGACGCAGCTCTCCACTCAGTTCTCCTATCAGCTAATCTTTTCACACCTACGTATTTCTTCTCTTTCACATCGCTCTTTACTTTATATTACTACTTACTTTACTTTACTCGTTCCATATATTTTGTTCGGGGTCTTCCTTTTCCATTCTTGCCTTCCACTTGTCCTTCGACGATTGTCTTCATCAGGCCATCATGTCTCAAGATGTGGCCTATAAGGTTGTTCCGTCTTCTTATGAAGGTTTTCATGAGGCTTCTCTTCTCTCCTACCCTTATTAGGACTTCCTCGTTACTTACTCGGTCGATCCATTTGATTTTCATCATTCTTCTGTAGCACCACATTTCAAAGGCCTCTATCCTTGCTTTCTCCGCTGCGGTCATTTTCCATGCCTCACTTCCGTATAGGAGCAATAGATAGGTGAATCAAATAGGCTTCTCAAATGGCCGTAAAATTTGACACCACTCGTCAAAAACAAAAAAAAATAATAGCCAGAATACCCTCCTGTGGCAGTTTACAGGAATTACTCATTGTGCTGTTTTCGGGGGTAATTGAGATAAATAAAAAAAATAGTGAAAAGAAAATGATCGTGTGATTCAGATTTCAGGCAAAACATCCTCCCACTACCATCTAACTGTATCACGCTACACAGTGGGATCACTTTCACATAAATTTCGGACATGAAGTAAATATTTGTCCGGTAAGCTCCAAAACTTATGGGGACGCTGTCGATCGCCTCCCCCAAAGATCATACCATCTGATTGCAAGGCAATCGATGCATGTGTAGGAACGTTCCTGAAATTAAAATTGAGTGGACAGTAAGATCTATATGTATCATTTAATATGCCGTTCCTTCACGCGTCTCCGGAAAAAAGTTGACTTCTCTCTTGGATTCCACACAAAATTTAGGCCGCGATAAAAAAATGATGACTTAATGTCACTGTAAGAGGGATGGAAAAATGTAGGAAGTGTGCAACGGAAGGGGGAGGAAGATTCGGAATGGAGGCGTTATGTTGCACACCGACGATTTAGTTTGGATAGCGTAGAAGGAGAGAATGAGATGGGAGCTCAGAATTCGGAGGGAAAACAGTCTTAAGCCGTGTCCCAACTGGTTTGCCAATGGGCCCCATGTATTTGGGCAGCCAACCTGAAAGGAACATCAATCGGGACATCTTTACGCAGGTGCTGCCATCTGCTGAGCCTTAGGCCAATGAAAAACAAAAAATATGCGGAATGATTTGAACAAATGATGAACAAAACACACATTCTTAACATGGGAAAATGATTTTGAGTTTTGGATGTGGGAGAGGAGAATTTTATCACGATTTTATAATCTATCGATTTTATTGTATTAGCCAACCTTGTTGTTTTATTAACAGTAAAGTAGGGGTATTCTTTTAAAGTCGTAGATTACTTCAATATTCATTAACTCATGATTATCTTTGCGGCATTTCAATATAATTTTTCTTGGGTATTACACAATTACTTATACAACTTATTTCTTATAAGACTTCTTTTTCTTCTTTCTTCTTCTTAAAGAAGTGGTATAAGTAATTGAGTAATATCGAAGAAAATTTACTTCAATATTGTTTATTTATGTAAGTAGTAGCTTCGTTTGTTTTGAATGTTTAGCGTACATTAATTTACTTTAGTTTATAATATTTCAGTCGTTCTCTCAACCAAGTACTTTTTAAATTTGCTAATAATTTAGAATTTTACTTATGTATTTTTAAGGACAGGTTTATTTGATCTATCCATACGGTTAGCATCTAACTTCGTAATTATTTTCTAAATCGTTACAAAGTTTTTCATTTACATTTTTAACCAACTTATTTCAACATACATATATTTTACGTACGTAAATCAGGTTTTGACATTTCGTACTTCCATTCTTATCATCACATTAGATTCTAATTTTCGTGACTTTTTCTGATTCCAATTTCGGCCTTTGTCCAATAACGCCGAATTCTCTTGTCTAGTTTTCACTAATTTCTACAATTCTTTTAACGCTATTTACTTATTATAAACAGAACAAAAATTACCAAGTACTCGAATAAGTCTTAAAACATCAACGCTACTTGCAAAGGGATACTTCCCCTGGTTGCCTGGTTCCTCTGATATCCTCCTGAGGAGGCTTTTCACGCTTTGGATCATGGGAGAAGTGGGGAGAAGGATGCACTCGTCGATGCCCAAATCTGGCGGCCAAATTGGCTGCCCAAATTCCCTCCCTGATACTGGCTAACGAGTTGGGACATCCTTCCAATATGGCGCCATGCCCAAATCCTGGGTTTGGCATAGCCAAATGGCCTATTGGGACACGGCTTATTAGTGACCGCATCTGAAGATGTGGCCAGGACACGAAACGTCATCTGAAATCAACTTCGACGGAGAGAACGATATTTGACTCAGCCGAGCGATGAAAAGATTCAAACGTCGCGTCGATGTATTGTATGCATACGCCAGGACCGAATTGGGATTAGCGAAAGTGCAAGAAGAAGAAGAAGAAAGATGCAGGAAGTGTGCAACGGAAGGGAAGGAAGATGGTATGAGTTACGAAGACGATTGAGGTTGGATATAAACGTGGAAGGAGATGGGAGCTCGGAGTGCGGAGGAGGATGGGGCGACAATGGCGGGAGTGGCGAGGTTCGGCCACGGGAAGAAGGGGCCGCTGCCCCCCTTCCGCTCTTAGCCCCCTCCCCCCCAAAGGTGGGGGGCAGCGTTCTCCTTGAGGTCGACTGGTGGGCTGTGAGCTGGCTCGCCGTTGTGAGGGCACGCCGCTGCCGAGGAGGGCGGGGCGCCCCGCATGGGGCCGTGGAGGGGCGGGACGGTGGTAGGGGGTCGGCCGCTGAGGCTTCCGCCGCCGCCTACCACCCCACCACACACGGCGCGCTGACAGTGACTCCGTGGCGATAGAGGAATACGCACGCATTCCCTCATCAACTCTTCCGCTATTTTTTTATCGTCCGAAAAAACTTCCGAGGCAGACTTGAAGAGGTTGAGCTTTCGGCTTTCCAACCCCCCTTTTCGATAAGCTCAAACCTTTGCCACACTTCACTAGTACCACCATTTAACCCCCTGATAAATCCTTAGTGTTTACAGCCGGGAACATGGTACGCCCAGACGCTGCTGCGGGCCGAAGGATTGCAGATCGACACCGGAACATCACCGAGGTCCACCCATTAGGAACCCTCTGAAGTCATCCGGTATATTTTGATAAGGGCGCACTTGAATATTCTCCCAGTGGTGTAGTTGAGACGCTGGTGTGGCCCACAGGACTGCTGGCATCCACCGGAACAGCACCGAGGCCCACTCAAGACGGACCCTCTGAAGACATCCGGTATATTTTGATAAGGCCGCGCTTGAAGATTTGCGCAGTGGTGTAGCTCCGAAGTTCTGTCCGGCGCTATCCTTTGTTTACATCTCTTGGGCGACTGGAGCTACTGGCAGACCAGTCTGCACGGAACCGGTGTCCTTGCCCACAACAGTGTGGCTAGTGGACCGCGAAAACCTGGGGCGGTTCCTCAGTAGGAGTGATTTGTTTGGAAGCCGGTGAAGCCGCTGTTCATCGAGTCCACGAGCGGGCACTACTAAGTACACTAACTCTCGAAGGCGTTGCTTCTCGTGTTCGATTTTCGGGTGCCCCCCTGCCGGTGACTTGAACGGCTGATCCCGTGAGCACTACCCACCTTTCCGTCGTCACCTCGTGCTTGTGCAAGTGTGTGTGTGGAGTGTTGAAGCGTGTGAGAGATTATGGGGAGATAAAATATGTCCCAGCTTGTTCTCGCGCCAAGTGTCCCTCTATCTTTTAAAAATCAATTTGACTCGAGAGTTTCGGTTCGCTTGTTTCCGAAGTGTGGTCACCTCTCCTGAAAGAGATTTGAGTTTGAGATAATTCTTTGGGCGTTGAAAGCTTCGGACGTTGTCCTTCTCCTTCCCTTCCCATTGGCTCTTCGACGCCTTTTGTTTTGATTCGTGTGTTCCTACGTTCTTCTTTTCGGTTGTATGCTCCCCACGTGTTCGTTGAATCAATGATATTCTTGTGTCACTCGATTTAGTCGAGCCCAAACAGTGCCGTGGATTGTATCGCTAAGAATCCGCAGGTTTTTTTTCGTGTTGCGCTATGAATCTAAGATGCTCGATGTACTTGGCATCCTATTCATAATTTTTAAATTTCGTTTTTTATCTTACCGAGATCATTGTTTAAATAGTTCGATTGATTCTCTTCAATCGGTTAACGAGGTTAGTCCGTTCATTGCTTAAGGCAGTGTTTTAGAGAGGAATTTTACCACCGGACTCGGACCGCCTCAACCACCACCACCACAATGTTGCAGACCACGTGGAGTACCCCGTCGATCCCCGGTCTCCTGAGACGAGAGTCCTCTTCATCAGCATCTTCCCCTAGGGGATCTCTACGAGGGAGCATAGACTCTCCAGGACTGCTTGTCGCCACTTCTCCAGAACCGTACCTACGGGAACCGGAGGAGAAACCACGCCGGAGGAAATCATGGCACCCGAAGATAGAGAGGAAACGGAAGAAGGGAGTGGTGTCTACGACATCTCCACCGCCCCAGGTGCCGGGGATGCCGCACCACAAACACAAAAGGGTGTCCTGGTGGAGCATATTTGTGCCGGATCATTGGCCAAGGTGAGAATCGTGTTTTTTCCCTATCCTCTTCATTGGCGTACGGATGTTACAATTTAGTGTCATCCACATGGCCTGAGGCGGCTCCTCAGTTGGAGTGATTTGTTTGGAAACCAGTGAAGGCACTTCATCGAGCCTATGAGCGGGCACTACTAAATATACTAACTCTCGAAGACGTTGCTTCCCGTGTTTACTTATTTTTTTATATTTTACTAATTTAAAGTTTACTAATATCACCACTCGAGCGATGCGGATTTCTCAGAGAAATAAGCTGTTTTTAGGACTGTTATCCGAAATGTATATTTAAGGTCTCATGATCTAAATTATTCATAACTTTTCAAAGCAATTCCTCACGAGTGCCAATACTCCATTGCAAACACGGTCGCTATATGCTCATCGCTGCACTACGGATATTCGTCTGATTAAGACTAGGATGAGTGGTGCATGCATAATGTGGATATTACAATTCAGGATTATCTAGTCGGCCACTAAATGTGATGTAACCTACGCGTATTTTACACTTACCGTGCTGACCTTAGTGCTGTAGATCTCTACCCCAATGCAGGCCAAGTTCAATGCTCGTGTGTTTTTTTATGGACCAACTTTGAATCGAGGAATAGATGTTTGGTGTAGTTTTAAAGATTGAATTTGGCTTTTTTTATTTGTTCATATAGAGGTTACTACCACTTTGTTAAAATATGTTAGACTACGATTTTTCAAAACACGGATGGCGTAATATTATGCTCATAGCACGCTTAGTGTTAAATAAGCTTGCTGAAATCGCCAAGTACGTTACCGGCGGTCGAGCGATCCGGATTTTACAGAAAAATGAGCTGTCATTAGGATATTTACCCGAAATGCTTAAGTATCCAAAACCGTATAACTTATAGTAATCGTAATTTTATTTTTTATTGTGTAATCATTTACGCTGTGGCCGTTGTGATGTGTGTTTATGGTTGGCCTGAGGCCGGCAAAGGAGCGTGTCTGATTACGGCTAGGATGAATGCTGCAAGGCTGGTGTGGAATCACCTAATACCACACATCCTAGTGATAGCTTGCACGGTACCTCGCAGACGTATGAGTAATTTTCCAATGCCATTCCTCGCGAGTGCCAATACTCTATTACAAACATTGGGGGATGAATAATCGCTCTACGCTCAATGCTGCCTTGCGAATATTTTTGAAATACCGATTAAAAATGTGAGCTAAGCGGTAGCGTAAGTAAAGGTTCTTTGAGACGGACTTGGGGGGCCTTCTCTATCTAGTCCCCTCGGACGTTCTTGACACTCCGTCTTCGTAGCCGTAACTCAAGCCTAGAGCGGTCTACTTGCCATCTTGAGGTTGATGCGCCCGTTTCTATGGCAGCGTAGTTTCTTTTTCAAAGCTGGATCCCAATGCACGTGACCTTTGGTGCAGAGTTACTCCTATTTTTACTCCAACGATGATACTGTTATTATTTCTTTGTCGTGTGCGGTTGATGGACTTGTCGAAATGCGGTCGCTTCCGAAGCATCGGAATGTTTTTCCAACATGACGTGTCGTGATCACGAACGAAATACTTACAGTTGTTATCGTTTCTTGTTGAAGCCTAATCATTTATGTTTACGTTGCGCTTAAATTACGTTGATTCGTGGCCTACATTTCCTCCGTTCGGGAAACTTAACGGACTTTATGTGAAGTTAGGAATGTATATTTTAAATCCATGAGTTCATGACGTCTTTTTTGTCATTCCGATTAGAGTTGTGTGGACTTCAATCTGCGCTAGTCGGTGTCCAATTTTTATAAATGTGCGTGTAATTATCTGGAGCCATAGCGTGCGAAAATATTCATGGTTTATCCTGCGTTTATAATGAGTTTTATTTAGTTGCAGCGCTATGTTTGATGGTTATTGAACTTTTTGTGGTGTATTTTATAAAATAGAGACAGCAGTAACGATTTGACTAATGAGTTAATATGATCAATCGAACAACCATAGAATTGGAATTAAAGAAATAAAACTTTGTGAGGTTCACTATTATTTTAATATGGGCACGACTCGGGTTTTGTAACGTAGTTACATCTTGTAAGATGACACATGCTGCATCATGAAGATGTAACTACGTTTCGAAACCCGGTTCGTGCCCATATTAAAATAATAGTGAACCTTACAAAGTTTTATTTCTTTATTTCCAATATGGAGAGGTTTCACAAAGTAAAGCCTGAAGTTATCAGTTATAAACCATAGAATTTTTGTCATCAAACTGACTTGCTGGATTATTAAATTATAACATGCACAATTCATATTCACAAAATAGGTATGTAGCGTCGTTTAAATACTCACTGTACTAAACTCACTGCACGCACAAATGCACTGGTATTATTCGTGCAGTTCAATGTTGTCTACTAGCTAATAGTTCTATAATTTGGCGTGGATTCCTTTATCGCTCAGTGTGGGTAGATACTCGAAAGGCTCGTGGAAGTGGTGTCGTCCTTTTGGTCTTGAAACAAGCTCATTGGGAAAACAGGTTTTCGATTTATCTAGATCTCGTCTCGCGTGCAGTAAGCCATGCGACAACTGTCCTAGCGATCATCGTTGAATCATTGTGGTCGTTGTCACATTTATACCTTGGTTCTTGGGAAATCCATCATGAGACAGGCTAGATTTATTTGTTTCTTAAGCACATAAATTTTCTAGCGTGTTTTAAGAAGAATGTATTCGAGTTTTTCAGGAAAAGCAGTGAATTTTTATTTCGACTCCCCACACTTATTGTACTAGTAATTTAACTCTTGTCAAAAATCTGCAACGAATTTTTTGCACAGTCATTAAAGTCTCTCTACGTTAAAAGTGATCGTATTTGAATTTAATTTCTTTCGTTTTATTTCTTTGGCTAGCTTGTTGAAGCCAGGTGAGTTAGCTATGGTTATGGTTAAGTTGTCGCAATGAAATGACTCGTGAAATATGAAAAATAATAAATTCAAAACTTTCGCTGATAAACTATGTGCGGTAGTTTTCTGGAGTAGGTGGAGTGCCAATAACGTAGGCCATAGATTGCATTTTAGGGATACATAATGGGTTCCTTTTTAATCCTTTATTTGTTGAAATGGCCTGGGAAGTACGAGTATTAATATTTCTAGTTTGGTTTACAGTGTCTTACCAGAGCTCGTAATTGCATTCTGCATTGGATTAAGGGCCCTCCTAGCCCATTTCAATCCTTTTTAGAAACGCTGAAACTCTTTTTGCCTCAATCGAGTAGTAAAATTATTATACAGATAATATTGATAATATTAATTACAGGAAATCGTTAGTTCCATTTTATGGCGCTAAGATACTTTGCTCCTCACAGAGTGAATATTTGCTGGAAATATGGAATTTGGCCATTCCATATGCTTAAAACTTAAATTTTGTCTCAAATGGTTCACAAAATTCTCCATAAGTTTATACCTCAATCGTCTCCTCCCGCGACCTCCAACAGAAAATTGCATGTTTGTTCATCTTTCTTTCAGCACGTCCTGTAATTGGGACCTTAAACTGATCGATAGACGGTTATATCTCCTATCCGCGCGTCAACATTACCAACCGAGCATTCTTTTTTCTCTCCCTCTTACTCCCATACGTATGTGATTTAATAGCTCATTTTTTTTCAAATGTGACATTGGATTGAGAGTTCAAGTATATATATTTCAAAAATGGGTCCCCACTATGTGTCTATCAAGGACGTTGTGGTGAAGCGGAGAGGAAAAAAAGGCGGCTGAACCACTCTATGACGTCGAAGCGAAGGTTTTGCCTGAATGCGAGCGAGAAAACGCAGCGGGAGAAAACGGTCGACGTCGGCCGACGCAGAGGTTTTATTTGGATTGTAAAATGTCGAGTGAACACCACAAAACGCAGTCGAGCAAAATGATATCAATTCAGGATGACACCGATGGACAGTGAGCATGTCTGGTTGGTAGTACACTCGCGAATATCACAAAAAGAGGATCTTCAAGTCGTTTTATAAATATTTAGTCAACCACCGCACATTTAAATGGGTTTGCAGAAGTAGTCACTGGCGTCGCTGACGGAAAAATTGATAAGATATGAAGTGATAGTACTTTTCACTTTTCCACTTAAAAATTTATTTCAACAGAGTCGACATGTTTAACTGCACTGCAGAATTATCAAGACTCATATTATTTACTTACTGAGTCTTGATAATTCTGCAGTGCAATGAAACATGTCCACTCGGCTGAAACAATTTTTTTATGTGGAAAAGTGCAAAGTACTATCACATCATATCTTACAATGGATCTCCACAAAGTATCTGCTTCTTCAATTCAATTTAGACAAAGTGATCCTAGTTTCATGGGAAAATAAGTTATAATTAATGGTGCTAACCGAACGAATTACATTCATAATGATATTATTTCTCTAATTGGTAACTCTCCAATGCTATTCCTTGCAATTACAAATATTATGTCGTAAAATATTGGAAAAAAGTGGATCGCAATGCACTCATCTCCGCGCTGTGGATATTTTTGAAAACCTATTCAAATACGACCATAGTGGCAACATAAATCAGCCTTCTATGGCCTTAATTTTTTACCCATTCGGATAGAGAACGTTTGTGCCTATCAGACACATGCGTGAGAGAGCGAATGCATTAATATGCTGCATCAGAAAATCGAAGATTTAGTCACCGTATATTTACTTAAGTGGAGAAGTAAAATATCCATGATTAGGAATATATAGGACTGCTAAATTTAGTGCAGTTGCTCTATATATGCCTTAAATGATCTCCAGTCTTGGAAGGTATTTTTTTCCTAAAAAAAAAAAGAACTCAACCATCTCAGAGGTTTTTTATTTTAACAGCAGGCCACAGGGCGTAGCGCGGGAAGGATAGTGCCCAGAGAATTAGTAAACTTGGATGTCATTGTCACATAGGATTTTTATGTTTTCTACTTGAGCGAGTTAAGAGGTGGGCCTACACGGAAGGATGTCCAATCGCAGAAATTGTATGGCATGACGTAACAAATGGTACAGAGAAAATGACGTAAAGAACGTGTCGATCGCAACCGAAAGTTGCGCTACGGGTTTTGGGAGCATGACATCCCCCTACATACTAACTTCGGTCGATGTACGTGCTGCCGCATGTAAACGCATAGCGGACCAACCAACTGATATAGGAAATAATTAATCCATGGGGGCGAATATTTATAATTCCATTGCCATTACTCCATTGAAATGCCGTGCATTTCAGACGCGCCTGAACTTATTTTAAACGTGAGTGAATGAGAATCTTGAGTAACGCCTCTACTTAACCTTAAAAGATAACGTTGGCGATTTCCGCAGGAGAATTTATATTCCCTCCTCAGGTCTCGCGGATTCTTTTGTAATCCGCCGAAAAATATGTTGAAACTTTGGTCGTGGGAAAGAAATCCTTGGCTTGACTCTGTAAGTGTTGTTCTATCGTCCTTCATGGTGGAGGCTAATAATTTCCTTGACTCTCGCAAGAAAATGGGGCCAATTTCAACCTCTATTTCCTTAAAAATAACGACTCGTGAATTCAGACAGTATAATATGGATACCTCGACTTCAATGAGGGAGGTTTTTAATGCTTAAAAAGCAATATTACATTAAATATTCTCATGCAGCTTAGCTGTAGAGGTTCAAAGTGAGGGAATGGAGTTTTATGTCCGCACGATCGTCTCTTTTTAATCTTTCTTTAAAGCTGTTCAAATATTTTAAATGATGGAAAAAAGGATGTCATTAATTTATGAGTTTTAAGGGATTTTGTTACTGGTTAAACCTATGGCATAGTATTTGGTACTTAATGAGCCATAGACAATTTTATTTCCGAGAAAAGAATTGGTATCGACAGCAACTGTTTGATTATTTTTTGTATTATTCGCATTTAAATATTAAAAAATGGCATGAATGAAAAATACGTATTTTTTCATAGAGTTATTTAAAGTAACTAGGAAACCATTTCTATCTCCCATTCCCGGTTGTAGATGCCGTATCTTCTCACTACATTCTACTACCACGCTCAACACAATCATTCACATGATGTCATCCGTCTAATAAATGAGTTTAGTCTACAGCATCAATTTCATATTTTATGTTATTTTAATAGGACGGCCCTTTTTAGGACGTTTGCCTGTATCACATATATTAAAAAAGAGACTTTAGAGAAAATACTGAGCATATAATTAGAGATTTGAAGTGGAGGTATTCCTGACAAGGATGTACTTCATACGCCCCGAAAATTTCAAGGTGATACCCAAGGTTTTACCAAATTATTCTTCGCGAAAAAACTATCAAACTCTATTTATGTATATTCTTAAATTAATGTTCACCAGCACATGTGCCCCTGCAGATAATGAAAAATGTGGCGCGAAAGTTGTTATTACTCTAATACTTGAAGGACTAAAAATAGCCCTTAAAAATAGTTATGAATACGTCCCTTAAACTTTTCATGTGTGCAATGGCATGGATTACACCCGAGTCTTATCATACCTTTCTTTCTGTAGAATGTTTCTCCGAGAATAACCTCATAATAGTTCTATTCTGCAGACTCAAGGCGTTGTTGACCCTTCCCACTTATATGTAGGGCCTTGGAGAGAGGTTGAATAAACCAGAGATACCAACGCCAGATGTAGTCACTTTCAAAAATAAATTGGTAGCGGAACGGTATGCCGCATTGTTCAACATATAGGCGCTGTGCTGGGTGAATTGCGGAAGATTGATAGTGACACGTTTGGCTAACAGTAGATTAGAGGTATGTAATGGTGGGAAAAAGGGCTACTTGACTTTTATCTCCAGTGTTCCCATTACTAAAACGATCTTCACGATATTCTCTTGGCTTAATTCAACGAAGCAGGTTTATTCAATCAGTAATAGATCAGTTGTATCCAAAGTTAATGGTTCAGGGGTACTTCCGGATGTGTTATGCATTCATTAATTCAAAAGTACTTCCTAAACCATCTATTGAGTGACGAATCGGACAGAGATAAGGAAAATGGCTATCTATTTTCAATTCAGTTTGGTAGATCGATAATTGATGATACAATTATTATAATTTATTCGATCAATGCGAAAATTTACTCGTCCGAATTAAGATATGAAGCTCCAAAATTTTAAACGGAGTGACGTAAGTGGATTCTTTAAATACGTGTAACACATATACAACCCTTGACAAAACTTAAGGAGAAGCATATCTGTGTCAGCTGTTTCACTCTTCGATCTTTCATTAACTAGCAGTTGGAAGTCATTTCTAATTTTAAGGTTAGTTTTATAGTTCCATTTTTAAAGAACGATCGATTATAGGGCATATTTATGTAAAGACGTTTGCTCGAGTGATTAATATGTTGTTTCATTATTTATTAAAAAATATGGGCCTCCATGCGCTGGGCTTTGTGCTAATTATGCATTTGAATTAATAATGGGGTCAAAAATTTGGCGATGTATGTAGTAACGAGGTTAAAAAATAATTTAACCGCCACCCAATTAAAATACTTATAAGGAATAATATTACCAAAAATATTCCGTTACAGATCGATAGTGGTACTTTTGGTTTATTTTCATTTTGTTTTATTTTCTAAATAAATTATATGGGTTACTTTAATAATGTAACATTATTTATTTCCATGATAATCAAATTTATATTGCTTAAAGTAGATTCCTAACTGAACAGTTCTAGCAGCGCTATCTATTTTTACATATCAAGAGTATTAATAATGTTGCACATATAAAATATTTTATAACAAATTTATTATCCCGTTATTAATGTTACTAATTCGTACTTCTATTTCATTATATTTTATTTAAAAAAATTTTTTCAAATACTTTTTAATACCATATAATTATTTTTTCGCAGCGTATTCAATTTTTTTAAATAGGTAACGTCATCTTTCGATTACTTATTGATTTTATGACTATAATACCTAGTTTTTTTTAGCTCTAATGCGTGTAGCATCTTGCAATATCATTTTTTCCCAACTCTAACTTTTTAAATGAAAAGTTGTTGCATAATTTTAATTAAATTTCGTTTCCTGATGTACTTCATGGTCCGATCACTTGCTTCTGGTGAACCTTCTTATTAGATTTTCGACCATCGTTACGTTTGCAGAAGATTTTCTTTCTCACAGAACTCCTCAATGCTTTTTCTAGTGAGAGCCGGCATCATTGTTCTTGAGGCTTTCTCGGATCGTTCTTCTCACGGTACGTCGTCTTTTAGATAATCTCTCGCTGCTGGGGTATTTCAAATTGCATTAGCCTCGCGACGAAATTCCCTGATAAGTTTGTCCTTTTCCCCCCTAAATAGTCAACGTTTCCCTGAACTCCTTACTCAGAGGTTTACTTGGCTTGGCGAAAGCAACGCGTCCGCAATATGTAAAGCCTTGGAAATCCTCCAGACCTAACCTCCACGCATTCATGAAATGTTTGGACGAATCCTTTCGGTATATCTGCTTTGGTTAAGAGCGTGAGAAATAACTTCAGGTCATTTCGCCCCATTTGAGAGGCATATGGACGGAGAACTTGCCATATTCACTTTCGCTGAGTCATACCGATCGCTATTGAAAGGAAAATTGTTGGCAATAAAATAGCAAGAATGAAAATAAATTAAGCCCATTGATGCTAGAGGCTTAAAATAGCCCTTAAAGAATAGTTAATGCCTTCCGTTAACTTTTTATGTGTGCAAGGGAATTCCTCCCGAGTTTTATCATAGATTTCTCTCAGTAGAATCTTTCTCCTAGAATAACTTCAAATCTGTTTGATTCTGCAGCCTCAGGGTGTCATTGGCTCAATCCATATTAGCCCCTTTAATAATCAATTTGCCATCGAGGCTCCATTGCTAATGTTACCACTGTTTCATTCTACTAAAACTTTCCCAATATTGTGACTAACACTGGAAAACTAAAATTTCTGGTCATCAAGTTATTGACAGATAAGTCTCGGAGGGGATCGGGTTGGTAGGGTGGCTGTATTGCTGGCTTCAAACCCCGTGAGCCTGGGTTTGAATCCCGGAGGTGACGGAGATTTTACAGAGGTCACCCTTTTTTCCTGGATATAGACAGTTACTTATACCACTTATTTTATAAGAGCGCGACCTGGGTTTCAATGAGTAATCATCATCATCAGGCGCTAATTATAATTTGTTTATCTTGTTGTTACCTAGTTACTTGATGAATTTTAAAACAGACGCCAGAATAGGTGAAAAGGATGGGTAGAGGTATTCATTTATAAGGGTACTATCTTGATTTTCAATAATTTTTAAAATTTCTAACTGTTCCCTAGAATCCAGTTCTCGACGGTCATTGCAAAAATTTAAAATATTCATTTTAAAGTCGCTTCTGTGGCAGTTACATATTAAGTGCTTAGCAAAATTACTCTTTTCATCTTTATTATGTTTGTAAGCACTTAAATGTTCTTTTTTCCTAATTTCAAAACTTCTTCCTGTCTTCACTTACTGTTTCTTCTTACAGTTTTCACAGAAGCGACTTTAAAATGAATATTTTAAATTTTTGCAATGACCGTCGAGAACTGGATTCTAGGGAACAGTTAGAAATTTTAAAAATTATTGAAAATCAAGATAGTACCCTTATAAATGAATACCTCTACCCATCCTTTTCACCTATTCTGGCGTCTGTTTTAAAATTCATCAAGTAACTAGGTAACAACAAGATTAACAACAAGATAAACAAATTATAATTAGCGCCTGATGATGATGATTACTCATTGAAACCCGGGTCGCGCTCTTATAAAATAAGTGGTACATATAAGTAACTGTTTATATCCAGGAAATAATGGAATACCACATAGTTAACCAAGAGTTAGTGAATTTTAGAGGTCACCCTATCCCTAAGCGACTGCTTTGTGGAGGGCGCTGCAAGAGAAGCACTCCGTCTGTCGGATGAGACGTTAAGCCGTAGTATCTGTGGCACCTTTCGTTCATCATCGTCACCACTCAACTATCCTAGCATCGGTTTGACGCAGGTCTCCACTCAATTCTCCTGTCAGCTAGTCTTTTAACAACGACGTATTTTTTCTCTTTCACATCTTTCTTTACCTGTTCCATATCTTTTGTTCCAGGTCTTCCTTTCCCGTTCTTGCCATCTACTTATCCATCGACCATTGTCTTCATCAGGCTATCATGTCTCCAGATATGGTCAATATGGTTTTTTCGTCTTCTTACATAGTAAAGAGATGGCTAATGCCAACACCGGGTTTCTCTTAATCTTTCCTTCCTTACCCTTCCCTATAGCAGTCGATAGCCTTATCAAAATACAATACCATACGTTTTTAATGTTAAATATTCACACTTAAATTGTTGGAAAAAAATAAATAAAGACAAAAGTGATGTTAACTTGATGGAGTCGTAGGTATTGCATTATATAGCAATATCATTATGTGTCAACGTCACAACGTAGTAGGGTTTGACTATAATAGATGTTCACTACTCACTAACCTCCAACTGAATTTTCATTCCATTGTGCCTTGTGAGAGTGGGTTTCTTTCATCGCGAGACCGTCTTTCAATTGACAATTCTTCCTGCTCATCCGAGTTAGCATCAAGCAATTGGGTCACGTCGCGTCGTGCCTTTGAGCGGTGAGCTCTAATTATCCCATGTCCTCTCGCATTTTTCTTCCGATTAATTGCTCTCAATTGGTTGTCCTACTACTCGGCGCCCGCAGTTTTAATAACCAGTTTGCCATCTTAAGCTCCGCCGATGGCTTTGTAAGGACTTCTTCGATACAGAGAGGTGACGATCCAACGGATGACCGATCTTCCGCTTGTTCTGAGAGCAAAAGTTTTTGGAGAACATTTGGAAAGATTAAAATATAAAGGCTCAATAAAGTTGGTGATTTCCGGCGTTATTTTGTGGACTGTGGGCACAACAGGTGCTTTAATAAAAATTATGTGGAGAAACAAAGTTTAAATGTTATTCATCCAAATTAAGGCTCTTTAATAAAATATCATTTTTATCACAATGAGTTCCATTTCACTGTTTTGTTACTCTGGAAAATGATGTTAAATAATATAAATGCGTCGTGTAGTGCAAGGAATAAAGGTTTGAATTTCGACCGAAAAATTCTCTTACATTTATAATGGAAGGTACCAAAACATCTCACAAAAAGCTTCTGTTTTCATGGATAAAGATATTTTTGTGGAGTGCAAATATCATTGGTGAATCCAAAAGTTTTTTCAAGTGCCATTTTATTTCATATATCTCGCATATCAATTTAAATTTATTCCTAGTCAGATCTGAGGATCCGTGTAGTAGCTTGTGGCTTCATCCTACACATTAGCTCCTCGTTTTTCAAAGTGGACTAGCTCAAGTTCTTCGTGAGTAAACCAAAATCTCTCATAGCACTGTGTAAAGTCTATTTTGCTGTTAATCATTCGTTTCGGGACACTTTCAGCATTTCAACAGCATAGTTGTTTGTTTTTCTTAATACGTTTCTATTTTTATAAAAATTAAATGCCTTGTTTTAAGTTCCAAAAATCCTAATTTATAATGGTTTACTGCGGCATTTTTCAACTTGCCGTTCACTAAGACTGAGTTTTGGCTGTGCTCGCATTGGTTAGTTATATGAGGGAGGTATTGAGCGAATGAATTCATAGTGCGATGATATCGTTTCACTCTACCATTAAGGGACGTATCACTACTTCTTCACTCACGAAAAAAGATAGGACGAGCTGAATTGATGCGCAATCTATCCTCTTAATTGGGGGATCTCGGTTCCCACCCAGGTTCGGATGTATATTTTCATTGGTTTTTATCATGTTCTTTCCGCATAAGTGTCAAAGCTATGGTTCCATAGCACTCCTTGCTTATATGAAGTGTTCTCCCTCTTCACTTGTGTTTTATACTTTACACTTGTCTTTTTTCCACTACGAATTACTCGTTCAAAACTGAAAATTTCTCCGGACTTAAATATGCTCCAAAATGACACTCAAACCTCTATCCTCAGTACCGTGATATAAATCGGATCCCACTCCAAAATGAAGAATAAAGTTCGTACTCGCATTCCAAGCCAACGAAAATTCAGTAATTTCTCAATGAAGGGTTCCATAAAATTTTAGCTGCAATGGTTTCAGGCGTTACTTGATGAAACTCCTTCATGACTGTTCGGAAAGAATACAACTTGGCTAGTTTCACAATAATTTATTCACTTGCGACCGGTTTCAATACAGTGTATAATCTTCTGACAAAGTTTAAAAATATCGCAGACGTTAAATAGGAGTATGCACAACGAAAAAAGAGGGCCATCTACAGCACCTGCACGTACAAACCAGCATTCTACCCCCACCAAGCGTAATACTCCTTCTCCTCTCCCATACCCCCTCACGCACCCCTTCCCCTTTTTTTCCTTCTCCGTCATTTTTCCCTCTAATTTTCCTATTTCCAACAATAATTTTTAGGTTATGGATTTCAATTATAAATAATATATGAATAAATCGTTTTTAAGATATCGTCGGTGTAAATAAACGTTATAGTAGCGGAGATAAAATTTTTGCAGAGTAGTCATTTCACCAGAACTCTTTAGCTGCGCAGAATAATCCAGGCTTCTCTGTTTTTTCATCTCCTCGGATCACATTACAGTCGCTGTTCGTAATTGACGCTTTTATCCACAGCTATGCGGGCGGGCGTTTCCTGAAACATGTTGATAATGTCACTGAGCTCCTCCAGAACACTCACATGATATTACAGTAGGGGAGGGGGGATTTGTTATGAATCACTGATTAGTGTTGCTATGCATTTTACGTACGTAGATTAAAAGTTCCTCCGCGATATTTAAGGCCGTTCTATTTTGTTTTATTTTAATTTTCTTGCCTCCCCTTTCTCACCCTTATAGCTAGGCAATGAAAACAGGCACATGCAAGAATGAATGTAGAATTTGCAGCTTTGATGGGTAAATTAACCCTCACTTGCCGGACTAACTTACCAACTGATTTTTATCATTTTTTGCATATCCGATTTACTTTACAACTAATTAAGAGATATTATGAAAGAAAACTCGAATATTTAAAAATGTGTTCTCAAGCATATTCCCAATTGGGAACATGACACAAAATTTTACAATTGCTTGAGAAATAAATATACCCTTGATCAAAATACTAAGCTTAACAATGTAATATATATTGATCTTCTAAATAAATGATCATTTGTCGCTGACGGGCGAGTGTAAGGAAAAATATCAAATAAACCGCATACTCGCTACAGAGGTGATGAAATAAAACCAATTTTGAAAAGGTCTAACTAACGAGTGAGGCTAGATCTAAGTAAATGGCTTAGATGCATAGCCTTCATAAATTATGTTTTTTTCAGCTGCTGTTTTATATAACTTGGATGTCACCTAATACTTTCAACACAGAATATAGCATAAAAGGAGAAAATTTTCTCACCGCTGAATCCACATTAACAAGAATCCCTCTGTATGGGTAATCCAGCGGTTAATAGGACACCAATCTAAACCGCGATTGGCAAGATAGGCGTCATGGTCTTATACTAGAGGCAATTTCTTTGAGATCGTATATATACGATTGGGAGATCATAATTTAGTCAGCCACTCTGATTTTCATTCAAAAATATTACGGACAAATAGTACCAATGGTATTGGTCAGTCTCTCAGCACTGTTTATAATGAATCTTTTTAGTTGTATTTTTCCAATTTTTTCCATAGATAGAAATGCCAGTAAAATATATTTTGATGCTTTCCCGGCGAATAATGTGGGTAAACTCTTTTCGGGGTTCCCGCCGAGTTAATTTATCCGCATTGGCCAACGTTTCAAGCTCCGACTCGGGGCTCATCCTCAGGGCAGATGAATGCCGTTTTATTTGCTTATGGCTTCTAAGTCTCATTGTTACAATAATAATTTTAGTTTATTAAAATTAAAGAAATAACAAAAAGTATGAATCAAGTTCCTTTATCGTAACAATGAGACTTGACAACCACAAACGAATAAAACAACATTCAGCTGCCCTGAGGATGAGCCCCGAGTATGAGCTTGAAACGCGGGCGGTTATGGGAAAATTAACCCGGTGATAATTCCGAGAAGAGTTCAATTGTTTCTCACATGTTTTCATTGAATTTTACTCACCTTCTGCCTTGCTCTAGCTAATTTCCTAGCACGAATTTTTCTTTGCCTTTTGATGGTTTTGGTTTCACCCGTTTTTACAGCACTTCAGCGTTCCATACTCTTCGGTTAACTAGTTCTCCATTTCACAATCTCTGCTCCGGAATAGGGTTGATGTGATTGGTTTTTCAGAACGGCCACGAAGAACTGCTGCACATTACGTTTTCTAAGGCGTAATGGATACATTCATCTTGCCCAGCCTCTCAAAAATAAGTACCCATTTTTCTTTCCTTGCATCATTTTCCTCGCAATGGGTCGTTCGAGCTCCAATATTTTCTCCATTGTCCGATGCATGCGACCCTATTGGCCCCAATTCGCCTGAGTCCTTTATCCTACGTTTCCTGTGCCTGCTCCTTTGTTGAGTCTACAGTGGTTAGTTTTTTTCTTCTCTGCGATGCGAGTCACTCCGCCTAATAATAAAGAATGATCGCTTCTGCTCTATCGCCGAGCCAAACAGTGATGGGCCAACGTAGATCAGGATCCTTTCAAGCGTTCATTCATGGCATATTCTGCCTGACCCAAGATGGTTATAATGCAGCCTTCCAGTTTTCCCTTCCTCAATCTTGTTGCTTTAGTTTCTTGAGGCTATTCTTCCTTCTATTCTTCTTGATCTATCCTAAGCACAAGTCTCTTAGCCTTCCTCGAGAAACCATACCTTCTAAATTTTCATCCCTTATATTTATCACGTTATCATACTTTAACCCCTTTTAAATCCTTATATTTCTAACTCTCAGATTTTTATTTATTACTTGGATGGATAAACAATGATATTGCACTGCCCAAAAATTTAATTCTCACAGCCCACCACACGTGCTTCGATTGCTATACAATCATCATTACGTTCTTGTCATCCAGAGAATAGAATTGTACATGATGATGATTGCATAGCAATTGGAACACATACTGTGAACTAATAAAATTAGTTAGCTGTACGATATCTGCGTTTATCATTCAATTTTATTCCACGATACCTCTCAGAAAAATTTGACTTCATTACTTGGAATTTTATTGGATTAATTAATCAATGCAAGTCGAAATCATTACTCACACATATAGGTAATCGAACTTCTACGAAATGCAAAATAAAATTTATCCATAATATCCATCCATTATCTACGCCTTAAATTTGAAATGTGCAACAATTCAAAGTGGTCGTTAAAAATCAGTTCATGCCCCACACTGGAGCAGAGATTGTGATTTCGAGAGCCAGTTCAACGAAGAGTATGGAACACTTGATAAGTTATGTAGTGATGTAATTTTCATAGGTATCTATCGTAGGTCCTTATTTTCCTGAAAAACACGTTACACTGCAGTAGTTTCGTCATATACTAGTATTATATGAACTTGGAAACTAATGAAATACTTTTAGAGAGTGCAGAAATTGATATTGCCTGGTCGAAATAGAGTTTTTCAACTTTTATTTCACATTTTTACAGCTATCATTTTATTCGATTTCTCCTTTTCCAGAATTTGAAGGTGAAACTCGCAAGAGAATCCACTATTGACCGATATATACTATCTTCCATATTTTTATCATTCATTTACCACTAATCAAACACAATCATCTATCATTTTAAGTTTAGAGGGGATCTGCCGGATCAATCAGGTATCGATTGGGATCTTGGATCAAAGCGCTGTTTGAGAAGGCTGAATCTCACTCCCGTAAAGTTTAAAGGAGGGCTTGGAAAGCGTAATTTCACTTGGGTGGATGCCGATTATTATTGGAAAATTGAATTGCATCGAATCCGGAGTAGCAGTTAACCTCGTTAATCATGCTTGATTTTTTTCATTTTCATCTTTGCACTTCATGAAATTACACTTTCGAGAATCCTCGAAACTTAAAACGAATTTTATTTTTCAATAAGCATGCCATTTTGTCGAACACCGCGGTGCGATTCCTTGACAAATTGATTAGGTACACAGGAAGGACGAGAACGTTTTTGTCCTAGAAATGCTTTTAGAGCAAAGTGCAAAAAATTCTTAAGTTAATTAAATTCGTTTAACTAGTTTTTGTGCCTACATTAAGGTGAAAATTCAAGATATTAATTTGGGTTTCAAATAGTTCGACCCTCACTAGTAATTTAGGGTGTGAATTTTACTAATTCAGTATCTTTCGTCTAGAATTTCGAAGTAAGGAAGTGATATCGTATCTTAATGTTTTCTTTTACAAAGCGACATAATCATTCCATCTTTATTCGAAAAATGCATCGGAGATGCTGGAAAATTTTTCCACTGTTCCAAAAACGTCACAAATGTGATAAATGACTGTGGTCAGGTTTTGTGTAACCTATATGTTTCGAGGAATCAATGAATATTGATCATAGATATATTAGTCAGTGTTGATTTTTCAGTAGTCATTTTGACCGACAGATTCAGTAGCAATGAGGTTTTCATTATGTTTTAGTAATCACAGTCAGCCCTCTCGCTAGAGAAAGTGACGGTTTTATACGTCTTTCTAAAAATAGACTGAAAAGATGCCATACTGAATCTAATACCAATAAGACGAAATAGATTAAAATATGACCGCCTACTCGCAAAGAAAAAAAAATTGAATGTAAATTAAATGAATTACAGTAATAAATAGTGGAAACCTTGAAACTTATTTTGACTAACTTGTTAGCACTTTTAAAGAAGTTAGTTTACATTGAATACCCACGCTAAAATTTGCATAAATTTTTATTCAAGAGCCTGTCAAAGTTGTATCCACAGTTCTCAACTTCGATTATTAATACCCATTATCAGGAACAAGCATTTCTCCTGGCTGTAAGAAGTAACGAAGAGAAAATTAACTATGTCTTATTTTCATGCGAATACGGTATTTCATTAAATCTCAAATAAATGCATTTTTTTACCTTTTAAGTGCGAGAGTCTCTCAAGCTCATATCCGGGAAAATTACGAATGAAGACCGTGATATTGACCTCGGCAGTTAGCGCCTGTTGTGGCCTCACAAATATTTTGTTCGCGGCCCATTGCCATTGTTTTCGAGAGCGTGAGATTCCGTGAGATCACGCGTGTGTTTGTCTGAGCCAGTCTTGAGTCATATGAGTGTGAGACATTCCAGATAGGTCATCGGGTCCTTTCTTGCCTAAAGGTGGTTGGTTATTCCAGTTGCTTTCCATAAAAATTTCTTTCAGTTCACCCTTGTATTCAATCTTCCACACGAAACAGAGCCAAAAGTTGTGCTCTCAAATATTGTTGATCTTAGTCAGTAGAAGTCATTAGTTAAATAATACATTGCAATATTTACACTGGATTTATTTGAACACTATACGTTTTGTTGTTACAGCAACATTCACACAATCCAAGAACAAGTTCAAGTTGTCGCAACAACTAAACGCGTCGTGTTCGAATAAATCCTGTGGAAATATTACAATGTCTCATTGAACTAATATTATTAACTTCCACCACATCATGCCGCATTTCAAGCCGAAAATACAATACAAGTCAGTTCTCACAATAATCCAGTCGTATACGGTTTCTTATATGAATATCCATTACTTATAGCACTTTTTAAAAAATAAAGTGGCCCGGGTTTGACGAACAACCATTAATATGAGGCGTGAATTATTTTCTGATACCTACTACAATCTAAAATAAAACTATTATTTGCGATTAGAAAACAAAATTCGAGCTTAGTAATAGAGTCATGCTTGAGTTATAACTTGCCAAGCAATGCATGCAGATAATCCCTTATGCACTCTGATCGATTTGTCCGTCAGCGACACGAGTAACGACTTTTGTAAACTCATTTAAATGCGCGATGAGTGAAAACATATTTAGAGACGACTTGAGGATCCTCTTTTGTAATACTCGTGCCCCAGACGCTCGTAAGGAAGTTTGTAACATGAATTTCAGTGCCTTCGAGTCTAGCTATCGGTGGTCTGTTCATCGTATACTATATTATTTTACGCAGGAGCGGATCCAGGATATTTTTCTGGAGGGAGGGGGGCAAAGGCGTCTGACAGGACTACTCATATTTGAAATTAAAACCAAATTACAACAATTACTGCAGAAAATATTCTCTTAACTTTGATAGGAAAGTTATTAATATTAAATTTATGATTGTGGTTCCGTAATGCACAAAATAAAACGAGCGTAATGATAGCCGTAAACTCGGCCCACTGGCGCACTGTTTCGGTCTTAATCTTGTATTTTTTAAGCGCCTTGGGTGGGGACGTGCCTCCGAACCCCCTAAATCCACCGATGATTTTGCCCCTTCTTATCTTTGATGTATCTTATTCTCGGCGAATCATTTTGGTGAAGTCTTAGACGTATAAATAATTACAAATATAGTAAGTTATTAACGGTACATTCTTTACGGAGTCTTTTTTACCTAGTTCAAGTCAAACTAGCATTCGTCAAGTATACAACTGCAGATGAGGATGGAATTGTGACTATCGTATGACGAATACGTGCGTCGTTCCCTGCCGAACAGAAACCCAGAAAGACCGGGCCCCGACGGCGCACTGTTTCCGTCCTATTTCTTTCTCCCTTTCATCAGCATTCCTCTCCCATCATCCGATTCGTCCTTTCCCTTTGTTGACCTTCGCTGGATTCCGGGCGAGGTTAGGGCCGACCCAACCCGCCGCGTCACTCGGGCGAAAACCGGCATGCTTGTGTGCGCGCGAGCTTCGTGGAATCAACGGAACGGTAGACGACGTGAGCAGCGCTTGGGAGATTGTTGTGTGGGTAAAAAGGGGAAAAAATATCCATTAGTCTCTCATTCAGTCGAATTCCCAGATGTTCGGAAGTGTGTAACATGAATTTCAGCGTCGTCGAGTTGGCGTTAGTTATAGGTGGCCTGTTCGTTATATAGGTACTTACTGTATTTTTTGCGGCTTTATTATCTTTTATGTGATTTTTTCTCGGCGAATCATTTTGGAGATGTCTTCTCAGAATTTCCTCCACTAAAATCCTTTATGAACTGCCAACCTTTCTACGAACGACTCGCCCGTTATCACTAGGTTCAGTGCACTTGAGTTAGTTGATTGAAACGGGTCAATTGAACGGTTCGTATCAACGGTTTTAATTTACTGAAAAAATACTCACTCTGGTGACGATACACGAGTCATTCATAGAACGATTGGCGATATACAGGATGTTTCAGGAGGAATCTGAAATACTTCAGTTGGTGGTAGGAGAGACAATTTTAAGTACTTTTAGACCATAAACATGAGTCGCAACTCCTTAGTTTCTGAGCTATGGCAACGAAAGCATTTTATGGTAGCTCTTTACAGCTACTATGAAAACGATTTTTTTCGAGTATCAAGTCTTTCCGACATTTTATTTAATATTCTGGATTTTTAAAGAAATTAAATAATTAAAGTAGAACAAAAATGTGCAAATATATTTGTCTGAAACATTCTTAAAAATAGGTGAGATTGTGCACGCTTAAACCTCTCGTTTAGTTTAGCTTACATATTTTTATTTTCATGTCCTTCAGTAATGTACTTTTTTATGCTCAATATCTCCTTATTATAACCTAGAATGCTTTTTTTAGGATTGGGATCAGAAAGTGGGGTGGAAATGTTCGCTTATTTGCGTCATTTTTCTTCTCGTGAAACTAAAAGCGGCTCAGTGAATTAATCTCTGCAGAGTTTGAGGAAAAACGGCAAAGGTAGGATATTTTTAGCTCCCTTAATACGTTGCCTACTGGTGGAGTGTTTAAATGCAAAGGGACAACGTGCCTGGGCAGAGGTGCTGAGATTGAAAATATACGTCAATTTGGCCGAGCTACCTTTGGTTTAAACATGGTTAAAAAGCCAACGTTTAAAATAAAACATTACCTAATCAAACGTTACGTTGAGTCCATTCATAATAAGTCACGAACAACAGCTGACGACATGCTATCATATACCTAGAGCATGTTTCAAAATTGTTTAAGTTGACGCACCTAAATGACGAGAATCTTCGTTATCCACCCGGAACGCTTTGGAAAAAAAGACGAGAATTCTCGCCATCCGTGAGCAAAGTGTTAATTATCAACATTACATGGTGTACGAAGCAATCATAAATGAATTTACAAACAACTGCTCATCCGATGCGGTCTCATTTTGCTCAAGTCCGGAATTCCACGTTAATTCCCCATCCGGTTTAGAGGGGTTATGCTTGACACATATCGGAATTATTCCGATTTGCCTGTCATTACGTGCGGTTGGTTCCGAGTGCATGGTAACGCGATCGGAATTGGTGTGTTTAAAATTTTTCACTGCGAGAGCTCATCTCGTTTTCGGGGGGAAAATATTCTAACACACTAATTCCCGATCGCGCTCAACCACTCGTATTCGTCCCCTCGTTATAACAACCGATTATGAATCAAAAATACATCCCCTTAGGGTGTGCGCTTGAGACAGATCGGAATTATTCCGATCGGTTTACATTCCGAACGGTTGATTCCATTTAGCTCAAAATGCGATCGGAATTAGTTCTGTTCGAAAAGTTTTATTCCAATGACGATATGAACCGTCGTTGTGAGTTGCAAGAGTGAGTTATTAAAAAAAAACATTCCGATCGCCTCGGAACCAATCGGAATCAACCGTTCGGAATTCAAGCAACTGGACATCCATGGCGGTGGACGATAGTCAATAGTCAGTCCACTCATCGTCCTAAGAGCAATCTAGTCTCTCATATCAATATGCATTCCATTTTGACTATTATCAGATATAGAGCATAAACTAGTGGCGAAAACCACTTTATTCTAGTACTATGTACCTCCCAAATTAGTCTCGCTTTTAGCCGGGGATGGTGCCGTAGGAGGGCTCGAAATGTGGTAGCCGAGGAAAGTAGAAAAATTTCAAATGTTCGGAGAAATCCATAGGTTACTTCATAAATGAAGCTATTGTTAACGCCTCGTAATTAATAAGAATATTTGATATAAAACAAATTGAGATATAAATAGTGAGTGGCATCAGCTGAAAATTAAACGATAGCTTGCGTGACTGTGTAGATCATTAATTTTGATTCCGCTAACACGTGAATTTTTCCTTTAGGATTTTTGTTATTATTTGCATGAATTATGCAGGTGGTTTCGCCAGTTCCGGATCAAATTCCCGCCCCCATTCATTATCGTGAAGCATATGTGCGTGTAAAGATTCGTATTTCAAATAACTTCTTTCTCGTTTAAAAAAAAAGGTTTTTTACGAAAACAGCCTTTTTTTGCATATGAATGTCAATAAAAATTAAAGATTGAATCTACATTATTATTTAGTTTTGCGTAAGCAAATCATCTGTAAAATATGCCTTAATATAAAGAAAGTATGCACAAACTGAGTTGTGTATGATAGTTTATAAAGGGAGAGGAAACACGATTGATGCTACAAATAGATTGTAATCTCAACATTTGCAACTAGCAATATTGCAGCAGTCAAAAATTGTTAATCGTTGTCATTTAGTAGAATTCGGGGGGAAGTAAAAATATTTACGATTGTGAAATGGATTTAGGATGCAAGAGATTCGTTCTAGCGTCGTAAAATTATTTATTCCGACCGGCGGCGTGACGTCACAATAAATCCGAAGGACGATCGGAGGGCGTTGATATATAAGGTCCCTCCCCCCCCCCTCGATTGTCTCTGCCCCCTCTACCCTTGGGGATCCACGCGCTTTGACTTTGGACGTCCCCGTCGAAGCACGCAATGTCACGACCGCGCCGCGCTGCTGTGGGCGATCACGCATGGATGCGTGAGGCTTGGACTCTCGCCCGCCCCCCAAACAAATTGCGTTCCTCACTCGCCTTCCTCCTGACCTCCAACGCCTATCTCGCCTCTCGTGGATTAGGTTGGTATCCTATAACCAGCTGGTTTCCCAATTCAGCAGGTTTCTGGTTCTCGTGGCTGCAGCGGCGGGAATATTTTGTTGCGGAACCGGCCCTTACTCGACTGATGTGCTCAAAGAAGTGCCTTGACCAGGATCCTTGGGCATTACGGGTGACTCCCGTAAAAAGCTATCACCCTGGCTCGTCCCGGTATACTTCAATCAATAAATAAGAATGGTTTTCATTAACTGCGGGTGGAATTATGATCCATCAATTCCAACTATATACACGCTGCGTCATCAAGTTACTCTTCTACGTGTCTTTCGAAAAATGAAAAGTTTTAGTTTTGAAGTATTATATGCATGGCGTAAAAGATAATTAATAAAATTCAAAATTTTAAAAATTTCTACTTGCAATTAAGAAGAAGGAAATTACCACAAAAATGGAAAAACATATACATTACCAATAAAAAAATATGAATACCTTCACCTCTTCACCTTGTGCACTACTTTCATGAATTGACGTTATAAATTGCTCTGATTCATGTTCTTGTTGTTCATTTTTAAGATTTTGCTTACACATAAAATCGCTTCTTACACAAATGCGCTAAGTAATTATTGCATTGTTAACTAGCTGGTTGGGGTGAAGATAGTTTACCGGGAGAGCTTTTAACGCGCCAGGTAACGCCTGGGATAATGTAAGTGCCTTCTGCTAGGGATGTGCGAGTAGTTCTTTATGACCTTGAGTCGAGTCGAGTATGGTAATTTCTGGACCAGGCAGTACTACAATGCATGATCCAGCATATCTATGGCTAAGTTATTACAACACGCGTCTCAAATTCGTCAGGTTTTATACAGGTATCTTAAACAAAGTATAATAACATTAAAAAGTAAAATACAAGCAAAAAACAACTCTTTGTTTGCAAACAAATGCTTCTTTTAAAGTTTTATGAACATTTGGTTTTTAATTTCAGTGTACAAGTAAAAAAATAAATAGTTTTATTTTCTCTCCTGAAAAATTGCTATTTTTGAGATACGTGTTGTTAGAAGTTCAAACAATACTTATCCCAAAAACGTACGTATCACGTGGCGTTAATACCCCTGGGTTAACACCCCTTTCTAACTTAGAACTTAGCCATCGATATTCTCTTTTTCCAATCCCCTGGCACACATTATATTCTGAATGCTTATCCTGATGTAAAAAGGAATAAAATGATGAGGAACGTTGATGCTAATTGTGTCAGCACTAGGAGATGAATGGAAATTATGCGTCTTAAACAGTTGCAACAAAGTCTAAATAAATTAACCCCTTGTTATACTCGTATGTCGAAAATTTAATTAGTACGTGCATCCAAGCGACTTGGAGGAGCCCTGAGTAAAGGTATTTGCACAATACTTGAAAATTACTTACGTAAATAAATCACTTTGGCTTCGACAGCTCTGTAACAGAAACTTGTCGACTCGACTCGAAATGTCGAGTACTCGCACGTCCCTACCTTCTGCACATGTGAACAAGTTTGAAAAAGTAAATTTCAGAATCGCACGATGAAACACAATCGAGGAAATTACCTACAGGAGCTTACCTTTTCGGAGTCACCCACAAGTTAATCTCAACGATGAAAATTCCACTGGAAAAGTATGCCTTTGCCGAAATTCAAACCCGGATTACCCGCCTTCGAATCATGGGAAGGTCTAATTGGCTGAATACGACAGCAACTTTAGTTTTGCGCTTCTTATTCCCGCCTAAAATTTTTGTTTCTTTTAAATTTAGTATTCACGTCTAAGAAATAGGTACCATAATGTAAATATATATGTATAGTTATTTGCCTTTCTAGGTTCAGATTAATTCGAATGCTATATCCTTCATCACTTTTTGCTATAGATGTACTCTATAGTTGCGAGGCGATAGGTATTGGTCATTACTGCTGATAATCTACTGAGGCAGTATTGAATGGGCTAAGATTGGCCAAATTTAAAATTACGATTAGCCACTTTAATTTTTTTTTCATGGGATCTTCAATAAAACTACGTATAAATTGTTACTGTCAAAGGTAATTTGCCTAACATATCTGGTTAACATGGATGACTACATTTATTTTACTAATAAACTGTCCGCAATATCACTGTGAAATTATTTCTTCAGTTCGACTAAAGGCCAATTTTTTCTGTTCTAATTCTTTTTTCTTTCCTTATCTCTTCCTCCGTAACTTACAAATGGCGCTATATAACATGTTTTGCTGAGGCGCTCAACGAAGCGATACATTGTCGATAGACTGAGCTGTTTTGTCAATGATTTATTAAGTTATTTCCGAATGAAATGCGGAAAATGCGATGTCTTGTTCCCTTGAGACTACCTCAACCATACTAATAGTAACCTGGTTGATGCAGAAAAGTGGAGCGCCCTACATCCGAGCAGAGAAACCCGAGAAATGTATTCTGATCTTGTGAATGGCCGTTCAAATTTCTTTGAAAAATTGTATTCAACTGCGGCATTCGAGTGAGAATTTATTATTGGTTTCTTGATTTCGGAGAGAGGTATCGGTATTAATCGTTTCCCAAGATTTCAGACTGTGATTGATGGAAACAAGGAAGTAAAATATCAAAGCCAATTTTTATAATTAAACAGTTCACTGGAAATATGGATTGGAATATTCTAATGAACCGAGGATAGTATCAGTACCGCTAGTTAATAACTTGACATAATTTTAGCTATTTAGAACCAAATATTCAATTATTTTTATAAACCTGGAGATAATTGGAAGGCAATTTGCTGTTTTCTAATGCACTTTGTTTAGAGTTGTAGACGATTTGGATAAGCGTTTATCTATGACACCTAACGGTTTTCGGTTTTTAGGTGGATAAAAAATTGAAGTATTTATAGAGTTTTTACTTAGATGTTTACTTTGTGTTACCCTTGTCTTGTGCTACCTTAATGATATCTATTTCCGCAAGTGCAATATCCGATTTGCCACATCAGTTGTTTGCATATGAAATAATATCTACCATCAAGTTTACCAGCCGTCCAGCAGCTACAGGTAATAAATATGTATTCACAACGAAAAATTACGCATGGAATGGAGATTTTCTTTACATTTAATAATAAATTCCCTTATATTCAAAGCACAACACCACGACCAACGATTAGTCCTCTCAAATCCTCTTCAAAAAACACTTCGAAACCGGTTTATCCCTCGAACTCGGATTTTGATGGGATGTTATACCTGGAAAAGAAGGGGCCGGTTCTGAGGAAGGTAGGCCTACCATGGCTAACTGCCAGAAATCTGGATCGATCCCCAAAATTCAAGGCCTTCCATCGGTAGTCAAGGCCGAGTGATAGAATCCCGGCTGAGCGACAGTACCAAAAACAAGTGCCATACTAGGAGAAACTTTTTGTCCACAGAAACAGTATTACGATGTAGTATTACAGATTATTCCCATGAGATACTAGTATGATATATTGATGGAAATATGACGGTCGAAATCGATTTTTCGAGCAATCGATTTGAAATCGAAATGAATAATTCGACTTTTCAACTTAAATCAAAAGTTGAACCAAGAGAGTCGATTGATTGTTACACTCAAACCTGCTTTCGACACTTTTGACGCTAAAATCAAATTTTATGCTTCACTCGTGATTTATGATCATTTGATGGTACAATCGTGTATAAAATGTGTATGTACTTGCATGAGTTGCTAAGTCACTCTCGTCAACGTTAATCAAAAGTTTAACCAAGAGATCGATTGATTGTTACTCTCAAACCTGCTTTCGACACTTTTGACGCTAAAATCAACGTCTCGCAATATGATTCCCATTCAATTTAATACAAAACCAACAAATACTCGATATTATCTCTTATTAAATATTCTTTATTAAAATCGTATATTCGATATTATAATTTAATAATTTTGATACACATCCCTCTTGAAAAATCGCTAATACTCATTCCCTAAGGTATTTTTAACGCAAAAGTTGAACAAAAGACCCGTTTATTTTCGTCAGCACATGAGGAACGAGAGATAAAATTGGGTAAAATACGCAATTGATTGGTTCCCAAAGAGCAGGTTCTAAACTGGAATTACGTACAAATAACCTCACCGAAAACCCGCGTTTGCCCTCATTTGTTGGCACAGAATGTCTACGGATGCTTTTTTTTTAAACGTCTGAGCACGTTTCGGGAGAGTACGGAGCAATTTTGATCATGTGACGGGAGTGGAGATAAAAATCTTTCATTTTCTTAACGGCCAGATGGGACGATCTCCTCTCCACGGATCGCAAGGGCGTTTTCCTATCGACGCACATCTGTGCTACGGGGACGGAGCCTGCCGACCGCCACCGCCCGCTTGTAATCGCGGCGCGTCGTTACCGCCGGCGCGCCCGCCACCTGCACCGTGGCAAATCCCCGGCAATCATGCATCACGTGCTTTTCCTCTTAAAGCAACCCTCTCTTCCATTCGCCTTTTAATCCCTTGCGCTGAAATAACGAGTCTAGCTAGTACAGTAGCAAATATTTTGGAGGTTAAACAATGTTAAAACGTACATAATGTACGCATATAATTGTTTCAGGCTTGACTTTGTGGAAATTCGATATATGCATGATAAAAACTACAACTGTTAATTTCCACACTTAAATTCATAACTCAACTACCGACCGTGGTTTCAAAAAATTATGTCATTTTCAACGGAAAATTTTGAAAAATATGTATATGACATATTGAAACCATGGTCGGTATTTGAGTGGTGAATTAAAGTGTGCAAATTAACATTTGTAGTTTTACCATCCCATAGTGTAACGAATAACTCACATTTCGTGAAATATGATGCATTCGAAGAAATAAAATGATTTTATAGGAGTAGCGATATCTGTGTTCATGATGTATTTTACTCGACACTTTAAAATATGAAATAATATTAGCTCTTCATGAACTTTCTATGACAAATCTCGCAATGACTAATAAAGCACATCATCAGGTTTTCATAATTTTATCACAATGTAGGGGAACAATATAAACATTTTGAAAGCAACAATATTAAAACATCCATAATGTAAATAAGAACTCACATTTCATCAAATATGATGCACAGGAAGTAATTAAATGATTTTATACAAGTAGCGATAGCTGTGTTCTTGGTGTGTTTAACTTGGTGTGTTTAACTTAACTTGTGTTACTTTAATGAAGAAGCAGAAGCAATTTCCACAAATTTTATATTTATTTTAAGACCGGTTTCACTACAGCATCATCAGGTACAGCATCAGCGTATCACCAGATGATGCTGTAGGCGAAACCGGTCGTAATATAAATATAAAATTTGAGGAAATTGCTCATGCATCTTTATTATGTTCCGTTTCCACTCCAACTCGCTTGAAACCTCAGATTATATAAGATACTTTAAAAATGAAATAATAATCACTTTATATTTCACTGTTCCACGTTGATTATGAACTAAAAATATGATTCCATTACTTACCATCAGTGGCGGATCCAATTGGGTATCCAATTTACACTTGCTAGAATGGTAATTTTTTTCGGACCCGCAATACTGCAGGGAGGTTTACCCCTACTTAGCCCCCCCCCCCCTTGTCCCTATCCTGCATTCACCTCTGCCTTCTACTCCATCTAAAAAGTATCACGGAAAAAATATATTGAGGATAGGAGCACGATATTCAGAAAGTAAATCGAAGGAGAAGGGGTTAAGGAAGTGAGTGGGGTTCGGGTTTTCGTGGTGGATAGAATGTTGGCCTTTGTGACGTCTGGATCCAGGCGGCGCGGCGGCAGAGATTTTTCAGAGACTGCCCTATCCCTGCTTGGGTGATTTGTAGGGGCACTTCAATTGCAATGCTGCGTCCATCAAATGGGACGCTAAAGCGTGGTCCCCTTGGCGCCATTCGATTGGAGTCAGATATTGCCGACGCCGGGTTTCTCTCCGCTCTTCCCACCCTTACCCTTATCTCATGACGCAATCGGCCTCAGCTGTCGTTCACCTCCTCCACATACAATACCCGTGAATCCGACAAGTAAATAAAATATTACTTTTATTAAAATTTCAAAATACGCTCTTAGAATTAAGGGGTTGAGAAGCCAAGGGGTACAAGTGATTTATTTTCTCAACAGAGTTAAGTAACGTTGATTATTATAAGAAATACACTAAAATTGCTTGCCAAGGGATACGAATGAGTCTGTTCTGTGCTGACACGGAGTGGAAAATAAAATGCTTTACTGAATATCGAATTGATCTCGTTTGTTTTCTGTACCTAATTTCTGTGCCTAAATTTGTATAGAAAAAAAGAAATCACTACTACCCCTTGGCTTCCAACCCACTCAATTTTGTTCCTTCGACTGACGCAAAAAATATATAAGCATGGTCAAAATATCAGTCGGAGCAATAATGTCAATCCAAACTTTCGGAACTCTGACAGCGCTTAAAACTCGAAAACAGCACCTCCAGATTTATCAACCTCCTTGCTTCTTATCCTTGGAGGCCACATTGTTTTCTTCATCGCGTTGCAGCTCACTATGGCGACTGAGGTAGCATTTAGGTACACCCGTCATATTCCTCCGGCCTCATCCAACTTACCGTTCGCGCTGTCTCGTGCGTTGGCAACTCTTCCCACTCTACCCGTCCAACCTTTGAGCGCAAATCATTGCGGGTATAGCTGCCGAACGAATCATGTCATGGCGAGGAATGAAGGTTAAGCATGGAATATATAGATGCTTTGCACCAGAAGTCAGTGTAAGGAGTAAGCAACATATTTTCTCTTTCGAATATTTATAAAATATTCTACCGTTTGCATGGAGTATTTAGAGGTACAACGGCAGTTTCCCCACACTTCAATGACTTTCCTCTTCAATTCACAATAAGGCCTCCTCCCTGTTATTCTGTCTTAAAATCCTTTTCTCTTTTTTTCTCTCCTTCATTACCTAGCATTCTACCCTATGGCACTGTTCTCAACTTCCCCTCCCCTCAAAGTACTCTTAAGTAAGACCTACTCTTTTTCATTCTAACACTCCTATTATTTTTCTTCCTCTTTCTCGTTTACATATCATTCTATGCTCAACAACCCCTCCCCGCTAAGTACTCGCTCCAACCATACCTTCTGTCTCCTCCGTAGTTCCTCTAGAAAACTGCTTCTCCTCACCCACCATGACCAGCACTTCCTATTCCTCTCCGTCCACTTCACCCTCTCCACTCTCCTCCACATCCACAACTAAAACAACATCGAATCTTCTCTTGTCCTCCTTCCTAGATATCCACGTTTCCGTACCGTAAAGCGCAACGCTTCATATCAAACTATTCACGAACCTTTTCTTTAAACTTTTATATAATGATCATATCGACAATCAAATCAACCCCATAATCACTTTGCCGGCGTAGTTTAGTTTCCTTAAAGATCCCATTCTATGAAAGAAGGTCAGAAGTTTAGGTGTGCTGTTGATACCCCCTCGCGATCCGCGTAACACATGTATAGGCCCAAGGGGACTACACAGAGGAGGCCCAATTCCATCCCATAGAGGGCAGATTTCTTTTGCCACTTCGGTCGCATTTTAATAGGCTTTCAAAAATGTCCGCGCCGCGGCGTGGTGATGAGAGCAATGCGATCCTCTATTTTCCAATATTTTGCCGTATAATCTTTGTAATTACAAGGAATAGCATTGAAGAGTTATTAGTTTGATAAATAACATCATCATGAATGTATATTTCGGTTTACACGCCTATCTTTTATTTCCCCGTCAAACTCGGATCAACCTGTACGTTAGCGACTTCTGTAAACCCATTTAAATGCGCGGTGGTTGACAACACTTTAAGAGGTGGAACTTGAGGTTCCTCTTGTGTAATATTCGTGTTTAGGCCATTAGATTTGTTTTTCAATGCTCTTATTTACGAGTAGTAGTCAAGATAAAAGATTGTTGATTGTTCGTTTTTCCTCGTCTAAGAGCGTGCATTTTCTAGACACTTGAGTTCCATAATTTTACATCTATTGAAATAGTTAGTATCCGAGTTGAGGGTACGTAACAGATATCTTAGCTTTTCCTCTCAATGAATCTTTATGTTAAACTATTACGTAATTACAAATACCTCATTCATTTTTACTCCAAATGACCTTTGTCAATTTTGAATGTGAGCAAATTTTTAATTCCAATTTAGGTGTCGGTGAAAAATGTTATTTTTTCAAATCAGTTTTCTCATTTTGTTAGAAGAATTATGGTCACACATCAATCACTGAATAAATAGAATTTAGCGAAAAATAGCCAAAAATGTGGCTGGTTTTAAACAAAGCCCTTTTCATTACAAACTTAAGGAGTTAATTCAAACTAAATATATTTTTTGGTAAAGAAGTAAAGCTAGAAATATTGAAACATAATAGTCACCTTGCAAATAGACATCGTTCAGCGTCTAGAACTCTTCTGAAATTGATTAAATTAAACTTCTTCAGACATGGAAAAAAGTTTTGAAATATGTAATACATATCTGTTCATACAAGGCTGAGAAAACCAATTGGTAACCAGAATTTAATAAAATACGGAATGCATTTATTTTCCAAACGTAGTAATAATGTTTTTTAAACTTTCATCTCTCCATTGATTGTGCAATGCATGTGTCCACCTGTGTGTTTTTATCATTATTTAGGCCCTACGCTATTTGAAATATGAGGCCTTTGAAGTATGTAGTCCAGATTCGATATCAGTGCCCAATATGATTTTCGAATACCTAGAGAGTTTAGCTGAATTACAACTAAGAAGTAAATGATGAGAGAAATAATGAATATTCGAATTTGAATCATTTTATTAAAGCGACCTTCTTTCTGGTTCGCCCAAGAAAGTCGGGGCCCTGAGCTATAGATTGCTCATATAGATTACACATAAAACCTTCACTGTACGTGTTTCCTATTCCTCTGTTGATCCTTCTGTTTTGAACGTACTTATTTATAGATTCGGATATCGATCCAAGCTAGTGGCTAAATGTCGCGACTACAAGTGGGCCGGGGGCAGTTGGGTTCTATTCTCAACAAGCGCGAGGCGTTGGAAGACATTGCTTCTGTTCCGATGGCACCTGAGCCCTCTCTCTTACGTTATGCCTCGCTTCTTCTGCACTCAATCTTAGCCTCTTCCCCAACGCCATCGTGGAGGCTGATTCGGTAAAAACGGGCGGTGTTACTATAGTAAGCTGTAATATTCTCCCATGTATTTTGTCATCTTTCGTACTCTATTTCAACATTATCCCTCCCTGTTTTTATTAACGTTTTTATAAACTCGCTTTGTTGTTGATGCGTAGTTTTCCGCGGCGTTGTCTAGATGATGTCTCCATGTTCCTGGGCTTCACCGCGTGGATTTTTCTTTATGACGACAGTTTTTCCGGTATTCCAACCGGCGTCTTCAGGTCGACCTGAAGACGCCGGTTGGAATACCGGAAAAACTGTCGTCATAAAGAAAAATCCACGCGGTGAAGCCCAGGAACATGGAGACATCAACTCGCTTTGTTGTTTGCTGTCTAGTCCGTGTCAAATCTTGCCATTCAATTTTGACCCACTTTCCATTTAGCTATCAAGCGGATATTTTTAGAATAGTTCGGAATGATAATGCAATATTCTAACACTTTCATTATGATTTTTACTGTACCTTGATTGGTATTTTGAATTAAATGAGGAGATTAGTTCAAAACATGGCCACGAGAATCTGATGGCAGCGCTGCGATCATTTAAGGGAACGAGAATGATAGAGTCGTAGCAGTTTTTTTTGCATCAGATTACATTGGAAAATTGATTGAACTCATAGTATAAAAGTTTTCTTGCATTCTTTATATTTCGCGATTTTAAGTTATTTAATAAAAAATATTTTTATTTTATATTATTAGCACTTTGGTTCAATACAGTCATTATTTTGTGCTGGTGACTTCTTCTTGAAATTAAGTTTGTGGATAGCAATAATATTCAATATTATCAGATGAAATATGCAGAGAAGATGTAGGTTTGAGAAGATTAGTTGATAGAAGAATTGAGTGGGGAGCTGGGTCAAACCATTAGTCGGACTGATGGCGATTAATGATTTCTTCATCTTTTAGTGAGCTGGGCGTCATATGATACATAGCGTTCGCATCAGTAGGGTGACACCCGACCCTCCAACGCCACCCCTCGGTGCTTCCTGACACTTACCCTCCTCTCCCCTTGGAACACTCTTTTCCCCCGGGGATGGTCCGACCAAGGCGAAGCGGTGCCCCTTACTATTTTATAGCCCCTTTTTATTTTTATACATACTAGGGATGAGTCGATTCCACTTTTTTTCGATTCCGAATCCAATTCCGATCCTTTCAAATCGATTCCCGATTCTCGATTCCGATTCCATTGGTTCTAATTCATACTAACAGGTGGGATTCTGATTTTTCAGTAACATTGCAGTTATTAAAATTTCATTCTTGAATGACCTAAAATATCAAAGACAATGAAGTGACCCAAAAAGTATATTGATTAAAATAGCGAATTATTATTTTATTGATGTATCCTCCGCTGTAATAAAATAATGAACCCTTTAGCTGTTTCAGACGTAAATTATTAACTCAATCATGGATATTGCACAATGGCCCTGTTGTGTGGTGGCCTTTATGCCCCTAACTTATGGTATATTTTCAAAATAGTTATCTTCCTGGAATCGATACAGATGGAATCGACTTTAGGCGATCGATTCTCGATTACGATCTCGTTCCGCAGTTCTACGAAATTTCACGAGGAAGAATTACAAGGGTGGATTCAGGATTTTTTTCTGGGGGTGAGGCACAAGGGTCAAACAAGCACGCGGTCTTCACATATTTGATATTAAAAACAAAATAAAACAATGACTGTACGAAATATTCTCTTAATTTTAGCATGAAAGTTATCAATAAGAAATTAATTGTTTTAGGCTCCGTAATACACATAACAAAGTGAATGTAATGACAGCCGTATTAAAAATATTGTCTATTTTTTAAGCGTCTGGGGGGGTGGGGTACATGCCCCCGAACCCCTCCCCTAAATCCGCCTAAAAAGTAATATTTCGTCATTTGCAAGTGGTAACCGCCATCAATACGAAGAACGGAATCGAATTTAGATGATGGATTCTCGATCCCGATTCCGTGCCAAAGAATCGGTGGAATCGAATCGACGCTTGTAATCGACTCATCCCCAATTTATATCCCCGGGCACGCTTCCCCTTCCCCTTCCTCTTCACCGTGAGCGGCCGAGCGACTCATTGGCTCCGTGACCTCCTCTGACCTTATAACCCCCATAAAGTGAGGCGGCGGCCGTGTTAAGGGGAGGAGAAGAAATCCTAGTCTTACCTCTCCTCTCCTTGATCCGCAGGGCTCCGAAGGGTTGATCCCTATAAAGGCACGCGAAGAGAGGAGGGGAACGGGCTAACGTGTTAAGGCTTTGCAAGAAAAGGGATAGAAAGGGGGGGATTGTTGGAGAGGGAGGGGGAATCTAGACCCTGATCCGCGGACTACGTCCTCCGAATCCCCAAGTGCTCATCGCGACGCGGTGGAGGTGACGCAAGTGCCGCCGTCAGGGCGCGGTGGACGATGGGATAAAAAGACGCCCAAGTAATATAGGCTAGTATCGGCGCACCGCTTCCCATTTAAAGTGATTCCGTCGTGAGTTGGGTGGAATACCGTTCTCCTCATTTTCCGTGATTGTCGTGGGAGAAGAAGATATTTTGGTATTCGCTATTGATGCTTAATCAGTGATTCATGTTTCGTCATCATTAGTCAACAATCGTAAGATTGCTTCTACGCAGCTCTCCATTTTCCTCTCTATCCGCTATACGCTAGTATTTTCATAGCGACGTATTTGTCTTTTACGAAATTGTGTAGGCCTTAGAGTGAATTGAAGAAGTAAATGCTGGAAGAAAAGGGAGTCTCCCAGATTACTTCTTTAGTACTCCATGGAAACCTACCTTAATCGGTAGAATGCTATAATAATAATCATCCTTTATAACCTGTTCTATGTAATCGAAAGTGGCTATTCGGGCTTCCAGCCGAGTGGTCTCCCTCCATTCTGAATGGAGGGAGACCACCCGGCTGGAGGCTCGAATACCCTTTTTCGAATATATTCGGCGGGATCAGATTTTTGTTCTATGTTATGACTACAGTCTACGTGATGTCCATTGTTGGGTCAAAATATGTAAAAGTGAACCCATGATAACACGAAGGTCAATTAATGTATGGATTTCAGCATCACCACGCATAGTTTATTTGTTTCTAGTATGAGCGAATGTGCAGCACGTCCTTACAATTCAGAGAAACTGACCACGATCCCTGGACATGTATTTTGGTATTTGTAAATGTGCGCCTCGTGGGCTCATAACGAGTTCTTCATTTTCTATGCAACCCGTTGAACTTCATCATCACCGTTTATCAACCATCCTAAGATTGGTTTAAGGCAGCTCTCAATTCCTCTTTCCTATCCGCTAGTCTTTTCATAGGAGCTTAAACCTCCTTTTTTAGATCCTTTGTAGCCGTACGTAGTGTGTTACAGTTAGTAGATAATTATTAGTTACAATACGCAGTTGTTAAAAGATTAGGTGATTGAATGGCGGTGAATTCTTCTCGGGTTTCCATCCGGGTGAGCTCCATCTCCATCGCTGCCGTCGCGACGTTTCGATAGAATCCTTTTCTATCGTCATCGGCTCTGATGACGATAGAAAAGGATTCTATCGAAACGTCGGCAGCGATGGAGATGGAGCTCACCCGGATGGAAACCCGAGGAGTATTCACCGCCATCATACGCCGGGAAAAAGTGAAATCTCACATAGGTGATTGAATAATTGAGTGGAGACCTGCGTCAAACCAATCTTAGGAATGTTGACCCGTGATGGCGATGATGAGCAAGATTACAAAGATATCTCTTTTCATAATTTTAACGTTCCGGATAGATTTGGACGAGTGTCTGTATATCTTGATCATCGTTTCACAACTACCTTAAGATTGTTTTGACGCAGCTCTTCATTCCTCTCTCCAATCCGCAAGTCTTTTCACAGCGACGTATTTTATCTGTTTTACATCTTTATGACTATCCTTTATGTAATATAAAATAGGTTGTTGGGAAGGAAATGTCCGTGGTGGTGAGTACGATGGTGGCAGGTGGGGAGTGTAGCTTCCTTTTTCCCTGACCTATCCACCGACCAAAGGTTACACCTATCTAGACAAAAAAAATTTATTATTATTATATATTTAAAATAGGATGTCTGTTTGTCTGTCCACTATGCATTTCCATAAGGCTGCACGAATTGTGATAAAAGTTAGTACATGGGTACATCTCATGCTCCCTAACTCCGTACTGCTACTCTCGGTTGCGTCCGACGCATCTTTTGCGTCATTATCTCATTACCGTTTGTTACGTCACGTCATACAACATTTGCGATTGATCATCTTGCCGGGTGGGCACATCTCTCGACACGCTCAAAGAGGAAGCATTAAAATCCTATGTGATAATGAAATCCAAGTTTTCCACTTCTCTGGGTACTATTCTTCCGAGCAACGCCTGGTGGCCTGCCAGTTATTATTGAAGTATTCTACCAATTAAGGTAGGTTTCCATGGAGTACTTCAGAAGCATTCTGGCATTCTCCATCCTTCCTAACTTAGGGCCTAATCAATTGAAAATCAGTTCTTGTGCCAGTAGCATGTAATGTAGAAAATACTTAGCCTGTAGCATGTTCAAAACATTGCTGCGCTAAGTACGCTATTCATTTGTTGTCAGGACGGAAATCTGGAGACCGTTTAATAGGTCGAATCGCCGTTATGACACCACCTCCTTCCTGGTTAACCTCTCTTTCTCTCAGTGAGGCAACGCCCCCCTTTCCTCCCCCTACCACCTATCCACCCTCTTCCTCCCACCCTCCCTCCACCCCCTTACGTAAGGGAAGGTTACCGGTTTAAAAAATCGATGTAATAGGAAGCCTCTCCCCATTGTGTGCGACGCGAAGACCGACGGACGTCTCTGGCCTTCGCGGGCTGTTCCCTACGGCGGTGAATGAGTCATTACGTCTTTTACGGTGGGACCTTGCACGGCCGAACTTGGATTAATTAAAAGCTACCCTCCATTTCCCACGCGTCCATTTATGCGTTACGATTCCTTTTCCTTTACGATTTTCGCTTTATGATTCCGAGATAGGGCTGAGGGACCCAGTCGTTATCGTGTGAGAATTTGGGCGATGCAAGGGTGTTTAATGTCGAGGATGTAAACGCAGGTAATGACCGGAATGTTTTTTCTTTCTGTAATTTGGTGCTGACTTGGGATTTTCTCCGACTGATCGGAAGCTATGATAATTGGGTTGTGATCTCGTGATGAGTAGTGGGGTTCTTCACTAATGGCAAGCTATTAAAACGGAAATGAATGATGAATGTTTTAGGAAGCACAGTGCATACAGTAATTTCCCTTAATGCAGGGTGTTTAGGAAAGAATGACCTTATTTTACGTGTTTACGTGTTGAATAATTTTGAGCGTCAAAGCTTACGATAAATTTTATGATGAAGGCCAATATTAACCCATATAGTAAACGGTGTTGTATGTCTCCTTTTCTGGAGTACGGTATTTGTGTGTGATGATTTCCTAACGATTCAAAAACATTTGCTGAAACGGAAACTACCGTATGCAACCCTTACATATCTTATTTCGAAATGTAAGTTCATATACCCATTAAATAGATCAAATTCTGGAAAGCTACGAAAGTTCAGCATCGGCTCACTGACAAATTTTGTAAAATCATGCATGTTTTATTTACTTTTTTAAGGTAATTCCGCTGGACTTCATGGTCCCTAAGTTAAATCCCAATTTAAAAATACAGTATGGATTTACCGAATTATTCAACGTAGGCCGATACCAAAAATATCGTCATCAAATCTAATATCCTATTTCGACAACCAAAATATCACTCATCAATATCTTACGGCATTATCTTTTTATCTTTTTACTCTCTGTACTGTCTGCTTAACAATTATAGCACGTCATGGAATTTAGTTTCAACCTCAGGTGATAAGCTGTAGCACAGTCGAAATTACTCAATAAATCTTTACAGCGGCACTTAAAATTGTTCCATAACATTTTTTGGCACCCCGTATAATTTTTCAAAAAGCCAATTATCGCAGCATTCAGGTTACAAGTTACCTGCCTCTTTCTGCCATCATAAAGTCACCACTCTGACGTTTCCATGACACTGATTGGTATTCATTTCCTATCTTTTGCGGAAAGGATAGCTTTGAAACGTTTCGCATCTTAGGGGTCATGAGCTGGAATTTAATCGCTGTTTGAATAACGGTAATTCTAACGCATTGTTTCATTGCCTCTATAATCGCTCTTCGCTTGATATCCTTACTGTGATTCGGCTTTCGTGGCGGAATGGATTTACCGTCTCGGTTCGGGAGGAGAGTTTGTAGCTTGCCAAAAGCGACAGGCTGTAACGGAGATTCGTCTTTTTGAAGTGTCTTAATTGGGTCAAGGGGCCTCTCTCTCCCGCGATGAAAGCGCCCCCGTATCGACCATTGTAATCACGATTCCGGAGGGGCTATTACGTTGCACGAATGATAAATAAATAACGCACGGAGACACATTCGATTGAGGTGTCGTAAAAAAATATCGTCGAGAGGAGAGAGATGGAGTTAGTTCACCGAATATTTTCGAATGGAAAAGATTTAAGGAGGTCAAGTTCGCCCTGATTGAATTATGCATGTCCTTGCGCAATCTTGAGGTCAAGTTGTCGTTGCGAAGTCTTGTGAGTTACTTCTGCGTCTCATGTGCTGGCACGTGGTGTGACGATGGTTGGTTCTTGATGTACTCGGATGAGCCTTCTTCTGCCCCTTGACATCTGATCGGAGGCTTTATCTCTGGTGAAAAATTTTTTGGTTGTTTTATAAATGATTCCTCGAGACTTTATCGTCCCTAAGTTGAAATCCAATGTTAAAATACTGGATTAGCCGGATTATTTAATGGTAGACCGATGTAAAAACTTCCGTCACCCAGTGGCGCAGCGAGGGGGTTTTGGGGGATAACCCCCCCCCCCCCAGAGCTTAGAGAGATTTGTAAGTTTAATCCATTTTACTTAATTGGATCAGTATTACTTATAGAATAGTGTTAGGATTAATCAAAAATCCCTCAGAAAGCCGTAAAACTCGCCATATTGAACCATTATTCTTAAAATTTTTCTGGAGGAGGGCCCCCGCAACTCCTGCTTACCCTGGCGGTATGCAATACCCCACACTCCTAAGTATTACTTGCGCCTAAAACCCCCCTTAGTTCTTAGTTACTACTAGCCTTAATTACCTTGCCTTAATTCTTAGCTGCGCCCCAGCCGTCATCAATTCCATTATTCTATCCCAGAAACCAAAAGAATACTCATCAATATTTTAAACTATTATAACGTCTCGTATCGGTCAAATAAAACCATTTTGGTCGACTTTGTTCCAAAATACCACCGTCAGGTAATATGCTGAAGCACACTCAGATTTACCTAGCAAATCTTTACAGCTAACCCTAAAAAGTGATCAGGCTAATTTTATGATAGCTTATATTATTTTTCAATTCAAGTTATCTTACCTTCTTTTTCTATCAGGAAGTTACCACCCTGACATTACCATGACACCTAAAGGTATTCATTTCCGAACTTGAGCGGAAAATATAGCTTAAAAAGGTTTCGCATTTCAGGAATCATAAGCAGGCTTATCTTTCTGAGTCTTCGGATTAATACCATTCAGCGGCCAAACTCGTTATTAAACCTTATCACTATCTTCTAGAACGTTTAAGGCAATATAGATGCTCGTGGTGGAATAATTAAATGTTTTGATGTCCAATGAAATTGTCTTTGAAACTAGCGAAATACTTTTCATACTAAGACGTATTATTATGAATTCAAATTTTTGTATATTTGGGGTACGTGCAATGTAGACAAAGTTTTACTCTAAATTCCCGAAAATTAAAAAAAAAATACTTCAGTTTTAAGCTATTAATGCGTCATATTACATACCGATAGAGAATGTGCATATCTATCAATATGTGTTTATTCTATTCATCCTTATTAGCCCCAAGATAGATGTGCGCTCATGAATCCATGAAAAGTAAATACTCTTTCGTGTAAGCGGATCGCGTAGACTTCACTAGGCGTAACCTGGCATAACTATGGAGATGGCAACTTGAGGAAAACGGCTACAGCTGCCAGTCGAGTGGGAGTGTTGCTTCCTCTTCGGAGTGAATATATGCAAGAGTGCTCATAGTGGATGTGTAATTACCATAAGCTAGCTTGTTGTCAGAAACCAATTTGTTTGGATTCTTTAATCGATTGAAAAGTTTAGTCATCGAGAGCAAATTAAAAGAATACCTTTTTAATTTTCCAACATTTTTTTTCACAGTACTTCTAGTTACGACGCAGCGGCGTCATTTTCTTGAAACTTTTGTAGCTGAGGATGACGCTTCTGTGTCAGAACTAGTAGTACTGTAAAAATAAATTGGTGGAAAAGTACAAAGTGTTTCTTTTCATTTGCTCAAAATGAACTTCCGCAGAATTGAGCCTTAGGAAATAGACGTTTGAGTTATCGTATTTTTAAAAAGTGATCATTTCAATTTTTTTATAACCTTACTGTCTTTTTTGACATTTCAAGTATGATAAGAACAAAAAAAACAGTATTATGTCCTTCGAATAGTCGAGTCTATATTGATCTTCGCTTTCGCTCGCCTGCGGCCTCGCATGGTTGTTTTTTATTAAAAGTAAAGGCTTGAGGTCTTTTCAAATCACTCTGCCAGCTCTTTTACAATTTTTGCTGAAACTTCTCACGCAGCACCGTATCTTCCTCCATTTTTCGGATAATAATTCACGAAAAAGTGAAATTGCACGATTTGATCAAAATTAAAATTGCTCCGTAATAACGGTTTCTCAGCGTATTGCGTGGTCTAGAATAGAAAAATTACAGTTTTGAAAAATCAATTTTTGACTCCCAAATGTCCCCTAAAAGTATAGTCATCTAGCAACACTGTAATAGATTGAAAACTTAGTTTTTCGACAACTTTTCATAAAGTTTCAGAGGATTTTAGAGCGGATAGATTCTATGACTTTTTTGTCACATCTCGTCTCTTTCGACCCAAGCATCTTTATGAATCGGTTAGTGAGTAATCAAAAGTCGGTTTTACCGTATTCAGATACTAATGTTGAAACTCAAGTTTTGGTATCTCTATGGGAAATGGAAATATTTTAGAAAAGTTAATACCAATAATTAGATAACGTTATAATATTGATGTTTCTCCTTCTTCAAGAGCACTGAATTTTATTCGAAAAAAATACCATGTAAAACGGACTGAAGCTGGCGAGATGCAGTGGAAATAATGAAAATGCTGGTTGAAGAAAACAAGATAGCACTTTTTCCACAAGTTCTCAACCGCTAGGTCAGGCACAACTATGTTCTTGGTAATGACTTAGCGGTTGAAACGCGCAGTACCAATGTAAAACACGCGAAAAAATTGCTATCTTCTTTTCTTTAACCAAACACCTTGTATACAAACGCTGTCATCGTGGTTAGCTAAATATTCTCGTTTGATCCATCACGTGATCTCGGAATCATCCCCTTAAATCTTGATCCCTTGCTCAATAGACGGTTTTTCTTCTTTATATTCGCTCTCACTGTTAGTGGTTCTAGTCTTCCAGTTGGAGAGAACACATAAGAATTGTTCATTTCGTGAAATGTTCCGAAACATGATTATGGCTAGTTTCTGAGTCTTGGGGATTATTTGGGTTCAGTGAAAGCGCGCGCGGCTTGGTTCTGGCGCTGACAGCGGCGGAAGTGAAATGGCCCGGGGGCAGGAGGGCGCTCTCGGTGGCCTTCTGGTCTTACGCACGGACGACTGAACCCGGCTGGCCCCAGCGAAAAAGCCTCCGGGGCACTAAAATGAGGGGAAGAGGTAGGAGTAGGGCTCCTCTCGGAATCTTTTCTTTTTTCTGCTCCATCATTCCTTTAAGCACCCGGCATCTTGGCCGGTGCCCCAAATCGTTGGTATTCTCGGTCGAATCGGAATTGGGATTTCTTTTCATCTGGACACTATGACGCAGATTAGTCACCTTCTTTATCGCAATGGGATTCATTTTGTAATACTCCATTAATCCATTATTAGCCATAATATGGATTTAAAGGCCGTTTTACACGGGGAACGGAATTGCGCAGGTTAGAGCTACATTTATTTCTAAAATGGCGTGGAATTGAGCGAATGCGTGAACAAAATTAGAGCAGGAGCTATTTTGCCGTCTCGCATCCACGCATTCTCGCAGGTGTTCTAGCAATTCACCACTTTACACGACGCAATATTGATTGCGCCTCCGCACGTACGTCAGATTGCGCAATTGCGTGTACCGTGTAAAAAGGGCCATAAGTATAGGCGTCTGGTATCCTCAATCGCCTTGGTATTCGGATGTATTTTTTGATATGGATAATATGACTCAGATTACCCACCTTATATATACCAATGAGATTCATTTTATAATCATTAATATACTTTTTATTAGCCACTATGTTAGAGGAGGCGCTTGATATCCTTAGTCGGTTCGCAATTGGGATTTATTTTCATCTGGACACTATGACAACAAACTAGCCAACTTCTTTATCCCAATAATATTAATTTTGTAATACTCCATTCATCCATCATTAGCCATTATATCGTTTTGAGTGTAGTCGTTTTGGTATCCTCAATCAATTCGGAATTTGGATGTATTTTCATGCGGGCACACAATGACACAAATTAGCCACCTCTATATCCCAACGAGATTCATTTTTTAACCCTTAAAACTCTTTTTATTAGCCATTGATACAAAATTATTTGATATCTTTAGTCGGTTCGGAATTGGGTTTTGTTATCATTTGGACACTACGACACAGATTAGCCACCTTATGTATCCTCTTGAGACTCAGTTTTTTATTCTCCATGCATCCATCATTAGCCAATCTGTCGATATACACGTGGAAATTGGTTGTAGCCCATAGGTAAAGCGTTTAGTTGTTGAATGAAGGGTCGCGGGTTCCACTCCAAGTGAATCTCCTGCAGACCCCAAACATGGATATGTCACAGGCTATTACGTTAATATCTTTTGCTCCTTGATTCTTTTAAAACCCGCTATTGGGATTTCTTATCGACTGGGCACAATAAGACACAGACTAGCCACCTTCTCTATTCCAATGGCTTTTATTTTGTAATACTCCATGCATCCATTATTAGATGACGTAAACAGTTCACGGGTTTTAATCCGGGTTAAAGCCTCCATCTCCGTCCTTGCCGGCGTTCCGAGGAATGACTTATTCATCGTCATCGGGTGTGGATCTGGATCTCACGTTGTATAGCGGGCCAAATGCGCGCATCCGCTGTCCCAGTAAGCCATGTTTACCACGACCACCCAGTTTACAATACAATGAATGCTTTTTTTAGCGTATTTGTGTGTGTTGGGAGCGTAGTGTTATGTTTGCGTCATCAGAAACAAAAATCCGAAAACGATTGGTAACATTTGATGAAAAATTCATTACTACATGAGAAATATTGGAAAATATTTGGAGTTAGTCCATTTTTTTTCATTCATATCAGAAATTTATGTATCGATGGCTAAGTTCTAACAACTCGTATCTTAAAAATAGCAACTTTCATGTTATAATACATTGTTTAAGATACCTGTCTCAAACCGGCCGAATTTGAGATACGTGTTGTTATAACTTAGCCATCGATATATTTACTTGTTTTGAAGCAAGCAATTTTCTTAACGTTCATCGCTTTTATAAGTTTTCTTTTCTATTCATTTTTTAAATATTTGGATTGATATTTTTATTTTTTTCTCGTAGAAATTTATCAACAAAATAATATAAAAATTGACATTTCTAGGCCAGTCGAGTCGAGTGGCCAGGTTTAAATAGGAGTAGGGCCTGGTAGGAAGAAGGAAAAAGTTTCTCTAACGCCTTTGACTTTGATTCTCGGAAGATGAATCATAAAGCTGGCAAATGTCAAGAAAGCTATTTTGTTGAAGTGGATCTATACTCCGCGATGTGTGCGAAGAAACGAAGTCGTGATTCGAGCATTTATTATTTATTGGGAGAGCTTGAGTTGCAAGGTGATGGCACGAGGAGAAGTAAGCGTCAAAATATATGGAGGTGATCGGTGGTACGGTAGGAAAAATCGTGGTGGTGGGTTAGTATAGTATAAGGGATATTGTTGCGAAGGGAAAAGTTACGAGCATGACGGCGCTGTGGGCGTTCTGAAGCTCATGGATCACGCAGCTTCTTCGGGCTGCCACCCGCGGCGCTGCGGGAGATAGATCATGGACGCTCGTGGCATGACACGGTTCAATTCTCTTCTCGCGTCAGTTGAGAGCTCTCTCATTCCTCGAGTACCTCCCCCCTCCACTCATCCAACGCCCGTCTTCACAACAATGACCACCGCGAGGCCTCCATGCGGCCAAGCAATCCGCTTTACCCGTCCGTACCTTCTGTCAACGGGATTGGAAATCATCGCGTCTCTGGATGCTCTGGGATTAGCGATCCACCATACACGATCCGGATAATATTCAGTGCAGTTCATTAAATTCCATTCTTCTCTCTCGTAGCCATCGCGGTGATAATTCGAATTTGCTTTGATTGATCGAGGGAAAGATTTTCACTCATTTCTTTAGCCAAGAGAATGGTAAATTTTTATTCAGCTTCAAAGTAATGGCAATAATTATAACTCCCCGATAGACTTCATCATTGTTCGACACCGTTGAAAAAATGCAATTTGCCTATTGCCATTTAAACGACGGACGTTTCATTTTTTACCTAATTTTGATTTTTTGCATACTTACATTATGCAGTGCTTTGAGGTCATCAAGCTTGAATATTTTTGCATTGAATTTGATATTATTGCAGTAGAAGCTAAAGATAACACAATTAACATAGCAAATTGCTCAAAAACGCTGAAAATACCTGCGTTGGGTATTTTCTTGAACTTACAAAGTGAAAAGACTTTTTAATAGAATATGCTATTTTTTCGATTTAGGCGGATTAAGAGGGGAGGCACGAAGTCACGAGCCCCCCCCCACCAAGATGCTTAGAAAGTATGCAAAAAATTGTTTACAATTATCATTACGTTCGTTTTATTTAGTGTATTTAGCCTCAATCATTTAATTTCATATAAATAACTTTCACATTAAAGTAATGAAAGCATTACGTACAGTAATGGTTTTATCTTGTTTTTGACCTAAAGTAAGAGAAGATGGCTTGCCTGCCAGACCCTAGTGTCCCCCCAGGAAAAAATCCAGGACCCGCCCCTGTCACTAGGTAATATTTTAGGTGCATGGTACTAACGTTTCTACGGCTAAGTCTTCCGTTGTCCTAAGGGGTAGAAGGTAATTCCTGAAAACAATGGCAGACTTAGCCGTCGAAACGTTAGGACCTTGTAGCCAGATCAGTACCCGGTGGGAACCCGACAATTATTTCTCCATAATATTATATAATGGTCAAGTAATTGAATTACCTGAATTACTTGAGGAGGGTTACAATTTTGGGTTCTTCGTGAAGGTTAAATTTAAAGTAAGGATTTCCAAAGGAGTTATAAAGACAGAATCTTTCGCAAGCATAAGTTCCGATTGAAGTAAGGAACATTTTCAGCGGTGTAGGACTTTTTACTCCATTAATTGCGCTCTCATTCGATTTCACTGTAATAATTTCAAATTCCATTCACAGAATTTCAGACTTCATGAGCTCAAGGCAATACCCACCGTGGGAATGTAAACATTGAGATTACCGTTAAAATTGAAACGTCTCTTCGTTTAGATGCCATAAGCAATTTTATTGAAAGGCAACCTCGAGAACTATGCATTTGGTAAGCCGGAAAGTATGGAACAAGTAGAATTAAATGGGACACTTGTGTCCAATCGCGATTCGAGAAAAAAATCTCGGCGACGGATAAGCCAAGGACAATCTTTCCGGACGACATTGTTGATGCGTCGTTGATGTGTTCGGCGCCATATCGGTTTACAGCGCCCCCAACCCCCAAAACAATCAAACGGGGCTCAACGGGTATGAATTTCGCATTCATCATCTTGTGACAACGCCATCCGCGAATGGATGGATCACCGGCGAAGTTTCCGGCCTCAGCTACGGCTCAATGTCCGTCAATCGTCGACGGCCACTGAGCCATAGTTGCTAAGCGCCACATCTGCATAACAAGATTGTTATTATTAAAGTATTTTACCGTTTAATGTAGATTTCCATGTTCCAATGTGGAGTTCTTAAGAAGCATTCTGGGAGCCTCCCCTTCCTCCATGTACTTCCCACTTCATTTCACAATAGGGCCCACTCCTTATTGGAAATAAAGGAATAAAACTTTGTATGGTCAACCATTATATTAATATAGGCACGACCCGGGTTTCGTAACGTAGTTTTTTTTATCTTCAGGTGACTGATCTTACATGCATCTTATATTTATACATACGTCAGAGTCCTCTATATTGCCATATAATGAGAGTAGTGTTGAGAGAGCAATCTAGAGGACTCTGACATACGTATGATAGTAACGAAATCTATCGGAAGGGAATGGGGACTGGTTGAGAGGGCGGGGGTGGGGGTTAAGCAGGGAATTCGGGGCGGGGGGGAAGGGGCAGCCTTGATTTGGGACGAGTGTTTTTCTTGTGAGGATAGGAATTTGATCAGCGGGGTAAGAGCGTGTGAGGAGACGTGAGCTAAGGAAGGTAGCGGTGTTGGGGAAGAAAGAGAGCATTAGCGGGGTAAATTGAGTTATCCAAATCGCAATAGTCTATGGTAGGTCAATGAGTCCCGCTGAGGATGGTGCGGGCATGGGTTAATGATTTCCCCGAAAGATAAGGGTCACTGGGGGAATTTTAGTAGAAGCACCAAAAATGAAGTCCTCGAAGGGCCAGATGGGCTAGGGATAATAAAATGGCTCTCATACTCTGAACACGTGATTTTTTACTTGTTATTAGGTAAGCGATTGTGCTTACGGTAAATTGGGCATTTTAGTAAGAAGTTTGCATTTTAATAAAAAGTTTCTCTAACGACTTCAACTTTGAGTCCGAAGCACTGCGTAGTATCATTTCTTGGAAATGTTAATGGTACACAGGTGGATAGGCATTTAGAAATTTAAATTTTGTCACTGTAGGATTTCACTGATGGGGATGGAAAAGAAGGGGAGTACTTGTTCGTTAGCATGGTGGGTGTCATTCTTTAAATGTTGTATTATCTCCAACGTTTCTAGGGCATCGAGTCTCCTCTTGTTTCCTTCTGGGTCGCGCCCATATTAATATAATAGTGAAACTTACAAAGTTTTGCTCCTTTATTTCCAATATGGCGAGGTTTTACAAAGTAAAGCCTGAAGTCATCAGTTATATTTTGGAAGTCCCACTCCCTTTCATTCTATCTAACATGCTTTCTTCTCTTCCTTCCTTCGCTAAGCACACGCCCCACTCACACCTTCCGTCTCCTCCATATCTCATCTATAATCTGCCTCTCCTCACCCACCATGTCCAGCACTTCGTCGTTCCTCCTACTCTCCGCCCATTCTTCGCCACACCTACATCTCGAACGTCTCCAGTCTTCTCTCGTTCTCTTTCCTAAGTGCCCACGTTTCCGCACCGCAAAGCGCTACATTCCAGGCATTACTACAATAAAAATCAAAACGAAATAAGAAGCGAAATGATATAAATCGCTCTCTATTCTATTAATGAAGCTAATATTTTTATTCTGCTTTCGAAAACATATTCACCACGCAAATCAGTCGAATTTGCGTGCGTGATGTATAATGGTTTTAATAAAATAAGTGTTTGAACCGTTCGGAAAATATTTTTGGTCGATCTTTTGACATCTACAGGTATTACCATCTTTGATTCATCCTGACAGGATAAATTATTTATTTTTATGAACATTCTTTAACATTCACAAAAGTATACTTCCCAACTATTTTTTTCGCCGTATGAAATCATTGCCATCACGCATTCACCATTGATATTAAGTTTTAGGCATTCAAAAAGTTTTGCTGGTGGATACAAGGAGGTCAAATGTGTCTGTGATGCAGAAAAACCAAGTGTCAATGTTTCTTTATTCTTTTCGCTCAACTCTTTTCAAAATTTCTTATCTCTCTCGGTCACGTTTTATTTTTATCGTCTTCAGTGCGGTATATTCTAGTTCCATCCCGAGTCCGTAGCAGCCACGTCGCTCCACAACCCGTCGTTGTTTCCTAATCGCTTTCTTTCCCTGCCGCAACTAATACGCTGTTTTTCATTCAATTCGTTTTTATAATCAGTCTTCACGGAGCAAAATTTTATGATGAATAAATCGGGAAGTTTAAATGGAAGATGATGACAACTTTCTCATTAATTAAAAGATTTGTGAAATACCACTTGGCGTAAGACTTTCATGCTTGAGTGTATTTTTCCCCATTTTTGGCAAGATTAGGTTGTATCTGCCCTCTTTTTGAACAATAACTTTCATTATAATTCAGTGGCCCCCTTCTAAACCTTCATGTTACGTCTTCTAGTGGAATTACTGGCATGTGCATAACGATATATTCCGGTGCGATGATAGGTTCCGGTAATGTACCGTCGACTCGTTGCAAGGGTCAGCGCTAGGGCAAACATCGCATAAAAATGAAACCTCTTTCAAGTATTCTTCGCTGTTGTTTTATGCGAAGTGCCCTTTGTCTTATGGGGACGCGCAATTCCCACAGCCCGCGTGGCTATTAGTCGCCAAGGCCAAGGCCCGACGTCCACGTATGCGTGATGCTAGTGCGAAGCGGTGTAAGGGCTAGACGAGCAGTCGTAAAATGTACTGTTAAACAAGGTCATCCCCATCTTATTTTCACAATGTTGGCGAATACCGTAGGTTTGTTATTTTTTAGAATCCCTTGATGGCGAAGTGTTTGATCTATTTTTAAGGCGTTTTTGGTTTCGTTCCGTCTGACATATCGATATCGCAATTTTTATGACAATAATTGGCATAAGCACATGAGATTTTTTTATCATCCAAAATATTTTATTTCACATGGAAGTATATAATGGATTTTGATACTGCTCCCATACAGTGGCGAAGCGAGGGGGGGTTTAGGGGGATAAACCCCCCCCGAAGAGCTCAGAGATTTTTAAGTTAAATCCATTTTACTTAATGGCATTAATATTACTTATAGAATAGTGTAAGGATTTATAAAATATCCTTCAGAAAGCCGTAAAACTCACTATTTATCCTAAAATTTTTCTGGGGATGTCCCCGCACCTCCCGATTACCCTGGCGGGTATGCTATACCCCCACACACCCCAATATTAATTGAGCCGGAAACCCCTCCTAGCCTTAATTCCTAGCTGCGCACCTGCTCCCATGTGATAGACCATCAATTTATCTCTTTGGCTGGGTTATACTTTCAGTTAAAGCAACTATTTTGTGCTGCTATTCGATACTCTGGATCATGAAGTCGATAATTAAATAATTGCATACAAAAAATGTTGGTTACCTTCTTTTCCCTTAATTTGTTTATCGATGGAGAGATATAATTGTCAGTAGGCAAAAATTTCTCCACGCATATGAATTGAGTTCATGATTCCTTATTTACATAGTTGCGATTTAATTGAAGCTTGAATTCCTCTGTGTTATTGATTTCGGAGGAGTCTTATGTTATTCAAATAAGGATTCATAGATGATCAAAAATATCATTCTATGATTTTGGTCACATTGAATCAAAATAAAAAACTAAGAAAGTGGGGATATTATCATGCTTTATTATCATTATAGGTTTGACTCTTATTCTTGTTATAAATTCCGGCCATACATTTAGTTTGTATAATGTAACAGTCGTATTTTGTCATTAACTTTGCTTTTGATTGGATTTCTATAAGCGAAAAATAACTATATTTTCTATATTTTACGGTGTCGCCATCAACCTCAATGCCTCTATTTCTTGGGGCATTTGAGGGTCGAAACATTGACGATAATGAGGACTTTGGACATCGCCGGAAGCTTGTTGATGGCATCAAAGTCATTGTGGCAGCCGCTAGTCCACTCTTCAGTTGCAATCTGAATCATTTCCACGCCTGGACTAACGCTCTTCCTTTGCCATTAAGGTGGTTGGAAAGCGCTTGTCCATAATCAGCTTGCACGGCCATATTTCTTCCTTCTCGTCTCCCATTTCCGTTTCGCTGGAGTCCGTTTTCAGCAAAAAGTCTCTCTTGGCTGACCACGCTCTATCCATTCGCGCACACGTGGCTCTCACGCCGGTGCGGCGAAGTGGCGAAGCGAGGAATTTGTGCCAATCTCGCTGAAGAATCGAAAAAATTCTCGCCAGACAGAAGTCTACGCCTTGGAAGGAGATGCGCGTGACGGGACTTCCGCATCGATTTGCGCTTGGAGTACGATCCATCGCCTCGAATCGCGCTGTACACGCTCGCGATGACTCTTGAGACGTTGGCCGACGTCTGAGCGAGGCGGAGTTGATTGAACGACGCTTTGGTCATTTTATTTTCATCGAAGAATGCGATCGATTTGATAGCTTTGAAACTGTTGGAAGCAGGGATGGCAATCAAAACCAAACGAAAGCAAAACCAATAAAATTTCAATAGTTTCGTTCCCGGGAGCGAAATGTAGAAACGAAACGTAAAATTAAGTAAAACCGCGGAACTAAACTCAGGGTAGAAATGAAATCGGAGTCAAAAACTGCTTCGGGTCGAAACTAAACTAAACCTCTGGGACGAAACGAAACACAGATTATGTTTTGCGCCGAAAGGACCACTCGCTTCACCTTCGAACGGTTTAGTTAAGACCCACACACCGAGTTCGAAGTATGGTTGAAAGAAGTAGAGGTTCGGCCTACCGCCATTAGATGCATGGGGCACTCATACTTTTTTCAATTAACAAGGAGATCGTTGAACGCAAACTGGCCATTCAATTTTTAAGCCCAATGTTTTAACATCTCCACACGTATGTCAAACGTAATGGGTCGAAACTATTATCTCTCATCCTCCTCCGGTCAACTTTTGGGATCAAAACTTAAGTATGAGCAGCGGAGTTTCGTCTAATTTACTTTCCTTCCCGGAAGTAAAGTGTCGTCCCGGGTCGAAACTAAACCTTTTAGTGATTTTAATTTCGTGCAGGATCGAAAGTAAACTTAGGCCTCATATCTTCGTTTCCCTCCGGGTCGAAACGAAACCTTTTCGTTTAGCTTCACTCGCCAACCCTGGTTGAAAATGGGTTGGCCGCCATCGTCTCCGTGGTGGGCCGTTAAATGCACTTTTCGTTGGGATTTGCAAGGTAAAATGTATAACATCGATTTATAAAAATTTTCATTATCATCTTTATGAAGGATACATCAATCCACTCAATCAGCCATATTTTGTTGTTTCCTCGTTTATAACTTACGTTGATTTTTAACTTGTTAATAACTTACGTTAAAGTTATAAAATTTGCTGGTGTAGACAGTAATAATAGCACTTTATTTAAAACGAACAGGTAACACCAATCACTAGGGTATAATAGCGTCAAGTACTATGTGCAAAAATTGTTGTATAATAAAATTAATAAATAAAATTACTAGATAAAGATAGTATAAATAAGTAGTCAGCCTAACTAGGTAAGTAGTTTCCTCTTAAGACTTCTTTATGAGTCGGAGACAGTATAATCATGCCTACATTTGCTTTACTCTAATATATGATCTCGCTATGAAAATTCTAGGGGGCTCTGCCCCCCGTGTCCCTGCACCCCCTGTAGGTCTGCGGCCTTTTCAGGTAGCTCTGCCAGTTCTTACAATTTTTGTCTTCTGCTTGTTCCTCAAGGATAGTTTTTTCGGTGATACCTAGCCTACTTACATTGAATCCTAGGTATACCAGACAGTACTTAGCTTCCAGGATTTCTGACTCTAGCAAGATGTGGACTAATGATTGCCACAATGACTATGGTGCAATTAACTGGCATCTTCGCAATCTTCAAATTCCTCTGTACCATCGATTTTTTGACACCCTAAATGCCCTCAAAAAGTGGAGGCATAGAAGCAGTTGGCATAAATTTCATAAAGAGAGAATTTATTGTTTCGATAATTTTTCCTAGGGTTTCAGACGACTTTTGAGGGGTAGATTATTTAGCTTTTTGTCATATCTCGTCTCGTTGACCCCAAATAATTGCAACCCCTTCGTTCACCCCAACAAAAACAAAAACGATCAGTCAGTCAGTCAATGATCGGAAGTGAGTTTTATAGTACATAGATTTTGAATGTGAGAGAAGCCTGAGACGATATTTTTTTATACGATACACGGGTAAAAGTTGACGAGGGTCTACGTTACATGTCCTGTATGCCTGAAAGTTTCAAGCAAGAGATAAGTCAGAAAAAATGGTTTGTCGAGCACGGGTAGTTAATTCGATGCCTTAAAGGACAAACTCCTCTAACTTCCCTCGTTCCCTTAACTTCATATTCTTACTTCACCTTAGCAGGGACACGGGGCATGATGCATCCAAAAAGTTGCAAATTTCGAGGTACGCCAATCGAACGATGGTGTCGGTGCGGTGAACTATCCGTGTCCTTGTGCGAGCACCTTTAGTAGGTGGTGACAGTGGGAGAGTTGCGTAACTTCCGTCTGGCCGTAGAGGACGCCGGGTGGTTGGGTGGGTGGCAGAGGGGGTGGGGGGAGGGAACTGTCCATGATGGCCTGCATCCCTGCCTTGCTCCAGATTACGACACTAGTGCACGGTGACCCTCAGACAAGGCGCGCGCTGACAACTCGCTTCGGTGTAGTGCAGCCCATTATAATTTGCTACCTGTCAGCAATCATAGCTGTGGACGAAGTTTTACAGATCTCAACTTCTTCACTCGAGCAACCATATACACCGGATACCAATTGACTGAGCTTTCTTATTCGGCGACTATTGAAATGCATTCATAATTATTACATTTCCTTGTTTTTTTATGGCAACTAAAATAATAAAATCTGTCACGTTCCCGTCCGATCTGTCCGACTTTGTTGTGTCTATAGATTATAAATGTTTTTTCAGTTACCTTCTTTATTTTAACTTAAAAAAAACTGCGCCCCAGCAACTCGCTTCGCTGTTATGCCGCCCATTATAATTAGTTACCTGTCAGCAGTCAAAGCTGTGGACGAAGTTTTATGGACCCCCTCCTCCTTGCCTCGAGGAATCCATTGCATACCAAACTGCTGAGCCAGGTTATTCAAGCACTGGTGAAATTCATTCATCGCCATCTTATATACTATTTTGTGTCGGTTGTTTAAAGTTTATATGTAATTGTTTGCTCCACCTAAACTGCAGTTAATTTAAGAAATTTCTAGGTCAAATTTAGCACGACATTTATAAGCTTCCAAGTGATTTAACCCATTATCACCCAGAACAATGTCTGCAAACGATTTTAAAGATATTTAGAGTCTAAGCTTCTGTGTTCATCTTAATTTAACCTTTTAAAGTATTTATAACATGCAATCATCTAACAGTTTCCACCATATGACCGATGGCCACATGATTACACTAGGCAGTAGTAGGGCCAAAATCCAATGTTCTAAATTTTATTCCAGCATAAAACAGGATTAAATATTCAGGGAAAGCATATTTTTGGAATAAGGAAAGTTAATATTATCTTTCCAATGTCCTCCTGCTTTTGCTTCTGTTATAATCGCATCTTATCAATGAGCAGTAAGCGTCCATATTGAAATTCCGATTCACAGCCCTTCTCTTTCAGCTAGTGAGGTTGTCTATCTGTTTAAAGAAACTGATGGACGGATTTGGTTAACAAAACATTAAAAAGTATAGTTGTGGCAATTCATTACAAAATACTGCCTAGTTTTTTATCCAGATAATCATTTGCCCAGAACGGTAGGATGGAGGTACATGGGTAATATGGGCGGAGATGGATTCATTCAATAGTTACTTATTTACTCAAGCACGATTTTGTATTGTAACTATGATTTATGAAAAGGACTTCCGCTTCAGACTGAGGATTAAAACCTACTTGTGGCATAGTTTTGACCGTCAAATTGATTCAAAGCGGAAATTAACAAGGAATTAATGATTTTCTGTATTCTTCCTTATGAGACAGCACAATTTTTTTCAGGTATGATGCCTTGAATCAGGATTGTCTCCAATAAAACTTTACGATTTTTTCCCTAGTAGTAGTGTCATCTTGATTTGACCACCATATTAATTTAAAGAGGAAACTAACAAGGAATTCATGATGGTCCGTATGAGATTACCCAATTTGTTTTGAAGCTATGTTTCTTCAAATCAGGAATCTCTCTAAGAAAGCTAGTGTTTTAATCCCTAGTATTATAGTATCATGCTTAAATAGCACTTAAAGTTCAAGCTATAAGAAGGCAGCGCATAAGCTTTTAGAAAGACTACCCCATACTGCAACGGAGAACGTTTGGGAACAAAAAATATTTAGCTGTAGTTATTAGTTTCTTAGCATTTAAAAACTACTCTATTTTTATAGCTGGTACTAGCATCATTCGCGAATAGCATTTAAAAAAGCTTAACACCAAGCTATAAGAAGGCAGTGCATAAGTTTTTAGAAAGACTACCCTATATTTCAACGGAGAACGTTTGAAAACAATAAAAAACATATGCATAATTTTAGTAATTAGTTTCTTAGTATTTCAAAACTAGTCTGTTTTTCTGCCTAGTATTATTTCTATCATTTGCGAGTAGTGTTTAAAAAGTTCAACACATCAAGCTATAAGAAGGCAGTGCATAAGTTTTTAGAAAGACTACCCCGTATTCTAACTGAGAACGCTGAGAAGTATTTGCCATTCTATTTAATAGAAAGGCATCATGAGAGGATATTCGAACTGAGCCCCATTTCAAGGCGGGATCGTCATGTGCTGTTTCCGACACGTGTTTAGGTCAAGGCTTCGGTGAGAGTTCTCTCTTTCCAATTTTTTTTCTTCCTCGAGTACCATTTCGGGAGGCTCCATACAACTCAGCTGCACTTTCCAGAACTCATGGGTAAGACACCCTCGAAAAGAATATGCTCCCAACATAAGACGAGTAGTGTTCCTATCGCTTTTTATTTTCTTTTTGCTATTTTATTCCCATCGCACTTTATCCGTCGCGTCTTAGCATTTCAAAATGGATTAAAAAAATATATAATGGATTATTTTTCTCTTGTTCCCATTTGGCTGTTCGAGAGATGGAGCAAAGCTGTCTTTTGTTTTTTTTTTTATGCGGACCTTTTCGTCTTGCTTTTATTCCTACTCTCCTAACACATGCCTTCTCAGTTCGCAGCGCACGCGGAAATATTTTTACGGCTTGTCGTGGCGATAAAGTTTCAAACGTAAAGCGTATGCATTGACTGCAAAGTACGCTTTAAATGCATGCACTCATGCGAAAATGCTCTGAGCATTTTCCCATGCTTGTCAACTTGCGGAAAAACACTTTCCTCCATTCATTTATCCTGCCTATACCTTGCCCTTATAACGCGAAATAAATATTGAACGATATCGGCTCGATGAATTTTTTCGTGAAGATATAATTTGCGAATTCTCAATAATGAACTTGACAGCAAGAGAACAAGACGGAAATTTCTCCGAATACGCGGATCATATAATCTTGCATTTTGTGTTCAAATGAATGCCTTAAATTCTGATTACCTTACTAAAATGAAACTTCATGCGACTTTTGTGAAAGCCAATTACTAAAACACATGGAAATTTTGATATCTCAATCCATTTTGTTGTCGAAAAGCCGATAAAGCTTTGTTGCCAAAGAATGCGCTGAGATGTGTTTATTAATATGCGTACAATTTCGTCATTAATACCATTAAATAGATAACAATTCAATCGGTAAATTCAGAAATAAACAAGCTTTAATGTGATGTACCCTGTCAAAAATTGAATGATCGAGTTATTATCGGTCTTATTTTATTTTAATGACATTAAAAATTTACAATGCAATAAGTAAATGTAGAAATTAACAAGCTTTAATTTGACTTACCCTTATACAAATTGAATTAGCGTTGATTGAGTGATCGGTCTTCAAACTCTCGCAACAGAATTTTTCAACTGAGAGTAGTTGCATGTGCTCTTGCGAAAGTGCTCATAGCATTTTCCCATGCGTATCGTGGCGCGAAAAAAATCAACATACTTCCCTTTCTTTCTCTTTCCTGCAGCGAAGGGCTTGCTCTAGTGGCACTCCTGCAGGAAGACAGCCGTCGCTTGGGGGGGAATCAAACCTGGTTCCTTTTTCCGTTTAGAAAGGATAGTGTGAAAATAATCAGCCCGAACAGCTTTTTCTTTTTTCTTTTCCACCGACCACCTATCGCTCGGGTCATGTCGTGACTAGCGTTAAGAGCCGTCTGCAAAAAACGCGCCGTAATCATTATCCGACTCGGCAGTACCTAGACGTGTTGTTTTCTTTTGAAGGTAGTGAAAGCTTGCAGACTTTTCTGCTCGCTCCTTTACTCATTGTCTCCGATAATTGATACTGTACGGAGTCTGATATGCTTTCAGTCGCAGCTCGATAACTTTGATGGGATTTCCTGATGAATTACTTTTAAAGATGAGTTACAAAGTTTAATGTCTCTTAGAAAAGAAATCGTGTAAATACCTGACTTTCCGGCTTTTATGCTCGGTAACTCTTTCAGCAGTTTTACACTTGTAACGTCGTAATTTTGGAAGATGTTAATGGCTATATTGAAAAAAGATTGTATTTAAAATAATTTAATAAACTATGCGTTAATATGCTATCTGATTTTTTTTACTTTTTGCTCACAGGAAAAGCGATGGTATATCATTGGAAGGGACTCAAGGGGTAGAAAATTAAGAAATTTTATGGTATCTATCCGAGAAAGGAAATTAAACTATTGATTCCAAAGAATATGTATTTAATCGGCTATCGTTGGGGAAAATATCTTTAGCTCTTTTCAGAGCTTTTTCACGTTATACAGTGCTTCGGTATAGAAATACGTTTCTTTACTCGGGTATTATAAACGGAATAGGCTGTACAAATATTGTAAATATTTTTAACAGACTTAGGAAATCTTTGAAAACTTAAGTTAAAACTAACCGTCAGCGGCTACGGGTCAGTCAAATTCATGGTATTAAGGAAAATAACATCTCATGTAATTACTGACTTTCATAGATGACTTATAAATATTAAGTAAAACATGTTTAGGTGTTTTCGGTGTAAGGTGCTTTTTATTGCAAAATAAAAGAAACAAAAAATTGGCTGACCTGAATTTTTGGCCTCGTTCGTGATGAATAATGCCGAAATATAGGACTGAGGTGCTAACATATGTTTTATGAGCATTGGCTGATCTTTATCGCCATTTTTGGTATTTTCCCGCTAAAACTAAGCGATTTTTCGGTTGAGATGATGTAATTGGAGAAAAACTGTTTAGATTTGATGAAGGATGAGGATTTTGGCTGCACGAACAACCTTCAAATGCTGAAAACTCATTAGGTTCGATCACGATTTCCGAAATCCTAAGTTTCCATCCGTATTTTCAATTTACTAGCATGACCGACCAGTAGAGGATTTTTTTCTATAGAGTTAGTGAAAGGAACGCAGAATAAATATTTGAAAAGACGCTTAAAGTTTCGCGGTGAGGGTAAATTTTCGGAATTGTATCAGAATAGTTTTACTTTATAACGTTGAAACGAATTTCTGAGTGTATTTCTGTATCCGATTATGAAGGTTGGGCTACCTTTTATTGTATTTTCATTTTAATTTGTTGGGATCTTCGCCGTGAGTTTTGAAGTAGTGAAACTCTTTATCAGTTACCACACAATTTTTTTTTCTTTCAGATGGTACTTGGTTGATCTATCATATACAAGGGGGCTCCAGGATTTTTTTTCTGTGGGGACACAAGGGTCTGACACGTCTTATCAAATTTGAGATTAAAATCAGAACACAACCATTGCTGTAGAAAATATTCTATATATTATGATGTGAAAGTAATTTATATTAAATTAAATGGCTGAGGCTCCGTAATATACAAAACAAAACGAGCGTAATGATAACCGTATAAAAAATATTGTCCACTTTTTAAGTGTCTAGGGCGCCCTAAATCCACCTATTATCTTAGTTGAGGGAATTTTGGGACTCAGTTGTGAGTTATCACCACTGTCTCGAGAATGGAGGTATGCAAAATGTACAAAAGGGCTGAATATTACTTCTACGATTAGGAGACCGCGCATTTGATAAAAAATTAATAAGTAACTTGGGCTATGGAATATGATATACATTGACTGTTAAAGAAAAGTTTGACTAATGTAAAAGTATTGGTGTTGTATATTATTGGTCAGTTATCAGGCAAAGATTTGAAATGTCCACTCCATAAAGAGAAACACTCTATAACTCTATTTTATGAGTTTTAATTTAGATAGACAATTTAGATAGATCTGTAGAATTTAGACAGAAAATTCTACAGATAACTTACACAGAAGATTTCTCTCATCTCAATTTTCCTCCTAGGTGCAATAACGAGGAAAGGTGATTTTTCAGCCGTTTTACATGCATTGTTTCAATCGCAAGCTCAGATATTTCAAACAATCCATTACGAAGAGTGAAATCATGAGGAGACCTTAACATAAATCAAGTGTTCAGGTTTTACATTGTGGAACCATATATCTACAGTGCGAAATAAATCATTAGTAATGTTCCACAAAATTTTACTGTTCCCACCCTTGGTTTAAACTACTCCCTATGTAATGACACCTTGATAATGACAATCTTGTAGTTGAAACCCAGACTCGAAACAGTAAAGATTTGTGAAATATTTTTATTTCGCGCTATGGAAACTTAGTACTTGGAAATTAAAACGTGTCAACTTAAAAGCCCCATCATAGGCGTCAGGTAATACTATACCCATAAATGTTATAAATACGATTCTCCAATCCCGCGACTCCATTTATTCCCGCCGGTCGCCATGAATAGTGGCGCTCCAGTCGTTAGGATACATATCAATATACGTATAAGCCCGCAAGAGATACGCTACGTGGCGAATTTAAATCAATTATTCCTGGCAATTAGGTAAGCTTGTAGATAGTTGACATGAACTTAATTTTTAGCAACAAACGATTACTTGAAAGAGTAATTAATTGCAATTAGAGTTAAATCGTAACAGAAACTAAGCGCTTGGAAATGGAAACGTGAAATCGGAACGGAAACTTAATATTCCGAAATTAACACGTGTCAGCTGAAAGTACATCTTATGCACCGGTTACTATTAATGGAATTATTTAGTAAATTATATGGTAAATTTAATCGTTTAATGTTAAAAATTTAGCTCGTAGATAGTTGACATGAGCTTAGTTTTTAGCAATAAACTATCACATTCGCCGCGTAGCATACGTCTTGCGGGCTAATGGTATATTGTCAAGTATCCTAGCGATCGGAGCGCCATTATGTACAGCGACCTGCGGGAATCAATAGAATCGCGAGAGCGGAGAATACTGGACCTCCTACAGTATTAGAAACTCTATGAGTATACCTTATAAGTGATTCACGAGGTGACGCTAACGCTATTTGACAGTTTAACACCGTATACTGTTATGCTTTACCCTTCGGTTCACTCGGCAGATCTCTTTGAATGGACACACAACCGCGCTGTCATTGGTTTTAGCCTGACGCGCGTCTCAAAGACATTTTAATGCATGCGCATGCTTCGCTGCCCACTCGCTTTTCTCTGTGGTGATCCGATCATTAATCAGTATTGATATCGCTCCAATTCATACCTTGAATCACGATCTAATGAGACAAATCAGATCTCCTATGACTTTATATTGAATCTGGGGTGTATCAGCTCACGATCGAGATAGTCAATGCTGACTAAGGCCATCGTTACTACATCCATATACTACCCCGTAAGCTACTTCAATAGACGTGTGGAAGGTGGTGTTAGAACACTAACTGTGTACAAATAAAAAAGATATGCTCCGACTAAAAAATGCCAAGCATTTATTAAAATCCTTCATTTTTCGGGCGGAAAAACGAGTTCTCATACTTGTCCGTTGGGTAGAATATCTTTTATCCTTTCTGTCGGACCTGGAGATATGTCGGGGTTCTAATATGAGATTCTCCGTGTCGCTCTTAAAGATATCTACTCTCAATTTCTAAAGTAATTCAAATCTAAATTACCTACGTTACTAATTACGTGGCCCAAAAAAGAGCCACAAAAAACTAGAATTAAGTGCTTTTCAAATATGCCAAATGACTGATGTTTTTGGTGCTTCAAATTTTTTCTATTCAATTTTTTAAATATATGTATTTACACTTAAGCATTTGAAATGAAGCTGGATTTCGGGGAAGATGATTTAAAGCCTCCTTTAGTTACGGAGGTCTGGTGTTGGCCTCCATTTAATCGAATTTGATGATTATATTAGATTAAGATCAGTTCAATCATATTGCATTTCACTATTTTCCTTCTTGACCTGTATCATCTTGTAGAGGCACATCTTAAAGTGGAAGAGGTCAACTTCAAGAAATATAAGCTGTTTGTTATAGTAATAACAAAAAAATTAGAAAGAAATTTTCCGTACACATTATATATTATTTCTCCAAAGGGTCTTTAAATACCATAGTCAAGGATTTGTGATTTATGGAAATTTATTCGCCATAACTTAGCTTAATATATTAGCAATAGTGTCGGTCGTAAAGAACTGTGGAAATTAATAAAACTTTTTGTGTTATAGCGAACGGCTTACAAAACTTTTCATTCTGAGTAGTAAAGCATTGAATCAAATACACTTAAAAATACCTTGAAACTGACCGTAAATTGATTTTCTATCTACTAATTCTATGATATGTATGTCAGCTTTCCAATAATTACCGTTATTAGAACAGTCGTCCCCTTTTCACTGAAAATGTAGAAGCTGATGCAAACAAAAACTGAGTAAATGTGAAGAAAATTCATTTGATTTAATGTGGGAATTAAGTATGATTGAGGCCTGAGGCGATGAAGTAGTTATTCATTCCATCGAAACATGTTTAGGAAGGAGGGTCATAAAGAATCATAAAGCAATCGAAGATAACTTTCATTAAAAAGTTTTCTAAGTTCGAGATGCAGCTTCCATTTTCTTAACCATTGCGCGTGATGGAAATTAATGAATTGGTAATAGAGGAGAGTTAATTCAAAGTAACCCAACATTATGACTCACTGAAAGAAATAATAACTTATCTCGTAACTGAATTGAAAATTGTAAGCTCATTTTGCTGGGTTTGGTCACTTCCATTAGCTGCATCGTCGATTCCAGAGGATATTTCAAGTAATAGTTGACGCACCGATTTTGCGTTTGAAGATGTGTCGATATCTGTTCAGGGAGAAGAGTCAGAAAGCAATCTAAGATATCTATCATTCAAAAGTTTTCTAGGCTCGAGATGCAACTCCATTTTCTCCGCTGTTGCAAGTAATTGGCCAAAAAGGAATCGGTAATAGAAGGGAGTGAATTCAAAGCAACCCAATCTATGACTCATTGAAATAAATAACAGCTTATCTCGTAACTGAATTCACAATGTTAAGCTCAATTTGATGTCATTGGTCCCTTCCATTACTTGCATCGTCAAATCGAGGATATTTTAATTAATACTAGACACACCGCGTTTGCATGCGAAGATGTCTGCTCAAGGAGAAGAATCAGAAAGCAATCTAAGATAACCATCATTCAAAAGTTTTCTCAGCTCGAGATGCAGCTTCCATTTTCGGTCCAGCGTCCGCTTTTCTTTACCATTGCGCGTAATGGAATTTAACGAATCGGTAATAGGAGTGAGTGAATTCAAAGTAACCCAACAATATGACTCATTGAAAGAAATAATAACTTATCTCGTAACTGAATTGAAAAGGTTAGACTCGGTTTGATCGGATTGGTCCCTTCCATTAGCTCTGCATCGTCAAATCCAGAGGATATTTCAATTAATATTTGACGCACCGCTTTTGCGTGCGAAGATGTGTCGGATCGATTTATCACTCCGTCTATCCATCAGGTCGTAGCCCATTTTCGGTTTGACGTCCGCTTTGAACTAGAGTTTGAAACCTGAGCTCGGAGAACCTCTTTGAATCGCGAGAGGTCGTGACGGCTCGTGAGGCGAGGGAAGTGGAGCGTTTACCGCTTTCATTATTTCGGGTTGACGTGATTAGTCCATTCATGCACGAATCTCTAATCACGTTCTCCACGATACCCGCCTACCCTTAGCCTATACACGCTCTCCTGCGAGCCCCTCGGGCTGCTGTTTGAGATCGACCGTGTGGCAAGCTAGGCCGAAAAGAATTCGACTAATGAAACGAGTTAATGTATCTAAGTTTTTTGCTTATCCAATGATTGGCAGTATAATGCCGGTACGAGATAGTGCATGCCTGCCGTTCGTTTCAATTCCGGAGACCTATTTCCATCGCTCACTCATTTGGTAATGAATGGGCTAGCTCATACCTAAGAATTTTATGGTGACGTGACGTATTTTATTTTTTCACAAAAAAATGCAAAGTTTTCGATAAAAATATGAAAAAATATTAAACATTGAAAATATCAAAATCAAATCATTTATAACTGTTGAAAACAATTTAAACTTTCAAAAATGCATAGTGGTTTAGACAAAATATCAGTAGTTATTAAGAAATTAAATGAAAAAATTGGGGATCTGGTATGTCCCCACGCCAGCACTAGCGTCTCAAAAAACCGCGCCAGTAGTTAATGGTAAATACACCTCCAAAATCCAAATCCAATGCAACAGAGTTGCTATATAATGTAAACTTATCGTGATGTTACTGCCGACTAAATACATATCGCCCTTTTGGGCGAGAACAATTAGCAATGGCAACTAGGGCAGTATAATATAATAGAATAGAATGGAACATATATTTATTTATCCTAAAGGGATACCGTTGGAGAAAAACACAGCACAATTTACAATGATTGGCTCATCGAAAAGCTCAAAGTACATGAAAAAATCAAGTGATAACGATAAAGAAGTATGATACACAAATAACAATGATTTAGCAAGTTTTAAATTTAAAAATACACGTAATGTGTAGGCTATATTTTATGTGGGAGTTCATTTTCGCTCTCCGTTGAGTAGAGCTATATATAATTTATAATTAAATGCATGGTTGGAGCCCTTCTGTTTTAGATCCTCAGGGAGAGAATTCCAAAATGTAGATGCCGTTGCCAGAAATGATTTCTGGTAGGCATTTGTACGTAAGTCGATCAGGAGTGGTCTATTAATAAATTATGATGATTACAAGTGAAATTATTTATATTTCTTTGTCATTGTTTTTTCCAGATTCTATCTGATAAGGCTGAATTAATTTTATGACACCATTTGGTAACTCGTCACAGATAGTTTACTTTAGGTAGCAAGTTGTTTACGTGGTATGTGGAGAATTGTAATCACAGTGAGAGTTCAAATAGAAAAACTGTAATTCGTCTTTCTAATTGTGTGATTGAATTTCTATTGAACATACTCCTAGTGTTTGCAACGTAGTAATAGTGTACGAGAGTAAGACAAATGTAACATCTTTTCTAAATATAAGACACTGAGTATCACTTAGATTTTCATGTGCTGCTCGCCCTAAACAGCCTATCGGGCGTTACCAATTTTGTGCTCATGAATATTCATAAAAGATCCTACTCGAAATAATTTTTCTCGTTTATGGACTATGGACTATACGGAGGAGACAGAAGGTATGGATTGAAGGAGAACTGAGCGGGGAGGGGATGTTGAAAACAGTGTTAGAGGGTAGAATGTTGGATAAGGGAGGGAGAGCAAGGAAGAGAATGGGATTTTTAGGTAGAAGGAAAGGGAGAAGATCTTACTGTGATTTTAAGAGCAATATGTATGAAGTAAAGGGAGGCTGCCAGTACACATCTTATATACTGCATGCTAACCTATTTTAATCGGCAGAATACTTTAAATAAATAATGTCATATTTGAATCATACTTACGAGCACAAACCGTAAAATCATATTTGATTTTCTCTTCATTCAGGTCCTAGGGACTCATAATTCAATTATTATTACAAAATGCAAAATGAAGTAATATACACCACATCACTTCCCAATGGTACTTACGTCAATGCAAATAAACGAGGTATCTATGACGCAACTAGTGGCGTGGGGACATACTGAGCCCTCAGATTACTTTGCACAATGTTAACACTTCACAAGGGTGAGATAGACTGACAGAAATAAGTTTGGTAGTAGAATTGAAGCTACTAAGTAGCTAAGCGATGTTGCCAAATCACCCAGGAAGTAGAACATAAATTTACTAGCCTGGGGATATATCAGCACCCCGCGCCAGTAGTTCAAGCAATAGGGTAGTTTCCTTCATCAAAGAAAACGAAAGAGATTGATTGCGATTCATTACTCACCATTGGTATATGTGTACATAATATACAAATTATTTGGTTTTAGAAATCCCAGTTTAAACGAATGTTAATGATCAATTTTTAACCGCATTTGAAAAAGGCCAGATTGGCGTTCATGCGATGCCACTCCACGTGACTTCACAGGGACCTAGTTTCTATACGAGTAGATAGGAGTTTTACATCGTCTGAGATTACCAATGCATGCATGAGGCACATAGCTCAGGGAAACATCTCTGAATAATCACCTATTAAAACTGGCTAAGGTCGGAAAGTTTTCTTGGTTTGATAAGGTATTAATTGTCCTTATTTAAGCCAAGCGCTACCAGCTAGCAGGGTACTCAGCTACCTGCTAGCATCCTGCGTTGTATCAGCGCTCAAAGCCTTGCCCCAAGGTCACCACACTTGCGGCAGTGGGAACCAGAACGACGTCACACGGAGTTTTCCCAGCATACATACTTAACCGTCGCGTTTTCGCGCGCTTGAAAATTTTCACTTTTCATTTAATCCAGAAAAATAGATATGGTAATTTAAAAATCTAAAAGCGTGAAATACGTACTCCAGGAGTAATAATCTTTCGATTTAGGCAATAAAAAAATAATAGGAAACCACCCTATTAACACTCCGTATTAATACGCTGTGAATCGTTTCTCTGTTACACATTGAGATTTGAGATGAATTTTCCATGTCTGTCGTCAAATGTTATGCTGCTGATAGTTTAGCTACGCCAAGAAAATAGATTTCATTTCATTGGATTTTTTTCCTTTGTTACAGTACATTATTGTACTTTATTATTTTTTAATCGGGATTCCTTCCTTAGATAGATTTTGAGAAGGTTATGCTGCTAATATTTTAGCAAGGCCAATTAAGTAGTCTTAAAAACTTCATTAAATATTTTACTTTTTTTAAATTACATTATTGTAATTTAGTCTTCGTTTATCGGGATTCCTTTCTGAAATAGGTTTGGAGAAGGTTTTGCTGATAACAGTTCACCTAGGTTAAGAAAGTAGTCTAATAGTTAAAAAATAATCTTAAAAAAATCTTCGAATTTTTTTAGATTTTCTTACAAAACACTATCGTAATTACGTTTTTCATTGGGATTCCTTTCTTCGATAAGTTTGAAGAAAAGAATGATATGAGTTTCCGGATGAGAAGACAGGATCAGTGCCAATAGGGTCTTGAAAAGGAACGAAATTAAATCGGAGTAAACGTCGGATGAATCCAGTGAGAGAAAAAATACAGATATCTGTTGTTATTGTTCAAGTGTTTATCTTTATTTTTCCCTCAAGACTACGTTTGAATATTTTTCTTTACGCTTTTCCCTACATCGGATATTTGCATTTCATTTCCTCTCCAATAACGTTTTCAGGGATTTTCCTCAAAGAGACGATCCATTGTGAAGAGAGACCTTCTTATTTTTTGTAGGTGAATCTCGATTGGCTGGCTCAAATATCGTTGGAAAAAGAAATGAAAGATCTCAAAAAACGTCTTCTTCCCAACTCGCACCTGGGAAGTTTTGACTAGAAATATTTAATCGTTTCTGCAGTAAAGTTCCCTTCAGCTTTTCTTTCCTTTACTTTTTGTTGAGTACGGTTCGGTTGTATTGCTTTTGATATAGCCGGATTTATGCTTGGAGGAAAATAATAAAGTGTAGGATATGGTATCGTTTTTCAAGGGACAAAAAACAGGAAGAGGGTCATCGATCCTCCATGATTCCACGAAAAAGATAAAACCTCAAACAGTTCCTTTCATTTTGTTTTCTTTTTTTTATCTTCTTCCTTATTTATTTTTATTTCACATCCGAGAAAGTTTTTGGGTGTTCCCAGGGCTTCCAAGAATCTTCTCTTTCTAGAAGGAAGCGTTCCATCCCTCTGCAAGTGGCTAATGTATTCACACATCTTCCGCGTACTTTTTCGAAGGTCCTTAATAAGAAGATAGATACATAACTTAGTGGCGTATTTGACCTCTGTTTTCTTAATGTAATTGATGTGGAAGGAAATTTCGCAGTACTGAGTGTTTCGGCATATTTTGCTGTGAAGTTTATTTTATTACTTTTCAATAAAATCAGCTACTTTTCTGATGACATATCTCCCAATAGGAACGAAACCCTTGGGTTGGGTTCGCAGGATACACTCCTGGAGCAGGGACTATAAGCGATCAGCTTTTTTCCTCTGCCACCAGAAGGGGAAGGACGGGAAGGAACGAGGAAAGGAGGCGCCGCCGCGATGGGAGCCCGACGACGCCTCCAGGGGTAGGACGGGGAAGAAGGGGAGGGGACGAGGAATCCTGCACCGTCACAAAGGCGGGCAGGTCCTACTACTAACGAAACCAAGCTTATGCAATTAATATGCTACCAATTTTAGTAGATTTTCCTATGAGGAAGAAAAATCTATCGATCAAATCGGTAGATACATATCTCCCAAGTGTGCCTTCTTTATAAACTCAACACTCCGTTTAAATACAATCTGAATCGTCTCTCTGATATAAATTGAGATTTCAGATGACATCGCCATGTTTGTCGTCTGAAGTCAGGCTGAAAATAGTTAAGCTAGACTGAGAAAGTAGTCTGTATAAAGAAATCATTTCTGATTGTTAATGTGTCACCGAATCTCAATGTTGTTACTTTAAAATATCTGTCGCAAATTATTTTTGCTGGAATACCAGGGTTGTTACTTTCCACTTGACGGCTTCGGTGGCGGATTTCTTTCGGCTTCGGCCTGCAAAACAAGAGGTCGGGGGTTCGAGTCCCGCCTTAATAGGTTACCCCTATCCATGGAATGGTTGTTCATGCCAGTCAGGAAGTTTCACTATGCACGAAAATGCATGAAATCTCTTGGAAAATGACATGAAAGGCATGGAAAATCATTTGCGTCGTACAATTTATTTTACTATTTTTCCTCATACCTGATATTATGTATATTTATAACTTCGATACTTGAATATCCCAATTACAGCTTTCCATTCAGACGTTTATGCTTAAGTGTGACTGTGAATGTTACTATCGTGAATTTTGAGTAACTGGTGATAAGGTATAATTTCACTACACTTAACCACATTTTCATCACTGATTAAGATGAATTTTCCTTATGGTACAATTTATGACGTTGACTAGAAAATAGTTAGTCTTGCTGTTCCTGGAAAATCGGGAAAAATAGTATTTGTATTTCAACGGCATATCTTGGTATTTGAATGATCTTGATATTAACCAAAATTTACGTTTGGAGTATACTACTCTACGGAAATAAGGTATAGACAATGACATGGCCTTCAATAAGTGGTACTACTGATTAATGATGATCATAAATGGATCGACCAAGCTATTAATGAGGAAGTCCTATGAAGTGTAGGAGAGAAGAGAAGCCTCATGAAAACTTTAATAATAAAACAAAGCATTTCTATAGGCCATATCTAGAGACAAGATTAAGACAATCGTGGAGGTACTTGTAGATGGAAAGAATGGTAAAGGAAGATCTTGAACAAAATATTTGGAACAGGTAAAGAACTATGTGAAACAGGAAGAATACGTAGTTTTGAAAAAAATTAGCTGATCGATGAATCGAGTGGAGAGCTGCGTCAAACCAATCTAAAACATTTTGACCAGTGATTATGATTGAAACGTCATTTACTCCATCGGTTTCTGCGCTTTACTTAAAATTTTGTTTCCTTCTGAATTTACTGCCGCTCGTACTCTCTTTACAACGATTACTTTACCGTTAAATACCTAGGAATTTCAAATTGAAGTAAAAAGAGCAGGAATGAGTGAATGAACGAGTTTATTGAGATTGCTTCTCTTATCTAGCAGATAAAATTCAAAGCTTCCGCGTTGAAAAATGTCAAGAGCTTTGTGCTGCACCGATAGAATTCTTGATGCATTCCATTGCCTTCGAATTGCAATCGTGTTTTTCTCATGTTCTACGCTTTTGCCCCTCCCCGCGGTCGAGTTGCTTGCCCCAATTCACCCGAGTTTAATTTGCAAAGTATTCTCGTTGCCCTGGAAACGGGACGTCGAAAAATAAAAAAAGATTGTTTTGTTCGAAATGACATCTTCGACCTCCATTATTGCCCTTTGGATGTTTGTGTGTGAGGGATATCTTGTGGAAAACGTTTTCCAATGTTCCGATTTGCTGAGAACGCTGGACTGCGACGCTACTTGAGCGTTTGAATGCTGGGAAGCCGATATTAGTCCTCGGTGGTATGGCTATTCACTGATCGAGGAATGCCATTCTATCTCTCGTAATACATATTTCTCTCCCTTTCTCTTCTCCTCTAATTTTAATTCCTTTTTTAATTTTAGTATGTGCGTAGGATTTTTTTAATCAATTTCCTTTTGTTGGATTAATGAATAAATATATTTTGGTAAATCACTCATCGAGAATTTTAGACTATTACCCTGCATATTAGTCATTCCACGCCACTTCAAACTGGAGTTGATCCTTGACCTTTGCGATGTCCATAAATATTGGTACAAATGTTTTCCTCCTTAAGTAAAATACACCATTTTCAGTGTTTCAAGATGCACTTTATAAATGTATCCCTCGTTTTTGAGATCATGGCAATTATATTTCATCTAATAGGTATATATTGTTATTATGTATAAAATCTGAGCATTTCCAGGTGATAATGGGCAGAATTTTACTCCCTCATTATTTTAATGAAAATCAGTAATGTTTATATCTTACACGATTTAATTTAATAATTCTAATGAGCTTTCCGGAGCTAATAAATGAAAAACATTCTCGTTAATTATCCAACGTATTTGATATTAGGTAATTCATGTAAATATTTGAATGCATTCCTTAAATGGGTTTTCTTCGCTTCGTAGGATCAGTGTTAGTTGTATGCATAATACCAAATATATTATAAATATCCCATTGTACCTTCTAAAGTATTGAAGCATATAATTAAGGAAATATTTTGAAAAATCAACATTTCCTACATGGTATGTTATCTCGAGGAGGCGATCTACACCTAAGGTCATGCGCACCATGAGAGATGAGCATGGAAGAAATGGTGGAGAGAAACCCGGCGTCGGCATTAGCCTGCTCTTAACGAAAGGCGCCAAGGGGACCACGGCTTAACGTCCCATGCGACAGACGGAGTGTTATGCTTGAAATACCCTCCATCCAACATTCAATCCGGAATCTGAAAAGGGATCAGGGATCTCTGGGAAAATTCTCTGCCACCGCCGGGATTTGAACCCAAGTCCATCGCGTGGGAAGCCAACACTCTAGCCGCCACACCAACCCGATACCCATTTTTTTCATTATATTTGTACGTTTATCACGAAAAAATACAAATTCCTACCCCCTTTCGTTTGGAGACCTAGGTATAAATTGGATATCTCTATAGTATTCTACCCTCACTGCCAGCTGCCGCATTCTATTTCCGTTTATCAGTAATTTAATTGCTAATATTTAAATGAACCATTTTCTTGAAGTGCTATAGTTGAGTTTTTTGGAATATATTTGATCATTTTTACCTCCTCGATAAATTGTTAAATTCAGTCCAGGTTTAGCATTTATGGTTTTGGGAGTCGATGCATACCGGCCGTTTCCCTAGACAGTACTCATGGCTGATAACTCGCGCATTGCTGTTATTAAAAAATTTTTCTCACGGCAAGATATGTAATTATAGTGGTTCACTGCATTCCCAAGAGCCTTTCCTCCTTTTAAAGAGCGGCAAGTGGGAAAGTGATTCACGGTCATTCTGGCCGTTGTAATTGGGCTGAGGCTATTCTCGGAAAATGGGGTGCATTTAATGAGAGTGCCATGCGATTATTATAGAAGATATTTATGTCATGTGGCGGAATGCTCATGCCGGTGATTTACGCGATCCAATTACTTCTTGAACGTTTTTTTTTGTAACGCTCGTTACCTCTATTGCAACCTCTGTTTCAGCAAAGGCTAATCCTTTTTTTCGCTATATTTTTTCGAGCCTTAGACTGAATTGGATTTTTTTTCGACTCGCCCTCAAATTTCTACCATGTGCATAAATCGTGAAAGAGTACTCGGGATTTCCACCGGGTCAGATTCTCCATCACGGCCGACGTTTCGATGGCGGCTGACGTGAAGGAGAACCTGATACGTTGAAAATCCCGAGTGATATTCCACGATCCAGTAAGCCATTGAAGCCTGCGATTATTCTTCATGTGTATGAATACTTTTCTAATACAGGGTTATCGTAAAAGAATGGTGCGGTTTCAGTAAGTTATAGGAAGATAGTTTGAATAGGGTGGCAGTAATTTTTCAGAGGCTGCCTGATCCCTCCGTGAGTACCTTGAGAAGAGCACCTCCAGTCTAGCACTCCGTACGTTAGATGGGACGTCAACCCGTAGTCACCTTGGCGCCTTTCGTTAGAGGTAGGCTAATGTCGATGCTTGGTTCCTCTCTTGTCGTACGACTAAGGGTGCAAATATTGAAAATTGAAATTTATTATTTACTAGAAAAATGCTGTTTAGGACGGCAAATTCGAGAAATGAAATACATAAAGTGTGAGTAATTCAAAGCCCGAACCCTGGTAGAGCGCCTTGAGGAGGGCACTTCAAGGGCAGAACTCAGTCCGTCGGATGGAACGTTAAGCCGTGGTACCCTTGGCGCCTTTCGTTAGAAGTTTGTTTTTGTCTACGCCGAGTTCTCTGTTGTAGAGAGACTAAGATATTGATATTTAATAATTATGTATGGAAAAAATGTTCGAAGGGACAAATAAAAACAATATTTTAAAAATTAAACTGTAAATAATTCTGTTTTATTTGATTGTTCAAAATCGCATAATTCTTTCGTTATATCCCTGTATTTAGTATTCGAAAAAATGCAGATATCCTTATAATTTGGTAATCTGCTACCTGTGTTTTTACTTTGCCACTAAAACGGGTTAATTACAAAAAAATTTTCATTCAATATTCACATCCTATTCAATTTAAATGTGTCGAAAGTTGCATTAACGGTTATAAATTTTGAGTAGAAACTAGATTAAACGATTACTTTGGCGATGGTCAGTTTGCCTTCCGGATAGTCTGTTGCCCCTGCACGTACCTAACAAGCCCCTGAATGTTATAAATGTTCTCATTAATGATAACTTATTTGGAGCTCTCCACGTGCGGAAACGTAGATGTCAAGGGGACTCCATAGAAGAGGCCAAAATCCATCCTAAAGAAGGCTAATTTCTGTTATCATTTCGGTCGCATTTTAATCGGTAAAAAAATTCCGCGGCGTGGTGATGAGTGCAATGCGATCCTCTTTTTCCAACTTTAGGCATTACAATGTTAGTAATGGCAATGAATTAACATTAAGGTTTTATGAATTTGATATATCACATCATCACGTATATAAATTTTGGTTAAAATCGCTGATTATACCTTATTTCCCCGTGAAACTCGGACCAATTTGTCCGTCGGCGAAAAGAGTGGTGACTCTTGCAAACCCATTTCGTCAATTTAGAGAAAATTCATTGGAGACAAACAGGGCTCTACGTACAACAAACCCCTCTGAAGGAAGGCTGGGGGAGCGCAATGCATCATGGTAATCGCATGACCGTAAAACACTAACTTCATGTCTACAGGTCCATCAAGAAAATTAAATTGACTCGATGAATGATTTGAGTGCAATACTACCTCCTCGAAAATTAAGCATTTCCATTTTCCATTTCCTCTAGAGCGGAAGACATATATGTAGCCACTTTTCTTCTCGCAGCTATAGCAGAAGTGGAAAAATTCTACATTCGTGTTTTTGGTTTGATTTCACGGGAACAGCGAAGAACTTCTGGGAAGAATAACAGCACGATGGCTCAAAGTCACGAAGGAAAGTTTAGACACGGTCACATCGTGGACATAAAAACTCCTCTCCTCAGATATACTCATTTCGACCTCACGAACTGCGCACATTCTGAATGATCTGTCTCTTCAGTACGTGCCTGAGTACAAATACTGACCGAAGCTACATAAAATCCCTCACTAGAGAAGAGCAGGTGAAACGACGGATACGCAGAGGCACGTGCAACAGGTAAACTCATAAGCGCTTCGAAGGAATCTATTGTTCTGTGGTATTGACGTGAGGGAACTATACCTAGCTAAAACACAAGATAGTACCTCTATGCGGAGAACGATGACATGGGATTTCAAAATATTATTTATCGAAAAGATTTATCAAAGTCAAAATCACACGTCCATTCTTGTTGACTGCGTTATTTATGAAATAGGATAAAGCAGCATTAGGACTCTAGTTTTGAATGAGGGAAAAGTTTGATCCGGATATTCTGTCATTACAAAACGGCACATTCTGTGCCTCCATTGCGATGAATACAAAAAAAGGTCCTTCGTCCACCTGAAGGTTTCATGTTAATTTTTGATAGAGTAAGAAATGACACTAATATGCAAAACAAAAGTTGTTTCTACTCTGTCAAGTTTATACTAATCGATTCTTAAGTGCTACAAGTAACTCTTTTGTTTCTCTGAAAATATTTAAATATGACAATTGATACTGTATTGAGCGTTTGAATAAAGAGCAAGGGGTTTTTTCTTTTCAAAATCTTAATATTGAAGCCTATATATATAATGATCTAAAACCAATATTGTATTTTTAACATATAGGCTACCTACCTACCGTTGTTCATGAAAATATTGTTCTAGATTAATGTAAAATAATAATACCAAATTTTCCAGAATAACAAAATTTAATTTTGCACTGTTGGGAGATTTTTATAACAAATAATTTCATTTTATTTCCAAATAATTTAATTTTATGTAATTAAAATATAATTTAGATAATACTGCTCCCTTAAAATTTTTGTATCATTTGTCCCCCTAGAGCGCATAAAACGCACAATCAAAACCGCTGAAGAGGTGGTATACAGCTGGACCATTACCCAGTATATATTGGGGTCATAATTTTGGTGGGACGATCGAACATGGACAATTCTGACTTGAAGAAGCTAGTAGGATGGCTGAAGAAACTGCCGGCGTCTTAAGAGAAGACTACACGGAAGAACGTCCAAAAGCCATTGCCAATATGGAGAAACGCCGCGGCGACCTCTCATCCTATTTGATCCCAAGGAATTTAAGTTCCACTTATCGGGTGCCGCTGGTGTTGCTATACTTACTGGTTATGCATATGCCATTTGACGAAGAAATAAGTTGATTAGTAGCTGCTTTCGGACGTTCCTCCGCGTTGTGTTGTCTAAAGACGGCGTTTCTCCAGCCATCCTGATGGGGTCTTAAGTTCAGAAGTATCGATACACTAAAATTGCCCGTCTCATATAGGAGCTTTCGTGTCGTAGGTCGGCTATGATTGTTCGTATTAATTGCAGGTGAACTCTGATTGGTCCTTTTCCACAACACTACCCGGAGTAGCACCCGAAAGCCGTTAGTTATGTGGAGAAACGCCACGTAAACCTCAGATCCAAAGAAGTTCATTGCTTTTTTTGCTTCCTATTGTCTTCAATTTGCCATGAAGGAGGTAGTAGCGATGTGTAGGGGTAGAGTAGAGTTAGGGGGAGGGGTTAGAATAGAGGAGGAGGCGATCAGGGGAGCAGGCAGAATCATCCAAGGGCATTGAAGAATGCATGATGGGAAGAGTGTTGCGGTCGATCGATCCCCGAACCCTTTCTCCGCCGCTCAACATTCAAGGGAGGAAGGGTCCCTTTCACCTGGCCAAGGGGAGTGAGGAACTTCGGGTGAGGGTAACTAAAGGCGATAGTGGTGTCGCGACGGAGCATCATTGGTCCATCGCCCCGGCCGGTGCATGCATGTACGTTGCGAGAATATTGGAGGGTATTGGTGATTATTTTTCGGGTTAATTCCGCGTCGACTCATTTTTTGCGGACGACAGTTTCGTGCGCGTTCCAGCTCCCGTCTTCGAGTCCAAAACGTTCGGGTTCGGGACCTGGTACACACCCGAAACTGTCGTCCACAAAAAATGAGTCGACACGGAATTAACCTGAAAAATAATCATCAATTTAATCACCGCGAGAGTCTACGTGATAATTGGAGGGTATTGTTTAAATTCCTCCCCCAAGAAGATGAAGATAAAATAGCTCGACCGAGTAGCTAATGAGGAAGTTATTTTTTTTCATGGCATACAGGCAAAATTTGGCATAATCTCCCTGCAGGAGTACACATTTTGTCACAATGTCGATGCCATGAATCGATGGCCGTGGCGAAGACTTCTTTAGGAGTCTATTTTAACCATTGGAAAATCATGCGAAAAATCCACAGAGAAAAAACATTCGCCTTGACTAGGATTTGAACCCGTAATTCCCGAATTCCGGTCAAAAGCTTTAGCCAGGTAAGCTATCGAGGGGTCATTCTTCCCTGTGGAGATTTTTGGACTATACCAAATAATGTGTTCCCGGTATTCTTAAATTAAAAAAAAATGGGAAAATCGCATAAGTAGTTTTGTTTTGTTTTCACTCGATGTTCCGTCTTCATTAAACTATCGCAACCACGGACGCACTTTCGACACATCCATAACTCCATCGCCATACATATCCTTCAACTGTTAATGAAATTCTACTCGTGTCACACCACGATAATTCATAAAACTAATTGTTTCACAAAGCTGTTCTTGTTTGGAAAACGTCGTCATTTCAAGTATCTTAAACAGTTCTCATTCCAGGCGCTGCCGAAAAATTTCTTTCTGTCCTACAGTTCAACCATCTCTGTCATGTATTGACAATGAGTGCGTACTCATTTTAAAACGATACTCTTGTTTTCATTATACCTAGCTTATTTTAAAAAACTATCGCAGACATAGATATTAACATGACGACTTATGTCATGATGCTATTTCAAGAAGAAGAAAAAACGACTTACCGTAGTCGAGTAATTCCTAACTTTGAGGGTTGCTAAAATTACAATCGCGTGGGAAGAAAACGCGCCTAGCTTACCACTGCTCATAAACAATCTGGCCTCCCGCACCGTCCGTTAGGCTGAAATTCGTTACTAATCGCATGAGTCCCAGGAAGAGCTAGGACTCCTGCTGCTGTATATGAATGCATGAGAGAAAAACCGAGCTCGTCATCTTACCCGACTTTCCTATATTTAAAAAATTGTCAGGGTGTATACATTATATTCATATATTATTATACTTATTAATATTTAAATTTATCTGAAATATGAAAGTTTTCCTTCCGTATTTATTCATTTGTTGGTTGAATCCTAGCCACTTATTATGTTCCTAATTCTTGTCTAATCACCGAATATTCCGGTTTAAGAGGTCTTCCTCTCACACTGTCGTATTTTTGTCATTTAGGTGATGTATTAAAACATTTAAGATTTGCGTCATTATCTTGATATTATAATTGTATACCGTGTACACCTTTTTAATCGTCTTCCTCTATCTTGGAAAGAAAAAAATGCTAATGACAAAATTATCGTCGCTAATCAACAAGTCTAAGACTGGTTTGACGACCCTCTCCACTCAATTTTCCTATCAGAAAATATTTTCATACCTACGTATTTCTTCTATCTGACATTCTTCCTCTAAAGCCTACTCGCTATATGTTTCCCAACTGACATAGCAGTACTATGTCGTTTTGTTCGATGGATGTTGACTTAGTTCGGGACCGTGGGACGATGCATGCGTGGGCGATGAACTTGATCGTTTATTTTTGCCCCACCCATCCGTCTGCAAGCTATTGTTTTTTTCGTCTAAATTCATCCCGTGGGAGTCAGTGAACCTGCCAGCAAGTAAGCCATTCGCATCTGTGGGTGGTGTATGCGCGGGAGGTTGGTTACCTGCAAACAATAAGAGAAAAAAAACCTGTTTTCGTGGAGAGAATCGTGACTGTGTGGGAAGATTGTGGGGTTGGTTTGACGACCCCTCTGGCAACGAATCACTGACGTGCCTCATCGGATCTCTTATCTGGACCCATGTGCGCGGCTTTGCTTCATTTTTAATTCATTCAACTCATAGCAGTAAAATTGTAATATTGATACGCTGCAGCTAGCGATGTAAAAACGATTTTTCTGATAAATCGATTTTTAATTCGATTCTGATAAATCGATTTTTCTGATAAATCGATTTTTTTAATGAAAAGAAATGAATGAATGAATCGAAGAAACGAATGAATGAATCGAAATGAAAACATTTTCTTCTCAACTAAAATCGAAATACGAAAAAACACAGACCAATTAAATGAAAAAAGTCGACCGTTATTTTCAGAAAAAAATAAGTAGTACAAAAACACGATTATTATTTATTAGAATAGTCATCAAAATTCATATCTTAGTGGTAGAGGAAATCCCAAAAAAATACGCTAAGAATACAAGATAGAATTTTTATTAGTAAAATTAAAAAAAACCTGAGACATTTAGGTTTTGGGATCACTGCTTGGAACCATTCGTCTCCTCTAAAATTTGTAAGAATGATCAACTGATTGAGATGCTCTCTCGATGATGATGGACGTGTCTTACTAATTTTACCGGCCTTAAAGGAAGGTCTTTCACTTGGGATGAATGGCATTATCATAGACCGGTAGTGACGTTGCTAAGATCAAACGGAGTAGTTAAGATCGAAGATGAAAAAATCGAGTTTGGATCGAAACTCGAATTTCATACTCCAACTTTGACTATTAAAAGTCGATGTCGGTCAAAATTAAAATCCATTTTTCTATCACTAATCCAGTGCCCGTTCTTTTACCTTCCTGAGGTACTTCTTCCTCCCATCCTTCTTCATCTGCCCTGTGTAAATACTTGTCTATTGGTCTCCCTTTAGGGACCTTACCATCAATTTTTCCTTCTCATGTACCTGCCGTGTCTCTTGCGTGGAAAATTCTCCGTGTTCGTCTTCGGCGTTCGGTAAAGTTGGCCGTGAAAAGGTTTTTTTTTTAACCACGGATCAAATTTTCTCAACGGAGAAAAGTTGTGTAATAATACTAGGTTCTCGCAAACAAAATTTAAAAAAATCAAATGATGCTAACCACTGCCGTCTAAAGTTTAAAATTTTACAAAAAAATCAGGATAATATCATAACCGAATGGTTATGGAGACCAATTTGTTGCTAATACGGGATAATTAATAATATCATTACAATGGATGCATATTTATAGATTACTTTACTGAAAGTTGAAGTTCACCGGACGAAATCTATGGCTCAAGCAATGCCTATGGACGAGTTTCGAAGTAGTATGCATCGATCGCTCTACACAAAACATTTTTGCCGAAATTAGTAGCACATAGAGGTCGTGTGGCGTGATTTACATGGTAAGAATTATATTTTTGCTATCCTTCTGCGGTAAAATAGTATTTCATGATTTTATACTGTCAAAAATTTGTATCCACACACCTGAGATTGTTAAATTTCCCTCATCAAAGGTTTTTCAGGTCATTACGAATGAACTAAAGAGTCTAATCTAACCTATAAATTTTTTCTTCGTTAAGCCAACCCCGTCACATGTAACAGATCTTCGTGCATCTATTTTTCTTGGTTTCCATCGATACAAAACATGAATTTCCTTAATTTGCTAATGTTTATTTAAAGTCGATAAATTTATTTAATTTTTTTCTGAATAGTTCTGTGAAACTTAATGTACCCTTTATAAGGGTTATAAATAGCATCTACTCATTTTTTTCGTGAAGGCTTGTTGTTTTTTAATTGCTAGCAATCCACACGTGACTCCTCTCTCTAGGTAGAATGGATCACTTGTGTCGACAGGTTCTTCTCAAAGAACTCGGTCCCAAGCGACATGTAGCTAGCTAATTATCTCAATGGAGAAAAGAAAGCGTACACGTTACATTTCTTTCTTTAAGAGAAACAAACTTTAAACGGGAAATATTTGGCATCCAACGCCGAAAAGTTTTCAAAAGAAATCTCTCCGTATTCGCTACGAGATGAGGAAGACGATAAAAAAAACTTCTCGGGTCGAAAATTAGGGCACCTCTTTCCGAAACCTTCGAAGCAGACAAAAGGGTTCGGGAAATTGCCTGTCTCATTTATTAACCTTGCCTCGCAGGATGGTAATGTAAAGCGTATGTGTCAGAAAAATAAATATCCTTGAATCAGATGAGTATAATTATTATTATATTCTCTATTTATAGCTAAAACGATGTCGAATTTTCCATTTTTCCAGTTCGAGGCGATAAAGGTTTACCATTTTTTTAATGTGAAATTAGAAGCTTTTTGAAATTGAGATATAGATTTATTTCCCTGAGTTCAAGGATAATGTTTTATTCTTATTACGGATATCTTACTTATTAATTTTTCCTCGTATTTGTCACTATCATTGGTGATAGGCCCTTAAAATGCTAGCAAAATTGTCAGAGAATTAAAACTCGGTGTAATCAAAATAATTTCAGTGCTACAACATACAAATGAACAACTTTTTTATTTTAGGATTGTTGAATATTTGCCCTTAGACAAATTGAATTTTTTCTCACAATATTTTAGTTTTCGCATTATGTTTTCTTTGAAATCATGTATTTCTCACCAAATGAATTCGCTGTTTTTGTAACTCTACTACTCTTGCAGTAGTGATAACTTATATCATGAAATTTTTCCATAGTTTGCATTATCTGATGAGGGATTTATACGTCGAAATTCGATTAGGCAGATTAAATTAATGTGGAATGGCAAATTTATTGATTTTCCATGACAATCCTACGTAGAACTCATTATGTCGTGATCAAGTTCAAGGAAACTGATAATTATCCTAAAATGAGTGATCAAAAATAGCCATATTCTTTTTATCTTGCTGAAAACGATACTATTGTGTATGGTTACATCAGTGGCCTGTCAAATATTTGATCATTCAGCCCGGAAGGATATCAATTCGACTCTGCCTGACGGCTTCTGCGGGGCTCCATCTAGTGTTCCTATCCGTGCCAACAATCTACCTCCCTCAGAAGCTCAGGTGAAGTAGAGAAGCAAGATTTCCTCTCATTGAAGCTTTCCAGATGATCTTGTTTCGCCGAAAATTTCCCCTGCAGCTACCTTCAATACCCAAGGAAGTGTGGTAGAGAGAGAATCATTTGAAGGATAGAAAAAACTCAAGCGAGCAGCGTCTTGGAAGACTTTAATTCTTTATTATTTTTTTGGCGGTATGAGATCGCAGTTTGTGCGAATAGATAGTGAGGACCCACACCCGTTTTTTGGATTTCAGCCCGAGGGGGGACAGGGTGATGCGAAGGCTGAGGCCCAATCAACATTCCCTCGTGGCTACACGGATCGAAACAGATAGGTAGTTTTTTTTAACTTTCAATTTTTTTGTATTTCATTCAAGTTAAAGGTTTATGAGGACTAAGGGAAGTTACACTGATGAAAAGCATTATCATTATTATTATTTTTTATGATATTTTCACAGCATTTTTTCTGGTTTTAGGCGAAGTACGGGTTTCACAAAGCTCTCTCGTCTTTTTACTCTGTGCTGAAACATTTTCTGACAATCCGACATGTATTTAAAATTGCTGCTTTTTGTATTGTAATGAACAAGTTTTTCGGCAGTCCAATAGATTTAAAACCTTGATGGATTCAATGAGGCACTTCTCCTGTGGCAGAGATAATTATTGGTATTATGTGTACTTTATCTGATTTCCATAATCTCTGAATTTCATCTTTAAGTTCTTCATACTTTCCCATTTTGTTGACGTAGGCTGTCGTGATGCTATGCGAATTAGGTACGGCTTATTATTATTGTTATTATTATTATCTTTTTTTCCCTGAATTGTCTCCAGTTTTTACTTAGTTGTTTTAGTGTAAAGAGCACGGTTTCTCACCAAGGTAACACTTTTCTGTTTTATTGCGTTGAGAAATTTTCTCGTGATATTATAATTATCATCATTGTTATTATTAAACACAGTATTTTTGCTGGTTTTAGTCGAAGTAGGGGTAAGTAAGAATTTATGAATATAATTCACCAGGAAAATTTAAAATCGTTTATTATAAACAAATTTGTTTTGACGAGGGAGTGAGGGCGTCATTTTTATATGAAATATTCAGCTTATAATTCCATGAGAATCAGCTACGTATATTAAGACGATGATAGTTCATGCATTATTTCATCTTTTAGCATTGTCACAGTTATGTCCTTATTTTGCTGCGTTTATCTTCCGTGGAACAATTAAGATTTTTCGTAGAGATTGTTCAATTTCTTTCTTTCTATGCCATTTATTGTGTAATTCACTTGAAACTATGTTTTTTTCTTATGCCTGATGTCATTACCACTGCATCCACGAATCTTCAGCATCTCCAACAACCTTCGCTCTGGTTCTTCTCTAAAAATTGACTAAGTGTGTCCAAGGTTTCCTTTCCCTTCCATTCCTTAAGCTTTTTCTTTCTAGTTTTGTTTCACCGAATTCGTGATACACATTACATCCAACACGCCTCGTGCACTTGTATCACCGCATCGCTATGTTAATTATCGATTCGGGTTTAAGGTGAAGGTACCCTTAACTTTGGAATGGTTTGGTGAAAGCATCCTCCGAGCAATTCTTTGGCCATGAAATGAAATTAGGCCACCTTCATTGTTGAAAAAATTTCGAAGGACGCGCTAAAAACTGGAAGTTTGTATGCTTCAGGGGTGACTTTTTGAGGATGGGATGAATTTTGGGAAGAAGAACCTTCAGTCAGAAGTCAAGACGACCATTTCGCCGATCTCATAGTTGATCGCGTGTTCTTATTCACTCTTTCAACCGTAGAAACTAAAAGTTTATGTTTAAATAATTTTTAATTATTTATTGTTGTAGTTGGATAAAAAATGAGTAAAACTATATATATGATACGACCCTATGGAGCTTCGGCAGAAGTTTATACAAATGCTTAAAGTGCAGCGATCTACCTTTTTTAGCTGTAGTAATTTTCCGCACTTTTTAGTATGCTCAACAGGTTCCAATGTATTCACATGATTACTAAGAGCTGTTTCCTTATCAAAAGTTAGATATCAAGATATCTCCTTGATAAGGAGGCAGGCTTTGATAATGATTTGTATTCATTGAAACCGGTTTAGCATATTAATAAGTGGTGAAAATTACTTCAGCTGGTTGTATCATTACCATCGATAAATTTTTACAAAGTAAACTCGTCGGCATATCAAAGGTAAAAATTAAATACCACAATGTAGCGATCATAAAACATAATTACAAAAAAACTAATTTTGTATGTTCCACAATTTTTTTAATAGCCTGAGCCAGGTTTTGAAACTATGCACTATTTGCATCCTATCCATTCTCTAAGGAGAAAAAGAAAATTTGGCGAGCTATCTTTATCAAAACTGTATAAATAAGCTCGCAAAATTTTCACATTTGAGAATGACATAGTGTGCAGAGTTGAAATCAGGGTCAGGCTTTTAAAATAATTTTTGAACATACAATGTTAGTGTGCCTGTGATTATGTTTCATGTTAAACAGTTCCATCAAATATTTCCATCCACCCTTATGTTGGCTAGAGATCATAAGATTGGAGCACAAATAAAATAAATTCATTGAGCGCTGGTCTCGTAGTAATGCCGTACAGGGTAATACATCTTTCAAGAGAAATACAGTATCCCATAAACTTTTAGTTGTACTGCTACGAAATAAAAGTCAAGCATTATAAAAGAAAATATGCATCAGTTCTGTACTAAAAAAAGTTCAAAACCTAACCTTTTTGGTAGGTATGTATTCTTTTTGGTTTTAATTTTTCTCGCCTAAGATAATTTTCTATCCGGAAACATAGAACGATTTGCTGATTTTCACTTCACGTTAACCAATTGTTCGAGAAATAACATCGACTTTGGCAACTAACACATTAAAATTAGAGATAATTGGTGATGGAATGAATTTTTGTTGATACCAGTAAAAAAATTCAATTATGGTATATATACATTTCACATTCTACGTAGATTATAGCGTTCTCTTTCATAATTATGAATTAACATGGAAATTTTCCCGGACCCCCCTTAGTCCTGGGGTGTTTCCATAAGGGCCTCAAAGGGGGGAGGGCCCCCAAATAGCCGGTAAACCCCCCTCTCCCCATTTCAAAATCCAGGCTATGCTGCTGACGGTAAACAATTGTTCAACTAATGAAAACATTAAAATTAGAAATTATTTTTGATGGAATGTATTTTTTTGTAACCAGTAAAAAGTCAATAATGGCATATATACATTTCACATTCTTTTTAGATTATAACGTTCTCTTTTTTAATTATGTATCAACTCATTTTTTTGTCACATCCATATTTTCCTCCCAACATTTCAACCGGAGTCCAATTCACAACAGGCCCTTCAAATTGCTTATTACGACTGGACACTTGAACAGTCAAACCGGTCCCCGGGCTGTCTACGCATGTTGCAACATCCGGTCAATTAGCTCCATAGGAGGCTGTGAAACGCAATAAGAAATAAATGACTATCGCTCGTGATTAGAGACTTCCTGTGCCATTTATTTTATACATTTCCGTTGCTGGTGTCGCTCTCTCGTGATACCCGTCCGATTTACTTTCGAAACGACTTTTTCTCGCACTTCAAGGATTTAATGGCTAGTTTTTTTTTGTTTCTTATTTTCGCGTTTTTGTTACATTAAAAACTTATTGTTCCTTTGATGTGTTGTTCACGATTCTTCCGCATAGATAGCTCCGAGACGGGAATTTTTTCACCAAGTTGTTTTCATTGTAGATAGGAAATTTGTGGGGGAAAAATTACCTAATTATCAACGTGAAAAATTCTATTATATCTTTGTTAATGTGAAGTAAAACCGAATTTTTCAAATAAAGAAAACATATATCATTGAATAAAATTGCTATTGGCGTGGCATAATAGAAGTCAGATTATTATTTGACTTTGCAATGGAAGATGAGCTCTATCCTTTATATATTTTTAATTTGGTTAGCAGCTGACATACCATTTCACTCCAAAGGGTGAAAACAAAGAGCTGCATGAAGTCCATGCACGTTCAGAAGTACCAAAAAAATGCTTGACCCGCTTGGCATGAGCTGGTGACGTAATCAACTTGTATGCGTGACGGTTATGGCTGTAGGTAGCGAATAGCTTGAGAAGTATGCGTCGCGTCGTAGAGAAAATCAGAAAGATAGGGATCGTTATATTGCTCAAAATCTAACACAATTGACAGTTAAAATTTGGTTTACGAGCGCATTGATAGGACAGATTTATTACGCTTTTCAAGGTATTTCAAGCGTGCTGACAATTAGATTATATTTTTACTTCTGCTGCTCCATTTCCTTTTAGTGCTATCTTAATTAATTTTTTCTCTATTTTCGTTGCGTGATTCCCGTAGAATACATTTTTCGCTTCTTTGGTGTACCCCTCATGAAATCAATTGAGCTCACGGATATCTCTGAAGGGTTATAAAGTCAAATTGTAGCCGTAAAATCTCCGTACGTAAATTTTTATTAGCCCCACTAATTTCGATGATTTGGATTGAGTTTTAAGGTAGCCGTGGAGACGCACTGTAAAATGGAGAATGGCTTCAGGCTGTGATATTTGCGTAATTCACCAGCAGTTTTGAAACAGTTTATGAATCACCTCTGGTTTCATCAGGAACTTGATTTAGTATGCCTTGGATCTTATTCGAGCAAATAACAAGCGCATTTGGAATGTTTTCGCCGTGTTTTCTATCTTTCCTCAGCTGCGTACAACCTCGTTAGGTACATCCCGCTCCGTGCTTTATGCAAATTGGGTGTAGAACGCAGAAGCAACTCCGTTTGATTCTGCGTTCTCAGAAACAACTTTTGTGAACGCGATAAATTTGGGTGATATTTAAATTTAATTTCCAGCTCTTTATTTGTTATTTACATAAAAATTCGTTAAACATTCCATTCAACACTAGCCTCCAGGGTATTCTCTCTTTAAAATTGATCGTATTTTGTATCCTGTCTTCAGATTTCCATAATTTATATTTCAGAGAATAAAATTAATGAATCCAGTAATCTCAATTGAAGTTGAGTCAATTAGAACACTTCCAGAAAAATATTTACCTATCCAATCACTGAATCTGGAGTAAGCCAACGTGTTTCCTACCACTGAAGATGAAATGTCTTTCTCGCCATTCAAGTGATCTACTCTCCTCTGAATAAATACTTTGGTTCTTAGGGTTTTCGTAGTGTGGTGATGATGATAACCTTACTGACCTTTGCACGCCTTGAAATGTTTAACCATTAAAAATTGTCAGGCCTGATTATTTTGAATGTATCTGGACCTTTTCAATTATTCATTACCTTTTATACTTTTCCTATAGTACTCAGTGGGCGTTATGTTTAAAAAAATGCCTCTGAAGCAATATGCACCCTGGTATTTTGTGTTTTCCATAGTGTGTTTTAAAATACATGATGTTTATTTTTTGTGATGATTAGGATTAAAGATATAGTTGCTATATTTTATGTAAGTACATTAGTTAACAAATTTTCAGCCTGCTTTTTAATCTAATTTATCGATTTATATGGTAAATACTATTATACTTTAAATACTAATATGGTAACTAACGCCTTGCATTCTTTCTTTCTAGGTAAGTGTTTCATCATTGCCTGGTCGTTGCTGTTTTGCGTGATCGGGAATAATAAGTTTGTTAAGGGTACGGATAATGTAAGGAAATTTGTTGACATCGACAGGTAAGGGAAAAAATTGCACTTTTTTTAAATCTGATATATTTGGTATTGGTATATCGAAAGAAAAAAACATACCTATTACTTGAGGAACTGAAATCTCTTCCTGTTTCATTCTCCGAATTATTTTTCTCGTGGAATTAATGTTAGTAAGATTAGCTAAAAGCATAGTAAAACTCGCTTATAACGATCCCGAATGGGACGCCATCCCGCCGATAAAGAGGTGAGTTCGCGGGCCCTTCGACTTTCCAATGATCGCCAATGTTAATTTCCCCACGTGCAACGAGTACGGATGATACTAAATCCCGGTTATTACGAACTATTCTTTAGTCCCTTGGGGAACTATTTCCTCTTTTATAAATAAATTAAGGCTATCTTGGCCACTTAATCATTCCTTACTTTATCATTAGTCGTTCTTACTTGTGGTTATCACCGCACAGTTCTGCTGTTGAACTTAAAATACTTCCCTTTAAAGCCGTTTGGGGCATTAGTTTAATGTTACGAACCTGTTGCTTAAATATAGGCGATTTACGGAATATTAGCCGGCAATCCTGGGGTGTATTGGGCAAAATCCTCTAATATGAATATAATGAAATCCCATTCGTAATAAAATAGAGCGATGGTCCCCTGAAATTCGTTAATAGCGAGTTTTACTGTATTTCATTTTAAAACGAATCGTTAGCATATTGATAAAGTAGGTGCAATTGTACATAAAGGGTCCTTTCCAGGTCATATCACGTACTCTTACCCCTCTTAGTAATTGGAAAAAGCATTGAAATAATTTTTATTCGAAATAAGTCAAATAATAGAAATCGAAGAAATAGTCAAATAATGTCTAGCTCATTGCCGCCATGCTATATCTTCTTCAAATATCGGGTCTAGCCTTGGGGGACACCGCCCACAAAAATCTTCAAATTTCAAGAGAAAGAAATGACACCACTAACCCTGAATATGTGATATCACACACCTTCTGCATAGTCTGGGGTGAGCTCTACTTTCATCTCAAAGAGAAGGACGCATCACTGAGTTCCTTCATTAGTCATGCTAATGCCACTAAGGCAGCCCACTCAAGAGTTGATTCATTCTCGATTTCACACCATCACCACTTGTGTTTGTTATTTGTGTGTAAAATAATCAGTCTTCACGGTCCTTGCGAATAAAGAAAATCAACCTGGCGCGATGGGTTGCGTAACGAGATGATTTAGGTGTGAGATCATTTGGAACGGGAAAAATCATCATCTCCTTGAAGCATTTAATGGGAAATTAGGGTGCGGAATAAAGCGCGCCCGGTGACGAAATTTTGGAACTCCCCATTGTGCGGTGGAAGGAAAAGGAAAGGTTAGCCGCGAAGTCCGTGAAATCTGTCGACGGAAGGTCAAACAAGTGCGAAGCGGGGAAGGGCGGACTTTGAATCTGAATCTTGCCGAAAGGGTGACCTCGAGATTGCCGACGAGGTCAGCATAGGGTGGCCCCAGGTCCCTTGGGTCGCCCTCTCGGCTATTTCTCACTGCCACGCCGATCGAAAGGGAGTTTTAAACGTTTGTAAGATGTAAAAATTACGAGAGCAAAGCAACTTCCCAATCAATGTAAAACCACGAGGGGAAACATGGTGAAAAACTTAGGGGTCATTATGAGCAATACGCCAACGTGGAACGGACATGAATCCACTATTTCTAACAAGGTACATAAAACATTGGCACAGATCAAACAATTCAAACGCCTAATCCCAATACAACACGACGTACGTAAATAGTACGACAAAAATTGGCAAATACCTTGCTGGTTCCACATATGGACTATTGTTTCCTTGTTTTTTCCAACCTAACTGGTGAATTATATCAGAAGTTACAACCATTGTTAAATTCTGTGATTAGATATATATGATATAAATATCCAGTAGCAAGTCACTCCTTACTACAAAAGTTGAAGTGGTTGAAACCCCAGCAGAAAACTAAATTCCTGCTATGTTTTTGTATGTAAAATATTGTCATCGATAAAACCTGATTACCTTTATAAAATGATTACATATCACCAGAGTGAAACTTGCCGAATAGTAAGAGCTAGAAGATGATTTAAATTTCCAAATTACCGAACAACGGTGTACTAATTGTCAACTTTAAACTCTGCCATAAGGATATGGAATGAAATACCGGACAAGTTTTTCAACTGTAACACTGTAAATCAATTAAAAATGAAAATGTTTGCTTATTTACTTGAAAAATATAATTGTAGTTAAAATACTGTAATACTATATATCATTAATACTGTAAAATTATTTTCACTTTTGCTTTGTTGCTCACTGCTGAGACATTTGTAAAATGTGATATGTTCCATAGTACAAGGTCCTAGAACCATAAATTTATAATTATTACTAAAAAAAACCAGCGCTGAGGGAAAAAATTAGTGAGGTTAGTTCAAAAAGTAATGCAACACGTTTTTTACGGCCAATTATGGTTGAAAAAACTTGCAATTTCTTATGGGACATTATCAAACATTCCCTCTTTTTAAGCATTGACTTCCGATCGGTGACCGCGCTGTACGGAGGTGTTAGACTGAAGAATTTAACGGAGGAGCCAATGGGACTGCATAGGGGAGGCCCAATACCATTCCATAAAAGGCTGATTTCTGTTGTCACTTCGGTCGTATTTTAACCTATTTTCAAAAATGTCTGCGGCACGGTTTTGAGTGCAATGCGTTCCACATTTTTCCAATATTTTGCATTATAATGAATGTCATTGCGAGTAATAGCATTGAAAAGTAATGAATTATATAGAACACATTATCTTGTGTAAGTAAATTTCTCTTAATATCCCTAATTATACCTTATTTTGATTTGAAACTCGGATCACTTTGTCTCTCAGCGACGTGAGTGGCGACTTTTGTAAACCCATTTAAATGCGCCTTTGTTGACAGCACATTTAAAAGTAGGCTTTGGGATCCAATTTTGTAATAATCGTAAGAAAGAGTTACAAATTACGAGGACAATTCAGAAAGTAACCGCCGAATCGCTGTAAAAAAAACAAACCATCACAGAAGGAAAAATTATTTTCATAGCAAAAGGTACAACTCTCCTCTATTTTTAAAAGTAGTTCATCCCATTATTCAAGCATTTGCCGTATCGATTAACCAATTTACCAATTCCTTGTGCAAAAAATTGATTGTTTGAGGCGTAACTTGGTGAAAGCGATTCATAATTAAATTAAAAAGAAGAACTTTGTGCTTTCACATTAATATTTATTCACGACCATGGTTTCAACGTTAGGGAGGGATGTCCCTACCCCTCCTAGCCTGGTATAAAAGGATGTGATGGACTTCTGTAGAGTTCACCTGATGATGACGTCTAACGTTGAAACCATGGTCGTGAATAAATATTAATGTGAAAGCACAAAGTTCTTCTTTTTAATTTAATTCCTTATGCGTAAAATACGGCCATACATAAGCCAGTATGTCACAGCTTTAAGTTCCTCATCGTCAGCATAATGTATTCTCCCGAGCCAAATCTTCATTGCAGTGACCAGATTGCAATGATCAGAAGGAGCCAAGTCCAGGATCACAGGATTGCTGCAAGAAGAGGAGAGGTTTTGCATTAATTCTATTGGGATGTGTTTCAACATCCACCCTATAGCTCGAACTTGGCTGCTTCTGATTAGATTAGATCTTTGCTAGTTTTTTTTTACTGCGACTCGGATACATTCCTAATTACCGTCGTATATTCCATTTTAAGGAAGATTTGATAAGTTCACAGGGAAATACCTACGGTTAACAGAAATTTATGGAGGTTATAAAGAAAAATAAAGGTACAAAATCATGTTTAATCCGATTCTTATTTTTGGTCAATACTTCCCCTACACTTCAACCGACTGTGGTACCATTTTCGGTAACTAATTTAATTTGAATCTTTTATACTTCTGATTTGAAATTTACTCAAAAATCAGTTCAGTGACTTGCCTCAACATTTATTTTTACCACGGTTCTTTTTGCCTTGAACTTTTGTGAAAGTAACACTTATTTTAAAGAAGATTAACAATTTTGAGTGGTTACGGAAGTGTTGCAGGAAAAACCTACGTAAATATTCAACTTTTCAAGTTCTATTAATGATAAAATATAATAGTAAAGTTAAGGATCATCACAGGACTGATTTTTGAGTAATTTGTAAATAAGAAGCCGTAAAACAATTCACATGAATTTCGTTGGAAGAAAATGATAAAACGTTCGGCTCAAGCGGTGGGAAAAGGTGTTGAATAAAAAATTTAAGGATCAAATGAAACATTTTTGTACCATTGTTTTTCTTAATGACCTTGATGAATTGTATACCTTTATCACGCATCTAGTGCTATAAGTGTAAAAAATATTAAACAAGAAAAAAAATCGCGTCGTGCTTCTTTTCTTCTGGCATTCTGACTTCTCCTTCTAAAATGTTCTCTCTTCAACCCTTTGGCAATTAGGAGACCCAGCCAACTGCGACCTCAGCCCGATAGAATTGTATGCTGGCAACGAAGGCCAAATAATTCCGCTTAAGGTCGGTGTTAGGAACCTACAGGAAAAGCGTGGGTATTTTTTTGTTCCTTGTTAGAGAATTTTTCTCGAATGAAAAAGGCACGTTGAAAGAATTCGCTGTATTTCTCTGACATTCACTCCGGGTGGTCGCTACACGTACAATGACGACATTCGGCACAAATGCTTGGAAACCTCGGATTCTGAAAGTGCGGATGCTCTTGAAAAGATTTTTTTTTTAGCTAATGGCTCCCCAAAGAAAGAGCCGCCTGATAAAAAACCTCAGCCCACGCCAAAATATCGAAGGTAGATCTTTTTGTAGGTACAACTTTAAACTCTCGGGAAACATCAAACTGATTCCTTGTTGAGGAAAACCTAGAATGAGTGGCCTCAAAAGTTTTCAAAATGCCCCTCAACCTGCGTGAAGAAAATCGGTTATAAGGGGTGAACAGCTGAATATTTGAAAAAATTGTAATTAAGTCGCAAAAAATTTTTAATGTAAAAGTTTTATGTTCATTAAAAAATTTCTTTTAGCTGAGAGTTTTGAAATTAATCCGATTGCATTGACATGAGTATCGTTTGAGTGAAGTATGTTCTCGGGACAGATCTTGATAATGACGTGTAACCGTTGAAACCAATTGATGGAATAAAATAGTGTGGAAAATAATTACAGCTTTTTGTATCTTATTACAATGAATTTCCACGAAGTGAACACGTCAAATATCGATCTGAAAAAGGAAAAGTGTGGTTATCAATACATTAGGGTGAAATTCTACCAAAAGAGAGACCTGGTTACTGCGAGACACTTAAACATTGAAGTAAAGACACAATTTAAGAACCTACCCTTGGAGTTTGCTAACATATCAAAGTGAGGCATAACAAAGACAGAAGCGGAGAAAGCAATAATAGAGGCGTTCGAAATGTGATGCTACATAAGAATGATGAGGATCAAACGGATCGACCGAATTAGTAACGAGGAAATCCAAAGAAAAATAGGTAGGAGAGAAGAGAAGTCTCATGAAAACCTTAACAAGAAGATGGAACAACTTTATACGCCTCATCTTGTGACACAATGGCCTGATGAAGACAATCGTCGATGGACAAGTGGATGGCAAGAACGGAAAATAAAGACGTAGAACAAAATATATGGAACAGGTAGAGAAGGATCTGAAGGAGAAAAAATACGTAGGTGAGATAAGATTAGCTGATAGGAGAATTGAGTGGAGAGCTGCGTCAAACCAATCTAAGAATTGATCACCAGTGATGGTTATAATGATGATGATGAGGGTGAAACTGATCCCAGACTAAGCCTTCTCACTCACTCAGCGTATCAAGCGGAAGATGAGGGTACAGAGCTCACCACGGATTAATGCGTAGGTGTTCGAATATCGCACATCCAGAGAAGGGAGCCATAAACCTTTCCTTGTCCATCTCGCACTTCGAGGTTTTTTATTTGGGAGGTGTGAGAAGGCTAAGATATATGCAATTACTAATGTATAAAATTCTTTTCTTTTGTTAGTCCCTTCTAGTTTTCTTTTGGAGACTGAACGTGTGGTCAATCACCATTTCCACCTGTGCATCTGTCGTTATACATCTACATATTACCCCGCCAGTCACTTCAAGCGGCGTATGGCGGGGAATGTTAGAACACCAGAAGTTAACAAGTAAAAAGGATATGCTCTAACGAAATTACGCCAAGCATATATTAAAAAATCCTTTATTTTTTGGGGGAAAAACGAATACTCATCCCTATCCGTTTAGCATAACATATCTCTAAGTTCATCGTTTTTGTCGGATCTGAAAATACATTGGGGTTCTGGTATGATGTTCTCTGTATCGATCTTAAAGATAACTATTCTCAATTACTCAACCAGTCTATGTCTAGCACACTCGTCTGAGGTACCATAGAGATTCAAGAGCCATCTCACGGTTATATTAAAAGTTAGGGGGCCAAAGGAAATCACAAAGAAAATAGTATGAAGCCGCACATGATAAAAGTCGATATTTTATTGCCCATCTCTCGCTCCTTCTATTACGTCCACTGTTTTTTTTACCACTGCCCCCATTCGGTTCACGATCCTTCTCCCCGCTTTGCCCTTTACTCCTCTTACGACCTCTTTTTTTATGAGAAACCTTTTTTATGAAAAACGAAAATCTCCCCGTCCCTCATTTTATTTGGTCACTAGCAGGCCACCCAGTGTTGCTCGGGAAGGATAGTACCTAGAGAACTGGGAAACTTGGAACTTGGATAGTGATCAGATAGTAACTTAATATTTTCTCTTTGAGCTTGTCAATATGCGTGCCTACCCTTCAGGATGTACAACCGCAGAAGTATTATGATGTAACGTAACCAACGCTAATCAAAAAACGAAGACAAGAACGCAACTGAAAGCAGTACTGCGAGGTTTGGGAGCATAAGATGCACATATATACTAACTTGGTTGTAATACGTGCAGCCGTATGGAAACACATAGCGGACAAACAAACAAACATCCTTCTGGATGATGTCTCCATGTTTCTGGGCTTCACCGCGTGGATTTTTCTTTATGACGACAGTTTCTCCGGTATTCCAACCGGCGTCTTCAGGTCGACCTGACGACGCCGGTTGGAATACCGGAGAAACTGTCGTCATAAAGAAAAATCCACGCGGTGAAGCCCAGAGACATGGAGGCATCATCTAGACAACGCCGCGGAAAACTACGCATCAAAAACATCCTTCTGTATACTAGCAAGCCACTCGGCGTTGCTCGGGAAGGATAGTACCCAGAGAAGTGGGAAACTTGGAATTCAAGGTCACATGGCAGGATGTTTAGGTAAAGAAACAATGCAGGTATGATAATGGCATACATATGTAACAGCAAACAATGGAACAAACCATTTCCATTTACCGCGCACGGCAACAGGTTACAACCCGCTCCACAACATTGATCATGATGTGTGTCCGTACGTGTGCAGACCAATAACGTCGGGTGAACGCATACCCCCGCAAAGGGGATTGCAATGAGTGGATTAATAGTGAAGTGAATACCTTGAGTAATATTTTAAGCGTGAGCGTATCAAGAGGTGTGCCTGCTCGGCAGGATAACCGAACGCAGAAATTGCATGACGTGACGCAACAAATGGTTATGAGAAAACGACGCAAAGTACGTAACGGACACAGCCAGAAGTAGCACTATGGGCTTTTGGAGCATGAGCACCTGTGTACTAATTTTGGTTGCAATACGTACAGCCGTATGGAAGTGCATAGCGGACAGACAAACTGACATCCTCTTTTACATAAATACATAGATAATCTCCTCCCTCTGTAAACAGTTCCCCCTTTCTTCCGTGTGGTACTGCTCTTTAATCTCGTCCCTCCCAACCCAAATCTCCCCTTCCTTCCGTGTCCTCTGCTTTTTTCCTCTCGCGATCTATACGAACACACGCTCACAGGCTTTACTTTCCACGTGCCTTGGGGGTGTATCTACGTTGTGAAGCGTTGGGAGCGGAGGACATATCATTTTCCCCGGCTGAATCTTATCGCATTCATTTCAACTCTACTTCTAGATCTGCATATAAATGTACACTTTGCCATGCAAGTCACCTCTATGGTTATTTGGTTGAGATGTTAGGTCACCAGCCGTAAATAATTAGATTAAAAGTTAAAGAAAGTGTCTCCAATGAAAGAAAACCCTACTGTGGTAAATTTGGTGGTTTCTGATGATACATTGTGGAATTTGCTGATCATTTTGGCAGAAAAATATTCAAAGTTTGTTTTTCCATAGATTTTTATAAACACACGGCAATGGTTTCGACGGTTAACGTTACATTAAGAAAATGGCGTAAACAGTCAGCGTAAAGATGTACAAGTAAATTGTTTTTGCTCTCAGAAGACGTATGTCCTGGAGCAATAAATATCTTTCTTTATCTATATCTAAATTATTTATTATCTTTATATAAATCTAAATTTAAACCATCGAAAGTGTGGTCGTGTTTTAATAAAAATCCTGTAGAAAAACAAAGTTGAAATCTTATTCAACTAAAAAAAACCTTCTATGGTAGTTTACGAGTGTATTACTTCCTCGTCAGGGACTATCACAGCACAACCACTAGTGGCAAATCACTTACTTTAGGATATTATCTTTGGCTCGGTGAATATTTTTTCATTTATGGCGATAAAAGTTATTCCATTTTTACAGCACGTCATAAGCACTTTTTTTAACGCAACACAAATGCACAAAAACGGTTTTATTTACGTCAAAAGAAATCTTTCAAAATGCAAACTTGCATGCAAAATCATAACTTTTTTATGAGTGAGAATAACGTGCGTTGTTCACTGCGGGAGGTATATGGACCAATTATTTCATGAATAAAGCCTTTTAAGTGTAATTTTTGAAGCTTGGCCGTTGTTCAACGGAAATATTTATCCAGGCGTATCTGCTTATATGGTTTCAAAGTAGAAAACTGTGGTTGAAATCCTATGGAAGTCAGACTTTCTGTTTGAAACCATAAAATTATTTATAGGTTCACGTCGAAAGACGTCTTCGGTGACGACTTCAATTCTTGTTGTTGATCGCTTGTATGTGGCTCCCTCCGGGATGGGAAAGAAAAGACGCAGGAGGAAGGGAATGGTGCTTGATTTTGATGGCGGTGTCGCTCTTTTTTTTCTTCATGTCTCACACACACAACCCCACCAATAAACACAAAGCTTTATTACAATCTTTGGCAAGGGGGTTGAAATCCTTTGAGTAAAAATAAGTGAGCCCCCTTCCTTATGCCAGCAAAAAGTCAAAATGTATACCGCAGGCCTTCGATGGGAAGGGTATGACTTAGTACGAGGTTAGTACCATGATAATATATTCAACCATCGTTCGAGTTGAATCACTGAGTGAAAGAAGATAAAAGAGGCTTTAAATCCATTTTTAAAGCCATTTTTCTCTCTTTTTTCTTGTTGTCCAAACCTTATCCATCGCCCTCTATTTTCTTTTAAATATCCATATTTCATTAGGTAGAGCCATTGTTAGACATTTGAAATAATTATTCACCCATTTTTTCCTACCTGCCATTAAAATGTAAAAGGAAATGGGGAAAAACTTCAGCAGGTAGACCAATTCCACTATTTGGGCAGCGTATTAGAGGAAAACAAATATAGTAGTGAGAATATGATAAAATCATTACGTTTGCAATGGACGTGTTCACGAAAAAGGAAGGAGCGTATGAGAGGGTCGTTATGTAGTATAAAGAAAAGGTTAGTGAAGATTTTGATCTGGAGAGTAGCTCTTTACGGTGCGGAAACGTGGGCACTAAGGAAGGAGAACGAGAGAAGACTGGAGGCATTCGAGATGTGGGTGTGGCGAAGAATGGGGAGGGTAAAATGGACTGATAGTAGGAGGGACGACAAAGTGCTTGACATGGTGGGTGAGGAGAGGCAACTTTTAGATGAGATACGGAGGAGACAGAAGAAGGATGGATGGAGCGAGTACTAAGCGGGGAGAGGATGTTGAAAAAAGGTGTTAGATGGTAGAATGCTAGATAAACGAGGGAGAGGAAGGAAAAGAATAGGATTTTTAGATAGCATGAAAGGGAGTGGGTCTTATAGTGAATAGAAAAGGGAAGTGCTTGGAGGAAAGGGAGGCTCCCATAATGCTTCTTCAGTATTCCATGGAAACCTACCTTAATGGGTAGAATAGTATAATAATTGAAATGTCTTAGTAACAACTGTTGTCATTGAAACATAGGCTTTCGCAGTGAGATTCATTGTTATCAAACTCTTGTCCTAATATCGGAAAATATTAAGCTAAGGGGGCTTAAAGCAAAACTCCTGTATTCCTGGCTCCATTCTTACCATGACAGACCTAGGAGAAATTCAACTCTGTTTACGCTATATTTTGTTAAAAATGGAAAAAAATCACTCTAGGTATTGAATGCGAGTGGTCAAAACTTGTTCAAATAGTAGCCGTCACCTTACGTGTGTATTTTAAAATGTTTTCAAAAACAGGCTGACGCCTTTCAGAGCTAGATAGGGTATAGAAGATGTATTAGGAATAAATGTGGTTCAGTTGTGAATAATTGGAAAAATAATGGTCGAATTTTAAGTAGCGTTGAATCTTAAAATAGCTCATTTTCTATGAAACTCTAAATTTAGATGTGTAAGTTTTGGACACTTTTCGTCCTCAATTTTCATCATCAGTAAATTGTGCTAATTTAGCTTTGGATTAATTTTTGATATAACTATTATATATTGCTATCGATATATTTTCGTTTTTACAATATGAGCTTTAACGTTACAGATTTTTTAGCAATGATTCTTTTTAACTTGATTATCTGTTCAATTTATTACACTTTTATTAAATCTTTAACTCTTCACAAATATGCATCATAACCTATGTATCCATCTTCTTGTACATGCATAAATGGCTTTGTTTGATAGCTAATTATTATTCAAAATAATAGTGATTTGGGTGATTAAAGTGATATCGTTTTTTCTACACAAACTTCAACGTTTCAGACGCTTTAATTATGATTCTTTGTAACTGGATTTTCTATTCAATTTATTCCATTCAGCTTATTAAAACAACTTGTCTGTTTCCACACTATTTTATTTTTACCGACCATGGTTTCGGCAGCTTGTGCCATTGTCAAGGTCTGGCACAAGCTGCCGAAACCATGGTCGGTAAAAATAAAATAGTGTGGAAACACACAAGTTGTTTAAATAAGCTGAATATAAAATATTTCCACCGCATCACGCCGGGCACTGTATCTTTTATTCAATTTATTCCACTTTTAATGGTATCGTATTTTTACATATAAAACAATAAAATATCATTCATTTCTCATTTAACAAATTTTAAAATTATTTTATTTTCCTGTTTTGAGTGCCTTTTCGACGTCGTGGATAAAGACAGACGTAGATTCCGTATGCTCTCTTTGGAAGCTCTAAAGTGATTCTCGTAAACTCCGCTCTCCCTGTGTAGGTTTGCTTGAAATATTTGTCATCCTTTTGTCCGCACACCGTCGAACCTTAGCTTGCGCCCCTTTCAGCTGATTCTTCCTCCGTTGCTGAGGCATTCATGACCGGCGAAGGGAAAATCCTTCGCCCTTCAAACCCTTTCTCGTTCTCCGGAATCTCGGTTCCTTCGAGGAATGTAGCGGAAACCCTCCCCTCACGCACTTAAGGGCGGATGTCCCTATATCATGCGCATCGCTCCGGACCACGGAAAAGCTATCCTCTTCCAGAGCCCGTTCTCTTGCCTCGCAAACCTTTTCTCTATCTCCGCGTTTCTTCGTTCCGTCCTCGCCCTATTCTTCTTTTCCAAAAGGTCACTTCTATCAATCTTTGGGAAATGATATTATGCAATTTTTAGTAGTAATAAGCTACCTTCCCTTTCCCATAAGCATTCTACGATGGTTACTTTAAGTAATATGATATTAATAAATTCCAATAGTAACATTATCATAACTCAACAATCCTAAGATTGGTTTGAAAATGCTCTTCACATCAATACCTATCTAAGAAAATCAGTAATTTTGAAATACTAGAAAGCGATAATATATATACTTATACAATTTAAATAGGAAGAATTTTATTTTACAAGAAAATGCACAAGAATTTATTTACTTGTAGTACTATGATTATTAATGAATTTTTTGTACAAGAAATTATGTACTTGTAAAAAGAACTCGAAGGAATTTTATTTTACAATAAGTTGTTCAAGAATTTAGATGTCTGTACAATTATGCGCCCCCTCTTTTACTTCCCAAACCTTTTCTCTGCCTCCGTGCATCTCCGTTCCACCCTCGGCCTATTCTTCTTTTCCCAAAGGTTCGTTCTACTAATCTTCGGGTAATACTGTTCTTTCATTTATAGTAATAATAGATTGATATCCCGTTCGCAAGAGCATTCTAAGATGATTATTTTAGGGACTGTGACTTAATTGCATTCCAATTGTAATGTTATCTTAAGCCAACAATCCTAAAATTAGCTTGACGCCGCTCTCCATTCTGCTGTCCTGTCCGCTAGCTATTTCATACTGACGTAGTTCTTCTCTTTTACATTCTTTATAACCTATTCTATGTAACTCATTCGCGGCCGTCCCTTGGATTTCTTCTCGCCTACCTGTCCTTCAACGATTGCCTTTATCAGACCATCACGCCTCAAGTTGTCTCATTTTCTTCTTTGGTCTTTTAGAAGACTTTTCTTTCCTCTCTTTCTTCTTAGCACTATCTCATTACTTACTTTGTCGATCTATTTTATTTTCATCATTCTTCGGAAGCATAGCATTCCGAATGGTTCAATTTTTGACATCTCCACTGTTGAAATCTCAAAATTCGGCTGCAACTTTGCGAAAATTTATGATGAATGCCAATAAACACACTTTTGAAATTTTGATTGAATTTATTAATTTTTTGAAAGGTACTCGAGAATGACGCCTTAGCATCTAAACGCGTCGTACCAGCAAATAAATTCAGTGAAAATTTACAAAAAGTGCTTATTTTCATTCATGTAAATACTATTGTTTACTTCAAATCTTATTGAAATATTCGAAGATACGAATTCTCCATCTCAAATTTGTAGTGCTGACTTCACACCCTGTATGCCCAATATCAAATCCTACATAGAGATTTCTTACGTGTTGGTTTAATTGAGCGTAGCGGGGGCGGCATTTCAGATACAATGGATGCGTTTGTAAGTCGTGGTTCCCTTGGCGACGTTTAGAGCAGACAAATGCCGAGCCTGGGTTTCTCTCACTGCTTCTGCAACCTACCCTCAAGGTGCAGATGACCCAAGCATTCGGTTTGTCGGTTTGGATATGTCTTGGCGATAATAACTTCGTTTTATTAACTTATACAAAATCTATGCTTAGAACCATACTCCTCCATGACTTATTTCCTCCATATGGGGTCGAATTTTCTTTTTTACTTCGTATATTCGTATTTTAACAATTTTGCAAAGATTTTGACCACCTTTTTGTCTTTATTGATAGTTAATTTTAAGGGGATTCACATAACTTACTTTCATCTTTACAGAAAATTGTAATATATTTTTTTTACATTCTAAAATGCTCATTTATTGTTATCGCGCCGTACTTATTAGCACTCCACCTCCATTTTAACCGATTAAAAATTAAACTCTTAGTTATAAAACAACAAAATGTACCAGTAAGCAGTGAGCTACAATACAATCGTACTACTCCTGGGATAAATATTTCATAAACCCAGTGCTTAATACTGGAAATGTGTAGAACTTGTTCCTGATAAATTAACTCCAAGGGTTCCTTGTAACCCTTGAAATCATTAAATGTCTCTTGAATTGATAAAATCAGCTCTTGCTTTTTAATATCGTTAGAGAGAGGTTGTTTGAGCATTAAAAACTTGCTGGTGTAGCGTATTTTTGTCGCAATATATATTTACTTTGAATTATTTTTATCATAGTTGAGTTATTAACTGCTAACTTTTTAATATATTTTCTTTAGGAAGCATCAAAATGTAAATATAATATTTTTTTAATGTTTAAATTTAAAAACTAGCTAACAAAAAATCATATATTTGTACGATTTAACTCCTGCGATTTGTATAGTACAAGCTCCTATCTACTTGTTTTCTTCACTTCCTCTACACTGGATAGATAAATCGCACAACATCTTGACCTACATTTCACTCGCCTCCGTGCTTTCGAAGTACACCCCTGCGAAATTTATGATAGGGATGCATAACATGATGCGATCAGGGATATATTCCTGACAATATCCTTCTAAGGTGGAATCGTGGGCGTAGAGGGTGGTATAGGAGGTGAATATTTTGTGGGCAAGAGAAGGATTTTATCCCTTCCTATATATCCCTCCTTCGAGAACCCGTCAACTTCCCCCACCTTCGGATGGCCCGAGGGAGATATAGGGACTCCATATCAGGGCAGAGGGAGGTTATGGGCCTAAGGAAGGTAGCGGGGAGGGGATGGTTAAGTGAAGCGTGTGTCCGGGTATCCGTTCGATAGAAGCCACCGCCGGTGTTGTGTGTTTATTTTTGGACACCAGCGTCGTCGTATCGTTGACCAGGAGAACACCCCCACTTTTACCCTCCCACCACCCCTCTTCTTTGTGGCCGCGCACTTGTAGTCAGATGCGAGAACCTTAAAAAAAATCTCATAAATCTTGGCCTATAAGTAGCACGGTGATATTTTTACCAATAAATCTTTTATCTGTACTTCACCATACACCGTTTTCCTTCGTTTTCGTGCGGGAACATAGAAACAGAATAGAGTTATATCTATAAGTAAAGTGGCATGAATATATTTTACTACTTCATTCCATTTCTTTGCCTTACTTTGCCCCCATTTCTTCAGCTTTTGAGCATGTAGGTAAAAATAAAAAATAAAATACCTCTTGAATTTGGTATCTTATATATTGGCAATGAATATTTTTTGCTTGCTTCACTATGCCTTATTTTACTATGTGTTTTTAGCAATAAATTAAAATTTAAACAGTAAGTTAATAAATCGAGGCTATGTAGAATTTTGATTTTTAAATGATTAATCTTATATCTGTGCTTCACCATGAATCGTTTTCCTTCGCTTTCGTGCAGGAATATAGTAACAGAAAAAATTTATAACTCTTAAGTAAAGTATAATTAATATATTTTACACCATTCTTTTACGCTATTTGCCATATTACATTCTATTTCTGTGCCTCACTTTTCCTCCATTTCTTATGCTTTTGTGGAAGTACGTAGGTACAGAACGAAATAATAGTTCAGATTTTAGTATCATGTTTTGGCAATATATATTTTTTCTGACCTTCACTAAGCCTCATTTTAATGCTTTTGAGCAAGATATTGAAAATATAATCAGTAATTAAATAATAAAATTTTGATATTTTTACCAATAAATCCTTTACCTGTACTTGGCCATGCATCGTTTTCTTTCGCTTTTGTGCAAGAATAAAATCATATTAAATATAAGGTTATATATAGAGTGAAGTAATATGTATATATTTTACATCCTTTCCATCCATTCGCGTCCTTTTGAATGTTGCATCGGTAAATTGCTTGCATAAAAAGGATTTAAATCGTACGGGTCACGTAGGTCCTGCCGAGTGATACTCGTATAGTATGAAGTATGCGTCATGCCTACCTAGGAAATTAAACTCCATCGTAACATTATCAGTCTTTCATGTTCAAATTACTTGAAGGTTTTATAACATGTCGCATCGCATAGCCTTTAAATACAATTAAAAGCTGTTTAATAAAATTATGGATCACTTAAAGAGCAAAATACTTGTGTTGCCTAATAATTCATTCCTCTCAAGGCTACACTAGTATTAATAAGAACGAGAATAGTTGTAAGTTTATCTTTGTTGTTATCATCATCTTTCTGGGTACCGAAGTAAAGTCTTAAATTCTGTGTCGAAGTAGCTCTAAATGCGAGATAATAACGCGATTAAACATTAAATTAGGTAGTTGTACGATTATGAAACTTAGCTGTTTCCACTATTAATTAATCTTTACTCAGATTTTTTGAGATTTGAATGTTTTTTATTTTATAACCTTTTCTTTGCTCCCAATTGGAGTTTCACAAAAAGAATACATTGCCCTTGATAACTGATGGGAGTAGGATTCTCAAGAGTTTGACGGGGTCAAATGATTAGTAAATGCTGTAATAAGGGTGGAACATTTTGCATGGAAGTTTATTAAAGCGAGAACAAAGCCTTTATTTATCATATTGTGGAAAATCACTTAGCTTTATACCACAAAGTGGAATGAAATCGGTATGGCATCTCGTTTTTCGTAGCTCGATTTTAGTCCATGGATACGAAGGAATTACATCTCGATTTTTTACTCCATTTTCTTGCTGTTTTTCTCTCTCCCTCGACGTAGCGAGGAGAATTCATTTAAAAGGCTTAAACAACAGAATTGCAACTCGGCCGTAACAGGACTGATAAAAAGAATGAAAAAAGCTCCCGACCAAAGCTCAAGCTGAATTACACTGCTCACGGCTTGGATCGCCCGCGGAGCGAAATTAGTCCAGCAGGAGCAGAAGGAATTCATTCATTGGGAGGGAAATCGACTTTAGCACCTCCGCACCGCCCTAATTTAAGCGGGACGATAGCGATCCGGCATCCTAAGCCCCGGTCCCCTTATTGCCCTGAGGCGTTATTCCCCCTGGTACGGTGAAGCTTGGGCTTATTTACAGGGTCCAAGATTCGTCGCGGTGGTGTGAGGACAAGGATTGTCCTTCCTCCAGCATTTTAGGTGACCTGAGCGAGGAATCTCGTTAGAATGGAGTGGAATTTCATAATTTTAGGATTAATTGGGTGAGGATTGAGGAATGAATGGTATTCGAATGCTTTGATGATTAGGGAAGAGCATTATTCTAGCAATGAAAGACACTTCGTTACTTCCATAATTGATTTAAAAATTAATACCGGTGTTACGCCATTAGCGATTTCGCAAAAAAATTTAAAAAACAAAAGAAATTTTCATGTACATGTCATGGAAATTTTCAGCAATGAAAGACAATTCGACTTCCATAATTTATCTCAAACTTACCACCAGTTTCGGCTGGTCATTATCAAGTACGAAAAAAATTAAAAAATTAAAAGAAATTTTTAATGTACTTGATAATTTCGTGAAAGCCGAAACCGACATTAATTTTTAAATAAGTCGATGGAGTAACGAAATATCTCTCATTGCTAATATGAAGCTCTTTCACCATGTACATTGTGCGATCTTCTAATTTCGATTCAAGAACATTATGCATTTCTCCTTGTTATTGCAAGCATAATATTGAATTTCGTGTGAGAACAACGGCGAGAAGGGAAGGAAAGAATGTATTTTTACCTGATACTGCAAATATATTATTGAACTTTGGGTAGTTTGTGTACAAGTATTTTCGTTCCTCCAGCATTTTAGGTGACCTGAGTATGGAATGTCGTTAGAATGGAGGGAGGGTAGGAATTTGATAAATTTAGGATTAATTGGGCAAGGGTTGAGAAATGAATGGTATTTGTAAGATTGGAGGATTAGGAAAGAGCATTTAGCATTTCCTGTGATATTTAAAGCAGAAATAAGTGGGACTGTGTTGAGAAATAAATGGTATTTGAAAACTTGGGTGCCTAATGAAAAGCATTATGCATTTTTATTTGATTTTTTATGTAAAATATTGATTTTTGAGTGGTTATTTGTATTTGATATTGCGAGTATATTATTGAACTTAGTGGCGTGTCGCTGGAGAAAGGACTAGGATTTAAGTAAAGCGCTAATTGAAGTCCTCGTTTGAGATGCATAAATAAAGTTATTGAGGATGAAAAGGAAAATAAAGAGTTTGCCAAAGAAAAGATTACCTCATTGGGGAATAGTGTCAAGCATTTCAATGCATTACAGTGTTATATTGAAGAACACTATAGTTATGTACCTAAATATGTTAGCGTAAATTCGCAAGCTTTACAGTGTTTAAGTATGAAATTAAAAGACCCTCCATAAAACCCATATATCAAGAAGTAAAAAATCAAAACGAAAGGAAATAAGTTAAGTTAAAAAGAATAGCTGAAATTATTGATAGTTAATAAGATAGCTCCTAAAAACTTTTTTTAGGACGTTAAGGCGATTAAAAAACAGGAGTATATTCTTGATGGACATAGTGATTAAACCCAGATATATTTGTAAGGATACTCCCAATCAGATAAACTTGTAATTGTTGCATGTAAATAAGTCCACATTAGGATTTTTTCATGATCATCATATTATATATAAGTATGCAGCTGTGGAGCAAAAAGAAACTTAACTAGAAGTTAGTTATAGCATGAACCTTTTTCCGAATTCCGCAGTATAGTTATCGCAAACTGCAACCTGAAAATGTGCTATACGAAATGTGCTCGTATCTTCGTGAAGCTAGCACGGTAACTGAGGTGGAATGATTGCCTTGATTATGATTTGTAAAGAGTTGAAACTTAGGTCGTTAAATAAAAAACTTCTGTGAAATATAACCAAATGAACCTATTTCCAAACAAAGAATTTTAAGGTTTTACGCAGGCGGGAAATTTGGTGATGAAAGTATTAGAATGAAACCAAAAAGCATCGGGATATATGATCTGACGCGGGTAATTAAACGGTTAAGCGAAGCCACTCGGCAGTGTGCAAGGTGGAGCACTTTATGGGGACGCTAACCCCATACGCCTTAGTGGCACTAAATCATTCCGCACAATTAAACGTGGGCACGAAATTCCGAATGCTCCCACAAGGTTCACTTTCCCTCTCCACTCCACTCGACTTGATGAGCGAGGTCAACCGAGAGCAAAATCTGCCGCTAGCCTCACACCTCGCCGGGTTGAGGATAGGACACGAACGAGTCCCGAAGTCCTTTCGTTTAAATAAATAAATTAATTAAATAAATAAACTTTATTGGCTCTAGGAACCCTTTCCTTTGGAGCCTAAATAAATACATAATCATAAACACTTAGACTGAGAAGGTTAACATAAAAAAAAGAAGAAATCATGAAACACTCAACCAACCAACTCAAACAACCACCTTTATACAGATTTCCAAGAACATGAAACAAAATCAAAAACCATTAAAAAAACATGCAAACCCATAAATTGCAAGTTGTGGACGCTTATATAATTCAGGTATCATAAAAATAAAAAGAAAACAAAGACTTTTTGAAATTATTGATCGTTGACATATTTTTTAACTCTTGAGGAATCGAATTCCATACATGACATGAATTAATATAAAATGAATTTTGGTACATGGTTGTTTTTATGAATTTCGTTCTTTCGTTTCATTTGACGCTGCGTAATTTACATGCGTTGAATTATAATTTTTGTTGCAGAGTAAACTATTTTATTACTCATTTGCAGGCCACCAGACATTGCTCGGTGAGGATAGTACCCAGAGAAGTGAGAAACTTGGAGCTTGGAATTCATGATCACATAGTACGATTTGCTTTGCTATGTGTTCTGATTTTGTGATGAAGTTTTAAAGATTAAGCTGAGGTAAAGCTAAATTTTACCCACGTTTATGACTGTCAGGTTCAATATAAGATAAAACGTACCTATATAGAGTAATAGTACTTATTATTCCTCTCGTTTGATACTTCGAGTTGTGATGGAACTTCTTGAAATATGTTGCTGCACATTTTCTTGGAATCCAAAGACGTATATTGTTTCCATTGAAACGGGTCGTGAGGAAAGGGAAAAATTGAATTTGGGAATAACAATTCTGTCTATAATGACTAATGACTTATTTATTCTAGACACGCGTACTTTTTGGCCTATTGCGATTTAAATGGTGGACATTTTTAAAAAAATGTGACCCCTAAAGTCTTCTCGGAGCGCAATTTCTGCCTCGTTATTAGGTCCCCGGCTGGAAATTGGATTGGTCCCATGGGGAAATGAAAGGGATTAAAACAAGTATGGGGCGAAAAATTAAATTTGTGTTGCTTAAATGCAGGCGTCGAGCTCTAACTACTCCTCTTCCTCTTCTGTTTCTGGGGTATCCTACGTTTATAGTTAATATGTCATTGGCCTAATTACTCGCTTGATTTTACAAAATTCATGCTCGTAGCAATGATTTGTCAGTATTTATCTTCATCTAATGCTGCGTGAAGTGTATATTTTGGCCTTGATTGTGATATTTGACGTCGTAATCATGGTTGTTAGTAGTGAAGTCACAATCTGGAATGTAAAGGCACAGAGTGGAGTTTCTTTCCATATTAGTGTGATGGCTTTAATGAAATTTGAAATTTATTCCAGCGCTGAAAGGAAAGACCAGCACATGAGTGGTGAAAATCAAAGAGCAAAGAGTCAATTTTTATGAGAGAGCAATTGTTTCCATGTAAAAATTTCATCAACAATTTGTAAAATGCATAATTCATGTGTGTTATTATTTTGATAAAAGAATTTCTACTTTTTCTCCTCTTCATATATTGTGGAAACATTACTTAATTTTTATAATATTTGATTTTGTTGAAAAAAGAGAGTAATAATTTTGCAAGCTCTTAGTAAATTTTTATTTGCCATTATGTAAATGGGATGAGGTCTTTTTTAAGTCAACCTGTTGATAAAGGGCTAAATATAAGATTTCTTGAGTTTTCATTGGCAGTGCTGAAAAATGCTATTTGTTATTATGATGTGCGGTTGCATATTTTAGGCTTGAGAGATGGGTCAGCATTTTTTATCTGCGTGATCATATCTTTGTAATTTTGGCACTTAAATACACCAATGTTATGAATGAATGAAGCAGGTTTTCGACACTGTGATAGATACCACAAATTCTGAACGTTGGATGGCACTAAGAGTTAAATTTTTATTGTCCTACTCTGATATGTTGTTATCAGCAGTGACTTCATGGCAAAATTAGCAGTGCCGGAACGCACTTCCCTTAAAATTTTTTTAGAAGTGAAATATTACTCTGCTTATTCTTTTACTACGTTCTTTTATTTTATAAAGTTATTATTTAAATTTTATTCCAAAAATTTCTTTGGCTACGAATGGAAATATTAGAAATTTTGAGGCAGCAAAATTGATAAAAGTGACTATTATTTCCTTTCTTAACGGCGTTCCGGCACCATGACCCCACTGGTTATCAGGCGTATAATTCCAAGTACGAGACCATAGGATGTGGAACGAATGGGTACTGAAAAAGAGATTAATGTATTCATCTTCCTCTTTAAAGTTATTCAAGTATTATTTTGTTTTGATATAATTACGTCTGGATAAATACCTGAAGCTAAGCTGACACCCTTCAATAGTTCTTGATTACGTTGCCTACCGGGTTTACGCCAGTTCCCACAAATTAATTGATGTTATTGTGAATGACATTTTTATTATTGTACCGTTTTATCCTCGTGTCTAGGCATCGGTTTGAGTACATTTTTTCGTCCCATCGTTGAAACTAGAGCCCCGTTCCATGAATTAATTATTTATTCCATTTACACCTTAATTACTTACTTGAATTTATTAGTTTTTTTAATTTGTGATCCTTAAACTTCATTAGTGTCCTTTACACCAACCATTGAAACGTCATGATATTTTGCTTGTTTAAATGTTTCTTCCGCCAAAATATCGTTCTTGTGTAAAAAAGTGTTTTCGTAAGTAAGAGATATTTCACCTCTCTCACTCCGTTGAAACTCGCGTCGACCGTGCCTCAATGTGTGGGCTTTTAAATATTCTTACTCCATCGAGTCATGCACGGAAAACCAGGAAAAATGGGTAAAATGTAGCGTGTTGTTTTGTTTTGTTGATAATTGACTCCTACTGTTTTTCTTGTGGTGGTTTTATTAATGTAGTTAGCACATAAAGAAAACAAAACTATCTGCGCGTTCACATATTGCACAGGAATACCTTCACCTCCTATCCCAGCATGTACTCAAAGTACTCTTTGTAAGTAATGAGTTTACAAATGCAGCGTTGAATATTAAGTGTGTTCTGGGAACTCCACCTAAATGATTTCTAGGAATTCACTTTACGTATGCATGTATGGAATATACAGCACTGGATTTCAGGAGATCAGAATGAGATGTGAAATCGTAGAATCCGCCTGTAGGAGTGGACTTTTCTGCTAACTTCATTAAAATCTTAACAGATTATTCCTCCGGCATGCACAAGGAAGTAATATACATTAAACACCCATTCCCTGTAGGATCCTAATTAGAGGAAGTACGGTTGATATATCATATTCAGTTATTTTTGAATTGCATGCGTGAAATTGAAAGAAGAATATCAGGATCAATTAGGCGGAAATTTAGTCGCTTCTCCGTTTAAAATGACTTAGTTAAACGTTATGGATTTTTATAGCGAATGAATATTTCTATATAGTGACTATTAATTGCATTTTAAAAGTCCTTGTTCAGATAAATTGTATAAATTCTTGACAAATTGCTGTAAAAAAATTTTTGTGCCGCATTTTTTAAATGCGTCTTTAGGTCACTATGGCCATGCGCATTTTTATGTTTAGATGGAATTGATTAGGAATTTAACGTTGGAATTGAATGAATTATTCAAGTAACAGTTAAAATTCAATATTGCGAGAGTTAACGCCTTGATTTTTTCCTTGCCAATCTATCTTTTCCGGTTGAAAATCCCTAATAAAATATTTCACTACTGAGTTATTTTTATGTCAATAGAGGAAGTAAATTCTAATTGTTATATTACATTTCTCATTTTCTTGCGCCATTTGCTTTGCATTACTAATATCTCTTCCAATGCGTATTTATTGAGTAATGCTTTCCTTAAATTACGATGGTTTTATAAAAATAATACATTGTATATATATTGCAAGATAATTTTAATACCACGCTACGTTAATGAAATCGTAAGTAAGCCAAAACATAAGGTATTCCTCGCAACTCAGCCATCCGTGATGACGGATTTGGCTAATGGGAATGTAATGGTGTTTGGTGAAAATGTTCCGTGGAGTTAATGATGCCTACTCGTGAGTTAAATGCATTCCGTGAAGTTATCTCGCGGGGAGTATACGTGCATCTGCTATCAGCATTCCGCGGACGTACGGATGGACGATTATGGGAATGTAGCTCTTATATGGCAAATTTCCCCGTTTTGAGCTTGAGGTTTCAGAGCTGGAGATTCCAAGCAAGACGATTTCGTCGTATTTGGGGCTATACCGACTGCGTACTTGCATTCCGCGAATGGCTATCGCGGGTATGGAGCTGTTTTGCTGGTCGAATGTAGTGAGTGGGTCGGATGACCTGGAGAGAAGGCACTGGGTTGTCATCATTCTCGATTACCGGTAATGTAGATGTATGCGCGGTTGGTGAAAGCATCGTTGCAAATCTCACCGGTAGTCACAGCACTGCAGACAAAAATGACGCCCTTGTAGTAAATTTTACGCAGTTTTTATCATTTTATAACTAAAAACGCATTGATGACGTAGGTCATCAGCACCAAGCATATTGTATGTACTATTCACTTTTTTTTAATCGCATAAAAGACAACAATGAAATTAAAATATGAATGATACTGAAATACCAATTTTATTTTATATTTTTATTTGATCAAATCTGTATTTTTTTAAATGTAATTATTTTTGTGTACACATGCTACACACCGTAAGTACTATTAATTCCCAGCGCATTCATTATCCCACTCTTTGGAAAAGAAGAAATCTTGCTGTAATTTAATGTTACGTAGGATTTTAATAATGATCTATGTTTCAACTGACCCTATCTCCCGCTTTTTAAGTTTTAATTTCATTCAAAATAAATACTTTGACTTCAGATGCGACATTAGTCAGCTAATAATTCGGAAGAGATAGAAGAGGAATAAGTAAGATTCTTGTGATTCAGTTTTGCTTTAATTGTTTCGTTAAAACGTAGCATATTGCACTTTCACTCTGAGCGGGAATTAAATTATAATTAGCATTTATATTTCTTTCAAGCATTGGCAAGAATTACCATTATCTACAGCTCAGAGAAATTTATGGACTCATAAATCCAACTTTCAACACACATATTACGTGCGATGACGCTAATTGTTTTGAAAGGAAGATGGTAGATTAGCAAACCTAGAAATAAGAGTTGCTGTAATTACAATGTTAGAAGTGATCAAATGGATATATATATATGGCATTGTAAATCGCTTTATCGTAATCAGTAGTGGTTCCAGAATAGGGTTTAATGGGGAGGGGGGAAAGTGGCGGGTAACCTTCCAGCAGTAGTGACGGTCCGAAAAATTTACCATTTTATCTTGTATAAATTAGATACCCCATGTTGTGGGCTATAGCCCACGTTACGCCCTCTCTAGATCCACCTATGTCCGTCTTTTATAATTTAAAAAGAAGTAGAGTTGGAAACTTAATCATTAGTTCTGTGCCTATATATTTATATTATTCAATCCATGCCGGTAAATGTCGTGCAGAGAGAGTCAAAAATTCATTAGTATTTTCATTATTATACGAAGGCTTTGTATAATATTTGTGCGCCTATTATGACACCGTATTATCGTGGTTTAGGCATAATCCTTTCCGTAAAATAATGAAAAATAATAATAATGTTTTATTACTTCCAAAAACTGAAAAAAAAATTTTAACAAAATATTTATAGGCTTTCCCACACACAACGGAAGCTTCAGATAATCTCTAAGAAGTATCTGTGGTGAGCTTACCATCCCAGCCAGAACTCATAGCATTAAAGAAATTTTATCGTTATAAAATATATCCAGAAACGCTTCAGTTGCTTCATTTTAACAACTTTTTCTGTATTTTTTTATTTTTTAAGGAAACATTTTAACATGTTTCACATGATATATTTAGGCAACTTTTACATAAAATGGATATTTATCACAGTTTTGGCAATTTTCCAAAAGAGTTTTCATTTCACATACTCATTGACAACTTCTCATTGGCGCCCGTAATTTTACTGACTGCAAACATAGATATCACTCGGATAAATCCTCTTAATCGTTTGTCATGCGGGAAGCTGACTTCCTTCAACATTATTAGAAGCTTTGCTCTCCGGCTGTGGCGCTGTCCGGACGTTTTTGACTGCTCGTGGCATCCCTTATGCAGGCTTCCGCGGGTCGATGAGTATGAAGATACGTCTCTTTCGGGTAATACACCGCGTGGGTCCATTGTTCTCGTCCGAGAACGTATCTATCGTATCTTCATCGCTATCGACGTATCTTCATGCTCGTGGCATCATATGCTCAGCAGGTCGTACCACCTTGTCCGGTGTAGTCCTCAAATTTCCACAGGGGAGAATGACGCCTCGCTAGCTTAACTGGCTAAAGCACTCGACCGGAAATTGGGAGACCCAGTTCGTACCCCGGTCTAGGTGAATGATTTTTTCTCTCTGGATTTTTCGCACAATTTGTGCATTGCGGGTGACTCTGTAAAGATATCACCGAGGCAAGTCCCGGTATGCTTATTAATCACCTTTGGCACCTACTGACTGCTTTGAGAACCACATAGTACAACAATGGGGTGTATCATATTATCTGGTACACCATGCGTTAGAGAGGAAGAATAGGGTGGTTTCCTATTATTTTTTTTTACTGCCTAAATCGAAAGATTACTAATCCTGGTAGCAGGGTACTCTGCTACCTGCTAGCAGCCTGCATCGTAGCGACGTTTATAGCCTCGCACCCAGGTGGCCTCACACGGCGGCAGCTGGTACCAGAATGGCGTCACACGGGCTTATCCCAGCATTCATACTTAGTCGTCGCGTTTTCGTGCGCTTGAAAATGTTCAATTTTCATTTAATCGCGAAAAATAGATATCGTCATTTAAAAATCTAAAAGCGTGAAATACGTAGGAGTATTTTATTAGGAGTGAAAAAGCGTGAAATACGTAGGAGTATACCTATTCCAGGAGTATCTTTCGATTTAGGCAATAAAAAATAGGAAACAACCCTATTCTTTCTCCCCAACGCATGGTTTATCAGATATGATGCACCCCGTCGTCGTTACACTATGTGATTCTCGAAGCGGTCGGTAGGTACCAAAGGTGATCACCTTCTGACCTGACCTTCACTTTTCATCATATATTATGCAAAATGCAGTGAAGGGTTAGGAACATTTGCGATGCTTCGTGGTGAAACCTTCTTTGGAAGGTGAGGAAATATTGGTTTGAGGACCGTTTGTAGAATATGGTGTGCGTATGGAACCTTAATGCAGGGGGCGGGGTGTTAGCTGCCGCGTGGATTTAAGACCGGGGGCGGGAGAGGGCGTGGTTTGGAGGCCGCGGGAACCGCACTGGGTGATCGTGCAGGTGGAGGCCGTTCGCGACTCGAAGGGAACACACATATATTTATGCGCGTGGGTTGACTCCGATCGGCTGGGTTTCTCCAACACCCACCGGATTGATTGATGCCATTTTTATGTAAGTGGAACGCGCGAAAAACTTATTCCATCCCACCACAACTCGGGGAAGACCATGGGAGTGAGTTCCCTGTGTGTTTTTTTTCGCCATTCTTTTTATTCTTTTTTTTGTAGCCGCGGGGTAAGATTTGGCTTCCATGCCGGTCGATAAAAAAAATCGTCACTCCCTTCGGGAATTCGGTCTGGGGGATACGAGAAATATGGTTCCTCTCTCGTATTTTCCTTTCCTTACTGTACGGGAGTTTCAGCATTTTAAATTGAAGACAGGATTTTTCGCGCAGTTCTTCTAAAAAATATACGTAATTTAGCATTATTATTCATGTGCGTTTATAAATTTACTAAGTTCAAGGCAGAACAAATACCCAGTTTTGAATAAGTATTTTCCAATTCCGTGAGAATATACTTTGACCCTCTGTCGCTCGGCTAAGTCACCTATTTCAGCTGCAGGGTAATATTTGGCCTGAAATGTTATTACATAAATGCAAGCTTCGGGATATATAATTATAAGCAAAATGAAGCATACCAACGAAGGTTCTGTAGATATGACTTGGATTAATTTTCAGCTAATCTTGAAGTTTAGTGATTTAAAGTCAGTATACAGACCCTTGCAAGCGTTTCGGACTGATTTTGAGCTTCAGTGAACCCATCCTAAATCTAAGCGTGAATAATTACACTAAGTTAGTGCTCAAACTCTTATTCATCTCCTGTTAATTATATGAGAGATTCTCTGCATTATCAGTTCGACAGGTACCGATGATGAAAAACTTATGTTACATCATTATTTTTAGATAATTCGTATGGATTGCGGTGTGAAGAAAAAATCTCGAAAAGTCATTGTTTCCAATGTTTTTATATTTTTTATCAAATTATACGAGAGCCTTTATTATCATATACCCTTCTTTAAATGGAGAGAATGGGAATGATAAAAACTACTAGAGGAGACTACATTCAGTTTTTAACGCATAACAATCACTATTACTTATTTAAAAATACCAAAAATATTTTTTAAAGGATTTCTCAAAATTTCTATTGATGTGTACGAGCTAAAGATATTATACGATTTCATTTATTGTTTTTCTTTGTCATCAGAATGACATGTAGCCAATTTTCCGCAGTAATTCAATTCCATTGACATTTCATTCCAATGAAAATTTCATGATTTTCGGCGCGCCATACTGTGGAGTACCAATTAGGTATATCACACCCATTCCTATGTGACATGCATTGAAAACCCGTCATTAGCGTTTCACTGCGCGTCCCACGCATAGTGACGCCACGCTACATCTATGATGCCTGTCCCTTATTCTGTCAATTTGCTTGCAAGTCCTAATTTTTTTTCTTAATTTTTTGTCAGATTCATAACTTTTTTTCACTGGCATAGACCTTAGTGAAAAAACTGGTGAAATTTTCATTCAAAACAGTTAATTGGGATAACTGTTGAATAACTGTTGAGTCCAACAGTAGCTCCTGAATCCAACTGTATCAGCTGAATTCATCAATAACTGTTGGATTTATCAATTACTGTTAGAGTTAACAGTTATTGTTAGTTTTAACAGTTACTGTTAGTTTTAACGGTTACTGTTGATTTTAACAGTAACTGCTAGTTTTAACAGTGGTCCCAATTTACTGTTGGATTCAACAGTTGAAATTAACTGTTGAAAATATAACTTGGTGTTATTAATTAGTTAATTCATAAAAAAGGAAGTATTTGTAGTCAAAATCATTTCATTAAAGCTTATTTATTCTTAAATATTGTATATCAAACTTTGAAAATACATTAATCTCCTCTCTTTTCTTTTCAGGTAAGTGTTTCCTTGCCATATTCTGGTGAAAGTTGAGTGTGAATCATCGAGTATTTATGACACGTGTCTATGGCAGAAATGAGAAGCGTCAATGAATTCACTGTACGTATGAACCTTACATTTAGTTTCTTTTTGGCTTTAACTGTAAGCATATGCCACATTTATTGGAAATGGATCCTCGTTGGCAGCGGGGTAACGTTCTCGCATGCCAAACAAGAGGTCGCGGGTTCGAGCCCCGCCTGGGTAGGTTTCCCCGGTCAAGGGCATGGTTGTTTGTGTACGTTTACTCCATACATTTGTTGAATACCCTGGTATAATACGGCCAATAAGAGCTGTATCCGGTGGTTTGAGAATAAAAAAAATTATCACATAATGTTTCTGGGAGGTTTGACACTCCTGAAAGAAATAGCAATTCAAAATGAATAGCTCCAACATGTTTATATGTTGATGAATTCTTCTACTTTCCTGATGTTTATGCGATCGAATTTCTTTATATTATTCAATCAATCTCTTAAGTTAGTTTTAGCACCTTTGCCGAGGAACATACAGAAATACCTTCCATCAAACCTAATATTTCCGTTTCATTTCCGGACCCAGTTTTACGCCTATAAATTGTGTAATTAATAATTACGTTTAGACTGTTTCAAATCGTCTCGGTAGGTAATTGATTCACGTGATAAACTACCTTTCACCGTGGAAACATGAACTTGTTGTTGTCCTGGTAGTTAAGAAAACAGTTTTCATTCTTATCGAAGCAAATTTTTTGCAGGCCAAAATATTTTCTGTAAATCTTCAATCCCAATGAATCTCAATTATTGCATTATTTCCAACCATTGTACCACATGGATATAGTCAATGTCCGTAGAAAAGCTCAGCAACATTGTTTTGCTATTTCGTGAATTAATTCGCGCACATTCTCCGATTAGTTCAACCCTAACAATACTTTAACGCACGACTCTTACGAGTGGTTAGATGTGCATGCGTGAATCATGACTGGAAACTTTTTCTTGCCGTTCTACCGTTCCTAAGTATTATGGCTTGTGCAATGCATAAACTTCATCTTAATATCTTGCAGTTGGAATGATTGATGAGCACAACGATTTTTTCAGCATATATCCGAATGCGTTCAACGCGTAACGTAACATCTCTTGCAGCAAACGAAAGCAGTAGGATGAAGGATGATAATCAAGATTCATTTTCTTAATGTGCCACTGTTGAGATAATCCGTGCTGTTGAAGTAAAATGAAGCTCATTTGGCCTTTTCACTGGTGGAGGGAGACGAAAGACATGTCATTTGCATCAAGGGCGTACCCAGGATCAAAACTTGAGGGGAGGCAAGCCATGGTTTTTCAAGTTATAGGTAAGATTTAAGAATGGAAAAAGTGAATAAAATCAACATTTTAAGGAAAATTTAACAGCTCTTTATTAGTTTTTAAAATTATTTGCATGAAAAAATATTATTTTCCTTAAAGACATATGCGATTTCTGCTTCTATGGGGGGGAGCAGCTGTCCCCTCCTTCCCCCGCTGGGTACGCCCATGATTAGCATCGATAGCTTTCGCCACTACTTCAACGCAAAAGTTCGTTATTAAATCAGACTTCTTTATTCCTAACCCACGAATACAAAATAGGTATTTGAAATTTATTTGGGCTTTATAACAGGTCACATGTTTAATTTCTTCTGGCGATTTGAGAGAGAAAATCGAAAAAATCTGGTTAGTACACGATAATTTCTTTTTTGAGATTGAAAATTCCTATTAATACTCAACACTAACGGTCTCTCAACTGATTAAAAAGACTGAAAAATTTTCCTAAGAGGTAATCAAAATCGACAGGTCTACATTCGTTGTTGCTTCCACGACTCCACCATAACGAAAATTCCATCTAAAAAACTAAGTTCTCTTTTCTTATAATCGGATTTTCTTCTACCTCTTTTGAGGAAATTTATTGAAAAAATTTTTATACCTATTATGTGATACTTTTTCAGCACTGAGACGTAATGACTTCATAGATTTTTAGCTGAATTTAGAAACTTCAGTGCTCATGAAGATTCATACCATTTTCATTAGGGTATTTAACGCTGAGGCTAAAGACTTCCCCGGGTTACGCATAGGCACCAAAAATCATTGCACGAATACCTATAGCTTGCATAGTCACCGTGACTCGCAATTATGGAGGATGAGGATTCATAATCATAGTTGGCACTACTTACGGATGAATAACTGTGAACTATTAATACGTATGAACTATTTTAAGCTAACTGCGTAAGGCACTGTAGATGAATCTGCATTTAATTTTGCTAATTACATATATGCAACATATTTTCTCTTTTATTCTCCTCAAGTCGCGATTCTCTTTTAATATAACGGTACAATCTCCCATGAGTAGACGGTATTATCGTCGTTAAATTTCAATATAGTATTTTTTACTACATTTTTGCATTAAATGTTAGAAAGTAAATACCACGAACACATATAGAATGCCCTGCAATTGAAAAATTGTTGTTTTTATAAGCCTTGCGAAAAAAATATCGGAAACTTTAAAACTTTTGAATGGCTCCGGCGTACTTTTGAATGGGCTTCAAATGTATTTCAACCAACAGAACTGCGTTCTTTTTTTCGAATAAACTAATTTAAAAAGCGAGCTACGCGTGGAGCCCCAGAGTTTTTTGCAATGCGGCGAGTTGGAGGAAGGCAATCTATTTGCTATTTCCCAATTCTCAAATTCTAAAACTAGTGTTCTGTTCTGCTGAATGGGGTATTTATTTTTAGGAATAGCCAAAAATCGAAGTAATTTTTTTTATTGAACGAATCCACTTTCTTATCGATTCAAGTTATTTTTTGCTGCAATTTCTTCCGAAGTGTTCTGGTCCCTTCTTTCATGGGACTGTGGCATCTGGAATCGATGGAGGTGGCCTGAATTTTGAAGTGAAATATCTTCCACTCGGGTCTTTTCGTGCTTCTACAGACTCATCCATCATCTTGCCATCCTCCGCAGTCTACGTAGAGTTTTCCTCGAAAGCCTTGAAAGATTCTCCCCCTTCAAATAATGTCGGAATTTATTCCTAATAAAAAGAATTCCCATTACCCTGATACCCATAAGCCTATTTCACCGGTGACCTGATTTTTTGGAGAGCACTACAAATATGATTCTCCGAGGATTTCAGCGAAAAGTTCAACCGATTTCCATATCAGCGGTACGCAGAATTCTCTACTATCTTTTTTTTTCATTTACTGTACTCTTTTCCCTCTTAATGTGTTTACCATAGGTTTTATAGTTTGATTGTTGAAGAAAATTCTCGTTAGACGAAAAGGATCATTTTTATTGAGCCGTTATTCGGTACATTTGTCCCTTACCTCACCGATATTTAAGTCTCTTCTTAAGAAGTTTGTCAAAAATGAATGTGTTCTCATACTTAGTGTAACATGTGTTCCTTCTGATTCCAAATATTTGCGGTAAGGAAATTCGTTGGCATAAATGTGAAACAGGTAGAAACTTTGGGGACAGAATTCCAAATTCACTTACAGGGGATGATGCGTTATTAGAAAATTCGAATATAAATATAATAAAAATTTGGAAGGGGTGGTTTTTTAGATTTTTGATGTTCCGTGGATATTGTTTAGATATCCGTGTAGCTGTGCTATGATGCTGAATGGTTATTCATTGAATATGTAAAACTGGCAGCTTTGGATATTCTCTGGATATCCATACAAGGTCATACGGATATGCTGAATATCTTATGGGTATTAAGTAAGTTATTTTGTAACATTAAATGCATATTGTATGGATATTATCTACCGCTTGGGTAGTAACAGAAAAATATTTTTTATATTGATTCGTGGGGATTATAGGGGTCTAGTTGGTAAAGCAGTGGGCTATTTATTAAAAATGTCCCGGGTAAAGTCTTCGGACACCCTCAAACATAAATCCTCGAAGTTCAATATGGTCCAGGGAGAGGTTATGGTCCCCTACCCTGAATAAGTGAAATCCTCACGCCTCCAGCTTGTTCTGGGGTGAGCTCTACCCTCTACTGTCCAAGAAACCCTTCCTGTTTAATCAATTTGTGTGATAGGTATTACTTCCTGATACTTTGCTCACTGTTCTATTTTTCACATTTAGGTTACATATTTTTATGTATGCCCTTATACTGTGAGCCACAATAGTGAATAAAAGTCCATTGTAAAATATGCTTGCTTTGATTTTTTATTATCGATTTTGATTGATTTATAAGTTTCCTATTTTATAAAGCTAGAAAAAGAAGCTTGTTAGAACCTATAATGAATCTCCCTGGAACACACCTCTGAGAATGGAGATATTTTTTTCCATAATTAGGTTACACTGGGTAAAATATTTTCATGACACCGTTGTTTCTTCAAAAGATGCTTAAGATTTTCCGCAGTCACTAGGTTTACTTTTTTTCCCTACATTTTGCGGTGTTTGTGTGTTTCTTTCTTTCTCGCCTTTTACCTGCCGAAGCCGCGGTTGCGTATTTTGGCTTGGAAGTCACGTTTTTGATGCAGGCTCATTTCTACTATCTAGGCTTTGAAAAAACATTCCGTCCAAGCCATTCGCAAACGGAGTGATACTGACTCGTAATATTCTTTTACCATTACCATCCCGTCACAGGCTATATAATAGTAGCATGTAGTCCGATGGTTCGTCCTAATGACTAGTGTACAGTGGTTTTTTAATGGTTTAGCGGTTGTATATTTTTAGGAGATCGTGGTGACTATATAAGATGTAATAGACATTTACCAGTTTATATACGTGCATACCGAATTATTTATTGATGATTATGACATTTCAAAGCCTGGAATGTATTGATAGCGTGAAATAGGACAAAGGGGAAACCTCAAATACACTTGTCCATGCAGAAGTCAACTTAAGTATACCTATACGTGAAACAAAATGTGGAAGACCAACCAGGTTATATGAAGTCGTCCGTGGGAGTGTTTTTTTTTAAGTTCTCGTTGCATGAAAATAAGAATCTTGAAGGATTTTGTCTAGGAATTCCTGTATTTTCTAGGATGCTTTAATTAGTGCGTAGCTAAGAATCACTAGATTAAGGTTTAATAATTGTTCTCCATTTCTGAAGGTTAGTATTTTCTAGCACCCTTTCTCCCCAAGCGTTCCTCACCCATGCCGCACTTCTATCTCCATCCTTTCTCTTTCGACCGGAACAACCTTACGCGATACCATTCCACCAAACTATTTGTCCTCTTTCTCCCCCGAACCACGCTATTCTCCACCTGATCCTTATCCCCCTTGGGCTGCAGAGGACTGAGCAATGCGACACCCTCGGTGCGTGTCCCGATTCACCGCCTCATGCGGACCCACTGCGTCGACCGATATTGCTATTGCGAAAGGCCCGGCGGCTGCGTGGGCCCAAAAGCGTGGGCCCCCGAACACTCGGCAATAATCTTGAAACGAATGCATTGGAGCCTCCCCGCTTAACGACATAGGTAAGTTCCGACAATGACCGAGCCTACAGGGAACTCCATCATATGTTGAATCGGCATTATATCCGAATTAGTTTTGAAGAGAATGCCATGCCATGCTAAAACTTTTTCGCTGACAAAATCTTTGGTCTAAATTAAAAGAGAAATTTGAGCGAGCATCAACAATGTCACCCATCAAGGCCTGGTTACACGGTACATTACCACGTGCAAGTTAATTTACGTTTGCGTGAGTGATTTTGGTGGACCGGAACGGAAAATTTACGAATGCATGAACCAAATTAGAATAGGCTCTATTTTCTGTGCATGCATTTGCACAAGTTGGGTGGTTATACGGGCCATTTTGGCGTTCATTCTCGCGTTCATACATTTCGACATTAACCCGTACGTGTTCATGTATCGTGTAACCAGGCCTTTACACAATCTCACCCACTTTCAGATTAATTGTTTCAGACAACTGAGTGGGTGAGAATCCGATAGGTACAAGTGATTTCTTTGTTTCTATACAGTGTTAGGTGCAGATATTAGGTATAGTAAATAAACGAGGTCAATTAGATATTTGGTAGTGCTTTTGATTTTCCACTCGATGTCAGCACAGAACGTAGACTCACTTGTATCCCTTGGCAACCAAGTTTTTGTATATTTCTTTTAACAATTAACTTTACCTAACTCTGCTGAGGAAAAAAATCGCTTCTACCCCTTGTCTTCTCACCTCCTCAATCTCCACTGCACAAACTCTCAACAATCGCCCACCGAATCAAATCCGCTCATCTAATAGCCCAACAATACGAATCCACTCAGCTTGCTGTAGCCGGAGCATAAACGCTCACCTCCAACTCTCCAAGCTTCGGTGAATTTGATTCGGTGGGTGGTATTTCAGTGTTTGTGCAGTGGAGGTATCGAATTATAAACGCACAATTTCGTCCATCTTTAATTTCAAGTCCTTAAGTATCCAGAGTTTGAAATGAAATTGCTGATTTTCCAAGATAAACTGTTTCCACGGTTACTGCTAAGTGCATCGAAAAAATCTTTACGTTGCGCCAATGTTCCTTCTGAAACACCCTTTATTTAAGGGCTCATACATTTACCCTTTTTAACTCTCTGTTGGTCGCGTGGTGCATACCAGACGCTAGGCCATTTTCTTTGCTTTGCCCACACTTTATTTTCATAGATAGGGAACTCACATTCCATGTATCTTAATATTTTATGTTTCTGAAATAGTCACCAATATGATTATATTTTTTTTTTACATTTGTGGAATTCATTTTGATATTTTGTTGTTTTTTCTATTAGACGCCAATCGTCAACTTGAGTTCCAATACTTCACATGATTATAGCTTCGTGATATTCATCGCAACGTTTTTAAATACGTTTAGAATTCAAATAACAACTATATTAAAGCATTACATTTTGGATATACGTCTTATTGCTACGAATTTTTAATGGTAATCAATTAAACACCTGAATAAAATTATTATTGTGAACAATTTATAATGGTTCTCACATAATTTGAGTTAACTTTGGCTTATACATCGGTTCCCCTCTGCTATATACGTTTATGGTGGCTTAATACATTGATCTAGATGCATGACATTTACTGCAAATATACACGTAACAATACTGCGGTTGCATCGAATATTAACTTTTCAATCCGATAGGAGATATTTTGGTTCAAGTTCAACTGAACGCGCTATCAGTATAAAATGTCTTCAATTATTCTCTCTGTAGTCAAAATAATTAGGTTATTAGCAAACTCCGTACAGGAAAAATTTGAAAAAATTGTTTGCATTTACTGTCCATATTAAACATGTAGATATAATTTCGATGAAAGAAAAACTGTAAGAAACGTGAAAATAAGTAGTATTCAGTCTTTTATTAATAAAAATATCTCCATCATTAATATGCATAAATTTGTTGTCCATTCATGAAGATAAGTATTAAGTGAATGATTTATTTTAGTTAAAACTGATATTTCAATTTTCATGCATTTTGTTTAACTATTCCAAAATTGTGTCTGTGAAACGCCGCGCGACAAATAGAGTTTCCATAAGGTGTGACGCAAACGACTGAGAGGGTTAAAGGCCTTCGAAGAAAACAAAAATGTATGATGGAATCGATTTTTTCTAATACTGATATTATCAGATAACACGATTTCCCAAGATAATGCTGAGATGGAGACAACGCCCCCGAAATTCATTACTTTAAGGCAGCGGTTCCCAAAGTGGGGGTCGCGACCCCCAAGGGGGTCGTAGGCCGTTCCGAAAGGGGTCGCGAGATACTAATAATATGGTGAACAACGTACTTAACGTACTTGGACGACCATTTTTAGGGGGTCGCGGCTAAAAAGAATGAGCTAAAATGGGTCGCGGAAAGAAAAGGTTTGGGAACCGCTGCTTTAAGGTGTTGTGAAAATTTACAATTGATTAGGGAACATTCCTTATTCAATTACACGGTGAACTACTCCTTGGAAATTTTCTGAAAAAATTCTTTGTAACTGAAATTCATCTTCTTAAATAAATTTACCTACGTTTGCGGGAATTTTCTGAATGAAACATAGATTATTAAGTTCCGAAGATGTGATTTACTTGTTTTAGTTAGTCTTTGAGGTTAGGTCAATTAGTCTTCCCAAACAGTCCCTTGCGGAAGTTTCGAACTGAATATAAGCTTCAATGAACCCATCATCAGGGTTAACGTGAATAATCATAATAGTTTAGTGCTCAAAAAGCTCATTCACCGGATGTGAATTATTGCAAATTACCTCCATCATCAGTTCGAAAGGTATGATGAATGACTAACATTGCATCATTTTTTTAGAGAAGCTCATTACTTATTTTCAGTCTAGGACAGTAGTTTCATAGTTCCCGAACGCGCCGGAACGCCGCTAATATTCAAACAATCCATAATAGTAAAATAACACTTTTATGAATTTTGTTGCCTGCAAATTTTTAACATACACATGCGTAACCAAAACAAATTTTTTAAAAATTAAAAGTAAATTATGGATTATATTAAAAAAAGAGAGACTAATATTTCACTTAAAAAAATGTTAAGGAAAGTGCGTTCCATCAATGCTAATTTTGTCATGACGCCATTGGTCTAGGACTCCTCTCACTTCCTATGTTCAATTTATTTTTTGCTTTCATGCATTTCAGTTTCAATGTATGGAATCGTTTCAGGACTTAACGTGGTGGACATTCATACGGTTTTAATATTTTACGCGGTGGGAAATGGTTTATAGTCGTGGTAGTGATTATTTTCAATAGCATTCCTCATAGTTTAAAGAAGCCTACTATGCGTTTCTTTCCTAAGGGCACGTTTAGAATATAGCGCACATTGAGATACGGAACCAGGCGGACCCGCATCCCATTTTCAGCTCACCTCAGAGCGTTCGATTTACTAGCCAAACGCTCGCTGTCATATTCGTATAAATATATTTGTGAGCAAGAACAAACTCTCCTTGGCACGCAAGCGGGTATGCAATAACTATAATTCATCAACAACGGTGCGTCGCCAGAGGTATATTTGTGATGGATGCGTGATGTTACGCTTTAAAACTCTCGCTGTACGCGCCACCTGGGAACATAAAAAATAAAGATTGGGTAACGTTTGCTGTGCCCTGAGGTGAATAAAGCATCTTAATGTTATGTATAACGCCTATTATAACGGTCCAATTTATGTGGTGAGACTTCGTAGGAAAAGTAAAACAGTGGCAATAACTCACAACTTTATTGTATACCAGTCATAACACGCATTCAAATATTTCGTAACTATTAATAAAAATTCGAAGGCGAAAGTAGGTAATTTTTATAATGCGGGTTCATAAAATAAATTTCGAAATTAATCGGTGAAATTCATTTTGTTACGTGGACCATAAAAGAAAAAAATCGAATCCAAAGTTTTTATAGTCACTGGACTCTGGGGCCTCTCTTTTAAATTGGTTGCATGATAGTTAATATTGATAAAAATATTCTTAAGAATCTACCACTAGAGTTCCTTAGTTATACAAAAGTCCCAGCTTTGGGATATACTAAGGCTACTATCGATTTGAAGTGGATCAGAGGGTATGATTTGATGCCATCTTATCCGAAAAGGTTAACATATTCTGGCCATTTCATGTGTGATAATTCCCAGAGGCCGCTCCAGGATTTTTTTATGGGGAGCAAAAAGGTCTGACAGGTGTCCTCATATTTGAGATTTAAAATTAAATACAACAATTAATGAAGAAAATATTCTCTTTACTTTGGTATGAAAGTTATTAATGTTAAATTAAATAATTGAGGCAATGTAATACACAAAATAAAATGAACGTAATGATAACCGTGTTAAAAATATTGTCTACTTTTAAGAGTCTATGGGGACACTTGCCCGCTAAATTTTTATTTGCTTATGTTATGATTATGTCAATTCCCATGATCAAAGAACCTGCTCCGAATTACTTCGATCGCCGTGCCGTACATTGGATAGCACGCAGAAATTTAGAGCAAAATTAGTATTTGAATCATAGTCTTAAGTGTTTTCTATATTTTCAAATTACTGGACTTGCAAGCCTTTTGTAAAGTGTTGTTTATTTAGACTTAAACGTAAATGATGATTGAACCCTGCGAATTTAGAGGTCTTGTCCGCCCGATGTTCGTTTCCCTTCAAATCATTTTATGCTGTGTTACTGAGATATATTTTGCGTGAGGGTATTTCCTTTGTCTTGTGCATTGTTGATGTATTTGTGTAACCTGATTAATGAATCTAGTTATATTGTAGTCCCCTTTTGTCCTAGAAAGTTACTGTTTCAGAAAATTCACTGAATAAAAGATACATTTTCCGGCGTAATTCGGTGGAAATCTTTTAATATTTTACATAATTAAAAGTACTTGTCTATGTCCACTCTTCTTTATTTTTATCCATCCATATTTAGGTACATAATGCCATTTTCGAGGTGGCATTTCAATCTTCACCCAATTTCCATTCCAATTTCAAGTGCGTTACGGGCCGAAATCTGGATCGATTGGAGTAATTATTGCGGAAATATAAAAGTACTTTTTGTTTTATTTCAACATCCGATAGCTCAGCAAAAACAGCATACAAGTGACAGGCTGGCACTGCGCAGGTAGGGCAATTGGGCGTCCTCCATACCACACCCTCAAATCATTTCTGACCATAAGTTGTTAGTTTTAGGTTAGTAGTAATCTCCTTAACTACACTACCCCAATTTATTCTCCCGCCAAGAGTGTACTGCGGAGAGACATTCAGACAACTCGCCGAATGGCTTCAGCGAGATGAGCGACTTGAGATTTCTCGACCTTAATGCCAATAAAAGAGATTTTTTAATGCACTGTGACTAGACATTCATGACAACGCCCGTCGTCTCAGTGCTGATGCAGCCCAACTGCTCCTTGGCCAATTTCGATGGGAAATTTTTGTTCACCCGCCATGCAATGTCGACATAGTATTGTGTGACTTCCATTTTTACGCTGAAATGAAAAAGTGGCGAGGAGGGAAGCGTTGTCAAAGTTAGCGGGCGATGAGCTACACGGAAAGGAAAAAATTGTACCAAGTCGTTGGCGGCAACATCCTATGAAGAAGGTATAATAAAGCTTGACCACAGACACGACCAATTCCTCAATCGCCGAGGCGATTATGTCAAAAGGATACCATAAGTGCGCTCAACATTTCGTAATGAAATAATTTTAAATCAATTCGTCTTCTGTTCATGACCCATCGGAGGTTGAAAAAAAACGGCCCTCGTATAAAGTTAAATTCACTGGAGTCATCTTTTGTACACCATTCCAGTTCCCACAATATCCCAAGCATATCCCTCGGACGGTGTAATACACACCTACGCAAAAAAACTAAAAAATAGAAGTGTTTTACTCGCATATGCAAATGCCCTTATCATTGTGCGAGTTCGCCAAAGGGCGTGACACAACGTGATGTCTCAAATCTGGTTGTATCGTGAGAGTAAAATGAATCGCTGCTACAGGCTACCCTATTTACCTTGCGGTTTCATAAATTTGTCCTTGGGCCTGACCATGAACCTAGCGATTGCTCATGTCGTGAGCTGTGATCGCGTTTTCGCCGCTGTTTGTTTTCGAATGGGTCACGATAAGATCTCCACATGCGTGCTGCCCGGTGTTTTTTTGGCTCCGCTCCCCTCTGCGGCCTCTACTCTTCCTTTTATGGGCTACCTGGTATCGTGAAAGGAAGATCGAAGTGTCTGCTTTGAAATATATGTGCGTTTAGCATTGAATCCGCGCCAGCGTAACCCAGTCCTTGTGCGGGATCGAGTCAATTCAAGTTTTGCATCCCCGTCAAACCTTCAATTTTTTGTGTCTCTATTCATCCTTGGTGATAAATCCTTGCAGCAAAAGGATTTTCCCCACTTGTGTGTAACAAATACGGTGACTCCACAATTTATCGATAATTTCATCTAAAAAGATTAACCAAATTCCTTGACCTCTCTAAACGATGATTAATGTAAAATTAAAATAATGTTGTTTCTTTTATGAAAAATACACATGTATCCAAGTCATGAAATTTTAACTGTGAATTCACGAAAAAAAAGTTCATTTATCGTGTTAATTTCAGAGTTTGTGCCTATTTAGCAGAAAAATGTCAGTTAATAGTGTATTCGAGCTAGAATTTGCTATTATTCATTAACATTCATCACTTTTGTTAGAATGACTCACCCAACCAATAACCACATTGAAATTTTAAATTTGATAAAAACTAGGCAAAAAAGAAATACCTACAGTTATTTCACACTTTGACATGAGCCGGTAGACAGCTGTTGGTGTAGCCTTTAAGGGTTGGCCATCATTGGATTACTCTTTTGAATGTACGATTTTTCCACCAAACTTATTTCTTATAGATCCATCCCCTCTTCCACGGATATTACAGCAGAGGATCCTCAAGTCTACCTCTTGATGTGTTGCCACCCACCGCGCATTTAAATGTGTTTACAAAAACCGCCACTCACGTCGCTGGCGGAAAAATTGACGGAAAAAAATTTTTAACCTAGCGTGGTATATATAAAGCTTACATTCAGGTTTTTTTCTGCCATATGCTTTCATTATTTTTATTGTCGATAATTTTAGGGATATTTCTCGGAAATACTTATGCTATTTAAGCGTTATCAGTTAAGAAAAACGCTTTGAGTGTGTTGCAATATAAGTGTATTGCATTGTGTTGGTGTTTGTATACTTACGTATCTGCTGGTAAAAGTGGAAATCAAAAATTAAACTCAAAAAACATTTTTGTTTCGCTATGATATTAGAATATAAATAATAAATATACAAAATTGTCACGGCTGTAACAGCATTTTACAAATTCTTAAATGAATTATAGATAAAAAATCAAAAGAAAATGACAATGTTTACACCTCTATAATTTTAAGTTAATTTTTTGCATTGAAAATGATTTCGGGCAATGCAAGATTGATTCTGGGCTTTAGGAGGAAGTAACTATGCTCAAAGATTTCTCTTCTAGGTCTAGATATACTAATATTACCACTAATTAAATTAAGAAAGAAGAACTTTGTACTTTCACATTAATCACAATGTGAAAGTACAAAGTTCTTCTTTCTTAATTTAATTATGAATCGCTTTCACATAGTTACGCCTCAAACAATTAATATTACCACAATAAACAAGTGAAATGAATAATCTTTAGTTTATGAATGTTATACCAATATATAGACGAAGTTTATCCCACCGAGTATAGTTTCTGACATTTCTCGTGCATGGCGAAACGGAGGTATTTGGAGAAATTTTCATTTACGGTCATTCCTCGGAAAAATAAAAGTTTCCCGGTAGGTGTTACGTTTTGGGATCCCTCTCTCTGGGCGTCCGATGATAATGGTGTGTTGGTAATAGATCCGCCCTTCATGCGTGGGTTTGAAACATCGGAGGAGGCCCTTGCGATCTATCATCTCATCTGTCAGACGAATGACCTTCGACTTCGGGTTAAAGACTGGTTTTTAATCATCGGAACTCGACGAGGAGCAGGCTGCGATTGAGCTACAGCGAGCGAACGCAACCGCCAGCGCTCTCTCGTGACGCTCCTTCCAACTTCTTCCTTGCCACCATGACGAATCTCCAGTTGATATTTGATCCAAGTTTTCATTCGCTCGGAGGAATTCCGAATCAAATAAACTACTTAACATTAACTAGTAATATATATTTTCTGTGTAGTAGAGGGATTTATTTCATAAATGTTGTGCATTGTGATAAATACCTTTATTCCATTTTAAAGACTGACTAAACGCTATATTATTAAATACTTCTTCTTAATTTGCATCGCCTGTTTCCTCCATTGTAATTTGTAATTGATTTATATCCCACTTCCTATTGTCGGATCGGCTTGAACTTTAATTCACTTCCTCGCTTCCGATGACAATGAAATATTAAAAAATCAGACACTTGAAATTTTGTTTCATTGTGATCTAATGTATATAAATAAATAAATGCATTTATTTTATGCTAAAACTAGACAATAGGTTCAAATATTTTTTTTTAATTCTCTGAGGCTTTGGGGGGGATCTATCCCCTCATCCCCCTCATGTTTACGCCACTGCTCCTCTGCACAAGCACTCATCAATCGCCCACCGAATCATATCCGCTCATCTAGTTGCCCTAGTAGTACTAGATGCTACTAGCGATCAAATTCCGTTAGTAGCATCTTGTACTACTAGGGCTACTAGATGAGCGGATTTGATTCGGTGGGCGATTGTTGAGCGTTCAGTGGCGGTATCGACATCTATGATGAATTTCTCAGCTAAATAAACCTGTCTGACAATCTTCGACTTTTACATAACTTTAATGATCAACGAAGATCGCGTCTTGACCACAAATGATACTACATCAGCGTTCTACACGTGATTGGGTTCTTACGCAATCATCCTCACGTACTAACAAAATCCCATTTCAGACTGAGATATATATCTTTATAAGTAGTGGCGGGGAGAAAGATCAAAAGGAAGAATATGGTTGGGGAGGAAAGAGGTAGGGGAAAAATTGGGGGGCTATGTAGGTGGAGACCTAGTTGAGATGATTACGTAATGCATGCAACCAACAAACTCCGGACTTGAGTCAAGGTACAAGGTAAAAATGGTATTGAAGAATGAAGTGGGGTTACACATCAGTTAGGGGATTACATCGAAGATAGTACAGTGACTAAAAAACTCATTTTCGTTTGATAAGCCAAATTGCTTCCGTTCCTTTGTTAGTTCCTGATGATTATTTTGAAACACGTTTCGAAACACGTACTGCACCCTGTTTTAATAAAAATTCGTGGACAATAAGTTCGTTGATCATTTGAAATGTCGTTTCACGACATCTCTCCGAATAAAAGTTGACTTTATTTTTAAATAACTTTCCTCGCCTTGAACATTCTTTCGTAATATCTGTGCCGTTCACCCCTTCCCCACGAACGTGGTTTCCCCTCATCCAGCGTGGGAAGTTTTCAACAGCTCAATAGTTTCACGGAAGAGGGGTTGTGTGAACATTTTGTGAAGTCGCACGAGAGCTGGGGAGCAAAAAAGGTCGCGTATTAGATCGCTTGCGTGATGTTCCAACCCACTCACAGTCTTCATTTCATCACCATCACCGTCGAAATTACCGTGAGCAGGGAGTAAAGACCCCTATGCCATCACGCTAGCTTCGGTCAATAACTCGCGGCAGCGCCCTACCCCTGGCTGAAGTTTGTCTAAGGTAGTGCCCACATCCTGCGACAGCCCCATGTAATTTTATCCTCTTGCTTTTAAGGTATTTTTTCCATTACTTGCTCGTCCTCTATCATATTGCTAGAATTTTGGAGAACTAGAATTTACATTGCTAGAATTCGGAGCATCAATGGCACCAGATAAAACTTTGACGAGCAGGATATAAGCAAAAATTATCAGTTACATTTGAATAAATACTCATTAATATCATCTCTTTAAAGAGGTTTTCCTGGCGTTTATTATTAATTCATGAACTTCTCCAGCTGATCCTCGTAGTTCTCTTTTGGAAAGTTTGTAAGGACAAGAAAGCATATAGGTGTTTTTTGCTCTAGAAAATTGTTTCCTGCACTGAATATTTTTAACATTTTAAAATCCGAGAGTATACTTGTCATTCTATTTAAATTATATACTCACCCTCGCAGAAGTTGAAAATTCAATCTAAAAGCGAATCTCTCGTTCGGTTTAATAATTTATGATATTAGTGATGAAGGGGAGTTTTTCGCGTTGTAACTGTTGCATAATAATTACAGTATTTTGGGTATGTTTAAGACTTGCTGCTCTAAGATTCGAATAAAAATACCGGCGTCAATAATGAACAGTATTATGGCGAAAATTTATTAAGATAACTCAATGTAAATATGCAATAAACATTGATATTCATAAAAATAAAAATGCCTCATGTTAACTTGCCTTCTCATTCAACTTAGTCCGTCATTCGTCAAATAGCCATTACTTGTAGGATGATTAAGGTAGACACGCATTTTACCCGTCTCCGCATGAGAAAGACAGCTTTCAAAACGGGACGTAATATGCGCGTGGGTTTATTTTTTCGAAAACTATGATTTTGACTTAACATCATTTTTGGTTTCAACGTGGTTCAAAAACCGTATATATGTCTACTGTTTCAGTAGAATTCTGTATGTTTTTGCCGAACTTCAAAGTATTTCCTGCATGATTTTACTTAAAGATTCACCAAGATCTATACAACAAATTTCTAAATCAATTGCAAACAGGATCTTTTGTTAATTTTCTAGTCTATTTCCATGAATACCTAATGCCATGCCTAATAAGATGCATTCTAAATTTGAGTATTTGTATTATTGTTATCTTAACGCTTTGAGGTGCTGAAATTTTCGGTCATGAATTTTGTTTCTATGAAAAATGAATGGGAAGGCCAAAAGACAGATTTCAAAAGTGAACTCATTTCTTGAAGTGCATAGTATATTATTAAAGGTTGTTGGGTCATCATTGGCACCAAACAAAACCAACGAACAGGATGTAAGCTAAACTTATGAATCATGCTTTATTAATTACTTATTGAAATACTCTACTTAAAAACATTTTGTGTGTAAAACAATAAGACTACGTCAAATTATATTCACTTACTGATTTAAAAAATTGATTCTGAATCTCACAACTGAAAAGTTGAATGAATGTGATATAACCCGAAAATTTCATCGATATTGGGCCAGTAGAGACTTGAATAATTCATCAGCTTCGTCTTATGTACTAACTCCTAGAATTTCCCAGTTGTCAGTATGAGGTTGATTTACCGTAAAGAATTGCTTCATGTGGTCGAAAAGTTGACGTCATCCCATTGTCGTGTCATTTTTAGCTGGAACCTTAATTCTTCTTATTTTAAAAAGAGTTTTCCTGACGCTAAACGTGTTTTGTGACTCGGTATTTGTCCCACTCCCGTTTTCATATTTCACTCCCCTCAGCGGATCAGATCATGAAGATATTCGACGCAAGACAAATCACTCAATTTTCCTTCTCGGTTCGAAGAGCGACTCATTAATTTTCACTCTATATATGAAACTTGCTCTCTCTTTCATCTTCCTCCATTTGTACAGCATCATTCCCTCGTAGATTTCAATAAATGAATGAATGTAATCTTATATTTAACGAATAATTGCTTATCTGTAAGTCTATCACCTAGCCACTATTGTTTTCTTCGTTTTCAATCAATAAAGAGTAGCCACACATAGAATTGATAGTCAGAAAAAAATTGGTGGGAATTTTAATAAAAATATATTATTTCAATCTATAATATCCATTATTGTATGGAAAGAATAGTCTTCATTAATTCGTTTTAATTGTGCTGATAAGTAAAGATATGGCGTAACGATAAGTTTCGATTGCGAAGCAATGAATGGTTTCTTAACTGTTAGTCTTACTAGCTTTCCGCTATTTATTTTCGTTTTCAATCAAACGTGAGTAGGTACAAATAAAAATTATAGCCAGAAAAAAATGGTGGAAACTTTAATAAAAACTATACTATATCAACTTTTAATATCTTTTATTGCACGGGAAGAATTGTCTATATTCATTCACTGTAGTTTTGCGCATAAGTTAGGATATGAGGCTAAGCTTGGGATAAGTTTCGGTTCGAAGTATACACGTAAAGAACAGAGAGAGCTTTTGCAATTGCACTGAAACTCTCCTTTTAGGCAGTGACTTCGAAGATAAGTGAAGTGGAAAGGTAAAATTGAGTTGATAGTAGGTTTGGTGCGTTCAGACTAGTCAACTGGAGGAAAAGTGGCATTGATTTTATTTTACGCCGAGACATCCCTTAGGCGTGTCACTTTAGTCCTTCTGTCATCTACGCATTTCTCAGAATTCCGTCTCACCTCGTCTTCTTGGATCCCTGTTTGCATTGTCGTGATTTTGAGGTCTCTCACCCCGAGACTTTCTTGTGGGCGTGGTGAAGTGAATTGTTTATCCCAGTGAACATTGTCGGGTGGTACTGCCTTGGGTGGAGTCCTTAGGGAATACATTCTTGGTTTAGAGCTTTAACGTCCTCCCTCGTGGACAGCCGCAAGAAATAAAGGAGCATGAACACGGGATAGTATCTTTCATTGTTTGTTTGTGAGTGTGCAGAGTTTTTTTTAATACTGATGTTGGTTCCAGGAGATGTCGTTTATCTTCTTGCGCTTGCTCTGCCCACGATAGGGACTTGAACGAAGAATTTTATTTGAGGTCGAGATATAAGTAAGAAGGGAATTGCGCAAAGACATAGGTATAAGATTTTATCGTACCTTTGTCTCCTCGTCTAAGAAAGTATGGATTGAGGGAGTACTTAGCGGGGAGGGGACGCAGAAAACAGAGTTAGAGGGTAGAATGTTGGGTAAACGAGGGAGAGAAAGGAAGATAAAAGAATTTTCAGATCGAATGAAAGGTAATAGGCCTTATTGTGAATCGAAGAGAAAAATATATGAAGGAAGGAGAAGCTGCAAGAATGCTTCTTCAGGTCTCCATGGAAACCTACCTTAATCGGTAGAACAATAATCGTATTTATCTCTTCCAAGCTAGAGTCTCCATTTGGGCAAACATATTGGTACTTCAGATCATGATATCGGATGAAATAATTGGTAATCAATCATTTACCTTTAAAATATAATTTTAATGCTTAGATCATCTTTTTAAAAATTACATGATTTAGAAATCCATGATGTTGTTTGGAAAATGGAAAATTTTGTTTCTGGGCGTGATTTTTGGAGGCCTTCCATTCGGACAAATAATTTTTCCTGGAATACACCGTTAACTATTTTTGATCGCCATTTCGTAAACCAGTTAATTTAAGCTATCATTGAATTGGTCGGGACCTGACCTCCTTGGATTACGAAGCTCACTTCGTCATCTTTTTTCGCAGGTTTTATTCTGATAGATCTCGCTTTCAGTTTGCCAGTCTCGAGTTCAAATCTTGCCCTGAGTCTCCAAAAAAGATATGTATTCATTCATGGTGCCTGCCTTATTCGTCAAAATACACGACGTTTAAATTACATCAATACCAGAAAATTCAATAAGGTCGTGACTGAATTTACGCGATGTATATGCTGTTCTGAAGCAAGACCTCCTCTGGTCTTTCAATATTGGAATATCACGGTGGACGTGTTAGTTATTTATACCTGCATTGGCATAATACGTACAAATTTTCACTTTTTAGGCCTCGATGTTTAGTACGGCAATCAGCGTATCATGAATGACTTAAGTTTTGAGGTCTCAAAAGTTTGTATAAAAACAGATTACGCAATAAAATAGCATGTTAAGTACAGGAAGGTCGCCCGTTCTACCTTCCAGTATCAATGCGAGGTCAATCAATAAGAAATCGCTCCAAAAAGGCCTTTTTGCTCTTTCTTTTACTCTTCGCGTGGAATTTCTTCACGCTTGGGACGTTACTGACCTCGTGGAACGAAGAGGCGACCTATTTTTTTTTTTTTTTTTTTTTAATACTTCAGATGAGAGGTGAAATTTTTGCACGAATTTCAATTTTTTTCTGATTTCTGAGTACTTTAGATTTAAGGGTGGGATGTTGCATTATTATGTACTTTTATTTATTTGCATATTTGCTTATATTACTTTTTAAGTAGGATATCTAAATTAATTATTTTTAAAGAGAGCATTAACTCGTATAGTTATTAACAATTATAGAGCTTTATTTTCTGCCGTAAATAAGAGTATTGTAGGAATCTCTGATTTCCCTCGATGCCTATTTCAAATCGAACTGTCACCAAAAATGTACCTTTGTAAAGTAATAAACTCTTCAAGTAAAACATTTGACAACTAGAGAATTAACTTTCCGAGATGGCATTATAGTATTGGTTCATTCTCCTTAGAGAACGTGTGTATATTAGTCGATCATTGCTGAATATGAAGTATAGGCAGAGAGCAGTGGGGTAGCCAGGAATTTTGTTCGGGGAAGTGGTCCAAAACCTGGGAGAAAATAAAAAAAAACAGGGTACTAAATGGAGAGTTTTAAACTAATTTTTATACGGTTCACTATCGAAAAAAACTTCATTTTTCAAAAAAATCCTTAGTAAATTTATGATTTTGCAATATTTTGTTTTCTTTTATGAAAGATATCCAGGAAAACTTGAAAGTGTATTTTTATATTTCGGGGGGGGGGGGGGGGGGGAACGGACCCCCCGGACCTTACCTCCTTGCTACGCCACTGGAAGAGTGATTGGTCAATTCCTTAATGCAACAATGAAATCAATAAATCAATGATCCGTTTTGTAGGGTTTTATGTCACTAATTGTAAGTAGAGCACCATTGCTCTCCTCGAAGTTCACGTTTCTTTCGTAGATGTCACTTTGGCCGCTGCGAGATGTAAGCTTATCCGATAAACTTCCTTTCTCCCTCTTCGGCTCTTTACTCAAGGATAATTCGCCCAGCGGCTGTGAAGTTATTCTTTGTTTGAATTTAATTCTTTGAGTAGCCTCACGCGATAAGTTTCTCATTTAATTGGCCCAATTTGAATGTAAACGGAACTTTTTAGTATTATTTTCAAAAGGCATCTGCATCATACACCTTTTTCGGTAGTATTGTCTTTTTCAGCCGTGTATCACTCCCTAATACATGCGCAATCATACTGATTATCCCAGGGCATATTAATCGACTTTTTCTTCATTTTCCTTGATCTCTAATGTAAATTCTTAGCGTGAGAGAAAAACATGAGGCTGAATTTAAAAATTCTAGATGCAGAAATTTTTTTAAATATATATAAATGTTAGAATCTATACAAACGCAATGTAGAGGAAAAAAATAGAAAATGGGTATTAGGATTTTTTTGTTACCGTGACATATGGGCCAAAGTGACCCATCACTTCACTTACTTCTATTGTTAAAAGGCGAAGAATTTATTTTGGAGCACGAGGAGATTTTGAGGTAAGATTTACAGTTAATGGAATGAGTGGAGAAGTCAATGATGACAGTTTTTATCTGATATAAATTATGAAAGAAAATTTTTATACACGACATTTAATATTTGAGAGAATATGGTAGGACTAAAATATTGAGCAGTAAATAAGATAGGGGGGATCGGGTTGGTCTGGGGTGCTAGAGTGTTGGCTTCCCACTTGGCGGGCCCGGGTTCAAATCCCGGCGGTGGCAGAGAATTTTCAGAGACTGCCCGATCCCTGCTTGAATGTTGTGAGGAGGATATTTCAACTACAACACTCCGTCCGTCGGACGGGACGTTAAGCCTTTGTCCCCTTGGCGCATTTCGTTAAGAGCAGGCTAATGCCGACGCCGGGTTTCTCTCCACCGTTGCTTATCTACCCCTCCCTCATGTCGCAAATGACCTAAGCTGTCGGTAGCCTTCTCCAAATACCATACCAGTAAATAAGAATGTCCCCGTACCTCGAGTTGGATATCTTCCAACAGAAATTCCTAATCTTAGAACTGAGAAGCAGTAGTGAGTGAATATGTTCATTTGTATTTTTGATAACGTTGAATTTAATGGATGAAGATCGATAAAATATTTAAATAACTACGTCCTTATTGTACAACTACGTATTTCTGGGAAACGGAGGAGAGGAAATGACATTAAATATACGCAGTGCACCTTACCCTCTACTCTACCATAAAAGTGGAGAGAATCTTCTATCGCATTCATTCGAGTCTGTGCTCCAATTCTGCGCGAAAATTAACTGTTGCCTTAAGGCATTCGGATGGTGTATAGCAGTTAAAATGCCTAGGATGTCTGAAAGGAGGACGACGTTGAATTTCTGGAATGTACAGCGTTTTCTCTCATTCAGGAAAGTCCTCCGAGGAGGAAGTAGTTAATTTTTAATGTTCTAAAATGCGGAAAAGGCTGAATGAAATTTTTTAAATTCAAAACTTTGTCTCTCTGACCCAAAAAAATTTCAAGATGGAATTCTTTGGAGGTATAAATAATTTTGGTGCCTTAATTTACTCAGAAATTCCCCAATATGTTGCGAATAGTAGAATTAAAAACCATCATCATGTAACGCCTCAAGATACTTATTTTAATTTCATTTCCGGATTTTGGCACTGTTGGGAATTAATTTTGCAGTTTTCTTATTCGAATGCATTTCGTTACGAAATTATGATGTGGTCACCTCCTAACTCCAAACCTTTTACTCATTTGGCATGATTTTTAACGGAAGTTAATAATTTTTGTCTCATTGCTTGATTGTATGCAAAATTTTATTCTAATTTCTTATTTTTCCATACCTAATTAGGTAATATTTTTAGCCAGTTATTAAAACTAGTGAAAAGCTATTATTTATGATATTTTTTATGATGCCATAAGTATGTAGAATGGTTTGTATTTGGTTCCCTAGGAATGAAATATTTTTTTGTCATTTTGTATTATCCTCGGAAAATCTTGATTTAAAAAATTCCCCGTAGTCAGTGGCGGATCTGTCGGGAGGGGGGGCAATTTTAGGGGCTATAGCCCCTTAGGGTATCCAATTTACACTAGATAGAATGGTGATTTTTTCCGACCCCCACTTAGCCCCCCTTGTCCGTATCCTGGATCCGCCACTGCTCGTAGCACGTCATTTCGTACTACATCAAATTCCGTTATGTGATCATAGAACGTTAAATATTGGAAAATTTTAATTTTCCTCAGTGAAAGCTAATAATTACTACGAGTAGAGGTCACGCATTTAATGCTGATGCATCATAGTCTCATAATTTCCAGTCAATTAAGTTTCTCTTCGTTTTATGGGCAACGAGGGCATTGCATCCAAAGATTATGGTGACCCTCGATAACTTCTATACATCTGTGCACTTCTCTCGAAAGAATTTCCGCATTTCTGATGAAGCTCGAGAAGATCTCCTTACCATGAGTCTTCGGTAAAATTCTTTTTCGCAGATTGCGGTATAATTTTTTTTCTCTGATGTTCTGCTAAAATGCTGCTAAAACTGCTAAAATCGTTTTTGTTTTATTTAAGTGACAAAGAGGCCCTAAATAGGACGTCGATATACTCTAACACAATACCAGGTTCAGTTATTTTCACTGATACGGGGACTTTTCCACCTGACCTTTATACTCCCTGAAAGATGACCTTTATATTCCCCATATGTAATGGGTCAAAATACAATGCCGAGATCAAACTCAAAATAGGAAAAAAACCCTGCTCGGTCTTTAAAAGATACTTTCTCTTCTCCTCTTGACCTATGATCCCATCCAACTCTGGCTTAGGTCAGTGCAATATGGGAATCAATGAAATCATAACTCCGTTTATTTTTGTCTGGCAATGATAATGCACAAGAGTTAAGAGAGAAGCAGTCTAGTCAATCATAGAGAATTTAGCGTATGTTGAGTGTGATTCATTCCTCCTCGATGAATCCTATTTTATCTTTCTTCATCGCGAATTCCTCGATTTCACCATTTTGAAATCATTAGAGTATATGGAGAAGAACTCGTCCACAGTTACCTGTATCTTTGATGGTTGAATTTTACATCGGAGAAAATACTGGTGGATTTTTTTCAAAATTGAGATACAGAAAAATAATGAAAAGGTTAAAGTGTGCGTACCGAGATTATGGCATGAAATTTGGATGCATCGCATTCACGGCTTTGTAGCAATAAAATGAATTAAAAGCCATAATTTCTATGCATAAGTTGTATGTGAAGGCTTTTGCGGTAGTAGTCATGTCGCTGTCCATGTTAATACGCTCGTTGTTATTTTAGCTATCGATTCAAATATATAAACCTAAAAAATATTTAACAGTGAAAACTATTAATAACAACTGATTATTTAATTATTAAATAAAATTTAAAATTTATATTTTTACACGACCGGGCACGTGGCGCACTTTGTCCACGACATATGCATTTATATGATAACTCTTGAATTTGGTTAAAATGTATCTTTATTTTTGAAATTAGTTCCACCTTGTACATTTTTTCGGTGATGCAAGTATAAAGGTCCACAGGTGGTACACGGCTGGTCGCGCGGCGTAGTTTATACGCCCCGGGTGTCGGTTCCTCTTGCCGATCGAAAAATAAATTAGCTACAACACTTAGAGATTCGAAAACTCGCACAATAGGCAGTCAAAGTGCATTGTAAGAATACACGAGGCCATTCTAGACCCGGATGCATGTACAATGTTGAAATCCTTTGTTTTCGAAGAATGGCGTAGCCAGCGCGCTCGCTCTAGGGTTAATATGTCGAACCTGGTTTTGAAATAAAATCAGCGGTATCCAAGATATCTAACTTGGGTAAAAAAATTTTTGAAACTGATAGTGACACCTCCTGACAAACGCAAATTTAGGCGACTTGCGGGGTAGCATGTTAATGTAGACATCCTTGGAAGACGACTCATGTCGTTCGAATGTTCCTTTCAAGCAGTGGTGAGTGGTTCGATCGTTGTCTTCGAAGGTTGATAATACCGTCGTGACGGGCCGAAGGTACACCCTGGCTCAGCCTTTTCACCAAAGTCAGTACTCCGCCCTTCGCGTGGAGTTCGAACAAAAGAAAGTCCAGGATTATCATAGCCTCGACATCAAGAAGACGAATCATTTCCTATCGACTCGTAATATTTTGTCTTTCTTCGCAGAGAAAAGTTAGGTTATCATAAACTTTCAAAGTTAGGTCATCATATAACTTATGACTTCTGGCTAAACTATGTAAAAACTCTCTGTTTTATAAAATAAAAGAATAGAATTTTGCTTAAAAAAGTTCACTTGCATATTTATTAGGCACGTCTTGTGTTTCATAACATGGTTACATCTTCAACCTGGCTCAGGCAGTTGGCCAATGTTCAAAGTATCCCTCTCTTTATTTATCGGTTTCATAACATAGTTACATCTCGAGATGAATGCGAATTGTACTGTCATCAGAAGATAGTAAGTGTGCAAAATTTCAAACCGATCCGACACTTTAAAGTGGATTAAAAATCAATCACAAGATTCCATCCATTGAATTCTTGCCTCATTCATATCAGGTGAAGGTGTAACCATGTTATGAAACCTGTTACGTGTCATATTTAAAATATGAATTGAGCCTAGCAAAGTTAAATCATTTTATTTTAGATTAGATTATCCAGTTGAAATGGCCAAGTTATGCAGAATTAAACGTAGTGAACATTTTTACCGTGTCTCAGATTTTTACGTAAGTATTTCCTCCGGCCACAAACCTCTTTATGGGGCTAATAAAGGTAGTATTAATTTTATTCTAACTTTGGTTATATTTAAACTGAGAGATTAAAAATCGATTGCAATATTCCATAAATGGAATACTTGCCCCATTCATTTCAAGTGAAGATTTAACCATGCCATAATAACTGTTGTCGGGCCTTTTCGAATAAAACATTGGACTAAAACAGCATTCGAGGAGCGTTCGAATGTAGAAACAAACATTCAAATGCTCCTCTTGACATATCTGCTGCTGCTTCTCCCATAAAGTAACATTCTTCCTATGCTGGGCTTGGCAGTATTCGAAATATAATTATAGTAAAATACGTATTTGAAATACATTTGTAACTTTTATTTGTTATTTCAAACATACGAGCTGAATGTATTTGTATTTTAAATACATATTTTGATATTTTCACATTCTAAAATAAAAAATACATACGTGGAACGCTTTTGAAGTAGCTCTGATAAAACTTCTGTCACAGTATGCTTCAGAGATTACTTCGTTTTCGTTAGAATCGTTTTCTTCATGTTTGCAACTATTCTTTACGTGCCAAGGAAGGTTATATTTTTTGAAGATCTCTCATTTTTCATACAAATGTATTTTTCATTTTAAAATGTATTTAAAATACTGTTTTTTAGTTTGCTTTTCAAATAGCCAAGTTAAATTTTTGTGTGTTTTGTATTTCAAATTCATTTGGAGCGGTGTTTTGCATTTTGTATTTCGAAAAATTCTCTGTCTGGATTTATCCCAGCTCTGTCCATATTTAGGGGTATGTAGGGGACTGTCAGTATGTAGATGTAGTCATCCTCGAGGGAGGGACGACTTCAGTCGTTCGAATACTCCTCTCAAGCGATCTCCGTCTCATACCCCCTCACGCGAGCAGCGATGCAAGCGAGGTCCTCCGTCGCACCGCCTCAAGGCGCGCGTGAGCCGCGTTCGTAATTTGTCTTGGTTTTGCGTCCCGGTTACCGTGAGTGAGTGGGGGAATGCCGATGGGTGTTGCCGGGCGCGGAGAGTAGTCGCACCCCGCGGGAGAGCGGTTAGGTGCATCCGCACTCATCGATTTCCCAGAGAGGAGACAGCGAGCCCGTCCCTATTTCACGCCTATCCACGCTGCTCTCCCCCAGCACAATACATACTCACAAGAAAACATCGCTAGAGTGATGTTCGGGATCTGAATACCGATATTATTTTCTGAAACTATACAGGTAATGTTTAATAATGCAAAATAAAAACAAATTTTTATAAAAAATGTTGTTATTGCGAGATAAAAAGAATACAAAATACATTTTGGTTCAACCATTTTTTAAAGATCTTTGATGGGAACAAATTTGTTGCTATGACTTTTTCATTCTCATTTCCTTAAGTGATCGCAACGCCGCCATCGGATTTCGGTGGGCATTATTTGAACTAATCTCCACATTTAATTATAAATTCCGAATAACGATAGAGAAACAGTTAAAATTACAATAAAAGTGTTTGAATATCGCATTACTTTCTTGCTTTGAGATACTCTGAATATATTAGCTTGATAGCTAATCGGTAAGTGGGTTAAAATTGAGTTGCAAGATTTGACCAGGACAAGATGGCAAACAACAAAGCGAGTTTATTAAAACGTTTTTAAAAGTGTCACGGCTTTCTACCCAACAGGCTCGGAAGGCCTTTCTTTCTCGGAAAGCCTTTTTCGATGATTGGGAACGTCCGATTTTCCGTTGCTGAAATCATCGCTTAAAATCCTACAGCCAATCGGAATGTACGGCTGCTAACAGTGATAATAACGCCACGCTGGGCTTTTCATTTTACGGCAGTTGTAAATACGAATGAAAATTTATCGTTTCGACCCGGAGCGAAACGAAAATACGAGGCATGGGTTTAGGTTCGTTCCCGCACGAAATTAAAATCACCAAAGAGTTTAGTTTTGACCTGGGACGAAATTTTACTCCCGGGAGCGAAACTAAATTAATCGAAACACCGCTGCTCATATTTAAGTTTCGATCCCAGAAGTGGAGTGGAGGGAGAGAAGAGGGAATAGTTTCGACCCATTACGTTTGACATATGTGTAGAGAGGTTAAAAAACTGAGCTTAAAAATCGTATGGCCAGTTTGCGTTCACCGCTCTCCTGTTACTGGTAAAAATATGAGTGCTCCATGCATCTATTGGCGGTAGGCCGAACCTATACTTCATTCAACCATACTTCGTACTCGGTGTGTGGATCGAAACTAACTGTTCGAAGGTGGAGCACATGGTCCCTACGGTGCGAAACATTAGTATCTGCGTTTCGTTTCGTCCCAGAGGTTTAGTTTAGTTTCGACCCGAAGTAGTTTTGACTCCGATTTTGTTTCAACCCCTTAGTTAAGCTCCCCGGGTAAAAATCCATTTCGTTTCTAACTATTGAAATTTTACTGTTTTGATTTCATTTAGTTTCGATTGCCATTCCTGTAGAGAACAATACGGAAGTATTGAAGGCTGCTCGGGTGCTCCACTGAATTAATCTCTTCCAAGGTTGCCGACGTCTCAGGGGTGCGCGTCGTACTCCAACAGTTATTTCAGCCCTGAAGATGGAGTACGCATCTTGCCCCGAAACGCCGGCAGCCATGGAGATATAACCCGGTGGAGAGCCCGATCAGCCTTCTCCATCAGCATTTCCGCATCATAGCTTTTTTTAACCATACGCATGGTCGGTAACGATATACCTTATGTTAACGGCGAAGTTGCAATTCATTCGGATGTTCGGACTATTCTAAATATTCGATTCAGACTGCATGGCAACAGAGGGAGATAATATCACGGTGTGGATTTTGCAGCTCGCGATACGAAGCGCTTTCCCAACATATACATATACATTTGAGTGTGTGAGTACTTTCAGACATGTGTGTTTCATGCATGATATCTTTTTTTCTCTATCCCCCTCCCGCCGGAACTGCTCATTTTCATTGCTCTTATCGCGACAATGCGGGAGGAAGGGGATGGGTTGGATGTAACACGTGTCCTGCACCAAGAGCAGCCAAAGACATCCAATCCTCTCCATCCCGTCCACATGTTTTTAACCGGAGCTGCTATGGGATGGGAATGAATCCTCCAAATACCAGTCGCGGTTTTAATAATAGATCCGCGAAGTTCTCCGTCTCCGACCAACCACAACCGTTCTGTTTTATATCCTTTGTGCTCACTTTTTTATCGTGGTGAAAAATCACTTTTTCACTGGTGTGGTGAAAAATTTTGCACGTTTCAATTTCAACTTTGAAGGACTTTTTTTTCCAATTTTGGGAGTTGATATAATTGCTTAGGGTGGATGGCTACTGTCAGCAGAAGGTTTGTAGTCAGAAGACAAAAGGTAGTGCTCGTGGTGATGGTGCGCTAGTTACCGTTGAAATAGGTAATATGAACTATCAAGCTTTCAGTTTCTCTGAATTTACAATTTTATAATATAATATTTTCTCTTTAAAATTACGAAAATTCTCCATTGCAATTACCGATCGTGGTTACTGCGTGACTTAAACCATGTTAGAACAAAGGTTTCCGCGGCAATGGCTTTACCTCTGCATTTTTCTTGGGTTCCTTTCCGTGTAATTTTGCTTGTGGACCGGGAAGGATAGCCACCATATTACTGTCCACAATCCAACTTACGTGGAATAAAACCCAAGAAAATGCAGAAATAATCACAATAATGGTTGATCTTGGTCACGAGGATAGCTATTAAAATGTAATTATTTTAATTTCAAAAGTTATTGTCTGTACTTTTGATGAATATCGCTGCAACTATCGATACGGAGAGGTCTCAGGAGTGCCAACGCACGTCACGATGGTAACAAACAAAAGAATGATTGATTGCGAAGAAGATATTTTTTTGGCTTATTTGGATGCATTTTGGCTGGGGAAATGCATAGAGGAGGCCCGATTCCATCCCATTACCCCGTTATCGAAAAGTTGAAATTAGACATGGAGGACCTGACCCGGTGCAAAACCCGGGAAATCTTTACTTCTATTTTTCGTCGGTAAAAAGCCATAAATTATATCATCTGGTAACGACACTTGAGGGACTTCCCTCGTTAGACCTATTTTTTTATAACATGGCGCGGAAAAAGATGTATCGAAATTCGAGTGTGATAATCTATTTTTATCGCTCGACCAGGCACAGCTGCGAAATAGCCGGTTCCGTCTGTGCCCGTCCCTCCTCTCATGCGAGGAGGCTGCGTGCCCTTGGGGTGACGTTGACCCCATGCCCTCTCTTTTCCCCCCTCCCCACTTTCCCCTACCTCTCCGACCACTCCTCCTTTTACTCTGACAATCGCGGCTGGATGCCGTCTCGTGTCGCGCCCGCCTTCCGCCATCCAAAGCGCCCTCTCCCGTCGAAACTCGATTTTTGTCAACCCAGAATGGAAGTATGGATCTTCCACTTGCGGTCCCGGGTTCGATCCTCGTCCTCGGAGGCTGATCTCTCCCATCACAACGGACCGAAGGTGCCCTCTGTCTCAGCTGGTTGGCTGAAGTGAGTATTGCGCCCTTCCACTCGGAAGTCGTAACAAAAAACAAAAACACATCAAAGATTGACTTAGGATTAACTTCAGAGAAAACGCAGTACACCCTCTATAAATTTTATATTTATTTTTTATCTTTCGCAACGAATTAATCTATCAAAACACTTATTTTATAGTCTTGATATTGCCAAGTTTTGCAGACTAGAACAACATTTTCATTTATCTCCAAAATGTTGTGTTTTAATAATTTGTCAACAACCCATTTCCTTATTAGTGTTGAATAGGCTTTAGGTGGGATCAGATAATTAAAAGGGGATGGTTCAAATTGACTCGAAGAACAGCCTTTCATTGGGTCAACATTTTCCCGTATCTAAAATGTGCTGCGTGCAAATTTCTTTTGCTGTTACAAAATAGGAAGTAGGCATAGAACATTATAAATACCGTATTGGAGGGTTCTTAGTATGATGTTAGCATGGTAATTTTCTAATAATCATTTCCCACTGCTTCTGACTGATATCCAAACACATCAAAGACTGACTTGGCCTTAATTTAAAATAAGACACGGCTCCCCCTTTCTACCAGTTGAATTTTTTTCATATTTTTTGCAACGAGTTACTCGTGTAGAAAACTTGTGTTATAGTCTTGATATTGCCAATTCATGGAGATCAGAATTTGGTCAACATTTTCCCGTGTCTAACATGTACTGGGCGTTAATTGTTTTGCTGTCACAAAACAGGAAGTAGGCATAACCTTAGAAAAATATTCTGATAACGTGTCGGAGGGTTCTTGGTATGAAATTAATTCAATTGATACCTTGCGGCGTAACTTTGTGAAAGCGGCTCATTATGAAAATTGAAAAATAAACTTTGTGCTTTCACACGAAATATTTATTTTCACTATAAATGTGGTAAATAAATATAATGGTTTAGATAAATATGTCATGTGAAAGCAAAAAGTTTCTTTTTCATTACTCATTCTTTGCATGATTTTAGTATGGTAATTTTAAGTCGCCACGTTTATCACTGTTTCTGACTGACGTCGAAACAATTTAACAATGATTTCCTTGGCCAAACAATGACCGATTGCGACCAATGTCCACAAAATTAGCATGATTTTATTTCACCTTCAAATCTAAACAAAATATTTCCCCACTTCTTTATATCTTTGACCTTGCTTTATCGTCGGTCAAGTTCCCCATCTATTTATATTTAGTGTCTTACGACGCATTTTCGGCAACTTCTTTTTTGCCCACAGTATTGTCTTTCCCGTAATCTTTCCCAAGTATCGCAATAACCTTATTCTTAGCCACACTGTCCATACCGTTTTATTTTCCTCTTCTGCGTCTCAGAATAAGCCTGTTATTGCCAGAGTTTTTTTTATTTTTTATTCCTCAAATGTTTTATAAAACCAGGAAAAGAGCCTGTTGATCTCAATTAATGTGTTTAAATTAGATATTATAATCGCTGTTTAAGTAGAAATCCTTTAAGTAGAAATTAATCGGTACTTCGATTAGAAAACACTATTTATTCCCCGGCAAATAGCGGCCGTTTATCGGATTGGATTTTTTTTAATTTTCGGAAGTACATCGAATTGATAGTTGAAAAATTTTGTCAATTTGACCCCATGTAAAGACGATATAGCATTACTAAGACAGTCATTTGCAGATAAATCCGGAGAAGTCCGGGAGGGATTCACTCTTGAGTTGATTTATTTATTTACTCTTGGTAAGAGCATTCCCGATACACATTACTTTTTTTCCCAATGCTACGTAATTGTTAGAGTAAATAGAATAGAAGTAGAAGAAAAGTAGAATAAATTGACTCTAGGAAATAGGCTTGGATGGGGAAAATGGTTAATGCATCGAGAAAATATGTGCGGTTCATAACACGTAGTTGAGATAGTAACATTTTGTGGCTCTTTGCAGACTGCAATTGTTCAGTCATCGCCGAGGGTGCTATAAAATATTTTCCATTCGCTTATTGCATTTCAATGCGTATTTTGCAGGACATTATGGAGGCTTTAGAAAGGATTTTAGAAATGAAAGTGGGTGAACAGATGGTGGAGTCGTTATGGTTCACTGACGACCAGGAGTTGCTAAATCCATTGTCAAAGGCCTCGTCGTCATTGTAGGAAGTTGAAGATAAGCGATGCAAGAAATATTGAATGGTCATCAATCATAGGAAATCTGCGGTCATCATATGCGGTTGCGTTGTCTCCTTAGTAAAGAGAGCGAGGATTTATATTTCGGTCAAATACATAGGCATTTGTAGAAGTTATACTATAACGAATTTGGGTCTTCAATCTCCTCTAATGCAAGGGTAAAAACTCGATTTCACATTAGCATTCAAATAAACCATGTTATTCCCCAATATTTTAGCCACACAACACTATTTTTCAACTTAATCTCCATTCACGGCTTGACGCCACCTTTAAGGTAGGGCCTGCATGCCTGCAGTGTACTATTTTACTGGTCGATGTCAGAGGCAACGTCGCACTGCAACAACTTCTTCATCATGCCTGTAGAGGCAATGATAAAACACGCGTTTGCCAATGACCCACAGTACTTTTGTCCACCGCCAGATCACTGTAGGTATGCTGCAAGCGCCTCTGAACAAAAGAAACTCAGTCACTGCCCGTTGTAGGGGACGTACCTCCGTTACAGACCCCATTTTAACAGCTCCGTATAGCAACTACATGAAGTCAACGCAACCATGCGAGACGAAGTGAGAATGTTTGAAAATGTTCCACAAGAAATTTCGAGTTTTTTTAATCAAAATTGGCCGTGAAAAAAATTGCATTACTTCTTGAACTTATAAAACTTATAATTGAACTACTTATTGATGTGCTGCATTACGTATTGAAGTCACCTCGTACATAGAGTGAAGTCCACTGCCAGATCATTTTAGACATGCTGCAAGCGCCACTGAATATCTAAGCCACCCTGGTTCTCCCGCCAAAAGAGACTTAACCATTGCTCGTTGTAGGGAACGCACCTCCGTTAGAGACACCATTTAACAGCTCCGTATAGCACGGTCACCCATTGGAAGTCAATGCGACTGTACCAGACGAATTGGGAATGTTTGCAAATGTCCCACAAGAAATTTCAAGTTTTTAAAATCAAAATTGGCCGTGAAAAGAAATGCATTACTTATTGACCTTATAAAACTTATTATTGAATTACTTATTCAAGTGCTGTATTACTTATTGAAGTCTCCTCGTATATAGAGTGTAGTCCACTGCCAGATCATTTTATACATGCAATTTTCCGCAAAAAGAAAATCACTGCCAGGCACGTGCTGGACCCCTTTTAAGGGCGGTGGATGGCCGTAGCCAGAGGGCGCCATCACTATGCAGGGGGAGGTCTGGGGGCGAGGAATATAACAAATAAATTTTGAAATTTTAATCCTTACACTCTTGAGATTAAATTGAATCTTATCAGATTGAATCACATTAATGTTAATTATTGTATGACCTTAGGTTAGCCTGGCGTATCATGTGCAGAAAGGTTTCTCGGGTTTTCCACCGGTTGATGTTTTCCAAGTGTCTGGAAAATCCCCTGAGGATGATCAGCAAGTCGCTGCTCGAAACTTCGGGAGACATGGAAAACATAAACCGGTGGAAAGCACGAGAAAATTTTCTGCATTTTTAATTGTAATTTCCTTTCATCAACACGGTGTCAATTATGTTTTTAAATGAGACATCATTGAAATTAAGTTACCTTCTCAGTTTTGGCATTCCGACTAAATTTTTCAGTTTCGGAACTGGAGGGAGCAATAGATTTTCAGGCTGGAGGGCGCACCGGGATACATCCCTGTGTACCGGCGGCCCAGCACGGCCCTGATCACTGCCCGTCCTTAAGGACACACCTCGGTTACAGACGCCATTTTAAAAGCTCCGTATGACAGTGTCACTTATCGCAAGTCAATGCAACTATACGAGACGAAGCAAAAAATATTTGAGAATTTTCTATAAGAAATGCCAAGATTTTTAAATCAAAATTGGCCCTGAAAAAAAAGTGCTGAATTACGTATTGAACTCAACCCGTATATTTCTCCATCTTTTCTTTCTCCCTCCTCTCACTGTTTCCCCAAGGGAATTCATTTCTAACCTCATACGGGAGACGCGAGGGAATGGATCCATTTTCTCAGAGTGCATGCTCTCACGCTACTTCACACTTGCGATCACACTCGCGACTTGCGGAGGTAGCGTCAAATATACGGGAATACAAACACCTCGGAAAAACCGTTTTTCCGAAACACAATTTCACATCCTGGTGCCGGTGTCTGTCATTTTTTTATGCTTTTCCTATCCATGCAAAAAAATCCACAAATAATAATCGTAAACGACTACCCGTGTGCGAAATTTTTCCAAATATTTGCGCGGTTTATTACTATGCGCACTCTAATGTTATTGCTGTTTCAGGTGGTGGTATTTTTATCTTCGTCTGCAGATGAAAATTACTTATTATCGTCACGTAGATAAATAGAATTGATATCTGCGTGATGTTAGTATCAATTAAAACAGCAATACGATTGGATTGCGCACAATAATGAGCCCCGAAGTTATTTGGGAAAATTTCGCATACGGTTAGAGTCGTTTATGATTATTTTTTGCGGAACTTCTTGACGTGGCACAAGGAGTTTCGCTCTTGAAGTAATGGCTGTATCTTTTCTCACTCGATTTCAGCGTTTATGTAGATATTACCTTGAGATCGTTAGCTTTTTCGCTACCATTTTAACTACCATTGGTGACAGCGATTAATTCGTGAAATATTCGACTGCGACAAGTGTAGATAAGTTATCACTTGGGTGAAATAGTCTCTATCATTTTGGACTGGGCTGTATTTTGGTATTAAGCTGCATTACCGCCTTCCATACTAAAAAAATTCAAGGCCCAGTTTCTTTTCACGTCTTCGTTGAAAGCTAGAGCTTATCAAATATTCAGTCTACAATTTTATTTATATTTTATTCCATCTCTGCCGTAACTGAAGTTTTTGAAAGAAAAATGAATTGAATGCAAAAATAAATATCAAATTTCACCTATTAAAGAGCTGTTTTATGGGATTTATTAGTAATCTTACTGGTGGAATGGCTGGAAAAATTCTCGATGTGAACCTATCTTAAACGGTTAATTATATTTAATAATAATTGTCTGTCTAAATTGTCAAGATTCAAGATCACTTTTACTCTAAGAATGCTCTCCCAAATGATTTTATAATATTTCCTCAGTAAATTCATAAATATAATTTAAAATATTAATGGAAACTATTTCGCGAACTAAAAGATATTCTTGTCATGAAAATTTAGCAAAGTACCTCTCTAAGTAGTACTCTACTGCCAGCAGTGGCGGATGTATGGGGTGGGGGGCTAATAGCCCCCCTTGGATATCTAATTTACACTAGATAGATTAGTAATTTTTTCGGACCCCCACTACTTCTGGGAGATTACTCCTTACTTACCCCCCCCCCCCTTTTCCCCATCCTGGATCCACCACTGCTTGCCGGTGCGACTTTTTATGATACGATTATCAAATTTGCAATTCATTCATTTAGGACAACGGTTCCCAACCTTTTTTTCCTCCCGTACCCCTCTATACATATATATTACACTAATATTGTACTCAAAAAAGTGTAACGTACACATTGTATTACATAAGTTCACTACGGGTAGGTGACACATTTTGTTATAAATGAATGGATAAATAGGAACTTTGTATTAAATATCCCATATTATATGCATACATATTCCTGGTTAGCAGATACATAGTTCCTGGCGTCCGCCATTACTGATTATTTTCGGCGTACCCCCGATCGGATAAGGGGTACGCAAAATTATCGATTTCATATGTGATCGAATCGCCAATATCACATGTGGGAATCAATTATCCAATTTTAAAATACACGATAAGACATCAGTGAGCAATTACTTACTTGAAACCAATTTACTCGTGCTCCATATTGGCATTACGTAGGATTTAAACATTTCAGTGCAGTACCTGGATATGTGCATGTAGGTTGATGGTGAGGAGTTTCCGAATTGATGCAAGCCTTGGAGCGGATCGCGTATCAGGCATGCTAATTGGGAGGTGAATTCTCCGTATAACGAGGGTGTCGCGAGTAGACTTTGAAATCGTGAAATCTCTCCCATTAGCATTCGTCGGCGTATTGAGCTTCGTATCAGTAATTCGACACAGAACGCAAATCATTGAACACTTGACATCACGGTTGAACTGTGGATAGCATTGTCAAAAAATGAGGCAATCGAAATCGCACATCCGTCAATCAATTCAAATTTATGTGGGTATTTCGTGGAAAATGAATTCAGAGGACTAATTTCTTGACGTGGCACGTGGAGTTCAACTCGTGTAGTAATGCGTGTATCTCTTTTCATTCGATGTGTTTATATCGATATGAGTTCCACATCGTTCGATTTTTTAGTATCATTTATTATTATAATTAATGGAATGAAACGCTCTAAGGCAGAGGTGGGCAATTTTTTGGGCTAGAGGGCCACTTTGTATGAGCGAAGGTTCTACATCTACGTAATACCCCGCAAGCCGCCTAAAAGGCGTGTGGCAAGGGGTGTTAGGAAAGCAGTTTACAAATAAAAAGGAAGTGCCCTAAGGAACTAATGACTAGCATTTATTGAAATCCCTTACGGTTCGGCGGAAAAAATAAAGTCCCATATCTAACCGTTCGGCAAAACATCGCTCCTAATTTATCGCCTCTGTCGAACCTGGAATGATAAAGCGGCTCTAATATTATGTTCTCCGTGTCGCTCTTAAAGATATCCATTCTCAATTGTTCAAGCAATCTAAGCTTAGCGCGCAGTCTCCAGCGGCTCCCAGCCTAATTCGCTCAACATCTGGGTAACGCTGTCTGTACGCCCGTGGCAGTTTTTGACGAACCGCGCAGCCTTCCTTTGTATTTTATTCAGTTTGCGGATCCCATTCTTCTGCGCCGGATCCCATGCGCTCGCTGCATATTCAAGGTGCGGTTGGACGATTGCGAAATAACACTTTTCTTTTACTTTCTCACCCGAAAATCTTCCCACCATACGCTTGACGAATCCTAATTTCCTCAGGGCTATTCCGCAAATATTCCTTACATGTGGGTAAACTTTTCTCGGGATTCCCACCGGGTTAATGTTTTTATATCGGCCAACGTTTCAAGTACCGTCTCGGCACTCATCTTCAGGGCTGAATATATAAAGATGAGTGCCGAGACGGTACTTGAAACGTTGGCCGATATAAAAACATTAACCCGGTGGGAATCCTGAGAAAAGTTTACCCACATTATTCGCCGGGAAAGCATTAAATCATATTTCATTCCTTACATGTGTTCTCCTTTAGAGGTTCGAGGTTATTGTAACTCCTTGGTACTTCACTTCGTCTGTTGCCCTTATGTTGAAACCATACATAGCATAAATATGGCTGTAGTTGGACGGACTCTGCAAAGAATATACCGACATGCATTTGCTCAGATACAGGTTGCATAGTTTCCTATGTTTCCTAAATATCGATGTAAAATGAAGCAATGGTTGGAATGGAGCTTTGAATATCACTAAAAATTAATATTGTCGATTGGTGAATACGCTGAAAATTTTGGACAGGTACGGTCAATAACGAAGGAGTAAATGATACCTATCCATATATCTTCATAAGGAAACATTTTTATCAATTATTTATTATTAATTTTTATCAAGTATTTATGCATAGTAAATTTCTGTCTCAACATTATTTTAAAACTATTATCCCCGTAACCATAGTAAGAGGTTTGCAATAGTATTTCCTCCGTGGATACGCCCAGCCGGTCTCCGTTCATTCATGCATGCGGCCGCTTCCACGGGCCCTCGCATCGGAAGAGATATAAATGCGTGAGGGGGCGTTCGCTTCGGGTCGCGGCCGACGGAAGGGGCCCCATGCACGCTGCTTCCCGCCTCCCCTCGCTCTAAGGAGTGGAAGATATACATGTACGGACTCGTCCAGCTGGCTGTCCACCCATCTGGAGGCCCCTCACTCTTCCTTTCGATGGTCTGGTGGCCCGGACCGAATTTAGAATCGCCATGGAATTCGGAGGAAGTTCCTGGGAGTCAAAGCTCGGCGTATGCCATTTTAATGTAACATTTCAATGTCAACTTTAACCAATGGGAGGTAAAAATGGCTGAGATTAGGGCTGCCTCAAATCAACTCTAGTTCTAGATAATAATTAATTTCAACTGCTAATTAGATCGTGTGAATATATCCGAAGTGGCTGCCGACGTTTCTGGGTACGAGTCGTACTCCAACCTCAGGGCTGACAGTTCCAGTTCATTCAGCCCAATTTATTGAGTATGAATTGTACCCTGATCAGTGGCGCAGCGAGGGGGCGGTTTTGGGGGATAAACCCCCCCCCCCCCCCAGAGCTCAGAGAAAATTTTAATTTTAATCCATTTTACTTATTTGGATCAGTATTACTTATGGAATAGTGTTAGGATTTATCAAATATCCCTTAGAAAGCCGTAAAACTCGTCATTTTGAGCCGTTATTCTTAAATTTTTTCTGGAGGAGAAATTGTTTTCTGTTCTTAAAATTTTTCTGGAGGAGAAATTTTAAGAATAATGGCATAAGAATAATTTTCTGGAAAATTTTTCAACTCCTGCTTACCCTGGTGGGTATGCAAAACCCCTAAACCCGTAAAAATTAGTTACCCTAACCCCCCCCCCCCCCTAGCCTTAATTCCTAGCTGCGCCCCTGTGAAGGACTACCCATGGTGGAGATTGCTCGGTGGGGCATCCGGCCAACTTTTACTACCAACATACACCGGGAAAGCATCATGTATGTTATCATACCCGAAGACAGGTTAATCCGAACACCAATTTAATGTGTAAAAATAAATATCTCAAGTTCTGGTTTTTCGATTGAATGCAGTCATGTACGAGAAGGAAAATAGACACCCACTGATGCTAGGCTAAGTAGATTTTTGCCTTATGGTGATGGTGATTGATTTCAAATCGCTTTCGGTTTTAGCAGAGGATGCGGTGAGACAAATATGTTGCTTTCTTAACGGTACTTAATTACCAATTCGTTTCCCTTCCACTCACCCGATATTTCTTTTTCTTAGCTCCGCGCATGGCGCCTACGAGACTGAGCAGCAATCTCATTTTTTTCAAGGATGGGAACAATTATACTTCCAGGTTTGCATTTCCTTTAGGGATAGTTTGAATCTTTCGCAACTCAATCGGAATGGATATTAATTGGCGCGGACGAAGTCGGTTGTTATGGATGAGTGGCTAGAAATTGGAAGGCTCAATAGAATCTTGGGATAAGACGCGCCTTTAGAAGCCATCACCTCGAAATTTTCGTTTTATATATATAGTAGACCCTTGTCAACTTTTACATTTGTCTCAAATGTATAAATTTCTCATACGAAAATAACATACGCATCTTTGAGTCTCTTTACTATAGTCTTGTATACTAGGAGAAACCACTGCTAGAGCCAAAGATATGGAAAAGAAACTCGACGAAACTATTTTGAAACTGAAAAATACATATTTAAGAAGGCTCAACTTCTGCTTCAAGATTGATTCCCTGGGGTGATGAATCTTTAACCATTCATTCGCGTTCGCAATCTTGTACCTCTCGACTTCCTGCCGTCTTCTTTAAGATATTCATTTCGCTCGAGGGATAAACCATCATCCCGACAGGAAGTCTTTTTACGGTTCACGTGTAATTGATGGGTTTCACTCGCTATTAAGGACCGCCACTGCGGCGGCGGTGAAGAGATCCTCGCGTAATATGCGATCTTACGTTCGTTCGGACTCCAAGGAGATGATGTGTAAACAGCGAGTAACGAAGGGATGAATGAGGTGGTTGCTGAGAGCTGAATACTTGTTTATGGCCCAAAATTAGTGGCTTAGACAATATAATTTTGTGATCTCAATGCAAGGTTTGTTGAATCCCACAACTGTACATTGGGCTGAAATACAAAAAGGTGGCCTAATTGTAAAAGATTAGTTTTTTAATCTAGCAAAGAATATTATTCTTTTCCGGATTTTTTCTAAATACTAGTACAAACGATGACTTAATTGATTTTTCATAATTTTTACTCGTCAAAAATATTTATGGGAAAAATTGCACAATTTTTGCAAAATAACCTTCACTTCCAATTCTCTCACGAAATCTTCAAAACCCAACCTTTCGCTGGGCCTACTTAAGGAAAAACTCAAATTTCTAAATATTCATCTCCTTATTAATGTGTTAATGTGCATTTTTTATGAAAGATATTTAGCAGAATACTCTTGGCCATCTTTTCACGATTTCAACCCACTGTACACCGTCTCTATGCGATTTGCGGGCTCGAAATCCTGTTCATTCCTAATTTGGATTCTCGATTGCTGTTGCAGTGGTGAGAAACGATATTCTTGTTTGTCAAAAAACTGGGTAATATTTTAACAGTATGTCGCAGAATTAAATCGAAACTTGAAGCTTGAACGTGTTAAAGGGCTCCATATTGTCAATAGCAGCCACTTTGTTACTTCCACCATATTTCTATGACCGGTTTCCGTTGTTAGTAGTAGTAAATTTGGGGTTACGGGTGCGTCGACAACTAAGGTCATTAGCAACACGCGCAATCTAATTGCATCATATTAGTATATTGTATTTCTTATTTAGTGTAGTACAGTTTAGAATATTGTTTGATTAAGGTTGTATTAGCCGAAACCGTTAATAGAAATTTAAAAAAATACTTTGTGAAAGTATCAAAGTGTCTGTTATTGATAATGTGTCACTATATGAAATATGGTCGTTGGCTTTCCCAATGAACTGATTTCAGAAATTCCTCGCGGGTCGACGTTTCGATTATCAACTAACGTATCAAAACTTCTACCGTGGATTACAAGAGCAAGAGAAACCCGAGGAGAATAAGTGGAAATACTAGTGCATTATACTTCGTAGACTTTCTACCAAAACTTTAAACTTTGTGTCACGTTGAAAGAGTTCAAACGTATTACACCGTGCTAATTCATGCTTCTTGGATCATATTTTAGATAGTATAACATGCTGCCTCTTTAGTTGCTTTACCTTTAAGATTATAAGATAGTCATGAATTTAATGAAGTCTATGTAATATTTGGATTTTGCGGTTGCATGTAATATCCACCTCCCTCTCCGCATGAAATGTTTTTGTGAAAATAATTTTATTTCAAACATTTCAGACTCAATACTTTTAACTTATTTTGATGCTCTTACGTTTGCATTCGCCGGCAGGAATTTTTCAAATTCAAATACATTTTATTTCCTTTGATAAACAGATGTTAGTCAGTTCTTATCCTTAAAACGTTGGCATTTATAAGTAGCCTTTTGGCGGCCAATTAATTGTTTCACAGTTCCGATGGAGACTTCTTTAGTTGAGCTAGACAAGGCTATTCATTTTGGATAATCGTTGGACTTGACCGAATTTTCACTTCAGTGGAGAGGCCTCTAAAATTTGAAAGGGACAAAAAAATTAAATAGATCGAGGAAATGTTTGACAGTATGAGGACCGCAGGGCGGAGAAATTTCAGGGACAACGTTTTCGAGGTGAAGGGATTTTGAATTTGAATGGCAGTTTTTTTTTTACTGAGCAGTGTCGTTTGTGAATAGCAAGGATAATGGGCAGAGCTGGGCATTGTTTCAAATACAAGTATTTTAAAATTCGTATTTGTAATACATTTGTAATTTGTATTTGGTATTTCGAAAACACGATCTGAATGTATCTTGTATTTTGTATTTCAGGTACAGATTTTTGGTACTTCTCCATTCTAAAATAAAAAATGGATTGGTAAATACTTTTGAAGTAGTTCTGATAACATTCGTATAACATTACGGATCATATATTACTTCTTTCTCGTTAGAATCGTTTCCTTGTTTGCAACTATCCATAACGTGCCAAGGGAGGTTATATTTTTTAAAGTTCTCTTTGTTTCCATACAAATGTTATTTGTATTTTAAAAGGCATTTGAAATACTATTTTGCAGTTTGTTTTGCAAATAACCAAGTCTAAGGTATTTTATATTTTGCATTTCAAATACATTTGAAGCAGTGTTTTGTATTTTAAATGCATTTAGAGCTGTATTTTGTATATAAAATACTCATCAGTCTGTATTTTGCCCAGTCCTGATGATAGGAGAATCATATTCTCGAGATGAAAGTTATAAACCTTATTTCTCTGAGTCACTGCTTAGCAATGAAAACGTTAACGCCAATGTTTCCAAGCACTATTAATTTGGTGTTCCACCTGTTTGTATTGGGCCTTCAGATCCAACAATATGGTTTATGGATCCAACAATATGATTCCGATATGGTTTCCTTTCATATCAAATCTTCCCTCTTGTTGGCGAGAAGGCTGTCGGTGTGTTAGATAGCAGTATTTCTAGCCTATTCCAGTTCCCACTTATTTTATAATTAATCATCCATACATTATATTTGAAAAATTCTTATTTGACTTATCGGCGATATTTCTTTGTCGGTCATTTTACTAATAATTTTTATTCATAATTTTTTTTGACTGAAATAACAACATCTTTACCATCTCTATTCTTTTTTCTGTCGAGGTATTATTTCCTCAATAAGTGAGCCGAAGTAAGTATTTGAAGATTTTTGATCCCACCATTCCATCCTGTCTGTTGTCATTCTGCCCTCGTAAGCACATTCTCTTGATATCATGTCACATGGCTGCTATTTTTAACTTTGAATTTTAATATAGATAATTGAACTGAAAAAGTTATAGTAAAACTGACTTTTTACACACACAATTCTTCATTTTGATCCGAGTAGGATCCTCTAATTATCAACATCGTGTCATCTTGATGTGCTGCTGAATAGCTAGTGATAGTTGTTGTGACAGTTGTGACCAGAAAATAATTGAACCCTATGAGATCTGGTGCCGGAGGCGGGTTTTGAATGACAAATTGACGGATAGGCTGTGGAAAATGTACCGACGAGTAAGATAAGAACAGGAAACGAGATCACCATAGACCAGAGAAGGATCGAGTGGATAATCTACGTAATCAGACTCACCAAATCCTTCAGAAAAAGTATTTAGGTAAAAATAAAGGTAAATATCCAAAAGATAAGTTCCTTGATCTGATATAGAAGAACGCAAGTAAAAAATTGTAAGGAAACTGAAATAAGTTACTGGGGGAAAGGATAAATGGATGTCTGCAGCACGCTAATCTTATGATTGAGGTGATATGAATGAATGAATAGCTGAAACACGACTCATCAAAATGCAATTGACTGAATTTTAACATTTTATCGCATAGAAGTAAGGAAATTATTCATCACATGATATATATGGAGTATTTTTCTCTATGGAACCGAGGCATGGACGTTGAGAGCAGCAGAGAAGTCAAGAGTGGAAGTAATCGAAATATGGTGCTATCGAAAAGTAATGGAGTTAAAATGGATCAACCGATTAAGTAATGAGGAAGTGTAGAGAATAGTGGGAGGCAACAGAACTCTTCTAAAAACCTTAAGCAGAAAACGGAACAACTCATTTGGCCACGTTATGAGGCATGATGGCCTGTTGAAAACAATCACAGAAGGACAGGTGGAAGGGAAGAAGGGCAAGAGAAGACCCCTGATGAGTTACAAAGGACAGGATGTACAAGATGCAGGGGCGCAGCTAGGAATTAAGGCTAGGGGGTGTTTTAGGTGCAACAATATCTGAGGCCTGTTGTATACCCACCAGGATAAGCGGGTGGTGCGGGAGCCCTCCCCCAGAAAATGTTTAAAATAAATGGTTCAAAATGGTGAGTTTTATGGCTTTCTGAGCGATAGTTTATTAATCCTTACACTCTTCTATAAGTACATTAATCAAATTAAGTAAAATGGATTAAATTTATAAGTTTCTCTCAGCTCTGGGGGGGGGGTTATCCCCCAAAACCCCCCTCACTGCGACATTGACAAGATGTGTAAGAGAAGATAAATACATCACTATGAAAAGGCTAGCGGATAGGAGATAAGAACGGCAAGCCGCATCAAACCAATCTAGGGATTGTTGACCAATGATGACCACGATCTACGAGCATTTTTCCAATTCTATAAGGAACTTGATGAATTATGAAAACAATTATCTCGGCTCATGGAGGATATGATTGAAGAATTGAACGCCTTCTGAGATTTGCGGTCGATTAAAGTTGTCCTTACTAGCGGTAATCCTTGCCCGCGACCTCCGTGACCGCAGGGGGCCTCCCTGCCAAGGATTGTGCATCCAACGATGCGGTCAAAGCTTTGTTGCTAGGCGACCGATCACGGAGGGCGTCGTCGCCGCATCGGAAGGCGCCTCATGTTGTCGGACTGAAAGGGGAGGAGTGCACGGAGAACGGGCTCTGCCTCCGACCACCCTTCATATCCCCTCGTCCGCCTCTCACACTCCTCCCAGTCCACATAGGCCAAGTTCGTGTCGGAGTCCCTCCACTGTTCCCCCTTCCCGCTGCGGAAGACGATGGTAGGAACCGGACTGCTTCGTCTGCCAACCGATTAGTCTCCTCTTGGTCGGTGGCTGGGCTAGCTGTAGTCGACACGGTGACCGTGGAGGCAGGCTACCGCGGTTTCGCAAAAAATAGTCGTCTCAGTGTGTAAGTGCTTCCGTGCAAGACCTACCTTCCTGGGATATTTTTAGCAATCTCCACCGCCGTTCGTCGTCTGCATTTCTCCACCTTACGAAGAGGTTCTACAGGTGATTCCGTGTTCGGTCTCCTCTTTCAAGCCCGGAAGACACTTCCTGGTTTCAGCTCCGTATAAACACCCGGCAGGTCAGGTCACGCCCATGCGCCAGGATCTTATTCGTGCCCTTCAGTGTATGGTTTGTCACTTAAGTAATTAAAAATATTTTTGGGCTATGTGTAAGGGGCCACTCGATAATTAACGTGGCAACTTAGCCCAAAAAGATTTTTAGTTGCCATGATGAGTTCCCGAGAAATTTTTTACGAAGTTTTGCCACCTTTTCAAGTATACGTCATTCTTGAGGGATATTAAATTCATTTGGTAATCGAAAATCATCAGTATCCATATTATTTTCATTTTATTAGATGTACAGCGTAGCTAGTAACTCCCCTTGATGCTGTTGGAAATACCGAAAGGAATTTAATGCAAATTAAATGTGAATGAATGAGAGAATACCTTCGTGGTTTCCGCATGTTTTTACTTCGCCTTTGGCCGGTTTCTTTGAAAACCTAATATTACTCAATGATGGTGACCTTGCGATGAAAAGAGGAAAAGTTATTGTTACATAAATAACTCAGGTGATCTCGACGTTATTCGCTCTTTCATTCTAACCACTTGTCATTTTGTTTTCCCTCTTCTTTCTCTCGCATATGCTGTACTGGGTTTGTTTATTTTTATATCCTTTGCCCTATTTATTAATATCAGCTCCACCCTAATATTTCCGCTCTTTTTGCTACCAAGCTACTGTTGTCACTCGCGTCTGGTCCACATTATCTTCGGATCATGTAAAGAGCTTTCCGATTGGCATTTTAATTTCTTTACCCAATTGGGAAAGGACATTTACGGTTTTAATTCTAAAGGGTAGGTTTCCGCGGTTAATATTAATAACTGCCCTATCTTGTTCTTCGGGGTGAAGCTGCGTCAAGTTGTCACTGTTCATATCGTTCGCATACCTGTCCGACGAAGATGGAGCGCTGTCTCGTCTCCGAAACGTCGGCCAGGTGTGTGAACTGTGACAACTCGACACGGCTTCACTCCGAAGACCGAGATAGTGCAACTATTAGTTTACGACTTTATTTCTTTTATGTAGTGATTCTTTCGTGTCTTAATGTTGTTGTTTGTTTTTGGGATTCAGTATTCACGTATCAGGTTTTTTAAATCTTTTTCTGACGATGTTTCTCGGGCTTTCTCTAACGTCTAGCCGTCCCACCATTGCTTAACACTGAAACTAGTTTCCCCCACGTCAAAAAACAATCTTCGATCTAGTTTTTCGGGGATTAATTTCTCTTTCGTATTGGCTATTTTCTCTGGTCCCAGTTTTGATTTGACCTTCGGCCGCTTTAATGCGCTGAGGACCGTGTTCTTTTTATAGAACGGCCGTATAACCGGACTGTTCCTCCCAGCCCCCGGCACAATGCTTCTACGACTCCCACCTGGCTAGACATTCCCTTCTCGTGGATAGATATTCTGTTCACGCTCCACCTCTGGGCTCAACCCAAGGATCGGCTAGGGTTAAACACCTTTATACGACGATAAAGAACAAACTTTCCCCCAATTTGCATGACGAGTATTGTCAACAAACTCTCCATCAGCTCTCTCCTGAGCAAATAACCAGAAGGTACAACGTTGAGTTCATGTGCTTATCTTCGTCGCAATTGACCGAATTTCTTACCACTTTAATTTTTTTATTTCCGTGCTTTTTCCTTGTCCTCGTGCTCTTATCTCGTTCAGGATATCTCTAAGTTATCGTTTTTTGGTGCCGCGTTATTTTTGCAAATGGGATATTCCTGAATTAGCCCACAGTTCTAGTCAGACCTCTCAGTTTATTCCATTGCGTGGAAAATATATACCTGAAGTCCATCTAAATCTACTTTTCTTTCTTGAAGGTCCGTTGTTTATTGTTTTTCCGTCATATATTTACTCTCATATCCGCTGTTGCCTTTAAATTCTTCCGCTAAATTTTCTTTTTTTCTTATTCTAGCCTTTAATTTCTCCAATTATGCACTTCACTACAATATACAATATTTCCTGCAACTTAAGATAGTTAGCTGCACGTTTTTAAAACTATTTTTGCGTTTTAAATCCATGTATTATAATAGGAAGAAGAGACAATAGCAATTGGATGATTTAACGTAAAATTTTTTTGCACCGTGAAATGCATGATTTTTCAATGTGTTTAACCATTCTATCTGCTATACATGCCTTGTTTTCATTTTACTATTATTGTCGCATATCGTTGGCCAAGTTCTAACAACACATATCTCAAAAATAGGAATATTTCAGGGGAGAAAATTATTTTGTTAACTGTTTATACTTTTATTTGAAATTAAAAACCAAAAATACATAAAATTGAAAAGAGAAGCATACATTTGCAAACAATGAGTTGCTTTCGCTTCAATTTTATTTTTAATTAACAGTATTAGCAGTATTAACTCAGCCGGCCAAATTTTGAGATACGTGTTGTTAGAGCTTAGACATCGGCATACAGAATGGTAATAATATTCAGCCTAAAAATGTTGGTAGTATGCAAAGCTATTTAAATGTTAACTCCACCATTGTAACATTAAATTTACAACCATCAATTTACCATTGCACCATTACCTTATCTATCTTGCTTTTGAGCACACCTCTCAAGTTTGCGACACATTGGCAAACGCTTCGAAAGCCAACTCGACCGCCACTTTCAGCAGATATAGGTACACCTATTCTATGCTAAAGGTAAGGTTTTCTCCTACACTTTCCCCCGCTCTCACTCTCTCTCTCTCTCTTTTCTAAAGGCCGTTTTACACGGGGCACAATCTGACGTGTGTACAAAGCCGCAGTCAAAATTGCGTCGTGTAAAGCAATGAATTGCTAGAACACATGCGAAAATGCGTGGACGTGAGATGGAAAAATAGCCCGTCCTAATTTCGTTCATGCATACGCGCAATTCCACGCAATTTTAAGGCCGTTTTACACGGGACCCGTAATTGCGCAGGTTAGAGCTGCATTAATTTTTAAAATGGCGTGGAATTGCGCGAATGCATGAACGAAATTAGAACATGGGCTATTTTGCCGTCTTGCATCCAGGCATTATCGCATGTGTTCTAGCAATTCACCGCTTTACACGACGCAATTTTGATTGCGCCTTCGCACGTACATCAGATTGCGCAATTCCGTGGACCGTGTAAAACGGCCTCTATAAACTAATGCACTTCTAACCTGCGCAATTACGTGCCCCGTGTAAAACGGCCTGTAGGAGTTAATTTTAAAGCAGGAAGCATCGTTCAGCAATACTTTAGTTGCCCTTTTTGTTCCTGTTCTTGGGATGGAACTTCCCTGATCTCAAGTCCTTGCACTTCACCCTCCACAGCACTTCCTTTGATCTTCTTCCTCTTTTGTTTTAGCCTTTCCTCTCCCGCGGTCGTCTTCATCTCAACCGTGGAGACCCGCCTCCCCTCCTTCCTCTGATCTTCCGCTTGACCTCTTCCCCGCTAGAGTGAACACCTCCTATTTTTCTTCCCCCTCCCTTTCGTGGGATCTCCTTCTGAGCTTGTAATTCACTCCCGCCGCTTTCGTCTCGCCTCCTGATCACTCTATTGGTAGCGCATTGGCGCTCTCACTTCCACTTTGATTTGTCACCCTCACCTAATCTACGGAAAATCGTCGAAATTTCCTTCCTAATAGGATTTTATTTTCTTTTCTGTAGAAACATTAAATCACTGTTTCACTAGTATTAGTACCCGCCCGCCTCTGTTCTGCGACGTTCCTCATCCCTTCCCTTCCACTCCTATCCACTCCTTGGAGGCGTCGTCGGGCTCCTATCGCGGCCGCGGCGCTTCCTTCCTTGTCCTCTCCCTTCCGAGGTGCAGAGGTGAAAAGCGAGAGCTTAAAACCCGGCTCGAGAGTATAACCCTACGAACCCGCCCTGGAGTCTCGTTACCACTGTCACCATCACCTGCGACACATCCGGACAGTCTTTTTGAGCCCTCCCGGCCTTATACTTACCGACATTTCAGCTCCATCGCCCCCCACACCTTGAGACATATTCACACGACACATTAACACGTGCGAGTTATGACTGCACGAACGATTTTTGTGTACCGGAATGGAACATGTACGAAGGCATGAATCAAATTAGAGCAGGTTCTATTTCATGCACCTTCATTCGCACAAGTTGGGTGGTTACACGGAGCATTTCCGTGTCCACTCACGCGTTCATAAATTTATACATTAATTCGTAAGGGTGAATGTGCCTAATAAACAAGCCTAAACGCTTCAGCTCTATCGCCGCCCTCAACTGATACCGTTTTCGGTAGCGCCTTGCCACATTTAGGCGAGTTAGAAAAGCTAAACCCTTCTATTTTTTCACTGTTTTTTATTTGAATTGGGCACGTTTGCTATTTTTGTTCACTTTTTATTATACAATAACATGGCACTCTTTGTAATGGTATGCTGTTTATTGTATATTGTAAAAAAATGGAAATACTGAAAGCAGACCTACAAAGTTTCCATCTAGCTTAATATGGGACACGTTTTAAGAGTATAGCAAGCAAAACGAACGAATTAGAACGTTTTTGCCTCATTTTGACGTGTTAGAAAAGCGATACGTCCATAATATTTTGCTATTTTCATAAGCATTCTGCTAGCTAACTTTTTTATTCGCTTTTTAATGTGAGTTTTAAGTATTTAAACTGAGTTTCCCGAGAATTTAAGGAAGGACGTTATTTATTCGCAATTTCCACGTAGAGCAGAATAACTCTAGATTATGGAACTAAATATAAAAATAAATTTAAAACCAAAATGTGTTAAGAAGTGGGTTTTTTAGGTAGGAGTAGTTATTTAGGTTGGTAGGATTAGGCAGGTTTAAAATGATATTAAGTATTTCAGCCATATATTGAAGTGTTTTGAAGATTTAACTAAAATCCCCTTGCGAGTCAGAAAGCGAGGCTGTTTTTGAAACGCCTGTTCGAGGCTTGACTACAAGCAGTAGGAGATGTAAATTTGCAATGATCCTTCGTTTACTATTACTGTTTTTAATTTTTAGCAGAACCTTGATAGATTTTGTTTTGTAAGATAATGGAAGCCTGTTAATGTTTTTTTTTCTTTGTTTCACTAAACAATACAGCTAGTTCAGAAGTTAATTTTTAAAAACAGTTCCTAGAGTTGACATCATAATGTTTACATCGTATGGATTCTGAGCAAAATGGAGGAGCAAAATGAAGCAAATTCAAAAAACTTTCAAATGGGTTTCTTGATCCACTTCTTCGTCATTGTCTCAGATAATGAAGTTTTTGTTTCCATTGGCCGAATTCCTTTTCTTTTTATATCGTTACTTTTGTCTTTGAGATTATGTTGACTTTGTTTAAGGACATTTCAATTCACAATCTACCCCATTTTTCCAACTCTTTTGCCCTTGAAGTAAATTGTCCTCTAACTATCTTTATGGCATAATTGAACATGTTACTCATTACTGTGCGATATCTTATCTCAAGAGATAACACTGAGCTAACCTATGGAGCATTATTTCTTGAGCTTCCGTCATTTTCCCTGTGACTTTTAGTTTCGGTTCATGTCAAGTTATCAATGCGTGACAACTACAGTTTCATTTTTTAGCTGTTCTTGAATTTTTTTGCACCAAAGTACTTGGAGTGACTTTATTCAACATTTTAGTTTCTGTTTATCGACATATGGTCAAGTGATTGGTTTCTGTAATTCGTATATTTTAGTACATCGTCCTCACTAATACCTTGAATATGTTTAAATTTATCATTTTATCCCCTTTTTTCCAAGCCCACACCAGTGATGTAGCGAGGGGGGGTCCAAGGGGTCCACACCCCACCCCCCGAAATATAAGACCATTTATACCTTGCTTCAAAAAAGAAAACAAAATATTTAAAAAATCATGAATTTACAAATGATTTCTTTGAAAAATGATTTTTTTCTATTATGAAAAGTGTTAAAATTAGTTTAAAAAATAACCCTCTAATTGGTACCCTGTTTTAAAATATTTTCCCCCCCCTGGCTTTGAACTCCCTCCCCCGAACAAAATCCTTGGTTACGCCACTGGCCCACACTATTAAAGAAAAATAAACTAGCCCTTAAATCTTAACTGACGATATTATAGGGCTCATCTGATCGTTCATACCCGCTTTGTAATTGACGCTGGCCTAATTTGTGTAGTACTAACAATAAAGCTTATATTCAAAGTTTGTTCTCCTTTTTCTAAGTTTTTTGGTTTCCACTGAGTTCTTTTAGAGAGTATTACCGTTTCAAAAAAAAACACATTTGTTTTTTTCGCAAGAATTTGAAGATTCTCCTGCTATTACTGTAGTAGTAGATAATTAGGTTCGATTGATGCTGAATTAGGTATGTGTTACTTTTATTATGCTAATTTAATGCTCCCAAATAAATAATGCCGTAAATACCTTAGTTTTACTCTATTATATAATCCTAGCTGGGTTATATTTCATTATACAATGATTTTGTCGTATTTTTCCCTTTTCTCGGCATTACTCCCAATGGTCTACGACACCAACTCCTTGCTCAATTTCACCCTCGGAGTGGATCAGTGACCCCTATTTTTCCTAAATCATAGGTTTTACTGAAAGAAACCTGTTTTAAGTTATCTTACAATATTAAACTCCCGTTTTAAGGCAAATGCAAGCATTTGTTCTAGTACATAAATGAACAACTTTGCCACCTTACAATTCCTTTAATTTTAGCGAGTCCTTTACTCCGCGACAATGATTTTGATTATTTATTTATTTTCTGAAGGCAATAATTTTATTCCTCGCCATTTATGTATTCTATCTCCCTCTTAAATTTCATTCTATGTCCTTTATGGCTGTCTTACAAATTACATCTGTAATTTTATCCCGACAATGGAGTCTTTCACTATCCGATTGAAGGCGTAGTCGCAAACTCTTGATTGCCGGAATGATCTTCCCCAGGGTACTGCATAGAGGAAGCCCAATTCCAACCCATAGAAGGCTGCCTTCTGTTGCCCTTTCGGTCACATTTTAATCGGCTTTCAAAAATGTACGCGACGCGGTGATGAGTGCAACGCGAACAGCTTTTTCCTATATTTAGCGGCATAGTATTGTGTGTTATTGCGAGTAATAGCATTGCGGAGTTATGAATTTGATAGATCACATCATAATGTGTATATATATCGCTTAGCACTCCAAATGACTATGAAATTAATGCCTCGTTCGGATTACGATTGTTCCAGCAATCGTTGTAACTATCGTGCGTTCACACAACGATGGTTAAAAACTGATCTGCCCTCTAGTGCTGACATCTAAAGTAACGAAAAATTGACGGTTAGCAAAGCTGTTGAGGTATGCAGGGCCAATATATTAGTGTGTTCAACGTATATTCAACGAATAATTTTTATTCCACCCATATTCTCAAATATAACAGAGCGGAGGGAGCTTCACGAACTTTTCGTCTTTCTTTTTTCGCTTCCTTTTCCGGTCTCCCAGCGCCTAACCATCGTAAAGTGGCAACGTCCGGAACTACGGTAACGTCCGATGATTTTCGGGCGTATTACTAGGGCAGCGGCTCATGTCTAAAGGTAAACAAACAATCGGTGTCGTTCGCTAGGTCGTGTTGATACATTAATTATCGCAACAAATACTCTCATATCGAGCCAAAAGGAGAACCGTATTGTCTTTTGTAATATTCGTGGATCTTTCCTAAAACCTAGTGTCTATTTCATAAATCAAAAATCCTCGTCTTTCACTTATCTATCTATTTGACCACTCAAACCCAAAAAGGCTTTTTGGCCTCGCCAACAGCTTCTCACAGTCTGTCTCGGACCTGAATCAGCTCTAGTGTTAGGCTGAGCCTTTTCATGTATTTCTGTAATAGATCTCCCCACCGAGTCTTAGGCGCAGTGTGGAGTCCAACTCGCTCTTGATCACGTGGCTAGCCGTTCTTAAACTCCTGCATTTAATTTAGGCAATGATGTCGTAGGCTTCGTAGAGGACTCTCAAATCTCTGCTGATCCGTATCCTCCAGTTGCTTTAGTCACACACTGGGCCAAGAAAAGAGCGAATAATTATGTTTTCGAAGACTAATAACTTCTTTTTTGAATGTGCTGTGGTTTCGGATTCAGCCGCCAGCGCTCAATACTTTTCGAGATATTTGCGACGAAAGTAATATAAAACTATGCAACCTGAAGAGCAACTATAGACCCTCATATTCCGTTGCTGGGATGAAAAGCATTGACGGTGTATTGTTGTTCTGCTGGATGCATATATTTAGGCGTTTTATGGTAGGTCCTTTTCTTCCCTAATACCTCGAAAAGTATTGAGCGTTGGCGCTTAAAACCAAAATTATGTCTCAACGGTATCCATTTCCTATCACCTAGAAAATTTTTAACAAAATCCGGTGGTGGCACTTGAGGAACTTTCCTAGTTGGTTCAAATAATATGGTTTTACATACGGTGACATTAATCCTCAAATCACCTCTTCTTCCAGCGGCCTTGCCCAATATTTTTTCCAGTTCCGATCCGAACAACCCCATACTCATCCATCCCCGTTCTCGTGTGTGACTTTGAAAGGGTGACCTTTGCCCTCGCACGCATTTGTGGTCTCAGACTTCGCCGCGTCTGTGCCCCTTTGTTGCTTGCCCGCCTCCGCAGACCGTTCTATCCTTGCGATACATACGCCCTCATTGTCGGCCACTTGTGGGCCATCTTGCGAGTGCACTTCGCCAGGCCAAGATAACGGAACGGCCATCCCTGGAGCCACCCCAGACTACTTCATTGAGTCTTTATATTCTGAGCCCGAACCCGAGGACCTTTGAATATCTGGAGGCACTGTTTCCGATTTTTTTAGCGTGATATGCACGAATGTTATAAAAGAGCAGGAATAGAAGGATCAACAACTTTGCTATTTCCAAGTGATAATTTAATGAGACCGACCATAGTTTCGTCCCAGAGTAACATTATCAAGATGAAGATTGTAGGTAAATTGACAGTATACCTATATAGCAGGTTAGGTGGGGAAGTTTCCGGGAGCGACGCGAGTGGCGACTTTTGTAAACCCATTTAAATGCGCGGTGTGCGACAACATACTTAAAGGCCGACTTGAGGAACCTCTTTTGTAACTATAATTAATATTAGCGGGCGTAACTTGGTGGAAATCCATGATCACAAGAATAGAAGGAGCAAAAACTTTGCTGTTTCCACATGATAATTTATTGAGACCGACCATGGTTTCGTTACAGAGTAACATTATCAAGGTGAAGATTGCAGGTAAATTGACAGTATACCTATATAGCAGAAGGTTGGGTAGGGAAGTTTCCGGGAGACGTTGGTTAGGCGGAGGTCACCCCTCCACCCACCCCACCCACAGAGACGCTTAACCTAACTCCGAACCCAACCCCTACCTCCCCCTAACCAACGGCTCCCGGAAATTTCCCAACCCAACCTTCTGCTATATATACTGTCAATTTCCCTGCATTCTTCACCTTGATAATGTTACTCTGCGACGAAACTATGGTCGGTCTCAATAAATTACCATGTGGAAATAGCAAAGTTGTTGATCCTTCTATTCCTGCGATAAATGGATTTCCACCAAGCTACGCCCGCTACTATTAATTCTAGTTACAAAAGAGGTTCCTCAAGTCGGCCTCTAAATATGTTGTCGCCCGGTTTACAAAAGTCGCCACTCGCGTCGCTAACGGGCAAAGTGATCCGAGTTTAACCGGGAAATTAGATATTATTAGGGGTGTTAACCGAAATTTATATGCATGGAGTTGTGATCTATAAAATTCGTAAGTATTCCATTCTTTATTATGCGAAATTAAAACTTTTTATTGAAAAATATTGGAAAAAATTGGATCGCATTGCACTCATCACCGCGCCGAGGACTTTTTTGAAAACCGATTGAAATGCGACCGAATTGGCAACAGAAATCAGGCTTCTATGCGATGGAATTGGGCCTCCTCTATGCAGTCCTCTTGTTGATCAGAATTCTGCCATCTTAGTTTGACAATTTTTGTTCTCAGTATCTGACCTATATTTTGAGTTGGCTAAGTTTTTTCTACAAATGCACTATGTTATCGAGGCCTGCCGCCGTAATCACTTGTGTACAGGCTGTGAATTCCATCGGAAGAGTTCCGTTCATTCTATTATCAATGCATAAACTCGGTCTTATGAGCCACTTTACTGGTGGGGATATTCTTGTAAAAATACTTTTTATTATAATTTTGACCGTATGTGATCGTTAGATTTCCATTGACTGTGATCAAATTAAGTTTTGGCACAAGTAGATATATACAGAGGGGACATTAGGTGGTTGTACAATAGGTTTCTCTGTAATGAAAAATGCGCACGGCGGCCATATTGAAAATAAGTAAAATTATGCTGTAAATTCAAACCAAATAGTGCTAACGACTTACCATCCACCGAAAAAAGTGGGTTTAAAGTTCAAAGTAGCCTAATTATTTCTTTACTAATAAAGGGAGAGCAAGGAATGCCAAATCGCACGCACAAATCCGGCAGTTATTATGTAAATAACTGACAGTCTTGTTTTCTAAATCCGACCGACGACATCGAATCACCTATTCCTTGGACCTGCGCCAACACCACAAGTTCTTATTAAACTTTTTCGACAATTTCGTTTCGCATGCAAAATAATACTCGAATATAAGTTTAGTTTCTTCGATCAGCAATGTAACTCAAAAAAAATTATGAAATTACTTAACTCACAGGGTCTTTAGGGAAACTAAAGAAACTCAACTTTGCTCCCGTCATGCCCGCATTGTTTTTGCAGTTAATAATAGCTGAACACCAAGTAAAACCTTTTCTTCTCGTCTTATTTTCCACTTCCTTCATTTTCCACGTTTCTATAAAACACTAGCACACTACGTGAAAGCATTGAAGAGTGGAGGAATAAAAAAAAATTCGTGCGACATCACTCCGCGCCAAGCGCGAATGATAGCAACGATGGCAACCAAATAGCAACTCAAGCCACGTATCCTTATTTAGAACATGGTGAAATGCGCAATGAGCTGATTACCGCCTTCAGCCGTGTGTCCTCTCTGTATATCCCTACTCTGTGGTTCTGATGTTAGTGCAGGAAATGGCTAGCCCCTGTTAGTAAAAGTTCATTTTCAGCTGAGCTACTTGTTCATCATGACCGTGCTGAATGATGATAATTTTTCCTAGTAAATATAGTTTGAGACATAACTTCACGAAGCTTGCCAATAAATTGAGAAAAAACTGTCCACTTCGTGCTTTCGTAAAGGTGTTAATGAGTCTTACGGATAGCATTCATTGAAATATTTTAGCCAGCATGTAAATTTTTCGATAGCCATGCGTAAATCTTCCAAATTAATGAGTGAATATGCATCGAGATATACAAAAAATGCGCAATGGAGACGTATATATGTCGTGAAATTTTCTTTCACTTACGTTCGTATCGGTAGTAAATATCATCTATCGCTTTTAAAAACTATTGCTGATTTTTTTACGAAACCTCTTAAATTAAGAAAACACAGTTATCATATTTATTTCAAATCTCTTCTGATTCGTTCTGTCTTTAAATCCTATGCGCATCTGATCCTTACTGTGATCTGTATCTGATCCTCATTGAGAGTTTGAAAGGTAGTCTCAAGTGAGATTTTCGGCGCTCGACGACATTTGAGGAGTACCTTGAGAAAATCTCCAGTCGTTTCGCTAAGCTGGGATCTCTTTCCCAGTATCTTATCCCTTGGATGTAGCTCGTCTTTCAAGGAGAATATTTGGGGAACGAGAACTGTCGAGAATAGTAAAACAAAATTATTCACCTTAACTACAGGACATCCACACGTAGATTAAGATTAGTTTTTCAAATATATTTTAGTTAAGACATTGCTGTCCTCATTTGCGGGAAATATTTCAAATTCAGATTGCGTAATAATTGCGTAAAATATGCAATATAAAAATGGATATTAAAAGTTCATTTTTACTTTAAAATAAATTTACTTTCCGATTACTTTAGAGTAAATATTTTTCCCTTCCTCTGTCTGTGGAGTAAAGTCGTCACTTCCAAATAATAAGTTTGTGGATTCGAGTCCCACGTAGTTAGGTTACCCGAGTCCTAGGCGTGGCTAGTTGGTTTTGTACATTTTTATAGTAACTACGTATAAAAAAGCAAGCGGATCAATAATAGTGTTTAACCACCATTACTAACTGAGCAAGAATATCAGCAAAATTAATTCTAATTTGAATTTTTTTACAATTGAGACCATTTTGGTGTTCACCCGTCGCCATCGGGGTGATAATTTTGACCTGTAATCCCAATCATCCCCCTTGATGATCAGTTCCATCCATTTTCTCCTTAATCTACTTGCACTTTGATGCACACATTCTCGTATTTTTCGCTCTTTCCCAGTACTCCTCAACTTTCATATCCATTTATACGGTGCTTACGATCATTCACACGATGGTGTATGTATTTCCGGACAGATTTATTTCAAAACGCTACCCTTGTGCGATGAAAACAGACATAAAAGATAGACGAAAAGTTGTCGAAAACCGTTTAAAGGTCACTACAGAATCATTTTTCCATATGGATTATATAAATAAAAAAGCAATAGTTGCATTGTAGGTCTTCATTTTAAAAGTCACTCCTTTCAATTATGCACTAGAGCAGCATTGAGTTCAGCCGACGGGCGCTTGAGGGCAGCACGGTCGTCATCATAGTGGCGTGAATGCTTTGTACGATCGTGCCAACGATTGTAATGGAAAGGAGTATCACGTGATTCCGACATTCTTTTGTTCGCGAAGAGAACGGAAAAAAGAACTAAATCAGCTGAAAGAAAGGGAGAGGTCCAGATTTCTCATCCTTTTTTGGTCTCGAGAAGTACGTATTATAGGGTGGAAGATTTCAGATTTTCTTTCGCGTTCTTTTCTCAGCCCTTTTCTTTCAGAACGGAATAATCTTTCCATCCTTTCCGGTCCTCTTTTACACCACCCATTCGTGAACACGTTCTCTTTTCATTAGTCTTGCGCGATTATAACAATACCCTGTACCCTGACTCGGCCCGTCACCCCTATCTCTTTCTTCTTCGCTCACCCCTCGCAAAGGTTTCGAACCCTGAGTTCTTCTTTCTTCATAATTATCTCTCGCAATGTTCTTCTTCCACGTTCACTCCGTTCCCATTGTTTTAACTCGTAGGGTTTCCGATAAGTTATTATCCACGAGAAACCGCATTCAAGTAGGTGAATAATGAGCATTGATTCTGTTAAACCTTGTTTTTTTGTGCGTTTCACATTATCTATTCGAGAATAAGTCAATTATTATCCGCAATTTACTTACATCTTTGTTTTTTTTAGCAGTATATTCGTTTTACGTTGATGACGTATGCTTCGTTTCTTTGTTGATATGTCTTAGCAAGATTCAAGCTGCTAGGTTAGTTTCGTGATCGCTGTCGTGCTGTTAGTAATGGCTGCTTCGCCTTCTATTTGCACCAAGGGGAGAGGACCGCCAGCCTCAGCCTCCGCCTTCTATTTGCCGGCCTCGGTGGAGGCAGGGGAAAGTCCTCGCCTGCCAAAGAAGAGGTCGCGGGTTCGAGTCCCGCCAGGGAAGGTTGCCCCTATCCAGGGTATGGCTGTTTGTGAACTTGCACTTGTTAAAAATTGTGCGAAAAATCCACAGAGGAAAAATCATTCGCCTTGACCGGGATTCGAACCCGGATCCCTCGATTTCCGGCCGCAAATTTCCACAGGGGAGAATGACGCCTCGGTAGCTTAACTGGCTAAAGCACTCGGCCGGAAATCGAGGGATCCGGGTTCGAATCCCGGTCAAGGCGAATGATTTTTCCTCTGTGGATTTTTCGCACTATTTGTGCATTGCGGGTGACTCCGTAAAAAGTTATCACCGTGGCTAGTCCCGGTATACTTTCGTAAGTCCAGAGCGAACACCTCTAGTGTTCAAAGTTCGGGCTTTGCTCTCCGGCTGTGGCGCCATGCGCACGACCTGGACTGCTAGTCGCATCATATGCTCAGCAGTCCATACCGCCTTGTCCGGTATAGTCCACAAATTTCCACAGGGGAGAATGACGCCTCGGTAGCTTAACTGGCTAAAGCACTCGGCCGGAAATCGAGGGATCCGGGTTCGAATCCCGGTCAAGGCGAATGATTTTTCCTCTGTGGATTTTTCGCACTATTTGTGCATTGCGGGTGACTCCGTAAAAAGTTATCACCGTGGCTAGTCCCGGTATACTTTCATATGTTAAAAATTGTTGAAAAGCCCCGATATAAGGCCAGCATGAGCTTTCTTCGGCGGTATGAAAATAAATAAATGAAAATAGTAAAAAAATAAAATAAAGAGGAGCAACGCTCAACGACCCATTTTTTGTGGTCGGAAGGCATATCAGAGGCCGAAACTCATCGAAGACTTTCGATACAGTAAGGAAACAGTGTATTCTCACAGCGAAGTGTCTACGAATGGCTTGAAAAATTCCAAAATGGTCACACAGGTGCTACACATGATGGAAGAGCCGGACGACCGTTTGCCGCCAAAAATGAAGAAAACATTGAGCGTTGAAATGATTCTCTCAGACAGGCGAGTAACTATTGACGAAGTGGTACATTGTCTGCAAATTATTGACGGTTCTGCATACGAATTTGGCTTCAAATTTAATTTGCGAATTTTATGCAAAAGTCGAAGGCAGTATTGTAGAATTATAAATGTAAAATTTCATAACGACATTGCAGATAATAGTTGACTTACCCTCGTATTATTATTATTATTGTTAAAGTAATCTATCCATTAAAGTAGGTTTCCGTGGAGTACTCAGGAACCATTCTGGCGGCCTTCCCCTTCCTTCATGTACTTCCCTCTTTATTTCTCAGGCCCCTTTCATTCTATCTAACCCAACTTTCATTTTACCTACTTTCAACTTAAGTACTTATTTTTTAGTACTTATTACAGCTTTTAACTTACACAACTATCACAAACTTTCATTCAACCAACCCCCTTTCATTCTATTTAAATATCTTCCTTCCTCTCCCTCCTTAACCCCGACATTCTACCCCCTTAGCACTGCGTTCAACATCCATTCCACGCAAAGTACTCACTCCATCCATACCTTTTGTCTCCTCCGTATCCCATCTATAAAGTTATATTAAATGAGGTAAAAATAGGCTGAGTATTTTTTGCTATTTAACAAAAACTCTCGTTACGTACATCTTAGATCCCATGGCGGTTGTATTGCGTGAAGATTTGAAGTCTTCCCCTTTATTTTAGAATTCTTTCTTGCAAAAAAAAATTCGTACAGAAGCCTCTATCATTATCTTCTCATGCCACTGTCAAATAAAGACAGCCTTTGATTTATGGAATCTGACCTCTCGTTTGTCACTTTTCTCGCTCGACCGTAATCTATCGGTTCAAGAGAGCCAATTCTGCCCCCCTGCAAAAATTGACGTCACTTTTATGGACAAATGATTCAGCGGCGACGATCACTCTTCAACTGGTAGTTATTTTTTTTTTTGTTCGTTGACAGCCTTGGTTCAATGCAGGCATTGTCGGTCAGATAGTCCATATTTTGTCGTGAGGGAAACAAATAAAAATCAGAAAGCTCGAAGTGATACGGTTTTCTCTTTTTCTTTCCGTTTTGGTGGCAAAAAGGGCAAGTGATTATTCTCATCTTTGAATATTTTCTTATCGCCCAAACTTTCTTTTTTTCCTCCCAGTTGCCATTGTTCGGGATACAGAGAAGATATTTGTAAACTCCTGCTCTCAGTACTCCGAATGTGACCCAAGTGGGTTGGTCACGATTGAATTCTTAGTGAAAATAAACTTGAATGTGTATACCCAATTTCCATGTTCACTGACCATATATCAATCACCGGATAACTCCCTCCATAACTTGATTTCGCATGGGAACACTGCGAAAATTTACAAAAGGGTTGCTACTTTCTTACTCCAATGCCTGTGGCTTACCAGTGATCGGAGTTATAACTGTTCTCGAAGTTCATGGACTACCAAATTGGACACTTACCTATAAGGTACAATTCTAAATTTAGTGGATTGTTTGTGGCCATCAAAAGGAACCAAGTCCCTCTAAGTTTTCGACAGCATTAGTTTACGTTTGCGGAGTTTCTCTTTACGAGCGAGTTCCTTCCTTCCACTGTCAGACTCGTGCGAGGGTTTTTCTCCAGTTTCTTCGAAAAGTTCAACTGTTTCCAGTGTTTAAGATTCAAATAAGTGCTGCAGCTATCATCTTTAGAAGACATCGGTCGTCATGGTGTTCGTTACGGGCGCTAGTTGTGCTCCGTGCACCTCCAAGACTCGTTTGGGTGAAGGAAAGGTCCGCAATGGCGACGGTTTTACAGCTTGTAGCCGACATGGTTGTCGCCCGAACGGTGCAGGATCCTACAGAGTCTCCAATGGTGCCTTCAATGGAAACACTGGTGTGAGAAACGGGAATGGAAAACAGTACAAGGAACACGAGGATGATGAAGAATCTGAGGAAGAAGAAGGGGACGAGAGGAGGGGACTGCTTTGCAACTGCAGTGTAAAGTAAGAATACGAATCTGTTTAAACTATACATGGTTAACCTCTTCCACTTTAATTTATTTTCTGAATATCGTACTAATATTCTCCATTTATTTTTTCTTTGGTTCTTATTTAAATGGAGTGCTATGTAATGAAATGATATTTTGTAATCAACCTAGAACAGTGACATGTAGAGTTATTATTATTTCATATTCTGAAGTATCTAATTATACATGCACAATGTTCATGCATAATTAGATGCATATATGTAAAATATATATTGTACATCGATAACACAGCTGTCGCTACTCTTGTAAAATCATTTAACTAGAAAATTTCTCGGTTTTTTCACCAGTTAGTGTTCTCCATGTCTCCCGACGTGTCAAGTAGCAACTTGCTGTTCATCCTCAGGGGATTTTCTGAAATGAAGAACTAAGAAAGAAAAAAATTAACATTTCAGAAGATCCCTAAAGATGAACAGCAAGACGTTGCTCGCAACGTCGGGAGACATTGAGAACATTAACCGGTGGAAAACCCGAGAAACTTTCCTGTACTTGATACGTCTGGAGAACCTAACCTAATTTCATGAAATATGATGCATTGAAAGGATCATATTTCATGAAATATGAGGTATTTATGTAAATTTCGGATGTTTTAGTTTTGTTAAAATTTCAAAATATTTATACTCATTCCCAAAAGAGGGCTAAAATTATGTAAATCTGATGACAAGGTTTCAGACGATTGTAGAGGGGTCGATCCTATGACTTTTTGCCGTATCCCCTCACGTACCCCCCAAACATTTGTATGAATCAGTCAGTCACTCACGTCAGTGGTAGGAAGTAGGTTTTATACTACCTAGATAGATAAATATTCCATCAGCAGTTTCCTATCTCAGTCTCTAATGCTGTTAAATTTGGGTTCTTTCTACAGTTCAATGTAAAGTAAGAATACGAATTTGTTCGAACTATATGTGATTAAGCCTTCCCCAACCCTCACAGAATATGACTGTATTGTGAGTTTCTCATGCATTATGTGCGCATCCTTGGTGAAGCTCTTCAAAGTACTGCTTACATATATATTTCTGATAAATATTCCATGAGCAGTGTCCCATCCCAATCTCAAATGTTTTTATACCTAATTTCTTTTCTCGGAAGTGTCTCAAGATTGTGCTATATGCATACCCGATGAATCGCTGTTATTGCTGCAGCATTCGATCTATTTCTCTTTGGTTCGGTTCAATGATTTATTCCTTAGTTAGTCTTTCTCGTTCTCAAGTCCTACGATCTGACATGTATCTTTCCTTATTTTATCTTTGAGGGCTAAAATGTGTCATATTAACCATGGTTTTATTTATTTGAACGAGCTTTCGTGCCAGTTTTTCTTCCAGTGCTTATGAGATGGTTTTCTTGAGATTATTTCATCTATTTATTACACGTTGGGAGTCATCAGTGGCGTAACTATGGGGGGGGGGGGGGAAGAGGGGATAGATCCCCCCCAAAGCCTCGGAGAGATTAAATAAGTATTTAAAACTATTGTCTATTTTTTGACATTTAATAACTGCATCTGCTTAAAGTTAAATTTTTAGTGCCAAAATTATGCAAAATGTATTTCCAGGCATGTCATTTTTCAAAGATTTTCTCGGACCCCCGTTACCTGGGAGAGGGGTCGTCACCCCAGGCCATCCCATCCCCCAAAGTATATGCCTAGTTAAGCCACTGAGTGGCATCCTTAAGTACATTCAGCTTACCGTCAATGGAAGTATACATTTTACATTTTTTACATTACATTTTTTCTCCATCCTCAATATTATTCATCCACCACTTCGAATTTTACGCGAATGCACCTTCAATATTCTAATTAAGTTTATTGTCACTCACCGTGAGACAGGAAAGAAAAGTATTGCCTCTTACCTAGAATAGTTTTATAATCGTGATTACGGCGCTGAAATTGTGAAAGTTTTTCGTGATATGTATCAATGAGAGAATTTGAGGAAATAATCCATCTATAGCGAAAAAATTATCCATTATTATAACTAAGATATCTTCAATGCGCGTAATAGGAGCTAGTAATTGAACCCACGATAAAAATACTCGCCCTATAGAAACGCGTACAGAGACAACACAGATACGGAGTACTCGAAATAATTTTAATTTGTACCTCTTTAATTTTTTTGCTCCCTGCAGCACGATGCTTCATCAGATGTACGAAAACTGTTATCGGCATATTTACCATCATTGAAGCTTGCGTGTTATCGTGGGATATGGAAACAGTTAGCAAAGATATTACTATAAATAGAATTAAAATCCTGATGTTTCCTTGAATGATTAATGAAATTTCCTATCGGAATTAACAACATAAAAAACACTATCGTCACACTCAGCCAATCAGACCGACCCGACTCATCACGTAATCTAGGATTTTCCGTGTCAATCTTGGGCAAATGCGCAGAAGCCGATGTGCGCTCTAGTTATTTCTTCCCCTGATTTCACAACTCGGTAATGCTAAAATTACCATTCCAGTTCAACTCGACAATTGCTTCGCTAACTTTCTGCGTGTCTCTCCAGGTGACCTTTGGTAACAGGAAGCCCCGCAACGAAGCCGCAAGATGCGGGAGATATGCTCGCATATCGAAGAATTCCGATAGCCTTGATTCCGCGTAAAAATACCCATTGCCTCAGTCAAGGTCGGTCTTACGCAGGCATTCTCCAGCTCGTCGCCGTAAAACCGTTTCGGCGAAGTAGAATTAGAACGGCGCCTCACCATATGGCAAGCTCTGAGAGGAAAGGGAAATATGGAGGCGATCGAAAAACTGTGTGGAAAATGTTGATAGAGGCTTCCTCGGAGCGGTTCGATAGGCCCAGTTTGGCTTCTGGGTTGTCCTCCGCGTCGAGTCATCTTCATGGCAACAGTTTCGCCGGCGTTTCAGCAGGGATCTTCATGTTTGAAGTGTCGAATGCGAGTTTTTTTTCGTGTTAAATAGGTCTTGGTTGTAGCCAAGTGCAGTGGAGGACAAAGTGCTGCTCATGCAGTGCTCTCCTCAAGGCACTTGAGCAGGGATCGGGCAACCTTTAAAAAATCTCTGTCACCCTATCCCTACTATCTTCCTATGAACTACTGAAACCGCACCATTCTATTATGATAAACTTGTTCTTAAAATACTCCACATATCTCAATCTCTTTCATGACCAGTTTAATAGCGCAATTACATCACCCAGTATACCTCATTAACATCATCAACCGGATCAGATGCTGTTACTAAGTGTCGACCCCCCTCATATTTGGAGCTTATAATGACAGATTTGATAAGTTTTATTTTGCGTATTCTATACCATTACATAGTTCAACTATTTTGGTAGTACGTTAGAGGAAAACGGATACGGTTGCAAGAATATCAGGAAGAGAATTGCATTAGCAAAGGAGGCGTTCATGAGCAGGAAGGAGCTTCTGCGAGGTTCGCTGTGTAAGAATTTAAAGAAGAGGTTAGTGAAGAGTCTGATCTGGAGTGTAGTGCTTAACGGTGCAGAAACGTGGATACTTAGGAAGGAGGACGAGAAAAAACGGGAGGCATTCGAGATAAGGGTGTGGCGATGAATATAGTGGGTGAAGTGGACGGAGAGGAGGAGAAATGACGAAGTGCTGGACATGGTGGGTGAGGAGAGGCAACTTTTAGATGAGCTACGAAGGAGACAAAATTAATGGATGGAGCGAGTACTTTTCGGGGAGGGGATGTTGAAAACGGTGTTAGAGTGAGGAATGCTAGGTAAACGAGGGAGAAGAAGGAAAAGAACATTATTTTTAGATAGAATGAGAGGGCATAGGTTCGTATTGTGAATTGAATAGGGAAGTGGTTGAGGGAGGATCCCCGAATTCTCCTCAAGTACTCCATAGAAACCTTCCCTAATCGGTAAAATACCTTAATAATAATAATAATCCCATTACATGCTGAGGAACTTGCTTATTCACAGGAGGGTTATGTAATCAACCTTGCCGAGGTCTTGAGTTTATTAGGTCATGACGAATGAATAGTCAAAGAGAAAGGTTTATATAGGGAGAGGACAACCAAGAGGTCTCCAATCGAATGAGTTATACAGTTTGATATTGAGCTCCCGCGATGGAAAAAGAAGATAGGGAGGTTCAAGGAAGAGGAAGGGATGACCAATCAACACTGTAGCAGGAATGAGTACCTATCCATTGACCTCAGGAGGAAATGACCGCTTCCAGCATTGCTCGACCTTCGTTTCCACGAAAAAAAATGACGATATCACCTTCGTAGTAGGTGAAGTGCAGGCACAATAGAGGAGAGCATAGTTAAGTTGCTTACGAAGTGTACTTTTGAGACAAATTTTATTGTTTCCTCAGCGTTGACTAATTCAAACACTTTCTTTAATCCGCTAACTGTTCCCTGAATATCTTCGAACCCTTCTAACTTATATCTCACGTGATGAATTAAAAAAATAGTTAATACGCTGATGAATATTACCTTTTGGTGCACTTTTTTCGTATCCTCCGCGTTGACTAATTCAAATACTTTGATCCACTAACTATTCCCTGAATGTATTCGAACCTCTACAACTTATATCTCACGTGATGAATACAACTTATAATACAGCTTATATCTCACGTGAACTTCAGGCATCACTTTAAGGAAGTCCATTATACAAGAAATAAACATACTTTTCCACTATTACTTTTATTTTCCTGACCATTTTCAGCACTTCAGGGGAGCCACCCTCAATTCAAGGGACTAGCAATTCACCGCATGGTAGATATCTCATAGTGTGCACCGGAATGGTTAAACATCTGCATTATCTCATCCTCAATACTGAATATTTGGAATAAATTTCTATTCGATATGTTTGTAGCCGGTTATCGTTCTTAAATTTGGAAGTGCAGCACTTGGCCTGATTCATAGCAATCTCAATGTTATTGGCTATGTTGTTTCTACAGTAACTTTCTATGGTGCGATTCATGAGAATTTTTCCCGAAGGACAAACGTGGTTTCCCTAATGTAACTGCGTTCGTCGTTCACCATAGATGGCTCGACAAAAACATGACCAAGGTTGTTGTCACGAGAATACAGACGTTCCGTCGTCAACGTGACTTTTTTGTGAAGCCGACGAACTCCGAAGTCCGTGTTTGCGTCGCATCGTACGGTGTATTCGCCCGTTGTCGGTAAAGTCTAATTTTAATCTTGTTTTCTGTAGGTTATTCATCACGGTGACTTCCAAATCTATCTGGAGTTTCTTTTTTTAATCGAGACAGTTGACTTAGGAGCTCCACAAATTTAGTACTTCACCCTAGGAGAAGATGACACTGCTGATATCTATTCATAGCTATATGTATTACGTGTTCCTCTAGCCTTAGATCGATTGTTTACGAGTTCTTTTTTCTTCATTGTAATAAGATACAAACAGCTGTTGTGATTTTCCACATTATTTTATTTAGCTCTTAGTAAACGTTGAAACCGGTTGAGCGAACTTATGAACTCGCCTAACTTATTCGCCGTACCAACCCGTTCGTTGCAACGAGCTCATATCTCTAGTCTCTTTATGTACACGCAAATGGGATAAGAAAATCTTTTGCTTATTTATTATTGATGCTAAGATGTTCTTGGTTGATTCACATGTGCTTCAGTTTCATACTTAAAACTCGGTCTTCTTTAATTTTAGCTTAAACTTCAATTTTAGCTAATATTTAGTCAAATTTTAGCTTCTATTCATAACCCCGCATTCTTGATCAAAGAATGACTGTACAGGAGGAAAGGAATCATAATTAGGGATGTTAATCGCAATTCATAGTCATGATCAGTGGCGTAACTATAATATGCTTTGGGGGAAATGGTAGAACAATGAATTTTGAAAAAAAATGGAATCAAAGTAATTTTAATGATATATATATAATGTATTAAGTAAAATATCAGCTCTTAAATGGACCAAAATACCTGTCTCTACGTCATTAGTGGGGAGATGTAAGGTATTACGTGATTTAAGATTACGTGATGCAAGAAATTAATTGCTCCTAAGTATTTTTTTCTTCTAATATGTTCATTAAATATTCGGTTTGAGGTAAACTTATACCCATAACTTTTCAGCAAAATTGTTGAATTTAATTTTCAATCGTTTATTTTTCAATTGAGATTAAATTACCCATTTATTAATACATTTTACGTCGGAGACTTCATCCAGACTCCTTTTGCCCATAGCAAACTGGTGTATCTGAGAAGGTGCATCACAGCATTCCTCCAGAGGAAGATTTATTCCCATCGAGTCGTGATATTTTTGCCACATCTGCAATCTCGCATATCATCGTCAATCTTTCCATGTTGATTCTGACAGGCTAACTAGATGGACGAGCAATTTTCTTGGATCTTCACATATCTCCATGCGCTCACGATTCGATTCTTTTCCACCTTGTAAGTGCGTCGCCTTTTTCCACAAGAAAGTTGGAAACATGCTACAAGTAACGCGATCCCCTCGTATTCCAAGAAAAGCGCACAGAGTGGACGTTCAGTAGCTTAATATGGCTAATGTGGTGTTTGCACCTGTCCTGACGTGATTTATTGCTATTCGCCGTACCAACCCGTTCGTTGCGGCTAGCTGACCGGTTGACCCGAATGTAGCTGGTTCGAACCTCTCCTTTGGTATCGTCGTTGCGTGAGTAATGAATGGGTACCGATCTGTTGACCTTAGCTTGGACGTCAGGACGGTTGAATTTGGTGTAGAGAGTCCTGGTTGAAAACTAATGCTAAAATCATTCTTTATTGCGACGTTTTTATTATTAACTCGCTTTGTTGTTTGTCGTCTTGTCCGGGTAAAATATAATGTTTAATCTCAATTGAATGGGTTAGAAGCCAAGGAGTACAAGTGATTTCTCTTTTCTATACAGAGCTAGGTTCAGTAATTAGGTACAGAAAACAAACGAGATCCATTAGATACTAAGTAGTGCATTTGATTTTCCACACGATGTCAGCACAGAACAGAGACTCACTCGTTTCCCTTGGCAACCAGGTTTTTGTGTATTTATTCTAACTATTAACTTTACCTACTCCGTTCAGTAGTGGTGGGCAAAGTCGATCATTTTAGTGATTCAATCATTTTGACTCGAGTCACATAAATGATTCAATCAATTGATTCAATCATTATGATAGAAAAGACTCAAATGAATCATGATCGAAAAGACTCAAAGGAATCAAGATTGAAGGACTCAATCAATGAAAGTAATAAATTAATTTGAAATAATCGAATAAATACTGCCCCCTCTGCGAAGAGCATTGGTAACGCTGATTGCTATCCATATTATCATTTCATATACTATTTTGATTGTGAATTCCTTTTTGAGTAAATGAGATGGCAAAAATGAAGGAAGTAGTGTCATGAAAATATTTGGGTAGGCAAAACTGCCACAGTTTCTCAACACTAATAATATAATTTCAAACTATAACACAAAATACACCACAAACTTTACATGAATCTGATCTGCAGGATAATTTTATGAACGGCACAATAAAATGTTAACAGCTGCAACTTCTACTTCTTAACATTCTCCTACAAGAGTAATCTTAATATTTTCCTTTTACGTGTAGTGGTGTAATTAATACTTATAACTGCTGGAAAACATATAAGCAAAAGATTACACAAGTATTCAGTTCTTTATAACATAGTATTTAATTTTCTCACAACTGTTTCTGCCCTGACGAATAGAGATCAAGCATCGATCGTTTCAAATTTTGAAACAAACCGGAAACCGGGATGATTGATATGAAACCGGAAGTCGGAGTGATTGATGATTGATGATCGACTTGTTTAACGAAATGAATCACGAGTCATTTGATTCACCTAGTGATTCAATCTTTTTGATCGAATCGTTCATGATCGACCCATTACTACTCTGTTGAGAAAAATCACTTGTACCCCTTGGCTTCCAACCCACTCAATTTAACCCATTTTCCGATAAGCTGTAAAGCTGAAATTTTCGGGGTAATTCAAAACCAGATGACGATGCAACATTTTAACATTTATTTTATTATGATTGAAACTCTGTCGACGATCAAATACGTTAACAATTTTAACTATATTTTTTAAGATATGATGAAAAGCTTCTAAATCTATTCAACTAAGAGAATTTTCGTGCAATTTTGACTGCGACCTTACAGTATGAATTATTGAAAGGATTGATATCCTATTTCATGTAATTTTTGTATGAGTCAGTTGATTTCTTTGCATCAGAGTGACCTTTTTAGGGCAATTTTCTAATTAGATCCCAGCTTTGTTAAATTAAGTTAGTTGAACACATATTTGAAAACATTACAGTGAATGAAAATTCCGCAACCAGAAACATCATATTTCAATGTGACCAAAGTTGTAACTTAATTCAGAATACAACATCAAATTTATGGTAGTCAGCGTACGTTTATGACGATGTTTTCTGAATTATTTCGTAAGTATAGCAAAACCCCTAGTCTTATATTAATTTTATTTTTAATTATACTTATTTGCTGATACCTAATTTCCTGTTTTCTTTTCTTTCTAGGTAAGTGTTTCCTCATTGTTTGCTGTTTACTGTTCTGCTCCTTCGTAAGTTATTCCTGCCCTAATTTTGTGGATTGTTTATTTAGTAAATAATTGCGGGATAAGAATTAAGACTTTCTTATTACAAGTCAAAACTGGCCAAATTACCATAAAATAAAATGGTGCGAGACATGAAAAATTTAGCCTCAATGAAAAAGAGTCAACATTGAATGGGATAGTCGACAAGGGGAATTTAGAATGTTCAAGGAATATCTTGGAGTGTAAAACGACTGTGGTTACAGGGAAACGTGCTTTAATTCAGATGAGTAGTGTTATAGTGTAGTTTACTAACTCCGTACTCACGAACTCATCAGTGGATAGAGATTATTTTAAAACTTCTTGAAAATGAAATACTCTTCAATTCTCGCGACTTCTTTATTTAAGCGTTATAATGAAGAGACTACGCTATTTGCAATTTCTATACTTAGACAATTACTGAGCTAACTAAAAATCTGGATTTTTAGTGCATTTTCCAGATTTTTATAGCAGGGAAATCCTTTTATTTTTTACTTTTTTGGTGCCGTCAGCTGATAGAGATCATTTTAAAGTTTCTCGGGAGTGAAATAGACTTCAATTCTCGCGCCTTTCTTTATTAAAGTGTTATAATGACTGGAGTGCGCCACAGTCGGCTTTAACGGTGCGCGGTTAACCTCCTCGTACAGTCGGACTCGCGCGCGGCTGCGGAGCGCTTAATAATTCTACCTCGTGGGGAAAGGGCGCACGACCTCTAAGCACGGGAAGTGGTTGGCCCTGGGAAAGGGCAGGAATCACGGGGAGAGGCGTGCCCGGAGCAACAGCGGTAGGAGACGAAAAGAGAAAAGGAACGAGAGAAGTATACGCACTTTGTAAGGACGGAATGTTAGGACCGCCTGCCTCGGCAACGAGTGGAGGTACCAGAGTTCATAGGGCAATATATGTTTTATTTATAATAATATTTACCACTCAGTGCAGCTAGGCCTGCTAAAATTTAAATCAAAGCGGTAAATAATCAATAAAATAAATAATATTCGCACAATTTTCACTGTGATCTTTAAGCATGAATTTTTGAAAGAATTAATGGCCGATATCATGGATGAATTCGATGATTATTTCATTAATATCCATCGCTTAGTGTTGGTAGGTAATAAAATTTTAAAAACAATCGTGAAATTTTCACTGCGTACCCACTTTGCAAGGATGTAATGTTAGGACAGTCTCCCATCGCAACGGGTCGAGGTACCAAAGTCCGTAACGCTATATTTATTATGATATTTATCATTCTGTGTTGCTGGGCCTGCTAAAATTTAAACCACAGAGGTATATAATCAATTAAATAAAAAAAAGTATTCGAGCTTTTTTCACTTCGTACGCACTTTGCATGGAGAACATATTTTTAAATGCTTTCACGAAAGTAGAATCGCGTAATGATGAAATTACTTCCCGAAAATTTTTGTTGAAGTTAATTCTGCAATTTTTGGCATTGAAAGACGTCTGAAAATGTTCAAAGGGTTTCAGGCACAACATGCGTTCAATTTTGACGAATATAGAAATTAAATTTATGATATAAGTTGATATTAGTTTAGCCTGCGATGGCGTTTATCTTTGAAATGAGTCATAGTAGGATAGCCTGGAAATCTCACGGCCTGGTCCCGGGCAAGAGAGGATGGGTTGAAGCCGGGGAGAAACACGGGCGCGCCAGCGGCAACCTCCCTGAGGTCCTCAGGGTTACCCCGGAAGGACACGTTTCGCCCTCACTCGCCTCATTTTTTTTCAATTATTTTTTTTTCTCCCGTCGATCGCCCATTAACTCGTGCGGGGTCTTTCTAGCGGACGCGCGGGGAGGAAACGTTTTGTTTCCTCCAGAAGTCCACGGGAATCCGTCGGAGTCAGTCGTGCCAGACCGCTCAGCTGTCTGTGCTCCTGCGAGAAAAGGGGCGTAACTTGAGCTGGTGTCCAGGAGTGTTTTCTTGCCGGGCGGTACCACAGAAATCGTATTGGGTCGGTCGCCATGAGGAAGAATTACGTCGTAGCCTGGCAGTCGTCGAGGCCCAACATTTTCAGGTAGGACCTTAAAAAATACGGCGCTTCCAAATCTGAATTGAGAGTGACTCTATGACTTCAAGAAGAGTGTGCCCATGAGGCCTGCAAATAGGAGGCCCAATTCCATCCCACAGAAGGCTGATTTCTGTTGCCACTTCGGTCCCATTTTAATCAGTATTCAAAATTGACCGCGGCGCGGTAATAATATTTTTCGCAATGAGATCCGCGTTTTTCCAATAGTTTGCAGCATAATTTTGGTGATTTTGAGGTATTGCATTACAAATTTATGAATTTGATAGGTTAATTCATTGTGTATATAAATTTCGGTTTACACCACTAATTCCCTAATTATACCTCATCTCATCGTTAAAATCGGATCGCTTCGTCCGTCAGCGACGCATGTAGCGAATTTCGTAAACACAATTAAGAGCGCGGTGGGTGACGACAAATTTACAGGCCAACTTGTGGATCCTCTTTTGTGATATTCGTGAGTGTGCCTCACATGCAAACATCCTGCTGAGCCATTACATTGTTCGCCTGTTTACACGGTACATTAACCCGTACGAGTTAATGTTTCAATGTAAGAATGCGTGAATGAACACGAAAATGCACCGCGTAACCACTTAACTTGTGCAAATTTACGTACAGAATATGAAACCTGTTCTAATTTAGTTCATACATTCGTGCTTGTTCCGTTCTTGTCCACAAAATTCGTGCGTGTAAACAGACATTAACTCATGCGTGTTTATGTATCGTGTAAAAAGGCCTTAAGAATGGAGAAGGTGAAGTATACGGAAAGGAGGAGAAACGAAGAAGTGTTAGACATGGAGGGTGAGGAGAGGCAGCTTTTAGATGAGATGAGGAGGAGACAGGAGGTATGGGTGGGCGGAGTACTTAGCGGGGAGGGGATATTTAAAACAGTGCTAGAGTACTCCGTGAAAATCTACCGTAATCGGTAGAATACTTTAATAATAATTTCTCATTTAAAACTTCTCTCTCCTCTGAAAATTTTCAGAGTAGATTCTTGTCAACATTTGCTAGTATATATACAATTTGAATATTTTACTTCTGCATTGTCTTAGGCATTAAAATTTTTTACACTTGAGGTACAGGTAAATTGAAATCTGTATCTTTATATGGTCTTGTCTGCAGAGCCTGTAAATTCCAAGGTTAGACAGTTTAATTTATACCAGTAAAAATATATTGCGAGGTTAAGCCGGTATACTACCGTTAGAGAGAGCTTGATACGTTTTCACGTGTTGAATCATTAAAAACTCGACAATGTACGCTTGAATTTTATGAGGCTTTCTATTAGGTGGAATCCACCAATGGGAGCAAGGGAGGAGTTTCGAAGTCTGACTGAAGCTCTCTGCAATCGCGTGCACTGAAAAATAATCCTTAAAATGGAGACACGCTAACTTAGTATTGGTTCTAAATGGTATCAGCAATCAATTGGATACAGTAAAATGTTAAGGAATAACAAATCTAAAAAAAAATCCAAACCTTTTCGTGGGGGATAATTTCACCATACTTTATTTTAGCATTGCTCAAACGCTACTTTCCCTTTCACCGCATACCAATCATTTCAGGTCAAAAAGTCTACTTTCCACTTTTGTAATGATTGATTTTACATGGACTTCTTTTCATGTCGGTCTCGTGTGTGCGGATTCCAGCACCGTTATGTCTGAAAATTTCGAAGCTTTGATATTGACCTTGGAATTCATACTGCCTTGGCTTTAAACTCTTTTATTTCCATTCACTACTTGTGTGCGAAATTCATGATGAATTTAGTAAAATGGAATAATTTCATTTGAAATAATCTTTTTTTATTTGTATTTCCCCACTATACCTCCCTTCGTACACTGTGCATTTCATAGCCTACAATTTCCATCGCAGATTTGAATGATGGCGCGCTTTTAAATGATCGATGACAAAATGATACTATGAAAGTGTTGCGCTTCTAACCCGGATTTTCAAATCATGTGTCTCATTGCCCTAAGCACCAATGCTTGGTCACTTGAATGTCATGGTCATTACACTATTTCCGCAAAATACTAAAGGGCTAAGAGGGCGTGGTGTTTTTGTGAATATATAGTGACGATTTTATCATAAAAAATCACAAGTCCACCTGAGCATTTTGCCTTTTATACGTAGGAAAATTATTATCATTCCCAGTATATACGGAAAAATTCCAAATTACGTCCCAAATGCGAGTAACTACTTCTTTGAATGTGATATTTTCTACATCTCCATAATACCCTGCGAGCCACCTCTAGGGTGTTGGCAGGGGGTGATCAATCACCAGCATGCAGCATGCATTTGGACTCCCACATGCACACCACACCGTCCAGAAAACGTCCCGTATACTATCAAACTACACTAACGGATATGTTAATATGAAAGCATTTACCTACACGCGTCCTTAACAGTTCGAAATCTGTAAGTTCTGTTGCGGCGTTAAAGTTGTTTCCCACTACGATGTACAAGAGTAAGAGGTCTTGTTGAGAGTAAGATTCACTCGTACCCAGAAAATCTTTTTTCGCGACAAATTGCTAGTTAAAAATTACGATCATCATCATCACCCTAGGATTGGATTGACGCAGCTCTCCACTCAATTCTCCTATCAGCTAATATTTTCACATTGCGTATTTCTTCTCTTTCACATCCTTCTTTACTTGTTCCTTATATTTTGTTCAAGGTCTTCCTTATCCGTTCTTGCCATCCACATGTCCCTCGACAAATGTCTTCATCAGGCCATCATGTCTCAAGATTTGGCCCATTAGTTTGTTCCATCTTCTTGTAAAGGTTTTCATGAGGCTTCTCTTCCCTCCTACTCTTCTTAGGACTTCCTCGTTACTAACTCGGTCGATTACAATATTCGATTACGATATCAATACGAATTACGAGTATACGATAAGAATTGCGACATCACCTAGAAATTTTAAGCAACTGTGCAGTAGGCCCTTGAAAACGATTAATTAATCAGAGAAACATTAATAGCTTTGGAATCAAAGCGAAGCGAAGAGAAAAAGATACATTATCCGATACTTTCATTTGTTAGGATCAATAGGGAGGGCAATTATAAAATCAGTAGAAGGAATCGTTTGGAAATAAGTTGGAAATGAAAATTATTGAAGTTCGATTTTGATCCATACTTCGAATCCAATTTATTCACTTTTGTTAGGGTATTTTTTTTAAGATTACCTGCCTACTTACACTTGTTTTTTTTTAGGAAAAGCTGAGTTTCAATTTCAGTGCTCGCGGAGTTAGAAAGCGTAAGATTTCTCATGTTACCGTGACTCACTTGAGTAACTAGCTGGATTCCCTACATTCCACCCTGATGCGTCTTCTTCTGCGTTTTCGACTTTCCATTTATCCAAGTGGAATGAGTGGACGAGGGCCCTGCAAGAGTCTCGTTTGACCGACTGGCGCTGTTGCGGTTGAAAAAAAAAGCACCTTACTTCAGCGAGACTGCACGTCCTTGAGTCGAGGGCGTCGTCCCTGAAATGAGTCAGTGGCGGGCTCTGCCGGGGAATTAGAGAGTTTCCTCAGCCGGCATTTTATGCGCGTCCGTAAACTTTGAACAAAAATTTCGAGTGCCCTTCTGGTTCAACAGAAATCACCAAGGTTACCTCGTGAATATTACGGTAGAGGACTCTCTAGTCGGCTTCAAGATGAATTCACACCCACCGCGCTTTAAAATGGGTTTAGAGCAGTCGCCACCTGCGTCACCTATTTTTGGAAAGCGATTCGAATTCCAGGGAGAAAGAAATTATGTTTAGGGATGTTAATCGCAATTCATAGTCATGATCAGTGGCGTAACTAGGAATAGGTTTTGGGGGGGGGGAATGGTAGAACCTTGGGGGCGACCTCCCTCCTTGTAACGGGAATTCCCGGAAAAATTTTGAAAAATGGCATGCCTGGAAATATATTTTACATCATTTTGGCACTTAAAATTTAGCTCTAAACAGATGCAGTTATTAAATGTCAAATCTAGATAATAATTTTAAATATTTTGTTTATTTCTCTGAGGCTTATGGAGGGGATCTATCCTCCATCCCCCATATAGTTACGCCACTGGTAATGATAATGTGACCTATCGAATTCGTAACTTTTCAATGCTTATACTCAGGATTGTAATTATGATGTATTTTAAACCAAAGACACCGAAAAAGCCATCCCTCATGGCTGGGTTATATATTATCTTGTTCCGTTGGAGTTCAGGAATTGGTGTATATTTACTCATAACTATCGACATAGGTTATTTTGTATAGTAATTGGATTTTTTTAGAAATGGATGCTACGTCTTGAAGGATATCTGTTGGTCATATTCCCCCGTAAGCTCGCCATGCATTGACGCTGATATTTATCCCTATTTTCCTCTCCTACAGACTCCAGATAGATATTTATTTCCAAAAAAATAACATATCAACATATAATTGGTTCAATATTTTAAACAAATTTATTCTTCAATTGAGCCGGTTTTCCCTGTTTCTCAGTTTGCCAAAATCACTAAACTTTTCAAAATTCTTTGAGTCGAAATTGAAATTTCATTTTTTTAAAGATGCATGTTTGATGTTATTTTTACTCTTCCCATGGTATGCATCACTTTGTGCTTCTAAAATATACCTATCAAAATGGGTCATTTCGGCCAATGAATTTTTCTAACTTTTTGGACTTTTCCGTCTTCAAGATGCACATCCTGAAGGACTTGAAAACAGAAATGTTCGTTAAGTAAGGAAGCTTCATTAACCAAAATGACCCATGCACGTCCATTTCAGTCAAAACTGCTATCCTCACAATGTTGAAAAGACGGTTAATACTTCTCCTTTGGTGACTATACTTATGTGATTTTCACAGAGACACCATGTGCTAACTTTTCTGGAAAACGTTATCGATTGCGTTGTGCTTGTAAGTCTTTTGGGATCTAAACATTATTTTTAAATGATTTCTACATGTTTTTATCATAATAACTATCAGCTTTGAAATCTCGACGATTGACCTGTGTGGTATCTTTACTTATCTATTTCTTCAAGACGCCAATAATCACCGTTGAAACTTCTAGGAAAAATACTATCTCATATGTAGACCATTCGGTCATTTCTTTATCTCATAAGGGATTAAGAAGTCGTAGACCTTGTATCATGTATATCGGACCTGCTAATAGATCATCATCATCATTAGTCAACAATCCTAAGATTGGTTTGACGCAGCTCTCCATTTCTCTCTCCTACTCACTAATCTTTTCATAGCTACATATTTCTTCTCTTTTACATCCTTTATAACCTGTACTATATAACTCATTCGGGGCCGTCCCTTGCCCTTTTTCCCTTCCACTTGTCCTTCAACGGTTGTCTTCATCAGACCATCGTGCCTCAAAATGTGGCCAACTAAGTTGTCCCGTCTTCTGCTTAATGTTTTTAGGAGGCTTCTCTTTTCTCCCACTCTTCTTAGCACTTCCTCGTTACTCACACGGTCAATCCATTTTATCTTCATCATTCTTCGGTAGCACCACATTTCGAATGCTTCCACTCTTGACTTCTCTGCTGCTGTCAACGTCCAAGCCTCGCTTCCATAGAGAAACATACTCCATATGTCTGCTAATAGATACACTTGAAAAAAGTTAGGAATGAGTCTTTATTTAATATCCATTTCCAGCTACTCTAAATATCTATATATTACAGCAAATTACAGATAATTAGAAAATATCTGGACCAATATATCTGCCCCAAATAAACGGCTGCCTTATTTATTTGAAGCACAACGATAATGTGCTTACATGGTCCTCGGCATGTTAAAATTATAAATTCATCATGGATCATTTGTTAATTAAAACCCAATATTGTTCTGTTATCTAATAGTTGAACTATAATCATGAAAATTCTTAGAGATTCGATGAATTCGAGCATAGGGTCGATAGAAAGGGCCAATTCGACGAAGCGATTTTTTTTACGGAGAAATAAAGTATAGCTAGGGCCAGTGGCGCAGCGAGGGGGAGTTTTGTGGGATAACCCCCCCCCCCCCCCCCCCAGAGCTCAGATAAATTTTTAAGTTTAATGCATTTTACTTAATTGGATTGATATAACTAATAGAATAATGTAAGGATTAATAAAATATCCCCCATTAAGCCGTAAAACTCACCATTTTGAACCATTTATCTTAAAATTCCGCAATTTACTAATCTCGTACCTACCGCTTATCCTGGTGGGTATTCCATACCCCCACACACCCCGGTATTAGTTGCACCTTAACCCCCGCAGCCTTAATTCCTAGCTGCGCCCCCGGCTAGGGCTGTTAATCGAAATTAATACAAGTGGTGATATGATGTATTTAATTCATATCTATTTAATACTATAGTTCTCGATTTAAAATGTTGTATAGTTAATATTTAGCAAAAATGGATCGCTATGCAGTCATCTCCGCGCTGCGGGCATTTTTGAGAACCAATTAAAATGCGCCCTAAGAGGTTACATAAATCCAGCTTTTACGGGATGGACTGTATTTTCCTCTATGAAGTTCCCTGGATATGTACATACGAGAGCACTCTGAGAGAGAGAGGTGGCTGCACAGTAACCCTAAGCTGAGGCTGATATTAACACCCCAAATCCCAATTATGTCATAATGCGCCAAGGGTAACATTATGCCTATATTAACACAATGCGGAAGTGCCCAGAAAATGGAAGCTTCAGTGGAAGAAACGGCGACTTCCTTTATGTAATCACCTCGGTACATGCCCGGAACTAGGGTGGGGTAAGGGCATATGCCCGGGGAGGCAGATTTCAGTGGGCCACAAAATTTGAAAAGCTTATTAAAAAAGTAATCAATCTTTTCAAAATTATTATGCCACTGTCAATTTTGCCTGATTTTATTTGATTTTGTTGCACATTTTATCAACTTAATCACACTGACATTGTACGCCAAATTGATTTCTTCATTATAAGACACGACAAGAATAAACGTAGATATCTCATGGGTATGGAGTGAGTTTTTTTTACAGTCATGTCTATTATTTAATTTTATGAACTAGTTTCCCGCTGCGGGATAGGAGGCGCGAAAGCAGTGAATTTTAGTTTGTTAATAGAAGTGTTAGTTACAAATGTTGTTCATAAAGAAAACTTCTAATAGCATGCATTATGTGTGCAATTTTAACTACCTTATGTCGAAAAACAGCTTACGTAGGTATTATTTCTCATTGGCGTGGGAAGTAGGAACAGGACGAGGGGGGCGGCCAAAATGATCTTTGCCCCCCCCCTTGACCAAACTCCTAGTTCCGGCTCTACCTTGGCATATGCAACCCAACCTTAGCCTCCACTCACCTCGATCGCCACCCATTCACCTGCCGACGGGGCGGGGTCGCTGCTTCCGGCGTCGAAGCCGCTTTTATTTTCAGTATCATGACCTCTCTCTCTCCCCGCCCACCGCCTGTCATATCTCGTTTGTGTTTGCGTCCGTGGCGTTGCGAAAGCGCGCTGCCGTTGACCAACATTTCCCAAACTCAGACCAAATACACACGCGCCCCATATCTCGAAGAAGGGAAGTCTATTGGATGTTGGGAGTCTGTGCCAGGAAGGATAGTCTCTCCTCCCGTTCGTTTGTTTTTGGATATCGTCGCTTGAGTCACTGCCCGTCGTGAAAGGTCTTTGATGCTATTTCGTCTCCCATATTTGTTCTTTAATCTGGTCTGGATAGGTATCTGAAGTTCAGGCAGTCCTTGTCATCGTCACGCTTCTTCTAGTCTCACTTATATACTCTTCATGAAATTATTATTGTAGCATTCAACAGATCAAGGTAGGTTTCCATGGAGCACCCATGAAGCATTCTGGAAGCCTCCCCTTCTTTCATATACTTCAAAACTTACACCTCTAAATTTAGAGCACTGCAGGAACAAGTGACTTTGTACGCAGTCACGCGCACGGGTGCAAAGTTAAACGCAACACCTGACCGGAAATCGGGAGATCCGGGTTCGAGTCCCGGCTAAGTCAAATATTTTTTCATGGCGCGCTTCATCCGTTGGTCTAAATTTCGAGTTTCATGGAAGATGAACTATTTTAAGATTCAACCATTATTCCTCCAATTCTTCACAACTGAACGAAATTTATAAAAAATACACCTTCCATGCAATATCTAGCTCTGAATGGCGTCAGTCTGTTTTTGAAAGCATTTTAAAAGAGACACGTAAGTTGACGGCTCCTATTTGAACAACTTTTGACCACTAGCATTCAATATCTAATGTGATTTTTTTCTATTTTTAGCAAAAAAAAAGCGTAAACAGAGTTAACTTTTCCCTGGGTCTGTGATAGTTCAAATGAACCAGGAATACGTTGCCTAGAGGTCCCATTAGCTTAATATTTTCCGATGTAAGGACAATAGATTGACAACAATGAATCTCGCTACGAAAGCCTGTGTTTCAAGGAGAACAGTTGTTACTACGACTTTTCAATTATTATATTATCCTTTCGATTAAGGTAGGTTTCCATGGAATACCCAAAAAGCGAATAAAATCAACTGATTTGGGCGTTACTTGGTGGAACGATGAAGTGTTCATGGTGAAACAAAACCCAGTAGGTACTGTTCCACAAACCCAGTACTGTTTTTATTATTAGCGGTCAACTAGTGGAAGTGGAAAGTATATTGTTGCTCAAGGGTTGCCAGGTTTTCATTCGCCCGGCTTCAGCTCTGGTGATTCCTAATTAGTTGATTCCAATCCCTCCATTCCTTCACAAATTTTCCGGGGAACCGGTTTCCAGTTCTTACGTAGAGAATATCATCTACATTGGATGAAATCTCTTCTATATAGTTTCATTTTAATTTTTCTTTTATTTACTTACAATTAGTATGTTTGGGTCGTTAAAATCCTCAATTTGTTTTTTTTTTTGTTTAGATGATCTTTTCAGCGTATCCTAGTCGGTAGCTCTCGTGTTTCTTGATGCAGCAATCATAGGTACTGTCCGTTTGCAATTTCTTTTTACCTCCGACTTGCTCTCCTTAATTGCATTCTTCTGATCTTGGATTATTTAAATTGGCACTTGTAAAACACGTATTACTCTCGCTCACATTGATTATTTCAATCCCCGCACCGTTTTCACTGCGCGTTTATTTCTTATAACTAAAGTGCAAATATTTCTCGGATGAAAAATCATTTCAAAATCCTGATCCCGATCTTCCAAAATTATAATGTGTTAAAACCACTTGAACTAATCTGTTGCTTGGACAGTCCTCTTACTTGGAGGAGTTTTGCTGAGTTTAGATGAACAGAATTTGTGTGTCATTGCGGGTGACTACGTATAGGTAAGTCGCTGAATAGAGGGCGGTTATTGCTAAAAGTTAATTCTTCTAGCCGGTTTTGTAATGTCTGATTAACGCTAACCACAAGTGGATTCAGCGCTTCCCTTTACTCGGTGGTGCCTTAAAGTTCTTTCTAGATTTAAGTCAGATATTACACTGAAGCTATTCAGAATTTTCAGCCTCCGACAGCCTTTCAGCCAGTTAAATTAGAATGCTGATCATCTTTTAGTTAGAGTTAACCAAAACATTTTGTAGCCGGCCCTTAATGTTTTTCTTATCTCTGCCAAATTTTGCAATTTTTTTTCAATAAACCCTATCATCTAATGGATTTTCGTGGTCTTGGAAGCTGCGCACTTCATGGTAGCGTCATCAATCATCAAAGCGCATTAAAGAAAATTAAAATATCTTCCTGTTTGCATATCTTCCTCCTAGTTAAAGTGTTATTAATTACTCTTTCTCGTGATAATTTGCTTTAAATCAACTCCCGAAGCGAGCAGATAGTGAATTTGGCGTGAATTCCGAGGCAAGTCACCGAAAACCACTTTCATTTTCACTTTCGCTTGCGCAAACGATTTGTTTTGAGTTCTCGTTTACAACATTGTTCATGCTTGATTTCAGATAAAAGCTTTCGTCAGGTCCGATTATTTTCCCAGTCGGACGTTGACATCGTTTTGACATGTCTTGTACGGCTTGCGCTTCAGTTCTGCCGAATCACTGTTGATAGAGCATCAAGAAACTCGCATGTAAGTGATGACATACCTTGAGTATTTTGAAATTTCCGCGTGTCTAAATATTAATATTACGGGTTATTTTCAATATTGACGTAAATTATTCATAAGTTGATTTCAATTTTTAAAACATTATTTAAAATGACTTATGCTTCAAAATCATGATATTATGGTGGAAATGATCGTGTAACAGTGCCTGGAAAATTATTCTTGACTAGTCCAATTAAGATTAGTTCTCATGAAGTTGTTATCCAAGAAATTATATATTTTTAAGGCAGAAACATGCATATTGTGTGGAATGGTTTGATAAAATTACTATCAATGCATAATCAAAACTTATGTGTATCACAGCCCTGTTTCTTTAACTTGGGATATCTCATGTTGCCCCTACGCATTGATTTTAGATTTAGTAACATTGAAAACATAAGTTGAAACATAATCCGCGCATGTGTTAATAATTTACTTTTACCGAGTAAGATTATTTTGAGTACTGACCTATTCTTTTTTAATGAGACTGATTTAAAAAAATGTAAATATGATTTGGAAATATAATGCCGAGCCAAGAATATTAGCTTCCAGATGATGAGTTGCATACGATTCACTCTAGTTGTTTGCCACCACAGTGAAACTCTTCGGCATATTATTGCTTCAATCGTATGTGATGAAATTTAAATGAAACTTACTGATGTTTAAACATTATTAGAATAAAATTTTCACTCCTCAAGAATATTTTTCACCCTTTTCTGCTTTTATGCCGTTAGCCCTGAATCAATGACCTCGGTTTGTTCACTTTTATTGCTTCAGAAACATTTTATTTCAGGGATGAGTTCAAGGTATTCTCGGGCGTAAAAAGGGTCAGTTGACTTCGTACAAGTTCAGACCGCGCCGTGGTCGTTGGATTCTTGATTTAGGTCATTAGTATAACTCACCGAGCAACGAAGTTGGATGACCTTCACCATGGAGCTTCACGGAATTCGACTGAATTATTTACGTCACTTGTCTCAACTGCGCTTATCAGATTAACAACAATTATTACGCATGAGCCCATGAATAACGGCATATTTTAAGTGGTAATGAAGAGCTAGAAAAGAAAGGGCTAATTTTCAGCCCCTATTTTTCAAGTTATTGTAAACTTTCTGAGAAAATAAAAACCTTGTTTTTCCAGTTTTCTTCGACGATTAATAGCTGATCGAGTGTCTGAGCACATCCATAGGAAATTTTGCTATAAAAAGAGTATAAACTTCCTCTTATACTTTGTAGAAAACCTGTTTGTAATATAATTTTTAGTGCAAATGAACCTGTGTAAGTATTCGTTAAGTAAGTCTAAGCAGGGTATTCATACTAAAATTTTCTTTCGCGATTGATTATATTATTTCACTTCACTTATTTCCGTATTTAGACCTGAGTCCCCTGTGGTTTTACTAACAATCAAACAAAATAATGTTTGGTATGTTATGGTTTACGTGAATCGGGATGCATCCGAACTGTTTCATATCAAACGAATGGGACGGTTTAGGAACATTTATATAATAAAAATAATCAGATACCTCAGTATTTCCGAAATAAAATTGAATTTTTCTGTTCCTAAAGCGAATCAGCAATACAGCGATGTATAGGAATTTAAGTTGCCTATTTCGAGGCAGAGATTATGTCTATTAAAGTTACGGAATGAAGAAGCAGGAGAATCGTTATTTTTAAACGGAAGAACATGAGGTAGATAGAATCAAAAATAAGCTTTGTTATACTCCACACAGTGTTTCTAATAAATTTATCATATTGTATTTATAATATTATAGTATTTATAATTATACTGCAGTATTATACAATATATTGTGGAATATAAAAAAGTGTATTTTTAATTCTATCGTATCACTACTCCTCGAAGCGAACCATTGATTTGAAGTGAGGTAGAATGCAAGCCGACCTACAGAAAGAGATAAGAGGCCGAGTTGATACAGTTTAACTTTTATAGAGCAAGTACAAATATGTTTTAAGTTAAAAAAAAAACCTATTGTATACTTTTTGGGTAGCTTTAAATCAGTCATGCAGATTCTTGATAAGCGAGGTTAATTTTTTAATTGATATTACTCCAGGAATCGTTGGTTAGGTGGAATAAGTAGAATGCATGCCTACCTAAAGGAAGGAATAAGAGGCTTAGCCGATGTAGTTCAACTTTTATAGAGCAAGAAAAAGTCTCAAATTTCGAAAAATTTATCGTAAACGTTATCGATAGCTTGGTTTCAATCGTGCAGATCCTTGATAAGCGAGGCTAATTTTTTAATTGGTATTACTCCGGGAATCGTTGGTTGGGTGGAATAAGTAGAATGCGTGCCAACCTATAGAAAGAAATAAGAGGCTTAGTCGATCTAGTTCAACTTTTATAGAGCAAGAAAATGTCTCAAATTTCGAAAAATTTATCGTAAACTTTATCTATAGCTTGATTTCAATCGTGCAGATAAGCGAGGGTAATTTCTTGATTGATACTCCTATGCTTCTCTCCGTGTTGTCATTCAATCTCTCTCCGCCTACAGCCTGAAGCAATCCACCGCACGTTGGTCGTTGCCTCTAGCCAAGTGTTAACTCCCTTCTCTCATACTATTCACTCCCACGCCGAGTTCGGACATAAAGCAAACGTGGAAGCCGCCTCTCGGCGAAAGCCGAGTCTTTTTTGTCTTCAGTTGGTCACCGAGACTGTTACTGCTTGTCACGGGACGCGAAACCGGGCTGAGAGTTTGAACGTAATATTTTACCTCATCTCGCTCCTCCTCTCGCCATTTACTACAGTCTTGAAAGCAGGTGGGCCTGAATTAATTTCTTTGTATTTTTGGTTCTTTTTTGGGTAAATTATATGCATAGCCATGGACTTTCATTGCTTCCATAAGTTTTACGCCCGAAATTTTCTCGATGTAAGTTGGATAGAGAGGGTGAGAAGGCAAGGGGTAGAATTTATTTTATTCCTAAACAGGATGAGGTGCAGAAATTGATAAAATAAATATATACAAACTTGGTAGCCAAGGGATACGATTAAGTCTACGTTCTGTACTGATATCGAGTGGAAAATCAAATGCAATACTAAATATTAACTAGCTTATTTTAGTTTTTTTACCTTATTTCTGTACCTAACTCAGTTTAGAAAACAAAATCACGTGTTCTCCTTGGCTTCTCAGCACCTCAATTTTAGGCGTGCATGATATCAGCATTGTATTTACATTACAGATTATAAGAACCGAATAAACGAGTTCACATATGACTGTTGAAGGTACGTCGATAATTATCCTGGATTAAAATTTCTTCCTGATTTCATATCTTTTATTTTACCTACCATGCATTACACACAATTCCTTAGCATCATAAGTGACGCCGAAAGACTGACAACAACCCTAAAATGTATTATGTAAATTACCAAAATGCCAGAGAGATGAAACAACAGTAAAGATTTATCTCTTATATTGATGTATATTTGATATTTTTGAGGTTCCTTCCAATAAAAGTATTAGTCCAGCTGTGAGATTAATCATTTAATCATTAATCATTTCTCTTTTCTGGTAAGGATAAACAAAACACTTTAAGTCAAATATAACCGTGTGCTATAAAAATGTACAGCTTGTTTTGCAAATAACTCGAGTGGTGGAATGGAGGAACTGTATTGAAGATAAGCTGCCAGTTTCAAATTTGCCATGTAGATATTTTACACTCTTGCCTCTTTGGTACCTGTTGGAAGGAAAAATTCTTATCGCCACCCTTTCAGAATCTCTCCTTTCTTCCATCGTCACCCTTTTACCTTCATCATTTGCGTAATGCCGTTCAATCTTTACCTTTACCATTGTAAGTTATTCTAAAGTAAATTGGCCCTTCTTTTACTCCTCATGATTATTATTAGAAACACTGTGAATAGGTGAAAAAATATGCCGTCAGGGCTGTTTTGATCTGAACTCCAATTTAATTGATATTTTAAAAGTAATTATTAGGGTTTAGTCTCATAACTACTTTATTCTTTGCCGTACTTTTCGTACCTATTTTTTTCTTTTTTTAGGGCTACAATCAGTTCAAAATAACATCGAAAACATACATATCACGCTGACGTACGTTGGCCGTATTACTGTGAAATCAAGTAGGTACTAATTCCCTATTATTTTATTCGGAGAGTATTTGTACAGTATGCAGTACTTCATTGATAAAATAGAGCTACCAAATTACATAAAAACATTTATTACATTATATTTACGAAAATTTCTCGGGTCTTCTACCGGGTGAGTTGCTGGTAGGCCGACGTTTCGACGGCTGCCTTTGCCATCGTCCTCATAAAACCCCGAGATTTCACCTGTATCATACTTCGGGAATGAAAGAAATCATGTATTAATACTTACTGCTTTTTTTAGATTTTACCGAGGGTAAATCGAAAACATTCGGTAACATATGGATGAAAAAGGTTGAAATGGAGTATCATCATATTTTTCTGTCAATTTTGGACATAAATCTTTTGACCTCCCTCTGAACTTTGGGCATAAATCTTCTAGTCCTTTTTTATATTTTCTCTGATCTCCATCTTCGATCGCATCCTTGCTTTAAGACGCTCACGATGATGTAATGGTATGAAAAAACCTCTCGTAGGACATAAGGTGGAGGGTCCATCGACAAGGTCGGCTGCGGAGGAGGATGGACCGAAGATGAAACGTCCTCTAAAGACGATTGTAGCTAGTCCTCCAGAGGATACAGTCTGCGGACAGGAGAGGGGAGTGTTTGTTAAAATGGGATGAGGGAGGGGAGGGTCCGACGAATGTCTTATCCTAAATAAAGAAGGAATGGAAGTGGAGGGGGGGTGGGTGAGCTGTTTTCTTCCCCTCGCCTCCCCATAGTATTCCCTTCCCCTCCAAAGACCCCCACCCCATTTTAAAAGAGGTTACAAACGTGGAAGGGGCTCTTCGCAACCACCACCTCCTCCTCTGCCCAGCAGTCACTCAACCCAAAGGAGCCAGTCGTTTCCGAGTCGCGTAGCGGATAGGCTGGTCCAATCCGTCGTCGAGTTTCGGCATCCCTTCCACTCAGGACATCTTTTAGTTCTTCTGGGATTTTTGGCGTACGTGATGGTAACGGATAGGCCAATGGTGCGCTGAAGAGCGGGGATCATCGAATATCGAAGAGGATTCTTTCTCCTAGAGGAATTGTTCATTGAGTGCATGGAAGACGGGTTCTTTTAGCTAGCTGAGGGTATCTTTCTATCGCTGAAGAACCACTTGGCTGTTGGTGACTTCAACGAGTGCAGCGGAAGAGAGATATTGCGACGTGAAAGCAGTGATTTTTGCCTTTCACAAGTCTGTTACCGTTGAAATGAGTTATTGAAAAGAAGTAATTTTCTCAATCTTAAAAGGATTGAAGTTGGAGTTGTGGCTATTAATCTGTGAAGATAAGCTTCTGGATCGGAATACTTATGTTCTGACGTAGCAGTGAGAGCCCCTAGTGACTTCAACGCTGGCATAAGAGGAAACACGAAGTTGGTAGAGCCACACAAGCTATATTCAATCCATCACTGGAGCTTGGAACGGAGTAATTGCCCATATTTGGAGTGTACTGATCATGAATAGGTGGAATATTTTTAAATTACCGTCGCGTGTTCGGATAATGGACGCCTTCAATGGGCATTAAAGTGAACGCCTTCGTTTCAACCTTAAAGTTTTTTGCGTGCATATATTAAGGGTTTAGCACAAAATTGACCCGTAAAAGAGATAAAATTGAAAATTTCAATTATCATCGCGTGTTTTGATAGTGGATACTTTCAAGAACATCAGTGTGAATACCTTCATTTGAACCATATAGAAATTTAGAAAGAAAGCGTTTAGAACATCGAAAATTTAGATCTATTATATAAAGTAGCTGTTTAAAGTTGGATTGTTTTAGTATTTCCGTTGTCAATCGCACGACTGGTTTGGAATTGGACATGTGGAAGTTAGTCGTTCTTAGTACACCATTTAAAAATTTGCGAGGGGCGTCAAGAAAAGAGAAGGCGAGGTAGAAGGTTGCCGAATCTTTGGGAGGAGAGGGAAAGCAAAGCTGGAAGATGAGTCGGTGAATAAGAAGAAAAACAGGAGCTTGAGAGGAGAGGCAGCTTCCTACCGTCCTCATTCCGCTAAGGACCTCCTTTGCCGGCAGACGCTTCATTCTCGCCTTGGCGACCAAGCGGTGGAGAGTTGGTTTTCACTTCCTCGCAAGCTAGCAGGCTAATCCTCGCGGCGTCCGACTTACTTCGTGCTCGCTATTGAAGGTGGGATCTTCCGATTGAGGTCTCCTGGCCATTCTCTTCCCAACAACGATCGGACCATCCGGTTACGGTTACGCCTGGTGAATAAGCTACGTTAAAAGAATACGAATTGGATCTCATAAGTTATTCGTGCTCCAGGATAATACCCACCGGATTTTACTCAACGTCCAACCAAAGTGATTGAAAATATGTGCTACATTTTGTGACGAAGTGCATGTGATATCAACTTATCTTTTTGAGGAATATTGATTATATTCATGCGTGCCGATATCAGTGTGTAGACCAATCTTGCTAACCTGTGGCAAAGTGAATGTGATATCAATCTATGGTTTTGAAGAATCCTGATCATATTCATTCGTGCCGATTCTATAGAGTGGACCAATTAAGCCTACCTTCCTGTGACTGTGGATTGAAAAGTTCTCAATTGTGTGATTCCACATCTTGGAATATCATTGGGTGAATTGTTTTGTTGAAATTGTGTTGGTGACTCTGGTGAATTTACGTGATTTTGTTTCCAACTAGCGATAGATGCTGTACGTTTCATCTATTCTTTAAGCGCCGGGAATGTGATCCGCGCCGAATATCTTCTTCTGTTTGTTTCCTGAGATCAAAGCCGAAGGATGAGATTCTTGGGAAAAGGATTTCCTCGACTGAGGTAAAGTGTTTAGCGCTCCCCGTCTTTCCTTAACCCGCGGATAGTTTGCGATGGGCCGGCGGGCAAAACTCCCGAGGTGGTATTGGCGTGGCTTCGGTGATTGGGGTATTATAGCGCCCGCCACGGCGCCACACGCGATGAATATCCGACCCCTTCGTGAGAAGAAGTTGTTTACTAGATATTTGTGTGACAAGTGAGAGGGAAATGTTGCACGCTAGGTGGTTTTGATTGTTGGAAAGACGATCAGTGAAACGTCGATTTATGATATGGACTAATAGTGGCCAAATTTGTCGAGTGAATTGAAGGATTATAGTAATTAGCAACGAAATGTTTTCAGCGATGGAAAATAATGATCGTTTTCATATTCAGCCTCCTGAATTATACCCAATCAGATCTTGTATCTTTTTCTTGTTCTTTTCTCGTTTTAGTTCCATCAAGTGCATATGTGAAATATCATTTGCTTTCTTTTTCAATGCCAAGACGATGGAATATTGCGAATGATTATTACTTTTTCGTAGCTTTTCTGTCTAGTGTTCTTCGAAATAATAACAGGGTTATCTAGTTTGGTTTAATTGCTGTTTTTCGGGTCAATCAACAGATAGGTATTTGCATTCCGTTTTGAATTGCATTGAATTTGAATGCATTCTAGTATTCCATAAACTGCCGCGTTTACATTTCTCTATTAAAGAGTCAATTATGCTATATATTTTTGTAATTTTACATGGAATTCGTTTTTTCATAATTTCCAGAAATGAAAAGCATTTATAAAAGAACAACTCACAGCAATCTCAGAATTGTCATTAGTACAAACCTAAAATGTATACTGGACAATTAGAAGCTTTTTAATAATTCCTCGGCTCATCTGGTAAAAATTGAAGCCCTGATTTAAAAAAAATAGCTCGAGAGCATTCAGCAACATTTTGAAGTACTTCTTTAAAGCTACCAAATGCAGCGCTTCGGCTTTTCTACGTGAATAGATATTTTACTTATTTTAGTGCCTAATTATAACAAAAAGAAAAAACTGTTAAATTAGCCCCGAAAATATGCATAAAAGTTGATAATTCCGAGTTCCAGCCGATTGAAATAAAGAATTTTTCTAATTCTTGCCTGCGATATATGCGTGATGGTGAAGGGAAAAGTTTCCAAATGAGACACGGAGGAGAAATGTTTTGATGAAGCGAGTCGTGAGCGGAGCGGGTATGTTATTAACAACGTTCATTATCATAAGTAAAGCCTGAATCACACGATCATTTTTTTTCGTCGCGACAGTGATCACTATCGCCATCACTGCGCAAAATGATCGTCGGCGGCAATTGTTTTTCGCGATCACGATGAGGATTCCCATCGCTATTTTTCATCACTCGTCCGGTCGCTTTTTCCGTCGCTAAAACCGTCACTAAAACCCCATATCAGCCAATCGGAACGCATTCCCCTATGGAGCGATTGCAGCGCAACGTTTGACAATTGTGGGAACGACATTAATAAACAAACACGCTATTTAATTTCGTGATGTGGGTCTTATGACAACGAGCTGTGATATTAGAAATGATGCGAAAAGCGACGGCGGGAGTGACCGTGTGATTCAGAAAAATGATCACTAGAGCGATTGCTTTTCGCGACGGGAAAAGTGATCTCGATAGTGATCACTTTCGCGACGAAAAAAAATGATCGTGTGATTCAGGCTTAAACAATCATAAGATTGGTTTGACGCAGCTTTCCATTCCGTTCTTCCATCCACTAGCCTTTTCATAGCGTTTTTAATCACGTATTTATTCGCTTTTAAATTGTTTATAATCCGTTCTATTTTACTCAAGCGGGGCAGTCCTTTGCCCTTTTTCCCTTCCACCTTCGACGATTGTTTTCATCGGGCCATCATGCCTCATAATGCAGCCAACTAAGCTGTCCCGTCTTCACCTGAAGGTTTTTAGAAGACTTTCCACATGACCTAATCGGTCGATCCATTTTCTTTCCATCGTTCTTCGGATGCACCATATTTCGATTGCTTCCACTTTTGATGTCTCTGCAACAATCAACGTCAAAAAAAGACTTATGGGGAAGTGCGTTAGATAAGCGAGGGATGGGTGGGAAGATAATAGATCAGATGGAGAGTAGGCCTTGCTGTAAGTTGAAGAAGAAAGTTCAAGCTGGGAGAAAGACAGGCTGGGGTAATCTAAAAATTGGTCAATGTAAACCTACATTGATCGGTAATTTACTTTGATTATAATGACCGGAATTCCCAGCATGTTTTAGCGCAGGAGCGAGGAAAAGGGAGCGGATCTTAAAAGTAAGCCTGGGGAAGCAGAGGTACAAGTGTAGCGCTCAAGTGTAGCTGTGGAATTCCAAGAAGCCGGAAAGAATTCGACACGTAGTGGAGCATGAAGCTAGTAGCCAACACTTTTTCACCGTCCTTACGCAAGTCTCATCCCGGATAAGACAAAAACCCCTTCTAAACACCCTACGTCAAATAGCTGAAAACATTATGTTCATTGAAATCATTCAACAAGTTCCAAAGTTGGAAACGGGAAGAGTAAACTTGAGTCCTCCAGTGCTATTCCTTCGTTCTCGACAACCGGTTCTTAGCGCTTGGAGGAGATGATGCTTCATTTTTACCCGTTCGTTCAAAATCAAATTTAGTCAAACATGTTTTATCCTATCCTCCTGAAATTATGAGACTTTCTCTACTTTTTACGATACGAGTGTGAAAAGAAAATTTTGTAATAACTATAGAAAATGTTATTATGCATTATTAAAGAGACAATAGACAAGGAGAGTCACACCCTTACCTTCTCTCTTCATTGAGGTCAGGTTTTTCTTTATTTTCATCCTATACAATTCTCAGATATTAAATTTTTAGACAAAATAACATGTAAGAATAATAAACATATGTATGTGAAAACTTTTTACTCCATTTGAATGTTGATCTTTGATATAGAAGACTCTCCTGCTCTGCGGTATGCCTAAATGACGAATATTTTCTTATTTCTTTTAGCTCATATGGCTCATCTTACTATTACGTATACAAGCCAACCTTCGGGTTGAATCATAGAGTTAAATTGATGGCATACCTACTCTCCTACTCTTCTTAGGACCATTACTCTCAGTCGAGCCATTGAGTTTTATCAAAATTAGAACATTATCCGTCAGAATTTAGATGAATTTTTGTACTGAAACGAACTGTGCCCGTCTTGAGTGTTGTGGAACTCTCTTACTCTAAATTCTCTCTTCTATTTCCTACCTTACATTTCTCCTCTTTTCGTTTGAATACGCATTGATGTAAACAAATTTTTGTTCATATGGAAAGAAGCCATTAAGAAATTGACGTTTCAAAAATTACTTTGTAAACTTCCTACCTTATCTTTATCATCTTTCCGTTTTAATTCCTTTACCTTCTTTTCCTATTTTGCACCTTCTGTAACGGACGGTAAAATATCGGCCGGTATTTTACCGGCTATCCAAAATTGGTGTATGAGCAAGGGGTCTAACAATAAGTAACTTTAAGACTTGTGAATAAGACTTTGTAAGTGACTTTAGAATAGACTTTTATTCTCAACAATAGACTTTTGGAGTCTCGATATTGCCCTCTTCAACGCATTAGATCAGCTAGTAACCGTATTTTCTTTGCCTAAGCCTGTCCTATATCCGTGGATACTAATCTAATATCTGCCTACTTGGTCAGCCCACGGTTTACTGCTGTAATCGACTTGAATTGTTTCCAAGAGGCGCTGCCAGCGTCGTAGCCAAGAGAGTGTCCGGGGGTCCGCCCCCCCCCCCTTGAAATATGAAAACACAATTATTTTCCTTCATAAAAGAAAAAATATTGAAAAATCGTGAATTTACCAAATATTTATTTAACTAATGAAGTTTTTTACAATTATGAAAAGTGTTAAAATTAGTTTTAAAACCCATTACTTGTTATCGTGTTTTTAAAAAAATTTCACCCCTGGTTTTGGACACCCCCTACCGAACGAAATTCCTGGCTACGCCACTGGGCGCTGCCAATACTTTTGATCGGTGAGTAAGAGGGTGAACGGGGCATCACGATCGTTGGCACATAACTGTCGTGATCGTGTTGATCGCCGCTTTCGTATCCGTCTGCCGATGGGAGGACCGCGCCCCCTTTCTAACCGTCCCGTGTTGTCACGCGCCACGTGAAGTTCCCTCCCGTTTCGTTTTCTTTTTCCGTTCCATTTCATTGTCCACGGAGCCCGTTGCCCTGATTGCCGTCGACTCGCGGCCGATTACTAACGAGACAGTCACGCGTTGGCGCGAGAACGCGCTTTCGACGCGGTCCGCTCGCTATGTTTTCTTCCCGCTTCACGACTTTACGTTTCTTCATGCACATTCTTTCAGTCTTCTCTCAACCACAACATTGAAAGTGTTACAGAAATGTTCATTCATTCAAACATATTCAGATATGCTATGCATTTCTCAGCATTATTTTTTTGCCTCTCTTTGTTTGCGGGAGAATTAACAAATGATTTTCATACATTCAAGCAAATAGGCTATGCTTTTCTTAGAGTTATTTTTTTTGTTGCGTCTCCTTAGGTTGTTTTAATCGGAGAATTAACGATTTGGTAAGTTTACACAAAACATTATGTATAAATTTAATTGGGAAACTTACTAAACCGTCATTATTCCCATTAATATAGCGATAGTCGAGGTCCGTTCGCTATGCTTCCTTCTCGTTTTTGGCTTCATATTTCTTCTGCACTTCACGCACATGTTATCGAAATGTTTCATTCACTCAAACTAATTAAGACAGGCTCTGTGAAAAAAATAATACTTTCTCGAAAAATAGTGTGGGTAAACTTCTCTCGGGATACCAACCGGGTTATAAACTCAATTTCTGGTAGAAATGCAGTATTTGGTGGGAATCCCACATTAGAGAGAGGTTTACCCACCAGATTGGCACTGTTTTCCTTTCCGTTGTCTCTCCTTGCGCCGCTGTGTTAATAAGAGTAATAACAACTTGTTAATTACCTACAAAGCGTTTATTATTTACGAGTTAGTAAACGTATGTATAAACGCATAAGGGAAACTTAGTAAACCGTTATTATTCGCATTAATATGACGATATTCCGCAAGATTGAGCCATGGACGATTGGACCTGTTTACGTTGGTTGAATTGGAACACGTATTATGACAAAATAAGTTTTTGGGCTACGATCAAGTTCTATTTCAATAAACATATGTCAACTCGTGATACGATGGCGGTAATAATAGCCCTAACGTTTTCGTATTTCAACCAGGGAGGTAAGACTACGCTACAAAAACAAATACAAGGTAAAATTGCGTTTTCATACGCCTCAAACCGGCATGACACTTCACAATTTATTGTCCAGTCCATTGGATATTGGATTGTGGTCCAACTGTCACTCAGCAATTTCTAGTCCAATATCCTTTTCATAATATTGGACACAATTTCTTTGCCCAATTGCCCAATTTGGAATTTAGAACAGATTCTATTTTCTCGCGGCCAATCTTCCATCAGAAGTCAGTTTTGTTGACTCCTAGTCCTAGACTCCCAACAGAAGACTTTTGTTGACTAGACCAAAACAAGAAGTTCTTTGTAAAACATTCGGTCGGCTGTCGGTTGTAAAGCATTCGGCATTTATAAAACAGTCGGCTGTAAAGCATTGGTTACGTTCCGAGAATTCACTTCTAATTTCTATAATGTGGACGAAAGGAGTTGTTTCATTATGGATTGAAGCGTACAGATAACACGAATGCTTACCCAGCGTAAAATAATCGAAATACAATGGCATTCTCTGGCGGGACATTAGAATGGCCAATTAAACATTATTTTAAATTAGAACATTATAATGGCCTATATTGGTGAAAATATTGATACGTGATTAAGTTTTAAAATTTGTAATATTAAAGCTTTCATCTTCCTATTAAATACTTAGAACATTCTCTGGCCATACGGTACGTAATGCCCAATATTTTAAACAATATTGCGCGCCGATATATCGGCCAATAATTGGAAAGTGTCATACGGGTCCTCAGCGTCACCGGGTACACTTGGATATTTTGGCTGGGTCATCTTTCAGGGGGTGAAAAGACCCCAATCACACTTGTAGTCTTGCATAATATGTGTTACAAATGCGCCACGTTTCTTGTCGGTTTGTTTACCCCACTGCTTGTGTGACGCAAATCTCTTCGATCGAAACTTGAGGCATTTTCTTATGCATTATAGCCAATTAAATAATCCCTTCTAATCTCCAAAATATCATAACCTGCAAAGTTAGTAAACATGTTCCAAGTACGATTGAGAGCGACGAAATACAGGTGAAAGAGGTGGATTAAACCGAGATGGATTTCACAACAAATTTAGATTTTATTTTATTCCTAAGTTTTAAAATTTGGAAAATTAAAGCTTTCATCTTCCTATATAATACTTAGAACATTCTCTGGCATTGCTTTATTAGTTTGAAAAAGCTGTGTTATTTATTATATCTCTGAACGTTTGACGAAATCAAATATGAATTTGGGAAGCAACTTGGAAATTTCTTTTTGCGGATATGTTAGTATAGAAATGTAAACTCGATGAAACCAATCACTTATCAATATGCGATATCGTAAACGGAATCGTCTTCCCCTTTTTTAAACTTTGAATTAACATTTAATTTTCAATTTATTCTCTCATCGCTAAATTATTCGCTCTTTAAGTTTCTTCTAACAGTATGAATTGTAAAATGCCAAGCCTACTATCCAGCATTATTATTTTGAATTACTGACATTCCTTATTTATTAGGTAGCATATTGTGTTCTGAATGGCTGAAATGGACCACGGAAGGGAATGAATTTCATAGGCTTCAGACTTTGGTTTTTTTCTGGTCAGAGGCCTTTGAAATGTGGTGCTACAGAAGAATGATGAAAATCAAATGGATCGACCGAGTTAGTAACGAGGAAGTCCTAAGAAGGGTAAGAGAGAAGAGAAGCCTCATGAAAACCTTAATAAGAAGACGGAACAACCTTATAGGCCACATCTTGAGACATGATGGCCTGATGAAGACAATCGTCGAAGGACAGGTGGAAGGCAAGAATGGAAAAGGAAGACCTCGAACAAAATATATGGAACAAGTAAAGAGAGATGTGAAAGAGAAGAAATACGTAGGAGTGAAAAGATTAGCTGATAGGAGAACTGAGTGGAGAGCTGCGTCAAACCAATCCTAGGATTGTTGACCAATGATGATGATGACTTCTTTTGGTTGACATTAATCATGATGTGCATTTGGAATTATAAATTATAGTTTAGGTAATCCCTACATATTATGGTTTCTACTTAAAATTTTTCCTCGATGCTGCCTAGAAATTCTACGAGAAATTTTGGCTTGGTATCATGACTAAACTAAGTTTGTTTCTCTCGATTCACATATAGCCTTCTAACGGACATTACTCTCAGTAAACTACTCAAAAGCTATACACAAGTAACGTCACTTATTTAATTGCTCAATGTCAAATTCGGTACGTTTCGGAAAACTGGCGGTAATTTTGTATCATCATAGGTGAGACAAATGTCACGTAGATCTGTCATGTCACGCAGGATCTCTATTTTTTGCCTCGGGGCAGGCAACGCTCTTCCTAGATTTATCTAGCTTCCAAGTTCCATTCCACTGTTTACGGGCACTTTTTCAGCTGGTAGTTCGGAAAAATATCGTTGGTAAAAAAAGTCAACATCGGAGCCCTCGTTTTAACTGGGACGTGGGCGCATGAGAATTCTCAGCTTTCAACGATTTCAACGGTATTCTCTGAGACGTCACTCACTTCGCGACGACAAAATCCGAAGAGGAAAATTTGCATACGTATCATTAATCTTATGTAATGGTATTGCATCGGTAAATTATACATTATTTAACTTCATTCATGTCGTTCAATTTTTAATTAACTATTTTATTTCAATATGTAGAGGTGGGCGTGATATATAATTAATGATGAACGCTTTGTTTAGTGATATAAGGAATGCAATTTTCGAATTGAAAGAGGGTGGCATGAGAAATGATATTTCATGATAATTGATTTAGTTAGAAGTATTTAGTGTGACTAAACAGTTGAAGTTTGTATTGATGAATGATCATAGGGTTTATTGCTGAGGAATATACAAGTACCAATGTCCAATATGAGTATGTTTCGCTTGCCTTGTGTGAATTGGGTAGAAATTTTATTGATTAGAGCAACGAGCAAAATTCAAACAAAAATTCTTTGAAATCAGCTAGATGTGAACGAAATAATTTAATCTCGGGTACTAAAAATTTTTTGGAGGTCAAATTTTCTTTTTGCGAAAAAGTTTTCGACATGTACAATGTTCTCAGGTCCGATTTTTTTCAAACCCGGTAATATTAACCACTGTCGCTAGATCCATGGAGTGGAAAATTTCTCGACTTATATAATGTTCTGAAATGAAACTGTTTTTCAAAACCAAATAATATTAACCACATCAAGACCCTTAGAATATAAATTTTTCGACAACTGAAAATGGTGGAGGTAGGAGGCCTACACCAATGAGGGAGCTTTCATTGTAATAAAAATAATTAACCAAATATTACAACAACTTTCGAGTTTATTTCAGAAAAAAATTAAATGTTATTGAATCAGTCGTTTGCTTTTACGAGGTTTGAAAATAATCAACAAATTTTGGAGCAAATGCAGCTCGCCCGCCACCCCAGAACAACTGGCTGAGTGGGACGCCACTTCAAATTTTACCTTTTGGAAGCCAAAATTCGTGGCGAAACGTATATTTTTTCAATCATGCGTCGTGCAGTTCCCGATTGCACGTACGATTCACGGTGGAGTGGAGCCCAAGAGACGCAATCGCACGCCACGCGCCTCTGCCTTCATCTAGTGGCTCTCGTTCCGTATCCCTCGTTCGCTCTCGAGTGGCGCTGTTGTTCCACTGTGCCTCGTTTTTATTTCTTCCTTTTTTTCCCCTCGTGCGCTTGGCGCGATTCACGTGTCGACGCACGCGCATGCGTGGGGCCGTATTAGCTCGGCGTCTTTTTTCCCGCGCTCGCTTTAGAGGTTAAATCTTCCGATAGCTTTTATTTCTCGCACTTGAAATTGATTCACTCTTTCCGTGATAGAAAATTAATTATGTGTACTTAAGGTACAGCTTCTTTCTTTCCATCTTCTTTTCACTCAACATTGCTCAAGTGAAAATTAACGTAGCTAATGCTTGTGCTGATCTTAATTGATTTTTAAATTAAATGAATTAAAGAGAATTTCTCACTCGGTAGTATTTTATCTTTTTGATGACGCATTGCGTTGTGTTAAACTTAAGCTTTCCTCTCGAAAATTTCAGAGCGTTTAGAGTAAATCTTATTCAACATTTTCCAGTATCTTGAATATAAATTTTTTGCATCTGTGAAAAACACCTAGGTACTAAAAAAATCACAACGAGTGAGAAAGAATTGTCTTCTCAAATTATAAATGTAAGCAACATTGCGTCACGCCAAGTATGTAACACCCAAGTTTGACAAGCTGAAGTGTTAACCCTGTGCGAGAGTGCGAGAAAGGGCTTTCAGCATGATAGAAGTTTGAACCAATTTACAGCCGTCAACGAGCTCATCTCAGACTACTAAGATGCTGGCGTGTGAGATTCACAAATGAAGTGCATGAGGATCAATTCCTTTACCTTTGCCATCTCGAATTTCGAAGAAATTTCGATTTGAGGTATGAGAAGGGAATACCCGGGATTTGAACTCTGGACCTATATCCAGATAGCCAAATGCTCGGGCCACTAAGCCACCAATATACCTCATTTATTTACTCATTTAAGATAAAATACAAAAACGTCGTTTTGAGAGACTGACAAATGAAACCTACACATTAAAAAAAGGGATTTGATTGGCTATGGGCAAAAGGATTTTTAATTGAAATATGAGCAACAACTATAAAAGTAATAAACGATTGAAGCAATCCGTGATTCTGATAATCGCCAATACAATAATGCGTATAACGACAGTAAAAGTCACTCCAGCGTTCGGTCCGAATTCGAAGCTTTTGTTGTAATTTTATCATTTCGCAAGTATTTTCTTTATCAAAATGCGCTCGAGAGGCATGTGTGAAAATGTCAAGTGTTTCTTTTGTTAGAATGGGTTCATTCATTATTATGAAACTTATATTTTAATTTGATAGTTGGATATTTTTAAGGGGCGTGTTAATACCATTTCTTTGAAAGTTGGGGAGGGTATCATCAAGGGATTGGGGTTACTCCTGGGGATTATGTAACCCACATTGACCGCTAGGAGATGCATGGGGATCTAATCTGTAAATTGAAAGAGGGGAAACGAATTCTCGAATCATCTCTCAGGGTGTATGAAAATGAGCTCGAAGTTCTCCTATCAAATTCAGCTCTGAGATTTAAATACTGACTTTATCATCATTTGTGCAATAATGGACGAAAATATAATCTAACATTGGGTGATTTTACCGTAATTATCTTACATCGTGGTGCTAAAATAATATTTTTTTCTATTGCATCCATTACCTTACTAGCACTTATTAATGATTGAAACTTAATGTAGCATAAATTTTATATTTATGTTTGTTTTTTTTTGCCTTTTGATAATGACCTGGCCTGGATATCACAGTTATATAATTACTTCCGATAAATATGCTATAAACATTTTCTATACCATTGAAAAAAGTCTCCACGAATTCCATCAATTTTTAGAGGTTTTATTCAACTCATGAGTAATGGTAGATTAAGGCTATGATTCGTCCACCGATGCAATAGCAGAGACACATTCGTTGAGAGTGGTGGATCAGCCGGTGAAGGGAATGGATGCGAGGTTAAAAGTGGAAATGTGCGGGATAGTGAAATTTAATCCCATTGTAGCCGATGACAAATCGAGAGTCGGGAAATGGAGGGAATTTAATGGCAATTTTCCAATGCCGTCCGTTTTACGATCTAATGAATGTTGGGGGGCACTTTCGCGTCAAAGCCCTGAATCGCACGTGAAATGAGAGAAATTTATCTCTCGATTATTGCGCGGGTATTTTTACGGTACGTGTCCGATTTTTTCCGGCACTCATCACCTATCATAGACATCCATTTGTCCTAATATCCATGGTGATAGGGCTTATGATAATTCGCCATCGAGAGTTTTAATTGTTTTTCTATAACGGTACATCATGTGTCATACACAAGTAAACACAATACCTATTTTCACACGTGCCGTGAACTTTATTCATTTTCTTTTTTCGGTTTTAGTCTTGTTATTTCACTATTTGTGAAATAAGTTGTAAGGGCTGCAAAATTGCTATATTCAATATGCATTTTGGAAAATCGGAATACCTCCTTTGATAAAAATGTTTTACTGTTTCCTCATTTGATATGAATGAGTCTGTTTCTGTGATGAACTTAAGAGAGCAAATATTGTGATTATGATATGATTTGAATATTCGATGGTGATGTGGCATTATCCAAGTAGTGATTCAAATTGTCGAAAGCATCAAAGTAGCAATCGTGGACCAATTCTACCGTATGCTAAATGGATTCTTGCTCTCGAGTTTCTTGATCATAGTTTTTTTTAATTGACCCTTGCCTAGCCGTGAATACGAAAGCATAATTTATATTTTTGCATTTAGTATTTAGCGGATGTAGGACATTATGTCGCCATATTTGATAATAATTTCATTCCAAGGGTGTTAAACTTATTTCCAAAAGCCCATCTTCTCTCAGTTATTGGATAGTACACATATTATTATTATTATTATTATATTGTACAAGTTACAAGTTGGCTATTTGCCAGGTGGTAACAGTTTATACAAAAAATAAAAAGAAAAATAAAAATATTGCAAATGATAAATACATTACCAAGACTCCCTCATAATTTAAAATACTCACAAAATAAGTATTTCTGTCAATTAAAGACTAATAATTTCAATTTTTTGTCATAACTTTACTAGTCATTAGTGAAATTGGCATAATTAATATTTGTCGGCAAATATGATTTTGAGGATGATTTCTACTAGCCATACAATAAGAGGTGGAAACTTTTAAATAAATAACTTCTTATTCATTAAATTTGGGTTTAAACAGATGAGATTCCAGCTTTATGAGGTAAAAGGATTCAATATGAGATCAAAGGAGCCTCTCCTCACCCACCAAGTGAAGGACTTCGTCGTTCCTCCTCCTCTCCGTCCACTTCACCTTCTCCATTCTTCTCCATACCCACATCTCGAATGCCTCCAGTCTTTTCTCGTCCTCCTTTCTAAGTGTCCATTTTCCGCACCGCAAACAGCTACACTCCAGATCAAACACTTTACTAACCTTTTTTAAAATTTTTACATGATGATCCTCTCATAAGCTCCATCCTGTTCATTAACGCCTCCTTTGCTAATGCAATTCTCTTCCTGATATCCAAACTATTGTATTCGTTTTCCTCTAATGAGCTGCCTATATAGTTGAATTGCTCTACCTACTCGAGCTTCTCCCCGCCTACTTTTATCTTGAGAGTTACATTTCTCGCTTGACATGCTTTACAAAAGCTAATGAACATTGTCTTGCTGATTTATCCTCATCTGGGGTGATTACCTTCTGCAAAAATGAAAACCTGCCTTTAAATGATGCATTTACGCAAAGTAAACACGATGGCATAAGCATTTATTTCACGAAACTATCATATTATGAGCGGAAGTTGTATACATTATGTAGAGAATGTCCCAAATATTTTGCCATTTAAACATTCCGCGGCATATTTCAATGCTTCTTCTATACAATTTATTTGTGAAAATGGCATTACTCTTGTTTAGGTAATGCATAAATGAATTTTTTCCTAGGTGAAAACTTTTTTCAATTAACACCAAGAAACCACGTTCAATTCGCGTTTAACATTTCGAGGAAAATTAGACATTGACGGCTTTAGTCGGTAAGAGAAGTGATTTCTTTTCCTCCTTACACGAAAGTTTTGAGACCGCGGAGCGAGACAAGACTAAGTTCGAGGGAAATGTAGTTCGCCTCCTTGGTTTTTTGACAAAACCTCCTGAATCTCATACCCATTCAGGAAAACCCCATTCAGAACGATCCTCGCATTAAGGACAGGCAAATCGTGTAAGTATTATTTATTTGCCTAATTCCTCGCATTTTCACTTGCATCCTTCCTCCAGAAAGCTGTCGAATCCCCTTGACCGAAGATGTGAATGAGATAATGAGTAGAGACAGGTATTACCGCCATAGGAATTCGCGCATTTTTAAGGAGGAGGAGCTTTGTTACTATGCAATTCAAATGGAATTCTTTTCGTTTGGGTTTTCTAAATAGTTTTGTACCAATAGACCACATCCATGTAGGTTAGAAAGCAAAAGGAGTGTTCATATTGAGGTTAATCGATCCCTTATATATTTAAATTTGCAGGTTTCTCCAGCTATTTGAGCCGACATGAGCACCATTTCCATGCAACTAACATTCCCCATCAAAGACGCTATCCATATAGGTTAAAAATCAAAATTAACGCAAAGGTAATATTGATAAGACATCCTTTAAATTAATAATTCAATACTGTCTCCCGTTTTTTAGCCGGTTATAGCGCATTATTCATGTTACTAATGTAATTTGCCTACAACTAGGCCACTTATTCACTAATGTCTCAAATTTTCCTGCGTTGAATAATGCCATCTTCTATCATGATTTCAGTTGTCTTAATGTACCATAAACCACTTTTTTGTCAGGAAGTCAGCAGTAGTAATAAATATTTTTGTATACTTAACAAAAGTACGCAGTAATAGCCTTTAAACAATGTTTATTCAAATTGATTGATGAAATTTCCGCCCAGAAAGAATAGTTTTGAGACCTTCAGTCAATGAAATACACTTAGCAGATCATATTTCACAATTTGCATAAAAATGACGCAAAATTCTTTGTTTCACACCTACATCCTTAAATATCCCGCCATGAATCTTGTTTTCTCAGTATTCAATTGAGATTTTGAATTGCAAATTAGAGGTGCCGGTGTTTTCTTTTTTTCCGCGAGGCATTTTGACAGTCATCACTTCGCAATTTTTACGAGGCGAGTTGAATAAATCGTCTGTAGGGTTGGGTGGGCTCCAGTAAGGGAGGACAGTAATTGTGAATGCGTGACTTATTCGTGCCACGGTCCCAAACGATTTCATCAAGTTAATCCTATTGGAGGTCGCGACTCAAAGCCGTCTTTCTTACTTAGCCCACTTAGAAGCCTCAAAGAATTAGAACCAGATCTTCAACCTGAATAAATCAGTTCTCCTCCTTAAGCCGCGCGAATTCACAGGATTATATATTGCAAAAGCAGAAAAAATATTTATAGCTCTCTGGTGAATAATTTTGTGTCCTAAGATTTTGAAATTTATTTTTATCCTAGGTATTTGCTGGCTAAATTATATCTGGCTGACGTAAGGATTGAATATGTTCATATATTCTGAAACTAATTTATCCTTTAGTCCAAAAAAGCTGCGGCATTCTTCTTATATTTATAGTTCTTGCATAATTTAGGACATAATTTAGGAAAATTACTACCGTTACCTTCTTTATAATTGCTAAATCGTCTTGAATCTGCTTAGTGAAATATTAAATTCCCGCATAATCAAAATCACTTGAGGTATTGAGCCTAAATCAGGAAACGTAGGAAAAGATGTGTCTCTTTTGAATACAAATAAGTTGGTTGAAGGTTCACCTACGGTAACGAAAACGAAGCAATAGGCTTGCACTTCCATGTTGAATATTTTCTTACTGACAAGATTACTCAATGGATGAGGATTTGACATCAAGTCACAGGGTGGGCTACTGTTACCGAATGTATCACCTTCCTCCTTCCAACAGTTGTGATAAAATTTAAATGTTTCCGATGTTCTTTCTCATATTTACTACAGATTTTCGTACTTTGCTGGTAGGTATTGTTTTATTATGGAGGAGTAGGGTAATTCATTCAAAGGCAGTGTGCCAACGACACAGAATTTGCCGCTGCGCAGATTCTGCTGAAAATAAGAGCGTGAATCAGCTTGCATGCACTCTGTGTAAAAATGTTTACTCGATATTCAACCTTATTTTTTCCCTTCTTAATATTAGGAACTTTACTACTGGTTACTTTTTGACTCTGGGAACTCAATTTTTAATTTTTTGTGATTGGTTCGAGCCGCATAGGCTACTCCATTCTTTAATAATTATAAAATATAAATAAACGCAAATGCTGCGGCCCAATTTTCATGAGATGATGACTTCAATGGAGTTTGAGTTTATTTACTTCAAGGAGAACCTTTCATTGAGGGGAGTAATTGCTCATATAAAGAGTATAAATAACAGCAAATCACGCAAGGCCGTTGCATAAGGTCAGGGAGTAGCTGATATATGGTAACTCTCTCAGCTTACCTGCATGTGAGACAACACAGCTACCACTTAGTGACGTCATCGACTTACCTACGAAAGGGTTAAGACCTCTCTACCAGAAGTAGGTGACAGATCGGAATACGGGAAGATGCTCTTTTCTTTTCTTACTTTTCAAATTCTGTCACAATAAACGATAAAAAAAACCGGTGATCGAGTTCATTTTTGTCTGTGAGGGTGATGGCCAAGCGTCAAGGCAACAATCCTGCTAAATGTCGGACGTTTTTCAGTTGGAAAAGAGCCTTGAGTGAAGACGAAGTGAGCGGCTGGGTACTCTTCCCAGTAATTAAGTGGCACACGCCACTCGCAGGACTTTTCTGTCCAATTTATCACTTTGTCCCGCTGTCTTCCTCGGCCACTCCTCGTTCGAGTCCTTTCGAGTGCTTTGCTTTCCGCATGCTAATGAGAATAGTTTGAACGGAGTTTCGCGGGGATTTTGCACAAGCCCTCCAGTTCCTTTTTTTCTCATCTCATCTCTTCTGTTCCTCGTCATTCCTGTTGGGTGCTCATCCCAAATGTTTTAAGGGACCAGGGAAAGTGACGACTAACAGTCAAACAGCGCGCGGGCTCGCAAACGGGGTAGGTTTGAGTCGTGCGACAGGGATGAAGTCCTTCATTAGTTCACAAGGAGAGTGACAGTCGCCTATAGCCCCGTTTCGCGGGCTAAGGTGACTTGACGAAAGATGAAAAGTGTCGCGTCATAACAGTGTCGCAGTCTGTATAGAAGAGGATTTGCGAAGGGGAAACTCTCTCTTCGCCTCTCCAGTAATACCTTACTCCCTCTTTTACATAATGAAAGCACTTGTCTATTTCCACACTTTTTTTTATTTCTACCAACCAGGCTTCGGCTCATAGTGCTATTTTCAATGTAAGTTCTACCGATTCAGGTTTCGGTAAATTTTGGCATTTTCAAGGTTGAATTTTCAATTTTATGGTTAGCGCTAACTATAAGATGATAGAGCCTTACAATTGCTTGTCATATTGCAATATTCTTGCCACCACCAGATAATTTCAAGTATGTATTATCTCATAGATAGCGCTGACCAGAAACGAGCGTTCATTTGTTTTGGGATTCTTCCGGATAATGCGATAATACAAAAATTATAATAAGATAATGTCTTATCCCTATACTATCTTTTGAAACGTTAGGAGCGGGGTTAGCGCTAACTATAAGATTACACAGCCTTCTAATTGCCTGTTACTAAGGAGAAATTCTAGCCACCGCCAGGCAATTGGAAGTCCGTATCATCTTATGGTTAGCGGTAACCAGGGAATAGAAAATTCAACATTGACAATAGCATAATGTGCCGAAACTTGAGTCGGTAGAAATAAAGAAGGATGGATATCAAATAGAGCTTTCATTATGATTAATGTCAAAGATTTCCACGCAATTACGCCGAAAAGTGTATCTTTTATCCTTATTTCTTCGGGTATACTTATCTATTATCGATTCTCGAAATTATTATTACGAGCATTACTGTAGAGGATTCTTCTGTCGGCCTCTAAGGTCTGGTTTTACAATGTCTGGTTAACGCTAATCTTAAATAATGTAGATTACTAGTATTCTACCGATTAATGTAGGTCCCCATGGAGTACTAAAGAAGTAATCTGGGAGCCTCACTTCCAGCACTGCCTTCTTTAATTCACGCTAAGGCCTACTCCCTTTCAATCTATCTAAAAATCCTATTCTCTTCCTTCCCCTCCCTCGTTAACCTAACGTCATGCCGTCTAACATCGTTTTAAACATCCCCTCCCCGCTAAGTACTCGCTCCATCCAAATCTTCGGCCTCCTCCGCATCTAATGCAGATAGTGATTGAAAATCGAAAATGGAATATAAATATTCAAAGATGGTGGAAGTCGATATCGAGCCATGATCATCAATTTTTTGCTCCAAACTCGATTTTTCTTCGATCTTCTTCATCTGGTTTGATCCCGTAAACGTCACTGTTGGCCCAGGATAACGTCATCCGTCCCATGTGAAATACGTGGGATGGATTATTTTTTATGTCAATTTTTTAGACAATTTTTTTGTCTTTAGTGGATTATTTCGATTTCCCTTATTGAATAAATCAATTTATTAAAATTACAATTACCTTTCCTGAGAATATTTTCATTCTTGACGAGTCAAATGTGAATTTTGCGAAAACGGTTAAATGCTACGTTTTTCAAAATAAAGGTACCCTCAAGCTTAGTGTTAATTTATTTTGGAATTCTTCCAGATAATGAGATGACATAAATAATGTAATAAGATAGTGTCTTATCCCTATTACTATCTTTTGAAACGTTCGGAGCGGGTACAAGGCGTAAGTGGACTGGGTAAGTGGTTAAAATGGTTGTGAAAGGGACTGGAGTCCTTCATTAGTCCCGTGGGGGAACTGACTCCACTGCGGGGGATGAGATATGCCCTTTCGGAGGTCCTCGGAGACTAGCGAAGGACGAGATGTGCGATCGACTCGTCAAAACAGTGTCACCAGTTTTCAAATGAGAGATTTCTCCACCTTCTCCCTTAAGGGCTTTCAAATCTTTTGAAGAACCTTCGCTCCCCAAGGTTGGGATTGACCGTTGCGTTATTCACCTGTTTTTTCACCCTTGTCTGGACGAGATCGGGGAGGTTATATTTGAATGTATTTTATTCGTCAAAGTGGCACGCAATTTTTTCAAGTCCTCGACGAAAAATCGTTAGCCTTGGTGATCGTTTTTTATGTTTTTGTCTTTTTCCGATTGTAAGAAGAGAAATAAATTTTAAGCCTTTCCTTTTCGCTGTTATTAATTTCGGGTTTTTATAGACAAGAGAAAGGATAATATCGAACGCTCCCCGTAATATTTCGAGTCAGATTTCGGTCGAGCGATATTACTGTAACGAAAGCTAAGATATTCTACAGAACGATATTGGTAGACTTCATAAGTAATAATCCTGAATGATATCGAATGATTTTATATTTTCCCGGTAGTAAATTTTGAATTATTATAGGTAAGAGATTGGTTAAATATCTAAAAGCCCTCCAGTTAAATTTGGAGTCATATTTCGGTGTAGTGATTTAACTGTGATGATAGCTAGGATATCGTGCATTTCTATAGACTTTAAAAGTAATCCTGAATTATATCGAATGATTTGTGATTTTCCCGGTGGGCATTATGTGGATGAATTTCTCGAGTTATCATCAAAGTCAATGAAGTTTATCTTCGACATCTACGCCACCGTATTCAGAGGTAAAGTTCTTCGCTTCAAGGATATATTATTCATCCCAGAAGGCGATAGTCTAGTTTGACCCAGATGAAAATACGCGAGAATTATTTTAATGAAATTTTGTAAATGTCTTAAATGAATTCTTCCAAAATCTCCTATCATATAAATTGATTTATTTCATTTATTACAATTACCTTTTCAGAGATTATTTTCATTTTAACGTGTCAAATGTAATTTATGTAAGAATGGGTCTTCACGACGTTTCTTTTAATATCAGTACCGTCAAGCGTAGTGATGATATGTTCCGGGACGCTTCCATAAATTTTATCGTGGGCATGTTTTTCCATTAATGAGCTTTATGGACGGCAAGAGTGGGTTATACGATTTTGACAGTACTAATTCCTGGATTCCGTAATTACTGAGAGGTTTACGTGCAGAAGTAGAAAACTTTCTGGAAAAGTTAACGACTGCTTTCGGAGCTTAATTTCCACTAGATGCACCTTTCCGTATTCTATGTATCTTATTACGTTTGTGTGCTCAAACACTCTCTATCCTATTTCATTCCCAAATTGGAAACATTAACTGTATTCAAATAGGGCTATGTGCACCCAGCGTAAATTCGACAGTCACGGTATAATTTTACGCTGATGAAGACAATGACTCAGCATTAGTATGTATTTTTATAGGACTCAATACACATACATTTTTTCTACTAGAAAAAACAAATTTAAGTGATAATATATATTCTTTTTAAAAATCAGTTCAATTCCGTAGGTTTTCAATTTGATTTGTGGTTATTAAATATGTTTCACAGATATTTCATTTTAATAAGAAATATATTTCACTTGATATCAGATCTTTTTTCGCCCTTTCTAACTCAGAGCTGCCTCTGGGAGAAATTAAATTTCAAGACTTCTCATTTTGAAAATGCGAAAATTTTTTACTCAATCATAAATGTTGTGATAACTAGATATTTCGCTAATAAACTATTAAGCACAAGAAAGCACGTAGTTTAAATCTGACTTGAATAGATATGAAAATTTATACGTACATTTGTGATGTTGCTTAGAAGCAGCATTGGGTAAAATGGGATAATATATATCACTTGAAATCACATCTTATAGTTCTAAATATGGAAAATGTGCGTAAAGTTAGTTCATCGAGTAAATTTAGGCTGAGTTTCCTGTAAGTCTAAAATCATGTCCTTGTCTACTTGCGGAATGTCGTGTCCTTTGCGTCATGCGACATATCCCATGTCTAATTTAGATCAATATCTGTATTTCTGCGAAATGCAGATTTTTATCTGAATTTCTGACTCTAAAAAAAATGATGAAATTCCAGTCGACCGTTAATATTACATTGCGAGCCCGCGTGCTTCATTTTCGGAAGCGATTCACAAGAAATATGTTTTATTTTTTGCCAATTTAGAGAGAGTGGACCAAATTACCAAATGGTTTTAAATCGTTTGGCATTAAATATTCCCTTTTTGATAGACAAAATTACTTAATTGGAGCAATTTAGTTGCCTCATCAGCCAGTATGATTCAAATTTTATTATGACGAGCCATTACGATTTAATTTTGATGTCTTTGTTCTATATTGCTTTTTCTTCTCACCGTGGTCGAAATATGCGTAGTCTAATAGTGTTACATATAGGTTAGATATTCTTTTTGCATATTAAAATAATATTTATGGATTGGTATGCATGTTTTTTTATAATAGATCTCTTTAAGTGCATAATGTTTGTTGATAACTCCAAGAGACAAAAGCAAGCAAGTTTGAAGTATGGGTAAAAATGAGATATAATTTTCTCCAAAGCTACGGTTTTACTGGCGTACAAATTATTCAATGTTTATTACGTTACCATTGTTGACTGATTATTCTACGTGGATTTTACACTCTAGGGTGACTGGTAAAGAATTTAGGGCATGCACGATCCTTGCAACATATTCCCATGAAGGTAACGTAGGTATTCAGTTATTTTTAGTTATTCTCCGAGATTGCAACCGGCCATGCACACACAGAGGCGCAGCTAGGAATTAAGGCTTTCAGGCGCATCTAATACTGGGGGGTCTGTGGGTGTGGTATACTCGCCAGGGTAAGCGGGAGGTGCGGAGGGCCTCCGTCAGAAAATAAATTAAGGTAAATGGCTCAAAATGGTGAGTATTTACGACCTTCTAAGGGATATTTTGTTAATCCTCACACTATTCTATAATCAATATTAATCCAATCCAAGGAAAATCGATTTCACTTAAAAATTTCTCTAAGCTCTGGGGGGGTTTTGTCCCCCAAAACCCCCTTCTCGCTGCGCCACTGTGCACACATGCATGGCATGCACAAGTCTTGAAATGAATTCGTAATAAAAAAAATTATTCAGTGCTGTTGAAGTATTCACAAAAACGCAACCGGCGACGAATGTAAAGCATTCATAAACCTTCTGCAATACGATGCCATTTCATATATATGCCCCTACAGAACCTCACCCTTTGTGTCCATTTAAAGTGTCATGCACGACATCCTTTCAGCATGTACACATTCTATATTCCAGTCATCGTTTGTTTCACAGCATCACGGAGTCATCCATTCATTATCTCATTCTTGTCGCCATGGGTATTTCTCCACGGTATCCCACCATGTGATATCCCGCTGAGCGGGGAATTCTCAACTCTCGAGTCATGCTTGCCAACTTTAATATATACGTCCAACAGAACAAAGGGATGGCTCTGTGAGTCTTTTACCTTCACGCGTGATGTTGCGAAGGGATGTTACTTCATTTTATATTCTTCGATAAAATTAGAATGTGAGAAATAATTTTCCTGGAGGCCATACATGTATGACCAGTTAAAGTTTCGAAGTATACCTCAACATCATTAAATAAGTAAGAAAAAACGCATGCATTTTCAAAGTTTCATGGTGGATGGTGGAACGTTAGCGAAGCCTACTGATCTCGTTAAACATGCATTTCTGCATTAGTAGGTGAATCTCTGCAATTTATTAATAGGTACATAGTTTTTGCTTGAGATGAAATGTTTATATTTGTATTCCATCCAGTTATTCATTTTAGTTATGAACGGAGAGGTTAAGTTTCACGTAACTGCTTCATTGAAATCGTAGTTGTTTTGATAAAATAGTTCAACCCTGCATGTCAGGAATGTGATTGCAGTACCAAAAACTATTTTTTTTATATATTTTACAACCCATTTTATTAGTCGAATTTCTAGATATTTTGTATGGGTATTGATTTCCCTTGTAGCGCAATATCATTTATATTTATATTTTTACTGTGTTGAAGAGATTTGAAATTTTTTGCGTGGAAAATTGAATTTCTCTGTATTAAAATATTTGTTTTTCAAATTTTATTTAATTCTTTGCTTGCATTGAAATGGATGGTAATTTTTCTATGCTTTCGCAATTTTAGAGAATTAGGCATGCGCGATGATGATTTTTACATGCCTATGAATTAGTGGAGTTATGCTTGTTTTATTCCTGTCAATAAATATGCGTTAGTTTCATAGCTGCTGAATTTTTCAAAAAACTAGCCAGTAAATTTAACTAGTATTTTTTTATTTCAATTCATATGTATATTTTTCATTGTCTTTTTGTTTCTTGCTTACCATATTTTCTCTGTTCGCTCGTGAGTTTTTAGCTGCCTGGATCACATTAAGTAATGTTGAAAATTTGGCAAAGTTATAAGTTGCTTTTGATAATTTTTCTAAAATTGTTATTTTGAGTTTTGAGCTAAAGCTTTTTCTGTTTCATTTTACGCTTTTGAAAGACAAATTTTTTAGTTGCTATCGTTATTTTTTGAACATTTGTTTTGATTGTTATGCTTTTGATTTTTTTCTGTTTTATTTTACGCTTGCTTCTTTTCATTAATTTTTGCTTTTATATCATTTTTTTCTCGCTTGCGCCCGCTTCTTCCCTTGATCCGCAATGTTCAGAGGACGCCGAGCCTCGCAGGATGTCACTCGCACCAGCGACAACATTGTCCCATGGCTCAGGTAAGTTGATTATGCATGCTGTTCCCGCCGTCCGCAATACAATTACCATAGATTGGCTCTCCGAATCCTAATTTTCTTTTAAAAGGACGCATCACATCTACTCGACCGGTCGCATTTTGTCTTTTTTTATCATCGATTTACCCTTCTGAAACTTGAAAAACATGAATCGCTTATATATAGTGCATGCACGTAAAAACGAGAATGAACTTTGCAAATTATTGAATGGAGGGATAATGGTAAATTTTCGTGCAACTTCTAAAATATGTTTACATATATTTATTTGCACCTAAATATGGAAATAAAATGCATATGCGACAGTTACAATTTGGGTGTTTTTGGACAAAAATTCAAATCGTACTGAAAAATTTGACGCGATTTATTTCTTCATGCACAGTATGTTTAGTTGGTAAATAAAATCATTGCAGACCTAAAAGGTTTTCAATATTGAATGTGATAATATCAGCTATTGTAGAATTTTCAGTTATTTGTTTAAGTTAACGAATTGTTATTTTCTTTTGTAATGGGGGTGATTTAGGACATAAATTCGCAAAAGATCATAGAAAATACACGGGGTGAACTTTGAATTCATAGGTATTGTAACTCGCTTCCTTTGAGGGTGACCGGGGGAATCGCATGTCTACGGAAGTAGAGGGTCGTGGAAATGAGGAGTATTCATTCAGAATTGTCATTGATGGATATTACACATAATGACTGCGGTGGTAATAACTGCATCCACGACGTTGGAAAGTCCGAGTACACTCACGGTCGGTATTAAAAAAATTATTCACGCCTCTTCATTCATTTCCACACTAGATCCGGTTCGTGAAGTACGCTGTCGCGTCGAAGTAGAAAGGGGAGGACGGCTATGAGCGGTTATATATCTAGCTGCACTAGATATAATCGTTGGCCACCAAAGTTAAACTACTGTGCTCAGTTTATGTGGTTTCTGCCCGTGTTCTTTTAATTTCGAGTAGTCTTCCACTTTTTCAATGTTATTTTTTTAAGTTTGGACAATTATATATAGAAGTATTTTTCCCAATCCAGAGAAAGGTTTCATGGAAGAGATTTAATAGTTTTAATTACTTTTTGTGTTTGTTGTTGATTAATAAAACAGAAAAGGTTTTACTAGCATAATCCGCAAAATATTAAGATAAATAGAAATTTCAACTAACGAAGACGTTTCATGCTTTCTCCCATTACATTTTTAAATAGATTCAATAACTAATCAATGTGAGATTTTTCTTAGATTACACGTCATGCAATTTTAAAATTATTATTAACATGCCATGGATTTGAAATAAATGGGGATGAATGAATAATGAAAATAATAAAGAAAAAAAAATGGAAATATAGTGTAACGCTGCGTTGCTTAGCCATAGCGACCGAGTTTTTAGATGGAGCTTTAGAACTCAATCAGGAGACCAGGGTTTTCCAGTCAATTCAAATTTTTTTCTCGGAGGGTAAAAAGAAAGGAATTTATGGTATGAATACCTGGGATGGAATTAAATCACCTCCATAAAGTGCCCTTTGCCACCGCTCTCTTCAATTAATATTATTTCCCTCCGGAATTGATTTCGAAATGCCGAAATTCGATTTTGAAAATGATTACTTAGGATTCCCTTCATGTTTGCGAAAATAATAAGCACTATTTTCCTTTCCTTATAATATGGTTGCCATGTTTCTTGTCTCGCTAATGGAACAGACCTGGATTTCTAAGTTTCTAAGCACGCATTCCGAAATTTATGCCGTCGTGTTCTGCTATCCTCGTCGACATTCGCCCACAAACAGGTGAAAAAAATGGGCGTTGCTCGAATGTGGTTCAGAGATAATTCTAACGAACAAGTATTCAGATCACCAATAACTTCTCAATTTACGCTTGCCCATGCTTATTCAAGGCATCAATTTACAACCGTTGTTTTTTAGAGGAATATAAATATTGCAACCGCTAGTGCTGACGTGGCCTAACATGCTAATGGAGATGTGAAACTAATAAATGGCTCTCGTCAAGGTGTACTTTAGGCTCCTGATAGTAGAAAAACTGCTGCTCTTCATTAGAGTGCTGTGGGGGAAAAGGTGCTTAAATTTAGAGCAAACGTCTTATATATCTGTCCAAGAAAAGTAAACGAGCGTGCCAAAATTGGGTCAACCTTATGGATAAACTTACAAGGAGTGAACTTCTCTTCGCACTGCAACGCACATATCATCATGAATGAGGTTTACTAGGTTTCAAGAGTCAACATATATATGGATGGCTAAGTTCTAACCGCTCGTATCTCAAATTGTGTAGTTAGAACCGGCCGGTCTGAGACTGGTACATTTAACAAAGTGTTATCACATTAAAAAAATTAAATATGTACAAGCAAAAAACAACTCTTTGATTGCTAAAGAATACTTCTTTTTTCAGTTTTATGAACTTTTGGTTTTTAATTTCAAAGAACAAGTAAAAAAATTTATCTTTTGTTTTTTCTCCTGAAAAGTTGCTATTTTTGAGATACGTGTTGTTAGAACTAAGCCATTGAAATGATTCTGAGTATGGTTACTCTATTCTTCGTTCACTCCCGTGTAAATCTCTTAATGGAGTATCGGTAAGCCCTAGTTAGAAAATAAAACCGTCGAATCTATGATTGAGGAGATAGGGTGGGAACGTATCCAGTTACATGGAGGGTTGAGCTGGGGGAAGTCGTAGGGTGGCACTAGAACTCGAGTTTATGTCAATCTTCATCAATTGAATATAAATGGTGCCACTCATGCGAAGCAGTCACATTAAGCCTTCCTCTTAAAGATTTGCACTGAATATTCCATTTACTTAAAAAGAAACTGGATTAAATATCTGATTTGCAGATAATTAATACCTTTCCTGAGTCTTAGCAAGTTTTCCACTCATACGAGAATTTTTCAGGATGCCAAGTAATCAATATTCACCTACTTCGAGCTTGTAAAAAAAATATTGAAAGCTCCATCCTATGTAATAGCACTTTCAGTAGAGTGGTGGTAATTGTAGTAACAGTATGCTTATTGGATAATATTATCATTTTCTGTGGTCAATACTGTCAACATGAAAGCAATTTTGAAATTGGAATCATACAAATAAATTATTTTCGTAATTTTTAAAGTTATTCAGGCTTGTTGGATTAACAAAAATAGTGTTTAAAAGCCTCCCTTAAAGATAAAAAAACTTATATTTGCCTGAATCTATCTATTGTTATACTCTCCATTCAATGGGAATTGTTTTTGTCGGAAACGTCCGAAGTGTTCCCATGAATGAAAGAGATTATGCAGTTTCCACGGAAACATTATGCAGTATCCTATGCGGCCCCCATTGATGATTTCATATAATTCAAGTGTGAAATTGATGCAAATTATCAAAACGTGTCGTTTAATGCTGTGAATAAATCAATTTCGGAACCTGCAAAATCTCGTTTACCCAGTTTTACTAAAATGCTATTGTCTTCCACCTCATATTCCGCATACCTAGCCTTCAATTCTATTGTAGATGACCAAATTATAAAATTACTATACCGATTAAGGTAGGTTTCAGGAGTATTCTGGTAGTCTAATACTTACGAAGTTTTCTAGCTGTCTTCGTCGACTTCCCCTTCTCCATTCTCCTCCATGGCCACTTCTCTAACACCTCTAGTATTTTCTCGTCGTCCTTTTTAAGTGTCACGTGTCAAGCGCTTCACTCCAGATCAGACAATTGCATAAATTATGTTAGATTATTTTCTATCCAAATTACGATGCTGGGGGAGTGTGTGGTAGTCCAGTGGGTATAGCACTAGGTTTCTATCGAGGATAGCCAGTTTCAATTCCCTACCCTCCAAATCAAGCTCTTCACATGGCCTTTTCTTTAAACATTTTCACAATGATACTCCCATAAGCAGATAACCAAAATTCAAGGAAAACATATAGTCGTAATTTCCTTTGGTGATTAGATTTTTTCTAATGTGCATTTATTTCTTTTCTTCGCTCAGGAGCAAGAGCAGGAGCGTGGATCATGGCATGGGCACGCCTTTCGATATGGACTCCCTACGGAGCAAAGTGGACGGAAGATTGGAGAGTGTGGGAGAGGGCACATACCAGAAGAAGTCACAGACCAACGCACCAGCACAAGGTGAGTACCATTCATCAGCCCATGAAAAACACGTGGAGTGCAGTTTAGCTTGGTTATAACGTCATTAAAGGGGACACACTATTATTGACTACATCACTAAACACATGCACTAAAATGAGTATAAAATGGTCATTAAACTAATTGAGAACCTTAGTAGCCAAGTGGGATAAGTTCAATTTTTTTAGCTTAGTCCAATGTTCAGTTTTTAGCTGTATTTACACCAATAATCTCATTAAAGTACGTATTTAATGACAAATCGTAACTTTTCATTTCTCCTGTATTATTGATCAATGGAGATATGTGCAATGTATTTTTTTATTTTTGGAGATAAGTAAAGGTAATGGTTATTATTACATTCCTTAATAAGATTATTGATGTAAAGAAAACTAAATTTATGAGTAATGCTGTTGTGCTATTTAAATTTAAAACGTTGAAGAGTCGTCAAAATGAAGTTTTTTATTCAACGAATACAGTTTTATGTTTAAGTAAAGCCAAGATACAGTATGTTTATAAAAATTCAAAATTTATACAAGCACACTTAAATGATGTACTACTGCTGAAAGAAATCTGTAATTTTCTTGTGGACAGTCCTTCGTTGCTTAGAACCGGATTTTGTTGACGTTAGTTACGAGGTTTTGAAATCTATTGACCCGAGGTTTTGTCAATGCTTAAACTTTAAAGGAGAGACTTAGGAATCAATGACATTATATCCGTGTTGACGTTACTGTACAAGGAGAATTTTTCTCGGAAATCTCACTACCTTATCCATATGGGTCTCTTAAACTCAAACGAAATACCATTCTTCTACCTTAAAACCTCTGTTGTAAACAGTTCTATGTCTATATATCGCCTAAACATAGTGTATATTATTTTCACCATTGTAAAACATGACGCTGATTTAGTTTTGAAATGTCATAAGACCACTGATTGTGTGCAGTAAGTGGAAGTAGCGTTAATTATATTATACAGTATTTTACAACCATTTTTATCGATCAGCTCCTTTATTTACGATTTTATACTTCTCCTTTGGAGGTTTTAAGCTCTCTTGAGTCTCCCCCCCCCCCCCCCAACCTTTGGCGTACCGTACTGCCGCAAGGTATATAGACCCTTCAAGGGTCTTAGAGCAATGTTGTTTCCCGTACAAAATAAAATAAAAAGAAGAATTTTTCTCGGAATGCCTCACCACCTCATCCCTACGGGCCTGGCAGTGTGTTTTTTTCCATAGGTTTCAGGCATTATTGATTGGTTGCTATGAGGGGCCTGTGAGTTTTGCTGAGAAAACCATATAATATTTTTCATGTGCACACCGTTTAGACTTACTAGTCAAAGGAAAGACCACTCTTCTACTTTGAATATGTGTTGTCGATAGTTGCATATCTAAGAGTCACCTAAAAGTAGTAAAAATTATCTTGACAGCTGAAAAACATGAGGCTGATTTATCTTTGAAATATTATAAGAAAAACCTCTGTTTGTATGTAGTTAGCGGAAGTAAGACCAATCGTTATATTAACGTCACATTATAAATTACAGCATTTTATAATCATATTTATCTATCAGCTCCTTTATTTTCAATGTTTTACTTCTCCTTTCGAGGGTTTAAGCCCATCTGAACCTCCCTCCCATTATAAACTCTATGCATTCGCAAGGTATCTAGATCCTTCAAGCATCGAACAGAAATGTTGTTTCCCGTAAAAAATAATATCCAAAGAATAATTTTTCTCGGAATATCTCACTACTCGGAATATCTCTCGATGTTGGTCTGGCTATGTGTTTTCTTTCTATAGGTTTTAGGCAGTATCGATTTATTGAAATGAGGAGCCCAGGGGGTTGGATTAGAAAACCATTTAATCGTTTTTGTCATGTAAACATCGGTTTAACTTAAACTCAAACGAAATACCTCTCTTCTAACTTATAATATGTGTCGTCAACAGTTCCATGTCAATGCATCGTCTAAAAATATTGTACATTATTTTCACTATTGTAAAACATGAGGCTGATTTATTTTTGAAATATCATAAGAAAAACCTCTGATTGTGTGTGGTAAATGGAAGTTACGTTAAATATTCAGTATTTTAACTATCATATTTATCGATCCTTCGAAGGGCTTAAGCTCCTCTTAAGCTCCCCCCATTGAGGAAAGTCCGCTGAATACCTTGCTACCAGAAGGTATCTGGATCCTTCAAAGGTCTATGTATAAGCAATGTTGTTTCCCGTGCAAAATAATTTTTCTCTAGGAAGAATTTTTCTCAGAATGTCTTACCACCTTATCCCTTTGGGTCTGTCAGAGTGTTTTCTTTGTATAGGTTTTTAGTATCATCCGCGGATCATGTATTTTACTCCCCATCTGATGTGGGTTCGTCTCTCGCGTGGTTCCGAAACCGTTGATGCAATATTCCTTGTGCCTTTTCATCGTATTGAGGTCCAGATCGAAAACGCCTCGATGTGGTCACCTCTCGATTCCGGGAAATGATAATGGGGGCTCTGCCGTTTTCTTTTCCTGGGAATCACAGGCTGTTCCGAGGATCAAAGGATCAAGAGCACATCGGCTCTGATGGGATCCTCTTTTCGGCTATACATCTCATGAAATATTTTCCACTGACTGCGCGTCACCAAAATAGCGCACGTCGTAACTTGTTCTAGATGTTCATTCATGTAGTGGAGATGGCGACTAAAACTTTAATGGTAATTCAATGGGAGAATTTGTGTCCAATCCCAGGAACGTACATAAGAATAATTTTCTTCGGAATGGATTGGTTTGGAAGTTTTTAACTGATGAACTTGTTTTCATGATGACTTTTCTCGGAATGTTTACTTTGTATGGCTTAACACTTTCCCGTCGAACACAAGGCATTAACTCATCTCGGGTTTGCGTGAGAGTATTATAAAGTAGAGATATTAATGCATCCAGAAATACACCCGTAATACTGTGAATATGCTTACAAAAATGTTTTCCACATGAACTTTTAATGCATAAGTAATATACAATAAATATATCCTTAAAATAAAACAATTGAATTGAAATGAAATTGACAAAATTCAAAAAATAAAAATGGTTTGAAATAAAATACTTATTACACCTCTAGTGAGTATATATTGAAAATTCAACACGTTTCAATACATACTGGATCAGCCGTAAATTGAGTAGCGAGGTAGCATGTTATTAATCCACATAGAAAATTTAACGATCTATTTTTTCACCTCTGTTATCATAAATGAACCATAGCTTTCACTTGCGGGAATGGCACAAATTCGCGGGGCTCACTTTCAATTAATTTTTAGGAAAAATTCATCGTTTCCTTTTTGTCTTTGAATATATTATGATGGGAAAGAATATCCACGAGTTTATCCCGGCGTCTCAGGGCGGATAGCCCTTCACCGTGTGTTCTTGGAACACGTGAGATAGCAAGTAAATGGAGCTCTTTTCATTCAAAAATTTACGCGAGGTTCGCCCGCGTCAGTTGTGTGGATTCCGCAGAACTCACTTCTTTTGTTTCTCATGCGCATCCCCTCGACTCAAATGACAGCGCTCCTGATTGCCCTTGGCGACGTGAGGCGGAATGTGAACCCACATCTCCACGCCTTGCATTTCTCGGAACTCGCGAATGTATATGTTTCTCCGCCCTCCATCAAGGCTTTTAAAAAAGAGACAGCGTAGCCACGTTGATGCCAAGAATGCATGTATATAACATTCCTAATCACTTCTGGTGAAAACCTCTTGAAAACGCGAGTGGCAGTTTGGACACTTTATTATCTCCGTTCGGGGAGAGATTATTCTCCGGAACTCGATTCCGGGTGTCGCTTTTCATTTTTTTTTACATTTTCCCGCGGCACGTCTGTGTTCCAGCATTTCCTGCTACTTATCTTATTCTGCCCTGGGAACTGTTACGTGTTCATAAATTTTGGAAGAATGACCTGCCCCTCCTCCTATACAGCCTCCCTCCGCTTCCTACCACGAGTTTTTTTTTCTTGTGTTTTTAATTTTTAACACACTCTCCTGGCAGCGCATATAGAAAAAAAACGTACAGCATTAAGGACATCAGGAAGAGAATTGCGTTATCAAGGGAAGCGTTCAAGAATAGGGGAGGACTGATGAGAGGATCATAGTGTAGGAGCTTAAAGTAAATGCTGGTGAAGATGCAGATCTAAATTGCTGCGCTTTACGGCCCAGAAACGAGCATTCCGGAGATGGAATGCAATGGAGTATGCTTTTCTGTAACTCGAAGAGCTCAGTTCAACTTGGGAGGAGAGAGAAGCACAGGTTCATATTACGCTACACTTAAACCTAGCATATCAGATAGAATGATTAAAGATGCTAATAAATAACATATCACGACATAGTAGAACAGAAAGCATACTTTTTGACAAATATAAGAGATCTATGTTCCTCACAGGCATTTCTATTCTAGCAAAGGTGACGTACCAAAAACTCATCGCGGAAAATATGTATAGCTAATTCCAGGAATTGCTTAAAGAGGTTGTACGGATTTATCAGATGAAGAAAACTGAAGTTGTTCCAACAGAACTTTCACCAAAAAAATTTGCAAAAGTCTGGTAGTGTTAAAATCGAACTGCAAGATAGACATCGAAGGACAAAAGGCGGAAATATTATCAATATATATCATATTGTATGATAGATTATTTTTGTGAAAATCACAGTTTGTACAGCAACATGTTTAGATTCATTCGAAAAACACTCAAAATACACATTTTATCTGTAGAAAAAATAACTGAGAATACATGCTTGGATTATTAGTAGCAAAAAATTACAAAAAGCACGCACATTGTTTTGGACCGCACCGCTTTGAACGAACTCGGCTGCAATAAGATTTTTAAGAATGATAGCTGATTGAGATGCTCTCTTGATGATCGAGGGCTTGCCTTTCCAATTTTACCGGACTTAGAGATGTCTTTCACATAGGACGGCTGACGCCTTCATAGGCCGGTAGTGACGCTTCAAATTGTAAGATAAAACGAAATGATAAAGATCGAAGTTGAAAAATCTAGTTTAGATCGAAACTTAAAGCTCATGGCTCGATGTGGATTTCATGGACCTTTGACTATTAAAAATTGATTTTAATCGAAATAGATTTTCAATTTTTCGATTCTAATCCAAATCGATTTTTCGATTTTAATCGGTATTGATTTTCGATTAGAATTGAAATCGAAATCGATTTTTCCATCACTAGGTTCATCCTTTTCTCTTCTCTACTTCGTAATTATTATCATTATAGTATTCTACCTGGAGCCTCCCTTTCCTTCCAGCACTGCCCTCTTCAATTCACTGTAAGGGCTAATTCTTTTCAATCTATCTGAAAATCCTATTCTCTTCCTCCCCTCCCCCGTTTACCTAACATTCTACCCTCTAATACCGTTTTGAATATCCCCTCCTCGCTAATTACTCGCTCCATCCAAACCTTCTGTCTCCTCCGTATCTCATCTAAAAGTTGCCTCTCCCCACCCATCATGTCCAGCACTTCGTCGTTTCTCCTCCTCTCTCTCCATTTCACTTTCTCCAGTCTTCTCCATACCCACATCTCCAATGACTCCAATCATCTGTCTTCCTCCTTCCTTAGTGTCCACGTTTTCGCACTGTAGAGAGCTACACTTCAGATCAAACTCTTTACTAACCTTTTCTGTAAACTCTTACGTAACGATCCTCTCAGAAGCTACTTCCTGTTCATGCACATCTCCTTTGCTAGTGGAATTGGCTTCCTAATATCCTTACTACTGTATCCGTTTTCTTCTGCCTGCTGCCTAAATAGTTGAATTGCTCTGCTCAAGCTCCTGCAGTATCCGATCACCTCTCTTTTTCTCCTCCTTCCCTCTTCACTATACCACCACGGCAACCCAATTCCATTCCCTATTTCCCGCAAAAAAAAAATCCGACGTCCTGCCCCGCAACACGTTTCCAGGACCTTTGCAGAGAAAAGGGAAGATTTTATGGGGCGGAGTCGTTGAGCGTGGCATGCAAGGCGGAAAAAGGCGGAATGGAGAATGTGTAAGGAGAAACCCTAGGATATGAAGGAGAGTCGTGGAATTGGAAGTTGGAAGTGGTGAAAAGAGAAAAATGAGGAAAATAGGTAATGTGGGATGGAGGAAAATGGCTAGAAAAATGGCAAATAGATGAGCAATACATGACAGTGTTATGGAGCTTCTGCAGATTCTACTTCTGTAAGTTAATTATGAAGAAGAATGGCTTACAGTGGAGCAATGCACGGTAATGATATAGAGGTTCGGCAGATTCTTCTTCTGTAAATATTTAGGCACAACTTAATTAATTGGGTGTTTATCTTTAAAGTGATCGATCCTCTCATATTTGATCAATTAGTCGGAACATTAGACCAAGACCTCAAGAGTTCTACGACCCCCAGTCGGACTCTTTATAGGTACACAATATGTATGAGCGGAATTAGTGGCTAGCCTTTATGACATAACAATGTGATTTTCCACGTGATATTTTGTGGAAAATCAGACATGATTATTTCAATATGGACAAATACCTCTCCATGATGCTGGAATATTTTAATTTTATGCATTTTATTCTTAGGCTTTTCCCAGGAAGCAAACGTTTTCTATGTAAAAGCAATGCTTATTCCACATCTTTTTAACGGCCACCTTCTTCAACGGCCATCGGCCTTTTCCTAAGCAATTAGTCCCCTTCATTTATTCCCAATGATACCGTGGCTTGTCAGCTGCATGGTGGAACGACATGATGATTTTTTTTTGTAATTCACTACGTAGAAATTTTTGCACTTTCCACCATGTTTATGTTGAAAATTGGTTGGCTAGAAAGACTCGGTTCCGACCAGTTTTCACATGCTGTTAATTCGTCAACCAATTTAAATGCGCGCCGGTGGACAACACATTAAGTCAAGGGGACTTCGTTGAGGAGACCAGATTCCATCCCATAGCAGGCTGATTTTTGTTGCCACTTTGGTTGCATTTTGATATGTTTTCAAAAATGTCCCCGGCGAGGTGATGAGTGCAATGCGATCCTTTTTTTCCAATATTTTGCACTACAACGTGTGTAATTTCGAGGGATCTCCTGATCTGGTCACCGGAAGTTCAAGTGTGAGGTATATCACGTGGATTTATCGTATTTTAAAGCATATGACGCATGCGCAGAAGCTAGAAACGACCATATTTCTCCATCCTTACTCACGAGTGCGGCTGAACGCAGAACTTTTTTTCGCAACTCGTTTGTTCACTCGCAGAGAAGATCGATGTCCACATCTCCGTGTCACGCGAAGTTTTTTTTTTTTCGTGCGTGTCTCCTGCGGAGAAAAAGCGTGCGCTTTCGTGCGATATTTCACGGGCGACTTAGGGTGACCTTAAAGGTTAAGGTCACGCGTTTTCCACTCATAAGACTCTCCGGAGTCTTAATCAATTCGGATTCGGTTTATGATGGAGGAATGAAATTATTGAGGTTGAATGCATTATCTTATGATTTAAGTCGGCCACTTATTTTTATTGGCACTTCACCAAAGCTGGCAGGAGTGGGAAATGTGGCATAAATATTCAATTGGATGCTTGGGTACTCGATTAACAACAATGGCGATACTGGACATCCTTATCTCTGACCTCGGCCAATGCTGGTCCACCCTGATTCTCCGTCGGTTACCGTCTGACCTATGTGGAGGTAGAAGATGAGTCTCCTATCCCTCCAATATGCGCCCATTTTCTTAATAATACCCATAAAATATACCCTTTTATATCTTTTTTAAAATCCACAAAGCAAGCGTACACATAATGTTTATTTTATAGGTTCTTCTCCACTGGAGTCCTCATAACCTCTATTGCATCAGCATAATTTCTTCATATAAAACTGAAGAATGATGTAATTGCTAAAAGATTAGGTCATTGGAGAATTGAGTTGAGAGCTGCATAAAACCAATCTTCGGATTGCTCGCTGTTGATGATTAATTCAGTATAAGCATTTTTCATAGATCAGTTCATTAGGCCAGGCCTCACGAGAAATTAACACGCAAGAGTCAATGTAAAAATGCGTTAGCACGTAATAGTGAAAAAGAAAATACATCCTGTAACTATCCAACTTGTGCGATGTGAATGAGCATAAAATAGAACCTCTTATTTAGTTCCAATATTTGGACATGTCCCGTTCCGGTCATCAGAATCTTCATATTAATCATGTATTAACTTCTGAGAATTATTTGATCGTGAAACCAGGGCTTAAAATTGGTAGGTATTTCATAATCTGCTCAAATATTTTGCAATAAGGTAAATGACGAAAAAGAGATGGGAATGTGTAATAAAGCTACGTTAGTATTAATGTTTTCGACTCTTTTACACGTTCAGATAACTTAAAATTTATCAATAACTTTTCAGCAACTTTGGTGCATCATGTACTCTCTACAGCAATGGTGTAACTGGGAATATGATTTGGAGGTGATGGGATGGTACACCCCCCGCAGGATCTGCGAAAATTTTTGAAAAATGACGTGCCTGGAATCACATTTTACACATTTTGGTGCTAATTATTTAACTTTAAGCAGATGCAGTTATAATGTGTCAAAACTAAACAATAACATTAATATTTTTTTTATTTCTATGAGGCTTTGGGGGGGCAGTGGCGCAGCGAGAGGGGGGTTTTGGGGGATAAACCCCCCCCCCCAGAGCTCAGAGAAATTTTAAAGTTTCACCCATTTTACTTAATTAGATTGATATTACTAATAGAATAGTGTAAGTATTTATAAGATATCCCTCAGAAAGCCGTAAAAACTCACCACTTTGAACCATTTATCTTAAAATTCTGCAATTTATTAATCTCGCACCTACCGATTATCCCGGTGAGTATTCTATACCGTCACACACCCAGGTATTAGTTGCACCTGAACCCCTCCCCCAGCCTTAATTCCTAGCTGCGCCCCTGTTGGGGGAATATATCCCATCATCCCCCCCCTCCATAGTTACGCCACTGCTCTACAGAAAGATGTTTTGGTTGTTAATTGAGTATTAAAACATTTTCCATAATCTACATATAAAAATGAAATGAACTTATAAATATAAATCCATTGTCTACCTAACGTAGTGAAAATACCAATGATAAGAGGCTTGTGCGTAAATCTGTATGCATGGAAATGAATTCGCTCCAACCACCGTATTTCTGATTGATTGTTGACTGATTAATTCTCCTTGCCGATAAATTGCTGTCTAGGAAGGTTACATGACCTGCGAGAGGAGAATCCCAAGTCTGATGTTGTGAGAATTGCAGAACTCAAATGATAGTCTGAACGTGCGAAAAAGCGCCCTCTCGTGTGTGTTTAGAAATTTTTGAAATGACTCAACTTGGATACGGGTTTAGAGGAATTCTTCATGACGAAAATTTACTGGAAAACAAAAAGGCATATGCTATGGCATACTCATATCAAGCCATGCGGAACGGTTGGTGACATTAATCGCTTTTAACTTGATGTCTTCACGGTTGGCTGCACCTATTTGTGCATTGGAATACGCTCAATGCTCTCTATTGGACTCGATCTGAAAAAAATCAAATAAAAAAACTGTGAGTATTAGCACAATTACACCTATTTGCCGGGCGGCAATGCACGACATAAATAGGACTTATATATCCTCACGTGAATGAAGTTAAATGTTGCAGTTACGGTTTCATTTCAACGGAAACGGTATTAAATTCCTGGATTCACTGGATTATTAATCATTCCAAAATAGAAATTTGCGACCACACTGATAGATTATCCCGGTGTCGAAATGATGTATTGTCTGTCGGTTGAATATCATCCGGAAAGAGTGGGTTTTGTCTACTAATAATTTATATTAAAGTCCGCCGATCTCGATGGCTTCGCCTGCTATCTCGGGTTCGAATCCCCCTGGGCCCTTTATCAGCTCAGGGCTTGCACGTAGAAAGTCCGAGTGGTTTGAGTCCCTGTGACCCAACGAGAGTACCTATATATTCATTGCATTTCACTGGAGGTAAATCTTGTAACATTGTATTGAATTATATTTGCAATATATACTTTTAAATATGATTTTATGTCTGGATTGCTTCTGCTGTGGTCTCTTGCAGCAGCGTATATCTCATTTTAAACTTAAAAGCCTTCTTTGAGATTCATTTTTCATTCATTTCATTCATAAAAAATACATTATATTTGTCATAACTGTCTTCCGTTCTCCAAATCCTAACAGTAGATTCTTCGCAGTAAAATTTTATTCCATTTATTTCAAAAGTCTACAAGTTATTACTGTACTTCAAATCGGTGGCTGTAAATTTCTGAAATATCGCCATCTACACTCCTTTTACGTTTGTCAACGATGTGGGACAGTTTCAGGCGTCTGATCGTCCTGCAGAGATAATGATTTGCCGAAATGAAAGGTCACAGGGTTATTTCGTTGTGTTCCGACTTAAGATAACGTTGTGACGCGAGTTTTAAGTGCCATGCGCGGACCGTGAGTAGAATTACAGACTTGACAATCCAAATGAACGTTTTGCGAAGGAAAGAGGTGATTGATTAGTAGCGTCCCCTTTACGTAATTCCCTCTTGTTCTGCCTTTAGAACCTCTTAGGATTCCCTGTTTTCTTTAAGGCTTCTCTTGACGCCCTTGTTCGTTTTTCTTAAGATGCTCACGACATCTCCTCTCTTCTATTTAGTCTTCAAACATTATCACCGTCAATTCCCACTGCGAAGGTCCGAGTTCAAATCCCGGTGGTCATAGTGGGAGATCTTTACTTATATATTTATGTATTTATTCCCATTTTACCGAAAACGGCACATTAGCTTTTTAAATCGTTTTTTTTCAACACTTTATCCGTGCACGAACATTCATTCCCTTAATAGGGGCAGTCTACCCAGGAGGATCTCGAACTCACGACCTCATTTTTGGTAGGCGAGGATATTACCCCACCGCCTCCGAGGTCGGCAAAAGAATCTGGATTTAAGAATCTAAACCTTATCTTGGGCTAAGAATGAATACATATTGGAAACATGCATGAATACCTTCTGGAAATTCTCGTTGTTATAGATCGGGAGCCAAAATAGGCGGGGAAAACTTCAGAAATGTTTACGATCTTAAGTTTAGCACCAGGCGCAACAGTGGCTCGGTTGGGACCGTGACATTGAAAATTGGGGAGGCAAATCTTATTTCATGGAGTTAAAAATATCACCCTATTCTTATCGTACGCCTATGTTGTGTAAATTAGTGCCCGCCAGCATTTAAATAAATGCATTTTATTCCCACAAGTTTATGATAGCAAATATATTTTCTTGGACATTAACTCACCTTAAAATGTCTGACTTTATGCCATCAATCGTTTTCCTTATTTTATAGATATCCTAAGCTAAAGAGCTGTCTTTTCAAAAAATGTGTATTAAATCTCTCGTAGAAATTGAGAAATGCGCTACGAATTTTTTTATCATGCTTCAAAAACATTGAGATAATATATTATTTTACAACTTACGCATCTATCGAGACCATGAATACGGAAAAACGTTAATACATAGAAATGTGATGTGGAAATTAAAAATCATTATGCGCCAATTAAATAACTTCATGGAGGTCTCTAATAGATATTGATTATATTAAATCACAATAAAGTTTTCTGAGGCTAAAATCCTTAAATACTGAATAGTTTGCGAGGGATCAAAGTATTACTGTAAAACGTATACGCTACAAATATATGCAAAATTTACTCGAATGAATATCTGGTTACTCGATCCATAAAACACGTAAAAGTTTTTTCCTGAATACCCGAACAATTTTATTGGACCGTAACGAAAGATATGCGAATGTATGAACCGCTATTCTATGAATGCATGCTAATGCATGAACTGTGCTATTTTCTGACCATGCGTTCGCTCAAGTAGGGTGATTACACGTTGAATTTTTGAGTTCATTATCGTGCTCATGCATTTGCTCATCATTCATGCGTATTGATTCAATGTGTTACCAGGCGGTAAACCACTAAAGATTCATTTTTTAAATATTTGTGTAGATTCAGATCACCATTGAAGTAATTAAATAATTGTGTATTATTATTAAAGTATTTCTCCGATTTAGCTAGGTTTCCATGAAGCACTTAAGAAGAGATTACTTCTGCTGCATCTCTTCCCTATATTGACTTCCCTTTTCAACTAATAATTAGGCCTATTCCCTTTCAATCTATTTAAAAATCCTATTCCCTTCCTTCCTCTCCCTCGTTTACCTAACATTCTACCCTCCAACACCGTTTTCGACATCCCCTCCCCGCTAAGTACTCATTCAATCCATACCTTCCGTATCTCATCTAGAAGTTGCCTCTCATCACCCACCATGTCCTGCTTTTCGTCTTCCCTCTTCCTCTCTGTCCCCTTAACTATAAATAAGCGTGTGCCACCGCTAAAACCAAGACAAGGAGCTTAGGTGATTCAATGTTATTTTTGGGCACGTACAACTTCTTGATCCTTCGTCACGGTGCATTTAATAATTCCTTAACGCTCCCGCAAGCAGAGACCTCTCCTTATGGCTTCATCGGAGAATCGCTTCGTTATTATTCTCATCGGAGTGTAAACTGGAGTACAAAACTTAAGGTCTTCGCTCCCTTTCTCCGTCACTCAGTACAGAAGGAAAAAAAGTAATTAAAAAAAAGAGGAAGTGAACGGTGAAAATTTTCGCTCCGCCAAGTTTTTCGCAATCGGTGCCTTGAACCTCTGACCTTGAATCTTCTCCTCCTCCTCCTCCTCCCGTGCGCTATAATTAAAACGCGCTATTCTTACGGGCGTAATTTACGCTCGAAGCGGTCGGAGGCGGCGCCACATAACGATTTCGGGTTTCCGGCTCACCTCCAGCGTGCCTACGCCACGACTCGTACGGCATGCTTTTAGCGAATGCGATTTTTATTTTTGCATTCGCGTAAGAGCCTGAGACATGAAGCGGTGTTGTTGGCCCATTCCATTCCGCTGAAATTAAAGAGGTTCCACGGAGGAAAAAGACGAAGTAATTTTCGTGAAAATGTCAAAATATGCCCTACTTATTGTACGCGCGTAACCTTTTGACCGCCGTCAAAACAAAAAGTCCGTGCTATGTACTTACATATTTTAGTATATGTATTTTTTAAATGGCATATAAAATTCAGCAATGATGTTAGAGGGTAGAATGCTGGGTAAACGAGGGAGAGGAAAGAATGTAATAGCATTTTTATTAGATATTATGAAAGGGGTCAGACATTATGAATTGCATACGGAGGGAAAACTTAAATCCTATACATGCAGTACAATTTACTTTAATGAAACCTTCTTAAGGTTGAAAGGCCTTCGAGATGTTGATGTGGTAAAGAATGGAGAAGGTGAAGTGGACGACGAGGTAGAGGAACGACGAAGTGCTGGACATGGTGCGTGAGGAGAGGCAGATTTTAGTTTCGATACGGAGGGGACAGAAGGTATGAATGGAGCGAAAAAGTCATTTTAGGAATAATTCATAGATAGGGGAAAAGTAATTTAATAGGATTTAAGTTTAAAATCACTATACCGGCCATTAGAGAAATGAATTCATTCAAATTTTTACGTTAATTTGTTCTTAAATATGTGATTGTACTTGCTTGTAAAAATAGATAGGGACACTAATGATGTAAATCAAGTATACGAAATATTTTTTATAGACTGCATGTATGATAACAGTCATAGTAATATGCAAGTGAGGCCAAGGTATGTTTCAATCTGGTTGTACGCATTCTCTAGTGAAATCACATTAAAAACCTTGGGAGATAATTCCTCTTAGCGGTAATCAAATCGGTAAACATATTTTTATTTAATGTTCAAGTTTAAAATTTCTGCAGAGAAAACTGGAGGAATGATCAAAAAATATTTTTGAATACAACTTCCTTATTTTAGAATATCGATTTTCCAATCATACCTGCTGCGCCTCTTCTGCTTCGGGTATATGCGTTCTGGATTTAGATTCCTGTGTTTATAAATAACCGGACCATATTGAAAAATCAATGCAGTGGCTGAAGTTTCTGCTGATCGCAGCTCAGTGATTTTACTGTTAATTTTGTGTGCCTCTCCGATAGCGGTATTTTTTCGGCTTTTTTGCAAAAGTGGATGTCTTAATTTGTATTTAAAAAAGCAATTAAAAAGCAACAATGAAATTGGATAATGTGATTACACGTGCAAGTTTCAATAAAGTTCAATGACGAAAAACAGTCGAACGCGGTTAAAATCCGTTCAATAATATTATCTATCTCAAGCTTAAGTCCCTGATATTAGAGGTCAGGAAGCTGGTAATTTTACGGATGATAATTTTTGATTAACTGACACTGACCTATAGTTCATATTTTGGATTGAATTTATTAGCGAGAGGTTGATTCGATAATAAAGGTATTTACCGAATGATTTTTTTTATTTTAAACTGAAATTGCATTTTTATTCATGGATAAATGATAACTAAATTTACTCACACTGTGCTTCGATCCGTAAGCTGGTTTAGACTAGTGAGGCCTCAGCACACCATGTACTTAGTCACTGTGTTTTAGCTTAGGTTCGAGCTCAGGGAAGACCCTGGACTTAACCTCATGCGCGTTACCGCACATTCAGGGTAGGAGGACAAGTTTTTTTCCCTGGGAAACGTCGAACCACAAAAATGTTTGTTGGAGTTATACAAAGGCTTTTTTATTTTATTTTTATTTTAAAGAAAGAGAACCACATACAACATACAGTTGGCATTTTATAGTTGCCAGGCAACAATACATAAATGAGAGGACGAAGTAATATAAAAATTAGATTACAACAATTAAATTTTCAAAAACAAAAGGACAACGAGAATCTGTAGGGACAGCCTGCTTCGGTGACAGATAGGATAGGGAAAGGCTTGTGAAGGATTTCAATGGAAGTGCTAGGGGGTCCATGTGTGGAGGGAGTGAGTTCAACACTAAAGTAATGCGTAAGAAAAACGAACGATTAGTGAGTGAAAGTCTAGGAATGGGCATGTGGATTACGGGATGAGAACGGGTAGGGCGGGGTGGAACTTGAAAATTGATTCCTTCTCCCAGGATATGATCGGCAGTCATGCGCTCAATTCACGTGGTTAAGCTCTTTGCCCTAATCCTCCCAAAATGCTGAAAACTAAGAGCAGTCAGTCTTTGTGACTTTCTACTGCTAAAAGTGATGGGCTAACTACTGTTCCAAGTGACTTAGGAAAAATTGATTAAAGGAGAAGTGATGGGGTCTTTTGCTCATACCCAACAATTTGGCTGTAAATCGCTGAATAAGCTTTTTTAAATTTTCATCGATTTAAAATATTCTAATTTAATATTTGCCATTTCCATTAATATTTGGATATATTTAAAAAATCGCACTCGCTAAAGATGCTGTCTACTCTGCTCGTCGTCATTTCTCTTCAAAATGTTGTGACCTAATGTGGATCAATATTTAATGATAATAAAGACGAGCTGCTAATTAGCTCACTGTAACACCCATTACTCCTCTTTTCTGCACACTTGCTGTTCAATTGAACAGAAACCAATAACTTGGAAGTAAATTAAGGGGAAAATGTGAGGACTATGTGGGGTGTATGTAATGGTCAGAGGAGAAAACGTGGGTAGAAGGAAATAACTTAGCCAAACTTAGTACTAAAGAATGATCACAAGCTCAAAGTAAAGTTACGCTCACAATGAACGAATATAGATAATTTTTGTTGCTAAAATAGGGCAATTCTTGACGGAAAAATTTACCATAAAACATTTTCGAGATTTTTCCAAAAAATTCAATTTTTTAAGAAAAGGTTAAGGGAATGGATACAAGTGGAATGAGTGTTAATAGGGTGGTTTCCTATTATTTTTTTATTGCCTAAATCGAAAGATTATTACTCCTGGAGTACGTATTTCACGCTTTTAGATTTTTAAATGACGATACCTATTTTTCGCGATTAAATGAAAAGTGAAAATTTTCTAGCGCGCGAAAACGCGACTCGTATGTATGAATGTCGGGAAATCTATCCGTCTGACGTATTTCTGGTTCCCGCTGCGGCCTTGTGAGGTGACCTTGAGGCGAGTTGAGCGCTGATACGATGCAGGCTGCTAGCGGGTAGCTGAGTACCCTGATGGCTGGTAGCGCTTGGCTCAAATAAGGATTATTAATACCTTATCAAATGAAGAAAACTTTCCGACCTTAGCCAGTTTTAATAAAGGATTATTAAGACATGTTTCCCTGAGCTCTGCGCCTCTTGCATGCATTGGTAACCTCAGACGACGCATAACTCCTATCTTCTCGTATAGAAACTAGGTCCCTGTGACGTCACGTGGAGTGGCATCGCATGGGCGCCAATCTGGCCCTTTTCAAATGAGGATAAAAATGGACCATTGCCATTCGTCTAAACCGGTATTTCTAGAACGAAATAATTTGTATATTATGAATACATTAATGGTGGGTAACGAATCGCAAGCAATGCCTTTCGTTTTCTTTGATGAAGGAAACTACCCTATTGTCTTATTCATTTGATCGATTCTGTTACCAGTGCTCAATGTGCCCACCTGCCATTATTGTCACAAAAATAATAATCATAATAATATCATGTAATCCAAGTGTAAAGCCTTACATACTGAGTGTCCATTTCATTGTTTGTCTCCAGTTTATAACAACAAAAAATCGCTCTGCGCGTAGCACAATTGTCGTTCAACCTTATATAGACCCTTTGAGGAAATTTGTTACGCTGCGTTTCAATGAATGCTAGAAATTATGAGATCGCGAAAATTCGAGGAGCCATAGTAATCACTCTTTGTCGTCTCATCCTTGTCTTACTTGCACCCTACTGTCGGTGTCAAAATGATATGCCGCTGTAGTTTGCAAATACATATTTGGGCTTGTGCGCAATCCAAAATAATGAATACTACGTCATTGTAAAGAAAATTTTATTTTTAATTCCGATGTATTTTTTGTTATGTGAAATAATTAAAACTATAGACACGCCAGTGCAATAAGCAAGTAATAAATAAGCCGTTTTGTCAATTTCATGAACTTTGTAACTCAACCTAGGGAAAACTACTACGTCTACAGCATTCATCCTCCACAAAAAGTTGCAAAAATTTATGAAGATCAAGAAAATGGCTTTTGCGTGTTTTTGGAACGCATATTTTGTCCTTAATTAACGAAAATGTTTAAACATCATCTACTCCTAGAGTTAGTTTTTTTAGTAAGGGAGTCTCATCTCCGTGGTCCCCGAAAACTTGGGGGGAGGGAACTAGTCTTTCGGACTTGACCCTCATAGTTCCCCGCCCTCTCTCTCTCTCTCGCAGGTATGTATACAGTACACATAACAAAAGGAAGCAGGGGCAGGAGCAGTTAGTTGGTGTTGATGATGCTTCCACAAGAGTCGGAGCCTCAACCCTCGCGACCTTGCCTCCCCTCTTTACCTTTCAACTCCCCTCCCCTCTTTCCTCATTCCCCTTCTCTTGTGTATACCGCCCCTCCTTCCCCCCTCCCCTCAAACTTAGCGCCCTACCTCCTTCTCCTCCTCCTTTTGCCCTGCCAGTCGATGTGGGCTTCCGACATCGAGCGCGAAGCTTGGCAACAGCGCCGTGGCGCAGCTTTGCGGGCGTCGCCACTAGGGGCGCAACTGCAGCGTCGTCCTCATCCCGTGAAACCATCGCGAATAAAAATGGTGGGAGGAAAGGAGGGGTATATTTTGTAGGGGAGGGGGGTCGCTTGTGTGTGTTGTATGCACGAGGTGGAGAGGTGGTGGTAGACTTGTGGAATGAGGGGAACAAGGATGGTGTACAGCTGGAGGGAATGAGGGGAAGTTTCGGGGTAGGAGAAGGAGCAGAGTGCGTGGTGGTGGTCGTGAGGAGGTTATCCCAGTTGAATTCAGTCGTGGGTGTGCTGCACACTGTTCGGTGTGTGTGTTGTTGTCTGCCTTGCCGACATTCTCCGTGTGCGGAGTGCGCCGCTCATTTTTTAAATTTCGTTTCCGAGTTTCGTCCTCGCGACGGAAGTGTTCAAGACGGTTCATAACAGTGTAAATATTTCGTATTTTTGTGGACACTTTCAAATAATTCGACTTCCCCTTTTCCCCGCACCCTCTAGACTCTTTCGGGAGCATCATAACCCCCCCAGTCCCCTTGATACAGCGTCAGCTGGGGGCGCACATTCGACGCTGGAGGATTTATGTATGTTTTCATGAAGAAACACACAAGCAGTTTGGAACGGGGAACGGCATAGTAAGCCGGTATTCGAAGGACAGGAAAGTGTTCGCGTAGGAGCGAGGAAGACCTTTCAAGTCTGAAGTGCGAGGAACCTTGAAGGTGTCGGAATAAGGTAGAGGAGAGAATAACGTCTTGGGAAAGAAGAGACAGCCCCATCGAAACGGAATTCAGCAGTCTTTTGCTCCATAAATTACGGACCCGATGCATTCGGCCGCCATGAGGTACGTTGGCTTGTCGTCACGTTCTATTTTTTTTGCGCAACTTTCCGGCTATGATTTTTCTTCTGTCTACGGCCCTCGCCGGATGTACACAGTGAGCCTTTGTTTCGTTTTTTTTTATTTCTGCTGCGTCGTCCGAAAATAGCTCGGAGACTGCACTCACAACCCCGCGTGTCGAAATACTTTCTCTCTCTTTTCCCGCCATGGGTCTCCGTCCCTGGAGAACACAGCTGAGCACTGTTGTTTTCCTTTTGTGTCGAAGCGTGCGGTAGGTGCGTCATCCCGGCGTGCGGCGTGATGTGACACGCCTACCCCGGAAACGTTTAGGGGTCGCTAGCACGCTCCAGATACGTCTGCACCTCGTGCTGGGAGATAGGTGTGTTGTCAGCGATGTCTACAGGGCGTTAACGTGGGTATACACGCGATAGCGTTACTGTTACCCTGGTAATTAATGGATTTGTGCTCTCCCTTACTTTTTTATCTTGCAATTTCCGTCGACTTGAACGTTTTCACGCCGTTTTCGAGAGGTCTTTTACCTAAGATTTTCTGTAGAAAATGATGTGAAGTCGGTATTATCGATTGGTTTGCGAAAGTAAAAAATATGCTTGGAAGTGTACGATCATGGTTATTTTTACTTAATTCCCCTCAAGTAACAGCTGACCCCATGAATTTAACGCGTTATCCATTTAATCTCTTGGTGATTTTTATGGCAGTCTTCTCGTAGACTTCATAGCTTAACGCGTGACTTTGGAGAATGTTGCTTCGATGACAAATATATGAGAAAATATATTTCACGAGAAATTTTTAATGTTAACTTAATATTTACAGGTTTAAATTATGGTGTCAGTGTGAAGGAAACCTGGGCGCATAATATTTTTTAAATAAAGTGTGACGATCATAAAAATATATAATTATTATGTTTCTGTGTTCTGAGTTATCTGTCAGTAATTGCTCTCTTGGCTGTAATATTCCCAAAAATATTTGCCAACAACCTCAATGAAACTTTCAAAGATTCTCCCTCTAAGTTTCTTTTGAACGTATCACCAGTGGAGTATTTAAATCCTTTTTAGGCTAATAATGAAGGGCCTCTATATCGTTTTTATCCTCGAAATGCTTCTTTATATATTTATATGCATGGGTACTGCTAATTACCATGCTCATTCACATCATTTTTCGTATTATTTGTATCGATCTTGTCTCAATTAAACCTCTTTGATTGCTCTGTAAGCTGTAATCTTTTTATAATTGTGTGCATATAACCGTAATGGAATCGTGTTTGCTTCTCCGTCAATTATAGAATACCAAGGAATCAACTCCTCCTCCAGATGATAATCATGAGACGGTATACAGTTTGAAAGCTCAAACGTTCCTTATTATTCTTACTTGAATAGGGACTGCTTGTCTTCATGCTTACGTACGTTTTATGCTATTTTCTTTAAATTTCGACTGCCGCAAACATATCCTATTGTTTCCTCATAAACATAAGTCAACAATCCTAAGATTAGTTTGACGCAGCTCTCCATTCCGCTCTCGTATCCTTTAGCCTTTACATAGTCACGTATTTCTCCATTTTAGCTGTCTTTAACCTTATGAAACTCATTCAGGGCCGGCCCTTACTTATCTTTCCTTCCACCTGTCCTTCATTTCACTCCTCATGAAATTTGTCTCCCATGGAGGATTAAAAATCCATTTAGACTGTCAATTACAAGTCGCTATTCTACCCCAGAAGCTCCTAATGTTACTCCTTATTCATCTTCATTGAATATGTTTTTATTTTATTTATTTATAATCAAATGATACGAATAAAGCAAGACTGCCAATTTAAAGTGCACTTGTAAGTAATAAAAGTCAAACAAATAAACTAATTATAATTTCAAATTAAAAAATAGCAAACTTATTTCCGTAACCATAACTTCAGTATTTACGAGTTATACATTCATTTTGCGTTAAATTATATGATGCCAAGTGAGTAAAATTTTTAATTGATAACGGAAAATGGATCAATATCAGTCGGGTGAGAATTTACCAGGACAGAGAGTCGATAGAATAGAGATCGGTTAATTACTGATAGGCAGGGTATTGGCATGTCAAGTACGGAGCTCGAACGGGTGTGGCGGGAAGGTATTCTAATGTTGAAGAAGAAAAAAATATCTGGAGTGGGATTTAAGGGTATTGCAGGGCTGGGCAAAATACAAGCTGAGGAGTATTTGAATTACAAAATTACCCAACCTACTCCGAATTTATTTAAATACGAAATACCGCTCTAAATGTATTTGACATGCAAACCTTTGACTGGGGTGATTGAAAAACAAACCACAAAATAGTATATTAAAAAACTTGTAAAATACAGAATGCATTTGTAGAAACTAAGCGATCTTAAAAAAATATAACCTGCTTTGGCTCGTCATGGATAGTTACAAACATGATTAGGACGATCATAACGAAAACGAAGTAATCTCAGAAGCATAATGTTGCAAAAGTGTTATCAAAGCCACTTTAAAAGTATTTTACAAATGATTTTTTTATTTTATAACTGGAAAATACCAAAAACCTTTATTTGAAATACAAAATACAAGATACATTCAGTTAGTGTATTTGGCACACCAAATACAAATTACGAACGTATTTCAAATATGCATTTTAAAATATTTGAAATACTGTTTAAAATATTTGAAATACTGTTTAAAATATTTGAAATACTGTTTAAAATATTTAAAATACTTAGAAATATTGCCCAGCTCTGGGAGATTGTAAATGCTTACTGCCGAACTCACGTGCATTTTCTCCTTGAAATTTTCCGTAACATACTCCGGATGTTCTATCGACGTCTTCCAGCGTTCCTCTCTTGACGTCTAGTGAAAGGTTGAAATCGTTGGAATACGCGCTTTTCTCTCCGCCGTTTGCTCGGTGACAACGCCAGCCAGCTTCTCTCACTCTCTCACGTCACACGTGCTTAAACATTCTCCGCGTCCCCATTCCTGTATATGGCTTTTCCAATGCGTGCGCAATGGTTGGCTTAAGCGAAAAAAAAACAAAGGAACATCTGACTGACAGTTAAAAGGCGGTGACAATGGTGGATGCAGTAGGCGTGACATGCTACGTCAACGTCACCGTGGAAAAAGCTGCTGAAAGTGGAAACAAGACGGGCCTGGTCCTTACTGTTTCTTTCGAGGGGATAAAAGCCTTAAATCGAATCACTCCTCCTCGAGGATTATTTTATTTTAAACTCGAATTATTCTTTTAAAAGGTTAACTATCCTTAGCACAATTTAGGGTAGTTAACAAGCCAGTATCGCTTTCATGTCAATAGAAATTTCGATGCTTTATCAGAAGTATACGTAGCCAATATGCTTCTGCAGGGATGACGACTTACAAAAAATATTGGGGGGCCCATACCGAGGATCTTGCCCCGGGAAATTTTATAAGTTGTGAGTTTTAAGTTTTTTAAGCATTTTAGAAGACTCATATGATCAAGATTAGAACCCTGATAACTCGATCTCGAAATCTGGACTCTTTGGGGAAAATCGACAAGCCTGACACATTTTTTCCTCACACCCGTAACGAATTTTTGAGGTTGCTCGGGCCCCCTCAGGCCCCATGGAGTCGGCGCCACTGTGCTTCTGTAGTATCTTGGTGGATTGATTGGGTTCTCTATTTAGGAAGAAGTTATGGATATGAGAAACCAATCCAACCCCAAGAAATTGGAGCAACACCAATCTGCCAATTAACTGAATACCTCGTCTAGGTAGCTCCACAATGTATATATTCTCTATGCAATTGGCGTCCGAATGAATGACGAATTATACGAGCACTAAAATTTCAGTAACGCTTGAAGTACGTCGTCGACTAGGTGTGGAAGAAATGAGCCGGGTGGAATAATTGAAAACCAGTCTTCAACAGTTATTGAGAGAGAATACCTGGTGCAATAAAACACGGCAGATTTGACTGAAGCTAGTTTAAAATGCAAGGTTGCTTATTATCATTGCTCGCAAGTGCTCGTATTTCATTAGTTAGTTGCAAATTATTGACTACTCATGACAGGTTCAATTACATTGTACATAATGCCTTTTGAGAGGTTCTTCAATATCGAGGTAGCGGCCGCATAACTTCTTCTGATTATACCGATTGGAAAGTGTCATGTGAGGAGGATCCTACTCGGTTTGTCTGGGGATCAGGGTAAATTGAACAGCAGATGATTTCCTACACATTTGTCAAGTTCACTTACTGCCCTGGAAGCCATTGTAACTAAGTGGAAAGTATTTTCCATGATGGATCGGTCCTTCCTCTTGCTGAATTACCTAATTGTCCATAACCAGCTTCATCCAACCGTAAGAGTCTCTCCCTTTTAAATAGCTGTTTTCGTGACGCACTGTGTATTTCAAAACGTAATGGATCTTATTATTTCCAGAGCAGATAGAGTTTGACGTTTGTCATAAATTGCCTTTTTGATATTCTTGAAAAACATAAGCATTTCCTTAGATGTTCAAAGGCTAATGTTGACATTGCACTGCTTGTTTCACCTTGATAATGTCCTGGAGTAGGTTTTAATCGAGTAAAATATCACGGAAATGGAAAAAAATAAGACCGGTCGATCGAGTGTGATGCGTCTTCTTAAAATTCCGTATAATAATTCTATAAATTCCGTAATAATTTCATACCGCAGGGGGGATATCTAATCACGACTCTTGGCATCAGCAGGATCGAAAAATCCATTTAAGAAATTCGGCTATTGTTGCATCCTCTTAATGCTGTGGCTTTTAAAGGGCATTTCCATAAAAATGTTAACTTTTTCTCTCAAATTGAAATTTAGGCTGGAAATATTTTATCTTGATAAATCGACAGCTAAATGATTGCATTTTATGAAATCGGCATTTTAAACATTATTCATAGCCTTATTAAAAGTTTTAAAATTATAATTAGATTCGCAGAGTTTTGAAGATGTTTCAAATCATAACACGTAGAAGGTTGACCAGGCAGTGATTCCGTCACATGTTAATTTTGGGCATATTTAGAAGGTATTTCGGTAATAAATTTTGTTTCTGCATGAGGACATCACCTTCATAAATGTTTTTTGATCACGCAGAGTTAGAATGTATTCATTTTTTGTATTTTACAATTTTACTGAAATATCCTATTGCGTAGTTAAAGGTAAATTCTCTCTAAAGATAATTCCGTCACGAATGAAATTGCCCTACAATAATGATCAGACCCCTAAAATGAGCTTGAAAGCTATATTTTAGACCAGTGGTTCCCAACCGGTGTGCCGCGGCACTAAGGGGTGCCGTGAGATCTTTTGAGGGTGCCGCCAAAATTTCACATTACATATTTGTATCGTAATACTATTTTTTATTTAGGCAGAATCAGTGTAAAAAGTATTCTCATATCATCTAGGACTAGGTATAAGGTGTTGTTGCATGCAAACTCTCGAAATTAAACAAATAAATAAATAATAATAAAAAAGCTACGGAGATTTTAAATATCTATTTCCTTATAAGGGTGCCGGGAACTTTTGAAAGGCTTTCCAAGGGTGCCTCAAACAAGAAAAGGTTGGGAACCGCTGTTTTAGACGGAGACACCTACAATTTTACGTGGATACCTCAAGTTGAAATTTTTTGCTCTGTCTTCATTTTTATATCTCATCTTACATTGGCTTAATTTATTTTTAATTAGGTATATTATTACCACAAATTTTCGTTAACTTTGACAATCATAATGTCCTGATGCCCTCGCCATTTTTTTCCGACGTTCGAAACTCACTCCTTTTTTCGAGTTGCGTGTGTCGGTCGAGTAGATCTTAACCAGTGCGGTCATAACCTTTGACCAGCTAGCCTAGTCAATGCAGATAGTTGCGATTTATTTCCGTCTTTTCATATCGTTCTCTCTATTTGCGTAACATTCATAGACACTGACTCAAAGGATAACTCGGGATTCAAAGTCATGACCTTTTCGGTTGCCAAGGCGAAACACTTGAGGGACCTAAGCAATAGAAGAAAGAGTTGAGGGACGGTTGAGTTGTCTATTATTTGGAGGATATTACCCTTGCATTAATTGCGACTTTACTTTTTTAATCGTGTACAGTCAACACATCTTTACAACGTGTGTATAATCGCCAAGAAAATTCTTCCGCAAAATTTTGTAATTAATCACATTTTCACGAAATTAATCTCTTCATATTGTTCTTTTAATGACGATCCAAGATAACGTTCATTCTACGTTTTCTGGAATTAAATTTTAAAAATTACGAATATGATTAGGTAGACCCATGAAGGGAATCTGTCTAAGCTTAAGATACATATGGAATGCACCTGCAATTGGAATTTAATTTGATAAAAGCTGATAAATGGCGCGTATTATATGAATGGCGCGTATTATAATGATATATTATTAATTTATGTATCCAATAATATTGAGAATATACGTGATACCACATCTGAAGGTATGAAATATCCCAAAATCTGAGTTTACTACGCTACCCATGAGTGAGCCCTCTTTGCAGGCGACAATATGTTGGCCAAAGTTTTCTGTAGCTAAATAATTCCGTCACGAGACCATAAGTTATAATGTCTATTAAGTTTTGGACGAGTGATATAAATAAAGCTTTGGCGTTAGTGACGCGTCCTCTTACGTACTTAAGCGGCAGCATCAGCGCGTGCGAACGATCCATCCCCCTAGATCCATCTACTCTATTCCTCTCAAATCCCTTTTCAAACGCCGGATCCGAATGGGTCTCCCTCTCCTCCTTTTAACTACGATGTGCTCGGAATCTGCTCTCCACCCTCATCCAAAAATGGATGACGGGAACGTGGATGTGATGGATGGATGGGATTTTGGAGTACCCACCCCCCGCCCCCTCTCCGTACATCTTCCCTCGCTGTCTCGCTCAGGCATCCAATCCTTCCCCGGGTGCCCTTGCACTCCCCGCCCGCCCTTTGGCGATCAGCTGGTCCCGACCTTCCCCTTCGCGGAACCCCCTCTCCTCTCCCTCTTTCCCAGTTTGCTGTGTCAGTGCACCTCGCCCCCCCCCCCCCTCCGCCCTCAGCTTTCTCTCTTCGATCCTCACACACCCTGGGTGCGGTAGTCTCCGATTCCGCGGCAGTGTGAAGTCCAGTGGTGGAGCTTGTGGAATCTAGCTTACCGGATATTCTATATAATAATAACAATTGCTTGCTGCAGATGTTAAATCCATGTGGAAAATACAATTGGTAGATGTATGCGCAATAGTCATAAAAACAACAGGAATCACACCGTGTGAAGTGCCACATCGATTTTAAAAACTCAATCTGGAAGGCATTCTAGGAAAAATACAAAAATTAGTCATCCTGGACACTTGTCATATTGTCCGACGGTTCCTATCTGTAGAATAACTGGTATAACTGGACAAAACACAATTGAACTTGACTTAGTCCGTTCACTGTGAAGAAACCTTGCAAGATAGCAGAGGGGAAAATAAGATGATGATAATAATAATGTTTATTACTCCATTAAAGGCGCACGCTATCGTTGTAGTCAGCCATTGAGACTCATTACATAATCTCGCAATAAGCCTTGATAAATTCCTCTCGGGTTTGGCTCAGGGGAAGGCTGTTTGATCAAGGTCAACGTTTCGATGAGAAACTCCCTCATCGCCATCAGGGCTAAGATAAACGATCTTTTATCGCTATATGCGTTTTCAGCCTTGGTCTCATACGCAGTTGCCGAAAATCGGTCTAGCATGTCATGACTCTGAGGCTTCGACATTACTTTGACAAATGCTCACAGACACACACAAAATGTAAGGAGCTTTTGGTATCCTAAAAGACGGACCTGTATATAAGTTGCCATAATTACACAGGGTAGAGAAAAATTGTGTCACGAAATTTTAACCCTTGATAGCTGATGCCAAGAGGAACCAAAATTGCTAATTATGTTTAGGCCGAAAATGCACCATTTTTAAAGTGCATAAAATCTGAGCCAAGCGCTCCGATTGGCCATGAGTTTTCCCTGTTGCCGGATGCCTTGGATACAATGTGATCTCTAAAGTCAGGCAAAGCATTCGAAGTCTGGAGTTGTCCAATATATCCGGCAACAAGGCAATCGGAGCGCTTAGGTCAAAGTTTCTGTTATAAAAATATGGTGTGTTTTCGGTCTAACAATAATAAGTAATTTTGTTTCATACTGGTTTCAGCTACCCGGGGTTAAAATTTCGCGAAACGTTTTTTCCTCGCCTTGTATAATCATTATAATGTTTATTACTCCAAATTAATTACAACCAAAGACGTATACAAAATGTAAGGAAATTTAGGTAACCAAGAAGGCGGACCTGTGTGTAGGTTGCCATAATTTTATATTATTATCTTCCATGCATTTTTTTATAAATAGTGGAAAAAATATCATGTACCAGCAATCCTCATTCTTGGCTTCTCACCAAAGAGTGTGTAGATCAAATATTAATATAAATGAGTTATACATAATCAGTTAACAAGTAGCTTTAATGTAGGCACTTAAAATTGTTATGAGATTGTCATGGTATCTCTGGATGATCCTTTATGTATCTTTCATTAAAATCATAATATATTACTATTTGACGGTGGACTTAGACAGGTTCTCCTTCAAGGCTACCTTAACTCACTATAAATTTGCAATAGAAATGATTTATGTTTTATGGAGTATTAGTGAACTTAGCAATGAAATGAAATTGATTAAGGAAGCCCATTGCTGTATTTAAGGAAGGAATTGAGGTCGCCCGTGGAAGCAGCTGATGCGATAATCCAGTCCTCCCACGCGCACTACGCCTACGCCCGGCGCCGCGTCGCCTCGCGATCGTAGTTTTTCGGGGCGTGCGTTTTCTTGGTCCACGCCCAAATAGCGCGTACTCTCCTCTCTACGCTGCCATGTGCTCGCTCTTCCCCCCCCCCTCCTCTCCCCCCCCCCCCCGTGCTGCTGCTGTTGTTTCCCCATACGCAAGTGCGTGAGGAGACGGCATCCCTTCCACCTACCACCTCTGTCCTCTTCCCTAGATCCTCTCATATTTTCTGCCTTCAGGAGACTGGCTGATCTTCCATTCCCATTCCGCCAAACCCAGAGGGACTACAGTTGAGGGGGTGAGAAGTCTATGGGGGGGAATCCAGGGGGTCCGGACCCTTTTCCCCCCCTCCCCGAAATATATAAAAAAAACAGTTACTTTTCATCATATTAGTAAACAAAATGTTGAAAAATAATGAATGTTCGAAAGATTTCTTTGGAAAATGAAGTTTTATCGATTGTTAAAAGTGTTAAAATTAGTTGTAAACCCTCAAATTATAATTAGTACTCTGTGTTTTTTCCAAAATTTTCCCCTCTGGTTTTGGATCCCCCCCCTTCGAACGAAATTCCTAGCTACGCCATCGGGTACAAGTTCTCTCTAAACTGAGAGTTCGGTACAGAAATTGATAAAAGAAATGCATAAAGACTTGGTTGCCTAGGGATACAAGTGAGTCTCTGTTCTGCGGTGCTAACGAGAGGAAAACAAATGCACTACTAAATATGTAGTTAATCCCGTTTGTTTTCTTTGCCTAATTTCTGTACCTAGCTCTGTTTAGAAGAAAACATCACCTGTACCCCTTGGATTCTCATCCCCTCATATGCAAAATAAGATCGAAACATCTAACATTCGATTTTTAATTTGTCGGCTACTGCGAAATTATCATGATACTAGGAAGAGAATAGGAACGTGCAACGTTTGGTTTTTAAATATTGTTATTTAATGTTGCCAGGGAGTCGTTGATGAAGATGGTTAGGGCAATTGTGGGAAGAAAAGGAAAAGCGAAAGTTGCTTGAAGGTGTGACTCTAATTTGAAGTACATAAAGAGGTTTTTGGAAAACAAACAATCGTCCGACTTTACAGACGTTGACTCATTTCAGGAAAAGCAATATATCAAAGTAATTCGGTATATGTAAGGGCAAGATAAGTTACGACGAAAAAATAATATTCCCCAATTAAACATTCTCCCGAAAGTTATATAAAATAAGGCTTTCGATAGTTGCCGTCCTCTTTTCATGCGTTGGTGACGACGTTATTATTTTGGCACATCGAATCGTTCAGGAAAGATTCTTCATTGAGCTCACAAGAGTGTAAATTATAACGAACCACGCGAGAACAAGGCAAAAGGCTAAAAGTTTTACATTATACTTTCGACAGTTGCCGCCCTCTTTTCATGAGTTGGTGACTTCATGATAGTTTTGGTTCATTCAGTCGTTCAAGAAGGACTCATCACTGAATTCACAAGAGTTTAAACTGAAACGGATCTCACGAGGGCTCATTCACAAGGATGAGGAGTAGCTGAAAAGCTGTGATCAGCTCAGATGAGTTTGTGACGTCACCAACTTATCTACGAAAGGGTAATCGATTTTTCGCCGGGAATAGCTCGAGAAGTTCTCGTCTCATCTAACGATGGAAACTGCTGTCTGCCAATTTTTCTTCAAATTTGTAAACATCTATACTTCGATATTTCGATACTTTCTTCCGATACGTGCAACACTACACGAGAGCTGTGAATTCCCTCGCTCCCCTACCCCTGGAGGGACTGCTCCCAGACCGCACCCCGCTCCCCCATCGCCGTCCCTACTGCTCCTCCACCAACGTGCCGCGCCGCCTGCCGGTCGATATCGTTGGGGCGGTGTTTAGGGAGGGCTCTGAGTGTGCGAGTAGGTTTCCTAGGGGTGGCTGTGGGAATCGTGAGGGGGGGGGGGGGCAAGTTGGGACGGTGGGGAAGGGTATAGCTAGCTCGGGAGTGGAGAGGAGAAAGGGGGGTCTAGTAGTCCTCCAATGAATGTGTGCGAAACGTGTGAGCTCTCCGAAGGGTGGATCCTTTTTGCGGATAAAAATGTGGAAGGGAACAGCTTGGAAGTTCGCACTCTGGCCTAGAGGGTAAGCGAGGCGTTGCTTTACGTGGTTTTCACGACTGGGAACCGACGTACCTTTCAGCCATAATATTTTTATTGAAGTATTCTGTGGATCTAGGTTGATTTGCATGAAGTACGCAAGAAGTATTCTGGATTATTAATATTAAATTATTCTGACGATTGAGAGAGTTTTCCATGGAGTTCTTATGCAGTATTCTGGTAGCCTTCCTTACTTCATGAACTTCCCTCCTCATTTTGCAGGTCCTACTCCTTTCGTTCTGTCTAAAAGCCTATCCTCTTACTTCCTCTCCCTCGTTTGCCTAGCATTCAACTTTCTTACACCATTTTCTGCTGGTAACTCAAATGGTATCTGTAAACATGAAATGAAATATTTCAGTACTCAAATCTCTCTGTCAAGTAATATTGGACCCAAACTTTAGCTTACAAATTATGAAAATTTCGCGGAGCAGCCATGCTTACTTGGAGTACTTAAGAATTATTTTGGCAGCCTTCGCCTCCTTTATGGACTTCCTACTTAAATTTACAATAAGGCAAACTTTCTTTCATTGTATCTAAATGTCCAATTCTCTTCCTTCCTCTCCCTCGTTTTCCAACGCTGTTTTCAACTACTCCTCCTCGTTAAGTACTCGCTCCACTCATACCTTCTGTCTCCTCATTGTGTCGTCTAAAAGCTGCCTCTCCTCACCCACCATGTCCACTATGTCGTCCTCCTCTCCATCCACTTCACCTTCTGCATCCATCTCCACAACCACATCTCGAAGGCCTTTCTACCTTAAATAGGTTTAATTTAAGTATAGTACTTGTTGGATTGGAATTAAGTTTTTCTGGTGAATAATGTTTAGGGTTCTCTTCTTGGGCTCTGCACAATCTTATTGGCTTTATTTAAGAAGAAGAGCCAGTTATTAAAAATCCTTCTTAAACAGCCTTAATCCAAATAATTTCAGTCGTAATAATGGCTTTTATCTGTGCTATAATTGGACACATATAGTAAATTGCATAAAACACATGAGTAGAAGAACAGAAAATATTTCAGAGGCAAATTACGAAGATCAGCCAATCAGACGGCGCCTAAACTTAGACTTAATTGTTGAGCCTGTCCAAGGGTCAGTTCAATTCAGTGTGAAATCTGACACGCTGAGTAAAAGACGCCTTAATAAAAGGAAGCAAGTCGTGTTCCGAAACGTCGCACAGTGGACTGGAGTCGAAAAAAGATGGCCAAAACCTCAAAAACGATTTTTTTGAACTAAGAAATTGAAACTTCGTATAATCATTTGCAAATAAAATGTGCATAACTTGCACAATTTATTCTTTGCTCTACCTTCACGTTAACAACATATATGACGTCAAAATTGAACAAATTTATCAAAAACAGATCACCCTAGATTTTTCTGAAAATTGCCAACTATATTCTCGTGCTGTGGTTTACGGATGGTTTTATTAACAAAAATGTTACACTATGTTAGCAAACACTTCGTTTTGTTCCATTTGGTGGTTTTTCAGCCATTTTTTTACAGAAGCGTAGAGAAAAAGTAGATACTTATGCCGAGTGAAGATAAACATGTTCTGAAAATTGGTCACCTTATGTCGACTATTTGACGAAATATCGTGGAAGCGTGATAAATAATCCTGCGGAAGTTTACAAAGTTTTTCTTGCTGATTCAACATGAATTATTTCACCGCCTACTCCCGTTGATGGTGAAAGTTCGTTAAAATACGTTTTGACTCATAACGACTTCATCAAGAGAAATTAAAGGATAATTATTAATTCATCATCGTCATTAATTATTGATATGACCTGATGATGAATCTATGCATCAAAACGTATTGTAACTAACTTTAACAATTAAAAAAAGTTGAATAGCAAAATAAGTTTCATTTACTACTATTCATTATGTCATAACTCCCTATCTCACCAAATAAAATTGACTGAACAGGTTGATACGAGAAATGAAGTATACGTCATTTCCATTTCATTTTCAAAGATTATTATACCATGCCGAAAATAGATCACGGAAGATAAAGATTCCATATCATATTTTCTAGAAAATGCATTTGAGAATATGCATTTTTACACACGTTCTTATGTCTACATTTGTCTAAAATTTGAAAAAAATTGATTTTTACTTAAACATACGTCCGTAGTTTTGACAAATATATCTTATCTTAGGAATCATGATAATAATAAAGTTTTGGGGCCGTATTTTTATACTTTTTGAGTTATTAGCAAATGAACGCTGCAATTAAAGTCAAATCAAGTTAGTTACGTAAAAATAGCGACAGGTTCGGCTCAAATAGCTGTAATAATTGATCGCTCATTTAAAATGTACCTATGTACATTCTTTGTATGCAAATATGGCGTTCTTCCTCCTCAAGCAACCTCCACAGAACACTCGAGCAAGGACCGCGTAAACTCTGAAAATCTCTCCCTCCGCCGGCATTTGCACCTGGGTTTAGGGGGTGTGAAACTGGACTAGCAACCAAAGCAACCCTATCCCGTCTTTTTTTTACCTTATCCTTTTAAAAACAAAAGGTGTAGTGGCCCCATCTTTACAAAAAAAACCGCGATGGTACGAAGAATAAGGAAAACCGCGTCGGACGAGGAAAATAAAAAAAAAGGATTCGAAATTTGGGCGTGAGTGCTGCAAACATTCGTTTTGACTGGAGAGGGATTTGTGGGGGTTCCTGGAGTAGAAAAGGTGGGGGAAGATGGGGAAGGGTTGGTTCTATTTTTTATGTTTCCACTCATTCCAGTCCTTTTTTTATTCGAAAGGTGGCGCGCGGTTGAGAAATTCGGGGAATTGGGAATGTTGCTGGTGGGGAATTAATAGGGCACAAGGAAAGGGTTATAGGCAGGGAAGGGATTTGGTGGAAAGAGGAAGACAGATAGGGAAGGGTTCGGGGGTCTTTCAGATGAGTTGGACATGTTGAAGGGTAGGGGAATATCCGAATGGCCTTCGCAGAAATGGTAGCGGAGTTTCGGCAATGCGGTGCATCGGTTAAATGTGATTCTGACCGATATTTTGGTCGCTGATGACCTTTATGGTATATATCCAATGTAGGACAGGCCAGGGCTCTTTCGAAACGGGGCTAATCTCATTAAATTAGTAAATATTTAAATAAATAAAAGATAGTAGTACTTTTCCACAAAATGCTTTACTGCGTACAACGCTCACTAAACCATCATCTGGTACAAGGCACTGCAAAACATTTGAAAATCACCTTTATACCCTTGAGAAAGGGGGTTAAGGAGGATTTGACATCTTTGAAGAGGGGGGTGGGGTTTCTGGAAAAGTGCTATGATCTTTTATTTATTTAAATATGTCTAACTTCCACCAATTGAAGCTTGAATATGTTGAACTTAATTAATAAGTAACTTGAGCGATACTTGTAATAGTCCACCTATCACTGCTCAGACCACTCATCAATCGTGATATCTATTTTAAATTAATTCCAAATTTTATTAGACACAACTACTTTCCTTGCTACTGACTGATGTTGAGAGAGATTTGAACTATTATTAAGTTATAGCTTTTCTTAGTCGTGTTACGCCATTTCAAGTTTTTGTGAACCAGCACGAACTCTTTCCATGTTTTCTATTCTTTAGGTACGCCGAGTGAATTTGTTGTGAGCATGGCATAATCGGTTTTTTAAATCCGTAATTTTTGGTCTGATTCGAGTTTGTCTGTTGTGCTTTTTTTAATTTCGTTGGCATATTTATCACTGGTTACTGTCGATTGTTTATACATCCGTAATTTTACGTCTGATTCGGGTTTAACAGTCGTTTTATTATTTCGTTTGCATATTTATAACAGGCTACTGTTGTGGTGGAGATAAATAAGCTATGGGATTTTCAGGGCGTAACGAGAACCGATGGTCCCCAAAAAAATAATTAATAAATTTCGATCAATTTCATAAGTTTTGTATTGTAATTGGCACCATAGATTACTTTTAAATCCGTAAGTTTACGTAACTAATGATTTTAGGCTTAACTTTGTGAAGCGTTTCCATAGTGGAAAACGAAAGAATAGTCTTTTTAAAGCTCACTAACACTTTTGAAAAAGCACACAGTTAGCCTTGCTAAGTTTTTTTTTCATTTTCCGTTCAAGTTTTAAGTCTGATTCAAGTTAGGCAGTCGTATTTTTTTATTTTATGAGAACATTTATCAAAGGCTACTGTCGTAGTGGAGATATATTTCCCATGGGAATTTCAGGGCGTACCGATGGGCAAATGTTGACCGATTTCAAAAGTTCTCATTTTTTTCGGGAAATGCGGAGTCGCGGGAGCAAAGGAAGGAAGATGGAATGCTTGGTAGCAGCTAATTCTTCTTATTTCCCCAGATGTGGTCTGGAGTGGGGTTTCCGAGAGGATAGAGCGGTTTTCCCGTCGGGAGATGGAAGGGTTGAAGTCGGGGCGGGCGGGAGATAGGGGCTCCCTGGATCAGTGGGGATTTGGTGGGGGGAAGGCCGGGGGGTCGCTGGTTGGGCCGTGGGTTTGCCGTCGGAATAAGCAATCGATGAAACAACAGGGAGGGGCAGGGTTTGGGCGCCTCGAGGTACCTACACGAAGCACGGACCCCAACGGGTGTTTTCTTTTTTAATTCGGCCAGCGTGCCATCATACATGTATGACTCGCACCTGCTAACCTATGATAGATTAAAGGTACTAGGGCCGCAACTGTTTTCGTAACAAACATATTAATTCTTGCGTACATGTTAATATTTTGAAAGTTCCATCATGGACGATAACTCGATAATAAAATATATAATAAGTGTTCAGGCTTCACTTGGTGGTACCACATATCTATAGTGCGGAATATCTGGGTTTCAATTACGACGATAACTGTCATTATCAAGGTTCCTTACCTCGATAATGACTCTCTAGTATTTGTAAGCCAGGGTCGGAATAGTGAAATTTTGTGGAACACCTCCAAGTGAGCTATTTTGCTCTATCTTTATTAAAATACAAATAACAAATGCTATTTTTTCATAATTCATTGTATAACTCCGCTACCGGCCATGGTTTCTACGCTCTGCCATTTTGAATGATCATAATGTGAAAGGTGTTTCAGGAGGAACCGACAATAAATCAGGAGGTGGTATGGGAGACATAATTAAGCATTTTTTGCTCATGAACAAAGAGTCGCAACTCCTTAGTCACTGAACCACGGCAATGCAAACATTTATTTGAAACACTCTGCAGTTACCACGGAAACGGTTTGTCCTTAAGTATCCTGCTTTTTCGATATATTATTTAATACTGTGGATTTTTAAGGACATTAAATAATTGAGGGTGGACGAATATCTGTGGTTATAATTCTCTGGAGCAATTAATATCAAAATGGGTGAGAATGCACCATCGTGTTGTTGATACTGGCTCAGAGCTCTCGTTTAATTAAGTTCAAAAATTACTTGTTTCAGACAATTGAGGGAGTGAGAATCAAGGCGGTATAAGTGATTTTATTTTTAAACGTAGTTAGGGACGGACATTGATAAAAGAAATACACCGAAACTTAGTGGCTAAATTATACGACTGCGCCTCTGTTCTGTGCCAGCATCGATTGGAAAATCAAATGCACTATATATCTAGTTTTTTACGTTTGTTTTATATACTTAATATCTGTACCTTAACCTGTTTAGACAATAAAATCACTTGCACCCCATGGCTTCTCACCCCCTCAATTATAAACGTACTTTCTCGTCCAACCTTCAGCGTCCTTAAAAATCCAGAGTTTGAAAATAAAATGTCAAAAAGGCTGTATAGTGTATACCCAAGAAGAGCATTTTTGAGATGGTATGACGCGATCCGATTCTTGAGCTATGCTATCTTTATGCGGTAATTTAGTCGTACGTATGCAATGTTTGTGATCGTTGGGCCCATCCGTTTCCCGGGATACCTTTGGCCCGGGGCCTGCATGATCGACTGCTACCGCTGAAAAACTCGTAGGCTCTCCCGGAAACCTCGTGGCGACGACCCTTATGTGGGTCGCGACCCAGGGACTGTCTTTCCCTCCTCGGGAATGGTATCATGGTTGCCTGGATGATGTTTCTACTCTTTTTCATCCACAAAAACTTGTATCAGTTCGTAGTATCATTATTAAGGTAATTTAAAAAATTCCAGACTCAAAACTTCAATTACTCCGGCAGTTTTGTGGCATATTTTTTATGTTTCTTCGTGTTCCTTTGGAGATATTACTTAAGCGCGCCTCATTGTATCGCTTTAAAAATAATTTTACTGTAAGATTTAAATGTGAACGTATGAATTAATATAATGCATCCATGTCATATATTATCTCATTATTTATTTCGCATGAATTACCATGGTGGCCCGGTAGTTTGGATAGAAAGTAGTAATTTTCATCGCTTTGTTTTCAACATTTTCGTAATTTTTCTGGCATTTCCTGAAGGCTTTTTACGACGTTGAGATGAAATACTTTTTCACCGACCTAAGGGCTGGTTAAGGACGATGAAACATTATTTCCTTGAAACTTCGACCGAAATGGAGTGCCTAACCCGGTGGGAAGCCCGAGAGACATTCACAGCCACCATTCGTCGGAAAAAAATCGAATATTTCATATTTATTGCGTTGTTGACGTGGTAGTTCTGATAGAAATTCATCATTGTCATCTCTAACATCGCGAAATTCTTCAATTATCTGACTTTTGCTTTTCTCATTTTCGGTCGTAAGTAGGTATCATCCCTCAATGACTCTTCTTCTTCTAGTGATTCTTTTTGTTTTACTTCGTTTCCTCTTCAAGTTTCGAATTCGTTCCCTTAACACGACCCTATTCGCGGCGAGAGAGAGAGAGAGTAATTCCCGTGTTTTGATTCCGTTCCCCTGGCAACGGCGATGTTCGACCATTAAGGGAGATAAGGATTTGTGGGTCGGCGGTGACACTGTTGTCGTCATGCAGGTCGCGTCCTCTTTGAGTCATTCCTTCCGAGAGTTATTGGCTCCCGGAGCTAGCTCATTTCGAAAATAGAACTGCCTCGCGGTCATAGTTCCAGCGATGTACGTAATGTGAATGAGAAAATAAAACCTCTGGGGTACTTCTTATTTGCATTCTGTTCAGACGTAAAATGTATGAGATAATATAAAATTACTTCATTGATTCACACGACTTCTTAAGCGCAAACATACAAATAAATTCAGAGGTAAGGAAAGAAAGGGATAGGAAAATATAATAGAAAAAGGACCAGGACAACGGTGCTGTGGTAAATGGAATATTAAATATTCTTGTTCAAAAGTTTCAAATCCTAATGGTATAGAGGGCGTAAGTCTACAACAGGGGCGGAATTGGGGGGAGTTACAGAGAATCATGACCCTCCCACCTTATGTTATTAAAAATTTTAATTTTTATCGGGTTAGTAGTTTTTGTATCCTTATATAAAGGACTAAAGGGAGTTTATATACAAATGTATGGCTACAGTTATCGAACGTGAGAGACGTGTTAGTTGCATTTAAAGTAAAGCGTAGCACTCCCTACGAAACATTTACAGTCATATTTTTAGTCACAGTTACGTCTACCAGCACTAACGTCGTCGTGTGGTTCTCCACTTGCAAAACAGAAAACATAAATTTCTCTGGTAGTTTTGTGATATCATCTTTATATTTTTCTTGTGTTTTAAGCACATGTGACACTGAAATATGAATGTTTTACTTGCATCCTATATATTTAGCGGTCTGAAAGATCCATGGAACTTTGTCTCCTCACACAACCGTATTGAATAAAACCTAGAGATGACCGAAACCTCTTGTTCTTTAGCGGGATCGAAAAAAAATGACTTCATCACGACTTGCTTATCGTTTTCTTTTCATTATTATCATAATCAAACCAAGCATATGCTCATGTCGACCGTGATGATATCGCATGAAGCTTGAATGGCGATCGTCTGTATGATCCTTCGTTCAGCCGAGAATATTCTGTGACTCATCGTACAAGCATCTATAGTCCGCTTATGATTCATTTACCTCTTCGCTATGAGGCAGTTTGCTAACGCTTTTACGCTTCATCTGGTCGAAACGCTTGTTTCCTTCTGCATTATTTTATGAGACCGGGACTCATTTGCCCTCTGAAATGTCTATTTTCTTCTTATAACTCTGTTGATCCCTTGATATAATAAACCTGTGATTATGCCATCTACGAGGAGCATTTATGAGTTCAAAAAATTTAGTAACATGTCTTAAAAAATTGTATCTTTAATGTCACTAAAACAGCCGGTAAATTTTCTGAACACACTGTCATCCATCCGATCCTGGTTACAAAAAAATTTTCATTATCAATTTTATTATGAACATATACTTCTCTGTTTTAAGTATATTTGCCTACGATCTACAGTCTTCTTCATGTGAGGTGTAGTAGGCTCGTATATAGCATTCACTAGTGTAAATCTGGGTCGATTAATACGAATTTAAGAGTTAAAAACATTCGTTTTATATCTTGAAACATTTTGTTCGAATTTCATTGTCTCGTAGATGTAATAAATGATATTTGGACGAGAAATAAATCTAGGAAATTTTAATACATAGCTATCGTCTGCTCATTTAATGGACACATTCATTGGTAAGTAGGGGTGGGTAATTGGAGTAGGCGACCGACAGCTGAGGTCAACTTGCGCAACATGGAAGGGTATAGACTAAAATGTGAAGAGAAACCCTCTCACAGTATTTTATTGTAGTAATACATTTGACTTTTTCTCATTATATGAGAAGTATCCCGTTTCCTGCGGTACCACACATGCAGTAGGTTACCCTGCGTTAGGAACAAGACGTGCACGCCAATTCAAATGGAGTTTATTGAGATTAAAACGATATCTCGATGTAATTTTGGTATTAAAATTTGGCTTTGCAGATACAGGTTTTCCGGGGTTTCAATCGGCATTCAGGGTTGTACTGCAAATCAGCAAAGGAATTTGAACTAGGTGCACTCATGATGTGCATCGGGTGTAAACATTTTAGTTTTATTTGTTGTGGAAAGTTTGGGTTAATAGTTAATTATTTAGGCGTTTAAAAAATTTGGTGACATCTGGAAACATTGTATCTTTAATATCACTAAAACAACTTGTTAATTTCCTCAACATATTGTCATCCATTCGATCCTGGTTACAGGAAATTGTCACTATTATTAAAATTATCAATTTTATTCTGTACATATAATTCTATGTTTTAAGTATATTGGCCTACGGTCTGCAATCGTCTTCATGTCACGTGTAGTAGGCTCGTATATGTCGTTTACTAGTGTAAATCTGGGATTGAGATTGATTCTTGGGAATTTATGAGTTAAAACATTCCGTAATATATCATAAAACATTCAATTTGAATTTCATTGCCACTATCACAAAAGCAACTTAGAAATCTCAAATTTCAATACATTTCAACCGACTGACCTAAGTTACGGGAAATTTTCAATTTGATTAACATTATCAATTTACGTAGAACCATATGCTACTATTTTAAGTGTTATAAGTAGGTATGTATGAAAATATCACATACTATCTTTTAACATTGATCGTTATCGTCGAATTCAAAGGATATAGCGTCGCTTGTATGTCTTAATTTATGGATTTAAAGCTACATTATATTGAATGATTATGAATACATCGAGGGCCTGAAGTAATAATAATAATAATTTTATAATAATCATATGAATTCTTGAAAGGATTCTGGTCTAAAGTCTCGTTAATGTTACGTGTAGTAAGCTCGCATATGCATTTTACTTTTGTAGATTACGCTGCGTTATTGCCGTACTTGAACTATTATTTTTTTCCCGAAAGCACTTGTGCGATTAGTCCGTTTAATGGCTTTGGCGTGGTCGCAAACCTTTTTCTCGCTCACTCTCTCTCGCTTCGCAGGCGATAGTTCGTTACGATAGACTAGAAAAAAATGAACGAAACGGAAAGAAAGCTTATTTTTTCCGTCGCGGGAGGGAGCGGACGTCGATCCCCTCCTCCCTTGTTGCTTGCTTACCCAATTGACTCAATCGCTCTGCGTTTGAAGCCTTATTTTCCCCCGTCGTTCTAGCGTTTCCCTTATCAGCCGGCGGCGTTTGGCCAATTTATGGAGCTCCCCAAAGGGGAAAAATGTGGGCAAACTGTTCATGTGGGTGTACGCGTGCCTTTAATTTATTATTTTTCTCTCTCTCTCCTTTTTTAAATCGCGCCTCCTTCTGCTTTTTCCGCCTGATTTCTGGCTTCCATTAAACAATGCGGTGCAAGCTTTTTTTGCCAATCATTCGTATTTTTCAAAGAATCTTTTTCAATTTTTTTCCTGGAGGATGGCTCCAATGAATTCTTCTCGGGTTTTCAACCGGATAAGGAAAAATCTTTCGTTTCGTTTAGCCGTTTCTATTAGCACCTTGTCACAAGGAATAAATACCCTGAGCATTTCGTGGCTATATTTTCTGTAGTTTGGGCCGTGCGTAAATAAGTTAGTGAAATAGTCAGAACACGTTACCATATATAGTAGATTAATAGGTTGAATGTGCATGTGATAGGCCGATGTTCCGTTGGTAGACCTTGGCAACACCTTCAGGGAGATGACCTCAGGCAGATAACCTTGGGCCCTGAAGATGTTTGGAAAGTCTTCCAACGAAATCTCCACCTACAACACGCAGTCCCTAACCCGGTTTGAAACTCCAGAAGAAGTCATTCCATTCTTATTTTTATTTTTTATCATTAAATGGTTAGATAAAATTAAAGTGTTGTTTCAATGTCACAGACATAATATTAATCTGTAAATGCGTGATATCGAATACTTTTAAGTTGCCTGACTATTTGTGAATCTGACATCACTTTGACATCGCTGACCTTCAGTTAATCACTCCAACGCTGCATGAAGTGCTCTTAGTGATGAATATGAAATATTCTATTTTCATTAATTGGCTGCTTTTGGTATGTGTGGGTGTCGGAAATATTTCTCTGAAATGAAATTCTTTTTTTTTCGTGGGATACTGTTTATGAAAAAGTGATTCTTGATTTCACATCGGCGTGATTGCGGTATTTGGTATTGCGCAATCGATTTTACTCCACCTTCCCACGTGACGTTGTTATTAGCTGGCAAAGATATCTTTCATAAAAATGCTCCTTGCCTTGGCATGAGGCCCATAATTATAATAATACTGTGAATACTTGAAGCGATATGATTGGAAGGACGCGAGTAATACAGGGTTTGGATATTTAATTATACATGCAGGTATGTGAATAATGGGGGCATTTTGCTCCACTCTGCTGTCAGCACTCAGAACAAAGTCTGTTATTATTAACGTTTATTCTAATAATCCAAGATGGACGTGCGAGAATCAATTTTGGGGGTATTTTTGCCATCTTGAATCCCTTAACATTGAATTCCTCCCTCACTTTTTTTTCATTTTTAAATGACATACTCTCAGATAATTTATTCAAAATTTACATCATTAGGCGGGAAAGGAAACGCTTTAGTTCTTTCGTTCAACTTTTCTTCACATTGATTTCCTTCTGGTTATTAATTTTTTTGATAAAAACTTTATATTTCTTAATTCTCTCAGGAATAAACGTTAACTACAGCGACCAGCATGGATTAAATACGTGTTCAAAAATGGACTTTAATGCACTTTATACCATGAAATTTTCGCCGACAGTGTTTCATTTTCAATCACTTACTTTAAAGTTAACCCGACGATTTCAACGAGAGTCATTTACTGCTATTTTTATGTCAAATAACAATAATAATAATGAATATAATAATAAGCATGCTTGACAGCAAATTAAATGGGTTTATAAAACTCGTTTGAGTAAAACGGCATTGAAGGTCTAGCTTTTCCCTTCGTTTTCCTCGGACGATGTTGACCGTGGAGAAATTCTTCTCCTCTCCCTCCGGTCCATGCGAAGGAGTCAAGTGGACATACATTGTCCTTGATCCGTGCCCGAGTGCTTGTTCAACCTCTTGTGAAGCGCTCAATTGTAAATGCTGTGAGGATCCCGAAGGAGAGATTTCAGATGGACCAGCGCCTGTGCCATTTCGCCCGGATAAAGTCCACTATCCGAAGGAGTCGTTTGGAAGTAAGCCTGTATGGTGTCCTATATGAGACGAAGTCCTTACCTCGACTCAAAGCCTTGCTGCGGTGCATCACAATATCACTTTTCTTTGGTTTGTAGTTCGCAGCAAACCCTCTCAACTGGTCGTATAATATTTTTTTGGTGACGTAGTACCTCTGAGCGATTCGAATTTCATAGGGAATAAGGTAGAATTTTTTTTCTCACGGATAATTCGTGCGGATACAATTAGAGCTGTTTGCCGAAATTTACATTCGTGATGATATTGTATGATATATAACGAGTTCATAACGTTTGAGTGTTCTTCTGAGCGATTGCATATATTCTATTGCAAATATTGAGAATAAGCGGATCGCTCCGGACTCGAAGCACATTTTTGATAACCAATTAAAATGCTGCTTTTGCGGTCAAATAAGTCAAGTGCCTACGGGATGGACTGTCTTCCTCTGTTTATTGCAAAGGGGCTTCATTGAAGAAACCTCAATGAATCCATCCCATAGAAGACTGATTTCTGTTGCCACATTGGTCGCACTTTAATCTGTTTTCAAAAATGTCCGCGGCGTAGTGATGAGTGCAATGTGATCCACCTTTTTTCTAATATTTTATATTCTGTTTTTATTTTTATTTCTTATTATGTTTATAATGGCGGGGAATGGCATTGAAAAGTTATGAATTTGATAAATCTTTTCATATTGTGTATAAATTTTGGTTAACACCCCTAGTTATTCCTTGTTTCCCCGTGAAACTCGGATCACTTTGTCTGACAGCCAGTGGTGCCATGGTCCCGGAACGCAGTTCGTTAATAAGTGTTTCCTCAAAATTTCTAATCGATACATACGTAACCGAAACAAAAATTTAGTAAGTAAATATAAATAATGACTTGTTATAAAAATACACGCAGTAACGCAGTGGCGTAACTAGGAATATGCTTTGGTGTGGGATGTGGAGGTTAGTTGCGAAACGGGGATTTAAGCGAAAACTTTGAAAAATATCATACCTGAAAATGCATATTTTTGAAAAATGACTTGTCTGGAAATACATTTTACATAATTTTGGCACTTAAAATTTAACTTGAAGCAGATTCAGTTATAACATATCAAATCCAGACATGAGTTATAAATATTTTTTTTATTTCTGAAGTGACGGATACAGAAAAAACTCAGGGTGGGGACGCAAAAGATATTTTAAACTACCTATACTTTTATCGTAATGAAAAATAATCACAGTTACATGCAAAATTTATGTAAAATGATTACACGCATATTCAAGATAGTGCTATCTTATGATATAAAAAAGTTACTAATATGGTTCAGCTATGTTCAGAAATGCGAGCAGTCCTGGAAGGGGGGGGGGATGTGCGCCCCTCACGTGCATCCGCCATACAGTGTAGTATTTCACTTATAAAGAAAGTTTAGGAAAGTGCGTTCCGGGACTGCTGATTTGCCATGTCGTCACTGCTGTCGGCGACGCGAGTGGTGATTTTGTAAACACATTTAAAAAGTACGGTTAGTGACAACACATTTAGAGACCGAATTAAGGATACTCTTTTTTTTAATACTCGTGGTTAAATCAATCCCATTGCCGAATGGAATGGGAAGACAAAGAAAATGACGAAATTGACAATGAAATAAGGAAGAAGAGGATTAGTGGTTCTCCTTCAAGCTCCTTCGCTGCTGCTGCTGGCCACCCATTCATTTTTCGAGTCCCCGCGAGCCATCACTGTCCATTGTTGCTGTCTCAAGGGCGCGTTTTGCCCATGGGGGCATTTTCGTCCGTGACGTATGTTTCGCTCCGTGAAAAGGAAACGCTTTCCCTTCTCCAGTCATGGCAGTTGTCTTGTTCTTTTATTTTTTCATCTAGCTCTCTTCATGTCCCGTTCATCTCATTCTTTCCTCGGCGGGAGGGCGTTGAAGTATACGGCGGGAGGAGGCGGGGGGCTCCATCGCGGTGTTGCCGATTTCCCGAGGAATTCTTTGGCTCGGGGAGTCGTGAAATTTTTTTTGCCAGCCCGCGAGCGGAAAGTAAAAGTCAACGTATACAGTTATTTACGCTTTCATGTGGAGTGGGATCTCTACAAGCAACCCATTTGGATGCTCCTATCCTAACTTATCGTGGATTGCACATGAGGAATATAAATTTTAGCAAGTAGGGTAGTTTCCTTCATCAAAGAAAACGAAAGGCATTGATTGCGATTCGTTGCCCACCATTAGTGTATTCATAATATACAAATTATATGGTTTTAGAAATACAGGTTTAGACGAATGGAATTGGTAATTTTTAATCTCATTTGAAAAAGGCCAGATTGGCGCCCATGCGATTCCACTCCACGTGACGTCACAGGGACCTAGTTTCTACACGAGAGGATAGGAGTTTCACATCGTCTGAGATTACCAATGCATGCATGAGGCACAGAGCTCAGGGAAACATGTCTTAATAATCACCTATTAAAACTGGCTAAGGTCGGAAAGTTTTCCTCGTTTGATAAGGTATAAATAATCCTTATTTAAGCCAAGCGCTACCAGATAGCAGGGTACTCGGCTACCTGCTAGCATCCTGCGTCGTATCAGCGCTCAAAGCCTCGCCCCAAGGTCACCTCACTTGCGGCAGCGGGAAACAGAACGACGTCACACGGAGATTCCCGGCATTCATACTTAGCCGTCGCGTTTTGGCGCGCTTGAAATTTTTCTCTTTTCATTTAATCGCGAAAAATAGATATCGTCGTTTAAAAATCTAAAAGCGTGAAATACGTACTCCAGGAGTAATAATCTTTCGATTTAGGCAATACAAAAATAATAGAAAACCACCCTATTTCGGAGCTCTAATTTTACTCACAAGAATTGCCGAGATAAAATATCTCAACTCCCTGAGAATTCCGAATCACTCAGAGGTCATCTACGAGAGGGGAGACTTTATTGAAAATTTAAATGCGCAGTGAGCGCCTGTACAGTCTGGAGTTTGAATGAGGAGACCTACAGCTTAATCCATTCGTTCCACGGTGGGTAAAATAGGGAAAGAAGGGTGGAGATAAACCAGGCGACGGCATTAGCCTTCTCTTAACGAAAGGTATCAAGGGGCTAACGATCCATCTTATGGACTGAGTGCTGTGTATGAAGTTATTTGCAGCATTCTATATAAGTAATTTATATTTTAGATAGAGCATCAAGCTGTGGAGAACGAATCAAAGGACATCAGGAAGCGAATTGCATTAGGAAAGGAGGCGTTCATGAACAGGAAGGAGCTTCTGAGAGGATCGTTATGTAAGAGTTTAAAAGAAAAGGTTAGGGAAGAGTTTGATCTGGAGTGTAGCTCTCTACGGTGCGGAAATGTGGACAATGAGGAAAGACGACGAGAGAAGATTGGAGGCATTCGAGAAGTGGGTATGGAGAAGGTGAAATTGACGGAGAGGAAAAGGAACGACGAAGTGCTGGATATGGTTGGCGAGGAGAGGCAGCTTTTAGATGAGATACGAGGGAGACAGAAGGTGTAGATGGGAGGAGTACTTAGCGGGGAGGGGATGTTGAAAGTGGTGTTAGTGGGTAGAATGTTAGGGAAACGAGGGAGGGGAAGGAAAAGAATGGGATTTTAGATAGATTGAAAGGGAGTAGGCCATATTGTGAATTGAAGAAGGTAGTGATGGAAGGAAAGGGAGGCTCCCAGATTACTTCTTTAGTACTCGATGGAAATCTAACTTAATCGGTAGAATACTATAATAATGATAAAGCTGTGGAACCTCTTTGGATAATTAGGACAACTCGAGGCATTGTCTGTCATCTTAATTAGAAGCATTCTGTTTAATATGCATGAATGGGATTTGAGATTTTAAAAAGAGACTAGTGGGCGTGCGAGCAATGCATTCGGATGCTCGCATCTACCCTCCTCTTGAATTTTACCCACTGTGGAGGAGTGTTCTATGAAATATGATTATTGGAGGAGGCGATCGACAGTGAAGAACATTTGTTCATGAAAGGTAAGGGTAGAGAAAGAAGGTTGGAGAGAGATCTAGGGACAGTGTTGACATGATCTTAACGTAAGGCGCTAAGGTTACCGCGGGCTAACATTCCATCCGATGGAACATTGAAAACTATGGAACATACTTCCACAATCACGAAAACAAATGCATGCTCATGTTTTTCTAATTCATCGAGTTGATTAAAAATCATGAATCATTCTCTTGGTTTTCATACATAGGAAAGTGTGTTTGCAGCTTATGCGACGGTAAAATAGATGACGCAAGGGGATATGTACTCAAGTTTAGCACTACAAATGGAGAGGATGTATGAAATTCATTGGAAGTGTTTGAAACATTGCATTTCTTGTGGTAAATATTGAGCAAAAACAGAAATTCCGTGGCCCGTTCAAACGGCTTTCGGTCCTTGTAAACCGTAGAATACTCGAGGTAAAGCTTCAATTGGGTTCTTTTCTAGGAAATTGGTCCCAAATAAAAGCCTTCCATAATACCAGGTAACGAAAATGACATGGATCTACCGTTTTTTATGTGTCAGTGAATTTAAAAGTTGTAAACTATCAAGAAAGAATACTGTGAAACTGGAACTGTGTTTGGCCAATTTTCTCGCCAATTACCTAAACTAACTCATTATTAAGTTTTTCGCGCATTTTAATCCCTTTTATTTTTCAGTTTTAATCAATTCAGTTTATACCACACAATTGCCAAATTCGCTCATCATTATTTCTCTTGATAGAGTTGTAGCGTGCATAATCATGAAAACATTTTTCATGTCTTTTTGGCCATTCTCTACTTTCTACTATGCCTATTGCATCCGCACCAATTACTCCTCGAATTCCATGTGCGGCGATTTCCCTATTTCAAGCGATAAGCCGGAAGGCGTAGTCCGCCGGCGGCCACTCGTGGCGCTGGTGTAGTTCTGGGAGAAGCTGGACCCGGCGCACATATATCGCGAGGAGGTAGTTAGCTGCCTGCAGTAAGTGGGTGTGGAGCGAAACCACAGGCCTGGTCCTCAGTGTATAGCTAGGCGCTTAGGCGGAGATATTATGCGATAAACGATTGTGCACCTCGTATTGGTCGATCTCTTCTCCATGGTAACTGTTCACAGTTGCATTTTTGGAGAATTTCCACCCTTATTCGGCCTCGTATTTGAAATGTATGTCTTAATTTGAGAACTTTAATGTTTTTTTGTTCTTTCATATATTCTCCAGATGACGATTATGACAAAATGTTTAAACTTTCATCTAACACTTTGGTAGTAGATTTAAATCATAAGTTTTTTCTCTCAGCGTTAATTCTCGGGAAAAAGTGTTTCAAATATAGGCAGTGGTTTATGGGTTTATTCACCGATCGAGTCTCACCATCTGGACCACTCGGTTTTGTCCTTTTTAGCCATAAATTACTATTTTTTGACATTTATGGTATCACGTTGAAAGTTTCAGGGTACGGTGAGTATAACCTGGTCAAATCTTTCCTCTATCAATAATGTAATATTATTATATCTGTTGAGATTTACAAATTTTAGATGTAGTCAAATATTAACAATGGTCTACGCTAAATACCCTGAAATTTTCAATAATGTGACATTAGCTTTAAATGAGTGACTAGTCTCGGAAAAAGGCCGATTTAACGGGTAAAATGTGTCCTTTTCACTATAAACGCATGCCTGTTTCTTTAATGAACATTTTGTTTTTGAGAGTTTGACGAATATTTTTTGGAAACTAAATGAATCGTTTTTTCATTAATCATTTACAGGCATCGTTCTAGCGCAAATACGAAGATTCGGTGTTCTTCTTAGTCGTAGTGCCCATAGTGTCTTAATATCTTATTCGCACTGAAGCTTCATAATACTTCAAGAGTAAGTAATGCATTACGAAAATGAGTTATTTGAACTTAAAATTTGATGTACGATTCGGTGACACACTTACATATGGTGGTTATATAAACGAATTTCGGATTTTATTTTTCATTAAATTGAGAGGAAACTACATTAGCGTTTCCTGACTTCGTATGAATTTTCTTTCCATTGAAACCCTCGGTGAGTGGTATCTAACATTACTTGCTGTAAATAACGATTTGATGGAAACAAATGCTGACCAATTCTTTGAAACTTTCTGAGAAAAAGTAATATTGTATTCAAGCTTATTCTTAATGGAACTTAATTGGTTTTATTAAAAACTCCATGCCAGCTTGAGGAAAAAGTTCTAAATAAAGACGAAGATAAAGATTTAAAACCATGCTTTAAACTCGAGGACATTTATCAGCCAAGCACATAGGCGGATTTAGAGGCGGGTACAGGGGCACGTGCTCCCCCCCAGACGCGTAAAAAAGACAAGATTTTTAATACGGGTATCATTAAGTTCGTTTTATTTTTGTGTAATACAGAGCCTCAATTTAATTTAATATTAATAACTTTCATATTAAAATGAAGAGAATATTTTTTGCTGTAATTTTTGTGTTTCGGTGGTGTAGACAGAAGGGAGATATGGGAGATGGACCCCTCCGAGAAATAAAAACAAAATCAATTTGCTGCAGAACATAAAACAAAATTACTTTGCTGCAGAAAATAAAACAAAATCTTAAAAAATCGTGAAATTACGAAAGATTTCTTTGAAAACAAAAGTTTTATCGATTATGAAAAATGTTAAATTAATTAAAAACCCTTAATTTAGTTCCCTGTTTTTCAAAAATTCGCCTCCCTGGTTTTGGATCCCTCCGAAAAAAATTTCAAGCTACGCCACTGTTGTGTTTTGTTTTAGAATTGAGAAAACTTGTCAGACCCTTGTACCCTCCTCCCCAGAAAATAAATCCTGGATCCGCCTCTGGCCATGCACAATGCTTATTCGACTAAAATATATCTTGCCTAAGAACGCCCAAACAAAGCATTTTTATGGCGACCAATAAAACCTCCATAAATTATCCTGAATGTTCTGTGTGGCTCATTTCGCTCATAAAACCAACGCGTGAGAAGCTTCGTTCGTCTTATAAGCAAATAAGGTGCATTTCTTCCGTGTACTATGGAAAAGTGGGGAGATTATCGTTTGCTGATATCTTGGGCCACATTTAGTGCTCGGATACGAGCAAAGCTGTGCTTGTAGTAAAATTTAATTCCTTTTGAAGTAGTTCTATGCGTTTTCCATCCCGTTGAATGTTGCTGCGGTCAAAGTTTTTATGAGTTCACGTCCGCTTTGAGCACAATTTTGGCTTACAACGCGAGTGTTGTATGTGGTAGAAATTCTGCGGGTAAATGCACAAATCTAGAGGCGCTTGAAATGTTTGGGCCGGAAAGTTCCTAACTTAGAATTGTTGAGATAAGTATGCAGCCCCATCTTCTGATGTTGCTGTAGCTTTAATACGAGAGGCTCTTTGTTTGAACAGAATATCAAAATCACGCAGTATATGAGAATTAGATCAAAATATAACTTCACAAGTTTTTTCTCTATTTAATTTCTAAATTTAATGTTATTTCAGTCTTGGCCATATTGAAGAGATTTTCCCGAACAAAAGGCCTTGCTTATTTCAATTCCTCATATTAAATAGGCGTTCCATTTAATTTTCTACATATAGTTAATAATTTTGGGAGGTAATTCACATTTCAGCATAGAACTGTTCAGTTATATATGCAGCCCCATCTTCTGATTTTATAGTAGCTTTAATACTTAAGAATCTTAGTTTGAGCAGAGTACTAAAACAAAAAACAAAACTGGACTTTATTCACCCTTTTGCAATTTCCTGAAATTAATTCTATGACATATATTTCTACTGCTTCGTCGCAATTCAAAAAATATCTTGTTCCTTGAAAGCACGGAAATTATAAAAGGATAAATCGTGAGGAAATGTTTTGATGCTATTTTTTTATTGCTAACCCATATTGGTGAGAAAATAGGTCATTACTTAGTGCAAGAAATCCAATGTCTCGGTAAATCAAGCCTGGACGACTGGGGATTACTGAAATAGTTTCGGAAGAGCCTCTTTCAACTCCTGATATTCATTTATCGATTTGAATGGTGAAGGTACTTGGAGTTATGAGGACCAGTCAAGGACGTCAATATGCTCTTTGCTTTGCTTCTTAGTGATGTAATTAGCGTATCCTGGGGCTCTCCTGAATTTTCCAGTTTATATTACCAATAAAAAGAATAAAAATGGGCTCCTTAGGGACTTTTATTGGAAGAAAAACCTTTGTATAATGAAAGCAGTTCAAAGATAATAAGTGAATTAAAATCCGTCAGTAATTTAACAGGCCGCGAGCATTATATCGTTCCGGAAAATAAGTTTATGGATAGAATTCGTTTTAAAAAGGGACTCTGTATGTAGGCTAATTACTCACCAAAGAGACTTGATTGCTGTTCAAATTAATTGGCCTTATTAAACCGTCATAGCATCAATTATGAGGTCATTTTTATTCCTGGAATTTGATAAAGATCAACCCCTACAATATTCAATATGAGATTTATGTACGTGGACTGTGGATAGTTGCATTTCGGAATCTTCTGGTTATAATACCATAGGATTAGCTGTGTTTTATGTAGGTATTGATTTTTTAGGAAAGAGGAATATGAAGGGGATTGAAGGGAAGGTTTGGATGTAGCTAAAGATTAAGTTAATTATGTTGTAAGGAGTGTATTTCTAACTTGTACTTAAAGCAGGCAAGTGGGTAATTGGAATTGCTAGTATGAATATTTTTGCTTCTCACTTATACCCTTCAAACAGTAGCCTTGTTCAAATATTTCAAAGCTAAGTATTTCGAATATTCTTCATGTTTGTAAAGCTGCATAATTTTGCTATCTAATAGGCTCCCTGCAGTCTACCATCATGCAACTCAAGTAAGTGTTGCAAGTAGCATACCCCAAAGGATGACAAGCCCATAAACGCCCCTGCCGATCAGAATTGTTGGATTTCTTCCTGTGATACACAACACTATAACACTTTTCACAACGTTTTGATCAAGCAATAATATGTTTATTAAATTTATTGCAACCGTTGACTTATTGCGATGTAAGAAACATGAGTCTATCATCTCTTGAATGAATGCAATGCAAAAAGTAAATGTGGAAGCTTGAGGTATACTTGTTGATAGGTATGTTGTTTTTTGTATGCATAGTGTGGCATTGAATAGTCTTTGTTTATTGAATCAGTGCATCTTGTATCATTGAAATCAAGCGATATCCCTCAATGGACGACTCATTTTCTTTGACTTGGTATTCTTGTCCGGGAGCATATTTAGTGTCGAACACGCTTAACATTCTTTGAAAAAAGAATTTTCGTGACTAATGGAATTATTTTCCAAAAGAAGAGTAGTGCACATCTATTTTCTACCATCCCCACTAAAATAGAAGAAAAAAACTTGGAAATGCAACGTGCACAAGATGCATATCTTCAAACCGAAATATCGTTGTGAATTGAAGAAGGCAGTCCGAATCGGGTGGGGGAAATAGAACGGTTATTTCTGAAAAAATTTCATGTAAATATACCTTTACGGATGGCCTACTTGAATGGGGGGATAAGTTCAATAGATTCAGGAATTATATGGTAGAAGTTCTACATATTTAAAGAAAAGATGGTAGCTCTAAAATTAGGATTAAAAACTAGGATGAAAATATTTTGGAAACTACCATCTTTTATTGAAATAAATTATTCCGGAGTAATTCGTAAATGCATCATAAAAGTCCACCCTAACTGTGAGAATTTTTCAACAATAATTGCATTGTTTTTGCAAAATTTTTGATGCTCCATCTTCGCGTTGGGACAACATGAAAAGGCGACTTTAAGCAGATAGTAGCATCCGGTGTTATCTACTGATATCTATTTTAAAGTGCTGAAAACGTCGGGTCCCAACGTCCTAGTGAGAGAGAGAGAGAGAGAGAGAGAGAGGCCCTTAATGGCGAACCTGCCCGGAAAACAAACGCTCTGGACTCTCTTAATGGCGTCCACGAATCAACGACGTAGGGATCATTGGCTCTGGCCCTGAAATTGTTGACGCGTAAACGAGGAAAGGGTTCACTGCCTGCAGAAAGAAAACATAAAATCCTCGCAACGTCTTGGTCTCTAACTGAAGATCTCTTTTACTACGTGCGCCGAAGGTCAGATGATTGTCTTCCTCATTGCACCGCTCTGTCAAGCTCCTCCTTCGTCACCTTTTCCCTTACATTGTTTTATTCCGGTTACCGCCGGATACTATATCAGTACATCGATTGCTAAGTTCTAACACACGTGTCTCAAATTCGGCCGGTTTGAGGTAGGTATCTTAAACAAAGTATAATAACATTTTAAAAAATAAAATACGAGCAAAAAACAACTCTTTGTTTGTAAATGAATGCTTCTTTTTTCAGTCTTATGACCTTTGGGTTTTTAATTTGTGTACCAGTAAAAAAATTAAGATTTTTTTGCTCTCCTGAAATAATGCTATTTTTGAAATACGTGTTGTTAGAACTTAGCCATCGATGTAATTTTCAACCTGTCTTTTGGTTACTTCGTTAACGCGCAGAGGACCGGTGACAGGGCATGTGACGTGAATATACATCCAAATTAGTTCATTAATATCTCTCATAATATGTGTTCGCCAGTTGAGCTACTGAATTATTGCGTGAAAATGAATTAACTTTGTGTATATATTGATTTCAGGCTAATTTATAGTTACCCTGCGTGTAAAAAAAGTACACGCCTAAACTACCACCTTTTTAGATAGCCAACTTAAGTGGTCACTTAAGGTACTAGTGTAGACCCGGCATATGCGAACGCCACAATGATTCGTCGCCAGAAAAAGACCGGCCTAGCGTGTGAGGGTTGCGTCCCCTTAAAGGATAAGCGGAGGAAAGCACTCGAGTCGACGATCCGCGGGCTTCGCAAGGGCGTCCGATGCTGCTGCTGACGAAGGCGAGAAGGCGTGGGTGGAGGAGGAGGGTCAAGGGCGAGGGGAGGGAGAGAAAATTGATTCGTTTTTTTTTTCTTTGCTCTGCGGGGAGTGTTCGCCGGAGGAAGGAGTCGGGGGAGCGGGGGGATGAATTAAGGGGGGGAGGATGGGAATCTCAAGGATTCCGAGGCATACGTTCATTCATTCATTCCGGGAGGGCGAGCGGAGAGGAGAAGCGGCCAAGTGCTGGTCATGACGGCCATCTATCCTTTGTGAGCGAAGCGATTAGGCCCAAGCGTGATGAGATGGTGGGAAGATAAGGAATATTTTGAGGATATACTTCACCTCTGATGGCTTGAACGATCCAGAACTGTTCAGGACGTGGTTATATGCCGCTAGCTTTGCCGGTTAGCCGGTTTCGTAGACTTCCGCTTTACGATGGATTCAACTTATGACGGATTCGGCATATGATCTGACAATATTTGGCTTTATCCCTTTATCCCTTTCCACCTCAAACATTAATTTTTTTGTTCCTCGAAATACCGATGTTCACATTATCCTGCTACCATCTGTAGGTCACTAAGTGAAACGAAAAAAAGAGGGAAGCGTAGTCGGGAACTTGCACGAACTTGACACGATCATTAAAGTCCGGTTTGACGACCAAAATGAATCTGATTTGACCAGGGTTAAGTTTTAAACGAACCCGCACGATCGTGTGGGGTCGGGAAAATCTCCCCAGTACAATGTTAGAGGGTAGAGTGTTAAGTAAACGGGGTTGAAGAAGGAATGGAATACGATTTTTGGATAGAAGGAAAGTAGGGATCCCTCCTGGGAAACCTAGCTTAATTGGTAGAATACTTTAATAATAATAATTACTGTTTCTACTCGCATAATGTGACGTCTTTTATCTAATTCTAAGCATGTATTGCTAGTGAAACACATTGTTATCCCATAGCAACATTTATATGTGCTGATGCTTTCGAAAGTGATGTTTCCTCTTCAGGAAAAATGCCTATTCGACATACGATGAATCTTACTATCAGTTCTCTAGAATGCATTAGTACCGTAAAGTGAAGGTCTCTAATTCAGGATTCGTGCATTTGGATGGGTTAGGAAGAATATTACTTCATAATCTTACCTCAATCCATGGCTATTTTAAGTAATGCGAGATATCGAATGATGAGTACTGTTATTATTTTCGATTTTTCTACCTGCACGTATCGGTTTAATTAAACTTCGACCAGAAAATCATTTATGTCCATGAAGAGACGAGGTTTTTCACCCGAATCGATTTTTGGACATTTGCTGATCATAACTGATTGGAGTAACTTTATAAATATTTGGAAAATGTTGCACATATTCATTATTCACCAGCCAGCTTCACATAAGTACACAGTATTTATAACAGCTACGGCATATTGTCGGAAAAAGGGTCTCGCTCATCTTCCCTGCCAAAAAATGGCGCCCAGTATCCAGTTACTGCTCCATCCCTTAGGAAACAAAGTTACGAAAGGAGCGGAGCTTTCCTAAGCCTTCTAATAAATAAAATAAATGAATGGTGGATAAAAAAATGAACGTACTGTTTAGTTACTTATAGGTTTTCTGGTCACTCCACATCGTGATAAAATCCATCATAGGAATATCAAATTATCGACTACTGGTAATTTAATGCAGTTTTCCGCTTTTTAAGCTACTTAATGACACCAATATTTAGTGTAATTAAAATTTTCAATTTGTTCACCATTAGATGATGAAAAGTTCCTCCTCATTGGCCAAAGTGCCAAAACTTATAATTGATTAGTTACGTCAGTAGTTAGTGGAAAAACTTTTTCCTTAACAATTAAAATATCCGTCACTTCCATCACGCCATTCCGGATATTTAAAAAATAAAAAATATCTCTGGAAGTACTTCCAGTGGCTGTAAAGTGCACTCAGAGAGATGCATTGAGTCCAAGTCCCCCGTATTCACTCCAAACCCTAACCGTTGCCCCCCCTCTCACATAACCCCGGCGAGTACTTATCTCCTTCAGTTCCAGGCACACCCTAGAAATTTAACGGCCCCAGGGCACAATATGGTCAACTTCTGATCCCCACCCTATTCTTTTATACTTCTCTCTTCTTCCCCCCTTTCTCACCCCTGCTTACTCCTCCCATCGTACCCTTTTTTTAATTTGCTTAGAAACCAGGACCCTGGAAAATTTTACGAGCGGCGTGGGCCGCAATTTCGTCTGCAGGAGGGTCGCGGAAACTCGCGAAATCCCTACTACGAATGTGCTCGCTCACCAAATTTATGTTGTCGTCGACTTAAATTATATATATTAACCATGACAACCGGGTGTGAAAAAATGCATTCAAAAAAGTTAAATAAATGACATTGCTTTCACCCAACACACTGTAAATAATAAACCTCTGTTTTTTTTAATAACTTTAAAGCTGTATCGTTAGAGAAAAATGGATACAGCAAAAAGAATATGAGGAAGAGAATTGAGTTGTCGAAAGAAGGCGTTCATGATCAAGAAAGAGCTTATAAGGGGATCTTTATGTAAGAGTTTAATGAAAAGGTTAGTGAAGAGTCTGATCTGGAGTGTAGAGCTTTACGGTGGAGAAGCAGTGTTAGGGTAGAATGTAGGATAAATAGGGAGATGAAGGAAGAGAATAGGATTTTTAGTTAAAATGAAAGGGGTTGGGGTCTTACTGTGAATTGAAGAGGGAATTACATGATGGTAGGGAAGGCTACCAGAAAGCTTCTAAAGTAGTACTCCAGAAGCCTACCTAGTTAGAATTATAATATTTTAGTCCTTTTTACCCGTTGAAATTCAAATCTTACCTTCCAGTTGTTATCATATGAGGATTTAATAATAGTTATTCGCGCTATTTTACTTATGCTTGTTATTAGATATTGGGTTTCCTACCACACTCTTGCGACCTTAGGAAAGGAATCATTCCAACCCCTTCTTCGAGTTTACCGAGAGGAGCAGGACCCTGGAAAATTTTACGAGCGCCGAGGGCCGCCCCTGCAGAAGGGTCGCGGGGACTCCCGGGAGAGGCTGAGAGAGGAATTGCCAATTGTGTTCGTGAGAGCTCTGGGCGAGATAAAGATCGAGCAGACTTCGGTCGTCTCACACCAATCCCCTCTGCGCATGCGCGGCCAGATTAATTTGGTGCGCGCTTAATCCGCGTGGGGAAATTAATAAAATGTCAAATTTCTCCCTCTCGACCCGTCATCTTGCTAGCTGAAATATTATCTATTCCTTAATAAGTTAACCCTATGTTCTCGAAATCTTCAGGGTTTGCAGAAAAGAAACTTGTCAAACCTTGCATGTGTCGCAACTTTGTACATTTTACCTTAGTATTTTCTTAGATGTATTTTTTCTAAATGTGATGAAGAAGAATATTGATCAAAGTATACTGATTTACCTTGAGAATTTCAATGTGATGAAGTTAATTCAAAGGAATAATTTGACGCTAAATAGGAGATAAAAGGTCGTTAATTGGTGATACACTATCTTAAGAGAACGTAACACTCTCTCTACCGGCCGCATTTTGTCTCTTTTTAATGACTGATTACCGCCATTTCTTTCGCTACCTTCTTGAAATTTCTCAGGGGTTATGGACAGATTGTGTCTGTTTCTCGAGCATAAAAATACTTGCACCTGATAAAGTACTGGGGATAAATTTATAAAGGCAAATGTTGATCAGGGTCACCTTTGTTGGCCTGCAATATGTTTTGAAAGCAGTTTTAATCGAGTTCTGCTTCACGAAATAATGCCTATTGAGCTGGAGGTACACGTTCTCTTAAAGAGACACATTTCCTCGGCGTAAAGCACAGCACTTGTGAAGTAATAATAGCGGTTAGTCATCTTACTATTGTATAGAAACTCTCTCTAAATATTTACTTGTAATAAATGTTTACACTATAGAATGTAATGCCCGTACTTAGACTCTCGGCCAAAACACCGTGCGAACGTCCGTGAAAAATCTCGACCTATCTGTTATCACCATAAGTAAAGTTGTTATTTTGTCATAAATGGCGTAAATCTTTCTGTTTATTATCAACTATATTGAACCAGTATTTGTAGCTGTTGCGTGTTAGCTAAATTTTTGAAATTTAAACTAAATGAGTATATGGTGTGAAATTGAGGTAAAACATCAGTACTCACAATCAGTCTATTTTTCCTCAACGTAAACGCTAAAATGAGCGATTTTCGTGTGTTTGCACAAATTCATCTTCATCTACATTTACATAATACCCTGGAGCCACCTCTTCGGTGTTAGGCAGGGAGTGATCAATCACCAGCATGCAGCATGCAATAGGACTCCCACATTAACATCACGCGGTCATAAAAACATTGCCCATTCTAACAAATTATACTTCCACATTCATGCTAAGGCAAAACTTGCTTATTGCTTATGAAGGCAATCTGCCTATGAACAGTGGCAGATACAGAAAAAACTCAAGGGGGGGGGGGGGGGGGGGGGCAACATATCTTGAGTTGTCTTTACTTTTATCGTAATAAAAGATGATCAAGTCACAGGCAAAGTATATGAAAATTTTATTTAAAGTTATTATAAACATGTAAATGACAATGCCATCTTATGATATAAAAAAGATACAATTGTGGTTTTGCAATGTTCGGCAATACAGGCGGACCCGCAAGGGGGGGGCGCGCGCCCCCTGCGCCCCCCATCTGTATCCGCCACTGCCTATGAAGGTAGAACATTCCTAGTATTCTGTTAGAAGTACTACAAAAATTCATATACATGCTTTAAGGAATACATAAGTGAGTAAGCTACCCTACTAGTCAAATAACCTGTCTGTAAGTTTCTAACGCTGCCGTTAAAGTGTCTTGTAGATCGCGGGTAAAACGACATTCTAAATCTATGTTTTATAGTCTTACTATAACAGTCTATACTATTATTTTGCTTTTTAATCCGCTTAGTGTTATCCTTCTTCCTGGGGTACTGGCGAGAAATGTAGAGGGTATTTTCATAAACCGTAGCAACTAGGTAAAAAACAATACAAAGCTTATAAAATCAACTGATTTGGGGCGTTACTTGGTGGAACGATTAGATATTCATGATGAATCAAAAACCAAGTACTGTTCCACAAACTTTAATTTGCTCTCGACCAGTTTCAACGGCTATAGCGTCATTATCAAGGCAAACAGTTTTACTGTAGCCATTGGAGCCATAGCCGTTGGAGAGGAATGGAGGATCACAACCCTGGTGTATGATAGTCTGTGTTACCGGCTAACTATGATTGAAATAATTCAGATCATTATGTAAGTAAAAACTGATTGTCTTGATAATGACGCTATAGCCGTTGAAACTAGTCTACAGCAAATTAAAGTTTGTGGAACAGTACTTGGTTTTTGATTCATCACTTGGTTTTTGATTCATCACGTGAATACAAAGCTATTTTATTACATATCCGTATGCGTGTTTTTTTTAATTGACGAGGTTAAAATGGTTAATATTGACAAAATATTTTGAAGTTTAATGAAATAAGTTATAGCAATGTAATAAGTTATAGCAAATTAACTAATGTACAACGTAAGTGCTAATATATTGGCCCACCGCGCTAAAAGGGTTAAAATACCTTAGATATCCTGAAAAACGTAATTGCATTATGGTGAAGCTAAGGTTATGAAACGGAAAATTATGATGGTCTGCTGTGAAGCTTTTCTCCGAAGTATTGAGCTTCCATCACTTCATTTATCCCGGGTGCTGACCGCCCAGCAAAGGGTGATGGTTTTCCGGGTCGACCCCTGGACCGCTGTTGTTCGCTCCTGTTTTTTTTGCCATCTTGCATGTTTTCATTGCCCTCTCCCCGTTCATAATTGAACAAATTTGTGATCGGTGCGGAGGGAATAAATTTTCCTCTTTCCCGGAATAATCAAGGGCCTCGAATAAACGAGGAGAATTTTCACCGCTGTCGTTGAATTCTTGGAATTCGTTCGCCTGGGTTTGGAATGCAAAAGTTTCCGCTGTCATCGTTTAAAAAAATTAAATGACTTTAAGCTTTTGTTGGCGGACGGCGAAAAAAATGTAGTTCTCATAGTGCTGGTGAACAAAATTCCAAGGGGTTGTTCATCATTATTTTTATTGTAAATTTTGATAGAATTTGAAACATTAAAATATTTGTATTTTCCCGTTTTTTTTAGCCGTCACCTGCTTCTCGAAAAAGTCGCGTCGAAAAAAATACCGGCCTTAATCCTTTCGCAGATAAGTTGTTGACATCATGAACTCAATATTAGCTGTTCATCGCTTCTTTGCTATACCTAGGCCTTGTAGAATAGTTCTACCACTTCAACCGAACTACCTTACCATGCTGATGACGTCGTTACTGATGGTGATTTTCGATCCTGTTCACCCAATTTTAAGACTCGTAAAAAAATTTGACGATTCTAAATTGTCCATTTCGACTTTTTGACGTTAATTTTCCAATTATAATGAACGTTATAGGAACTTATTCATCTTAAGAAACCCTAATGTCTCTATTCTCGTTTCTATAATAAAATATCTAAATTTAACATAGCCTACTTACGGCGGATATGCTTCATTTCAGTTCATAATGATTTCATCCTATATGGGGCATTATATCCTCATAGGCATGGGAGAGCTCATAAGAGCTAACTACAAGAGCGGAGCCTGCGTATTCGTTTTGAAGTAGGCCAGGTCCACCAGCAATGTGTCCCGAGACGCAATGAAATGTAGGCGCCATCTCCTGGACTTATTTGCTGGGGTAATTGAAAACGGTCGTCTACTGTTTTTCGCTAGAGGGCGGCGTAGTAACGCCGTGCTTTAAGCTCTGGTTAGAGAGCTTTTTCGCGTCGTCTGCGATGACTCTATATGCGTTGTCACCCTTCCTAACGGGGCCTACATTCAGGGTGTTTCAGGAGGAATCTGCATTACTTCAAGGGGTGGAAAGGGAGACAATTATAAGCATTTTCTGTCCCAAACATGAGGTCGCAACCAGTGTCGTAGCCAGGAATTTCGTTCGAGGGGGGTCCGAAACCGGAGGGGCAGGGTTTTGAAAAATAGGGTACTAATTAGAGGGTTTGAAACTAATTTTAACACTTTTCTTTATCGAAAAAACTTCATTTGTCGAAGAATTCTTTTCTAAATTCATGATTTTCAATATTCTGTTTTCTTTTATGCAGGAAAGTAATTATTTTTTTATATTTTTTGGGGTGGGGGGGTGCGGACCCCCGGATCTTCCCCTTGCTACGTCGCTGGTCGAACCTACTTAGCTATGGCAACGTAAAAATATTTTTGGATGCTCTTTGCAGTTACCATGAAAATGGTTTTTCTTGATTATGCAGCCTTTGTGACATTTTATTTAATGCCCTGGATTTTTGAGGACATTAATAATTTAGGTTGGACGAAAATATGCCATTATGATTGCCTGGAACAATTAATCTTAAAATGCGAGAGATTGTGCAATCACATTGTTGATACTCGCTCAAAGCTCTTGTTTAATTAAGCTCTAAGATTCTATACGCCTTTATATCTCGCGCTATATTCTTGGAATCCATGACTATATACTATAGACCGTGATTGTTGAATTGAGAAATTCTGAGGTTAATTTCTCGAATTTGAGATAAAGTCAAATGTTTAACAGGGTCTATTCTGGTGGACCCGAAATTTTCAGAATGGCAGAACTAGTTTAACACAAGTAATTCATCACCAAAAAACATCGATCAGGAGGTTAAGGAACTTATACTTCTTTAAATACTTTCGCTATATCCTTAAAACCTCCCAGTGCGTGCTGTAGATCTTTTCTTTAGCATTTTCCCGTTGCATAGAGAAAATACTGAGTTTAATTCCTCAAATTTGAGGCAAAGTCAAATATTTAGCCGTGTAAATTATGCTTGCTCTAAAAATTTCTGGATGGCAGCACAAGTTTGACTCAAGCATATCCGTCGTCAAAAAAGACCGGTGGAGAGGGATAAATGGGTCCTCATGAGATTTTTGTGGAACTTCGATTGTCATGGCGAATAAAAAAAACAGCAATCAATTTTCAGATGTCGAGAATGTGGGGAGGAAGTTATCGGGGTGGAGTTGTGATGAGGTTGATGTTAGCCCTGTTCTTAAACATTTGCGTTTTGAATTGAGAAAATACTGAGGTATATTCCCAATATTTTAGATGAAATCAAATTTTTAACGAAGTCTAATCTTAGATCTCTAGAAATTTCGAGATGGCAGCGCAAGCTTGACGCAAGTAAACCGTCCCCAAAGAAGACCGGTGGAGGAGGAGGTATGCATCTTCTTATTCTGCTCCAGGAACTTCGATTGCCTTGGTGGAAAAAAAATTGAGTCATCAATTGCCAGATGGCGCGAGAGAGGGGAGGAAGGTATCGGGGTGGGTTTTGTGATGAGGTTGATGTTAGCCCTGTTACGACCGTCATTAGGCTGGATTGGAAGGGAGGAGGTTTGGGAGGGATGTAATGGACCACAACGGAAGAAGAGCGTGACGTCGTTCGACTCGGGCAAATTATGAGTCGTTCTGTCTTTTAACCTTGGGTTTCTATGGAGACGGCTGGGAAGGGTCCCCGTCTGCTTCGCTCGACAGGCGAAGGGTAACTCGGTTGCGACGGTGAAAGGGAACAGTGGCAAGAAGTCCATCCAGTTTCTCATCTCTCTCTCTCTGTCTCTGTGTCTGTCTTTACCTCTCCACCTTGGCTCATTTGAATGACGATCATCTCCTTGAATTGATTTCCGCGAGGGCGTTAATTTAACGAGGGATTCCTGCCTTGGAACGGTCTTAAGGAGGTTAAGCTGCGAGGCTATGCGAGTGAATTAAAGTAGACGTACCTACTCAATCACTCGGCGAATTAACCCTAAGTTAAATCCAAATTAGAAGCTATGGCGTGGTTGGAAGGGCTCCATAATAGCAATTAAGAGACTTTGTGACGTCCGCAGTTTATTTAACGCAGAACGATCGAATTCGGCTGTCAAACCATATTCAGGTGTATTGAAAAGTTTAAATGAAGGGGTGAAAAGCCAAGGATAACATCTGATTTTTTTCCTAAAACAGAGTTAGGTACAGAAATTAGGTAAAGAGTACAAACTAGAACAACTAGATATTTAGCAGTGCCTTCGAATTAACACTCTATTTTAGTATGATGTTGGGCACGATATGGTGGATTAATATTGGTAAAATTAGACATTGGAATATTTCCACTGAGTTTCCTTATGACACTACGTGTTTTATCGTTGCAAACAACATTATCAAGTGTAACAAGTCTTATGAGTTCCTCCTTATGTCCCTTCAATATCCAAGACATATATAAGGAGGAACTCTTAAGGTTTGTTACACTTGATAATGTTGTTTGAAACGACGAAACGCGTAGTGCCATAATAAAACTCAGTGGAAATATTGCAATTTCTAATTTTACTAACTCTATTTTAGCACAGAACACAATCTCACTCGTATCCCTTGGCCAGCACGGTTTTGTATATATCTTCTGTCAATTTCTAAATCTGTGTAGAAAACAAATCACAAATACCCCTTGGTTTTTCATCCCCTCAAATATAAAACTTGTTTAAGTCGAAATTGGAAGCTATGTCGTGGTGAGTAGGACTCCATAAAAGCAATGAAGAGACTTTTTAACGCACTGAGTATTTTTTAACGCAAAACTATCTGTTTCGGCGGTCAAGCCATCTTCAGGTACATTGAAAAACTTAATGATAAAACGTTTCATTCAATGTATCTGAAGATGACTTGACCGCCGAAACTGGTAGTTTGGCGTTAAAAAAACTCAGTATGTTTACAAGTCTCTTCAACCCAAATGTAGGTTGGGCTAGGTGATGGTAGAGCTCCGCGCAGACTAAGCCAGTGGCGTGTAATTTCGCGTTTTGAATCCTTTTAAGACGTTGGGTATGACAGTGTTTGAATCCATCGTACCCCTCTGTTCCAACAAATGTTTAAAGATTAGGACTTTAACATGTATTACTCTCTTTAAAGTGCCATTTTTTCTACTTTTTAACAATTTTTAATGTAAAACTTTGTACTTACTCCGGTATGATATTGGAAATCTATTTTGGTGTGATGCGAACGCGTGAGTGTAGCAACATCCAAAGCATGACTTCATTTAAACAAAAAATATATGCATACATTCTGAAACTGTACAATTTACGCAAAAATTATATTATTTTTGATAGTTAACTGTTAGAATTGAACAAAACATAAATTATTTGATTGGAAAAATGAAAGGAATCAAGAGAAAAAAAATAGCTCTCCTTATCCGTCCTTACTGCATGGATAAGAAATAACGAAGATTCCCGTGATACGTTCGCGACGTGTTAAATTGATGACGTCAGCGGTGTTCTATGGAGGTCATGACTGAATGGGGGGATCGGCGTTTTAAGTTGAAAGAGGGAAGAAGGCCTTGATGACGGACGACCCTCCTCCTTATAATTTCACTGCGGCACCAGTCGACCAAGCTTCTTGATGGCCATTTCGCCCGCAGTCTACTCCGCATGGTCCCGCATAATGTGTTCGTAATGTGATGAGCCTTCCTTTCTTATTGCGCCCGGAGTTATATATCAAACGTGCATTGTCTGTGCGTCGTCGTGGGAAAATACGCCTAATCGATGCATTCAATTGCAATGCTATGAAGTGGGAAGACGAGGTCGAGAAAGAGAATAGCTTAGTGAGGATGGTTTTGTTTCAGTGCTGGATATATATTGAAGTTTTCACTGACGTATTTAAAAACATAGGAAAAACTAGATGAATTTTTAACATTTATTTTAGGCGTGGTGCTTAATATTTCTTCTGTAGGAATCCAAGGATATGCCTAATAGAAACCGTTGTTTTTTTATCGCAGATATTTCGTAATTACAGGTATTACCTGTATATGTCATGGTGCAGTTAAATTTTGATTTTTCTTCAAAAATTCTAAATAATTTTGATGGAATTTCTCTGAAAATGGGCAATGGGCAATGGGAAAAATTGCATTCTTTTCAAATCATGAGTAATGTTGCACTACTAATCGCTTTCCACTGCTCGATGGAATGTTTCAAGAAACGGTCAAGTTTCACTGCTTCTTGCTTTTGAATGTTGAAATCACGAATATCACAAAAGAGGATCCTCAACTCGGCCTCTAAATGTTTTGTCACCCATCGCGCATTTGAATGTGTTTACAAAAGTCGTCACTCGCGTCGCTGACGAACAAAGTGATCCGAATTTCACTGGCAGGGGCGTATTTATGGGGGGCGGTTATAGCCCTCCCCTTGGGCATCCAATTCACACTAGATTGAATGGCAATTTTTGTTCGGACCCTCAATACTTCTGGGAGTTTCCCCATGCTAAGCCGCCCCCCCCCCTTGACCCTATCCTGGATCTGCTACTGCTGGGAAATGAGGTTTTATCAGGGGTGTTAACCGAAATTTATATAGGTACATAGTGATGTGATCTATGAAATTCATGTCTGTCCTTTTCTATTTCTCGCAATTAAAAACTTAGAACTGCAAAATATTGGAAAAAAGTTGTTCGCACTTCATTCACCACCGCGCCGCGGACATTTTTGAAAACAGATAAAAATGCGACCGAAGTGACAACAGAAATCACCCTTCCAAGGGATGTTGTTGAGCCACATCTGTGCAGCCCCTTTGGTTAAAATAACGAATATTACAATAGTTAATGGAGTCCCCTCGGTTGACATGATGGACATAGATTTTAATGTCGCTGTATATCCTGGCCGTGGGCGAGGTCAGAAAGTGAACTTAACTGCATCGTATGATTTATAGGCGCCCTTTCAGTAATAGGGTGGTTCCCAATTTTTTTCTGCCCAAATCGAAAGCTTATTGCTCCTGGAGTACGTATTTCACGCTTTTAGGTTTTTAAATATTTATATTTAAAAATCTAAAAGCGTGAAACGATATCTACTTTTCGATATTAAATGAAAAGTGAAAATTGTCAAGCACGCGAAAACGCGATGGCTGAATATGAATGCTGTGAAAAGCCCGTGTGACGTCATTCTGGTTCCGGCTGCCGCCGTGTGAGGCCACCTTGTTGCGTGGCTATGAGCACCGCTACGATGCAGGCTGCTTGCAGGTAGCAAAGTACCCTGTTAGCAGGTAGCGCTTGGCTTAAATAAAGATTATTAATACCCTATTAAACGAAGGAAACTTTCCGAAAATAGACAATTTTAATAGGTGATTATTAAGAAATGTTTCCTTGAGCTCTGTGCCTCATGCATGCATTGGTAATCTCAGACGATGTAAAACTCCTATCCTCTCGTGTAGAAACTAGGTCCCTGTGACGTCACATGGAGTGGCTTCGCATGGGCGCCAATCTGGCCTTCTTCAAATGAGGTTAAAATTGACCATTAAAATTCGTCTAAACTGGGATTTCTGAAACCAAATAATTTTTATATTATGAATACGCTAATGGTGGGTAACGAATCGCAATCAATGCCTCACGTTTTCTTTGATGAATGAGACTACCCGATTATGTTGCCACGGATCTTCTCCAGTAGTAATCGTCGCCTCCAAAAATGTTCTCCCTTTTCGATCGTTGGTCTGCGTCCCTCCCCCGGGGGGTAGGACTCGTCGCTTGACGCGGTTGACGCTTTGTTTGATTTCCGCTTCCCGTTCTGTCGCCGACGTCCGTAAACTCATTAGGGATGCACGAGCTTCCTCTCTCTCTCTACCCCCACCATTCAAACGCGTCCACCAGTCCCGGCAATTGTTACCGAACCGCGATTCGCCACCGTTAATACTGGTTCGTCCGGCTACTGTACCTTGCTCACGGTGGAAAGAGGAATTACTGCTTCCGCGGGAATGTGTGGCTGGAGAGGCGGTTTGATGTAACAGAAAAACAATGGGAGAAGTAATCAATCCTCCGCGTCTAATTCATCCGGCGCTCGAGTTTTTGCTCGGAGGTTCTGGACTTGGAAGTTTTATTTGACCCCGAAGTACCCCAGCTGAAACGATCTCGGCTGCAAATTCATTTTTGAGTTTAAATTGCAGGGTACCGCATTATAAAATCTTAAGCTATTAATTCTCCATTCTGTAAGAAGCTAAAATATATCATCCTGTCTCCGGAATCCTTTAAGGCTCTCAATAGAGATTCTCCGAAGCATTCCGCCTTCCATTTCTGTGAGCATGTTTTTCTGTAGAATTCTGAAAAAGTGAACTTTAGTGCATAAGTTCTGTAGAATCCTTACCAGTTTCTGCATGCTATAAACAAGCCTTCAATATCGACCTCTAGCTCTCTGAGATGGTCATGAAACTATGTCATGGTATTTGGCTACTATAGTTCTTCTCAATTAACCCCGTCACATAAAAATCAGCAAATGTAATTCTCGTCCGAGGTTGTTTCTTATGGCGACTTAGGAAAGTGTTCGTTTATTATCCTCCAAAGTGTCGAAGTTAGTATCAGGGGTTAGAGGTTCTTATTGAAAATCATTACTTTCAAATAAATGTGATGAAAATTAATCGTTGAAGGACAGCTGAAGTGTAAGAGTGAAGACCTTGGATGAGGATTATGAAGAAGGTGACGATGGAACAAAATAGAATAATTAGTAGTCATTAAAAGACAGCTCATTAGAAAATGTATTGGAGAGTTTCGTCAAACCAATCTTCGGATTGGTGGTTGTTCATGGTTTCCTCAAAATAACTTTATAGCCTTTTATTTAATATCATTTATGCTCAAATATTTTATCTATATTTAAATATTTACTCCATTTGAAAAAAAGATAACCGTAATTTAGAAATTCTTTCAATTTATCGTGATGTTGTCCATAATATTAACTCAGAGGGTATTTCCGCGAAATGCTACTCATCGATTGCATTCATATTTTGTAGGAGTTTTTTCTATAATGGAAAACTGAACCGTGTGAAATCTCAAATGAATTCTTCTCTAGTTTCCAACCGGGCTAGGGTCTGCATGTTGTGGGCCGTCATTTCGTTGGGATATTTATCCAATATCTTCAGGGCTGATGATGATTTTATCTCTGACATCTTCAGTGCTGATCTGATCTCTTCACCCCTCATTTCCAATTAATCGTCGGAACTCAGCACGTAGACCTTAACCCGGTTGGTAACCCGAGAAGAATTCATTCAAGTCATTCGCCGGGAAAAAAACTCTGATTCGTGTGAAATCTCCTTTGCCGTCGTGGCTATAGAGCCGAGTTGTTGCTATTTGAAAATGGTAGCCACATGCGTAGTATACATTTTAATGCAGGCAAAATGGTCGTGGGGCCTTGGCTACGGCCGATTCCTGGCTATTAGGGGGCCCTGAGTGTAAAAATATGTACTCTTCTCTCTCCAACATTGCCACGCTTTCACAGCTGCAACCGACGCGACGCCTGGACTCGAGACAGTAGAAAACGAAGAGAAAAACGCCACCTCGTGGGCGTGTCGTCTCCCTGTCTTCCTCCCTCCGCATTCTCATCCCTCGGTCGACGTTTCATGAGTCGCATGTTAGCGGGAGGAGGAGTTGGATTGGTGGAGTATTATATTCGAGGAGTGTTTGGAAGTTTAGCTTTCCCCGGTGGCAAAAGCGCGTCGCAAGCCATCGCGACGTGTGTTATACATCGATATCGATATTTTTTGTGTGTACCTACCCACGAATAAGTTAGAAGTTATCGTAACTCCCAGATTATTTACCTCATCTGTCGCTTTTATGCCAACATATTCACAGCAATTGTGCGGGGATAGTCAGACGATGTGCGCAGGAAATGTACCGCCGTGAATTTGCTCCGTTTAAGTTGGAGTCTCCACTCTTGGCTCCACACATAAACGTCGTTAAAATTCGACGATAGTGTTTCAAGGTGGGAGTGATCACTAATTTCGCGATATATGACGAAATCGTCAGCAAATAAAGGTATTTTACTGCTAATTTGGGAGCAGAGGTCATTTATATGTATACATTATGAACTAAATGGGGCCGATTACGCTTCCTTGTGGGACACCTTATGTCACTTTAAAAACATTACAGCTAATTCCCTCAGGAATTACTTTTTGCTTACGAACACTTCACTTGTCGCCTACATTAGAGCCATTATGGGTACAGCGTTTATATTTAGTTTACGTATTATGAACAAAATGGGTCCGATTACTTTTCCTTGAGGGATACCTGATGCCACTTTGCCTTTTCATCCCTCGGTCGAAGTTCCATGAATCGCGCGTTGGCGATATGAGTTGGGAGTTGGGGTTGGATTGCTGAGTATTGTATTGGATGAGTGTTTGGAAGCTGGAGCAAGAAAGGGTTTGACTTTCCTCAGTGACAAAAGCACGTCGCACGCCATCACGACGCGTGCCAGCCATCGATATGCCTATGTGTGGCGCCACGCCATTCCCCTCTTCTCGTCGTAAATAAAAAAAACGCGACGTAGTGCGAGCTCGCCTGGATGGGCTCATGCGGGCCTTGCAGGCGTTGGAATGAGGGTTTCTGCATGGGGACTCGACCGGTGTTTGTTCGCGACGTATTATCTGCAAGGAATTGAGTTTAAAGTGATGTATACCGCATAATAAAATCCTTAGCTATCACGTCTCCATTTTGTGGGAAGCTGAATTACATCATCTTGTCTATGGAATCCCTTAAAGCTCTCCAGAGGCACTTAACTAAGGCCTTCCGTTTCATTAAGCATTTGTCTCTTAACTCTGTAAAATAACTCTGTATTAGAACTCTCTAAAAGTGAAAGTGAACTGTTGGAACATTAGTACTAAAGAATTCTTGCCAGAATATCATTGCATGGCTGGAGCGTTTCCTTAATGTGTAGAGATTTTTGAGAAAATTGTATTTGGTGTTAATTATTTGATATCCCAGGATAAAAGTGAAAATATATACTTCAGCTAGTTATGCTTATAGATATTCTATTCAGTTTTTACTTGAAGTCTTTTGGAAGAAGATACATATTACAGAGCTAATTTTTCTGAACAAACAAACATTTTTCTTAAGTATCTTTAATACTTAACAAATTATAAATCTTAAAAAAATAAACTCATTATTAACGGATCACTAGAAAAATCAAGGCACATAATCTTTTAAAAGTATGGAGATGATATAATTTTTGCTGGAGTCTCGGGGCAGAAATTAGTCAAACCGTGCTTTAGAGGAGAAAAATGTAAGATAAAATTCTTTTTTTGGCATTCTCTAATCCGAGATCATTAAGTAAATTATTTATACTTAACTTTTCTTTCGTGTAACTTGGAACTAGTATTTTACAGCCGTAGTTATTAATATGGGCTCTAAAACATCAGCGAAAACCGTTTCTGCAACCTCAATTCAGCTCATAATTCAACTATAATTGATTACAAATGTGATTGAAACAACCGTTGTCTTAGCCTTCGTCGTAACATTTGCGTGGTCTCCTCAGATCAAAATGTCTGTAGGTTTCATTGAATGGAAAGGTGATGCTGCATAAATATTTTTTTGAGTAACGTAGGATTTATTACCGGTGAAAGTCGTTCCATGCGGAGACGGGAACAAATCAGCGAGTCTCTACTTAAAGGTCGTCTGGTTGATGGGTCTGGTGTCGCTTGAATCGTTTCGGTTTGTCATTCAGCGTAATCCTTGGCCTGGACCTCGAACTGCAAGCCATGCTATTTCCTTGAAGATCTCGAGGGCACATTGTTTTTATGCAGTGATTCCTATCCAACGATGGCGTAAATCATAATGGCGAGGGAATGTGTCCCGTGTAACATTTTATAAAGAGTTACTCACTGGTTTGAGGAAAAAAAGAAACCTTTTGACTTGTATGTACGACTCATTGATCTTATGCTGCTGTAACTTTGCTCTCTCTCTCCTAATAAAAATCACCTGTATATAATGTGACCCGAGTTTTATAGTTTTTATCAGGGTTTGGGAGTTTTTGTTTCCTCTCAATACATTCACCTCCTCAAGGAGGAACTCCGAGAGGAAATCTGAGATCCTCCTCCGAGAGGGGAGAATAGGAGAAGGGAGAAAGACCAAAAACTCTCACGCGTTTCTGAAGCCAGAATACTCCCTCCCGATCGAGGAAGAGGACATTTTGTCATGGAGGAAGAGCTATTTTGAGGATTATTTCAGGTAACCGAATGTTCTCCTCTGGTTAGAGCTATGCTGTGAGGACTCTGGGAGGAAATGAAAAGTGGGTCCCAACCGCCATTAGGGTCCCTCGGCGCGAGAGGTCCGACCCTTTCCTATTGTCCGTGTGGGGATTACCGCGGCCCATTCCGGCTCTCAGTGTCCCACTCAAGGAAGGGGCTCATGGTCACTTATTTGTTTATAAGTTAAAATAACTAAAAACTTTCATGTTGCATTTATTGAAAATCAATGCGAGGAATTTCATTCTGTATGTTCTGCTGATTGGTTCCAAATTTTAAACGGAATTCTAGCGTTCATATTAACGGAGTTGATCATCACCTAGAACAATTTTTGGAGACGCTAAGGTTAGATGTTTAATTGTTATTTTTATAACTTACTAGCAAGTTTATAGGAGCGATATTGTAATGATTTACATCTAAAAATATACGTTACTCTGTTAGCTACATTCTAAGTGTACATTGGCGGTGAAATTCGATAGAATATCCGATTTAACTTCTATGAAAAAAAGCCCTCGTAATGTAATAAAATATGATTCTCTCAGTTCTTTGTCGTGAGCCAAAATTACAGCGACTATTTTTAATAGCCTCTTGCCAACCTTTGAATACAAAGGTATTATAAACGAATTTCGCTATAAATACTGATTAATGCATATCCTAAAAAATCGTAAATTTAACCCATTTCTTCCCAACGTTGCGTGAACGCAACGCAAACTTTGCGATTTTTTCTCCGCAATTGTTATTGATAAGTAGTTAATTATTTTAATATAGGTAGTTCATTGCTTTCTAAAATGTTATGAATTTTTTCACGGAAGAAATTTAATAACTTTTATTTTTACAATGGCCTTTTCATTTATATGTAAGTCGTTATTTTAGGTTATCTTCAAAGTTTACATTTTATGTTAAATCTTAGACACTCGATGATTATATCTCTCTGCAAGTACAATGATGCATTTTTATCCTAGGCCATTGCAACAAATTGGGTGAATTTGACTAAGTGGTTTTCAAATTATTTAAGAATAAACCAAGTGTTGCGTTCACGCAACGTTGGAAGGACCCCGGTAATCTAGGGAAACGGCGCGCCGCGGCCGTGTAGAGCGTTTCTTTTTGGACTGAAAAATGAAAATCTTATCAAGAATATGTACCCTTTTTATGGTGAAACTTTAGTTTCAGGCAATTGTACAATGTTTTAGTCCTACATGTACATCTACATAAGTATTGAAGGGTCTTTACTAGGATGTTTGACAGGTGGTGAGTTTTCACCGAGTTGTGACTGTTTGATATTTTTAACTTCACGTATCGAGCAAGATTAAATCAGTGTTTACTTGTGCTATAGTGGAAATTTACTGTGACCTAAACAAAGGATGCATAAAAACTTTGCTGTAGAGTTGCCCACAAAATATAATGATTTCTGTAGGCGTCTGCAATTTCTAGATATACTGGCATCCTAAGTTAAGAACGATCTGCTTACCACAGCTGACAAGTATGCAAAAAGCAAGTGAGTATGTGAGGGTTAGCAAATAGATCGTAAATTCGTATTTACGTGGTGTTGTTGACTAGGATCCAAAGGGAAGTTAGTGGGAGGGTAAAAAGCATAGTTAGGCTGGGCGGGGATATCCCGGCACCAATGGGTCTCCGTGCACAGCGGGGGTTGGCGAGTGAGCAAAATGAATGGAGAGATAAGAGGGATCACACTATCTCAGTATTTTCTGAGAAATTCATGCCCACTGGCCACTGACGATAATGAGCTGGTAAGGCTCCAAATGAGGGTGCAGGTCATTTCGAAAGAAATTTTTTGAGAACCTTGAGTGACTATGAATGCATTGGGATACCAAGAAAAATATTTCTTGGTATTTTGACTCAGGTAAAGGGCTTTCTGGGTATTACGGTATATAGAAGGGGCGATGTTCCGTTCCATCTGCTTTTACTATATCTGCGGTTGTCTGTTGAACAATCGTTCCCTCCAAATTACCTGAACTCACATTTGCAGCCTAAGTTGTTCACAGCCCTGCGTGTCTATGCCAAAAATGCCTCCGAAAACTATCCCATATGGCCCAAAAACTGCGCGGAATAATTTATAAGTGCTCTCCAAAAATGTTTCAAATATAGTTAAAGTTACTAGTCATTTTAAATTCAAAGTTTTGCCATTTCTATCACTTCTACAGTTAACTCTTTCGCTGCTGTTCAATCTCCGAAAATCGTCTCCTCACATGCGGCGAAAATGTTAAAATGCGTTTCGTGGCCCCATGGAGCAGGTACTTCCAGTATGGGTGTGGTGCACACTCCGAAGGGTCGCTAATCCGCGGCCCTATCCTCGACGAGCTCATCCACGCAGGACCGTCTCCTCGACCCTACCAGCGGGGGGCCTACCTCCCGAAAAATGACCACTCTGACTGCGATTTCTAATTCAATTACTCAATCTGATCATCAAAAGTAATTGTTTTCATCGCACTCCTGCCAATCAAGCAATCAAGTACGTCTTTGAACCGTGTTTCTACGATGAAAAATAACGATTTTGTTAACTTTTCTAGAAACGTGGCTGCGGACAACCGGAAAAATGGCCATTTCAGCAAAGTTAACAAAATCGTTATTTTTCATCGAAGAATCACGGTTCAAAGACGTACTTGATTGCATGATTAGCGGGAGTGCGATGAAAACAATCATTCTTTGATGATCGGATTGAGTACTTGATTTTCAACTTGCAGTCGGAGAGGTCACTTTTCGGGAGGTAGTCTGCCTGCTCGTAGGGTCGAGGAGACGGTCCTGCGTGGGTGAGCTGGTCGCGGATTAGCGACCCTTCGAAGTGCTTCGGCGTAAGTGCTGACCGCATGTCTCCACTCTGTCCAGAGCTTTGCCTCATGTGCCGTAAATACTTTTTTTGTATTGCTCTAGCTCATTTGGGAGGAAACTCTTTTCGGAGGAAAGCCTTTTCATTCTCCTCTTCACATATGTTGGAGGAGAAAAAAACTCTCAGAGTTTTTGTATTTCCTCTGAACAGAGTTCTCCTCCCAAGAGTTTCGGAGGTAAGGAGTTGGGAGGAATCCCTCCTGACTTTCCTCCAAGGAGGACTCCCAAACCCTGGTTTTTATGGAGGGGCCGTCTACTTACTGTTAATGTGTATGCGTCAAATAAAAGCTTTTTTCTGGCATTTTGAGTGTTGATTTTTTAATTTTATGGTGACATTAGAGGCGTAGAAAATGGAAGATGGGGTATCCCACGTCCTACCACAGCAAAATTGATTTAAAAAAGCGATATTTTGTAACCAACTCAAAATTCTCTCATAAAATAGGAAATAATATTTTTTCCCAAATTTTGTGTGACACTGACAAAAATATGTGAAGATGAGCCTCATTAATAGTTTTGTGATTGTCGTGGAAAGATTTTTTTATTAAGTATGTAAATAACCATCGTAGGTTTTTCTGTCTAAACTGGTTGCACCTTTGCAGTGCTTAGCGTCTCATATATTTTCTACATCTCTTCCTTAACGAGGTCTTCATTTTTTTCTTACCTCGTCAACGCCCATGGAACATATACCTTGAGCTGCCATATGGGTGTTCAAAACCAAGTCCGTCCTACAGACAACAATGCTTCTTCAGATTACGCCCAAAAGCCAACAACTTGTCCTATCTCCGTTTGGGATCTCATAATAAATTTTGAAATAACATGGGTGTAATCTCACGGAAGAAAAGCAAATGGAGATACTCTCTGGCATTTCATGCGAGATAGTCACCACAGAATTAATTTAATGTCTGAAAATCATAGATAGAGTGCGTAAGTTAACTGTCATGTTAATGTTCGCATATTTAATTGTATAGTGCTGTTCTCGTAGTTGAATTGAATATTCCCTGACAGGATAAATCTTTTTCATCTTACGCTTAAAAAATGCTTCTGAGAAACTCACCATAAACACGAGGAAGGGAATTTGTAAGGTTTGGTATCTCTGCGAGGACATTTTCTTGGATAGTGCCGTGATGAATGATAGGGCTGAAAGGAAAATTCAATTCTATTTCTCTTACATCTTTATATTAAAAAATTTCATTATTTTGGTTGCATTCAGAAAATCCTATTGGATATGGTTATTGGCATTCTTTAATACCATAAATCTCTCTGTCCCACCCGACCTTTTGTGGTCAAATATGTTTTCATTTCGGCAACAATAAGTTATTCTGTAAAAATGAAAGGTCTTACTCCTTTGGCTCGGAAAATTTGGTGCAGCCTTGAATATCTGGGAACCCCTCCAAATCCCTGACCTTACGCACTATTTTCGTTGTGGTACCCTCGATTTTTCTCCAAAAAAAAAACGTTTGAGTCATATCCTTTGTATACTCTACTGAGTGTGTAGCATATGAACCTCTGTTAAACTTCCTGCTGAATAACTTTTTTTAATTGAATGCATTTACGGAAAATTATGCATCAATAAATAGCTCTTTCATTTAAAGTGAATTGTCATTCTTGTGTAGATAATGAAAAAAATCTTAGGATCGGGTGAACGACTGTTACTTATTTAGACGTACGCTAGTGTTCACAAACTACATTGACCCTTCCCTATTACGTTAATTACCGTATTTATTGTTTACTTACGTATTTAATGTCGCCTTCATCTTCAAAATAATTAACTTAAGCCAATATTTGCAATTTAATTCCTTTAGTTGTGGAGGTTTTATTTACGTTATCTTTAATTGTAGTTTGTTTTCATACATGGACTTGTGGAATATTTATTGCTCGTACATTTTGGAGGTAATACAATTGTTTGAATGTTCTATCATCCATTATACCTGTAAAATAAGTTATTCATTCGTCGTTATTCAAAATATTAAGCAATAAATAATTACTTCGCTAGCATATTGGCTCATTGTCAGACATGCGAGCCAGAATTTCACTCGTAGTTACCAATGAGCAGTGGAACTGAAGTGTTGACGGAAGAAAATTTATGGCGTTCGATGAAGCAAGATCTGGATATCACGGTAGCGATCGATGAAAGTGGCTTTTCATTTGGATTCCATTCATTTGTGTGTTTTCTGGAAAAAGGGATAATACCTACGGGAACAAATGTAAGGCTGTCGTGTGTATTTTGGCATTCATTCGTCTTGTTCCTTGTATTTCGGATACATGAGATGGAATATAAAGAAATTGATCGATAGCACTTATTCCAGCTTCCACATATAGCATAAGTTGTCACTTTTACTGTGTGAATAAAATTATAGTGAGAGTTGAAGAGTTCGTACTCATACCAAGTCGTCGTTCGGTGAAGTTTTAAAATTATCAATTTTTTTATTTGCTCATTGCTATGAATTACTACCAATATTTGCAACTTTTTGTGGATATGTTAGCTAAAGTCTTCGTTATTATCTTTGGAACTTCTGTAATCCATTCTTTATTAACGAAGCAGTCAATTTTATCATCACATGATAAAAATCTCTATTATCATTTAATATTTACTGACGCTTAGCTTTTTTCGGTTTTCTTACTTTTCGAGGCGTACTCCATAGTAATATCAGTATGTTTTGACCAATATTATCCGTACTGTGAAAAAATTGGTAAGGAAATACGGAATGATATTTATCTTTTTAAATTTCTATGAGTTTAGCCTCTTGATTTCTACTCAGCATCATGTTCGATGTCGTAGTTTTTTCTATTTTCATTTATAAAACCTTCCCTCTTTTTAGTGGTTTAAAGTAGTCAGTCCCCTCCATAGAGGTACAATCTAATTTGTTAGCGTTCAGAGGAAAAAAACGCGCATGATCTGTTTGGGGATGCATTATTTATTCGAAAGCATTTCTCGACGAAGGATTTTTACGGTGGTCTCGTAAGGGTCCTTCGGACCTACCTTGTTTAGATCGTCTTTTAAAAAAACTCAGATTTTCTCTTAGCTCGCGTTCCTCGGTAAGAATTGTCGTCTGATCTAAAGCGACCTTTGGGAACCAATCATTTTTTTAGTTCATTAGCTCGGAAAGGATTTTTTATATGCATGCATAACTACATCCTCAGAATACCTTGACTTCAGTTTTCTCGTGTTCGGTTTTCGGAACGAATTTTATTTTATGGACTTGATATTCTGGTTTTCTTTGGTCGCATTTTATGTCACCACGATGAAGTCGATTACGCCGAAGGCGCCTTGATCCAAACTCTCCATTTTTACTGCTGTTTATCGACATGCAATAAAATTAATGGCATGAATTCGCCCCGCTGCCTGTGAAACATTACGATCCCTCTGTAAGGAAATAAATTTTTGGGTCGCTCTGGAGCGCTGTGTGTTGTCACGTTGAACGCCAGAGGCTAAATTCCCTTGGGTTCAATTAATTTGGAAGAATGTATATGAACGTTTTACCTCTCACGTTTACTTTTTAAAAAGAGAGAGTTCGTACACGCCTTCATTATTATCCTAGCATTTTTTATTTGCTTGAGTGAAAAAAAGCCTTGAAATGCGAGGTGGCCCAGAGAAAGGAACTGGTCTTGAGTGAATGTTCGCATTCCAGTGGCTTAGTTCGTGGTGAGCTCTACCCTCACTTATCAAAGTAACCTTCGGGTTGAATCAATGACTTGAGTGTGCGAGTGAGTAAGTGAACTCTTCTATCTGAAATGGATTTTCACAGCCACTGAACCATTCTAGTTTCTCTAGATGTATCTACTTGAGCTATTGTTAACGCTACATTTAATTTGAAAAGGCACTCAAGAGGGATAATGCGTGCCTGGAATCGTAGCACAACACTGTTATGATACGACCTCGGATGACCCAATTTGTTTCCGTTGATTAAATCCCTCATGATAGTACCGATTTAACTGGCGTTACCTCTTTCTCTTGTGAATTTGTTTTTTAAATTTATTTTGCGACATTAAATTTAAATAAAATTTAAGTTTAAAGTTTCACGGAAGGAAACTCAACCCTGTTGATCCGCAACTCTCTCGCTCTGAAATCCTGACTGGTGATTCCTAGTGGTGTCATGGTGCCGGAACGCCTTTCTAACACTGGTTAGCTAAAGACATAATAGTCAAATAACTTTATCAATTTTTCTGCCTCAAATTTCTCATACAAACATTCGTAACCAAAAGAAAAAAAATGTAATAAAAACACAGAGTGATATTTTACGTCTAAATAAAGTTAAGGAAAGTGCGTACCGGTACTGCTAATTTTGCCACGAAGTCGCTGGTGATTCCTGATATTTTCTTCAAGATTGACAAAGAAACGGCGAAAAAATTATCAGCAGAAACATCATAATGTTTTTGAGGGCTGAAAACTTTGATGAAAGTTCTCTGCTATGAAATTCCGTGGAAACATTCGATCGGGCCCCATATTTGACTGCGCATATCGCTGTTTACGCACTCCATCCCTTTATGCCGTGCAAGCCGATCTTCGTCTGACGTTTCTGATGCTCTTTTGCTAGCGCACTCATTTGTCTGTTTGGTGCTGGTCGCATGAATCGATGACAAACAAAAGGCGGATCGACGTTCGCAATTGCGCTCGTCGCCGTTCTCTTATTTTTTTATCCCTCCTGGAATTCAACCAGTTCCATGTTTCACACGCTCGCGATGTTAGTTGATGACGGCCGGCCTGGTTCGCTATTTTTACGGTGGTATTCTACGTCTCTATGCTGAAATATTCGAGGCCTGTCTTGGATTGATTCTCACACACGAGGATGTATAATTCTATCGAGTTTGAGGCTTTAAGAATATCTAATCGAGCATCAAAGTTTTTTTATTCCAATTTTGTTATTTAGTTGAAAATGGTGTGTCGAAGATGGAGATTAAATTAAAGTTTTTGCTGATCACAACTGTATAAGTAATTAGTTTATTTGCGTTATATATAACGTAACATATCATACAGCCGTAACCGTTATGAGCGCTTCAAGTTTTGATATCTTGGACTGAATTGGTTGGAGGACTGAAGAAAGGGAATTTAGCTGTAGTAAAAGCGGTATGAAAATTTTATCTTTAAACGTATTCAAACAACGATCATCATCTCGCGCAGGGTTTACATTTTGTAGCGTATGTTTTTTTTTGCGGAATGTTATTTGTTTATTGCTCACGCTCGATATCGCAGAAGGTTTCAAAATTGTGTGCCAACTAGAATTGTTTACCCACTTGTCCTTTAGAAGATTTCGTGGCAAGCTATTTTCTCTCTTAAATAATTCAGCTTAGAAAATGTTCGAATTTCTCTCTTCCCTTTTTAAGATTTGATAAAAATTTCGTTCATGCTATTTAATTGGTCATCCAGAAGCTGTTCTTCAAGGAATTTATTTTCATTAGGATGTTATTTACGAGTAAAATTCAGGGATTTTTAGTTCAATTACTATAAAGAATTCGTATTTGATGGCCAGTATATATTTGGAATCTGTATTCAACTAGGAATATATCCAATTGAGAATGGCGTTTGAGACTTAAATTACTTTTGCGAATTTCATTTTCTTTGGCAGTGGTGGTCTGCCTGATTGGTAATTTGTAAAATTGTTGATCATTATGGAAAATGTTCTCTGACCTATTGGATTTATAAGTGAAGAAATTCAGTTTGAAAGGACATAGTGAATGATTTGTTGGACCTCGTGAGCAATGGTCAGAACTAAAATTTTCATTAAGGGGAATCAGGGGAGTGGAGTTCTCAACGGGGAGAGGAATGTTGACTGGAATGTTCAATTAATCATCTTCTGTAAAAATTCGACGCCCAGTGACATTCGGTTTCTTCTTTGTTCGTATGCATACCTGACAGAAAGATGTGGGAAACGCTTGTCGCAGTAGAGTTCGTGTAGGTTAATGTTTTTTTAAGCTGCTCTTAGAAAAAGAATGTAATGATACCCTTTTTTAATAATGGATACTGATTTACCGACTGTGTCGGGAAATTTGAACGTGGAGAGGCTATGAATTAGTCTTAATTTAATTGTGATATGTATCTTTATGTACTTTCTCACGGTAAGTACAAGGGTGATTGATTTGTCGAGTAGAAGATGACGTTGAAATCTATAGTCTAGCTTGAATATAATTATATAAACGTAGTTTTCTTTACATGGGGCCAAAGTTATTTCATTTGCTGGCCGCTAAAATTTTAAAAATTATATCACTAAATAAAATGTTAAGACTCGCCAAAGACTGGCTTTTATCACAACAAATATTTGTTCACTACTTTGATGTTATGTCTTCAAAATACTCATGTATTATTTACTGCGTTATCATTTTCTTTTATTGGTATAAATTTTTGTTGTTTGATGGTGGTTCAATTCTGGTCCTATGACCTTGTAGACCACCTAAAGTTCCTTTTCTTTGCTATCAGCTGTTATCAGCTGTAAAATCAAAGTGTATAGCAGTAAATATGTTATTATATAAAAGAATATTTCAGCTTAGAAAATGCTCGAATTTCTCCCATCATTTCGGATTTTGTTTTAAAGATATTTGTAGAAATTTCGTTCATACTACTTAGATTCCCATCTCCAACCTCGTCTTCAAGGATTTTATCTTTTTGAGGCGGTATTTACCAATCGAATATGTGTTTTCATTATTATAATGAATTTGAATTTGAATACTGGTATTTTTTAGAATGAGTAATTGGAATATATAAATTTAAATATACTTAGATATCGCATTTTGTAGTCCATCCATTCGCGGGAAAAAATTGAAGTGATTTTTTTGGTGGCTCTGAAGTTCTCCAGAGAGAGTGTATTGTTATTTCAAAACTTTGGTTAGAGAACCGGTCCTATTTTGGAATTCGTGGTTTCAATTGAGTTCCGAGAATGGCTTCTTATGATGAAATTGTAAAACCAGAGCCCTGCAGGATTTGGTTTTTTTTACTGTCATAGCCGAAAAGCGTCGACGGATATCCTGTGACCGTCGACGGTTTGGTCATTCCATTCTCACAATGACCTCGACCGATAAAAGCTTGGTGGCTCATTTTTTTACTGGATCACTCCCAGGAGACTCGAAACAAAATAATCTTTACCATCAAACGCGCACTTTTTTAGGGGAAAATATTTGATGACCGGCGGACAGGAAAGAATAAATTTCAAGTTTATTGGCGGGACATCAAAGCATGGAAATGTGACTGGAACTGACCTCTTTCTCACGGAATGTTTTACCAAACGTTGAAAACCGGCTGCTCGCATTAAAATAATAACGCGTTACCCTGTTGCTCCCTTCCATTTATGCCTGCTTCCTTCTTGGTAGCCGTATTTTTTTTCACGCCCAGTGTCAACTTTTATGACACGAATTCTTCAAGTTCAGAAAATAGTTACAGCAGCTCTTTCCCTCACTCGGCTGGCCTATATCTCGAGTGGAAAAAAATGTTGACCGAAAAAAACAAGGTTTTTTAAAGGGAATTTGTTGCGAAAAAAATGTACAGATGTTTTTTTTTGCTGTTGAGTGACGAAAAAAGCTGAAATGTCGTTACAAGTACCCGAAGAGTGAAGTTTGGTGGTTATGTCGCACAAATATCACCCAAATTTGAGACCAAGGTCTCAGCCGTTGTGGTGAGAATGAAAACTTCATTTTTCTTGGGCCAAACGAGAGGTCGCTATTCGATTATGGATATTAAATTTTGTGCTAATTTTAGATAAAACTCTGCTAAAAAACTAGAAATTCTTTTGTTAAATTTAACCAACTATAAATGACTTTTCCTACTTGTCCATGGTTGCTTCAGGAAAGCCGCTATCTGATTATGGGCTTTAAATGTTGTCGTAACTTTATTATACTACTCTACTAACAACTACAGATACATTAGTTAAATTTGATGAGCTATGAACAGTTTTTCCTCTTCGTCAATAATTCCTCCCGGGAAGTAATTTCAAGATCTCGGGTATATACAATTTATGAAATATGAAACCCGTAAATAACGGTACCATGTCAACGGTATAAGTGTCCTTACGTACCTGCAGCACATCTCCCAATAGCTTTGAGGCTCGTTTTCGTGTATTAATATATATTGTTGGCATTCTACCGCTTGGACTTTGGTTGTCCAATGTTCAGTCCTTAAGTCAAGGGTTTTTCCTTTATTGATGGCATATTGTGTGGAAAGGACATTCAGTATAGCACTCTATTGGCGTCATGTGGTCTCCCAATCCCTATCGTATTAATGGTACAACAATGTCACCGGACTTCATGATACCAATCGATGCGCTCTTGCCATCTTCGTGTTTTTTCTACACCGGGTGACGATGATGTCAGATTTTGACCCTTCTTATAGAAATAAGCGGACGAAGTAAAAAATTCTATTGCGAAAAAAGGGCTTTCGTTAACGGTGCAGTCATTTAACGCTCAATTAGTTTGCTCTCCCTATTGTGTCATGTTTTTCTTCCATCCCCTCACTATATTCCTTGAAGTGTAGTCCTATTTTCCTATCTACTTTCTTTTCTTCACTGCTGTGCCAAACAATTATCTGTTGTTGAATGCTTACAAAGTGTTATTTTATACCAAAAAATATAAATTGTGGTTAAAATCCGTAATAATATCCTATTTCTCAGTGAAATTCCGATCGTTCTGCCTCCAGCGACGCGACTGACGGATATTGTTAACCAATTGAAATACGCAACCAGGTGGACAGCACATTTAGTTAAGGGGACTGCATACAGGATGCCTAATTCCATCCCATAGATGGCTGATTTCTGTTGCCACTTCGGTCGCATTTTAATCGGTTTTCAAAAATGTCCGCGTCGCGGTGATGAGTGCAATGCGATCCACTTTTTTCCGATATCTTGCAGAATAGTGTTTGTAATTGCGAGGAATGGCATTGAGCTTTTATGAATTTGATGAATCACATCATCATATGTATATATTTTGGTTAAAACCGCTGATTTTACCTATTTTCCGCATCAATTTGAGTGGCGACTTTTGTAAATCCATTTAAATGCGCGGTGGTTGACAACACGTTTAGAGGCCTACTTGAAGATCCTCTTTTTTTGATCTATTCGTGCATTTTGCGGCCGACTTGGTTTTCCTGTTGTAATTTTCCTGATAGCAGTTCGACTATTCCCCTGTCCGTCTTGATTGAATGGAGCGAATCGATTTGGCCGTTCACTTTAAGGGAAATTTTGGGGTGGGGTGGTAAATTTCCACCCTTTCTTGTCCAATCCCCTCAGAAGTTCCCCCGGCATGCTCTTATCGTATTCAAGAGCTGGCAGGGGTTTTTTCTGGAGAGGTCTAAAAGGGTAGCCCGTCCCTAGGGACTACCCAGGGTAGAGGAAGCCGACGAGTTCTCCATAGTAATTCCGGTGATGAGGTACGGAGGAGGAAACAGAATGTCAAAGCAATCCTCCGAAAAGGATGGATGGTATTACTGAGGACGCATCCAAGCTGTACAATCACCGCGTTTCCTAAAGATGGGGGAAATTTCGTTTGATGATACCGGCTGGAAAAATTATTTCGTGATTTCTATGTTCGTGGGAGGGAAACAGTAGGAATTGCACGCTTATGTTAAATTAATAAAAATACTCGATCAAGGTTGCTCGATAATTGATAATATTCAGGTTTTGGTGAGGTATAATTTGATGCTTTCACAGTGAATAATGCGGGTAAACTCATCTCAGAATTCCTACCGGGTTAAATTGAAGCGATGGAATGGGAAAGGTAGTAAGCCAGAAAAATCGAAATTCCGTTTTATCATGAAGAAAGCAGTAAATGCAAATGTCATTTGCATGTACAAGGTAGAAAGTCCATTGGAAAAAAACTTTGAACAATAAAATGCCTGGAAATACATTTTACATCATTTTGGCACTAAAAATTGAACATTAAGCAAATACAGTTATTACATATAAAAACTAGACAACAGTTTTAAAAACAATTTTTCCTCTGTGGTTTTGGGGAAATGGGTCTATCCCCTCATCCCTACCATAGTTATGCCACTGCATTAACCTTTTCTGTGCTAAAATATTACAATTTTAAAGACCACAGCTTGCCCTCCCCCCGTTGTTTAGATCCTGGGTACGCCTTGTGTCGATCGGTGCAGTACGTTGATAACAGGGGTCATTATGCACCCTAGCAGTCCCTAGCACCTTAATTTGATAGCCTAGTTTTGAAAAACAAGCCACTCGTTGAGAAATCATATCGGTCGAGGAGGAATAATGTGTCGCCTTAAAAATCCGTAACTGTTTTCCTTAACTCTTTTCGGCAGCGTGACGTGCGAATTTAGGTCCTAAATAGACGAGTGGTGTCCGAAACATCTCGCGAGGGGAAAGCAAACGCCCTTGTTATCCTTAACCCATAATTGGACATGCATTTCACTTGAAGAAGCCGGAAGAGCGGTTACGTGGCCCCGTCGAGGAAGCATCGGAGGCGGCGAAACCATGCGTGGGATGCCCTTGAAGTTTCCAACCGCTTGAGATATATTTATTGCGACCGTTGAGGTCAGCGCTGTTCAGTGTTGAGCGGTGGTTCACCCTGAATACTGGGTCCAGGTGTCACTATAAAACGAGAGACAGCGGAGAGGCACCAATTATTGAAAATCAGAGAGTGAGAACTGTGCTATCGCGGGTGGTGATCTTCCATCTGACTGATTGTCCCCTTTCCTATCCTGCCATTAATGGGGTCATAGGTATCTCGCGGTGCTCTTTGAGTGTGTCCATGGAGCTGGCTTTTTTCTATTCAAATGGTAGCAGCTTATAATTGGAAGACTTCAACTACGCCTGGCAAGTTGATTCTTCGTGATTTTTTTTTCGAACACTGGTACATGCTGCTTTCTTCAAGTGGAAATTTCATGATATTTTAAACAATGAGCGTCAGGGAAACAAATACATCCTCCTATTTTTCTTTTACCTAGAGCTCTTCGAAGCTTACGCTGCTCTCAGCGGACTTCGTCGTGTATTTCCATTTTATTCCTTTTTTATTACGCGCAGATGCAGCGCCCTGTCTTTATGTTTTAGGGGATACACAACGAATAATACTTCTATGTTCTAACTTCCCGTTTGGAATGAAATTCAGACTTTTCTATCTCGAATTTTTTAACATTGAAACCCCAAAAGGCAAATTTGAGATTTTGGTTTGGAGCCATATGGTGCGGTCAAAAGGTCAAAATTGTGCTTTCGCTCGACAAAACATATGATCTTTTCCGAGTAGTTTGCCGATTTTCATGAATATTGCTCGATGGGAAGTGAATAAAATTAGACGTCAAATATGACACACGATCAATGGGACAGTATGTACAATATGTATGATTTTTACTCATGCGCGTAAGGCGATTTTTGATAGGAACGCCGGATGTTCAACAACTCTACTCGATTCTGCTAGACGTAGGGAAACCTTCCGGGAATCCTGAAATCGTTTTTTCCTCCCGGCCAGGTACTTGTACGCTTTCAAAGAAATCCTGAAAGAGTGACGATGTTTTGAAAAGAGCTTTACGCAACCGCTGAAAAAAAATCCTCTTTCGCCGTTCGGTGGCTTGGCCCCGGCGTTTTAAGGCGATTTGCGGCCGTGTTGGAAGCCGTCGATGCACCGCTATTCCAAGGGCATATGTAATGGCCCCAAGGCTTCTGGCCGTGCGTACACGTAATACCCCTCTCTTAGACCCGATAAACAATACCCTGAATCAGAAGTTCCGGAGCGGCCACTGAATGTCTGGGAAGAAAGCGAGGTGGCCCGATTTTATCTTTCTCGCGATAAGGTTGTTTTATTCCATAGTGCTGGGTAGGGTATTGAAGTACAGTTCTCTCAGTGGTTTCCGGATTAGCTGGGTCAAGCTCTTTCAAGATGGCGTTTCGTTGCTAACTTGATCTGAAGATGTGACCAGCATAGGCAACGAAACGTCATCTTGAAAGCCACGTGACGCAGCCAATCCGAAAACCAAAGACACAGTAATAAGGAGGCCCAATTCCACCAAATAAAATTCTGATATCTGTTGCCACTTCGGCCGCTTTTTAACCGGTTTTCAAAAACGTCCGCGACGCGGTAATGAGTGCAATGTGTTCCACTCTTTTCCAATATTTCGCAGTATAATGATGTTCGTATAGGCGAGGAATTGCATTTAAAAGTTATGAATTTGATATATATAACATCATCAGGAACATAAATTTCGGCTAAAATCTGTAATTGTACCTGATTTCCCCGTGAAACTCGGAGCACTTTGTCCGTCAGTGACGCGAGTGGCGACTTTTGTAAACCCATTTAAATGCGCGTTGGGTGACCATACATTTAGAGGCCGACGTGGGAATCCTCTTTTGTAATATTCGTGCCGGAAGCCATGAAGAGAATTGCAATTTAGCTCTGCAAAAGCCGCAAGTAGAAATATAAACGCCTCTACGTGGAGAAAGTTTCAGGACTCACTTAGCGTTGATCTTATTGAATACCAAAAATCACGTAAGACCATTAGGCCAAGAAATGGTCAGATCATGAAATACAGTTGGCATTAAAAGTTGAGGTACCATTATTAGAGTAGATTTCCGTTTTAGTACAGCGAGTAATGAGTTAGTAAGTACGTTAACCTATTTCATTTCCGCCCAGAGAACTTTCTGCTTGCGATTGCGAATATGTTTAAGTTCGCTTCTCGTATGTTTTCTTCAATAATCCTGTGAAGTTTTTTTTTTGTGATGCATCGACTTCTATCTTCATAATGACCCGTAGCCATATTGCGATAATACTTTGGGTGATAACGAGGGCAGAATTTAATATTGTTCAGTTGTCCATAGTGGCCTTGATAGAAAGGATGAATCTTTCGGGAAAGCATATTTTTAGAGGAAGGAAAGTCAATGTAATGCATGCAATGTAATTTTCTGTACATTTTTATGATACTTACATGTAACTTACTTCTTATTAATTACTACTTTACTTCATTTCCTGAAGAGAAATCAAAATTTGATAGGCGGAGCCTAACCGTTCGCTTTCGGGAAATTAGTCGCTATCAAACCTCGTGGTGTACGCTTCGTAAGCTGTGTTGCCAAGTGGGGAGAGGGTTCTTGGCCAAGGAGGTTGTAAATATATGTAGGGGGCACCACTGTTTTCGAACGTGGAGCGAAGTGTGGCCGGAATGGGGGTGCTTGGGTAGGACAAGCCACGCCCATTTGACCAAAACACTGAAAATCCCATAAGGGTAAATGGTTACTATTTGGTGAAATATTTGATCACAACTCGTTAATACGTTAAAATAAACTATGGAACGGATAATTTATAACTTTTTTCTTTCTTCATTGGTAGGCTTGTCGAAGTTATGACTCAAAAATCTTTTCACAGAGAAAAATTACTATCGATCACTTCGGCTACGTTCTACAATTTTTGCCAATACAATATACCTACTCATTTGGAAGTTATTGAGGATTATCCTTTCGCTGAAGCCCATGAATTGGTCAGCTACCACGCGGAATGAGGCACCGTTGGTGAATTAAAGACATTCAGGGAGAATGCGTTTGGTTTGGCAACACTGTCCCACGAGCAGATTCACGATGTTAGCTCGACAGAGGTCTGAGAGCGTCTGACTGAGGCCACGCCTGCTGTTTGCTGATTGGCAAGGCGAAAGTCACGTGACGAGAAACTTTCCCTCCCCTCACCCCCACTTGCCATACCGGCTCAGAGCTCCCTCTCAAAGATAAAATGAACAGAGAATTGTGTCGCTGGCCCCACCTGCGACGGCGCTCGAAACATTCCGAGCTTGCACGACTGGCCCAGTCACAAAGATATTTGAAAAATTTTATATTCTGGTGGAGTGCTCTGTTTACTACTGTTAGCCCACATATTTCTAAGTCGCTCTTTCCTTCGTTTTACTAAGGGACCGTCTTGTCGCGTCACGTTCTCCTACTCCCAGTTCATTTCTTCGTCGTCTTTCGGCATATCGATCCATTTCCGGCGAGCGAAATTTTCCTGCCCTATATTTCCGAGGTTATCTCTCTGGTACTAGGAGCGTTCAACCCTGGCGGACACTGCGCTGGCCCCATGCTTCTGCCGGGAAGCTCTGATAATTTTTTCATCGCTGGTTGGGTGAACGGCCTTCCTCGGACGAGACTCCTCGGCGCCGTGCTGTCATCTTTATCGAATTACGCCGGCAAATGTATTCAACGCTGAGCCTCTGGGTCTCTAGTTCACATCCAGGTGAACTGTTTTTACTCAAACCCCTCTAAATATCTTGTGGGAAGAATTTATCGCTTTCTTCGATAATTTTTGTCGCGAATATTACGAAAGAGGATCCTCAAGTCGACCTCTAAAAGTGTTGTCACCCACCGCGCATTTAAATGCGTTTACAAAAGTCGCCACTCGCGTCGCTGACGGACAAATTGATACGAGTTTCATTGGGGATGAGCTATTATGAGCAGTTTTAACCGAAATTTGTATGCATGATGATGTGACCTATCAATGGCGTAAAAGTTCAATGCTATACCTTTAAATTAGAAACATTTTAATGCATAATATTGAATAAAAAGTGGATCACATTGAACTCCTCACCGCGCCGCGGACATTTTTTAAAGCCGAAGTAGCAACATAAATCAGCCTTCTATGAGATGGAATTGGGCCCCCTCTATGCAGTATCCTTGATTTTTGTAATGATGGTAGAGCGACGGCTTTCGCTGGATTTTAATAATCTTTCGGGTTCACTACTGCATGGGATTTCATGGTGATTACAACAGTTTGAACGGAAGGTTTGAATAAATGGTTGTCATTGTCATGACCTATCGGTAGCCAATATGTCAAATTCTGTGGTCGGATGCAGTATGAGGTCGAAATTTACGAAACACGAAAATGACGTAAAATAAATTTTGTAGAGTTCAAAGAATTATATATAAATTGATGTTTGTCTTCATCACGAGCTACCCGATATCTAACGTATATCTACGTTACGTGTATGGTCCTACGTAGTTTCAAATCAGTTTCAACGCATCAGCAAATGTTAAGCATGGCGCAACATGGAGCGACGGAAATGGCTTAAATGTAAAGTCAGTCTAGGAATCCAAATACTATGAAACCCACTTCCGACCACTGAATGGCTGATTCATACAAATATTGGGGTAAACGAGCCGAAATACGAAAAAAAAGTCGTAAAATCTGAAATAGCCTGTGACCCTGGGAAAATTTGTTGAAACACTAAATTATATATATGATAAAGAGTTTCCAACTGCCAATAATCATAAAATATCATAAAGTTTGGATTCGTTGAGGTGAAGAGATCTCGCTCTCTTCAATGTCTTGACTCTGCCTCATATTTACGGACTAGGCTAGATGAATACAGCTCCTTTAATCCCGACCGGGTAACTAGAGATTATATCTCACCAGCCCCACCCATGTGTGTAATATCCATTATCCTGGAGGAAACTACAGTGGCACAAAAGTTCATCATTTAACTGTAGCTCCTTTAGTAACTGTGCGTTGATCAACACCAGTCAGAGGGATAGAACTTCACTTCCGTTGAATTCCGTGGAACCGTGGCTTTTCCATTCTGATCTCATTTCTGATTTCAATTTCCGCTCTTCGTCCGCAATAAGAATTTCGCTTGGGAACTTAATCCTGTTCTTCTGGGGGGGGGGGGGGGGGGCTGGAACCGATTTGTTTGCTCGCTCGTCTTCCTGCACGGATACGAACTAAACTTGGATTATTGCTCTTGCTCGCGAACTTCCGCTTAGCAAAAATAAAATTTATCGACAAACACGCTACGCAATTGGTACTACTTTATATATAGGCATTCTATACGAAGTTCTATTATTTTAGTACGAATTTTAAACGTACGAAGACCAACCGTGGGGAGTAATATTGTATAATCACTTTTTTAAGGCCAATTTTTAAGTTTTACTATTGTAATTTATAATAGTGTTTCAATTTATCATTTTACGTGTTAAGTTGATAATATAATATTGGTTAATTAATAAATTAATCATGGAAATGACTTTGAATTCGTGTTTATATCTTGATGGGACAAAGGTCCGGGCTCATCTTAACAAAACTTTGTAGTGGTTTGGCTACTTGGAGTATATCTTTTATGTTAAGCTACTGTACGATAATTCCGCTTTATTAATTGAATGGCATTTATTAATTGATTTTTCTTTATTTCCAGGTGAGTGTCTTGAGGTAGCTGCCTGTAATGTAATCCGCCGCTACCGAGTGAGTTATTTTATAATTGCTTATTATTGAATAAATGATCAAATATTATTTCCTTTAAAAGTTTTCCAGTTCATCATTTAATCTATTGCCTCTACTTCTTAACCTGAACCGCTCCTTTGGGTGAACCATCCTTGAGTTGACCAATTTTTTTCGAGTGTGAAATCGAGTGGCTCTTGTTTTTATTTTCGTATTATTAACCTATTAGCTACCGTAAAAACTTTGCTTATGTTATTCCAAAGGATCTGGAAACCATTTTAAAGGTTCCTATATGAAATGACCTCCATGCATTTAAACCTCGACATTAATGAAACGTATAAAGAGGTACGCAGGTGTGCTTACTGAAGGTCTTAAATAACAAGCGTAATTTCGATTTACAAGCATTATGCTGAAATTTTATTTCTTTAAACCTTTCATTATGAAGCAGTTTTAGTTACTTTAGGATTCATTGCTCCATCCTTCTTGATTTATTTAATTTAAAATGGATTTTATTTAAATTTTATGTCTGTATTTATTTTCTAAGAATGTCCTTCAGCTCAATAGATATGATGAATTACAGGTAATTGTGCTAATTTCAGACTTTTCTCGAGTTTTATATTAACTTAGGGATTTTACTGTAGGGAATTAAGAATGCTTATGGAACCTTGAGTTAAAAATAATAACCATCTATTTAGCGTTTCCTTATTTTGCCGAGCCGCGAATGGCTTATCCATTCATTAGCCTGGAAAATTAGTGAACTCATCAGGGAATACGAGGAATACTCTGAGTTTGAAAATTTTATGTAAGTAGTCACCCTAAACTTCTGTCGCGAAGTCGTTACGCATATATCATCATTGTATTTTTCCACAAAAAACCCAGCTCTCTGTGGTATTTTCCGCTGAAAGGAAAGGATTTAATTTACTAAGGAGCACTTGAAAAGCCCTTTTTAATATGTTCAACCTGCCTCCTCGCGATTTATCCTTGAAACCCGGCGATTTTCCCCACCTTTACACCGGGATATGTGTGTGTGGGGGTAACCTGGCAACAGGAGGATTGTCAACACGAGTGGGAGGGAGTTTAGCGAACTAATTGTTCGGAGCTTAATTAATTCGCCGTCCGCCATTTGTGGCGCATGAGAGTGTGAGTGCATATATCCGAGTTTCACGTCAGACAAAAGCTCAAAAACTCGAGGGCGAGTCCCCCAAGACTGCTGCAGCAGCGACGTCGACTACCTACTGTGACGTTGAAGAGAGAGAGAGAGAGAAGGGTTTTTAGTAGTTGCTACCTGGGTAGAGAGGGCCCCGTGCTCCACTCATCAACAGACGTTGCTGCTGCGCTGCCGCGCGGTTTAGTGAGCACACTCGTGGCGACAACGCTTCATCACTCAGCCGATCCTCGAGACCTGAAGAACTCCACAATTGTAGTCCTTTTACGTACTCATCCGCTCTTATTCACATTCAACCTCTTGCTCTTTCCCATTTCTCCCTTGCGCACACTCTTCAGCAGTGGCGTAACTATGGGGGGAGGATGAGAGGATAAATCCCCCCTCAGAGAAATAAAAAAAAATTGCCTAGTTTAGATGTACACCAACTGCATCTGCTTCAGGCTAAATTTTAAGTGCCTAAATGATGTGAAATGTGTTTCCAGGCATGTAATTTTTCAAAATTTTTCTGGGAATTTCCGTTGCCTTGCGGGTGGTCGCCCCACAGGTACTTCCAACCCCCAGCATAAGGGGATAGGTCCCCCCCAAAGCATCAGAGAAATAAAAAAATAAATATTTACAACAATTGGCTAGTTTTGATATACAGTAACTGCATCTGCTTATAGTTAAATTTTAAGAGACAAAATTATGTACGATAAACGGTATTTCCAGGCATGTAATTTTTCAAAAATTTTCTGGGAATTTCCGTTGCCTTGCGGGTGGTCGCCCCCCAGGTACTTCCAACCCCCAGCATAAGGGGATAGGTCCCCCCCAAAGCCTCAGAGAAATTTAAAAAAATATTTAAAACAATTGTCTAGTTTAGATGTACACCAACTGCATTTGCTTAAAGTAAAATTTAGGTGCCAAAATGATGTGAAATATATTTTCAGGCATGTCATTTTACAAAAATTTTCCGGGAATTCCCGTTGCCTGGGGGTGGTCGCCCTCCAGGTACTACCATCCCCCACTTACAACCCCCCCATCCCATACCATCCCCCCCAAACCATATTCTTAGTTACGCCACTGCTCTTCTGACCTAATTCTGCGATTTTATAGAATGTGTCCCCGTGGGGCCACTTGGTCTGTTCCGCTCTGCCTCCCATCTCCCAGGACTGGCTAGATTCTCACCTCATCTTAATTATCACTGGTCAACGATCCTCCTATTGGTTTTTCGCAGCAGCCAAGACGATGCGTTGCTGGGGGGAGGTCTGTTAACCCTCCCTGGGGAAAATCTGATAATTTTAATCTCTAGAAATCACATTTAATGATGCATAATGATTTAATTATAATGATACAACGCTATAAATGAGCATCTACGAATATAATGTGTTCACCCTCAGACGCTAGCTTTGTTGTCAGGCCGGTTTCAAAACTGTTGTTCATAGTGTGGCTTCACAAAACCAATTGTCAGTATTAGTTTTACTTCCAAGTATGGGTGGAGTAGAATACATTTTTTTATAACTTAATATTTTTCTGCTGAAATTTATTGGTTTTTGGGGGCACCCTGCGTCCTCGCCTGGCTACGCCTCTGGTCGCATATCTTCAATCAATTATCCTATCACCTTATCTGTTAACAATTTGGTGCTTCCTCTTTTTAACATCCTTCGATATTATAATAATAATTATGAAGTTGAGATGCCTTTTAATTTAAATAGATCTTTGTTTTTAGGCTATTTACGGATGGCATTCATTTAATAACATTTTTATTTGTTTGCAACTTTGAGAACTTCATCATAATATAATAGGGTTTATCACTCTCTTTGAAAATTTTCAGGGTGTATATAGTAGACTTTTGCAAACATTAGCCATCGTCACGTATCAAAAACAGAAATTAAAAGATGAAGAAAGAGTGGCTATTTTTTATTTTCCGCTTGCCTACCCTGATATCTTTTTTTTCCGTTTAGCTCGCGCTAACTCTTGTAAAATCATGCCACTCATCGACAAGTGACTCTTGTTTTTATTATCATCTCAAGTCCCCATTGGATATCAGGAAATTTTGTCTTTTTTACTTCCAAGTAACTGGAATTAATTCTTAACGTACATCAATGAGAAGATATTCATGAATATTTAAGCGATACGTCGTCTCAACTTTCCATATCGCAATATCTTTAACACCTCCTCATATTTGGAGTAGTGATGTAGCAATTGTCTCTATCATATTCCCTACTCGTTCAAACTAGTATTTGCGTTGACTATTCATTCCCCTCTATGTTTGTCCGGACTTGACAAAAGACTCCAGCTCGGCGCTACATCCTAGTTCCGCGCAAGCGCTGTGCTCCACGTTGTATTTGCCTTCATTTGCTTAGTTCCCTTTTGTGCCTTGCCAGCCAGCGTTTTCCTTTATCTGGTAAGCTGCGAGAGAGCTTTTCGCTTCCCCCGGTTGGAAGGTGCAAGCACGCTTCTAGTGCATGTAAACATTCACGCGTGCGCACCTGGTCACGCGTTAGCTTTGGCAGCCGTTTTTCAGAGGCAACAAAGGGAGCGTTGTTCTACTTTTTCCCCCTAGAAACGGAGAGATTATTTATAGTGGACGCTTCAGCCCCCCCGCTGAAGCTTCTTTTATGCAGCCTCTTTTTGTGCATTTGAATCGGCTTTTAAAAATGTCAGCGACGCGGAGTTAAGTGCAGAACGATACATTTATTCTCAGAATATCAGGGATGTCATGGTGCTGTTTACAAAAGGCAAAATAGTCAAATTAGATTAGGTTGCTTCAAAATTTCTTGTATATTAATTCGTAACCAAAATAAAAAAATGTAATAAAATGCAAATAATAGCTTGTAATAAAAAACACACTCAGATTAGTATTTCACTTCTAGGAAAGTGCGTTCCGGCACAGCTAATTTTTCCATGACGTCACTGCAGAGTATGTAATAATGTAATATAATATTTGCAATCTCGAGGAATGTAATTGAGCTTATGTAAATTTGATCGGTCTCAATATTCTCAAATTTTTTTTGTTATTTTCCTAGCTATTATTGCCTCTTTCTTTCGGTATTAATTTCCCTAAGTCACACTGAACAAATGAATCGAATTAATAAGATTTGTTTCACAGAAACTCTATCTCAATTCTTCATCCTGTCGAAAGCATTGAATGAGATGGGATTGTTTTAGCCGCAGTAGTGTTGGCGTCCTACCCTGTGTCTACCGTATAAACCATGAACATTAAAAAAATTTATATTAACAAATTATTTGTCACGAAGAAAAGGTGCTATACGACCGGTTGAGCGGGTACGATGCGTTTTCGTATGCCGGCATTTAAGTATTTCTTTCGCATATGCGTGAGTCAGTGTAAGCGCAAATTTACCTCATTTTATGTTTCTGGTAACGAGAAGTTGGTAATGTCTATTTGCGTCATAATCCAATACTCTTTTCTGGGAGGAAACCCCGCCCTCCCCTTCTTCGTGCTCCGCAAGAGAACCCGTCTGTGCTAACTCAGCCAACTCTTTTTTGAATGGATTTTTTTTTACCTCGTAGGAAAAAAACCTTGACCCAATCGTCTTTCTAGCTTTCCTCTTCTAGTCTAGCTCCTAGTTTGGCGGAAATTCACGCCATTCAGCGGAAAATATTTCGTAGTGTGGTGCTTTATAGTTAGCTGTTCGGGAAATGATATCTATTACTTATCAAGGCGTAAATCTTGGATTATTGCCAGAATCGAATTTTTAATGGTTCCAGTTGTACAGATTTCCAAACAATTAAAATTTATCGTACATTCGTGAACTTAGCGATATCTTTGGATGGAAGCGGAACAAATGTTCTTCAAGGAGTTAATTTAATAGATACTCAATGTAGTTTTAAAAAATTCAGTCTGGGACATATTACAAATTACAAGTAGAAATCAATTATGAACCTATACATCTTCTTTTGAGGAATATTATGTTTCAATTTATCCCAAGAACCTTTGTCGATCAAATGCATGGAAAAACAAATTTTCATTTCCCTGACGTCTCGGGCTTGCAGTAAGAAAGGTCATATATTAAATAATCGAAAAACGTCAGATAAAATTCTTTCTGCTTTCATTGCAGCGAGTCAAAGACTGCCAAAATTTACATGTCCGTCCTTCCATGTAAAGTAGACGTAGCATGGTTTAAACTAAGTTATTTATTTCAATGAATATATACGAGATAGAGTAACATGATGAACCAGAGTAAATAACATAACAAAGTAAAAAAAACATTTCGTATTGCCTTCCTTGTTTAATGGCGAAAGTTATTAACAAAGAGTATTTGTTAGGCCGCTCGCTCGTGGAAATACATTGTTTCCTATGCCAATTCACGGGGTGGATTGAACAAAAAGTTTTATTTACTTCAATAAGTGATCAATATTGTCTGTTATAGATGCGCGACTGTCGTTTCAATCAGCTAAACTCTCAATTTATATTCTTTATTTGTGTGGTTTTGTTTGAATTGAACACACCCACTAGCTGCCTGTCGAAAGGAAATAAGGCCAATGATGGAATCGCTTCGTCATCTGTCGCCCACTTCTCGTCGTCTGCCCTTGCTATTAGCACTTCTTATAGCAAGCGCACGCTCTTATTCGGCCATCTTCGTAATCCATTATCTGCAGATTTTTTAAGGTGGGAGAGACAGATAGGGGAAGGGAGGGAGAAATGTCCGCGACCTATTTCCGAGTACTTCATCAATTTTGAGACTCCCTTAAGGATGTCAGAAGAGAATTATGAATCATCCTCATGACGTTTTCAAAATATACTCTTCAGATTGTACCTCATCTGATGTCGGCAAAAAATTACTTTACGTGATATATTTCTTGGAAATTGCGTTAGAAAAATCCGCATATATGCACCGGTTCTTACGGCAATACGTGTCTAAACATAAGAAAATTGTTTATTTACGAGCTAAAAAAATTGTTTATTTTATGAGGTGAAGTATTTTTCTTATGTTTAGACTCCTATCGCCGAAAGAACTGGTGCATGAATGCGGATTTTTCAAATGCAATTTCCAGAAAATGTAGCACGAAAAGTGCTGAGTAAGAAATTGACAAGATAGTCGTTTTATGCTAAAATTCAAGATGAAAATTACGATTAATCTGGTCATCGCCCAACTTTTTGAAATATTAGCGAATGAATGCTGTATTCGAAGATAAATCAAGTTATTTACAAGAAATTGGTGGTGCTGTTGGCTTTATAGTTGGGAAAAAGATTAAAAATAAAAGGATATCGATAGTCTTGGATCAAACTAGCTCTTGATTGATGTCGTTTGTGATGGTAAATATATTGTTAGCCACCTATGTATGCGAAAAGAATATGTTTTAAGTCGCGAAATCGCGAAATTACTCCCCAAAGCCCGCAACTTCTCAGGAGCCTGATCAATACCGGGCGAGTCGCAAGATGAGCAAGACTTTTTCGTGACGTGCGTATTAAGTATGGCGTCTTACGTAGCCGACTGCTCATCAACGTCTGCTTTTCTTATCGAGCTCCTTTAATCTCCCGACAGTGCTAATGTGTCCGTCCCCTTTTCCTACATTTTCGCCCGATGCTTTAAGAAATCTGGGCCGCAATCAGTGAGATTGACAATGGGGACCGTGGGAGTACTTTCAGGGTTATGTTACATACGGAGTTGTCTCCTTTAAGCGCGTTGTCTCCCGCCGCTAGAGGAGTGTTAGTATTTTTTCGCCCACCACTCTGTGAGCTGTGTCAAGGATATATATGAACGCGGAGCCCATAGGTAATGAAGCGGCGAAAATTTCGTATCACAGCGGTCATGCAGCCTTGTTTACTCGCCGAAGAAAAATGCTATTGTAGTTTAAAAAAATATAAATATTTTTATTAGTACCACTATCAATATAATTATAATAATAATTACCCGTATTAAAAATTTCCCGTATTGCTGTAAGAACCGGTGTGTATATACGGATTATTCAAATGCAATTTCCCAGAAATATACTACGTTAAGTAATTTTTTTGTTACATCAGATGAGGAGCAATCTGAGATACAATTTTTTATCTTAGTATTGTATTGTACGTTGAGGAAACGGGGAGAACCATTAATACCAGGATAAAAGAACATATAAGGCAACTTAGGCTCTGCCAACCGGAAAAATCCGCGGTTGTATAGCACGCCATTGAATCCGACAATACGGTGAAGTGTGACGGAGTGAAAATTCTCTGTCGTGAGACTAAATTCTGGGAAAAATTAATTAAGGAATCCACCGAGATCCGGCTGACAAGTAACACCCTCAACCGTAACGACGGGTATTCTCTAAGTAACGTATGGAAACCGGCACTTAGGCAAATAAGATTGGCTGCTTCCCGGTTAGACCTTCCAACCGATGAGGACTATATAAGTTTGCATACTTCATCCACTCACCATTATCCCTGAAGATGGAACCCGACTCGTGTTCCGAAACGTCGGCAGAGTGGAGATAGACCACCCGGCTGGAAGCCCGAATAAACTTTTTCGAATATATTCGCCGGAAAAGCATAAGATTTTACTTTACTATTGTAGTAGCTATAATATGATATCTAACAATTATTATAATCAAAGAATGTGTGTGTAGGGTTCCAAGAGTACTAATACGTGTCCCGCAGTAGATTGCCAATAAATGCTTTCGTTATTGCGGAGGTAGAAAAACAAAAGAACTGACGATTGCGAAGGAGAAATAATTTCATTTCCCCTTCTTTATGAGAGCTTTAATTAATAATATTTTCGCTCCCTTAATAAAGTTTGTAATTTACGTAGTAAATTGTGCTCTTATTCATTTGTGAAAATCGATTCCGTGCGGGTATTGATGAGTAGTTTTGTATGAGTCGATTAAAGATTGATATCAGTGCCCTCGAAATGGTTTTCTTAGTTCTTCGATGGCTGTGAAAGTGCGATCATATCGTCTGTTGGAGCGTTGAAAGCTCAGTTGTTCGATTGGCATTTATCTAAACCAAGAATGACATCCGATCCATAAATCTTCTGACTAATAGTCATTTTAGTTTAATGTGACATCACTTTCATCGAGAAAAAATGCGCGTCAGAGCCAAGATAAATTTACTGTGTGTTTTATTTTAATTATTTTACAGGTAGGTGTAGATGATTTAATCCAATTAGATCCAATCATTTCTTGACATACGTGAGGGAAAGAATTTGTAATAAATTTTAGCCATTAGCGTCAAGATGAGCCCGGGCCATTACCTCGGTGTTGATCGTCTTCTTTTTTATATCCTCGGTTTCTGGTAGTAACCAAATTTAGAGCAAAGGGGTTGTAAGAGACGAAGATCCAATATAATTTTGCTGTTTTTATTATGAAATTATTTTATAAATACGTATAAATAAAATTTACAATTTGGAATTCTTTGCTAATTTTTGAGAAATAAGCAGTAATTCAGTTGAAATGAATATTAGCCGCTACCACAGTGTTGCGTTGCAAAGGATAGCAGAAAATAAGTTTTTTTTGCTATCCTCAGTGCTTTATAATGACCAAATGTGGCGCAACTGGACTGGTTCCCATGGGGATATCCGACTCGGTGAGGTCGGCCAATAACGAGATTGGGAACGGAGCCAGGTCACAGGTCAGCTCTGCCGCCGCAGGCTAGACGTATGAACCGTCCGCTCGCTGACGCAACCCAGCCTCCAACGTAAGCTCCGAGCTAGGACATTCGGATGCTGCCGAATCAACGCTGAATTTCCTGTTTGCGAATTATGGCGACATACAGCTCGTCCAAAGGAACGATAAACATCAGGCACGCTAATATAATAAAATGATGATGAACGTTTCTTTAATTTTTGATAGCTGTGTATATCTTGTTCATTCTTTTGATGATAGGTTTATTTGCGAAATGTTTTTCATTAAACCAATCAATCCTTCTGTCTACATTTCAATACCTTTATTTCCGCAATCTTTCGGCTTGAGATTTTTTAAAATGAACAAATGTAACTGAGACTGTTCGACACCTTTACCAAACTTGATTTTTAAAAGTTCAAGTTCGGTGAAGTAACTTTGGTAACAGATTCCACTATATATGCTCATTAATTTATAAATATCTCAAGCCCCGTTTGTGAAAAAATAAATGCTACAAGTACTTTACAAGGGAATTGATTTCTCTATCCCTAGATTGAACTTCCTTCATCTGATCACAATAAGGCCAACTACCTTTCATTCTATCTTTAAAAAATCCTATTCTCTTCCTCCCACAAGCCCGCTTACCTAGCCTTCTTATCTCCGAAGCGACATTTCAAATTCCCTCTTAGCTAAGTACTCGCTCCATCCCAGCCCAATTTCTCCTCCGTATCTCCTACAGAATGTTTCTGCTCCACGTCCACCATGTTCAGCACTTGGTCGTTCCTCTTTCCCTCCTTCCACTTCACCTTCTGCAATATTCTCCATACCCACATCTCAACGCCTTCAGTCTTCTCTCATCATCCTTCGTGAGAGTCTGTTTTTTCACGAAGTAAAGCGCGAAATCCCTGATCAAATCCTTCTATAGTCTTTTCTATACCTTACATTTACATGAGGCTAGACAAACCGCCGGTCCCAGAAAGCATTTCCTTGCGGTTTGCATTGTCCAGCGCTTCAACCTTATGGCTGGGTTGAGTAAAGGAGGATAGAAGTCCTCCCGGACTAGAATTCATTTCTAATATCTTTGCGACTGAAAGGCTAGCCCGATTCTTTTTTTTTGGGGGGGGGGGGAGTGAGGGCGTAGGGCACGTGACTTCCTGAAAACCAACCAAAATGTGATAGGCGGAGCTCAGCCTCCGCAAAATTCAGTCGCCTTCAGACCTCCTTGGTGTACGCATCGCGAGTAAATTAGCTGAGTTGCCGATTGGGAAGAGGATTTTTGAGTCTTTCGTTTCCATTCAATGACAGTGTGTTCGGATAAAACAAGGCAGCTCCACGCCTTTCTCTCTCTCTCCATCCCACATCCCTAGTGTCGCATGTCCCACCTTCTGCCGCGACGCCGTTCGAAATATTCCAAGCTTGCACGAATACCAATGGAAAAAATATTTGAAAAGGATCATGGACATAGATGTGTAAATGTGCACATAATGAGAGGAGGCAGTTGCTACCCTTCCGCGGGCTCATCGGCACCCATACACTTTTCCCCAACCAATTAGGGAATCCATCCACGATGTAAGTACTATAATCTTATTCGCCCAGTCACCTCCCGAGGATGGTGGAGAGGAAGGAAGTGCCGCCGTCGCGATAGGGAGCCCGTCGACGCCTCCTGGGTGAGGTTAGGGATGGAAGGATTGGAATAGGGAAATCCCAACGCCGTAATTAGAACGACATGGGCCACTATTTGCGAAGCATTGATTTGATGTATCTACAGAAATGGAAGAATGTTCTATAAATGAAAATATTCCACATATATTTCCGTAGATGGTAAAATTTGACTGGTCATAGCGGTCAACGTCCTCTTGTGAATCAAGCGTAGGTAACTCGTGCGAAAATTTCGCACTTTCACTAAGATTATATTTTGAATATATTTACCTGCATATGTTACGTTTCTTTGGTTTAATAAATGGATTTAACGGGTTCTAAATTATTTTTTTTAAAGCACTGCAGGAAAAAGTGACTTTGTACTCAGTCACGCGTACGGGTGCTAAGTTAAATACACCAAAGGATGAAGTTCACCATGAAAAAATCGGGAGATCCGGGTTCGAATCCCGGCTAAGTCGAATATAATAAAAAAATGCGTGAAGTCGATTTACCTCGAGCTAGTAATCAACATGGAATAATCTAAACTTTTAAGTCAAATGAATGAGTAAATAGTGAAATTTGAGATTGAGACTGTATTTTTCGTCAGAAGCCGGTGATTCAGCGTTTAAAATGATACCTCATTTATCACTGTAGGTGCAGTATTAACGACAACGTCAGACTGGATCACGCTGATATGTTCACGTTGTCGCTTCCGCCATTTGACTTATCCGTCCTTTTCCCGCTCCGAACTTCCTCCTCGCGCCGCTTCCCCATTTGACCTTCATTTTCGCACCTAACCCTTTCCTCTATCGTCTCCCCCCCTCGCCCCCCTTGAGCTGATGTTCCTCGCCCACCTGTCTCTGTGTGTGTTTCTCTTGTGTTTCCAAATGAGGTCACGGCCCATCTCGCGTCGCCCAAGAACGGGCTCCCGAGAATATATACATGTATGCATGCACCGGCTGGTCCAACTTAAAAATACAACCTTGCCTATGGAACAGATCCATGGGCGCACTACTTCGCTAACGAACTACCTATCTCGCTGACTCAATACTGGATGTCAGACTAGTAGAAAATCTCGTTGTTTCTTTTTTTTTTTTTTTTTTTGAGGATTTGGAATTCAGTTAAACTCGTGCGGTGGTTTTTTCCGTACATTATAGTGCTCGGTCGATATTCATTTTTACAGTGCCAAAATGTATGTCAATAGTGGATGTAGGCGATAATGTGTGGAAATTACGGAGATTTCAAGTGGTAAATGAGACAATCTTTGTCCATTCGACACAGCTTTATATACACCCCTATCGATTATGATGACAAAGAGTCTATTTAACGTTTACCAACTTCTCCTCATTGCCCTATCCTAAAGAATGATGCTTTATCTTCAATCGGTCGGGATTTATTTAAATATAAGTAAATAAATAAATGTATTGGTGTCGGTGAACTCATGGGAGTACTATTGAAATTGGAAAGTCCGAGATAGCGTGATATATCTCATGGTTCGGATTACCAGAGTCCGACCACAGCTTTATTTTTTATGTCGTTTATTTCGATTGTAAATTTTATTCCATTGGTTGCTATTCTCCTAATAAGGAAATTTATCAGTATTTTAATGAAATCTCTCCTTATGTTTTTCATTTTCCAATTTTTTCTGTTCCCCTTACCAGTAGCGCAGCGAGGGGGAGGTTTTGGGGGATATCCCCCCCCCCCCCAAAACTAAGGGAAATTTTAAAATTTAATCCATTTTACTCAGTTGGATAAATATTGCTTATAGAATAGCGTGAGGTTTTATAAAATATCACTCACAAAGCCGTGAAATTCACTATTTTGAACCATTCATCTTTTAAAAAATTTGGGGTAGAACACCCGCACCTCCAGTATTAGTTGCGCCTAAAACTCCCCCTAGCCTTAATTCTTAGAGTCGCGCCTGCCCCTTACTGATACCGAAGTTGTGGTTTCGGCAGGGGTGGATCCAGGATTTTTTTCATGAGTGGGGCACAAAGGCCTGATAGGTAAACGATCGTTTCATACTTTATATTTAAAAAAAAAGATGTAACAATTACTGTGCGAAATATTCTCTTTATTTTAATATAATAGTTATTAATATGAAATTAAATAATTGAGACCTCGTATACTCTAAGCAAAGCGAACGTAATGATAACCGTATTTTTAAAAAAATCTGTTATTTAAGCATCTGGGAGGGGCCCCCTTCCCCAAAATCCGCGTATGGGTTTCGGTGTTGATCTCGGTTTTAGTTTCCTGAAAAGCCATATGGAGCGCTCAAGTATAAATTAACTCGGCGTCTTTTAGAATTCTGCGTAGGTTTCCGAGAGCGTTTGATACTAACCATCTGCTGTCACTCAGCTAGTAGATTCTCTTTTTCCATTATTTCTGTTGTCATCTGGCAACAGTCTACGACGCCCCGACAGCGCTCGCAGTAGTGGTTAAGTAGGCCACCCCTCTGATCCGAATAAATCTCCTATCGCCATATTTTCATTCGTGTCACTCTCCGTTCCCTCAAAAGATTTTATTCATCGTCACGCGATACACCCACGTTCCATTGGGTCCTCGCTCTCTCTGATTGTTTGTAACTGTTGATTTTTTGTCCCAGAATATATATTTTTCTTGCGTGAAACCGACGTGACAAGATCAAATTTTGCCGGAGTAAATATTTTTCCGTAAAAACGCCGGTTATCTCCCCAATAACTTTCGATGAAAACGCCCCTCGTAGTGTGTCTTACAATCCAAGGAATGACGTATCTGTTCCGTGGCGTAAATAGGAATATGCTTTGGAGGGGAAATGGAGGCTTAGAGGGGCCCCCCCTAGACAATGGGGGTCCGAGGAAAATTGCCTACCCCCGGGAAAAGTTTTTGAAAAATAACTTGTCTGTAAATACATTTTACATCATTTAAGTACTTAAAAGTTCACTTTAAGTAGATCGTTACTATATTTCAAAACTAAACCATATTTTCAAAGAAATTTTCTTTTTCTCTTAGAGTTTGGGGGGGATGTAACCCCCTCATCCCCGCCCCCATACTTCGCCCAAGATGGCGCTGGGCGCAATAACAAAAGACAACACGCTATGCGCAATAACAAAAGACAACACGCTATGCGCATGGAAATGAAACAATGATATAATGTAATACATAATTTATCAACCTTTAACATAAAATTGTGCATCACCAAACACAACAATGGAAGCAGTATCTGGGGTCAAATTGCTTTTACAAAATACAATTAAACGATCTTCAGGTTTAAACTTCATACACCTCTTAGAAGTTAACACATTCAGTAGTACAATGCTCCTTCTGATAGGATTGGAAATTGTTTGTTTGAATAGTTTTAAAACACAAAACATCAGATGTAGGAAAACTCTCCAAGCCACCAATATTCATTGTAACATTATTGGGAATCCTTGCAAAGGAAATAGTCAGCCAATAGGAACCTTGTGCATTGTGATCGTTACCAACAGCAAAAGTAAACTTAAATCCAAATAGAGTTCCCGCCCCGTCACTGTATCTACCTACTTTTCCATACCAAATGTCGGTTTCTTCACCTCGCCAAGGTTCTATTTCCCCGCATCCTTATTGATTTTGCCTTAAGCACTTGTCCCTCGGCCTTCCTTAGGGGCTTTTTCATTTCATTCATTTTCTTTTAATTTTTACCTCCATAATGTTTCACTCGTGACTGCTTCGTTTCTTAACATGGAAAATCCACCGTTTTAATATCTTGCGTATGATGCTCTCCCTAGTGCCCTCTCTTCTCACGCAGGGATCGGGCTGGTGTGGTGACTAGAGTATCGGTTTCCCACCCCCTGGCTTCGGGTTCAAATCCCAGCGGTGGCAGAGAATTTTTCAGAGACTGCCCGATCCCCGCTTGAATGTTTTTTGGAGAACATTTCAAGCGCAAAACTCCGTCCGTCGGATGGGACGTTAAGCCGTAGTCCCATTGGCGCCCTCCGTTAAGAGCAGGATAATGATGACGCCGGGTATCTCTCCACCCTCCCTAACCCACCCTTCCCTCATGGCGCAAATGACCTCAGCTGTCGGTCGCCTCCTCCATATACCACACCATGCCTTTCTTCTCACGCGTTCTTGTGTGTATCTTCTCGTTGTTTTCAGTCTTTGAATCTATTTCATAATCTGTATACTTCTCCAGTCCATTGTATCATCTTTCATGCACTGTATTTATTATTATTATTTGTGGAAAATCCTGTGGAAGAGGTGGGACACTTTAGTCGGCCACGTTAAAAGGTACTTAAATGATAATAATTTCGTCTGTATCAACCAAATTTTGGACTATTGTCATGCAATTAAGGAAAGTATTCTAACAATGAAGTTGATGCACACGCACATAAATCCACGTCCTGGGTAGGAGAAAATCTACCAGGCGGGATTCGAACCCGCGATCCTTGGATTCGCAGGCGAAGACTTTACACCGCCTCCGCCCAGGCCGGCAATGATGGCTTGATGAAAACCATCGTTTAAGGACAGGTGGAAGAGGCAGAATAAGGACAAGAGACGGCCTCGTATAAGTTACGTACAACAGTTTTTAAAGGATGTAAAAGAGAAGAAATACGTCGCTATGGAACGGCTAGCGGATAGGAGAGCGCAATCTTAGGATTGTTGACTAATGATGATGTGGAAAATCCTAATGGAATTAATTTGGAGGACAGGGATGACCTCAATATGGCATGACTTGTTATACCGTGTAGAAACATTCAACAACTCCAGGCGCTCGAGACATTTATGCGGTAATTGTAGACATGATGATTATTGATTTTAACTTGTCCTCCTCTTTGCTTCATGAAAACGCATACTCATCTAGTACCATGAAGAAGGTAGATATCATTCACCAGGCATAATGTCTTTGCGGTAGCTCTAATAGACTAATGTGTCATACATGAAGCTTATGGACGTTTCTGGACAATTATTTTTTGCGCGGCATGATGGCTTGAGGTATTATTATGGACGCCTTAATATAGCATGATGCGAGAAATTAGCGTAGCTTGTGAAGATGCAAGTGGAATACATCAAGTGTGAATCATGGCGCCGTAAAAAGTTAAAACAGGTTTGCTCCGTCGTAAATCAGGACATGAAAAATTTTCCTTCAAAGAAGTCTTTGTGTTATCTCTCCTCCCCATTTGCATCAGGAATATAAATCAATATAAGACGAAGTATCTACGACGAGTATCTACGAATTATCTCTATAAGTTTCAAGTTCAATGTGTCTTATTTCATTGGTGTGAATATTACAGTACATTCCGGTTAATTGGGGGCTTCACGGCTCCCGTTTTCCCGAATCAAGCGGCTCCTCCATTTATCCGTTCATCACTCCGTAAATATTTATATAAAAAAGTACGTAAATATTTATATAAAAAAGTAGAGATGTTACGTTGAAGGCCAATTGAAAATCAATGTACAGTTTTGTGGTGTTCCTTTTAATTGGACCGCGATTTAAAGTATATACTATAATAATAGTAACTTCTTGGAATCGACATATTGAAAAGAAAAAAAACTTTTAATTCCACGTGAATTTTGGAATGTGGAATTATTATTTATTTTTTACTTTTCATTATGTCATTCGTATTTTTTGGAATATCTGTGCCTAATAGCTCCGAACAGACTAAATTCAAGGAGCTTTTATTCCACCAAACTGTTGAACAACTCTCTGTTCCTTTTTTTGTTGAGCATACGCACAGCCCCAGTGTGGCAGTATAAGTATAATGAAATTTTGTAGTCGCAAAAGCGAAAGGAATGAAGGCGATCGGAAAATATCCAGCAAAGGCGGAAAGGGTGTAACGGGCTAGCTTTGGTTACTTTCGATAGTTAAAGAGAAACCCTTAAGGGACCAAGGGAGAGGGTCCGAACTACCTACTGAATGTTTGCCCTTCTCTTCCCGGGTGACCCAGTCCAACGTATGTGTATCCACGGAAAACTTTCAACGCGAGAGGCGTTGCTAAGCGGATCTCCATATTTCCCGTCCATTATCAACCCGAGCGCGAAACGTGTTCCTGCGGAAATCTCCTAAACAGAGTTAAATGGTGGCCCGAATTATTCCCAGCCACCGTTCCAGAATCGCAATACGGAGAGCAAAGAGGCAGTCCCCCATTCCAATAGATGTTTGGGCGTTATGATTTTTCATTTCTACGTGTCCTGCCTGTGTTAACAAAATATCTCGATTTTTTCCTTAGTTACCTCCTCAGGGTTGGGGATTCCTGTTGACCGTTCAGACAATATTTTTTCAGAGTTTTGAATTTCTGTTTCCTCGATTTTCTACTTGAGTGGCGATGTTTGGTATGAAACCATGTGTTCGCTGCTTGAACGCTATCTGCCTTGGGCCTTAGGGTACGGATTGTTTTTAGGGCATTCGTGGAAAGAGCTAATTAGGCAACGCCCGTTCAAAGGTCTTTGAGTTGAGGCTAATCGTGGGCATCATTTTATCTCGAAGCGTTAATTAACGTTGTAAATTCTATTTATGTTCCTTTTTTTCGAATCCGTGGGATCTCGGAATTAGTGGAAATTGAGCAGTCTTTTCATCCATGAAATTTAAAATTATCCATGTCTTATCATTGGAAAATATTTTGTATGGTAATTAAAGGACATTTTTAATTTCGCTTATTTTTGTTTCTCTCCTTTTGATTTGGTGTAAAAAAGTTTTTGATAACTCACACTTGCGATAGACAATACTTGCTTCAATGAAACGATAACCTTTTATACCATGACGTCATGGCAAAATTGGCTGTGCCGGTACGCATATTCCTTTATTTTTTCAGAAGTGAAATATATGACTGTGGGTTTTTTATTACAAGATATTATTTACATTTTATTACATTTTTTGTTTTGGTTACGAATGTATATATTAGAAATTTTATGGCAAAGAAAATTTATAAAAATTTTATTTGACTTTTATGCCTTTTGTTAACCAGTGCAGGAACGGCATTCCGGCGCGTTTCCTCACCATGACACCAATGCTTTTATACGAAAATTAATTTATTGCGGCTGTTTGTCGTAGCATATTTTGTTAAATTTACACCTTAAATGATGAAAACTCATGGGAAGGCAGCGTGTCACACGTTTGAAAGTATCTGCTTCAGTGTGTAAATACTTTAACTGTTAATCGTTATTTTTGGAAACATAAAATTTTTTGTAGCCAATCAGTTGTGTTCTTATTTTTCTGCTAATTATTATCGGTACCGTGCTCACCACAATTCCTCGTTAAATGCAACGTTTTTCTGGTAAATCTCCGAGGATTCTTTGTATTGGGATAAATGAGCCTGGTTGATCAGGTGGCGAGTTTACTCGAGGGAAGCAGAGGACCTATAGCAAGCCGATCGACTAATTAAACTGGGGAGTTCAAAACATCATTAGGGACTCGCCTCGGCTCGCGATGGATTTTCTCCCCAAGCTGACCAATGGTCGTGAGGTTTGTTTCTGGATGAGATTCGAAAAGGTGTGTTGTGCCTGTATCAAGTCTTCGGATGAGAACACCTACCCAGTATACTCACGTATAATAGGAGCACATTTTTTCCTGCAATCACAGCCGAGAATAACGGTGCACATCTTAAACGGATTCCATAACTACCTGTTCTACTCGCAATTTCCTGGGATAGTTAGGCTATTAGCATATATACTAGAGGTATGTAACAGACACTTTGTTACTTCCACAGCATATTTTTTTAAATTACGACCGATTTCGGCTGTTACACAATTATCTAGTACAGAAAATGTCTGAATAGCAAAGTGAAACGAAATAACAAATAAGTTATAGGAAGTGAAGGGAAATAATTTTTTTAAAGCGTCTGTTATTGATAATATGGACTCCTTCCACCACGGACACGCTTCAAGTATTGATCTAAAGGTATAAATTTGTGAAGTTTAACATAACTGATTAAGTCGAGCTTAACTACGTGAAACCTTTCCATCATGGAAAACAAAGGATTGAAACTTTGTTGGGTTCACTTGTACATTTTAATAGGCACGACCCGGGTTTCATAACATTGTTACGTGTTCAAGTGAAGATGCAACTATGTAATGAAGCCCGGGTATTGCCTATAAGTGAACGTAACAAAGTTTTATACTTTACATGGTGTTTAGCGACTTACAGGGTGATTCGCAAATTTATCCTCTTCCATTCTTATTATGGCCTATTCCCTTTCATTCCATACATTAATCAGCCCTCTTCATCTCCCTTCTCCGCATGCCTAACATTCTTCCCTCCTACTCAGTTTTGAGCATCCCCTCCCAGCTCAGCACTCGCCTCATCTAGATCCTACGTTTCCAGCTTTTATCGTCGTTTTTCCTTAGCGTCCACGTTTCCTCACCATGAAGCGATACAGTCCGGAACTATCTATCAACTAGTTTTTTCTTTAAAATGCTGCGATCCTCTCAGCTCCTTCCCATCCATGGAGCATAGGTCAAGGCATTCTTTGGTAAACCAATTCTATTTCTGATATTCTCACCACCATGGGTACGCTCCATAAGTATGCTAAATAAAGTACTTGCCTCCGTGGTCCGTGCTCATGAAACAACGCGGCGTATATTATGAAATGCCGTGGAATGCCTCGTTCAATACAAGTTAACCGCGGCAATGAAAACGTATAGTGTCGTAAATTGTCGTGGAATTGACATTATATAAGGAAAGCTCGACTTCCTCATTGGATGTAGCCAATAGCAAGGAGGAAATCTGTATCTATCGAATGTCGAATAACCCGTCGAGATTCTTCTGCAGTCGATTTAATTAATTCTGCGGAGGCAGATCTGTGACTGTTCGATTACTTCCTTTTTAGGTCGAGGCCATAATGAGTCAATTCACGCAAAATCATTTTGTTCTGAACCGATATTTGGACCTTAATAAGTGGAATGTAATCGGCCCCAACTTTATGAAAATTCATTTCGGATTTGAAAATAAACTTCCCTCAATCTTATAAAGAATTTGTCTTGATAGACGAACGGTTTCATCAAACAGTGATCATCATAAGGTCTGACAACAATAGAAAATAAATTATTTTAAGCTAACTTTATATATTGGTCGAAAGTACGTGCTAATATGCCCTTCATCTCGACAGTATTTCATGATAAATCCCAATGGCATACTTTTTTGACAGACGTTGGCTCTGAGTGGAAGTATACGCCTCTTACGCTTGCTGTTATACGATTTAATTGACGCGGCGAAATCTCGCAATGTGACGTCGAGGAGGAGATGAGGAAGGATTTGAGGCCTTTTCGCGTGGGAGTTGGTCTTTTCCCCCGCCGCCACTTCTCAATCTCTCTTCTTTTGTCCCTTCTGGTCTCAATTTCCCCCCCTTGGGGCCCCTAAGGAAGAGAAAATGACCTGCCAGTGACGGGGGCTTTTGCGGGCAAAAGCAGTCATTTGTTTTGGAAGAGGAAAATGTGGGGAATGGGAGTCTTTTGCTCGCGATCGTATGAGAACCTTTCGGGCTCAAGTCGATATCGGGATGGAGGGCTTGTTATTGGAACTAGTTTGTGAAGCCGGCTGGAAAGGAGCATTAGGGTTGGGAAGGGAGCCGGTTAGACCGTTTCCCGTGACTCTTTCGTCGGGAGATGAAGCTCAGAGCTCGGGTGCCTGAAGAAGGCTGGTCCGAAAAGCGAAGCATGTGTATGTTTCGAGAAAATTTCAAAATATGCTCTTCTGAATATTCATCGATTGATACCCACGGAATTATAGTCTTTCCCTGCTAAAATTTCGATGATTTTAATTGAAAATCCACATTATTATAAAGCTTTATAGAGATTTACTTGCCAAATGATTCGAAAACGTCGAGTAAAGCTTAAATATTGTTGTCGTTTTCCTAAAAAAAATGGAATGTAATGCTTGTTATACGTATGAACCACAGTGAGTGTATATAAAACTTAGAGCGTGTTCGAAAGGGACAATGACAATAATCAAATTAATATCGAGCTCAATGGATAACCTAGGACAACGATATCGTATGACAAGTGACGTATTGCATCCCCCGGAGGAGACATAATCAATGTTTGTTTTCATACATGACGATTTATTTCCTAGATTTATTGCATACTTATTTATCGGTAATAAATTTGGAATATAGAGAATTCCGTGAAAATATATAAGTAGAGATCATGAATTTTTTACGACCATATGAAAAAGGGCATATATGTGGCATATAAATCTGTCGCATGAATTATTTTTCCAATTACGTGAGGGTAGGCATTACTTTTCGAATTCTATTTTTTCGAACTTTTGTTATTGTGAGTTAGAAAGTGCGTATCCATTTCCTTATATTTTCCCTTTTACATATCAGTAGGGAATGTTTCCTGCTAGCTCTTTTATTACAAAATGCTCTTTATTAATTAAAGGGCATTTTTATAATGAAAAACTTGATGCACCATATCTTTAGAGGCGGAACTCTAGTGCAGTATAATTATTCAAGTCTAATGTTTAATTTGCACCTTACTTAGCATTGGATTTATTTTTCTCGAATATGTCTTATTCCATCCTTAAAGCCCTTTATTTTGTTATTAAGTATTTAATCATGTCACTAAATGTTTACTTTGGAAAATTGTCAGTTTTCATTATTTATTTTTTATTATTTAATGAATGTATTCATTTTTGCCTTGTTGTGGGAAATTCTGGTGAATTCGAAAACCACTATTAGACTCACGCTGAAATCAAGTTAAAAATGATCATTTATCATTATTTTACTTATTCCATCAGATCATTCCCTTCATATCATAGTATTTTAAACTTGAAATTAATTATTGTTTAATATAAAAATGTCTACGCATCCTTAAAAAACGATGGAAATATATGTATACCAGATATATCGTGTTCTTCCTGGAAAATTTCCTGGTTGGCTCTTGGTGATTTAATAACCTGGTTATTTGTTATTGAATTAGAAAGTTAACCCTACTTTTTACGTGTTTCATAGAAGTGATAAGATTTTTTGGCTCATTTAGGGTTCTTTCTTCTTTTTCTACTCCCATACCTGTCAAAATGTCGAGCATGCTAAAAAAGACATTTTTTTAAATTCAGATGCCAGGAAAAATGCGATTTAAATGGATAAATAAATAATAATAATAATAATAATGTTTATTGTTCCACACAAATATAAATTTTAAGAAATAATTGGCTTCAGGAACATAGGTACCCATTTAGAGTTAATACTCCGTTTTGGGGTTACCGACTCGTTCTTAAGTTAGAGTGCGTTGGTACATATTACACAAAAAAATGTTACCATGCTGGATCATTCGTATTGAGAAATAATAAGCTCCCTAGCATATGAAACATGTAGAATATGTAAACATAACGTATATAAATAAACATATAGGATATGAAATCACTAACTAACATAAAACAATCATTGCATCTCATCCCATTCATCACAATACCTCATTCACATCAAATGTGAAACATCATTATAAGCAAACAACCAAATACTTACCCTTTTTCAATATCTCTATACATTCTTTTCGTCAGTTATGTATTTTGGTGACTCACAGTAATTTTTTGGTCCCAAGAATAGGTAACTTGGTGTAAATAATTTTGTTCTTGGTCTGGGTATATGAAAAGTATTACAATGTCGGAGATTATGTGATATTGGTAAGCTATTTCACCACCTCTAATATAAAATAGTCTAAGGACCTTATAAACAAATAAATACCTCAAAGGTGAGATGCTTATTTTTTTAAGTAGGGGAAGGGAATGAGTTAAGTTTGATGCCCTTAGCATTACCCTTATCACCTTTTTCTGAGATACCAGGAGTGGTTGCAAATAAGTCAAGTATGCTCCACCCCAACACCCAATTCCGTATTGTAATCTTGAATTTACTAATGCATAGTACACCATTCTGAGAACAGACAATGGGCAATTATACTTCAATAAGTAAAATTTCCTAATTATAGATGTCATCTCTGCTCTAAAGCGATTACTTTAATAAGGACTTCGGTATTTTACGATGACTTCATTGGAAATTATAATTTCTTTGTAGATCGTTACCGTATTTTCCTTGAAATGCGTTTAAATTATGCTTAGCTCCGCTCGCAATATGGTTGCGTAGTCCTGGAGGTGTGACCGCCTTCTTAGCTGCGGTAAACTCCAGCGATGCGGAATATACGTCTGTCACATTCGCATTAGGAGTTCGGAGTAAATTAACTTTGTAATGCTCTCTCCACAAAACTTTAAGTTTCCTTCCAAGTTCGCCCCTGAGCGAAAGGCTTTCCAAATATACCTTTTGCTCTCCCCTTAACGCTGTAACGCCTAGGGCTATCTCCGATACGAGATCGTATGGGTGAGAAATATCCATGCGCACCTTTCACCGTCTTGCGGAAGCAAGTTCTCTGTTAGGTTTTGACACTTTATAATTGGATTTCTGCGTCACTTTTTATGAATGCAGTTGGAAATAAATAGCTCAATTTCTCTCCTCTTTATCTCAGGAAACTTTGAATATATATTTATCATGACTCACTCGGGGTTTTTTTACCTTTATTCTTAGATATCCTTGTAAATTTATTTTTAATCGACGATTATCTTTTCTTATCAATTAGTTATCAGTGGGTTTCTTTAAATTTATCGAGCACTAGGGTTTAATTTTCACCGTACTTAGCATTGGGTTTATGTCTTCTTTGTGCCTTTTCCACGACCCTTGTCATTTCGTTATTTCAGCTTTGAATTACGGATATTAGTCTCAATGCCGTATCACAATTCTATTTTCGTACCTCCAACAATTTATTAAGTAAAGATAAATATTATTAGGCTTTCATGAAGTTTATTAATTGATTTCAAATCCTTTTTAACATGAGAGATTTTGAAAGTATCTGTCCTTATCAATTTTGATTAGTTTTTTGATCTTATTATTTAGAATTCTCTATATCTAACAAGAGCTATGATCTAAAAAACTTAATAGTTTTATCAATTAGAGAATCACAGTTTTCATTAAATCGTTGCTAAACCTTTTTGCCTATTTACCTTTTTGCACCCTTTTTTACGTATATCCTTACAAAAATCTTTTTTTTAATAATTATCGTGTTTTACAAACTATTTTGTTGCGCATGTATGTGCAATAAGTGTATTTAATTCCATAATACTAGGCACATTCTTGCCTCTTTATTGAATTCAGCTGTAGAATCATACCTTTTAAAAGTGCTGGAGAAACAATAACCTAGGTGGTAATACCAGTTTATGATTATTGGCTCTTAATATGAACTACGTGGAAGTTTGCGATTCCTGTTCTGTTAGTATAGATTGACATCGATCACCTTTTTTATGTCATTGAAGCATTGTTTAAATTTTGATGGCTTTGAACAATTGTGCTGCAAGTATCAATCTGAAGAGGATAATTTAAATAAGAAATTAATTTATGGAAAGAATCTAATTTATTAGTCACTTTTGTTGTCACCACTTAATTTCTCATTAATCGCTTATTTTACCGAAAAATAAGAAGTGTATTAAATTATTATAGAACAAATATGGTAAAAAAAACTTTCTATAACATAGTGAAAGCCCTTGTCTATGTCCACACATCCTTATAACTGCCGACCCAGGTTTCGGTATGTAATGCCATTTTCAAGGCATGAAAATTGTATTATGCACCTAAGTCTGCGTCGGTAAAAATAAATAAGTGTGGCAATTGAAACAAAAATTCATTACATTTAGTATCAAAGATTTTAACCGAATTATGCCGGATACTGTATCTTTTATGGATGTCATTCACCGGTCTCGTGTAGACAGTTTTTGCGTTAGCTTTTTTAGTTTTTAACTTCCTAAACCTCTGCTCAGTTTCCCGGAAGAAGTAAGCTTCTATTTCCTGCGCTTCGATCATATCCAGCCCTTACTTCTACATGTACTCCGATTTTTACCCCCTCTGCCGGTCTTAATCACCCCCTCTCCCTTCAAACACATCCCTCCATCCCCGTGACCAAACCTTTCACGAAGACGGAGAGAAATCCGATTGGCAAACAGCGAAGGAGATTTTTTTCTCCCTCTCTCTCCGCGCTCTACTGGCGGAAAAGTTTGACTCGACGCGAAGAGCGGGGGTGATACCGGGGGAGGCACGAAGGGTGGGGGAGGGTTTGGGTTGGATTACCGCTTGTGAGGAAATGTAGGAGGGAGAGTACTAGTATTCTATTTCAAGAATTTCTATTAGTATTAGCCTTTTAATTCTATTAATTGATGGTATTAAAAATGAACTTTGTAATATTACACTGAGTATTTATTAGAAACTACCCTTTTCGACCTTCGACAGAACCTCTGCTGCCTCTTGATAATGACATGAAAAAATTGAAACCGCTAGAGTTTTTAATAATTACTGTGTGGAATATAAAAAGAAATATTTTTAATTCTATCGTAGCACAATCCCATGAAGTGAACTCACGAACCAATGATTTGATCCATTGATTGACTTTATCAATATTATCTTCTCGACTCCCGCAAGAAATGCATTAAATTCTCTGTTGACCATTTTCCTTATTTCTTTTCAAATTACTCACTCTAAAAATATCGTTTGAAAATTTTATACCATAGCGTGGAGAAATGAATCTGCAATTACGTAGAGTGTGTTAATATTTTTCGATTTGCTTCGTTTTCTTTTTGTTGCTATGTTTTTATATTTTAATTGGAACCATTATTCACTGTTATTTTCAATTTCAACGTTAGAAATGAAACGTGAGGTAAGAATGTGGAAACGCGAATTCAAAGTGTGTATGAGAGTGAAACTACTTTTATTTAAACCCGCTCTAAACGAAAGAGCCATGCTTTAATTATTGTAAAGCCATTTTTTATCTTCACCAACACCAATCAGTTCAACCAGTTCAACGGTTACTATGTATTTGTGTTGATGAACTGTCCGAAGCTTATTTTTTCTTCTTCAGATCTTATTCTAATTTGTTTCAATTTACGAAGTAATAATTTTTTTTAATTCATCATCGTATCATTAAATTTGTGACACAAAGTGATTTCTCATATTCGACGATTATCTTGGTGAAAGGTTCACACTAGGTGTTCACACTTGGCTTCTTTTTGGAGTAGACTCTTCAAGCTTGCTTGAAACGGAACAACTTAGCATAGACTAATGCGTTCTTTTGTCATAATATGTCCTAAAAATGGAGCGGTTTGATGGGTGGGTTTGTTTTACTTCTCAAGTTTCAATTGCACCTTCGGAATAAATTTTTACTGCCACCATGTGTGCCGTTTTCTCGGGAATATGCGTGCTACCGGTGTTGGGGGTTAAAGTGAGGGGTGTTTTTACGGTTGGATTGGGGCGTAGACACAGGGGGATGTTTGCCCTACGTGACTGGCCGGACAAGGCCTGCGTGTTCGTGTGCCACTGTGGGTGTTGCCATGGTTTTATCCTTGAGACTGCTCCGCCCACCTTACACTAATCCCTAGGAGAATATGGATCGCCGATGCTGAAATCTAAGGAGATACATACGTCGTACGTTTTTTTTTAGGATTTGGAAGAATGAAATGCTCCAAGCAGGCAGCGTATAACTTGGTTTTATCAGGTGTTAAATCAGGATTTTTAATGAGATGCCTGGAAATTCATTTACTACCAATATGTGTATAACTTGAATAATTATTTTGTTAAGGTTTCATTGACCGTAAATAATTTTTAAATATACGTTTTAGTTGTTTCCTTGAATATAATTTTTCGCAGCTATGTATCGTTTTAATGTGGTCGGGTTTTATCCGGCCTTATATTTTGAAGCATTATTACATTTTATACGATTTTATCTACTACTTTTAAAATTGGATATCTATTGCTAACCGTAACCGTAGGGTCTGTAAATGACATTGTAAGAAGCTTAATTCATATAGTTAAACTTTCTAAAACTACTGGTGAGGCCAGTACCTTATGCAATTCCATTGTTGTAAAGTTTAAATGAAATCCTTTTTTATAATCCCACTTGTGAAAATTATTTGCCGAGTAAACATACCTCACCATACCTAAGCCTCAGTATTGAAAATTTCGATGATGCTCCCGTTTAAGGAAACATGTGTTATCGTTAAATATTTTTTTGCGGAGAAATAGTACTTTATCTTATAACAGTAGACCCTAACTTTACGATATAAATCCTTTCCGGAGGACTGATCATAAAGCGAATTCCATGGTATGTTGAATCGGATTAATTTCCTCACTAGGATTCAAAATTACATAGTATCATCGCACGTAAATACTGCTACGTTAAAACACGTGTTTCCTTTTCAAATAGGGCGGATAATGGAATAATTGATTGCACATTTTGCCAACAGAAATAAAATCGGAGAAAATTGAAACTGTAAGCTGCATGCTCAAAATTGGCTCGGATGATATCGTAAGTCGAATTCTTGGTGAAGTAGGAATGTAATGTATCAAACTTTCTGTTAGGTTGGGTAATCGCTTTTTGTGAAAATCTGACTTCTGAAATAGGAAAGTTTAGGGTTAGTAAAAGGTTTCCCGTAAACTCTTCCGCATTCGGTTATCCAAATGAATAATAATATTTTGAGATAGTCTTCTTAGAACCTGCGTATTTACTACTATTTGTGCTTCTATAACCCAATTCAACTCTGTCCAAAAGCATCGCTAGTCCACCGCGATACCAAACACCCGTAGCCATAAGTCTGTGAAAGGAAAACTCCCTTTTTTCCCCTGAAACCGTCCCTGCTTGCCCAACCACACACAGACGCACACCGTCACAGAAACCCTTGAGCAAATCGATAGGGAGTAGACAGGGATCGGGATTGTGAGAGGGAGGAGGGGTAAGGCCGGGGTTCCCTACAAATGAGGGAAGGGCAGGGGGTGTGGAATGATAGTAGGGGAAGGGGAGAGATTTATGGTCGGATAGGAAGAAACCAAGAGCAGATAGAGAGGGAATGAAAGGGGTGGGAGGTTTAAATATTAGATATACGCTGGTTTTCAATTTTAATAATTCATCTTAATACATCTATCATCTCTACTTAATATTGCACAAGCCAATACATAGTGCCACTAAGGTATTTGTATTTATTCAAAGTGCTTAAATTGTTTTCTGCCAGAAGTGGAAATATGCCGAGCGGATGTGATAAATGTAATTTAAGGAGTGAGTCATTTGTAGTAGCAAACAGACCTAAGTTAACATTATATAAACGCTGTCTTCTTTACATGGGGCCAAAGTTATTTCATTTACTACCCGCTAGAATAAAAAATAATAAATCCTCAAATGTAATTTTAAGACTTGCCAAAGACTGGCTTTTCTCGCAAGCAATAATTGAAAATTTATTTTGATTTTATTTATATAAAACACTCTTGTATTATTTACGGCATTATTATTTGTTTATTGGCATACATTTTGTTATTTGATGTTGGCTCAATTGTGGTCCTATGACCTTAGAAACCACCTAAAGTTCTTTCTCTTTGTTATTTTTGAATTCAGATGTAAAAACAAAGTGTAGGAGAAAATAAATTATTATTATATACACTTTTTATTATTGCAATAGCTGATGTCTAAACTTGCTCAACCGTCCTGTCAACTTCTTTCTTGCTGTAGCCCACCATTGAATCCCCACCCTCAGATATTATGCGCGTGACGCTATCCTTTCCTCTCTCGGGATCTCTAACATACCTAGCCGCCATGTCATATCTGATCTCATGTTTCTGCATAGAATCTTTAGCGGTTCTCTCCGGACAAACAAAATTCTCCCTCTTTTCCGTTTTCATATTCCTCCTCGCCCCTTACGAAATAACTCTCTGCTTCACATTCCGCGATTCCGTCTTTCCACATCTCAACGCTCTCTGTTCTACCGAATCCCGTCCTTATTTAGCACCATGTCTTCAAAAATCCCTTCCCTGGACCTCTTTTCTTCTGCCACTATTCACTAATCCTCTTTAAAATGCCATCTGAATATTTTACCATTGTCTAATCCACAGTGCCCCTTCTTATGTTTAAAAATTTTGTTTTCTGTTAGTTTTTATTTATTGTGCTATTGCTTGTTATCTTTTAGCTATTATTTGTTTAAGTAACAGCCAATGTAGAAGTCTTTGTGCCGTTTTTGGTTTTGAATTAAATTAATACAATAAATAAATTGTACACTAACATTTTCAGTAGAAATACTAAATCGAAAGCACTTAGTTAATCCAAAATATGCTATTTTATCTAGTTCTCCGAGCCATTCTGAATGATTCCGGTCTGCCTTGCCATCTGTCAATTGAAACTGTAGGCTCTGTAAACCCTTTCGCTATTTTACGTCCTGATCCGTTTCAGGTAGTTTGGCTTCCCATGTCGCGGGAAGCCTACAGCTCACTGTGGGTATTCATCTCCTTCCTTCTCGTCTGGTCTAATTTCTTTCGCCCTTGGCACAGAGGACGCTCCGCGAGCTGGTTGTTGCAATCAATAGCAAGTGCCGGAGGAGGAGGCGCGCCCACCGTCTATGCGGGATTTCGTGGGGGACCCAGGGCAGAGGCCGACCCGCACGTCTTTGCTCCAAACGTCAACCGTTGCAATCCGCCACGTCTATTTTTTTTTTCTTAAAAAATCGTTTCAGGCTTGACTTGGTGGAAATCCGAGATATCCATTATAAAAACTACAAATGGTAACTTCCATACTCAGATTTAAAAGTCCACTACCGACCATGGTTTCGACATTCTATTTCATTTTCATTGATTTTTTTATCAATGTGTGGACATTACCATTTGTAGTTTTTATCGTGGCTCCTTTCTTCTTATATCGAAATATTTTCGATTGGTAAGTGAAAACTGGAGACTGCTACGTGGTAGATAGAGTGTTCGTGTGAAAAATTTACTTTGTGGAAAAAGGTACCGCTTATTATTACATTCCTTATGTGAATTTCTTTAGGATTGAGTCAAAATATTAACCTTTTTATTGCTTTGAACGTACCTGGTACGTTCGTGAATGAATATTTTCTTCCTCCCGGCCATACGGAAAGCTTTTTCGCCGCATGTGAGGGGTAGGTTTTCGGAGATTGAGCAGTAACAAAAGGGTTAAACAACTTGCTAGGCCAGCGATTCACACTGTTATGAAAGCGTAATAAGGTTTTCAAAGGTTCTATAACTCCTAAAATCTGCGAAACCTCTTGATTTACCTTCTGTCGCTGTAAAACTGCTCCTTCAAATTGAAAAAAATATGTCGGTGAACTTCGAAGAAAAACTACACTTTGGAATGGAATATTAGCACCACCGAAAAGTTTTATTGAAATTTAAAAACACTTCCCATATACAACTTAATATAGGAAGAGGTTTAGGACTGCATTATTGGTGTCCTATGTCTCTTACAGTGTTTATCCGACCCCATCGCATTGAAAATTTAAGTTGTAATCGCAATTTATCCGTTATAGATAATGTAAGAACCCTTATTGTGGCAGAAGACTTTTGAAAATCTTTTTTCTCAATCATTACTTTCTGTTATTAAAAGAATTTTCGTGTTAAAAATTAGTTTTCTTTAATTAATCTGCTCGAAGCAGTTGTGATTTTGTTCTTTTGAGCGTCCCTTTCTTATTTCCACGTTATGGGTTATTTAAAAGAGTGTCCATGCCTGTTAAAAAGAAAATTAAGCGGCTTGAAATTGTTCCTTTATTACTCAAAAAATTCATTTACCTCATTTGTAAACGACTATAAATCGGGCCCATATTTGCATCTTGTTTGGATGCTGCATGAGTCTTTAGTATGTGATCTATAAATATCAGGATAAAAGGCTCGTGTTAAAACCATATTTAAAAAGAAAGTGAAGTATCAGCGTTCGTAGTTGACCTCATTTCTCGATAACACCGGTGGTATCTCGTGGAATTTCATCCTGTTGCGCGTTCGAAGATATGTGACCACGTGGCAAGGTCAGCTAGTAGTAGTTGAGAGTATTCCATGTAACCTCAGAGTAGTTGTTATGACGAGAGAAAACTGCCGCTGTTAAGTGATGAAAGGAAAATAATGTCGCCTCTTCTGTTACCATATTTGTAGTGCTTTTTATCAAAGTCGCGTGTTTTTATCCCTAGTTTTCCGTCAGCGAAAATGTTGTTCCAAGACCCGTCTTTCTTTCGTTTCTCCTGAAAGTGGTGTTGTCCTTTTCATCATTCCCCCGAATATATAATTGGCTGCAGTGGAATGTGTTTTCAATGCCCCTCTAGCGGTTTTTATTATTTATTAAATTATAATATTAAGTATCGTTATTATATCATTCATTTTATAAATTTTCTGTGGTTGCGATTGAGGAAATATTCATGGATTATCAAATTTTTACGCAGTTTTATTGTCAATTGAAAATATTCACTGTAGGAGTAAAAAATGCATAATTCAATCAGGCTTATTTCCGTAAGCTTCCCTTTGGGTAAATATTCTTAAAGTTCTTCCAACTTCATTGTACCGAATAATTTATCACCGTTGATTGAATATGCATGGCACAACTCTGTGACCTTGTCGATTCGCTAAGGTATCAATGTAGCCTCTCAAGCGAAAAATATTGTAAATAAGAAGAAAATTCTGTGAAACAGGTTTTTGTAGAATATTGGAACAAAAAATACGTACTCGGTTTCCAGTGTTTAGAAGGTGTCATAGCTTCTCTTAAGTATTTGGGAATTCAACCGATGAGTGGCCCATTTAAACGGCTTTTTTTCAAGATTCACCGAAGAAAACTGTAGGTATTTATTTATTGGTTCTGCTCTTATAAAACTTATCCTACGTATGAAGATCCCCTCAAAATTCGGTGGCCAAAATTATTATCTCTGTTTAAATGTCTATTCATGGAATGAGCCTCACTAATGAAAATTTTCTTCTCCGAGAGTTTCACTTTAAAATCCCACGATCAGAATGCTTCCAGCTCTCTGCCTTTGTCGTCAAGATACGCTCATGGAAGCAAACATGGCCTCACTTTTTTGCGGCCCGTGAGGGTGAAAAATATCCTGCTTGAGAAAGATATGAAGGAAGGGTTCGCTCAAGTTCGAAGGGGTATGTTTTGACTCGTTCTTCTTTATTTCCTCCAATCGCGTGCAAATAATTGGGGATCCCCAGCCATCGAGAGTCGAATAGGGGAAAACGACGTCATTTCAAGGCCACAAGAGGGGCGAGTGCTTGATACGGTGGACAATGTGAGACCGAAAAAAATCAATGAATGATTTTCTTTCATTGCTGAACAGAATTTCGCACGCGAAAAGTATCTAGTGGATCGTGCTGCAGGTCGAGCTGATTGGTTGATATGAATGAACCGCAATGAAATGATAGGTGGAGTGAGCGGCAGGGATCGCTCCAATGTTAGCGGTTTAGTGGCTTCGTCCACGTTGAGCTCTACCCGTGCTTATCTAAAATTGTTTCAGTGTGGAAGCGTGTAACAATAATGTAATTTATTGTACACAGATTGTTATATTCGATTTGAGTATTTTTTTATCACCAGTTTACAGCTCAGAAATCATTAAAATGTCTTTGTATAGTAATGAATTGAAATCGGTAACAAATTAAAATATACAAACCCCTATCTATCTAAACCTATGTCATTTTGGGAGCGTATAATTATATAATTTAGTGTTCGCAGATTTTTAAATCCTAATTGAGCGTTGTTAATAAAGATTTTACAGCTCAGCAATCAGTGTAACGTTTTAGTAGAATAATAAATTGAAATCGTTTACAAATAAAAATATACTACAAATAAATAACAGAATACCTTACATTTAAAAATAAAATTTATAACATTTGCTTTTTAGATCCTATCTTATCTTTGGAATTAAATAACTATATCAATTGCAGTTTTATGTCGAAGTAAAGAAATAAATTGAAAATCGTTAGAAATGAAAATATACGCCACAGAAAAATGTACAACACAATGTATCTTAATGTAATGTAATCTTAACTGTTTAGAAATCTTGGCTTCCAATCGAAGTATCTTGAGTTCATGTCTCAGTTGAAACTTTGGACCCACTCAAGCATAATTTCCCAAAGATCGTAGTCTGTATTGGAGCTGGCCTTCTTTACCTTAATGTAAAAAAATACACTCACCTGCGACTTAGTCTGGTTTGAACTGTACACTTACCTATCTCTAAAACCTTTGGGTTGAATCATTAACTGAGTTTTGGGGAGAGGTTGTTTGCCCTGTGTTCAGTTGGAGTATTTGTACTCGGCCAATGACGCTATGATATTTCTTCCTGATATGTTGTTGAGTAAATTCAACGTCATACAATCAGATTACTCCTATGGTGATCCAAAGTACAAAATATCAAATCAGTACGATTACAGTAAGTGGCTTAAAATTTAATTGCAAGATTCCAACCAGGAAACAGACGGACGGAGCAGGTTAAGAATAAGCGTGTAAAATAATACTTGATGGAGCGGTAGTGATACGTCATCCGAAGTGTAACTCATCTCAATGCTTTAAATCTAGCTCGAACGTCCCCCACATAGAAAACACATCGCCTCTTTTAAAAGAGGTTGTTAATTGATCGCGGGGAATTTTTACGCTGGCTGCATATATTCCAGATTCCTCGCTTGAAATCGGTGACTGTTTCGAGTCCCAAGGTCTTTCGCTGAGTCATTTGTCGTTCGATACGCGATTTGGAGGAACGCTGGCTCGGTCACGAGGTCCCTCAACTTGTATCCGTGTTGCCTCAGCGGCATGTGCGTTCGTGAGAGCGAGCGAATGTCCTAGAAACTTCGGAATATCGATCGCGACTGGTCGAATTCAGAGGCGGTGTAGAGGAGGATCACCGTTGGGACCTCGGAAGTCTTTCTTCATACAATTATTCATCATTATTTTCTCACTTGTTCATCTTCATACCGTTCTTGTTGATTTTTCATTGATTGTTTAAACAGAAATTTTACCGAGCTGGGTGAAATATTCGGTTGTTTTCGGCAATGGTCCGTCCTCCTTTAGCAATATTGGTTATCCTCGCTTCCAGAGGCGATGTACGACGATGTTTGGTGGGCCAGGAGGGTGAAACCCCCCTACGGGAAAAATGTGATTATTTTCATCTCTAGAAATCGTTTTTTTTTTGTAATTTTCGCACTTAAAATCACTCTATTCATGGGTCGGTGGGAAGCTGTTTTGCTAAAACATGTTGGTGGAGTAGAGTGAATTTGTTTTATATGTTTATATTTTGCTGCTAAAGTTAATTGATATGGGGGGTGCGTGCCCCCCGAGCCCCCCTGGCTACGTTACTGCTCGCTGCGTATCTTTAATATTCAACCTCAATTGGCATCCTGCATTTTTCTTTTCTGTGAATTTATTCTTCTAATTCTTTGAAAATTTACTGGTGATCAAATTCATGTTTGTTTTTATGATAATGTATTAATGACCACGAACTCTATTCGGTTTGCATGTGAAAATTTTGTGTAAGGAAAATGATTTGTGGGAAAAAGCATGAGGATAAAGGTGTAGTATCCTTCAGATAAAAACCCACATCAGAAAAATGCCCATAAAAGAGTGGGGCGCGAAATCCTACTAAATGAAAAATATTGTTTTGTTACATGCAAAATACAACAGTTTTGAGGTAAATAGTATCCCCAAATATTACCCTTGCAAGTAAGAAATTAAATAAGTCTATATCTACGCACCAAACAATAATTTAACATCATGAAAGAATAGAGAATGGGGATTTAATATCTAATATGATGAAATCTGTCTTTCCGAACGGACGTGAGCCGATATATGAAATGCAACAAATCGACATTTCTGACTCGTTAAGCGTAGTTGTTAATTCCATCAGAAGATGTCACCCGTGTGCTGAACTCCCAGTTTAAGTACATACGGGAGGAGGGGAAGGTCGTTCACGGAGGAATTATCTGAAAGTCATCTTCTCAAATATCGTCAGTTACTCCACTCCACCCGTTTGCTACGTTACATATTTTACTTTGAGATAAAAAATCACCATTGCTCGATCAGTCGTTATGATCCGTGTGAACTTTTTGTAACTTATGCTATCACCTTGACATTTTCAGCGTAGATGCATCTAAATACTGCTTCGCAAGCTGCCTCAATAGGTCTGTAGTAGACGATATCATGACGCGAGCCGTTATTATATACGGATATGCTGAAAAATTAGGTTCGTTGTCCCAGATTTGAGTTCGATCTTTAACAGGGAGGAAACACTTTATTGTTTGGAGGAAAAAGTTCCCATACCTGTTCATTCAATGAAAATATCTCTTAAGTTTTATCTTTATTTTGAGCCTAGAAATGTGGTGCTGTTCATAGATGTAATTTTTTCATGTCGCTGTGTTAGTAATCTGTTCCGAAATACTCCAGTAATCTAAGCTCAGCCCGTAGTCCTCGAGTCTTTTAGGTGAAATGTGGGTTGCCCGCCAGCTAGGATATAGTTGGTTAAATCCGATACCTCCACTGCAAAAAAGCTTAGCAATCGCCCACTGAATCGAATCCGCTCAGCTGGTAGCAGCCTCACCTCCGAAGTTTGGCGAATTGGAGGTGAGCGTAAATTCTTCGCTGTTGCCAGCTGAGCGGATTCGTATTGTTGGGCACCTAGATAAGCGGATTTGATTCGGTGGGGTTCGATTATTAAGCGTTTTTGCAGTGGAGATATCGATATAGTGCCTCATCATTTATGCGAAATTTATGCACCTGAACGATGCTTCTCAAGTTCCTTTCCGCGCACTGGACATTGAGAAATGCTGGAATTACGGATTGGGTTGGATTGGTTTCTATACTTTTGGCTTCCTACCCTGTGTTTCCGGATTCCAATCCCGGCGTTGGCGGAGATTTTTCAGATATCATGCGATTCAGTACATACTTTGTGGATGGCACTTTAAGCACAGCTGTTTGGTTAGGACGTTAAGCCGTGATCCTCTTGGTGCCTCTCTTTAAGAGCATGCTGAAGTCGAGTTTTATTACGGTCTTCGTTACTTACCCTTCCGTCATGCGCAAATTACCTCGGCTGTTAGTCACCCCTGCAATATACCATACTAGGGTGGTCCTTATGTTCAAAGTTTTCTAATTTCTTTAGGGACGCCCCCAAGTTTTGTTCCATTTGGTGAGAAAATAAATCGTGAAAATTATTTTTGCGATCGGATCCCGGGAAAACGTGCCGCATCGCACTTAAAGTTGCGAACTTTTTGTATTTTTACGTATTTAATGCAAGCGGAAGGGTTAGTTAAATATTATTGAAGGGTTAAGGGAAGTTATTTTGTGGCTAAGCCGACGCATACGGAAATTGTACCACGGAAGATGTTCTAGGATCCTTTTTTGTATAATCTTCTCCCTTATTAATGCCATTTGTCTTAATTCTTACTTCCGAGATTAAAGTTGCTTCCTTTTTATGGCGAGCGCTAATATATTTAGTGTTTCACACCGTCAACATAAAACCCGTCATTTATTTTATAGCATCTGCAAAGTGCTCGTTTGTTTGCATCAGCTTCTCAGTATAATCTAGAAGTTTAGTTTTTCCACCAAATATTTTCAAATTATCTCTTGCGAACCTTTTAATTTGGACCTGCAAATTTTAAAAACTGAGTATATACGCTCTTTTTTAAACGGACATTTTACCGAGCTAGGTAACGGACTCATTACTTAATATCGACGGTGATCTTTTCACATTATCTATTATACCCGCTCCATATATTTCGTGTTCAACTTCGGCTAGCGCCTTTATTGCTTTTTCTCTTAGTAAACCATTTTATTATTTGAAAATGTATTCACAATGAAGTTGATGTTTTCAATTTCACCTCACTATTCTGAATAATATTATGAATTAACAGGAATCGTTTTCAGTATTGAAAAATTTCTAATGTGCCCGCATACTTTAGATTTGCCACTATTAGCGTCGATCTCTTTGGTTATATTGCTATTTTGACATCTATTGATTCATTTTATCATGGGTTTTTGTCACACTAAATGGAAAGGAATTTTTTCTTCTACGTTCCTAAAATATATACATTTAAATCAAAGAGTCTGAAAATAGACCAAGAGGTTGTATTTATTATTCAAAACTAGTTTTAAACCATGCAAATACAATTCTTTAATTGTATGATTTACGGTTAATTATTATAATGACTGAAAACGGAAAAGGAAATCAATATTAAATATGATGAAATGACTTGGAAGTTATACTTTCTTGCAGAAAATAGTGTTGAAAATAGGTTGTAAAATTTCTCAGTTACTTACACAACAACTGGAAGACATTCAATGTTGAGCCTAGTGTTCTTAGGCTCATTGAGTGCATTAAATTCCAAGATCAACTTGGCAACATGATGGTGGGAATGAGCACGAACAAGTTGGTTTAGTTTCGAATTGCCTCTTTGCAATGTGTTGCTCCAGTATCGGCCATGCTTCCCATAATATTAATTCAAGAGTCATCTCCAAGGCTACAAATGAGGATGTTGGAATGATTGTGATGTCATTTTGAGTGTAACACCCCTCCCAAACGAATAAGTTATACCTTATGTATCAAGAGTGACCTTTTTAAAAATTCACCTCTGATAATCCATCCGACAAGGTAATCTTCCGGATCGGTCCTCATGAAAGCATTGTGATGACTAGTTTTAAATGAATTCTGAGTTACTCAAGATTTAATTATCAGCTATTGTTATGATTTGTTGTTCTGTTATGGTTCTAATATAGTTTTTTTTCTAATTTCAGGTGAGTTTCCTTGATGATTTATAATATGCCGCTTCGGGATAATGTGGTGAGTCCTAATCCTTTTTGGGTTTATGCATTCCGAAAGAAAGTTCGTACATATCGCTAGTAAATTTAATTTAGCTAGCATATAGCTAGGAGAAGAAAAAGAGACGTGGAGCACAATACGCTGCAGAAATACGAGGTGGTTAGGCCCAGACATAAGTCAAAGTAAATGCATGTTAATTATAATTTTGTAAAATTAGAAGGAAAGGTTCCACTAATAAGGCCCACAGAAAAGTACTTGGGGCGACAAAAAGGGACAAGGAAAAAGATAACGTCAGAAAATTTAAAGAAGCTAATTTGGGAAAGGGAGGAATAGGCGTATGCAGTTATTTAATCTTAGGGTTTCATAGTTATGAGTGAACACAAGCATAAAGGATTATTTACTGCCCAAATGGATTTTAAGATTTCCCGATCCCAACTAATAGCATGCCTCGAGAAACACTTTGTTTTTCCTTATCTGCTCCTTCTCTTTCCCCAAAAGCTAATCTGACAAAAGCAAGTGGTGAAGGAAAAGAAATATTTTTTAATATTAAGGAATGTGCTTTGATATACATCCTATACGGTAATATCATCCGACATGAATATCTTAATATCTTTTCATATCAATGAACAATATCTTTTTTTCAATGTACGTGATATAAACATATCATACCATTGGGTAACGGATATTATTTTTTCTTAGGTGGAAACAAGTTTCGTACTTTCCCTGGGGCTTCTTAAAGAAGTTGATGAGCTCCCGCTGAGGCTATGAAGAGTTAAAAAAGTCTCCGTTGAAAAAAGAAACCAAAGAATCTTCCCTTAGGGAGTATATATTAGTTTTTTGTTCGTAAAAAGAAAATAATCTGTTTTATTGAATATTGAAAAATGTCTGGAATTTCAGTTCATTTAACTGGGAACGTTAGGCCTCCAATATAGTCTGCTGATATTCGTCGAATCGATGGATAAATGTCTTCCGAAGGTTGTTTTGATTCCGTATGTGATTTCAGTTAAATACCTCTAGCTACCAAATGCTACTGCGTTGACATGGGCAAATTTTCGATGACCTCAGTCGTTTTTTAAAGGTAAACCGAGTAGATACTTGTGCTTTATTAGTATAACACAACGTTTCTATATTTTATGTAACTCGATTGTAAATAATTTCGCTTTATGAAGCATGAAAGTAGTGATAATTGAAGTGAGTCGCTCATGTAAATCAATTCTGTTTTAAATTTTTTCCTGATAACAAAATTGCGAATAAAGTTTTATCGTTGATTTTTTATGTTATTTTTTCCGTTCTCCCCACTTGAAGAGTTTCCTACCAGTAGCTATTTGTAATTTCCATCATGGCTTCCAGTCATATCTAGAAAGAACGGCGTCCGAAATACTCTCCGCCATCACTTACTATACAGTTACACCAAGATACTTCAAAAGTGAAGAATGTAGCGAAAAGCACATGTGATTATTGACATTGTCCTGCCAATAATTTGCTACAGGTAGGAATCTTGAGTATAACACGAGTATTTAATCGCAATGTTGTAAATTATGTTAAATTTTATGTAAAAAAAACTCGAGAGAATTTCCTCAAGTGAATCATAATGAGTAATAATAATTATTTTGAAACTTAGCGTTTCTATTATGATTCGCTAACAGAAATTCTCTGGATGTTGTCAATTTTATGCTCAATAACCTTTAGCATTGTGATCCAAAGATTCGTGTTGTACTCGCGATTCCTAAATGTTAATTGAAGTTATTCTACAATTTCTGAATTTCTGTTATCTATATTCTACAATTTTTACCGTGGCAATTTCTGTGAGGAAAAGCTACAAAAAAACACGATAAAATGTAGTCGCTGCAGATATATGGGAGCGAAGTAAGTTTTCCATTCCCAAAAAAATATTGCTGTTATTTCTTCTTGCGTCAGTTTTATATTGTTGTTTATTCATTGGCGTGTTTTTAATATAGAAGGCCACTACGACATTTTTAGAATATTTTATAACCTTCTGATAGACGCAATACAAATCCTACCACTTTCGGACGCAAGTCATCTGTCTGATTTAATAATGAAATTTTTGTGCAGGCGTAGCAGATAACGTATGAAACTAAACTTTCATTTTTACTTGTGTATATTTTTGTTTTTAGACAACAGTTCAATGTATCATTGCACTTTCATGTTACAAAACTGGAACATGTAACATTTTTTACAAATTTGTAACTTCTTGAAGACATTATCAGATTGATTCTTTGTAACTCAGTTAGGTAATACCATTTACTAACATCAAATATTTATCAGTCTGGCAAAATATTCAGACTTCTGTTGTCTATTACATCATCTCACTGATTAATTGCGTCTGTCAGAGGGTTAATAAACTGTACTCTTATTTTGGATAACGTTGCTCCTATGCACTTGGATTTCCTTGCCTTCAGAAATCCAATATCGGCCACAGGGCTCTCAGAACTCGCTTATACCCCAGCGAGCCGAAACGTACCTACCTGTTTCTGTTCGCGGGGGTTGGCATTCCTGACCTTCCCCAATGGAACCCCTCCTCAATCGCGTCCCCTGGACTCCATTCCCTTGATCCACAATCCATTCAATCCTGCGCGCAACCTACCCTCCCCATTCGTTGTGTTTCCCGGACGGACGTATCTCCCTCTCACGATATAGACTACTTTTCGGTATCGGTGCATTTCAGTTTGAAGTACTGAGTAGCGATTATTTTGTGCTTATAGCTCTATCCACTTCCAAACACGATTCGCAGTACTTGCGATCCCCTGCATTTTTACTCGGAAAAAAATCACTGAATTATTTTCTTGCTTCACAAGTACGTAATCTATAAACAAATGTTATTTTTGTGTCCAGATTTTTGTGGCAGCTCTTTATACCACCTCCTATGCTTCTTTCCCCCTCTTATATTGTATGTAACATTAATCCTTTACAAAAGGGGGGGCGAACAGTGTATTCATCCCTTAAACACTTTTCTATTAGCTACCATACCTGCATCTTATTCAATGAAAGAGTCTGACTGGTCTTCTCATTGTTGAGATTAAAAACAAACTACAACAATTACTATAGAAAATCTTCTCTTCATTTTTATCTGAAAGTTATTAATATTAAATCGAACGGTTGCGGTTCCGTAGTGCACAAAATATGACGAACATAATGATAACCGTATTAAAATCTTGTCTATTTTTTAAGCGTCTGGAGGGAGCACGTGCCCCTGTGCCCCTCCTCCCCTAAATCCGCCTATCCTACAATATGACAACGTGTGCGTTACTGGAAGGGATATTTAGATAGAATGGAAGGCAGTAGTACTTACTTTGAATTGAAAACAGAAGTGCATGAAGGAATGGGAGGCTACCAGAATGCTTCCTAAGTACTCCATTGAAACCTACCATAATCAGTAGAGTAATATAATATAGGAGTAGTCTGATTAGTTTAAATTTGGTAAACCAGCCCATTTTTGCCCATCTTTTTCTCGATTTTAGCCCTCGCTGTGTTATGGTGTACTTATTTGTTTGCCTTCGTCCGGGGCAGCGGACCGTCTCTTCCTCCTCCCCTCCCTTCCCCTCTCACCCCCACCCCTGCGCCTCTCTCGACAATCGATGATGTCGTATTCTCTTTGAACCCTTTCCCCGCCCTCTGCCTCCCCATTGGTTTGGACGTTTCGTCACCGGAAAACGGATTCCGAGGGAAAGGTTTTCATTTTATTTTTTTCCATCGAGGATACCTTTGATGCAAATGTAATGAGACCTAACCAACCTTTTGCGTTGCATTGAACCTAAAGGGATGTCAGCGGTAGGTACTGTTTCTGGTCAGGTAACGTCATTGTCGTGGTATTGCGATCGTGTTTGTTGTTTTACGACTACATGCCAACGTGTGTGCGTAGCTGGAAGGGATCGTGGATTGAGACAAAATATTCCTCATAAAATGTTGTACTCCCACATGAAGAGGATATGATTAAAACAAAAGTATAATCAGCTTTATGTTGCGCATATTAGTAATATTTCATCATTAAATACTTGTTGGAAATGATGTGTAGAGATCGACACTCGTCCCGTTTTATAAAAGCGTGTGACAATCAGCGGCTCTTATTTTACTTTACAGGGGCACAAGTGGTGAATTGTTATGTATATTTATGTTGAAATCCGTTGCCTACTTTCGTTTTAAATTTGGGGGCTTTGTATCATCATCCTGTTTTCCATTTTAATTCTCTCAGCTAGGTTACGTGATATTTGATGGCGATGGACGCTTATGCCTCCAGTGCACATCTCACAATGCTAGATTCAAAACTCAATATAGTCGACCTGAGAGTTGAACTCATTTAATTGATTTATAGGGGAGGGTTAATTTTGAAGGGAGACCATTCTCCGAAGTTGACTAATATCTTATGAAGGAATTTTGCTCTTTTCCTCTCTGATTAAAAACTTTTTTGTCCCCAAAATTTCCAGGTTGAGAAAGCTGAATGTCTTTAGTCTCGACGTACCAGGGCAACAACAAGAGATAAAAAATAACTCATCATAAATATATTAAATGTACAACTGGCTCTCCCTTACTTTTTCGCTGTTTATTTTTTATATTCTCTCGGGAACAATTCTAACTTTTCCCGTTCGTCGTCTCTATGGTCCTTTTTTAGTTTATTGCTAATGCTATTCCGTAAGATATTGGAATAAAAGTTAAAGTTTATCTATTCTTCTGTAATAAAAACACATTAGCGAATAGTTTGTTTTGAGGACCCAATTTGTATCGTGTGATCGAAAAACCAGAAATGTGAACTCAGTGGTCACGAACGCGACTTGCTGAAATGGAGATATATGTAATAGGACTAATCCTTTCCGCTCTGCTGGTCTTTTTTCGCGACAAATGATTATGCAAAACTTAAGCCATGATGTTGAACGTTATTGGTTGTGTAGATTGGACATTTGTCTGCGACCCAAATTAGGAAACCTCACTTCCACAATTTTCTCGGGTGTGAATGTCTTATATTTACAATAGACAAATGTTCACCGTATGTTATCCTGCGTTCTCTGAAATTTTCAAATTTACTACTGTAACTTTAAATTTTCAAAACTTTTTTTCCACGGAGGATACAAATATAGATGTGATGTGGCATGGTAACGAATGAGCGAGTAGGTATTTAATCACTTTATGTCTTTATGTTTTTTGTCAACTTTTTGTAATTTGTAATCTCACCAACAAAGTACTTGCAACCCCGCCCAAGAATTTTCTACTAATTTTAATCCTAATAATTACGTTAGGAGTCTTAAAAGGCCTCAGAAACCCTGGAACATAAATATAACTTTCTATTTCCTAAGCAGGATTTAATTACTTACTGACCCATTATAACTGGCGGATTTCATGCGTCCTCTAAAAAAATAGATGTTTTTTTTCTATCCGACTGCCACTTCGCACTGATATAATGCATCAAAGCCGACAAAGTTTAATCGATTATTATGGGAGAATAGTATATCACTTCTTTCTCTCTCGTGATATTAATTTTTTAAGCATATAAAGTGCAGGGTATCCTTAAATTCTAAAGATTGGTTACGCTCGTGTCCATCACGGTTGAGTTAACAGGGGCTAATTACGATATTTTGATCCCACCTGTCAGCTGTCAGAGCGAAATAGGTTCTACTGAATCTTTCGTGAAGCGGTCCGATTGAAATTCTTTTGGCGTGGTGAACATTACTCGAAAGGACTCGCTATCCTTCGTCGGACATGAGATGTGGAGACGGGAACCTTGGCCGGAAAAGATAATTTAAATCGGTCAAATCGGACGGATGGAGGAGATCGCGCGAAAAATCGAACGCGTTCATATTCACACGCGCGCCGGCCGACCCTCTTCTGTTAAAGTGTCAAGTGGCGTAAGTGGTTTGACGTCTCGACGTGGGCGCTGCCGTTGAGCGATGACTCTGCGCCGCGCCGAGGCCTGTCTCGGCCACCTCCGTCATTTCGCGTCTTGGAAGGAGGGGGTCGGGACAGAGTAGCGTCTTTTGTCCTCCGGTGATCTCGAAAGTGGACGTGTGGGAAACTCGGCGACGCGTAGATATCAAACGCTTACGAGACGCACGGGCTGCTTTGGCCTGTCGCGTCTATCTCATACCCTTGAAGGTGGAAAATGGAAATCCATTCCCATCAATTTTAGAGACTCAAAGGAATGAAGACTTGAAGGACTAGAGACTTGATCTCTGCATTTCTTCAGGGTTTTCTTCCGCGTCAGCTGGCAGGATAGCCAGCGAAACTGTTGAATAAAATTACTTTGTTTAATTCCACACTTTATTTTAAGTAGCACGACCCGGGTTTTAGCATCTAATGCTATGCTGACACCCGGGTCGTGCTAAACAAAGTAATTTTATTTTATTTTATTTTATTCTATGATGAAGAAATTCCACAAAGTAACGCCTGAGACCATGTCTTATATTAATAGCGAAACTGTTGTCTATTAACAAGCTGACGCGGAAGAAAACTCTGAAAAAATGCAGATATCAGACCATCGCCGCGGGAGCCTACGTTCTGACTAGAGACTCTGAATCTACTCGCTTGGGCAGTAGCGTAGCCAGGAATTTCGTTCGGGGGGGGGGGGTCCAAAACCAGAGGGGAAAATTTTTGAAAAACTGGGCACTAAGTAATGGGTTTTAAACTAATTTTAACACTTTTCATGTTCGAAAAACTTAATTTCTTATATTAATATTTTGTAAGTCCATGATGTTTCAATATTTTGTTTTGTTTTAAGGAGGTAAATGATTGTACTTTTTTTATATTTCTGGGGGGGTCCGGACTCCCTAGACCCCCCCTGGCTACGCCACTGCGCTAGGCTTAGATTACTTAGTTATTAAAAATAGTGTACCTTTAAAATCAACAAAGATAAATGTATATCAAGCCGAAGTTCGCCATAAAAAATTTATAAAAATTAGGTCCTAATCTAAATTTTAGGTCCTCACTGTGGTCCTATGTGCGACGAAAACAATAAAATTGAAGATAGTTTTTTCATTGCGGATAGCTATGGAAAATAACCCGGAAAAATGCATTTAATCTATATATACTATATAATCCCCTTCTGATCACTGAATGACTTACTCATACAAATGTTTGGGGTGAGCGAGACGAGATGCGACATTAAGTCATAGAATCGACCCCCACTAAAAACGTCTTAAATTCTGGGAAAATTGTCGAAACAATATACTAATCTATTACAATGTTGTCAACTGCCTCGAATTCCTTTACTTTTTTGTGGGCAATTGGAGGTTAAAAAATTGAAGGTAATCGTTTCTATGTTAAGTATAAAATTAGAATTCGTATGATTTGAGTAATGCAGATCTAACTTTGCATTTTTTGTACGTTATTTCATTTGCGTAATTATCTCCTCATTTGCCTTTCTCTCACCTACTTGAGAACGCAATCGTATCATAAAACTCCAAACACGTTTAACTCCTTCCTCTATCTGACTGCAAACCGCCGAAAAGCAATTTTGGTTTTTTCCCTAATTCATATTCATTGGCTCCTATTGCGTTGTCTTCTTTATCGGTGTCAAATTGAAGGAAGTCCTGCCGAGTGCGAAAAAAAAGACTTTATCTCAAGTGAAAGAAGCAGTCCTGTTCGGCTCTTTGTGAGGTTATCAGAGCGAACGAATTGATTTACGACGTGGAGAATTTTGTGTGCACGCGATGATGCGTACCGTTGCGGAGCCGACCATTAGTTTATAACACTGCAACGGTTAGCGCCTCCGTCGAAGGTATTTCATCCACCGTCTTCTTTTCATCTTATTTACTGCGGAGAGAAATGAAAAATGATGCATGCCCTCATATTTTCGTTTCCATCTGAACCGGGAGGTAGATTTTATAGCTACTGATTGCTTTTAGATTGTGCGCATACTAATGACGGCTCTGGAGCAGAAATTGCTCCATAGTCAAATTTTTATTAGAGTATAGTAAATAGTACCCATCGCTATTTAAGATGGAATTACTTCCATAGTTGTATACATAATCTGTTTTATTCTATTTCCTCAAGGCTTTCGTAAAACTTGCTCTACCCACTTTAAAATAGATATAATATCGATGGCAAAATTCTCACAACACGTATTTCAAATATAGCAACATTTCAGGAGAGCAAAAAAAAACGATTATTTTTTTTTACTGGTGCACTGAAAGTAAAAACCAAAAGTTCATAAAACTGAAAAAGAAGCATTCATTTACAAACAAAGAGATTTGTTTTGCTTGTATTTTTTTTATGTTATTACACTTTGTTTAAGATGCCTATCTCAAACTGGCCGAATTTTAGATACGTGTTATGAGAACTTAGCCATCGATATGCTATATCAGCTTTTATTCTTTGTTACTTTTTTGTGATTCGTAACGGGAAATCTCAAATTACCTATCAAATAGGTAGGTACGTATCGTGTTTCTTGTATAATTATTTGAGAATAAGTTTTTGCGCGTATAACTAAACTATGAATCTTATTTAGTGCTCAACTTATCTGTTTTTATTTATTTCCTTTCGTCTATCACAACGGATGCGGAAGCTTGAAAACTTCGCCTCGAAAAAATTATAGTGTACTCTAGCAGGAAGCTATTGGAGTCTGAGAGGCTTCAGTCTCACTCATGCAAAAGTAAATAAAGCAAAAAGGAATTTTCATTAAATTATAAAATGATGTAAACAACAATACACACCAACTATTGCCAAACATAGCGATGTAATACAATGAGCCTCTTCACCATGGTGAGGGGTGTATGAGGGCATCACGTGATGTAGGACATCTTGGCCCAATGGCAGCTCATATATATGCAAGCCAAGGGGTACAAGTAATTTCTTTATTCAGTATAGTGTTAGGTACCGAAATTTGGTATAGAAAACAAACGAGATCAATTAGATGTTTAGTAGTGCATTTGATTCACCACTCGATGTCAGCACAGAACAGATACTCGCTCGTATCCCTTGGCAACCAATTTTTGTGTATTTCTTCTAACAATTGAATTTACCTAACTCTGTTGAGAAAAAAAAATCACTTGCACCCATTGGCTTCTCACCGTCTCATATTTCCTCTCAGGTTGGGAGCAATCTTTTGCCGTAGCAACGCATCTTCTGTTTACAAGATCGAAGGGTTGTTTAAATTCACTCGGTGTATTTCGTCAGTCGGTTCTTATGGCACTATTGTTCCTGCCTGTCTGTACCACGTGGCACCACGCTGAAATTCCGGCTACAATTACTCGTGTATGCTTGACTCCTCTTTGTTATTCAAATTCGGCTTATATTCATTACTCTCGTGACGGAGATTGCGGGCGTAAACCTCGTTTTATTGTTTGACTCACTTTTTCGCCAACTCGCTAATGACGAACTGGCGTCACCGGCTTAAAACAAACGAAGGCGACCGAATTTTCGTGAACAATGTAGACACAGTTTACGACATTTGGCGCGAACCCTTCTGCTTTACAGTCTTTTCATGTGTTTATGTCGAAAATACTTCTCCGGGTTGGTGTTTAATAGAACTCAGCTCTCGGCTTAATTTCTCAAGCAGAAGTCACCGTTATATTAAATTCTGAATGCATTAATATTTTGTGGTAGGCCATATTTCGTCAAATACTCGTTTAATATACACATCTAAGTTTTTGTCAAAAACACTTTTCCAGCTAAATTCAATTATTGCGTGGGAACAAACGAAATTGGTATTTTACCCTCCGTGTTGGAGAATTTACTGAATGCCGAACACACTCGAAAATTTAAACCCTGTGAGTCTTTTCATTTCAAAAAACATTTTATGGATTGGCGCGTGGTAAATATACCTTAAATTCACTTTTCACTGTTGAAATCGAGTATAGCTTAACGGAATATTATTCATACGGGCTGATTCGGCTCTTTATAGGTGTTGATTCTTTACGTTGCTTAATTTTTTTGTCAAATCACTGTCAATATTTCCTGATTTTTGTTAAGTTTTGGCCATAGAAAAATAGTTTCCAATGAATGCTCAGACTATATTAAGGCACCATTGTTTCAGTTGTAGTTAAGTAATTAACGAACACTATTTTTTCCACTCTGAATTCCCTAGCGTAAAAAATTAAATAATTCTAATTTTATATTCATATTCGTATGAACAAAGATTGTTTCTATGTTTTGTGATTCTATTTTACTTTTTGCTAACCTCAACTGTTGACTCAGCCTATTTATTTGATTTGACGTAATTTTCAGAATAACTTTTATTTATTCCAACTTGTATTATTCTGATTCTGTTGATGTTTATGAAACTAAGCGATGCGTTGGCTCATGAAAGGAAGATCGTTTGTTTTTGATTGTTCTTGAAGATTGTTTGCTCCGCAGTTTGTATTACTAGACGGATTGAGTCAATCACACCAATCAGTATCTTGTCTTATCTCTGAAAGGGTGATTTGCAATTGGAAATCAATTAACTTATGTTATTAACTAATTTTATACATAAATCGAATGGATTCAAAATGAAATAACTTATGAGAAACAGAAGTGGAGATGAGCCTCATTTTTATGTCTTCACGTGAGAATTTCCGCCTCCATTCTAGTGACTTTTATGCTTTTCTTTCATTTGCTTTCCCAGTAACTTCGGCTCAATGACCGTTCCGGCCAAAGCTAAGGTATCATGCGCTTGAAAGTTATTTCTGGTGAATTATCGATTGCCCTAGCGCTCTCAAATACTCGTAGTTCTCGGAAAAGAGGTCATTGCGTTAGTTTGTAGTTTAACTGGCTATTCGGTGCGACGTTGCCACGGTTTTACTTGTGCGGTAGTAATTTTTTCTGCTAGCACGAGCAGATACGAGTCTCAGGTATTTAATTTTCATTTTCGAGTTTATTTTCTCGGAAAAGAGACAAAGTAAGGGATGCAGTATACTTACCTCGAAATTGCGGTAGTAGACTTTTGTCACGTTTTGGCTGTAAATAAAGTTAATTTGATTGTTTTGTGTTTCTACTTTACTTCATGCTGAATTCAACCATTGTTTCAGCCCTTTCATTTTATTTAACGTAATTTTCGTTATAACTTTCATATACTCGACCGAGTATTTTTTATTGTTATGTATATGAAACTAATCGAAGTGTTTATTTCTCTCATAGCATCTTTCACGAATGGAAAATTTTGTAAAATCTAACTTTTGTTGTGTTTTTTTTGTCTTCTTTGTTCAAGTTTCATTGAAAAAAACTCGTTTTAGTCTATAATTATCACTTCATCTATTGATGTCGAAAAGGTAATAAAGGAAAAAATTAGAGGATTCAACTATCTTGGCGTTGATAAGGGCGAAAAAAGCTATGGTGACTATCAGTGGTTCGGTCTGCTAGGGCGAACGATAGTCCTCAGGCTGTCTACAAAGAAGGGAAATTATCGCTAATGAAACGATCAGTTTTACTCGACGAGCAGGAAATGAAATAGTCACCATGTAGAGAGATGTTAATATAAGGTGAATTAAAACTTATGGCTCCCGAATCATTTATAATTTTTGAGTGGCTGACTTTTGGCTCTTTATTCATATAAATCTAACCTACTCCTGTTTCATTTTTAGTTTTAAAACAGTGCTTTAATTGGAAATTTATCTATCCTATTTCAATTGTTTTCACTTGAGCCTTCCATCAAATTTTTGAGTTAATTGAATAAAGTTATAAACATTTAACCCATTTCCAATTCCACGGACACAAGTGGACAAATATGTATTTTATCCAGGGTAGTTTATGCTAGCTTATCTGTAAGTCAATCGTCAAACAATAGAAGAGAATTACTCCACAGTCCCAAAACTCGTTACCCCATCTTATTTTCTCTATGCTGGCTTACAGTGCGCCGATCTCAGTATCTCTTGTTGTGAGCATGTATAGGCAACTATAGTCCTGAATGTCTATGGGGCTATTTGGGTTATTTCTAGTCACAAACTTTGAACCTTTACAAAGTCATATGTTTGATATTAATTTTTAAGGTATCGTGTGGATCACCAATTTTTCAACAGCATTCGTGCGGGTGACAGCTTACAAAGTTACCTTAAGCTAACTTAAGTTCATTTATTGTAGCCATACTCGCTCGCCGCTTGGAGATCTATCTGTTGAACCATCTAGAGCTCACAAATGGTCCCACAGTCGCGACTGTATTTACTGTGATCACACCGTTTGCAAGGAGTGTGAATTTATAGGTTTCTCACCCGTGAAGAATGTAATTGCGTCTATTTTCAAAGTGATCGATACCCATTAGCCTTTCGAAGAAAATCGAGATCATACCCTTTTTTGGTAGGTCTTCTAGGGAAAGCTATGGCTGGGAAAAAGATCAGTGGAGGACTAGGACGGGGTTGTTTTACTTCCAACCTCTTCCACCCTCCCGGGAGACCGATGCATGGGGTTTAATTAATCTCGCCATCGTAGCCATAAATCTTTCCCTTACCCTTGTGCTCAAATAGGGTAGTTTCCTTCATCAAAGAAAACGAAAGGCATTGATTGCGATTCGTTACCCACCATTAGTGTATTCATAATATACGAATTATTTGGTTTTAGAAATCCCAGTTAAGACGAATGTTAATGGTCAATTTTAACCTCATTTTAAAAAGGCCAGATTGTCGCCCGAGGAGAAGGAAGAGAATGGGATTTTAGCTCGATTGAAAGGTCTTACAATGAATTAAAGAAGGCAGTGCTGGAAGGAAAGGGAAGCTCCCAGATTACTTCTTTAGTACTCCATAGAAGCCTACCTTAATCGGTAGAATACTATAATCTATATATATATAAAGTCGTTTGATACGAATGCTGCTTCATAGGGGCTTTTCTTACTTGATTTTGAGCATCGGTCAAGCGTCGGTCTGGCTTTGTATTAAGCTGCCCCGTAAACGGGCCAATTTTACGCAACAGACTTGGACCTGAAGACATTTTTTTACGGTTAATAACACAAATAGCCGGCAACTGAATGCGTATAATTTTTATTTCATTAACTGCTTTATAAAACCGCAATGCCTAAATTTTCTTAAGCTAAAACGTAAGAAAATTCATTGAAAAAAATCCGCATACACGTGCTCCGATCCACCCTGTGTAGATTCAATAAAGCAAATGTATTTCTGGCAAGCAATTCTGATACTCATTTAATTAGTGTTATTGAATTTGTATCCTTATCTTATTATAATAAATTAAATATGTGTAAAAACGATACAGCCTCTCTTGATTTATAAATTGTTTAATTAAACTGTAAGTTCATTAATTGTTAGGCGGTACGAAGTTCGCCGGGTCAGCTAGTAATAATATATAGGCATTCTAAACCAAGTTCTACTCAGGGTTATCATAGAAAGAATGGTGCGATTCCAGTAATTCATAGGTAAGATGGTAGGGATAGGGTGGTAGATATTTTTCAGGCCTTACGCGATCCCTGCTTGAGTGCAGTAAAGGAGGGCTTCAGGTTCATCGTTCCGTCCGTCGGATGGGACGTTGAGCCGTGGTCCACACGGCGCCTTTCGTAAAGAGCAGAAGAGCAGTCCAATGCAGGGCGTGGGTCTCCCTCCATTATCCTTTCCTTCCTTGATTCGAAAAATATATGCCGGTCACATTCTCCAAATGCGTAACTATATTATTTATTTTGTTTATTTCAAACGATGTACGCGTGCAGGAGTGGCACTAATTTACAGGGAAACATTTTTTTCAAGCTTGAAAGAGGGCACGTAGTTACATATTTTCGATGCGCAATTATTGTTCCTTGTGCCATGATGACAGATTGACCTTAACACATTCGCGTCGGGCCCCGCCGATAGGCGACGTGCCATGTTTTCCCAAGGATCGGCCACCGTCTTTTGGCGTCTTGAAACACTGGTGATCCAAAATGAAATTTTTTTGGTCGCCCGCTCGTCACAGCTCTCTCCTGAATTTTACCCGGTCTTTGCGGTAGAATGTTAGGGAAACGAGGGAGGGGAAGGAAAAGAGTAGGATTTTTGGATAGATTGAAGGGGAGTAGGCCTTATAGTGAATTGAAGAAGGCGGTAATGGAAGGAAAGGAAGGCTCCCAGATTTTTTCTTCTTTAGTACTCCATGCAAACCTACCTTAATCGGTAGAATACTCTATTAATTAATTAATTTACATAGGACTACATTCTAAAATCTGCCCCCCATTCTCAAATGTCATGCTTCGGAAATACAATTGAAGCCTTCTAATTTTTCATTCACTATGTCATTTGATTCCGTGTATTCCTGATGCGTTTTTTTACCCTTTTTCCGTGTATCATATTTCCACAATTATATTTACACAATCTTTCAAGTCGCTATCTTCAAAAAAGTCAAGATAACTCTTCCTATGTATCAAACCATCATTTTACCTTTTGGAGACACTTTTTGGCTGTGTGCATCGTACAATGTACCTATTTTATTTTTGTTTTCGCGGCATTGTTATTCAAGGCATATATTAAAGGGGAAACGGCAATCTCGTCCGCATAACTACTCGTCGTTTTCAATGGGTTAAGCCCTTACCAAAGCCGGAAGACCGGTCAGCGAAGTGTTCATTAACCCTGGCGAAAATGCAGACTTCCCTGCCACCCTGGTACATCCATTTTCTAACTCACAACCGGAGCCGTACTTTCAAACGATATGTGACGTCGTAAGAGATAGCACTCTCAATGCTGCGTCTGCAATCACGGCGTCTGTCGCGTGCATCACATTTTAAATTAACGTACGCCCGATGATAGTTACATGATCAATATTTCTGGTCATCTACAATAAATGGCTTATCTACAATAAAATCGCAATCTACAATGAAATTACTTATCTAAAAACCGTGAATTTGACGACATTTAGACCGTGAAAACCGGGAAGAAACCGTGAATTTTAAAATTTAGTTAGAGTGGGAACCTTGAGTTAGTGAGCAACATACAAATCAACATTGAAGAGCCTAACATCGAAAGGGGTAATGTTTAATTTATTGCCAGGTTGCTCACATAGCTTGGGTGGGAAAATGTTTGCATAATGTGATAATGACATGGATCGATTGTGCAAGGGAGTGAATAATGAAGGGAGGAGAGAAGAAATAAAGGTGAGCGTTTGATAATACTCGTTGTGGAATTAATGCATGGAAATAACCTTTTGCTTATATCTCCCGCATTGAAAAACTTATTGAATTTTCTAATCGTACATTAGTTAATAATTTTACCTTGTAGTGTAACTTTGTCTTCTGTAAAGTTTGGTCAATAGTAAATCAAATGATTGTTTTTTCTTTTACAAACGGTTACCTTTTTTATCTGTAGTGCCTAAGAATATTTAACCTATAAAATACATAACTCTAAATGAGTACTTGGCCAAAATTCTTATGAACACTTTTTAGGATAAAGTGTTCAGTTAATCAGTGTTACATATTTTGATAGTTCACACGTCTTTAGTACTTAAAATATGCAAATGAACGGACGATTTGTTTGCGAGAGAATAAATTGCTTTTTTTTACTTGTGACCTAATTCTAGCAAAGTGATATTTTATATAACTGTGACCTAATTCCTACGGCATCAAACTGGCATTTTATTTTACTTGTGACCTAATTCCAGTAACAGTAACGTGACATTGTGTTTTCATCCTTTTAACATGTTTCCATCAGAGACATTGTCCTCTGTGGCTATCAAATCCCTTGTATTTGGAAACTCTTATCCTTAGGAAATTGAAAAAGGAAGTGCCTAAGCTTGAATATCTGTTTAAAGTGGATTAACGCATTTTTGATGCTGAGGTTGACGCTACGTTTTATTTATCGCACCCAGAATGTGTCGCAACTCGTTGCAACGTGAGTGTTCGCGTCAGTTGGGTTATTTAGTGGAAGAGCCCTTTTTTCTGTTTTTTTTTTCCCGCGTAATTAATGAGGAACATAACAGTAACTTTCAACTCCTGGCGCTGGCCCTCGTATTTTAAATGTGCTCACTCCTGCCCTTAATTACTTCACACTCCGCGATATATCCCTGCTCACCTTAAATGTCGCATATTTTTTTCCCTTGCCTAACTAAAGAATGGTCAAATAAATATGGCAGCTCTCCGTCGACGGTGTCGCGTGCTGGCTTGCGCGTCGCTGCTATGCAACAATTAATTACTCCGTGAACAAAGCCGTGTTGGGCGAGTAAAACAGAAATGAGTTAAAACATGTGATGTAGTAGTATATAGTTACTAAGTTTTTCAACCCAGAGGCCGGCCGATTTGGATAGGTGTGGCTCGAGCTCAACCCAGACTAAGCTACGGGCGTATTAATATCAAACATTCGTTTAATAAATATGGGAGATTTCCGTCGACGTTGTCACGTGCTGGATTGCGCGTCGCTGCCATTCAACAATTAATTACACCTTGAACATTAGTGATGTTGGATGAGTAAATCATAAATGCGGTAAAATATGTGATATAGTGTTGCATTGCATAGTTACTAGGTTTTCAACCCAGAAGCCGGCCAGTTTGAATGGGTGAGGCTCGAGCTCCATCCAGACTAAGCTTGGGGCGTGAGAATATAACACATTCAGGTTAAAGGGGCCACTTACATTCTCTGGGCCTCTTCTTGTCGAATTCTAGCTTCTTCACCCCTACAAAGCATGTTTATTCATCACGCGTTTGGGAAGTGGTGAGGAGGCGATCTAGAAGTGACCAAAGAGAATTGCAGAAGCATTTATAATGAAAACGGTATAAATATCTATTATATGTTGAAAATATTATAAATTTTAATTTCCATGGTCATCCTTCAATATTAATAAAATCAGCTCAGATGAATTTCAATTCCCCTTAAGCCCAGATTAATTTCGCGTCGTACATTTAGTTTATTCCGCAAAACGTGCATACAAAGATACTTTGAAATATCAATTTAAAATGAAAGTAACGAAAGAGCTCGTTCAGACCAAATTTAAATTATTTACAATGCTTACATTCGAAAATTTAAGACAAAAATGCGAACAGAAGATATCAACCGATTTGGATAAAAAAATGATTCTTGTAATACCTTTGTTTTCGAAGAAAGTTAACATTGTCGTATGAGGTATTTGCAATGGGTATAACTTAGGTCTTAAATTGATATCTTAGACCAAATATGTCAGCTATATACCTTTTAACTATCGAGAAAATAACCTTTTTTCTTGTCGCCGAAAACACTTTGGTGTGGTAGGCTGCCCGCCAACTCATTTTACGCTATTCATGCAATGATAAACGCGAAAAAGACATTATTTTTTATTATGAGAAAAAAAACGTGGAAATCATTTCTGAAATCGTCAAATATAGTGACAATGATAGGAGTTTCCCTATTTATGCCATGCATTGTCTCCTCTAGGGTAGCAAAACTGGCCAATTTAGTGCAATAATGAGTTAATGTAAACCCGTTCGTTATCCCGACTCCCAGGATCTTCCTAACCAAGCGCTCACCTTTATATCGCTCTCCTCCCTTCTAAATTCATTCCTTTCTTCCATCGATTCTTTTTACTTGTCATGCAAAAATTTCATCATACAAGCTTCGTCCTATCTGTCTGCTGATTGAATATTTTCCTTTCTCTAATGGTTAATTCTTTGTTAGTTTTTATATTATTATTGTGTTTTGTCTAATTCATGTTTAGTTATAATTTTCATTGTAAAACGGTGAAACGGTTTTATGTGAAAAATTATTTGCATAAATTAATAAATAATATTTTTGTGGCCATTTCCGTTCTCGGTACGCAACTTTCCGGGTATTACGGTTCGCTCCTAGAAAAAAGTGACAAAAACGAAGGTCTCTAGTATCTACCCCTTGCAGATCGGTCGAACATGTTCATTCAAATTCCCGTCCCCTTCCCCTTTCATTATTTCTCCCAGTCTTTTCTTTTTATTTCCATTTTCGGCTGAGCCCCTCGAGGAATATGGCTCGGGAGCGATCCGGAAAAAATCAATATGGCGGGCTGCTGCTCGTTTTTAGCGCTTTTACAGATCCAGGCGTCGATCTTGGGGCCCGGAGTGTACGAAGGGGATGGTACTAACGGAGCGACAGACCGTGGGAGAGAAAATGCTTAAGCCCGTCTTTTCCATTGTGAGAAGCGGAGAGGAAAAGTTGAGCGGATAGAATAGATTTCTCATACCTTCAGACAGTGTGTGCAGTTGATGTTAAACGTAATCAGAAAGCAATCGCGTAAAGGTAAAAGAAGTATGCAAAGTTGCTTTCCTATGTAATTAAATGAATCGTCATCATAAGTCAACAATCCCCTTGATAGCGTGAGTATTATTTATTGTTAATAAATGTAGAATATGGAGATTTATATGCAATTACTTACTATAATAGAGTTGACTTCTTTGCGACCGTATGAAATAGAGCATATTTGTCGCATGAAATATTTTTCATTATACACAGCGGTATGTATTACTTTCCGTGTTCCATTTTTCAAGCTTTTGTATCGTGTATTAGAAATTACGCGTTGATCTTTTGTTTTCCCCTATCATATTTCTGTTTCCTCCGAGCTCTTTAGTTATAAATTACTAATTCCTGAAAAGAGCACATTCAATTAATGAAAACATTTGATGCTTCATCTCATTAGATTCTGAACTTGGAGTAAGACCTATTTAAGTCATTAAAGTTTGCAATCGTTACCGTGAATTCCGTGAATCATAATCATCATAAGTGAGCAATCCTGAGATTGGTTTGACGCAGTTCTCCATTCCTCTCTCCTATCCTCTAGTCCTATTTCTCCTATCCTATTTCATAGCGACGTATTACTTCTCTTTCACATCCTTAATAACCTGTCCTGTAACCCATTAGGAGTTACCCTCCTTCCCTTCCAACTGTCCTCCTACGATTGTTTTCATCAGGCCATCATGCCTCATAAGGTGGCCAAAGTTGCCTTTTTCGTATGGTTTTTAGAAGAATTCTCTTTTCTCCCACTCTTGTAGCCTCCCCCCCCCCTAGAGGCAAAAATCGCAAGTCTTTAAGTAAAATCAGTACTGAATTGAAACGAAAGTATTCTACGAATTTTCTTTAAACCCACGAAAAATTATGTGTGTTAGTATAAGATATGTAACTTAAATAAAACTATTTTTTCAAGGAAATAATCTCATGAAATAATGAAGCGCTGTTATTATTTTCTTAAAATTTTGGTTTCATTCACCTTTTCCATGCTAATGTCACAGCTTGGTCTCCCCCTCCCCCCTAGTTATGATCCTGGGTACGCCCTTGCACTAACTCATTACTTACTCTCTCGATCCATTTAATCCTCATCATTCTTCGACAGCACCGCGTTTCGAATCTCTTGGTTTCTCTGAATCTCCGCTTGAAGTTATCGTAACTTCCTGATACTTTACTTTCAATTCAAGGTCTTTACTTTTTTGTTTTTTTTTTCCGGTAAATTATTCGTAAGGCGTATTCCTAGGATTACTTTGTGAAGTAGAGCCCACGGGATAAGAGATGCGTGAGATAATTTTCCTTTTCAGATATGATTCTTCGAATGATTAATATTTTTTGCAATCGTTCGGTGCGATTTTCGGAAAAAGTTCGGACCCTCTGTTCTGCTCTTACAATGTAGGTTAACAAGCTGGTCTAAAAGTAAATTTTCCTGAGGAAGGGCTCCCTAGGAGCGCTTTGAATATGAAATGCAAAATAAGGTGCTTAGCGAAGACTTCCAAACTATCGCCGTGGTTCTTTCATTTTCTGATGGATTTTATTTTTTCAATTAATTTTTATCTGCTATAATGCATGGTACCCCTTTACGTGAGAAAATTGGAGTGGTCATCAAGGTAACGCTTCCTTTCAAATTGTTGAATTATTTTAACCCGCAATGTTCTTTTATTCTTAAATTTTAATGACGCACCTCGTATTTGTCCTTCTCTTCCTAGATCTTCCTGTGAGACTAACTGCACCCATATCTTCGGCCTTAACTTATATGGTATGCCAATTAATCATAAAAACTGTAGTCTTGTTACCATTGAATTTCTTCTTTAAGAGGTAGTTACAATTTACGCCGCTAAGACAAGCATCTCCTGAAGAGTCATGAGTAATCTTCCTCTTTTCTGGAGAGATTTCCTCAGAATTAAGCTTGGAGAGGCCAATTTACTTTACGATTTATCGGTAGATAATGAGAAGGACATTTTGAAAGCAGTATTTTATATAAAGGGAGTGGCCAGGGGGCCAGACCTTCCCCCCACCGACCCCCGAAATTAGGAAAATATTCAAAGTAGGAAAACATAAAAAAATCGTGGAATACATAATTGCCGTTTTCTAAATTAGTATAATGAATCTTGCGCGACAGCATGACCGCGCCATTGAGTGGTACTCCTTCGTATTTTATGTAGCCGTAGACCCCCGCGTTGCGAGTGGTTCGACTTACGATGAATCCGCCGTACGACTTGAGCTAATATCTTGCGCGCTTTTTTTTTATTTCAAATTTCATCGATTTTGCTTCCTCGTTGTGTAATTAATTATGTAATTTACGCCTTATATTTGTCAATGAAACTCGTTTTACAAAATACCAGCATTTACATGCATTTGTTCTCTTTTAACTTATTCCTTCCTCGTCCGGAAATAATACAGATCCAATAAACGCTGGAATTAGCGTTACAGTCGGTTCTCCAGTACAGATTAATATTATTTATCTGTTCCGGAGTTTCAAAAAATTTACATATAGGAAATATTTTATCGTGCCCTTATTAAGATGTCAGTTGTAAAAAAAATTACTTACTCTATTTCTCATCATTTAACAAATACAAGTACAATCAGAAGAAGTTGACACATTTTGGAGATAGTTTATGGTCCACTTAGTAATATGTTTGATTTATAGTACCCTACAATGGCGCAATTATGAATACTAATCCCATTACTGTATCACGAAAATTCACTTCACTTCTTTCTCAGTTTAAGTCTTCAGCTCATCCATCCCGCCCATTTGAGTATTCCCTTACCTCACACTCCTCTCCGCTGAATTCCGTGACTTCGCCTAGCATCCACTGCTGCTGTATTCATAATTCATCCCTCCCACGCTCGAGTTTGTTTGGGTGTATTTACACCTGTGTTTGTCTTCGAAACGTGTTAGCTTCTTCTTTTCGTCTTCACTAGCTACTTGTCTTCCACGGTATGCGGGGGTGAGCCGTGTACTGCTATTCGTTACGTGCCCCTCTTCTTCCTCTACTGTTTCGTATCCGTCTTTGTACTCCCAGCCCGTGTCTTCATAAACACACTCCTCTGAGGTCGACCTAGTTCCCCGTCGTAGTTGCCATATCCGGCCGCCGCTGACCGGATTGGCGCTCGTGCACGGCTCGCTAGCACAGTGTCTCGTAGCACAGCGTCCTCGACGTCTGAAAGTCGCATTCGGACGAAAAGTATACTACCTTCCTCCTCATTTTCTCTCTCTTTTGGTGCTCGATTCAAATGTCAAGTTCCACGAGTGAGCTTGTAAATGTTTGATTATGGTGGAAGGAATCATCATCAGTTATGACGACTTATCCAGGAGGTGGCTGGGGAACTTGGTAATAGAAGAAGAAATTACCTGACTACGGTCATTCGTCGACTTATTGGACGGAATCGTAGTGACAGCAATATATTTGACACATTGATCACGTACATAGTGGACGCGTAGTTGTCGCCCACCAAATGGCAAATGGCTTGGATACCGAGCTTACCCCGGACCAAGTTACTGACGGTTGAATTCCACAAATTTTCTATAACGTTTATTTAACTGTCACGTAAGTTCCGCGGGTGGCCGGAAAATGTTTTATTCAGGTGAAACCAGTGGCGTAACTATGGGGGGGATGAGGGGGATAGATCCCCTCCATAGCCTCAGAGAAGCAAAAAAATAATAAAGATATTTTCTAGTTTTGACTTATAATGTCTGCATCTGCTTTAAGTTAAATTTTAAGTGACAAAATGATGTAAAATGTGTTTCGGGCATGCCAGTTTTCAAAACTTTTCCGGGTCCCCGGTTTCCCCGGTGCCTGGCAGGCGGGAGGTCGCTACCTCGGGCCATCCCATCCCCCCCAAATCATATTCCTAGTTGCACTAATGGGTGAAAGAGTTATGGGAGAAGAAGGAATTATGTAGAGTTGTAATCAAGGTAGCCATAGAACTTAAATAATTGAGAGAAATTACGTAAGTATTAAAAGAATAGCTATTTGAAGAATTGACTTGGGATCTGAGCCTGTGGCCTGTATAAAGACTTGCAGGGTCACGGATCACGTGACGCTGCACAGATTGTGCTAAACGGTGACTGGACGGCAGGAGTTGAGAAACGCAAATTTCAGAGGAAAGCTATTCTTACTACCGAAAGTATCTTTAGGGTTGCAATCTTGCAGCAGCTTAAAGGAAGTAAGAAACACCAGCACTCCATTGTTTTAGACGGTATGAAATATCTCATTTACTGGAAAAATGGAAGAGATACTTGCAGGCTCACTTCTCACTTATAATACATTCCTGAAAGAACAGCCGCTAGCTACTCAACCGGACAACTCTGGTTTGTCCCCAAGGGTAACTCATTTAAATTAAAGTGTTCGAATGTTTTTTTTTTCAAACTAAACGAATATTAATAATTATTATACATTCGACGGAGTATCACTGCATCGCTGCCGCCGAGCCCAACGTAATGCATACTACGGTACTTATTATTTGTATTTCTTTATTTCCTAATTTCAAGGGTAGAGGATGCCTGCCTACCCCACCCCTGTAAACGACCCTACGCGAAGCCAAATCAGCGTTATGATTGTAAACTCGTCATCATGGAGTTATTTATTGTTGTTATTTTTATGTTTCGCCATAAAAATGGCGGGAAAATTTGCATAACTCAGTGTTGTTACTTTGGATGATGGATTGACTACTGTGAAAAAATAGTTCTAACCTTATTTTGTGCCTAGAAATTTATTTGATATTCATCTAGCAAACTCACGGGTCTTTGTGTAAAATTATGTTCAAATCCTATGCCGTAGCTCTCCTCAGCTAACAGATGTTTATTGATGGGTTTTGGAAAAATATCTCTTCCATTTTTCCAGTAAATGAGATATTTCACACCGTCTAAAACAATGGAGTGCTGGTGTTTCTTACTTCCTTTAAGCTGCTGCAAGATTGCAACCCTAAAGATACTTTCGGTAGTAAGAATAGCTTTCCTCTGAAATTTGCGTTTCTCAACTCCTGCCGTCCAGTCACCGTTTAGCACAATCTGTGCAGCGTCACGTGATCCGTGATGCTCTTTGCGCAGGTTTCCTTTGAGCTCGATATAATCCAACCAGCCCTATTTTTTTCTTAGGTCAATTCGTGTGAATGGCCATGACGCTGTTGAGGAAAGGAAAGTGTTACCTTTTTGCCGAACGCGCAATTGCGCAAACGGGAAAATTCGAAGAAATAGTTTGTCGCTTCAGGGCTCTTTGATTGTCGTGATATGCTTTTTCTCTTCCCGACCGTGGCCAAGAATCCCGTGGAGTGAATGCCCACTCTTAGTTCATCGAATACCATTGCGCTGTCTTGTTCGGAGGGCGATTTAGGTGAATAAATAACATTAAAATATAAGAATATTTTTTACAAACGACAAATTTTTCTCGCGACTACTTTTCGATAAATTTTGATGTAAACAAATTTTTTGTTATGATTATCATTCTCCTTCGTATTACTTAGTGATCACAGCGCTGCCAACTTACTTTGGTGGCCATTTTCTGAACTAATCCCATATATAACTCAAAACTCTAAATTAAAATCGAATTACATTAAATTACATTACACTAAATTAAAATCGAATTTTCTTTTATATTTTTATTATTTTTTGGGCGCATTCCATCAAACAATAAGCTTATTGAGACACTTGATAACGTTAAAACTAGAAGAAGTAAGACCATAGGAAACACCATGACCATTATATTCAGTTAGGTCCTACGTGTTGCGGTAATTGAATTGCAGTTGGTAGCAGAGAAGCTTGATGAGGGATGTGTATGTTATTGGAATTTATGGATCATCATTTCAAATGTATGTTAATAATGTGTTATTATTTTCCCCTAGCCTAGTCTTAAAATTACTAAATAGCTGGGAGATGAACTGGTTTACTGTGGGAAGTTTATCAATGATAAGGATATCATGGATATCTCTTATAAGTAAATATACATTGTTCAGTAAGTGATTTAATATGTATAAACTATTAAATTTCTCGCGATTAGTTTGAAATGATGTTTTTCTTCATTATCTTCTGTCCAGTAACTTGAAAATTAATGTTAAAAGCACTCAAATCGAATCCCATTCGAATATCACCGATCTCGGTGACTAGAGAATTCGATTTATGTCAATTGCCCGATTTCCTCTAAACGGCAATTAATTAACTCTTGAGTGTCAAATTATCACAATGACTGAACTGATTGGAGTCCTGTCTCTATTTTTTGTGATTTGATTTTCTCGTGGAGTGTGCCACTTAATGAAATTTGTTCGTAGTTATGTATGATGGAGAACATCCAATTTACTGGGATTTCATAAAACTGGTGCGTTTAAATGTCAAATCACATTGGAAAACTGCACTATTTCATTTACGATTGATATCGCTCGTATCGATTAAGATAGATGAAAGTTTAACATTCATCTTCACGCTCCAATTCACCGAACTATTTGCATTAATTCATCCATGACATAGTAACAGGATTGATAGGAAATCGGTAAAAAAAATTCATTTACGTTCAGCTATTGTGTACCAGTACGCTTTGTCTTTTTTCTGAGAACCTTCATTTTCCAGATGCTTTCCTATTGCGTGTAAACGTATAAAGCCTGGCAATATATTTATTCATTTTTCTTCCTAATAGAGTTGATTTTGTTTAGCCGAATAATTGCATTCGATTTTGAGGAAATTCGGAAAATATACGAACCCCTCTTTCAGCTTTATCATTCCTTTTTTCTGAGTACTTTCATATTCGAGATGCTTTCCAATTACGCTTAAACGTATGAAGCCTGAAAAAATATATTTATTCATTTTTCTTCCTATTTGTCCTGATTTTGTGTAGCATTATAATTCAGTTACAATTTTAGGAATTTTAAAAAATATACCATACCCTCGGATATTCTGGTCAATTTCGAGGTATTCCATAATGAACCGAGGTTAGTGTTAGCAACTCTGTGATTAAATTAACTTCATCATCTGGTCACGGAAAAAGAAATTCCTGGTCATCGCCCGTGCGTTCCTATTTTGGACATAATGAAGTATTTTGTGTTGTGGAATTATTTCCAAGAAATGGAGGTATCAACTTGTCATTGCTCGTCTTTTTTTGGTTCGTAAATATCTAACGTTCGTCGAATAGTTGAAATGCTATAAAATAACAATGCGGCATATATAAGTGTATTAATACCAGGAAATATTTTATCTGAGGCCACTTTTTCTAAATATTAGGATGATCATTGATATGCTTTTGTCGTGTATTATTTTAGTTTCTCGGTATATCTTCAGCTTTCATTTCGTTCTTTTTTCTCTAGTAGATACTCTCATATGCATTGTTTCATTTAATCGTTGATGGGACCTGTAAATCAGTATGGGGAAAATCCGTTTATAGTTTTTTAATACTTCGACCTTTCCTGCTGTGAGAGTAATTAATCGATCCTTTCTGTTAATGTGGCAACGCATTTAGCATAAGAATGCATGCAGGGCGTTTGAGGAGGAATCTGCAATACTTCAGGAGGTGGTAGAGAGACAGTTTTAAGTATTTTTTTGTCATTAACGTGGGATCGCACCCATTTTGGTTACTGAGCCATGGCAACCAGTGACGTCATGGTAAAATTAGCAGAGCCGGAAATTTCCGAAAATTTTTTTAGAAGTGAAATATTACTCTGGGTGTTTTTTTATTACAAATTATTAATTAAATTCATTTCAGAATTTTTTGTTTTGGTTAGGAATGTATATATTAGAAATTTTGTGGCAACAAAATTGATAAAAATGTTATTTGACTGTCTTTTGTTAACCGGTGCCGGAACGCCGAGCCTATGACCACTGATGGCAACGCAACATTTCTTGGATGCACTTTGCAGCTACTACGAAAACAGTTTTTCTTGGGATACTTGCCATTTTGACATTTTATCAATTCTCTGAATTTGTAAGGGCATTGAATTGTTAAGTTTAGACGAAAATATGCGATTATAATCGCCTGAAACAATTAAACTGTTATCTTAATTAACGTATCGATAATTTTAGCGATTATCAACAATACGATTGTGCAATCTCACCCATTTTGAAATTATTTGACCCCCACCTCCATAAGTATTGCAGATATTGTGCATGAGATTTCTCTAAAGCAATCTTAAACGAATAAGTCAGAAAGCAATGGAAGTAATGAGTTGTGAAAAATCTCTTTTTTTCTGCATGGTGAAATGCGCGGTATGATGGGCCTCGTTTGAGAAACGCCATGAAGTTTTCCTGACTGCATCCTGGAAACTGTTGGTGCAAAATCTATTTTTGTGCAGGGACTCACTTACCGGGTTGACTTTGTAATATGCGTCGGAAAGAAATCACTGTGGTGGATAGTCTGTCGCTGAGTCTAAGGACAATAAAAGACTTCGTTAACGCAATGTTTGTTTTTAACGTACAAGTGCTAATGTCTATTTTTATTTTCTATCGCCGGAGAAGCTTTTAAAAGATACTATACGAATTGATTCGCATGAACATTCCTTACACTGCTTATCCATTCGTTTATACTCTATACCTCTATACTCATAAATTCACTAGATATATGAGGGAATTAGAAGCCAAGAAGTGGAAGTGATTTTTTTTCTAAATAGGACTAATTGTAAGTTCAGAAATTGATAGAATAAATACACAAAACCTGGTATCCATGGGATATGAGTGAGCCTCTGTTCTGTGTTAACATCGAGTGAAAAATCAAATGCCCTACTATGCATCCCGTTGATCTCGTTTGTTTTTCTTTATCTAATTTCTGTACCTAGCTCTGATTAGAAAAAAATATCACTCGTACCCCTTGTCTTCTCACCCCTTCATATGAGATATAGCTAAATTTTAAAATAGGTCCAATCTATACCAGTAACGGGTACAGAAAAACTCAAGGGGGGTGGTCGCAAAAGATATTTTGAGCTACCTACCTAGTAATAAATAAATAATCAAGTTACATGCGAAATTTAAGATAGTTTTATATAAACCGATTATACGCATATACAAGCAATGCTATCTTGTAATATAGAAAAGTTGCAACTGTGGTTCTGCAATGTTTGGCAATGCGGGCGGCCCCGCAAGGTGGGGGGGCCGCCCCCTGCGACCCCCATATGTATCCGCCACTGATCTATACACCCTACACTCTACAGCATGTAAGTTGTAAATAATAAATGCGTGTGATAATTGGCTTGTGGAGTGGGAGTAATGCGTCGTCCTTGGTCCTGGGTGTAGCCTCAAATCCCGCCATGCATCTAATTTCTGAGAAATAAACATTCCACTCCTTTAATATTTGGCTTTCCGTTCCTTAGCCTTTCCCGGTGCAACTTCTGTCTGCGGTGGCTGGTGGAGCACCTTGACCTCGATAGTGCGCCTGTTCAAGAGTCAAGTGATTGCATTCATTGTCTTCTCTTCGTGACTCGGCGAACGGCCTGAAATCCTCTTTGACGGGAATTCCTTTGGCCTGAGGTTTTGCGGCCTCGAAATGATTTTTCTTAATCAGAGCAGGAGTCCATTTAGCTCGTTCGTTCATTGACAACCTGGAGCCGAGACCTCGTTGAAAATAAATTTTCGAAAAAAATATCGTCCGTAGTATATTTTTTAAAAGTGTAATGGGATAAAAATAATTTCATATCCGGGTTCATTTCTCCCTTCCAAAGGTTGATTTAAGTCAACAGGTGGGAATTACATTGCCATCTTAAATAAATGAGTCCCCGAACTTCATTTCTTCCTTGAATTCTTTTGTCAGTTTCGAAAATGGATTAATTTTGATTGTATGGCAGCTTTTTGAGGCTTGTAAGCCTTTAATGGTGTCCTAATCTTCAGAGAAATTGCTATTTTTAAGGAATAGCTTTAATTTCTTCCCAAATATATCCCATTGAGTATTCTTTTTACTCACTACTTAACTTAATTTACTATTGCTATATTCCAATAAACCAATTCGTTTCTGTGTTAGGCAGTTATGCTCCATTCTAATGGTACCAATGTTTTCGGTTCTTTTAAGCGTAATTTTGAAGTTTCCTATGGTGATTGTTCAGCTACCTGTTATAATTTCCCGATGTGTGTGTATAGTCATATCATGTCGGAATGGAAATAAAGTATCATAGTGAGGAGGAGAGGTGATATTGAAGAGATTGATGGGCTAGCTCGATCGGACGATTACTAATAGCTTATCTGTTACTCCCCTTCTTAATCCCCCTTTACAAGCGATCGGCAACCTAGCTCACATCGAAAGACTTTTTCGATGTCAAATTTGCGGTCTTTCAAGTTCCATACGAAAAAAAATAATTATATTATATTATTTTATTATCAATCTCAAACAATATTGTAAATAGGATAAAAAACATTAATATAGGAAGGAGAGAGGATAACGCGTCCTTGAAAAAAGAAAGAAAAGGATTTTTGAGATAGAATGAAAGAGAGTAGGCCTAATAGTGTATGAAAGAGGGAAGTGCTTGAAGGAAGAGAAGGCTCCCAGAGTTCTTCTTAAGTACTCCATGGAAACCTACCTTAATCGGTTGAATAGCTTAATAATAATTACCTTTTTTATGTCTGACTACAATATCGTAGTATATTAATTACAGTACCATAAACAAAGTAGTTGAAGGAAGAGGAGGCTCCAAGGGCATACACAGGATCAAAACTAGGGGGGGGGGGGGGGGGCAAGACATGGTTGTTCAATTATAGGTAAGATTTAAGCTTGGCAAAGGTGAATGAAATCAACATTTTAAGGAAACTGTAACAGCTCTTTATTAGATTTTAAAATTAGTTGCTTAAAAAAAATTGTTTTCCTTAAAGACAATTGCGATTTTTGCTTCTGGGGGGGAGCGCAGCTGCCCACTCCTGTCCATCACTAGGTACGCCCATGGGAGGCTCCCAGAATGCTTCGTAAGTATTCATTCCATGGAAACCTACCTTAATCGATAGAATCCTTTAATAATAGTAATGTGCACAAAATGAAATAGCGCTATCATTTCTTTATGGGTGCCTCTAAATTCAGTGGCGCACCGGAGAGTCCTCCATCGTTGTATTCTTGGTTTGAGCCTTAAAAGGAAGTTTTTCTTCGTTTGTTTCCAAACGCGAATCCGACTCCTGCAGCTCCTCTCTCCCACCTTGAGGGGTAGTGCGGATTTCATTCCGTGAAGTTTGGTGGAAGGAAAAGGGGTCCCTCTGCCTTCCCTGGAGTGAATTTCTCGGAAGCGAAGGGGAAAGCAGAAGCCGTAAATCTCAGCCCTCGAGAGCGAACCATCGAAACCCTTGGAGTGTGACCCCTCATCCGCTTTCTTGTTATGTACCCTGTCCCCTGCACTGGCCAAGGGTTCTACCTTTCACCTCCCGCCTCTCTCTCTTACCCTTTTCCTTCCGGAACTGACCCCTGATCCCCATTTTCTCCCTGTCCTAGTCCACCATCTCCATTCTCTTGACTTTATTTCTTGCTCCTCATCCTCTAGCCGCCTGAAACATCTCCAAACTACGGAAAATGTGATCACCAGTAGAATTTTCGGCTCTCCATGGTTTATGAGCAATTAAAACATTAGAAAGGACCTTAATTTAACTCCACTATTAAACAACTTAAAATCTCTGCTTCTATGATTTTCAAAATCATTTCATTCGACGTACAATTAATTGCCGACTTCCCTGGCTAAGATAAAACATCGTCGTCACTGGTCAACAATCCTAAGATTGGTTTGACGCAGCTCTCCACTCAATACTCCTATCATCTCATCTTTTCTCACTGACGTATTTCTTCTCTTTCACATCCTTCTTTACCTGTTCCTTATATTTCGTTCGAGGCCTTATTTATCGGTTATTTCCATCCAATTGTCCGTTGACGATTGTCTTCATCAGGCCATCATATCTCAAGGTGTGACCTATAAGATTGTTCCATCTTCTTATTGAGGTTTTCATGAGACTTCTCTTCTCTCCTACTCTTCTTAGGACTTCCTCATCACTAACTCGGTCGATCCATTTGTTCCTCATCATTCTTCTGTACCACATTTCGGAATTCTCTATCCTAGATTTCTCCGCTGCTGCTATTGTCCAGGCCTCACTTTCGTATAGGAGCATACTTTAAATGTAGGTTCTTATAAATCGTTTCTTTAATTCCATTTTTAAGTTTCCCGCTGTAAATGGGTCTCTCTTTGGTGGAATGCTTTCTTCCATTGGGCTATTCTGCTGATAATTTCTTTCTTGCTTCTTCCGTCGCTTATTATTCTGCGAAAAAAAAACAGAATTCATCCACCTCTACCAGTTTTTGCTTCCCTATTATACAATTTTTTAGATAAAGCATAAATTTCCCCAAAATTTCCCTTAACCCTTCCCATGATTCCAACTACTACCAAATTTGAAACTTGAAATTGAAACTATGACATGACGTCACCTTAATTTTAATTATTTTTGAAACCAACAGTGGTATTCAGCGTAAGGAAGTTAGCTTAAAGGAGTTAGTCCTCCTCCTCTAGCGCCGGGCCCCAGAGTCTTAGCGGCGGAATTTGTGCGGTGAAATACTTTTCGTATCGATTTTCGATTGCTCGCATTTGACCACGATAATCAATACAAATGAATGGCCGCCGCTTGCGGGAGCTGCCAAGCCAAAACGTGACCTCCCATCACAGTCAAAGGCAATATGTTGTAACAGTTTTTTACTCAATAAGGTATTTGGTCCACCGTACGCCTTTTTATTTGATTGCAATACAGAATCGCGATATGGCAGTCTTCTGGAAAGCCTAAAAGAGTAGATAGCTTAACAGGCCATCTAATGAGGGCAATACTCAAAGGGCAAGTGGATGGGAAGACAGGCAAAGGACGGCCCCGAATGAGTTACATAGGACTGGGTATTAAAGATCTAAAAGAGAAGAAATACGAATATATGAAAATTTTAGCGGATGATAGAGCGGCGTCAAGAGATGCATCAAATCAATCTCAGATTGTAATGATATGACTCAAGTGGGCGTTCAAGCACATTCTTGAAATATTTCATTCAAAATCTTATTGAGGTAGTTGGACTCACAGCGGCTGCTGTGGTGCGGAATTGAAAATTATTTTTTTCTGAAATGTGATATGAGTCTTTCATTGGCTGGATCATAATATTTTTCTTACTTTTATTTGAAATTATTGTGAAATACTTAAAGTGCACTTATGTGCTAAAATGAAATAGTGATATCATTATGGTAAGGTTTTATTTTTTCTTTTACAAAGTCTTGTGTTGCTGAGTAGTACTACTAAAGTGACTCGCGAGATTTAGTAAATCTATTCATTGATGACCCTTGACTTAATGGTCGCCGACTTGAGAAGATTTTTGAATTTTCTTAAGTGGACCGTTTTCATTCTTTGTTAATTTTTATTTACATTCGATTCATCGAAAAAACCCAGTGTCCATTGAAAAATCAATGGCCGAAATTTGTGCAATTGTGGCAAAAAATATTTGGTGTCAATAATTGAAGCTATGCTGCTAATTATTGCTTAAGGCCTTTGAAGGAAAACCATAAAGGGTTCTCTATTCTGGTCTATGAGACAGTAAAGACGCCAGGGGTTTTTGAAGCGGTAAACACTGAAGAATCCCTTGTAAAAATTGGGGCCTTAATTACGTGACGGATAATGAAGACTGCGTGTAACATCTTATCTTATTTCCGATTTTTGTTACTTGGTTCGCATCTGTATCTAAGCATCCGTAAACAGAATGACAGTACCTATTTTACGTGACCTATCTTTTGCGCATGGCCGTAGGCAGAAACGTTTTTGTAAGGGAACAGTAATGACTAGACAATCTTCTTCATTTATTTCCCTTTTTAGTGATATAATTTTCTCCTGCGCACCTGTAATACACGCTAATAAAGTGGAACGGGGCAATATTTTTTGGGGGATTCACTCGGAGGGAACATAATTAAGAAGCTGATCTTTCCAATATTTCTGGGGAAATGAACCCCTTCACCCGCTTGCTGTGGCCTTGATTTTACGGCAGAACACAAGGTGCCCATAATATGCAATAACTTTGCCCTCTTCTGAGAATTCCCGAAGAAAGGTCCCTATCTTGTTACTAAAATCCAAGAATTTGCGCGGACGCCGCTTCCTTAACAACGCTTTGTAATGTATAATTAAGCAAAAACAATAATTCGACGGAGCCGCGGCCGTAAAAGGAGCCCTTAGCAAACAGAGAGAGGCTCCTGTTGGGATATGCTGAAATATCCCGGCATTTCTGCGAATTCTGCGCTTTCTAGTTTACTCTTTGGCTCCCCGGTTCGCAGAATCCAAGATGGAATTCCTGGGATTTGAGGTTGATTCAAGCCCCTGGCCCAAGGGCCTGGATCGTTAAGAGCCCTCTCTCTTTTACTACCGTAAATTTAAAAGGAGCATCTGCAGCATAAAGCATTTAATGTATACCGAAGAATTAAAGTTTTTTTTGGGAATTTTCTTCTAATTCGTCGGCCTATTCGGGGCGGTGAGGTGAAGTCTTCTCCTACCGAACCGAGGTCCCTGGTTGAAGTCCCGCCTGAGTAGGCTTCCTCTATCCAAGAGATGGATTTTCGTGTAATTTTAACCTTTACTGTTTCGAGTACTGTTGAACGTATTGAAATCCCGATATTAAGGCCAAATTGCGCTGTTTTCGGTGGTCATAGCATCATCATCACTATTCAACAATCCTAAGATTGGTTTGACGCAGCTCTCCACTCAATACGCCCATCAGCTAATCTTTTCACACCCACGTATTTGTGGTGTAATAAATGAAAAAATAAATAATTATGTCAATAAATTGTTTCATGCAGTATTTCTTAACTTCTCACGAGTCCCTATCGTTAAGTGAATTTCATTCAAGTTCTACTGTTTGAAGAAATGACTATCATCCACTACTTTCCTTAATTTCCATTTTTAGTGATATCATTTACTCTTGCGTTCTTGTAATATTCGCTTGACCACCTTTATTCATTCACTGGCTAGTAGTGAATTTTTACCGCTGTGCACCATTTTATTCGCTGCAAAGGTTACGTGTTGTCAAAATATTAAATCATACTTTCATCGACATGGAATCGTGGAAAAATGCAATTATTTTATTTCAATGCAGAAACATTCCACTCCAGCACGCTTGAATTTTCGGTTTTTATTATTTTCTTTTCTTTCGATATTTTACTCAGCCGCATTCTAGTGCAGTGAATGCAATTTTTTTCCACTCCGAGCAGTTCAGGGTTCCTGGAAAACGTGTTAAGACCCAGCCTCCTCTATCCCCTGTGACCAAAAACGATTCCGCAAAAGCCATCGTGAAGCTCCCTTTCTCGCCGCATGTCCTCTAATCTGCCCCTGTTAATTTTTTTTCGCGGGTCCATTCCATCCCTTTCACCGAAATCCTATTCCCTTTTTTTCTCCTTACCCTCGTGAAGGGACATTTTAAGGGGCTGGGCCGTCTAGTCGGCAATGGCCGAGTGCACTGAGCCTAGGGGCCCCCACAACGCTCGCGTCCATAGTGAAGCGCTATATGAATGAAGTGATAAAATAAGACTCAGATTACTAGAACCATTTCTTTTTTGCTATTATAACGTAATACGCTATCATTAGTTGCTTTTAGAGTAATATAATCACAAGGAGACATCGCCAAAGTGATGTTCGGGATCTACATGAGGATGTTATTAACTGAAACTATATAGGTAAGGTAGAAAAAAGTCACGGCTTTCTTCCACATAGGCCCGGGTTCGAGAGATATTCGCTTGTAAATATTTCGCGCAGCATGACGTCCCTTGAGTAATCGCTAACCTCTTAACTACAGCCGTGTTTTTCTCTCTTCTAATTTTTGAAATCACAATTACATTTTATCCCCATTCGTTTTATTTAGTTACTTCGCGATTTTTTAAATGTAATATCAATTTGTGGATTTTAAACGAAACTCCGAATTGTGCCTTACCACGGCGATTACTCAAGGGATGTCATGTTGCGCGAAGTCTTTACAAGCGAATATCTCTCGAACCCGGGCCTATGTGGAAGAAAGCCGTGACACTTTTTCTACCTTACCTATATAGTTTCAGAAAATAACATCCGTATCCAGATCCTGAACATCACTTTGGCGATGTCTCCTTGTCAGTGTAAAAAGATTACGTAAAAAATAAAATCAAATAATTACGTCACAAGATAAAAGAGAACCTGATACTTTTTAGAAAGGGTTATTCGAAAAGGTTTTTGAGGTATTTTTTTTAGATTTCAGTGCAGTTTCAAGGACAAAATTCACTAAATAAATGATAAAACCATATAACATAATTAAATTTTATTAGATCTGAAATGCTCACTTTTCTCAATATTTTTTTCTTGCGAAATTGCTATTTTCTATTAATTTTTAACTAGTTTTTAAGAGCCGCAATAGTGACAAAACCGATTTCTGAGCGTGAAATTTCCTGAAAATTTTCCAGGGGAGGGCCGCAGCCGAGGGTCCATATTCACCCTAGACCGCCCCCGAACATTTTTTTTTGGGCTGCAGAGCGGAGTTTTAACCCCTTTCTTGTACCCTAAATTCAAATTTAGCCTCATCCGAGACCGATTTTTTTTTAGGAATGAATAAATAAGAGAAAAAAGTACGGTGTTCATAGAGCAAAGTCTTTCTTTAAATCCAGTGTGTGGGTTGCAGAATGAGCGTTTACATTTCGCACTGTTTAGACTCCCTAACGTAAATTGCGTGCGTGCTTATAATTTAGAGACAGGTTGATGCATGAAGTTTGGTTTTCATCCTGAAATAGGTATGTTTTCTCCTGGTCTTTTGTTTCAACGTGTTTTTTTCCCGTGGTATGTTTTCTCTCTTAATAATATATCCTCTTAACATTTCATTTTTGTTGACTTCAAAGGTATATGAGGAGTGTTAGTTTAGCAGATTCAATTTAATCTAAAGCTTTAACATTAAGCTAATATAGAGGATCATACAAAGGTTAATAGATTCCAAATGTAGAGGGTAAAAACTTTCGATTCTCCTTAGAATCAAAACTAATCAAAAAAATGAACTAATCCTATCATATAGTCTCTCAATCGCATGTAACTCCAAATATGGTGATGCAAACGCATTATCGTAATAATAGTTACTAAAGTTTCGGTGTAAACGTTTGTTACAACTTCTTACGGTTTATTTATCTTATTTAAATCTCTAAAATGACGTTTTTTTAAATAATCAGTGAGTATTTTTGTTGACTTCGAAGGTATTATGGAGTGTTTAGCAGATCCATTTCAACCTAGAACTTAACACCAAGCAAATGTTGAGGATCGTATTGAGGGAAATAAATTGAAAAGGTAAAACATATCTTATTGAAAGGTGAAAAATCGTGATTTTTAATGATCAGTGAGAAGACAATCCTTATGTGCTTGATTATCATCATATTTTCCCACTAATTATCGCCGAGAGCTGTTTTATCTCTGCGTCTGCTTGAAACTACTTCCTCTCGTTTTCACTTATATTTTTTACCCTTATATGAAACTCTTCCGTACGTTCTCCGAATAGCTTTCAGGTGAGGTTTCATCATGACTCTTAAGTTATGACACTCCTAACATGAGTTTGTAGCTTGAACCCCAGTTCTCTGTTGAAGCGTATGTATTATCATTTTCTCGTAAATGAAATTTACCTCTTTCATCTATGCATTTAGCTGTAAAATACAAGCAACTTTCGTTCTACTTCGCTGCATGTTTACCAATCATAAAGGACCCTTTTTAGGATCCTCGCTCCCAATAACCAGACCCTTATCCTCTCACCCGAGCGTCCCTGAAAACTCTCCTCCTTTCGCGTTGTAACCCTTTTTCATCGTACCCTTAAAAAATACCCTTCACTTGCTTTTTAGCTCCCTCTCGTTCGCAGTTTCTTGAGGTTTGAAAGCAATCCCTTCCCATCCTACTTTCCCTGCTCCTTCCCTATTATTCCACGATCCCCTGACCTTCCCTGTGATAAGGCGCGATCCGCATTCATCTCTGGAGCAAAACCTTATATCCCTACTGCCTACTTGCCTCTCTTGTGTACACAGCACCCTGTCCCTTAACCTCTCTCCCCTTTCGTAAATTGGCCCAGCTTATGATTTCAGACGTGAGGAAAGAAGAGGGGCTGATGGGCGTTGCCTTGAGCGAATTTCGGCATCGGCTTTTACACGGCTTAAAAAATATCGATGACCTTCGATTTACATCTGGGCCCAGGAATATTTGAAGCTTAATCGATGGTCATTTATGGTTTTCGATTGTCGACAGTTGTTATCTACCGATTCGATCGATAGATTTTTCTTCCTCATAGGAAAATCTACTAGGATTGGTAGAATATTAATTGCGTATGCTTGGTTTGGCTTATAGTAGGGCCCGCCCGCCTTTGTGACGGTGCGGGATTCCTCGTCCCCTCCCTTCCTTTCCTATCCTTCCCCTGGAGGTGTCGTCGGGCTCTGATCGCGGCGATGCCTCCATTCCTTTTTTCCTTCCTCTGTCCATCCCCTCTCGAGAAGCACGGGCGTATAAGTCTCAGACTTGGTTCCCGGTCCTCGAGAGCGTAACCTTTGCGGGGCCCGCCCTGGGACCCCCGAACTCACTGTCGACAGTTGTTGTTTGTCTTTAATTTTAGGCCTGGTTAACGGGTCACAGTAAAATGCTATGTAAGAAGTTCCGAACCAATATCTCGCTACCACTATCAACACAGAAGTAATTATAATAATAAATAAGTTTATTCATCCGTGGAGTCAGCATTACAAACATATTTTACCTTTAAAATGAACAAGGATAAATTAGGAATCTCTTTTAGGCATTAGGAACAGTAGAATGATGTGTAAGAAGTTCCGAACCTATATCTGGCTACCACTGTTAACACAGAAGTACTAATTATCGTAATAAATAAGTTTACTTAGCCGTGGAGTCAACATTTTAAGCATATTTTACCTTTCAAATAAACAAGGTTAAATTAGGAATCCCATTTAGACATTGCCTGTATTGAAATGGCTCAAGAAAAATTGCAGTACGAGCTGAAAGAAATACGTAAACAGAAACGGGATACGAAGAATAAATAAATGCATGAAACGAAAACACCATGCTGTTTTTTCTCAACCTGTCGTGCATACAAAATGTATTAATTATAGATTGTACTATTAAGAAGAAAATTCATGTGGATTTTCTACATTTAATAACCATTTTCGAATTTTTCCATTTCAAGAGATGGTGACAGTTTCCGGACTGACTTCAGCTTCACCTTAACGGATCGCGTGCTCGTTGCATTGACACCAGTATTCCATTCTTTAAATTTGAGTGATTATCTATGGGTTTCGATTGTTGAAAGTCATTTATGGATGAGAATAGTCAATTATTGTTACTTTTTGTCTCCCTTCAATCTTTTTTATTACAATTTTTGGCAATCTATCCCCTGGGAGACTTGCATTTGTGACAGGTATGCTAGTTGTAATATTGTGCATTGTTAGGGATATGTCTATCCTCTGACTCTTTAAACTGTCCTGTCAAAATTTTAGTAGAATTACATCAAATATAATATAATATTGACCCATTTTTCTTATCTATTACAGGTGAGTCAAATGCCACATCCTTAATAAGTATAGCCTGGAATCTTGAACGTAAGTTGTAATACCATTGATTTTAGTATGCATCCTCCAATGGATTCAGCTGCGTTGGTTGTTCCGTTCAGCAAGTGAGAAAGTGTGGATAACTCTTCGACGAATGCCATGTTCAGTACGGCACTAATCGAATTCGTTAAAAATTAATGAAAAAATCCATAGATATAATAGTAGTGAAAGTTAATAAAGTAGCTTTAGAAGAACCAGAACATACCAATTATAAAAAAGTGAATTTTCCACAATTCTTAGCCATTTCTCTTCAACTGCAATCCGTTTAACCAACTCTCGGCCTAAGCTTAGTTTATCTTCAAGTTTTGGGATATTTTTGTTAGGCTTTGAAATATAAGCTAATCCAATTAAGGGTAGATTCTCATTCTGTACAATTTCCATCAATGGTATTAACAATTTTGGCATTCTCTGAAAAAAATAATTTGACGCAAGTCATGACTTTTATAACTTCTACGTCTCCCGATGATATATTTACCGGTACCGCAGATCGTGTTATCCTTGATGAGGAATAATAGCTGGGACGCCTCTACTAATATTTAATTAAGAATTGGAAGTAAGGAAATAAAACTTTCCTTACTTCCAATATGGAGAGGTTTCACAAAGTAAAGCCTGAAGTTATTAGTTATATTTACTTAAGAAGGTTAAAATTACTTTTTTCTTAGCATGATCTTCCATTCATTATTTCACCGCGCTGCGTTGTAAGAAAACGACTTAAGGGTGGTATTTGATAGTGTTACTTCATCATGATCTCTGCCCATTATATAAGACTCCTTTACAAATACTATTAATAGCATGAGCATATGATGCTGAACTAATAGCGGTAGCATAATATGTATTATAATTAATTTTGAATAATGAACGGCGAAAGCCTCATGCGATATATTTGGTCATTTAATTAAGCGTTAAAAAGAAAAGGTAAACGAAAATGTGTAAATGAAAAGTTGGAAGCAGAATGAGTGATGTACTTTCCATCTGTGTCCTTTTGATCTTTTTTTTCCTTTCGCTTTGGCAATCTATCCCCTGGAAGAAATGCCATTGCGATAAGCATGCTATTTGCAATTCATTTGTCGGGATATATACATCCTATGATTTTTCAAAAATTTCTAACCATTGCGGCTGCTCAGGAGTTTTAGCTTGTGATAATCTAAAGTTAAATCTATTTCCATCAATCATGTTTCGATTTACTAAGACCGAGATAGAATTTTTGTTGTTTTTTGGGATCGCAGCATCCAAAACTCCTCTCTGACAATGCTACTTTAATGGAACCCGTTTACAGTTCAGCATTAAAACATAGCTTTTTATGAATAAAAACTTTTGGGCTATATCGCCGCGTCAATTCTTGGGTGGCCCCAACGTTTCCCGACTGATGCTTGTCACTTTCTCGAGAGATTCTGAGTCCCTCAAGGGATTCCAGAATCCCTTAAGAAAGCGACCAGCATTGGTGGGGGAACGTTGGGGCCACCCAAGAATTGACGCGGCGACATAGCCCAAAAGTTTTTATTCATAATGACGAGCACCCGCGAAAGTTTTTACGAAGAATTGCATAGCTTTTTGTCGATCGCACAAGTCATGCATTCCTCTCTACACCGACAGCATATTCTCTCTTGATTCGATGCCTAGGCTCCCTCTTGAGAATAGAAATTGGCTTATCTGGCGGCCTTGAATCACGGCCTGGCGAACTTTCCCCGCCGCCGCCGTTCAGCCTTCGGAGATTATCCCCGGGAGATAAAGTGACCCTTTTTGGAAAGGGGTATCCGTCAGCGGTGTGGTGGGGATAGGTGAGGGAACCGAAGATCGCGTAAACAATTCAGTGGCCAATTAGTCAAACTTCCTGAATCAATAGTGTGCGAGGTACAGCAGACAGAAGGGAGGCTTGTTTTGAAGCCAAGCGGGGAATGTGGATAGCAGAAATTGTAATTCATGAAGGTCTGTTCGTGGCATGGTCGAATTAAATGATGGCGGGGACGTGGGACTGATTGTAAACTCCGAGGAGCATCTATGGAGGCCTAAGAAGTAAAGCGTCAGTAGTGACATCTATTATATTGAGACAAAATCCGCAGTCGATACCCGTAAAAAAAGAAATTATTCGATTAGGGTCTTGATAAAAGATATTAAGCTTTCCCGGCGAATGCTACAGATAAAATCTTCTCGGGTTCAGCTCCGGGTAAGGTGATTTAAAGGCAACCTTGACCTTAAACAACCTTACTCGCTACGAAACCCGAGAAGATTTTATCTATAAATAGGGTCTTGTTTGACGTGCATGGAACGAATTAAGAATGATTTCTATGTAAATAAGCTTGTAAAAATTACGAGATTAGCAGATTATAGAGTAAAGTGATAATCTTCGGCGAACAAATCACCGCATCATTGACTACTCACTCTGCCAGTGATTCAAAACGAATGTCGGTTAGGTGAGAGTAAAGCTCTTCCGGACTAAGCAACGGGTATACGAATTTCACACTTTTCAAGGTCTTTCAGGGAGTGCTTCTTTGGTCTACTACCCACTTGGAATATTGTTTTGTTTTTGGGATATACAAAGGCCGGGATTTGAGCCCGGGGCCCATCGGTGAGAAGCTCATCCTTCTACCTACTAGACTATCAAGCTACCGGCATCACGATGGTCCAGCGGGTAAGACGTTAGCTAAGCTAAGTCTACCCAACCTTTGCGGGAGTAAATCAAAACGAAAAACTGGTTGTTAGTGCAATTTTTACCCGCTACAAGGATTTTTACAATAAATTTGGTGTTTTGGAAAAAGAATTCGTGAAATATTTAGATTTGGTGACTGTTATTTCTTAGTGCTTGAGGTGGAGGAACTGCACCCGGATACCATGGGAATTAAAATGTCTCAGAAAGTATGGAGGCTATAAAAATCGCATAATAACTCAGTAAAAATAATGCAGCATTAGAATTTTAGGAGTCTAGTTTTTAGGGTTATGAGTTTCTCCTCGGAAGTGAGGCATTAAAAATGACAGCAGCGGAGAAAGATAGAAGCCTTTGGGAACTTTATGCTTTATCTTAAAAAAAATTGTATAATAGGGGAACAAAAACTAGTAGATGTGAATAAATTCTGTTTTTTGAGAAGCAGGATAACAAGCAACGGGAGAAGCAAGAAAGAAATTATCAGTAGAATAGCACAAGGGAAGAAAGCATCCCACCAAAAGGGAGAACTATTTACAGCGGGAAACTTAAAAATGGAAGTAAAGAAACGATATATAAGAGCCTACATTTGTGGTATGCTCCGATACGAAAGTGAGGCCTGGACAATGGCAGTAGCGGAGAAAGTTAGGAAAGAAAATTTCGAAATTTGGTGCTACCGAAGAATGATGAGGAACAAATGGATCGACCGAGTTAGTGATGAGGAAGTCCTAAGAAGAGTAGGAGAGATGAGAAGCCTCATGAAAACCTTAGCAAGAAGACGGAACAACCTTATAGGCAACATCTTGAGATATGATGGCCTGATGAAGACAGTCGTCGTGGGACAAGTTGACGGCAAGAACGGAAAAGGAGGACCTCGATCAAAATATTTAGAACAGGTAAAACAGAATGTGATAGACAGTATATAGGTGGGTGTGAAAAGATTATCTGATCGGATAATTGAAAGGGAAGCTGCGTCAAACCAATCTTATGATTGCTGACCCGTGATGATTATGAGGCCCTGATCCCATTGGGCATAAGAATGGTAGAGTATTACAAATTATAGCTTGAGAGATGAGCGCATCCAATCAGAGGTGTGCGCCGTCGCCTACGCCGAAAACCAGTCCGCGTCGCTGCGCTGACGCTGAGTCTGCTCAAGATAAGATTCTGAATATCCCAGAATACGCTCAATACAGGATGCATAAACGATATTAAGAAGCAGTTTTCCCCATCTCAATTCTTGGAGCACAATTTCTTATCATTATTGACCAATTCGTGAAGATCACTGACATGGAGGTGATAAAAACTCACCCGCACGCCGCGCCGCGTCGTAATTTTACCTAAAATAGCAACAGAAGTGGATGTCCCTTACTGATTTTGATCGTCTGAATCTGATTTTGGCATTATTTTTACGATATCTCTTCATTTTAGCATTTTTTTGAGCTGTTATTATTTAAACAATTTTTATAAAATCTCGATATAGATGTCATTGCGATTGGCGATAACTTGGTGTTCATGGAGAGCTTAAAATAGTATAATTTTAAGACAAAAGATGTACAAATTGTTGTTAAAACCCAATATAGAATTTACGACATGAAATTGGTGAGATTCGAACCCGCGACCATCAGCATAGTTGGTGAGATACCAAAATCGGAAAAAAATACACTCACTCATTTTTGGATTCCATGTTTTTGATAAGTCACACTAGATGAAATAAAATGACTGATATTAAGGACATTGAGGAAAATAATGTTCTAATTGCAATATAATCGCTTTCATGTATCACAAAAAATGAATTTTAAAAGAATAGTCGTCTGATGTCACTCCATCGGACTCATTGTCGCTCTGCATGTCACTTAAAATTAGCAAATTTTCACCTCACCTGATAGACTGACTTCGTTTTTTGTAACTCCTGATGTAATTAAAGTGTATGATTCAGTTATTTAAAGGAGACTTCGAAAGATATCTTCATAATTTAACATTATTGAGGATTTTCTTGTACGTTGCCCTCGGAATTTCCTCATGTCTATGTTCCTGGCCTCCAATGCTTCCTCCGTTAAAACTTCAATTGTAAGAAAGGATTTTTTGGAAATTGCTGTTCCATGTATCAGCACTTTATGTACCATGAGCAGCATATAATACCAACCATAATCGATGTAAAGCTCAGCTATTTCAATGCAATACTGGCAGAAGGCTTCATTATGTATCTCATAGCCGCAGGATGGAGATTTTAATATCACTGTCGGTCTATGGACAAGTCTTTCAAAGATACCTGTCGTGAAAATTGCAAATCACATTAGTAATTACATTTCATACACATAAAGCATTTGTTCGTAGATTTTTCAAAACTATGGAAACGGGTCCAATATTTCTTACTTATTGATTATAATTTTATATTTACACGTAATTTCATCTTGTCTGAAATGAAATCCTGGATTAAAACTCCACCTTTAAAAATACGATGATTGAGATTAATGAGTCATTATTTCTATATACTGCATATATTCGCCGACTGCGCATACACGGTATTCATTTGCACTCACTAGATGCGATAGGGAGATATTGATATACTTCTGGAGGGAATTTCATTTCCTTCTGCAACCAGCTTTTGAACGTCTCATTGAAATGCTCATCTGTCCTCGAGCTTTGATTCCACTTTCTTAGGTATTTCGAGAAAACATTCTTCGCGCAAAACGCGTTAGAATATTTTTTGCATGCTTGATTTCATTCAGTCGAAATCTTGTTTTCAAATACTCCGCGACATATTCCTTCTTCTTCGCTTATGAATATTCTTTTCTCTCTGTATTTTTATTCTACACCGCAAGGTACGAAATAATTTGCGGCACCCATAATTCAAATTTAACAGGTGTATTTACGGCTGAAACGATGAAAGTGATTTCTAAAAGTTGTCTATTTTTAACCAATAATAAACCGAAAATTATGAGTTGACAATGAATAAATGATATAAAAGCTTATATAGACTTGCCTCTGAGTTTCCGGCGCATCCTGAAATTTGAATGCCAAACATTGGCAAACCAAGTACTTTAATTACCTGGACAGGAGAAGTTTCTCGAGTTAGCCGGGTTAACATAGTTCGGATCACAGCTCTTTTTCACTAAGAAAATATTAAGTAAAACTGAGTTGGAAATATTCACCACATCCATGCAATGGCTCTGGTGAGGGGGGCCGTCATCCTCATTCCATTATTATTAAAAAAAATGCACTTGCAAGATGCAAGATTGGTGGATTTAGCCGAATTTTTCCCTCCGAATTCAATCCTATCTACGTCTATGGGCTGTTTAAATGATCCTGTGAACAATTCTTGGCATTAGGGAGCATTTATTTCTCTTATCGCCAATTTCTTATTTCGGAATAACGTGCTGACAACGCTGTACGGCATGTAAGGGATCTCTTCTCTATAAAAATATGAGGAAAGTTTTGCAAAGATAAGCACCTTGTGGTTACTGTAAGGTTCTCGCATAGTGACTCAAGTGGTCGCTTTTGATCACTCATAATGTTTCTCATTAAGAGCATGAAAACCGGCCTTCAATGGTTTCATGAATATTTGAAGGTGAGTGCACAAACAAGAAATGTGCATACGATAGGCGTGAAGAACTTGATGTGTGTAATCGTACAGGATGTAGAATCATGCTAAGTATACACCATGCAAGTTTGACCACCGATACAGGAATATTTGAGCGATAATGCCACTGTCTCCCGCCGGCCAGCCGCCCTCAGCGGAGCGGTGCACCGCTCAACTTAAAACCCTCTAGATGTCGGATAGGCAAGTATAGGCAAGATTTTTTTTCTCCATCTTGTTGTATATACTCTTCCTACGGATTCAGCATAGAAATCTTCGAGGGGCACGGAGGGGCACAAAACTATATCGACACATTTGACTAAAAATAGGCTCCAAAATAGCTAACTATATAAATAATTAAATATTGTTATAAAAAATTCTGAAACGAACAAAAAATAATATAATATTGTAAAAAAATATGAAAAATTACCGTATTAAAATTGACAAATGAATCGCTTGAAATTATAATAGAAATTTATTAAGTTGATTTACCCTAAAATCGACTATTTCTACGCCTCGGGCGTTTTAGGCTGAACATGCCCATGTTTGACGGGTTACACAGGTCAACATAATAATCACACAGACCTATCAGGTACGAAATATTATAGGCCATATCCTGTAGAATCCGAATATATAATTCAAAACTTCCTCGTAAAAAGTCGAAAAAATGACTTTTGGCCAGCTTTTTTCGATTTGGGACCACTGTGCACAGTGGGCCAAAATCCAAAAAAGCTGGCCAAAAGTCGAAAAATGAAGTTAGAGCAAATCAACCAAAAACAGTTGGTATTCATTATTAAGCATGTACTCTATAAGATAGGATACCATACAGAGCATGGAATACGTTAATATAATTTTTACAGCTGTTTAAAGTAGAGCATGTCGGAGTGATTTTAGCGACCAAATTTTTTCCGTTGAAAATAGCTACATTTGTAGCTTCATTACAGTGTCGTTGTTACGAATATTGGTTTCAATGTATTTTTATCCATAAAATTGGTCTTCATAAAATGAATATGGACAGTGTTTGTTTGATTTTACTTGTTAATTCATATTTTTATAATTTTTCAAAAACTGTGTTGATTTTTCATTGAATTTCATTTTTAACGGCAATTATCGTTTGTTTATACATCAGAATACACGGAGTTATTTGCACTGTGAGATAGACAAAAGCATATAGAATAATGTCCAGAATGCAGTTTTTGCGATAACTTGCGATCCTAATTTTAACAACCATATTTCTGTGAATCCACCCCGGCCGCACGGTCCACTGTGGCGGCCACGAAACGGCGGCGGGACTAAGCGAAGAAAGGATATGATATCCGTGCATAAAGACTACGGAATACTAAAAGTCCAATGACATTTGTCACTTGAATACATATTTTATGAATAATTGTCATATTGTTTTTGCACATTATACTGTAAATGGCTAAATTCAACGAACATCTCGTCGCAAATAACAATTTCTTGCTATATTGGTGACTGGCAATTCTACGATTAGGTCATTGGAAGGTTCCTCGGCAGAGTTATGGCTAAAATATATTTGAAAGGATTTTCTCAGAATTTCGGATTTCCCTAAAGCATCATGGGCAGGCTGCGGTCGAGGGGTTTAGGAAGGTCATGCACGTGCAGCGACAGGCGCCCACGCCGAATGGTTGAGGATATGCGACCCTCCGTACTTACTGGCCCGACATTGCTGGTTTTACAACCTTACCAGTAATGACTCTTTTCTACTTCCCCTAATTCATCGGTAGCTATCCCATGTTATGCTTTTTACACTTTTGTGTCTCTTTTTGCCGACCCTTACCGCCACTTGTTCCGACAAATGGAATTCTTAGTTAGGGTTTTTCGGTTGTTTTTGCGTACCACATCCATCAGTTGTCCTAGAGAGAGTGTCGAGTGAACATCCACTATAATACTGGATTGATCTGTTCAACGTCAGAAGCGCTTTAAAAGAGGATATAGTTACCTACTTGTTCCTGGGAACCAAAGCCTCCTTGCACCCGCCTCCGTTTCGTTGTGACTTCAATAAGTGTTCGTCGCATCCATCGAAAAAGATTTTACTTTCCATTGTAGCGAGAAGCAGTTCGAAGTTAAGCAAAATTTTTAAAATGATTCCTAGTTGTAGTCCGCAATTTTTTTTGCTACCCATGTAAGAATGATGATAGTTTGGTTTTCGATGGAACTGATTACCTGATATTTTTTAATGTCTTTTTCATTCAAGTTTTTGACAGTGAAATTATTAGCTAGTATTTCTTCAATATTAGAATTATAAATTATTATGGTCTCTACCACTGGTTTACATTTATGTTGCATTGCACTCAACTACTTATTATTTGCGGTGAATTAATGGTATGTACCCTTATCTGACGGTTTTACCCTTGGGTCTTCGCGCGGAGGCCGCGTGCGGACGGTAATAAACCTAACGGTTCGCGCGCTTTCCTAGCCCTTTTCACTCGGCGGCTGCCCACTTGTGTCCCCAGATTTGTTCTTTTACTTTGAACACGTGCAAATTTTTCCAATCTAGAAATTTAATTTTCCCAAAATAAGCCGTCTAAGCGATTGGCTCGCTCATTTCTAGCCGAGTCAGTTTCCTTTCAGTATTCCTTGTCGAATTGCCGAAGGACGTCCACAGAGTAGTTGCTCAGTTATGGATACAACGACAGTGACTAGTCAAGATTTACATGGTGTCGTCTTGGCAAATAGAGAGGGAACTATTCACAAGGTTTTTATAAATGGAGCGGGAATCGTGAAATATGACATTCTTCCTATTGGGCAGCTTTCCGAAGAGGCATTGGAAGCCCGACACAAGGATTAGAACATTAGAAGATTAGAAAAAATCGGGTAAAACATACCAGAAAAGTTGACTTTTTGACTCAAAATTTACCTTATGCAAAACTATTTGATAGCTTTAACGTTGTTAGCAGTAGAAAAAAATCTATTTTTCCCTTGATATTTCCTGAGCAGAAGATAGGCGTGCCCCTGTAGAGTTTGCTTCCCGCATCACATTCGCCTATTTTAATTGTTATCGCCCTTCTAAACAACATTTTGGCCTACATAATACTAAATACGTTAAATTGCACATTTACAATACACAAATTGTAAAATGTTTCGTTAATTTACTAATAAATTAGACTCTAGCGACTTTTGGCCAGCTTTTTTCTATTCTAGCCCACTGTGCGACGTTATTAATTTTGGCCAGCTTTTTTCGATTTGGGACCACTGTGCGCCGTCGCCAGAAAACTATTACCATCAGTACACGTATCTAATTACGATGACGTAGAGTTAGCCAGCTTTTATTGTAAAAAAAAATGAGATTGGTGGGAAAAAGGTGGATCAACTGAGTAAACAAGAAGTGCTAAATCAATTATCCTGGCGGTATTTAATGGACGATAGCTGATTCTGTCATTTCCTCTAAATGATAGATTAAGCCCTCGGCGCCCGACAGTACTCCTTGCGCAAATGAGATAACGAAACTAATTCTGATCGCTACATCCCAGCTCTACGTTAAGATCTTTCTGTGTAATAAAAGGTTCCTCTCGGGCCATCTTCTCCTCCAATTTATGCATGGAAGATATTGTGTCGCCAATGTCAAGTAGGCAATGAAAAAAAATGCATGTACATTATATTGATAATGACAGATACACTTAACTGTAGCCGCCTGCCTAGCAGCCGCAAAACTAATTCAATCGGGCTTATTCACAAGATCATTTTTTAACCGTCATATCTCAAGATCATCATAACCGTCGTGTCACTTTATCCTTGAATAAATACGAGAAATACCTGATTACCGTGTACCCAACCAGTGCACTAGACTGCACTTGAAAAAATAATCATGTATTGTGCAGCTATGTGTGAATAAAAGTAGTCCATGTGCAAATGAGATAACGTGTCCATGTAATGAACCGCTGGCAGAAAATTATGCACTTATTTACGACGTGAATATCTGTATGATATTGAACATGATTGCTGAAACCATTATTTTCTCTATCACTTGAAAGCGCATTTCTAATCGTACATTGACTTAAATGTGATTAAATGACCGTCTGATTCAGTCTTGAATGCACGTCGCTAGCTTAACAAACGTCGAGGGACAAGTAGACAGTAAAGGCCGTTTTACACGAGGCGCGTACTTGCGCAATCTGACGCGTGTACGAAGGCGCAGTCAAAATCGCGTCCTGTAAAGCGGTGAATTGCTAGAACACATGTGAGAATGCGTGGTCGTGAGATGACAAAAAAGCCCTCGTTCTAATTTCGTTCATGCATTCGCGCAATTCCACGCCATTTTAGAAATTAATGCAGCTATAACGGGCGCATTTCCCCGTGTAAAACGGCCTTATGAATGAAAAAAGAAGACCTGTAACAAAATATATGGAGCAGGTGAAGAAGGATGTAAAACAGAAGAAATGCGTAGGTTTGAAAAGATTAGCTGACTGGAGAATTGAGTGGAGAGTTGCGTCAGACTAATCGTAGGATTGCTGAACACTGATGATTACGATGATGAATTTGTTGAAACTTTCAGCGAGGACCTGGAGGATTTTCATTTCGTTCAGGCCGAGGATAATGATTTTTTCCTCAAGTATTCGATCGTAATTGCGCTTGTGAACATTGACTAATGTTCGTTTAGATGTAGCATTTTAAAAATCAGCCTAACTTGCCTGCACATCTTAGTTAGTGGTGATTACACTCCTTCCATTTTAGGAATCTCTAATTTTATAATACAATTTCATAATGTTATCCACAGTATTTTTTGGGATTTCTTAATGAAGTTTTACGTCACCTGAATAGATGCAATCTTGAAACTAACTTAGGGACGAGCAATACATAAATGCGTTTTCATGCCTTTCGGATACTAATTGTAGTCACAGGACGTGTAACACAAATATCTCGTCGACATTTTAAGCTTGGAATATTCGAGAGGGAGAATGGTACATTAGGTCATAAGTTCTTCTCTAAAAGAGTGCGTCTACTGTAGCTTTATGGGCGTAGTAGGTACAGAAAAAAGCGTCGCATGTAAGCCAAGGTTATTTCAATGCTTCATTCATTTCAGAAATGAGTGCATGTCCATGGTGAAGATTGTCAACTGTCACATCGCCGTCACTTCTGACGTAGCCTTTTGCTCTGTAGTAAATAAATCCTCTCCACACTTTCCCTTGTCAGCCACGTCATTCCACTTTCCCTTGAGGCATTTTCGTAGCATATTTAAGGGGTCTAGTCTGGGAAACAAAATTTATGTTATTTTATCATCAAGAAAATTTTGATATTTTTAAAATATTATAACGTTTTTATAGGCTCGCTTTTTTGTTTGTCATCTTGTGCGGGTCAAATCTTGTTACTCAGTTTTAACCCACTTCCGATTAGCTATCAAGCTGAAATTTTCAGAATAACTTAGAACCAGATGACAATGCAATATTTTTACACATTCATTATGATTTTTACTGTATCTTTATTCTTATACAGAATTTAAAATTAGTTGTGGAAATTAGTTCAAAAAATGGCCACTAAAATCCAATGGTGGCGCTTCAATCATTTAGAGCAAACGAGAATAATAGAGTCAAAACAACAAATTTGTTTACATCGAAGTTCATTAAAAAATTGATTGAAAAAAATTACTTGTGTACTTTTTACTTCGCGATAAAAAATGTTTTATGATAATTTATTTTTATTTTGCATTTTTATAACTGTTCTTCATTGATTGACGGCCACAAAAGATGGACTTAAGGTGCTATATTTTCAGGAAATTGCAAATGAAAATTTGCATATCAAGACCGATTCTTCGGGAGATACTTGTCTTACTAAACAGAGAATTTTGATTAATGGCAAGAATTTAATGGTCGTTTTGAGAAAGACTGATAAAATTTTCGTTTTACCAAAAGAATCACCATAAACGTATAAGTTTAGCTCATCATCGGTCAGTCTTTTTAGTTGTTAGGACATGAATGCTGTATTGGAAATTAAATTACTTTAGTTAGATGAAAATAGCTCCGCGGCGCTTTTTCCAAGCATTTTAAATACCTGTACTTCATTGACTGACGGCCACAAAAGATGGACTTACCGTGCCGGCACTTTTTCCCTGGTCATGCAATAAAACGAGTGAATTACCCACAGTCTCTTTACAATTGTTTTTTTTCCTTTATCATCGATGGATAATCGTTTATTATGGAATACTAGTTTTATTAACTTATGCGATAAGTAATTGTTTTGAATCGCCAAGTCAATATTTAGCCTTCGTAAATAATAAACCCTCACCTATGTGCCACAGCTCCCTTCTGTGCCACATCAGCTTTTCTTCCCTTGAGGTATTAGTGCTGCGCACTAATTAGAACTTCCTTAAGGTTGGCGAGGTTACTCAAGGGCGACGTACGAGGACTGTTCATAAAGTACATAGGCTGTTTGAATTACCAGTGCCAAGTTAATTCCTGTCAAATTCGCTTGTTGTCTTCATGTTCGTGGAGGTAGGTTGAGTGCAGTCCAGTTTTGTGATTGCAATTATCATTAGAGGAGCCTAAGACAAAGACTAACTTAAGAAAGAATAAGCTTGAAGAGGTGAAAGAGTTTTCTTACTTGGGAAGCCGAATTACCGGCAGTGGACGAAGTAAGAAAGAAATAGTCAGTAGAATAGTGCTGGCGAAGAGGGCTTTCAACAAAAAGAATAATCTTCTTACAGCTACGAATAAAATCATAGAAGTAACGAAACAATTCATCAGATGCTACATATGGAATATTGAAGGATCTAAGGTTTTCCCGGCGAATAGATTGGAGGAAGAGTTCTCGGGTTTCCACCCGGGTCCAAGGGTTTTTCAGCACCGACGTTTCGAAGGCTAAGTCTGCCATCGTATAAGAAGTAATGCCATCACTTTATTCTTTGGGCTAGCGGCAAGCTTAATTGTTTAAGTGATTCATATACATGCATTACTTCCAAAGCAAAACATTTAAGCTTGCAGTTAGCCCACTGGAGAAAGTGATGGCATTACTTCTAATACGATAGCAGACTTAGCCTTCGAAACGTCGGTGCTGAAAAACCCTTGGACCCGGATGGAAACCCGAGAACTCTTCCTCCACCGTATGGAGTATGTTTCTCTATGGAAGCGAGGCTTGGGCGTTGACAGCAGCAGAGAAGTCAAGAGTGGAATTATTCGAAATGTGCTAGCAAAGAATGCTGAAGATAAAATGGATTGGCCGTGTGAGTAACGAGGAAGTGCCAAGAAGAGTGGGAGAAAAGAGAAACCTCCTAAAAAACTTATGCAGAAGATGGGGCAATATAGTTGCCCACATAATGAGACATGATGGACTGATGAAGACAATCGTAGAAGGACAGGTGGAAGGGAAGAAGGGCATGGGATGGCCCCGAGTGAGTTACATAGGACAGGTATTGAAGGATGTAAAAGAGAAGAAATACGTCGCTATAAAAAAGGTTAGCGGATAGGGGAGAGAAATGGAGAGCTGCGTCAAACTAATATTAGGATTGTTAATTAATGATGATGATGAATTATCATTAGAGGTTGCTTAGCTACGCGGTTTTTAAGCGTATTTTTTAGCGTTAGACTTTTGCAAAGAATATTGGCGATGATTCCCGAAATTGAGGAAAATCCGACTAGGGAACTGATTGACGTCACGAGGAATGAAGCGTTCCAGGACTGTTTCCAAAACTGGAAACACCGTTGGGAAAGGTATATACGTCGGTAGCGGATTACTTTGAAGGAGCTCCAGACATCTAACTTCTAAATATAGTTCGTTTTTTACGACGCCAGTTTACCCATTTTTAAACAACCCTCGTTTACAAGTCAGAAGAGACCCGCATTTTCTTTCATGATGGTAATGCTCTATAGTCTGTGAAGGAAAAAGATTTTGCCGAGTATTTTTTGCTCAGAAGCTTCTCGTATGAGACCTTTTGGTAAAGAAAAAGCATGTGTTAATGAAATCGGTAGAATGATGACTCAATCGGGAACCATTTGACACTTCTGCTTAGGCGTGATAGGTGAAACTTAACACAACGTGACATAGACCATCTCTGTGTTAGCCAGGAAGTATGCGTAAAATGGAAGAATAAACGTTGTTAGGTTCACTGATATATTATATTTGAAAACGTACTGCCAGGCTTTCATAACATAGTTAAATCGTCTGTTTCGGGTCGTGCTTTTTCAAACATATTAGTGAAACTAACAATTTTTTTTCTTTCATTTTTCATAATGGGAAGGTTGCACACAGTTTAGCCTGAAGTCATCTGTTATAAGTATAGGTTTTGAAAATATTTCACGGAATCAACGTTTTATCTTACAAAAATATTAGCTGTCTTTATTCTTGTTTACAAGTTGTATATACCCGCTCGGGTAAACGCATGGTGAGACTAATACTATCTACAAATGTATGGTGCAGTTGTGGGAGGAATTCTCGGAAGGAAAGGAATCATATTGTCTGTTTTTCCACAAACTCGGAACTATTTGGAGTGCTTCCATGAATCGGTTACAAAGATAATTGTGTTTACTCATCTACTTACCTTGATACAGGCGTCGCATAGTCAAGGCTTTGGATTAGGATTTTTTCTTTAAGTTTCTTAGAATGAAATTTTGCTTCAAGAAGAATGGTCTCGTAGAATATGACTGTTTGCCTGGCGACTGTTTGCCATTTTCTCTCAACTTCTATCTTTTTAATTCCCCTGAAAAAAGTTTTTCTGACGATTGACTGCACAATTCCCTATCCTTATCGTCTCCTCTTGTGAGTGATCAGTTGATTGTTTAAGATTCATCATTTTTTCCCTCAGATTTTGTGATTAAATTCAAATCTCAATCGAGATAACAGGAATTTGAATTCAGTTTTGTTTTAAAGCATCATAGGTAATGTAAATTTTCGTGTTATATCATTTAATTATTGTTTATAAATTATATTTTTTACAACTCGTAACGTTGGAAATGTTTTGGAAAGCGTCTCGTTTACTACTAAAAAGATAAATTTTGCGTGATTGGACTGACTGTCATAAAATGGAATCTCGTGCATGCTAAAATGATGCTTTAAAAATGGTTTTTAAAGGTATTAATGATAATATCACCTTAATTCAATGACAATTCTGAATGCGTCATCAGTAACTGATACATTGGACTTAAATTCCTAGCAGTCTATTATAGCATGCATTCCTCGGACTAATCCTCAAATATATTTTTTGGATTTTTAACAAATGAGACCCAAATGGCGAGCTCACTGACAAACTCATTTCTTAAAATGAGATTCGCTATAGTCACGAGGAAAAAGTCGCTAGGGGAGGAGTTTACCCAGCGATTTATCGTTGTTTATATTCTAAGCCCCCTTCTGTCGGTCCTCGTTGCGAGGCAACGGCACGGAGTGCGACGGATTGGCTCGCGCCTATTCGCGACACGGGTGTAGCCAATGCGAGAGCAGGCATGAGGAGAGAGTTGTGGGGGTGAGGAAGGAGGAAACGGCCATCCAATTACATGGCTTTCTCCGAAATTGACTCTCCGTGCACACTCACGTGCTGCATATACAGGGCGTTTCCCGCAATGAACGGGACATATTGTGTTTGTCTCTCTCTAGAATATCAATGGAAGTGGGCCTTAGATATCCATGTTGTCAGAGCTCTCTTTTCGTTGGACGGCGCGGCGTGCGTGGAAGATAATGGTGTGGAATCAGGTGTTAAAACGTTAAAGATTAGTTTATAGTTGAAAACGAGGAAGTAATCGGTCTTAGCGCTAGTTTTTTGAGCCTGCATTTCTACCGATATCTTTGATGAAATATTTTGATGCTGTATAGGTTTCTTCATCTAATATGATCGCAGTATACTACAAATTTATTGCCGTGCAAATTTTGATAGTATTCTGCGTGCGATTTCGTTTATTATTGCTGTGCAAAAAATTTGATAGCATACTGCGATCATAAATTAGAAGAAGAAACCTAGGCAGCATCAAATGTTTCCTCGAAATATAATCATCTTTCATGATTATTTAATTTTCATGTCATCAAATTTTTTGCGCGGCAATAAATTTGATGTAATAAGAAATGTCTTGGGCTTTATGTAAAAATAACATTTACGAGTTGAGTAATATTTCAAAGACGAATGAATAGTAACAACAATAGTAATCATATTCTCCCGCCACTGAAAAAGAAAGTCGTCACCTTAAAGACGACTTTTCACCTAATTATTGCATCAAATTGCGTTGCATTGAGACAATTGTAATTATCTCTTTACTCTTGTAGGTTGCGTGATTCATTCGCATATTTTCAGTTAGTTGAAAATATCTGGGAGTACACGCATAGTGAAATGGGAGTGGCTTGAAAACCTACTGACCCGTTTACCTCTGGTCTCTAATTATTTCAAAATTATTGCGTTTTTTTACACTTGAGGTATTTATTATTTATAATTTTATTGATGGTAGAATCGGCAGTTGGGTAGAACTGGCAGTCACTTTCACGTTAGTGATACAAATTTAAAAAGTCAGTTTTCTTTATAAGAAAGCGTTAACGAACTCGCCTGATTTTAGGTCGTTAAAATCTCGTTAGAAGATTAATCAAGTATGAATTGAATGTGGAAATGAAAAAATTAATTGAAGGGGTTGTTTGTGAAAAAAACTTCTTAAATGCCCCTAATGTATTACAAAATGTTTTAGCACCATTCACCTTGAGTTAGTATGGCTTAATCTTGGTTTTGTACAGTGAGGTACAGGGGGCATATGCCACCCTCCAAATCACTAAATTTTAGCAGAAAAATATTAACCTATGAAACAAATTTATACTACTCCACCAATTAATATTAAAGTATTCCACCGATTAAAGTAGGTTTCCATGGTGTACTTTAGAAGCATTCTGGTAGTTCCACCTCCCTTCATAGACTTACCTCTCCAATTCACATTAAGACGTACCCCTTTTCATTCTGTCTAAAGATTCTATAATAACTCTTCCTTCCTCTCCTTCGTTTACCCAACATTCTGCCCTCTAACACTGTTTTCAGCATCTCCTCCCCGCTAAGTACTCCCGCCATCCAAACCTTCTGTCTCCGTATCTCATCTAGAAGCTGACCCTCCTCACCCACCATATCCAGCACTTCGTCGTTCCTCCTCCTCTGTGTCCATTTCACTTTCTCCATTCTTCGCCACACCCACATCTCGAATGCACCCACTCCTCTCTCGTCATCCTTCCACAGTGTCCACGTTTCCGCACCTTAAAAAGCTACACTTCAGTTCAGACTCCATCAATATGTTTTAGCAAGACAACTTCCCAACGACCCATCAAATGTGTAATTTTAAGTGCCCAAATAGCATAGAATGTAATTTGTGAGATCGTTTTATCCTGAGAGGAAAATGAAGCGCCCCTTATAAAAATTTATTGTGTTTGGCGTATCTTTGGCTCTCCTTTCGCTATTTAACTTTGGTTATGTCAGTTATTGGAGACCTACATACGTTGTATTGGTGTTAGAAAAATACCCATTTTGTGCTCGTTTTTCGCTTCGTTATCCATTTTTTATAGCATTGGGGTCAGTGGCTTACGAGATATTTGTATTATCAAAATGCACGTAGGCATCTCCTTCTTTCCTTATCCACAATTGAAGGAGGCCTGTGATACATAACGTTGGTGGCATGATCTTACTCTAAAGGTGATCTTAAGAGGATGCATCGCTACCTCATGAGCGGTTGTATGTCGTCTTTCTTTACTACGAATACCTCGTTTAAATCTTGCGTTATCGTCTTGAAATTTTGTGGGTTAGCACAGTAAAAACTTGCAAACATTTTTGCATCTCTCACATATAAAAAAATGTTATCTGTAAAAGTAATGATGTTAAAGTTTTATACTGGAGGTTAAGGCAAGTGTTAATCCTCGTTAAAAGTTTTTTGGGTGCTCGTCATGGTAGTTTAAAATTTTTTGGGCTATGTCGCCGCGTCTAAGGGGCCACCCAAAAATTTACGCGGCGACTTAGGCTAAAATTTTTTGTACTATACTAATAACAAAGGTTAACTTTTTATGTAAGTTAAGTTTTTAACGAGCAATTCGTCGCTAAAAAAGACCGGTCGATTAGAAGTGATGCGTACTATTAAGATTTCATCACCCCAACCGGTATAAGAATGCGGTGATGGGCTGATTATTATTTATCCACGATATACCTCCAGTAAATTAAGAATAATATCACATATTCTGATATTTCACGAGTATTTAATGTTTAGAGGAGTGAATTTAATGATGATTGTGTTAACGGCCATCGATACAGTGTAAAACCGTGCATTTTAAGCGGTGAATTTGAGTTAATCATTTTGATTGTGTTATTTACAATGATAAAAAGTCTCCGGTATGTGAGGAAAATAAGATTTTACTGAAAGTAGAATTTCTTCTGTGGTCATTGAGGTCGTTTATACTGATTTATTTCAGGTTAATGTCTTCTCTTTGAATCGCTGAATCACTTTCCCAGATGAATCCTGTTAATGTGTTTATTTCTATTGCACTTAATCTGGATTTGAAATTTCAACTCGTCCTCATTTTCTTCTGTATTTGTTTTTATCGTGAAGGAATCGTTCACGTTCCATTGTTATTTCCCAGACGGCGCTGAGACAATTCATCTCTGTTTTATCTAAGATTCAAGTATTTCACAGCATTATTTATCCCTTATAATCTAACCCTTTCCTATGCATAGTTGTCACAGTAACCTAGTTTTACAAATTCTTGTCCCCGTTTACCAGATGATGGAGTATCCTTGGCCTTTTATTCATATAAACTAAAATTTGTGTTGTTTTATTCTAAAAATTGTTAAAAGCATCTGCCGTAGATTTAGTACATGAGGCACTTAGTCAACTTCTCAAATTGGACTCCAACTAAATTTATCGATGTGTATTTTTATGGGTTCTTCAGATGATGCAGTGGTGATCAGGGTACAACCCCTACCTTTGAGCCTTTAAAAGAGGCACCTATATAATAATTTATATATTTTTTTAGTTACTTTTTGTCATTAATTGTGCTCTATACTGTGTGAACCCAACCTGGGTTAAAATTTTACATAATTTATGTAAATACATATTAATAAAAAATTATTATTTTGTCCTAATCTCCGCTGACTCCCCACCCCCAATTTCAAAATCCTTGCTGCGCTACTGAAACGATACCATTATTTCAAAAACCTTGAAACCCTCTTATTTACCATATAAAACTCGAAAATTTGAGCTTACCCTTTGACCTTGAAATCTTAGTTATCTCGGTTTTACTACGTATTTAGCCCCCACTCCGCGTTGCTAATTTCTCCATTTGCAGTGTCTGCTGCCGGCTTAATTCTCCTTCAGCATGTCTCGTACAAAGTTGACGCTTGTTGTGACTTATCTTAGCCTTTTAAAACATTGATAAGGTGCGTGATAATTTTCCGTTTGCGTCAAGTGTATCGTACATTCTCCACTCTTAATTGCAGAAGGTAGGTAGTGACTTGTTTTGCATTCCCATATCTTTGTGAGTACCTTTTGATAAGGTCGGCGCAATGCACTGCTATCAGTTCGTCTTGTTAATTGGTTGAGCTCAGTCTCCATTTAGTTCGGAATTGATGGTGAGGACTCTAATCATGTGGATAAGGAGGTGATCATACGATATCCTTGGAATCAGAATCTAGAAAGATCTATCTATTCTTGCTGCACCCTATAATACTCCACGGAAATTAATGCGCCTTACATTCCATTTTTTCTCAGTGAACTATTATGTAAAAACTTCAATTATTTTACAACTGAAATCGATTGATAGTAATTGATAGATAGATTGATAATAATATTTTGAAATAAATTTCCCTCAGGATTTATTGAATGGTTTAGTTTATTCTTGAACCCATGGTATCATCATCGACTACGTCCGTTCACCAGGTTACTATTGAAATTTTCTATTGTAATAAGAAATCATGAAGTTATCGTTTGTACCGGATCCAAGTGACGTCAGCCATATCTTTTTAAAGTAATTTGAGTTTTACGTGGAGAATTGGCCTTTATTTAACTTCGGTCTTGCTTTTTGTTACTATTGATAGGGATTTAATGACGGCAGAGACGGTGTATGAAGAATGTGTTTAACTGCGTAGATTTATGGAATAGATTAATTGAGCATGTTAAATTAAACAAGATCGTTATTTACTTAATAAATTGAATTTTCAGTGGTGCCACAAGTCTTTTGGACGGCTGAATGATTGGCAGTATCGATTTTGAGACTGTGATACCAAAGATAACTCTTAAATACGCAGATAAGAGGTTCCACAAAATCCAAAGATTCAATTTCGCGATTATCAATCGAAGTCAAAATCATTCCATCGAAATAGTAAATCACATATGAAATCCGTTTAACAATTATGCAAGGTGTGTCAAGGTGAAGCTGTCAATGTTTTTTAATTCGCCTTTTCTAGGTCCGGAAATATATATCTACGAACTTTTCATGCAGCCACTTCTAGATTCGTTTTATTGCTAAGAAGGATGTACATTTATAGCTAGATAAATAATTCCTTGGTTTTTAATGTCTTCGTCGCAGATGTAAGAGTAGAAAATTGACTTCTTGAATCGCCTCAGAGCTGATTATTGTTAATAATACATATATAAAATAAGTATATAATATGAAATAAGTGTTAAACGAGATAATCGCTCAATTCACCTTACAGGCAAATTTTTTTTCTATCAATAGTGAAAACTGGACATCTTAGAGATGATAGTGAGTCAATTGACAGCGTCAACAAATTCTGCAAAAGCCACTTTTTTCGGGTGTATAAAACACCCTGAATTTATAATCATTTGTGTTACTTCATTGAAGGTGAAAGCAGTTGTGCACAGAATATTTACTTGAATTGGCGAGATATGTCTGAAAACTATTGGTAATGCAGATTCTTTTGGCATCAAGTGATACGATGGATCGATTCTATTAAGGATGATCTCACTGCAGACTTATAATTCTTACTAAGTTGCACGTTCCTTTTTCATGTATCTCCACGTTACTTGGATGCTAAACACATAATTATTATTTTATATGTAAACATATAAATATTTTCCACCACTATAGTGAGTGCACCTCTTTGGCTTTGGTAATATGAAAGCAGTCATTTTCAACTGATGGATTACTTGAACTGGATGCTTCACGTTTAACTCCACAACTACTTGACGACTCGTGATATTCCACGTTCCATCTGTGTGCATAGTAAAATTGCTACGGTTCTTCAATGGGCGTGCTGGAGTGGAAATTAAGTCTTCATAGCATATATTGTACCTATAGCAATGATATTCAAAGCATACATTGCGTGTATGCGAATCACATCTTATTATATATATGAGTGTTGAGATCGGCGATTTAGTAAGAATTGACGATCTATAGAGTGCGGCTCGTTAGATTGCTTGTTAGGTTTCAGTAAAGGTCGCTGTTATCCATTTGACGTCATTAAGCAGGAAAATTTCTCTAGTAATCCTCTAGTAATGAATCGGATGATTGGTTGGTAGCTGCTTGAATGGCTGTTATCTTCTGTCATTCTCCTCTATCCTACTACCTTTTTTATCTTCATAGTGACTTCATCAGACCCTCCACAATGAATCGGAGAATTTGTTTTCCATTTACTTGATTATCGGGGATGGCCGATTGGATCCCCCAATGTTTTGTGACATTCCTCTCTTAATCTCTTCGTGTTTCAAATAAATATAGTCACTATAATATGAGAACTACCTCATATTAGGCTCATTTACTCGGAAATTTCAACGATCGGAAATTTTTTTCACTTGGGTGCGATGAAATTCCATTTGTGTCAAAGTAATTTGTTAAGTCTAAGTATGAATCATAGTTGTAATTATTAATAGTAGTTATTGGGCAATATAGGAGAGTTGACTCCGAATAATTGAAAGTGAGTCGAGGAAAATGTGTGGCTCTAGGGTTTGGTGGACATAAGGTATTTTTAGAAGAATTTGCGCTTGTACGATTCGTCATCAACACTCACTTATCATGTGCGCTGGGCAACATCATTCTAGATTTTTTCCACAAAAAATCTTGGTTGAGTAACAATTCCGGAGCCTTTTGCAACAAATGCGAATTCTATTCTCAATATCATTTTCTACTCTATTTTGGAAATACGAGGTAGTGCTGGACGTGAAATAAGTGGATGAGCTTTTTACTATGATTGAAAGACAAATATTTAGCCAAAAGTGTAGCTAGGATTTTTAAATTGGGCCCCTCCGGTGTGTATGGAAATTACTCCAGGGAAAATGGTGGTCCGGGAAAATTTTGGATTTTTTTGTTGAAAACGTGATTTTTAGGACTCAAAAAACAGTAATTTTCAAAGAGTATTTATAAAATAAAGTAATATAGTACTATAGGGTAGGGTTTGCAACCCGGAAAACCCACCGTGGCTATGCCTATGTATGTAGCCCATCTTTTGAAAACTTAGACAGTGGTTACAGCTGATGCTCTATTTAAAATGCATTGCACACGATAACTTTTCTCAGGGGTTCCAATACCTTACAAGGTCACAGCGGGGAACATTTTCGGGGGTGGAAGGGGTTTGGAGAGGAGAACGTATTTTGAGGGGGATTCACTGGCAGGGGCAGGACCCATGACTTCATCTTTCTAACATTTCAGGGGGTGGATTGAACCCCCCTCATCCCGCTACGGGAATTAGTAAAAACATTATTTCTCTGCGGTGTACATTTTCATCGTCACTGGTCAATAATCCTAAGATTGGTTTGATACTGCTCTCCACTAAATTCTTCGATCAGCTAATCTTTTCACACCCACGTATTTATTATATTTCCTATCCTTGTTCAACTGTTCCATATATTTTGTTCGAGAGCTTCCTTTTCCGTTCTTGCCACCTACTTGTCCCTCGACAATTGTCTTTATCAGGACATCATGTCTCAATATATAGCGTATAAGGTTATTCCATCTTCTTATTAAGGTTACCACGATGCTTCTATTTTCTCCTACGCTTCTTAGAACTTCATCATTACCAACTCGGTCGATCTTATTATATATCCTTGGCAAATATTTTAATTTTCTTACATTCTTCTCTGGGACGTTTTTAGCTTTTCGGTCTCATATTGGGTCAGTCTCGTAAGGCCTCGTTAAACGCCACATTTATATGCACTTGTTAAAAATTACTGTCTGATTGATAAAAAAAATGTTTTATGCCGTTATGTAGCCATACGTAGCAAATAATCCCCTTAATCATGAAAAACGTCCTTGATGCATGCAGTCCGGAAGAGATGCATTCATTTTTTGAGCATTTGCTCTCCCTCTGAATCAATTGCTCCACTTTATTCATACTAAATGCTTGAAAATTGAGCATTTGCGTATGCTCCGTAATTAAAGTGAGCATTTGCTCACGCGCCGCCGCCAGCGCTGAGCAAATGCTCCCGATTTTTATTCATACAAAAGGAAGCAAATGCTCCAAATCCAATGAGCATAAGCTTTAGCTCACTTTTATTCATCCGGGCTAATGTCTGTCTGTATGAACGATTTTTGTGGACCGGAACAGAACATGTACGAATGCATGAACCAAATTAGAACAGGTTCTGTTTTCCGTTCATGCGTTCGCACAAGTTGGGTGGTTACACGGTTCATTTTTATGTTCCTTCACGCGTTCATACATTTAGACATTAACTTGTAAGTGTTAATGTATTGTGTAACCAGTCCTTCATATACCAATCCCCAACGGCTTCTTATCGGGTCAAACACGCCTCAGGAATCTCCCGCTTATGATTGGATGGCATTCGCGATATCTATGTTACGCACGTGTTTTCTCATTCCTCTTTTCGTTCGTACCTTCTCTCCCTCCTTCACGTAACTCCTCCTGTCTTCCCTCCCTCCACTTTTACCGCTGCCGCTGCGTCACCTTGGCTGAGGAAACACGAGCGAGCCAGTCAGTTGCCGACGCTCCTAGCGACCGTCTGGCAGTGTCCCGCTGAAACATCAGAGCTCGGCTTCGTCCATCTGGACGGACGTGGTCGTGTGTTCCTCGCGCTTTCTCCAACGCACCGGCGGCGTCTACCATTCGTGATCACGCCGCAGAATTCATTTTTTTCGTATACCCCACCGATTCAGGTTTTTTTTCCCACCGAAGAAGAGACTCGTCTCGGAGCCGGAGAAAAATAAAACAAACGACTGGATTTATAAATATATGGTGTGGTGTGCTCTCGCGTCCTCATCACGTTCTTTCCAGCACTCTGCCGATTTGACGATCTTCATTTGTTATTGAGTGTTTTCTTTTTCGTTTTGTTTCCCTAGCAACCGTTACTAGTCCACGTGTTTTTGTGTTTATCGTGAAGTTCATCGGAAGGATATACCAAAATTGAGTGCCGCCTGATTGCAAATCACGGTTAATTGACGCTGCATCGTAATACCTTTCGATATTTCTGGTTTTCATCCGAATTATTTAATCCTTTCTGTGTTTTTTTCGGGAATCGTAAACCGCAGAGTGGTAATTCAACAATCAACACCTTCATAAGTGTGGTGAACAGGTGGATATTTGACGAAGCCGCCATATAAGGCTGCTGTCTGTGATTTTTTATTCGAAAACATAAATATTTTAGCCCAGTGAAGCGTATGTTTTTATCGGTTCTATAATTTTCATTCTGTTACCTTTTTGTGATCATTTAAGAAATCCCAAGAGGAGTTCAGTTGGTTGGTGTCTCAACGGATTGTTGTTGCCTCAAGTGTCGAACGGGCAGTCACCTTCCTAATATCTTTGGAAGGTGAATTCTCATCGGCAATAGCGCTGTAGCCGTGTGACGCAACGCGCGGTCTACTTTGGAACCTGGTCGGAGCGCTGTTGCAACCTATCTCACGTACAACACCGTTGTGATCGCCTTTTTACGACCGGCTTTTACATTCGTTTAATTATATGACCGGTGAATCGTTCCTTTTTCAATTCTTACATTGAAACTGTTAGTTTTTTGCATTTTTGAGCAAGTGACTCGTAGGGTAACTCTCCAGTGATACTATTTCATCGCCGGTTGGTGAAGGGAGACAGTGAGGTATAGCTGTGTTGTTTCACTTCTTCAAGAGGGTCAGATACTTTGGCCTGCTAAGATATTCCCGTGTGTGTTTGTGTGCAAAATCTCCGTGTTGATTCTTACGAAGAGCGGCAACAATGGATGTGGAGTTGTATTCCCCAGTTCATTATGGGCCCGACGCTATTCGAATCACGGATGATGAGCTGCACGAACTCGTCGCGTGGTACTTGTCAAATCGCACAGGTACGTCGCATTCAAAGCTCCTTCCCTTACTACTTTTCTAAATAAATTCCGTTTCCGATACTGCTTTCAGGTTTCAACTATTCTGACTCACTCCGCTAATCGTGTGAGGTATTTGAGGTGTTTGTGCCGGTGATCGCCGGCGCAAGCAATGCTTAAAAAATATGATATAGATAATTATTGATTGAGAGAAACTTGATTTAAATCATTTATTCGTTTGTGGATATATTTGCCATTTTCTATTGATGCTCTTACCAAAAACACTTCCCACTATCTCGCAGTGTTTAAGGATCTAGATATCACATTGACGGGACGCGTCCGGGCGTTTAAATCCTCCTTCGCTCCCCCAGACCATTACTGATAAACCTCCTTACCTACCGCAGTCACGGGAGAATTGCTTTGTACTTCAGCACGCTCAATTAGGTAAATATGACGAAGGTGTTCTCTGAAGCATCGACGTAAATTATCGTAGAATCTCAAACCCACGATTATAATAAAATTCAGGTCGCTATACTCCATTATATCCAACTGGGGGGAGGATATGGGTATAGTCAGTGGCGAAGCGAGGGGGGAGTTTGGGGGTAAACCCCCCCCCCCCCCCAGAGCTCAGAAAATTATTAAGTTTAATCCGTTTCACTTAATTGGATTAATATTAATACTTATAGAAAAGTGTAAATATCAATAAAATATCCCTCAGAAGGCCGTAAAACTCACCATTTTCAACCATTTATCTGAATGAAATGATATTTTGTAATTTGTAATAAACGTAGATTCGTGAAATAAAATGTGTTCATTAAACATGAAGAACACAGCTATCGCTGCTCGAATAAAATCATTTTAATCCTTCCAATGCATAGTGTTTCATGGAAAATGAATTATTTATGTATACTATGAATGTTTTAACATTTTTAAGCTGTCAAAATAATTATATTGTTCCTCTAAATAGTGCTATAATCATGGAAATTCGATGACGAGATACACTCGTCATTGCGCGGTTTGGCGTCGAATGTTCATGACAGGCTACACTCGTCATTACTGCGCAAGGGGTTAATCGCTCACAAACAAAAGACTCCTGCCCTGCCCAACCCTCCCGGCGTTCGACCCCTCTTCCCATTTACTTTTTGGTCACGTTTCGCCCGCCCACCTGTGATTCAGACCGACCGGGGAGGAATGGCTTGGATCTCCGCTGGAAATGGCAACGAAACCAAAGCATGTACAGACAAGACGTATCGGTGGTCATGTGTTCCGTGGCGCGATTCATCACCGGTTGCTGCTTTACCACTACGAAAGCAGTTTTCACCCGTTTACCCGTCGTGGGATAACGGAATCGCTGTTTAGCAACAAGAGGCCAAGTTCAGCGTGTAGCGAAATGTTTTGTTGTTGCAAATGTTTTCGTTCGAGAGCTTCCATCATGAACATAAACAGGAGCGCCCCATTGTATTATTTACCATCGAGGTCCCAACATCATTAGGCGCCACAGACGTCATGCTGTTTATATTCTCACCTGAGGAGCCCATTTAAGATATGGTTTTCGGCTATTTATTGGGGTTTCATATGTTTACTTGATTCAACTGGAGCCAACTGCTATTTTAGAAGTCATGCAAATATGAAACGAGTGAAGACAGCAGTCTAGGGCTAGATCCTCGTAACTCCACATGAAAAAGATATGATGCTGCGACCAATATTTTGCCTTCTCACTCTATCCACGTACGTTCACTCCTTTATGATGGTTTATACTTCACTTTCAACTGTCTACGTACGTACTGTTTACATATTTAATTTTAGATGATCCGTCATACAAAAACACAGTCAATATTTGGTATTCTACCCTTCTAGATCATTTTAAGTGCCGGTTCTGATCGCTGTCACTCTGTGCTAGATGCCATGAGTTCAATCTCGAACACCTACTCTGATTATCGTACCTTTCCACTCTTTTATGGAAGTTAATCATGCCTGACGTCTGATCAGGGTGTCTCAACACCTTAAGCATTTCCCTCTATTTTTTCCGTGGAACGTTACGTGGCTGAATGTCGCAAGCAGCCTTGCGACTTGTTTTTCACAATACTCCGGTGTGAAATTAGCCGGCACGTTGATAATTCAAATGAAATGACTGACCCGGAGAGCGAAGCGCGTGGGCCCGTTGGTTACCGAGGGAGACGAGTTTTAACGCATGTTCTTACGAGGGTTTCTTCAGTCTCCCATCCATGGCCCTATGGATCATATCCAGGGTGGAACAGCATTACCTTTCCGTTTAACAGGCGGACGTGAACACTCGCCTGATACGTCATTCCATGAGCCAATGCTTAAGTTTATTTTGGGACCCCATTTCAGACCATTTAGAGCGTCGTCACGCGTGAGGGATGAATCACAACAAATAAGATAGAGAACCGTTTTATCCCTCTGGAATTGAAGTATATCTCATTGATTATTTAAAACATGTCTACAACCTTCCACAAATGAGTTTTCGTTTCCAATTTTTAATTAAGAAACACCGTATTACCCTATTGGAAAACCAGTTGGTTCCCATAAATTTTCGATGCATAACGTAGTGGGGTTTCAGTGCAGATTATTTGTAGAATTTAGAAATGGTTCTAAGCAAGAGGTTATTTGTTGATTTAAATTTTATCCTTAAAATTCTTGGAAATTTAGTAAAATTTTCGGCTGACTGGTATTTACTTGAACGACCTTAATCAATCATTGCGATTGAGATTGCACAATCGTTTTGTTTTTTCTTCTCGCTCAAAGCTCTCTTTTAATAAAGCTCAAAGGTTAGTTTCAGACAATTATACTCTCACATTTTTCGTCCAATCTTGATTATGTAATATCCTTAAAAATCCAGAGTAATAAATTAAATGTCGAAAAGGCTAAAAATGCCCAAGGAAAATTGTTTGCATGGTAACTGCAAAGTGCGTCCAAAAAAGGTTAGCGTTACCTTTGCTCAGTTACAAAGGAGTTGCGACCCCATGTATATGGACAAAATAAAATGCTTAAAAATTCTCCCATACCACTCCAGAAACACCCTACACTACTTTGATATAATGTTCGTTCTACTGTTATAATCGTGAAAAAAATTAATAACTTATATTCGTCACATGACTACACTTTAAGTTGTTGCGTGTGAATGTCATAATTTGAAAAAAAAATCGCGTCAGCTACATGAAAATGGCGCCATTTTCGGTTCAAACAGCCGGATAAAGTGTAACCTTTAAAATATAAGTATTGGATGTACATACCTCCTTATTGTCTCACGATTTTCGCTTTATTCTCAATATCAACCTTGAATGCACGAAAGTAACGACGCGAGACAGCTTGCTAACTTTGATTGACGGATAGGGTAATCGCCGTTTAATTCTTTGGCCACGAAAGAAAAAAGATGGAAATTGTTGCGTAGGAGTTGGGTGAGATGGTGGGTGCATTAGGTGTGGTCATTTTTTTTGGAGGCGAGGTCGCGTTTCGCAACTGTTTTTTCCTTTGGTCGGCGAACTCCACCAATTCAACCTAAGTAGTGACGTAATCCTAAGAAGCATGGGTCCATTCTGTAACTGCTGTAACAAAAATCTGGTGGAGCACAATTCGTAATAAAAAATATAAAGAGACCAAACCATTAGAAACACTGTTATGATTGAATAATTCCGTATTATTGGGAGTATAAGTAGTCCCTTTAGAAAAACTCCAGTATTTGGTTACTTAATCGTACTTAATTTACAAAAATGCCGTAATTATGCATTATACTATTATTAAATGCCTTTGAATGTGTGCTTGTATTGGTAAAATTGTGCTGGTAAACTTGAAAAATATAAAATTGAAATTTGTAAATAGAAATAAGGATATTAAAATGGTGCACACCATTTCACAGATTCTGGGGTAAATGTGATGTATAAGTAATCGAACGAAAAAACGTTCACGTCTACTTTTTATGAGTTCAATTTTGAATTGAAAGTGAATGCAGCTATTGCAAAATATATTTTGGACGCTGAAGTAACTTTTCTTAAATATATTGTTTCCACAACCTCGTTATTTTAGGGAAGATGAGTTTGAACACAAACAGCAATTTCATTCATGGCACACGAGTTAACTTTTGGAATGCTGTGTTATTATATTCTTTGCCTGGTCCTAAATGAAATATTTCTAACAAAAATGTCGGTTGCCCATATATTTTTTTAACTGAAATTATGTGTTTTACCGTATTCTTCCATCATAAAATCAAATGTTAGTATAATTTTATTAAGGTAATGGAGCGGAGTGTGCTACGCTAGATCACCAACCTTTTTGCTAGTGTTTTTCCATCCTTTTTTTTTAACTAGAGCCCCCAGTCCATTTCTTTTGAAACGCAATTTTATCCCTGTCTTTACATATGCCTGTCTTGTCCTTGAGCGAACTACCACGTACTGCCCAGGTAATTAAGTTGTTCAACGTGTTCCAATTTATAACCACCCACTTGTATGTAAGTTGAACATAAATTGGACCAGATTAACCAATATGTGTATCTTGATAGTACATACGTCGCGGGGGAAAGGGTGAAGTAGTTAAGTACTTTGGAAAGATAGCTACTCTAGGAAAGAATTTTTATGCAGAGCGTCGATTGGTTTTGGTTCATGGTCATCGTATAAGGTTTAATATTCATGTCCGTTCTCTTGGCTTCAAACGTTCACTTTCGTTCTCAGACATCCAGTGGTGGTAATCATAAAAGTGGTTTAGAATGAAAATGACCCTGCTCTGAAAGCGGGTAACTTTCCCGGACAAGTCGTAAACTTCTTTAGCGTGTCGTTGACCTCATACTAGTTTGCCGTGTTGCGCCTTGCAATGTACACGTTCATTCCCGCGATACATTCCTCCTAATATTAAGTTTTCATCTTGGATGTCTTGAAACCAGTTGAATTTTTAAAAAATTGGTTAGATTTTTAGAGGAAGAAATACTCTCGTTCTCGAACAAAGTGATTTAATAAAAAATACAGTAAAACTCGCTTTTAACGAATTTCTGAGGACTATCGTTCTATTTTGTCATAAATGGGATTTCGTTACATCCATAATAAAGTATTTTGCTCTATGCATCACAGGATATCCGGCTATTATATCATAAATTGTCTTTATTTATGCAACAGATCCGTAAAAATGAATCATCGTCCCACCCTTTCCATCAAACGGCCGTAAAGGGAAGAATTTTAATATCAACGGTAGAATTATGTGGTGATTGCCAAACGTGAGAACAACTGATGTTAAGGCAAGGAACGGTAAAGTATTTAAATATAGCTTTTATTTATTTATAAAAGAGAAAATAAATTCCCAAGTGACCAAATTATAATGCGTAATAAAGAATCAGAATAGAATATCATCTGAACTCGTTACATGCGGGGAAATTAACATTGGCGATCACAGAAAAGTCCATGGGACCGGAAACTCACCTCGGTAAAGGCGGGATTTCGTTACATGCGTGTTCGTTATAAGCGATTTTTACTGTATTTCGATACCGTAAGTTTGTTGTCGGGAGATTATAGGTATGCAAAAAGGTTTATCAAAATTCTAGTAAATTCTTTTTGTTGATTTACTACTTAAATTTTTTTAAGTATATTTTTGCAAAAGCATTGTTGTAACCCTTCCTTTTGTCCATTTATCAAAATTATATTCTCGTTTTCATTTCAAGCCTTGATACTTGACACTCATGCACTCTGATTGGATTTTTTCGGGATGTTTTTATGCTACTCAAATGTGTTTTGTGTGTTTTTCGAATGAACAACAAGCATACTTTTGTACGAACTGTTTATTTTTTTGAAAGAGCCGTAGATTTTTTCGATTAGAGCATCTTTTGGTTTAAATTTCGATTTTAGTTGAAATATCGAGACTGCAGACATTTATGCTCTCCATAAATGTCTGCAGTATTTACTCCGACAAAGCCCATTTCCTTCTCCTGTTATGTCATGGATGACCTAGTCAGCATGTTTTTCTTCCTAGATTACCCCTTATCCATCCTTTCCAACTTCCTTACTCTGAATGCTTTTTAGGCATTTTCGCTCACAATAATCTCATGTTTATACGACACACTAACCGAAACTGAACTCAAAGAGCAAGCTGAAGTTTCCTCAGGTTTTTCAGCTAATACTCATTGTCAGTGTACCTCTCGCTATTTCCTTTGTCCTCGGTCATCTTCGTGTAATTAGACACGTTTCGAAGCCTTTTTTTTTCTACTACTCACATTTTTTTCCTAGAATCTACACTCGGTGAATTAATATTTTATCACTATTTTTCAGTTCATTAAAATCTTGCCCCATAATGTTTATTGTGGCTTATCTGCCTGTCATTATGTTTGGTAATCACCAGTTCGTTACCCGCTTATCAACAATATCCATGTGATAATGGAAATCTTTATCACTCCCCCCTCCCCACGTCAATCCTCATTCCATTATTTGCAGCACTGATAAGGTCTGTTTGGTTACCATATTATCAACCGTTTGTCTTCCTCTCGAAGGAGGAAAGTTAACAAAATCAACAAGCATAGTCGGTTACGCTCCCGTCTCGCTGTTCAGCAAGATATGAGTGCATCTCTTTACGCATGCGTGAATTTGGTTTAATCTAGACTGAATACCACCATACGAATGCTAACATGGCGAAGTCCCTCGAGTTTAAAACTTATTTCCCTGCGCTTACTACGTGGTACTACTTTTTTCTGTACCTACCATTAACCAATTCATTATTCAGCATTTTTTCGGAAGATCAAATTAGCCATGAAATCGTAATAGAACCATAATTTCGTATTATAGTCCTCTTACTTTTTGCCAGTGGCGCCGACTCCATGGGGCTTGAGGGGGCCCGGGCCCCCTCAAAGATTCGTTTGGGGGGGCGGAGCCCCCTCAATAATTCAAGTTATATTATGCTTTGTGAAATCACAAAAATATATTGTTAATTTTTATTTCCCATGTTTGACGATAGTTACCTTTTAAATAAATTCAACAATGTGTGTTGAAACAAATAATTATAAGGTTAAGCAGGTTAACTGAATCAAGTAGTGTGAATCATGGTAGTGTTTCGGTGCTGCGACACACTTTGGATTTAACCTCTTCCCGGGGAAAGACCTCCGATATGGGCCCCCCCAATATTTTTCATAAGTCGGCGCCCCTGCTTTTTGCTGTGATTGATCGTGTAATTTTTTTCAAGTCTCAAATTTCATGGATACAAAAGAAGGCACTTGAGGCGACACATTTGTCTAAAATTTGCTTATTCAACATGGAATGACTGATTCGTTCAGAATACTGACATCTATCGCTTATTGTGTCGATGTCTTAATCAGATCAGGATTGATTTCGATCGAGATGAGTGTGTGGTGTTGGCTTGAAGTGCATGTCGAAATATATATCGTCACTCAAGAAAACGGCTTTCCGCACCGGAGGCCTTGGTAGCACTTAGATCACCCCTGCTAATTCAAGCTTGATTAATGGAAGTGGACGGCAATTGGCTTTCATTTCACGATCGACTCGGAGTGTAACGAATTTCGAGTTTATTAATCGTCTTCACTGTCGAAGTATGTCGCGCAACGAGATATGAGTTTACTCATCTCATTACTCGTGCTACATAATACGTCATGGCTTGCCTTAGGTTGTTGGCACCTCGCTTGAATATACTCCCTGCGTAGTTTCGGTGGTGATGATTGGTGAGGCTTCTGAGACAGCGTATCGGAGCATTGCCTACTTCAAAGTGCAACGAAACGTTCATTTGCAACGAAAGTCAGCGTTCAAATGACGTAACAGTAACGAAACCTGCCTCACCGGTCAGTTTTCAGCCGTCATGCCTGGAATTGAATCGAATTTCTCTTGTAATAATTGTAATTTTCGCATCAATGTTTCCGGGTTTTCCGCCGCGTCGATTAATCTGCGTGACGACAATCTCACCGGGGTTGCAGCAGGCGTCTTCAAGTTTGAACCTCCAAACCTGAAAACGTCGGCGAAACTGTCGTCACGAAGATGAATCGACGGGGAGGGAAACCCGGAAACTTGCTGCGCCTACTACACTCCGCGGAAGCCTACACCAGCATAGTAAATTTTGTCTCTTTAAAGCAGCCACTTTTTTTCACGCTGTGCTAGTATTTATGTAAGCACCCTGCGAAATGTTTTTCGACGAAATACTTCGTTCATCGTTAGGTAATTTCTATCTGCTACTCTGGAAACTCCACGCTCTCAAGAGTGTTTCGTCTCGTCGTATTTTTCTTGCTGCAAAGTGCCGTAGTTTCCAGTCAAAATAGCTGTCTCCTAGGCGCTGTGTTTTAAAATTGGTTTCATAGGCAATGGTAAAGATCACTTATTGTAAAAGATGTACAGAGTCATCGCAATAGGATTTTTCAATTAGGTTTAGGTATAGGGGTAGGGTTTGGGGCACATTTAGGGTATCGTTTTTTTTATTATTTTTTTTTAGGTTCGTAGTCCCAGAGATGATTTAATGGAGGATTATTTGTGGCAGAAACTGATTTCCGAAATTTTTGTTGTGCATTTTTAGGTATGTTAAATTAGAGGTTGTTTCTTGATCCTTCCGAATATTGTGACTGCTTGCAAACCACGGAGCGCTGATGATTCGTCTTTCAAGAGCGTCTCGGGATCGGCACATCCTTAATTCCTGCTCGTCCCGCTTTTTAGAGAGCTTGAATGAAGAAACAGCCGCCCCTCCGGTGCTGGCAACCAGTATTGCTTCGTTTATACCCCTATCACGTCCTGGAATTGAACAGTTTCCTCGGAATGTCTTTTGAATTAGCTTTTCTCTATTCTGGGGCGTGAAGTTGTATTTCGTCTACTCTCCGAATCGAGAGGGTGTGATATCACTCCAGCTATATAGACCAGTCTTGTTTCGTGACGTATTACTTATTCAAAAGTTGTGTCATCATTTTGAAAGTTTGTGTACGTCAAGTTGAACTATTTAAAAATATATCGGTATCTTAAATATGATAATTTTACCCCACTATAACAAGGAGTTAAAGCTTCTTTCTTTTAGCGTCATTTAACTGCACTCATGAAAACCACTTCCCAATGTCTATCAAAGCTTCTTGTGAGCTGTAATAGCTAGTCGTTTCGTCTTAGTCATCGATTTTGCCCCGATCTAATCGTCTCCAGACGCGCCTAACTTGTTTGACCTTCATTTGGAGCGAAGTATTGCGAAAAAGTAAATGTGATCGATGAGCTGACCTTGAGGAACCATGGGGTTCCCTGCCACATAGTGCAGATATGAAATATTGCTCTCATTTTTTTAATTTCGTTCGTCAGAAATGTGTCATCGTTGAGAATTCCGTCGCGTCAAAGCGGAGGGCATCTTTTAAATATTGACTTCCGTTGTCAAGAGGACGAGTCACTCCCTCTCCATGGTGCGGTGGTGTTTTGTCTTTTCGTGAAAAATTACTCGTAAAACTTAACTTTGCAGTCTTAAATTCGTACGGCATATATAGAGTATATCTTTGACAAAATTTTTCTGTATCTGAAGGATAAAATGTTTTGGTCTGGAAAATATTGAATATTTTTTACCTCTGGAAACACAGTGAAGTTAAATTTCAAAGATATATTAGGAAATGTTGATTAGAGCCTACATATTATCACTTAATGATATCTAGATGGTAACAAAAGTTTTTTTTTCATATATTAATTAATTTATTTATTTATTCATTTTATAACTATGTACAAACAACAATAATGTTCATACAACAGTTTAAATTTTCAAAGGTAAACAAACATTCTGGTCCCGCTAAGCCAGTATGAATGAATGAGTAATACGTAATCTCTGGTAATACGTAACGACATAATCTTCTTCAAGTGGGAATTATGTACCTATTTTCTAGAGAGGATTCACAATTTTATCGATATAATATAAATGACTATGATAAACGAGTGTAAAATATAATTGGAACGAAGTTTTGAAAGACGATGAACTGTTTTTTAGCAGGAGGTCAGTGAAATAAGCCCTAAGAAAGAAAACCCGACAATGGTTAAAACAGAAAAGCTACATGAAAAAGATAGTGATTTAGAGTTAAATTTTCATATACAGCTTATTTTAATGAGGACGCATCACTGTCATTTTATAGGTCTTTCCCCGTGAAGTATGACTTGTACTAAGCTTGAATTATCACCTCGAAATTTTACCTCTGAATTTTCTCGGGGGTATTTTTTTATATTTGAAATATGGATAATTATTGAAAGTGATCTGCTCTGTACACCCAGAAAATCCCATAATGATAGCTTAAATAATAAATGAGTAATTAGCTCGACAAGCAACACGATGAACTAATACCGAATTAGACCCGTTGAGAGGAAACGATTGGTTCTCTGAAGACTTCCATTTCCCGTAACCAGGGTTCCCAAATAACCGGAAACCCACGGACATGTCATGTGATTTAAAATTCTGTTCTTCCGATGGAAAAATTTCCGCAAATATTTTATATGCTCTCTTAATATGTTGAAATGTCCATAGGAATTTTTCTATTGAATTAAAGTTTTAAAAATATCTCTGTAAGATCCGTGGCTATATTTTAAATTGGTTGGATTCTTTTGAAAGAATCAATTTGTTACCCATCAATTTATGATTGATGTTGTTCAATATGTTGTCTTTGCGAGAACATATGGAGGAAATCGCAAATTTCTATGAAATCGGGCGCCCATTCTTTAATATAGTTTTAATTGCATGATTTCCTAATACCGTACCTTTTTTATATAGATTGCCTTTATTAGCATATGGAACTTCGTCCTTCTAAGCCATATGGCTCGTCAGAAGGTTCCATTTATCCTACATAGTGGCTCATTGAAAGCATACCATTTATATTACATTTCAAGTTTCAACTTCATAAACAAAAAAAACAACGTGATGCAAAAATTTTTAGGAACTTTGAAACCAAAATATTATGATTTAATATAATTTGTACATTTCAGATTAATTAAAGAAATTACAAGTAAATATTTTCACTAATGAAACATTCTTTCACTTTTCTTTTAATTTAGGCCAAATATTTTAGATTACATAGAGCCTTTGGCATACAATTAAAGGTATGAGGTACAATATACTTCAGCAACCTTTTACCTCGCATGTTATTGTAAAGATACTTTATCAACAAAGGACTGTTACGTTTACCCGTAGAATGTGTATAATTGTTGTCTTTAGCTATAAATTTTAGAAAATCTTGTCGTTCACTGTTAAAATGTTACTGACTATTGACTGAAAAGGAGCATTGGAAAGCATTTGGGTGGAATCAGTCATCTTTGTCACTCACATTATCCTCAAGACGAATTGAAAAGATTTGCTGTACCGGATAGCTTGACAAGAGCTAACTGTGAAAGAGAATTTTATCGGCCGATCAGCCACGGTGGAAATTTCAAGCCGTGTGGCTGGGTATTTATAAGTCGAAAAAAATCGATGAAACGGTCGCGGAGATAAAATTACGTAAGATCACCTTTCTACCCGTTCTTTGCTCGCTTGCCGTGCGAAATGACCTTGGGGTTGAGGGAAAGCTCTTTTGCAAAAGATTTTTTTTTGTAGATGAGTCAATTCCCGGTAAGGTTTTCGTGAATTTTGGCGATATTTTTTCAAATCTCATTTGGTAATAGCCATACGTTATTTTACTCTGGTCGTAATTCAGTGCCGTGGACTTCCATACTTATAAGTAATGGAAATGTAGGCGCGAATACTTGTTTCTTATCCTTTCTGTCTTTTTAGGATCATCGACCTGAATTTCAGCAAGGCTGACCTTAATGACATTAAATAGATCTTTAGCAAAGTTTTTCCTTTATTTTCATCGGCAATTTATTTTTCATGCTCCAATTGAATGAAAAATTATCATTAAGGCAGATGGAATTTGGAATCATCAATAATATCGTTTAAAACTGGGTATCCGAACAGTTGACTTCTGATCGTAGCTATATTGACATTTTTTATAATATGTAGTAGAATCTCACTGCAGTTGATTATCTTTAGGTTATGTTTTAGCGTTAAACCTATCACATTGTTTTCGTCATTTAAGGTGACGCACAATTATAATCGCATATACTTTAAATAATAGTACCTAAAATGAATAATTCACTGTCATTTTGATTTTTTTTTTAAGTTAACGTTATTGTTAGAGGATTCTGGCTCAATTGGAAATTGAAAATTGGTCATTTGAACTTGATTGTAGATTTGCAGGATCGTTTTCATTATTTTATAAAAATATGTCACGCTAGATTGAACTTGGCGTTTCTTGTCTTAAAATGAACCGTATCAATCATAGACGTGTACGTAAACGAATATATTCCTTCATTCATAGCAAATATCGAGCATCAACCTTGAAATCGATTCTAGAAGTCTAGTGAGTCTTATGTCTCTCGATGGATAGAACTATTTTCCTTCCTACTGGTTAATTTCATGAGAAATGTTAGTTTTTCTCAACAAATGCCGGTCCCTAATGAAGTTCCACATTGAAATATAATGAATTTGAACTTTTCCACTGGTATTTCATACAATTCAAAGCAAAATGACGGACGCCCTTTTTGAGTTTACCGCTCCATGTTAACGCCAAGTTCGGAAGGCGTTTCCAAAAGCTGCAGTTGGGTCCAATAATCAAGATCACTTGATGAAGAAGAACAACGACTATGCATTACCATTTACGAATTACGTTCAACGAAGGAGACATCTGGCGGACATCGCCGAGGAAAAAAACGAGCATATCATTTTCGTAGTACTTACTCTTAGAGCCGATGTAATTAACGCGGCGATGACTGCTGAATGCCTCCTCCGTTGGAGAAAGTTTGCAAATTGTCATATGAGAACGTTGTCCTATGTCGTCAAGTGAACTTGATGTCAGGTTTATTAACAGCGCTTTGGAAAATTCCCATAGTGGAGGTGTTGTGAACCAGGCTCATAGCATTCAATTTTAACTACTTGATCGCGTCTTATTTGACTTTCAAAATACTAGAGGAGAAAGCATTGGATGATACCTGTAATCTATGTCCCTCCTCATCACCCAAATTACTCCTATGCTATGAGCAAGCATGCACCTTGGCCATTTTTTTCGTCTTTATCTTTTAGTAATGTGGGTTGTAAGGAATGCGGAAGATCTAAAGGAACATTTTCTCCCATCATCTTCGTTGACCCCATTTCCCAGATGTCTCCCGGTAGCTGTAATGAGCCGCTGCCGCGATAATAATCTGCCTGGCTCCCCCGGGCGCCGTCGTTTCTATTGGAGATAATTGGGATAAGCATGAGGCTTGGCGGCGGTCAACAGGCGCCCGTCTGAACCAAAATCCTCTTTCCAGTCCGGTGATACGGTTCAGAGGGTGAAGAAGGATATTGTATTTATTTCGAATTATACCTATATACGGATCCAGGATTTTTTCTGGGGGGCCACAAGGGTGGGATAGGAAAACGGTATTCACATATTTGAGATTAAAAACAATATATAACAATGACTCTACGAAATATTCACATCCCGGCAGTGTCAGAGAATTTTCTGAGACTGCCCGATCCCTGCTTGAGTGTTGTATGGAGGACATTTCTAGCGCAACACTCCGTCCGTCGGATGGGACATTATGCCGCGGTCCCCTTGGCGCCTTTCGTTAAGAGCAGGCTTATGCCGACGCCGGGTTTCTCTCCACCCTTCCTTACCTACCCTTCCCTCATGGCGCAAATGACTTCAGCTGTCGGTCGCCTCCTTCAAATACCATTCCATACGAAATATTCACTTTATTTTAATATGAAAGTCATTAATATGAAATTAAATAATTGAGGCTCCGTAATACACACAGCAAAACGAACATAATGATAATGGTATTAAAAATCCTGTCTATTTTTTAAGCGTCTTGGGTGGGGAGACGTGCCCCTCCCCTATACCCGTCTATGTCTACTTATGAATATCAATTAATCAACGTTAGTTACAATTGGTTTTTGTTCACTCCCATAATCTTGCCTTCTCAAGTGCCTAGGAGATATCGCGAATATGTCCGCGATTTGCGCCCGAATTCGCATCGCCGAGCTTCGATAAAATTGCCAAGGGAATTGAATAATCTGGATGGCGTAGAAGCCTGTGTAGTGGCCCGGGAAGCCTAAGGTCCCGGTCCAGGGGAGTTTTATCTTACGACAAATCTGGTGAATTTCACCGCTGTTCACGCGGCAGGCTTGAAATAAACCGCACTTGCATAATGCCTCTTGCGCAACTAAATTTCCAAAGTTAACCGTGAATAAGACTGAATTCTTCAATTTTACCGTCCTATTAAGGGGGTAGGATTGCGACTGCGCGAGTCAAAACAAATACTTTTTGCAGCCGCTGTTAAATGAAATGACTTGTTGTGATAGAAGATATCCATCGTGGTTAAAAAAAATGAAAATTTGTTACAGATATCGTAGACAATTCAATCCTTACAGCTTTAACTTAATGCTTTTTCCAGTTCATTGAGCCGCACTTAATGTCATTATCCTGAAACTCCCGTGATTTGTCTTCAAATACAGCATTTGTTAGCAAATAAATGAAAAAGTTAATTCGGGGAGGGGTCTTAGATTTATTTTGGTTATGATTCCAGGCGTATATGAAATATAAAGCTATAAGTTTTTATGTATACATCTCGCGGGCGAAGTTCTTCAACTTGCTCTTGAAATGAGCACAATACGTTCAGCTTCTCTTTTTTATATTTTATCTATTCACTAAGCCAGGGGTCTCCAAAATACGGTCCTCGGAGGGCTTTCATCTGGCCCGCGCACTCGTTTCAACTAGCACGCGATTCTCGCTCGTATCGTTGGTGTCGAATACTTCAGTAATCGGCAAATTCGCTATCCGGCCCGCGGGACGATTCGGAACGTGGAATGTGGCCCTCGTGGCCTAGTAAATTGGAGACCCCTGCACTAAGCGATGCATCTCAACTAGGCTTGGTAAAATTTTCTCCAATCTGTTTTTTTATTTGTTGAATGTTTAGGTCTGTGCAAGAATTGTCTTGCGTCACGGCAAGGAAGTGTTTTTGAAAATCGATGTGAAGGCGTAAATCAAAGGTATCAATTTTTGATTAACTGCTTGGCTCGTACTAATGCAATTAGCTTGCATCCACGACGATTATGATTCCCTTGAAGTTTTTAACGGGAGTCTTTTAGGACCTTCTGGATGAGTTTTCAACCTTCGATATGCGGTCTCATCCTGAAAGGTGTGTCTAGACTGGAGATTAAACTACGAATCCCGATCAAAAGAGAAGGGATCATGAGTAGAGCTCTTGATATCTACTTGGTAATATTACATTTTATAATAATCTGGTTACAAAATGCAAATCAGAAATCTTAAATTAAGATGACAATATTTGGAAATTCTTTGGACAATAACTTGCGGTACATTTGCATACCGATCCAACAATTATCGAGAGATACGTCAGAGGAAATATATATTTGAGTACCTTTTGTCTTCTACGCATTACAACAAGGTTGAAATGGCAAAATTCAAAATCACGTGAATGGGTTTGATTGGCTGACTGCGACGATAATGTCTCCTTGTGTTGTTTATTTCGATTTCGAGGTACAGAAGAGAGAGGTAATGTTGGAGAGAGTACTCAGCGGAGAGAGGATGTTGAAAACAGTGTTTATGTGCAGAATATGAGGTTAACGAGGGGGAGGAAGTAAGGGAATATTTTTAGATAGAGTGAAAGGTAGTAGTTCTTATTGTGAATTGAAGATGAAAGTCCATGAAGGTATGGGAGGCAGGCTGTATGCTTCATGAATGCTCCATGGAAACCTGCATTTATTAGTAGAATAATTTAATGGTAATAATTTCGATTAGATTTCGAATGAATTTAATACTGAATAAGAAGGACATATCTATTGATTTAAATTTGAAAAAAATTAAGTATTTAGTATTTTACTTTTGCCTATTTCCCATAAACTACGGTAGTTGGGATTTCAATGATGGCCATCTTTTGTTTACATCGAGTCCGTCATGCGCGATCGTGTATATATTTCCTACTTGATTGATGTCACTTGGATATCTTATGACAATGTTGGCGGACAATGAAGGAAGTTCCTGTAAAAGACCGTCGTATCTTATTCTAATAAAAAAATAAAATGACCGGAAAATGTCTTCTTAATTGTAACACAAACATCTAAATCTCATTTTAATGTTTCCTTCCATTTTATTTTTTGAATACTTTGTTCGGCGTTATTTAATAAAACGCCCACGAACCAGCCTGCAGTGAACTTTACTGAGTCACTCGCAAGCGTAGTCCAAACGTATAGACCTAGCTAAAGGAATTTATCATGCACTGTAGTTACTCACTCGTGTATTTGATAATTTTCTGGAGGAAATGAGCATGATTGAGAATTTTGTGCGAGATAACGTGAAAAACTTGTATTGTATACCAATGCGTATTCAATGAATTGATAAAACCTGTTACTCAGTTAATCGCTTAGGATTTCTCATCCGACGCCTGACTTTGACCAAGGGTTTTATATCTCGGAAAAGAGGATTAATTTAATGTTTTGCATGATAGAGTTACGTAAGTGTAGCCTTTAATTGATATCATCATCAGAGGTAAAAATAATTGTGGCTCTTTCCCGTAATTACTTTCATTATTATGATCATATTTTGCAATTATTTTTACCGGAAAGAAAATTATAGCTTTGGCAACAGGTAAAGAGTCGTTAAATTTATTCTTTCGATTTTTCCAGAAGGCGTAGATGTTAAGATACTCAATGACATTGGAAAAATATGTTATGAAAACCATTGGCTATAGCCTTACCATGTGAGCGATTATTTATGAATATAATAGATTTTATAATATCATTTATGGCTCTACAGAGCAGTAATGTGTTAGTATAGTGGAGGTAAGGGAAGTAAGTAAGTAAAGTAAGGGAATATTTTTAGATAGAGTGAAAGGTAGTAGGTCTTATTGTGAATCTATTCACAATAAGACCTACTACCTTTTAATTATTTCGTATTAAGCAAAGATGTAGTATTCCTTCGTGAAAAATATTCTTATATTTATTCACACCGTTCTTCATCGATCAAGGTCTTTTTATGAGACTTCTATGGGCTGTCCTTGTTTTTAATTTTTTCCTGACTGTGAGTGGTTGGAAATCAAATCTTTATTTTTTCATAATTTTTCCCAATTGTTACTGATATATTTAGGACCGTTATTATTTTATTGCTTCCTCTGAAGGTGTCAAAATGCTTTTTTATATGGCAAGCCTGATTCAAGGTCGTCTGCCCAATTTGTAAGAATACTTATATGGTGTTGGATCGATCGGGTGCAAATAAAATGTTTGCGATTTTCTTGGTGACTGACAGTTGTCTCTCTTCGTCCACAGAGCCTGCAGATGGCGTTAAGGAGGTGTGCCTCACCGAGAGGAAGATGGGCAAGAACGCGCAACCGATGAACACCACCACATATACGGTAAGCTTATTTTATCACCTCCATTATTCTTCTTGTCCGTATTATTCCATAGCAAACTTTGATCTACCGGTCTGCATACACGCCTATGTCTCTACCAATGAAAATTGGGGGGTTGAGAAGTCTAGGGGTACAGGTGATTTTTTTTCTCGGGGTAAGGTGGAGAAATTTAAAGATGAAGTATACAAAAAGAAAGATTTTGTGCTCTCCCGGTGAATAGACTTCGTGAAATGTTCTCGGGATCACCACCGGGTCAAGGACTGTATAATTGTACAAAATATTATCATAATAAGTTACATTATTATGTTCATATTTTGTAATTATTTTCACCGGTAATCGGCCGGACATAGAAACTTTGGCAATAGGGTAGTTTCCTTCATCAAAGAAACCGAAAGGCATTGATTACGATTTGTTACCCACAATTACTGTATTCATAATATACAAATTATTTCGTTTTAGAAATACCGGTTTAGACGAATGGCAATGGTCCATTTTTATCCTCATTTGAAAAGGGCCAGATTGGCGCCCATGCGATGCCACTCCACGTGACGTCACAGGGACCTAGTTTCTATGGGAGAAGATAGGAGTTATACATCGTCTGAGGTTACCAATGCATGCATGAGGCGCAGAGCTCAGGGAAACATGTCTTAATAATCACCTATTAAAACTGGCTAAGGTCGGAAAGTTTTCTTCGTTTGATAAGGTATTAATAAACCTTTTTTAAGCCAAGCGCTACCAGACAGCAAGGTACTCAGCTACCCTCTAGCATCCTGCGTCCTATCAGCGCTCAGAGCCTCGATCAAGGTCACCTCACAAGGCGGGAGGGGGAACCAGAAATACGTCACACGGAGATATTTCCTTACCCGTCGCGTTTTCGCGCGCTTGAAAATTTTCACTTTTCATTTAATCGCGAAAAATAGATATCGTCATTTAAAAATCTAAAAGCGTGAAATACGTACTCCAGGAGTAATAATCTTCCGATGTAGGCAATAAAAAAATAATAGGAAACCACCCTATTTAGCAGTTCCGGACCCGGTGGTGATCCCGAGAACATTTCACGTAGTATACAAAAATTTGGTGGCTAAGGGATGCGAGTAAGTCTTTGTTCTGCGCTGAAATCGAGTGGAAAAACAAATGCACTGCTAAATATCTTGTTGATCTCTCTTTTTTTCTTTGCCTAATTTCTGTAAGTACCTAACATTGTTTAGAAAAAAAACGCTAGTACCCCTTGGCTTCTTACACCCTTTAAATTAAACTTCCGCCCGCATTACCTGTATTGTCTCAGACTCAACTTTGTGGAAGTTCATTTTAATAAGAAGATGAAAAATCTTTGTTTCATTCCACCATTTTTTTAATAATCGCACGCCTAGTTTCGACGTAGCGGCGACATCATCATATGCCTATAGGTATCATATCACCATCAGGTATCTGATGATGACGCCGCTGCGTCGAAGCTAGTCGTATCATCGTAAAAAAATGGTGGAATAAAACCAATTTTATTTTCATTTTATTCAACTTAAATATTTATTATTTAATTCATGCAATTATTCCGCACCGAAATATCCCTACCATGGTTTCATCAATTGACAGTCATTTTAAGGTATAATGTTACAATGTTTACCTTGAAAATGACTGTCTGAATTTGAAACCATGGTCGTTTAATTAATTAATATGTAAGTAGAATTTTGCAAGATTTAATTTTCTTTTGTGCTGCAATGAACTAGTAAGTTTTAAAGTTTACTTACGTCACTATCCTAAGTTCCAGGTAACAAAATTAGTATTTGTGGTCGCGTGAAAGTGAGTGTAAGATTTTCGGAATTTGAAATGGCTAATATGCATGAGAACGCATAAATCTACTCAAAACTCGAGAGCATTCAGTGACGCCGACTTACAAAAAATATTGGGGGGGCCCAAACCGGGGATCTTGCCCCGGGAAATTTTATAATTAGTGAGTTTTAAGTTTTTTAAGCATTTTAGAAGAGTCATATGATCAACATTAGAACCCTGTTGACTCGAATATCGAGATCTGGACACTCCGGGGAAAATCGACAAGCTTGGCACATTTTTTCATCACACCCATAGCGAATTTTTGGGGGGGCTCGGGCCCCCTCAGGCCCCATGGAGTCGGCGCCACTGAGAGCATTCCACATTATGCTCGCAGTTCAATCATTGTGGTTTGCTAAAATTTACCGGAGAAGTGAATGCACACAACGGCGTTTACACGTGCTTTCACGCAAGTGTAATATATTAACTTCAGTGTTGGCAATGTAGACGGAGAACAGACATGTACTTCTGAAAGATTACCTGGAACCAAAAAACTATTTTTTTTTTCGATTTAAAGCTCTGGCGTAATGCAGACAGTTAATTTATTGAACTTTTGGGTATCAATGAAAGAGTTTTTGGAATATAAGCATATGTTTTCTTAATGTTATTCGAGACAAACCATTTTCGTCTTAAAATTATGAGAGTCCATTTTCAAAACTCTTGAGGTGCATCATGATCTATTAATCTTTATGTAAAATGAAACATGTATCATCATACGCGTTTTATTGTGCTTAGATTCATATGAGGGAAACTTGCTGTGTCATTAAACTTTTAATTGTTTAAAAGGATTCATGAAGCAAACAAATACAAGGTAGTATATGGAATTTATGAAGTCCTATTCAGTCATCTCTCCTGTTGCGGAAATTGAAGAGCACTTTGATAATTTCCTACTAGACTTGGAATTTGTCTTCAGTCATAGAGTTTGAAAATACCCTGGTATTATTCATAACCAACCCCGTTAGATAACCTTAGTCTGTAACATCCGCTGCCTAAGAATTTCGACACACACAAGGTTGATCACTCAGAGGCTCGTGGCATTCATTTGTTACTTTGAATGTTACTCGTGGAATGAGTGTTTCGTCACATTCCATTACGTATCATTCCCCACTAGGCATTGTCCCCATTACGCTTTCGTTCTCGGAGAATCCTACTAGTGACCTCCCACTCCTTCCTCACGTACTGGTGACCAAAAGGGGAGTACAGTCACAGGAAGTGACATCATTCCGAACTTGCGATTTTTTTCTAGTTCAGTGGCTATTTATTTTTGCTTCAAGACCTTGACGTACGTAGGTTTTCGTTATATAACCGAGGAGTAGTTTATATTTGGCCGTCCCATCTTAATTCGTTTTGTGAATTTGATAAATTAGCTTCTTTGATCAAGTAGGGTAAATTTTATCTTATACATTTACATGAGTTATTTCAAATGCTGACATTACTCTAATTTTTTATGATTAACTTATATTAGTCGAAGTTCTAGCGTATTTTTAGGTTCCTAAATTGATCCCAAATTTTAAAAGTATTTTTGGAAAGGAAAGTAGTCATTGCTCCTTATTCATCTACATCTGTCATAAAACCTAGCGTCTATGCGGAGAAATTACTGGGCAATTCAGGTCAATAAGTACTTATAAACAATATAAACCAAATACTGAATGAGCGCTAAATTATTCTGACCAATGAGTCGTGATAGTATGAGATATTCAAGTGACCTCCCTCGTCGAAACGAAATATTTACTAACGTGAGGAATAAGGTTGAAAAGTTATGATTAGATCACATCATCTCGGATGTAAATTTCATACAGCAGCCGTAATCAATGATTCTTTCTCCGTGAACTTTGGATCGCTTGGCCCGCCAGCGACGAGAGTGCCGACTTTTGTAAATCCACTTAAATGCGCGGTGGGTGAAGACATCTGGAGGCCGACTGGAGACCTCTAGTGTAATAATCTTATCTCTTTTACGTATTTATTAGCCGGCCACCCGGCGTTGCTCGGGAAGGATAGTACACATAGGAGTGGAAAACTTGGAACTTGGAATTCTTAATCACATAGCAGGATTTTCAGGATTTATTTTTCGAGCGTGTCAAGAGGTATGCCTTCCTGGCAGGATTTGAAATCGCAGAAGTTGTATGACGTGACGTAACAAATGGTAATGAGAAAACGTCGCGAAGGACGCATCAGATGCATCCAAAAGTAGTCCTAGGGACTTCGGAAGCATGAGATGCACCTATGTACTAACTTTGGTTGCAATCCGTGCAGCCGTTTGGAAATGCATAGCGGGCAGACAAACAGATATCCTCTCTTGTAGAACATATTTATCTATTTGTATTGAGTGGACAACTTTTCCCTCTGTTTCTGCAGGTGGAGGCGTCGGACACCCTGACGTCGGTGGCCGCCCGGTTTGATACCACGCCGTCGGAGCTGTGCAAGCTCAACCGCCTGGCCTCGCGGCTCATCTTCCCGGGGCAGCTGCTGTACGTTCCCGCCAAGGGTGGTGGTGAGGATGGGGGCGAGGAAGGCGGAGACGGCGGGGGCGGAGAGGAGGGCGGGGCCGGGGGCAGGCGACGCAGCTCCGGCTCCTCCGTCACCACGCCAACGGGAGACCGGAGGCCCGGAGATGAGGCCGAGGAAGAGAAAGGTTGGTTTTATGTATATGAGGACCCCAGAAGCCATGGGTTACAAGTGCAATTTTTATAATTTTGGAGATTGGTGCAGACAATGGTTGGTGGGGTACTCAATGTTGTAGTGGCAAAGGGAATGCAAGTAAATTAAACTCACAAGTATTGTTAACTATTGTGCATCTTCGAACATATGTGTAAACCACTGTTGCCACAAATTTTGAGTCAGAAATTCATGTTCTTTTTTCCCTGAGATTTTCGAAGTACAACTTGAATTATTTTATAGGTGCAATGTAATAAATGTGCAACATATCCATTTACATCTAGGTAAATACTTCGCTTCAAGCTTCGTCTATAGGCAAAAGTTTGTACAAAATTTGATGAAAACTCAATAAATCAATGACAATTTATGCATTGGAAGCTATCGGAAGTGGATTGAAGTAGATATTAGGACACTAGCCATTAAAAAAAGAAACAATTCACTTCTGTGGGTTAAGTGTTATGGTTAACTCTTCCTCGAATGACTTAGGGAAGGTACGATGGGAGAAGGTCAGACACCTGTCTGCTTCACGTTATACGGCAAGTTTAATTTTTAACTACAGACCGAAATGAAATCCTTAAGCTGAGGCGCTGTGTTGGCCGCTATTTCTTCGATGAGCTTATATTGCCCTTCCTTTCTTTCCCCTACCCCTCTCGCAAATTTCACCTCCTCTAGTGTACGATATAGAGGACGTAAGCTTTCAAGAGTACTATAAACAACCCCATGTTGACCCAGGATTTCTTATCCCCTCACCCCCGGAGAGAAGTCGTCTGTTGCATGATACTATAAACCACATGTTAATGCCTACCGCCGTAAGTTTTAGTTTAATGGATACTATAAATGAGGTCAACTTTTTTTCGGTAGAGATATCGTAGAACATCATAGTGAAACGATGCACAAAGATAGCATGCTGTCTACTTATTTTTATTTAGAATACTTTACTACAAGTGTTTTTACTGGCTTGAAGTCATAATTAGGTACTTTTTGATGGCTGTAAGCTAGTTTAAACACATGTGGTAGAGTATATTTTATAAAACAAAGATGCGATAAAATATCTTTAGGTACGTTTTCTTTTTTAAACCATGTTGAATAATTTTTAGCGAGTACGGTACGCAACAAGAATTATAATTTAAAATATAATAGAATATAAATATAATTTTATCAGTCTCACATATCCAATTGCTTTTATCATAGAGTAAGTATATTCTTATATATTATACTTACTTTATGCTTTTATGAACTCCCGCGTAATGGGAAGTAAGTACCATAATCGAAGTTATATATATAAATATATATTTACTTCCGTCATAGCTTGCTTTATTCATTTTTAATTCTAACATTTTCTTCAAGCTTAAAGCGCATTAAATACCCGGTGTGTGCACGCTTACCTTGGTATCCGAGGTCATATTGTGTAATAGCTTCGAACGCCAGTGAAATAAAAGAATGCTGACTCTCATGATCAATCGTAATTAGAAATATATTCCTCGCGTGTGTGATTTACGCTAAGAAAATAGCATTTTAAGGTATAAATGATTTTTTATTATTTTCCCCTGATATCTATTAGTAATTAAATGTGGTTTTAGTTTTATGAAAATACTGAAGGTCGCGTTTCTGATTTTAAGCTATTCAAATTGAGCGCCAATTCCAACATGGCGACTGCCCGTAATATTTCATTCAAAACGAAGTTTGATGAAAGGATGCAGGACGCAGAGGAAGGTGGGTGGCAAAGTGAATGTATATGTGGCTTTTTTCATTACCATTTGACATAAAGATTATTCAAGAATAAGGTACAGAAGAATTATTACGATGACAGCAACTCGTAATCTAGTTGTGATCGTGGAGGATATCGTATTTTGTGATGTTTACTTTCTTTTATGTCATTGTAATGCCCACTGTGCTCTGTATTACTTATTCCATGCCGTTATTACGTATGACAGCCTTGGATTATGTAGCATAAAATGTTTTCAGACCCTCCGGAGTATTTAAATTGTTATTTTATGGAGTAGCATCTTAAATCTCAAGGTTGCGAGAATTCTTTGCCTTATTTTCGTACTGGAAAACGTCAATCTCGTAGTAACCTTGATACTTTCACACGCCTTATACACTAACCATTCGGATATGGTGTCTATTTTGCGAATTAAGATGTCTACGCTGTCAGACAAATAGCATCCTTGTCTACGATGTCATTATATCATTCTAATCACTTCCAGAACTTTTGGATATTCTGCGACCATCCTCTCCTAAGCCGTGTTTAGAGCGGATGAGATCCAGCCCATCACCCCCTCACGGCGTTGGCGATGGAACTGAGGAGAGGCATGTGGATAGAGAATGCCTTGAAAGGTTTCTTAAGATCAATGTCCGGCACATAACAGATGGACAGGTGAGTTGTTTTCCCTGATATAATGATCTATTTTTCCATTTACACCCTTGTTTCTCGCAGTGAAAGTAGTGCAAAGTACTTGATATCAGGATTCATATAAGGTGCTTGTCATGTACAGCTTTCAGAATACTGTTGGCTGAAAGAATTGGCTTAAGACATCCAGGTTATAGGGGAAAATATTTGCTCTATCCAAGGAAGTAGTACATTTATTCAAGTGTCAGTACATCATCAACTAATTACTGGAAATGTTTTGATTTGCAGGGTGTTGTTGGAGGAGTGCTTTTGGTGACTCCTAATGCAGTGATGTTTGACCCTAATGTCTCAGATCCTCTTGTCATTGAGCATGGGCCAGAGTCATATGGTGTGATTGCTCCAATGGAGTATGTCGTGAATGCGGCCATCTACTTTGATATTGCCCATATGAGGGTGAGGCACATGTCTAAGGATACCCCCAGGTAAGTCTTCTTTCTCTTCCTCGAATTTTTTATATATGAGTGATAGCTAAATTTTTTATCGTTTTATTAATGTTTAAATGGAAAAGTTACGGTCTATGAATGTTTTGCATCAATTCACGATTATCATATTCCAGTCATAATTCTATGAAGTATAGAGCATTTCATATTAATAACTGAATCTAGATAGGCTGCATGGTCTTAGATTCATGGAAAATCCAGGGTTCTTCTATTACATTTGATGTGCCTTAATGATTAGTAGCAAATTAATTGGTGAACCTTTATCTCTAACTAAAGTCATTTTTGCTGCTCCCTAATGAGCACCCTTGAAAATATGTCTTGCTGGGGTCCAGAAATACGTGCTTCAAAGTGCTGGAAAGGTTCTAGCCATCTTTCTGATTCATGTTGTATGGCCTTTTGGATATTTCCACTACTTCTCTTATTTTTAGGGAAATATCGTTTTTCTTTGGCCAGGATTTTTGGCTTGTAAAAGTTAATTACATGACCTTTGTGGTGCTGAACTAGTGTTATGATCTTTCAGGACGGACCTTCCAAAACCCGAGATCTATCATGGCAGGGGAAGCAGCCACATTGATGAGGAGTGCCCGTCCTCACAGCACTCCCCCGGGAAAGACTCCCTACTCGTCAAAGATGAAACGTTCCCGGAACTTGCTCCGAGGTCCTCCCCTGAAGGCGAAGATGAAGAGGATGAGGAGCTCAGTCCTGAAGGCAGTGTCTGCTCTTTCCGGGAGGTTGGCGGAGGTGCTGCTGATGACACAACAATACCATTCAGGGAAGGAAATGCTTTTCCTAAGGCTTTCGAAAGGGACCTGGTCACGCCCCCGACAATTCTGGATGGCAGCAGCCACCCGGTGGAGGGAGCAACTTCTAGGGGTGTCTCTGGTGGGACTCCTGACCTCTTGAGAAGGGAAGCCAAAGGGCCCGGAGCTAGCCCTGATGTCTTACCAGCTATTGGCAATGCTAAGGGAGAAAGTGTTGATGTAAGTTAAACTGATTCACTATGATACTATATATTGATTACATATATTTTTGAGGGAGCGCTGGGGTGCACAGGTATAAGGCACGTCCATCAAAAACATAAGTTACTTCACAAGCATAAAATCAGTGTACATATATATCACATATAATAATCACTCATAACAAAGAAAGGAAAAAAAAATCACATTGTATAACATTCCATCAAGCCCTTAACTCATGTAAATATTCCTCCAAAGAGTAATATGAACCTGAAAGAAGGAACCTTTTTAATTGTATTTTAAAAGCATTAAATTTTTTCATAATTTTTACATCAGCAGGGAGTTTATTATAAAGTCGTACCCCCATTTCCCTCGGGCCCAGTTTGTTTAAGTTTGTCCTTGTAGTAGTGTATTGTATGTCATGCTTGCATCTTGTGTGATGGGAGTGGTGGTCACTATAATTACCTTATTTCTAGGAGAGCCCTGTCTCCCTCATATATACACTTGAATCATTACCTTTTCCACTTCTATTCAACAGAAAATTAAGTATAGATGACCCCATTTTTTCACTCCTTTCTCTTGCTCCTAAGTCTATTGAAATATAGCTTCACTTATTTAATAACTTTTGGTGAATTGATGTGTTGATGTTACAGTCAAGAAAAATTAAAACTAGTTCATTAAAACACTATTATGTAGCTATTTTCAAACTAAGTTAAGAAATAAAAAGAGTATTTAGTTAACTGAAGAGGTATGAATCTCAAATTCACATGTGAAGAGAATGTAATGGGTGGTAATTCTTGAGTAGTGCTTAGGTATAGTATTTACTTCATTTAAGCTGTTAAAAATCATGCTAGTTGCTCTCATATACAAAAAATATCCTTCCATGTTTCAATATGCACATAATTTTTGTACCAATAAGTCTTGGAAATTCATAGTTTATCTTAAAGTTATCTTGTTTAACATTTTTACTAAGATTCTGTAGTTGATTAATAAAAAATGAGGGGAAACTTTTTTTTAATGTCAAACTGGTGGTGTATAATTGTTATGTATCTAATTGTTTGAAGATATAAAGTCTTTCTTTGTATGATGAATATTTTCCTCCCACCTCTTAACATATTCATTGTGGACTTGATAAATAAATTTTTGTGGTCTGCACACCACTCTAGGGGACAACTTTCTTTGGTCCATGTATCCAAAAATACCTTGCCCATCTGGGTCCTGACAATGGCTTTGTCCTTTAGTCAGCTTCCTTCCTTCGTTAAGTGCTGTCCAGTTTGTACCTAATCATATCTAGAATTGCCTTGTTCAAACTCGAGGAAAGATATGGACCTGTACTTGGAAGGATTTGATAAACTATGTCCCACATTCAATGTTTTATGAGGCTGTCATAAAATCCTGTCCCACCTATAGAAACATTAAAAATACCTTTCTTTGTTCACAGGAAGTGGATGCAGTCACTGGGCAGTGTGGTGTTGTTGTTACTTCAGGAGAACCCAAGTCATTATCTTTGGATAGCTCAGGGGATGGACAAGAGCAGAGGGTTAGTGTAGACATGGAAGCAGTGAGTGCAGAACATGGAGTGGATGGGAACTTGGAAAAGTTGAGCTGCCATGACTCTGGGATTGATATCCGTGAGAGTTCTGGGGGAGTTACCGCAGTTGGTATGAATGTGAGTGTCAGTTCGGGTCGCACACCCACACCGCCAGCTGTGTCGTCGAGGAAGAAGGCATCGTCTGTGTCGTTTAGTTTAGACTCTGGAGAGGGGCCGCATCCAGATGATGTGGATGCAAAAAGTGAGGGGGCAGAGAAGACCAAAGTAGTGCAGAAAGCAGCCACCGTGGAGGATGTGGAGAAGCAGGAGAGTAGAAAGACTAAGGTGAGCTTGATTTTTATACATCTATAATAGTATAATTTTATCCAGTTTGCTACCTACAAAGTTATGTACATATTAACAGAATCACAGTGAACAGTGTCAAAAAAAAACAAAAATAAGTATACAATAGCTGAGAAACCTAGGCAACATAGTAAAAAAATTAAAGTTCTACAGTAGTTTTGAGGTGATGAACTCAAAATGCAATAATTGACTCTATTGCCTAATAAGTTTTTACAAAAAGGTCCTAGTTTTTGAGCAAGCCCATATGAGTTCATGACCTCAAAATACAACAGTAGTCATTTTCAACTATTAATTTAGATCAAGTAATTGCACTGGGCGTAACTTGTTGGGAATCCTTCAATTTTTTCGTGTTTGAAACAAATGACCTTGAAAACCATGGTCATCAACAGTGAACAAGCATGTTAAGGAAAGCATAGTTAATGTAATTTTAAACTCACCTTTAATGAGTGCTTTTTGTCTAGTACAGTTGAGTCAGCCAGTATTTTCAATAACAAATAGAAGGGTTTATTGGGAGGATTGGGGGCAGCTTGAACAGACTCAGATAAATGACCATATCTTCTGACCTGTGCTTCTAGGCTCTTCTTATCTCTATGGTGCAAACTCTTTCTTTCCTGAATAAGACTTATGACAGCCCTCCCTTCTTATACAAAATATGTAATCCCCTCCTTACTTGTTTGAAGTCGCATGCCATTCCCTTACAGTTCTAGCCTATTCTATCATTATCCTCTCAATGCACTCTGGTGGCTGGATGCAATGAGTTAGTTGTGTAAAAGAGTATTCACCAGTGTGGGTAAGTGGGTGGGTCTCTAGCGCGCTCAATGTCAGCCGCAGTCAGTTAGGAAGAAGGGTGTAAGGACAGGAGGAAGGGGAGAATTGCAGAAGTAAGCTTTGGATGATATACATTGAGCTGGTGATGGAGGGTGTTAAGCTGCAGAGTTATATAGGCAATAATAGATTAGTTAGCTGATGGAAGAAGTGAATAGAGAGCTACACCAAACAAATCTTTATATTGATGACTGTTGATTATGATGGTGATTTGGGGCTGCATGAAGAGGAGGTAGAGTAATTGGAGAGTGGATGTTCCTTCCACTGTGTGTTTTGTAGGGGTCCACATCGTGATGAAACAAAAATTGCTTTTTCTATGATCCATAATCCATAAAAATATTGATATTTGTGAATGTCATTAACTTCTATTGTCATGTTGCCAAATGGGGCTGTGCCAGGCCAGCGCTGGTTACCAGGAAGCAAAGTTTCATGCACAAGACGTGGCAACGCAGCATTCGTTTGCTTCGGCGTATTTTTTTAATGCCCATATAAAATCAATACATACTACATAAAAATCTTGTATTTTTGGATCATAGAAAAATTGCAAATAAATTAGGAAGTGTTTCTATTAATTTTATTTTTTCTTTCGGGGTAAACTGTAGGACTAGATAATGTTTAGACATTTTCGTTATTTTACAACAAAATATGCGTTCTAAAAATACACATAAGCCATTTTATTAATCTACATTAATGTTTGCCACTTGTTGTGGAAGATGAATGTTGTAGACGTAGTAGTTTTCCCTAGGTTGAGTTACAATGTTCATGAAGTTGACAAAACGACTAATTTTATGGTGTGCGGAGTCATTTATTGCACTTGCGTGTCTTGATTTTTGAAATTTGTATTAAATAAAAACTATATCAGAATTGATTTCCTTTTCCAGAAAAAAATTTCCTTTAAAATTACGCATTATTCATTATTATGGCATGCACTGAAGTCCAGATAAAAATTTGTACATCATTTTGATGCTGACAGTAGGCTAATCACTTTGCTTTATTAATGTTCATTTATATTACCTATTACCTTTGCTGAATCAATTTACCACTGTTTTATTTCCCTGGGTTTCCTGGAATGTGCCATCGTTATTTTCCAGGCAAGGTGAATTTTCATATTACACGCATATACCACTGAACTACGTCAATTATTTTGATTTATGTATGTACAGTTATTACCAATTGTTGCTGAATTTTAAATTTATGCTTGTGGATTTCCTGAAATGGATTTTTGTTATTTTTCAGGTTTTTAAGCGCTTATCTTACCCACTGTCATGGATGGAGGGTTTTGGTAGTGATAAGGATGTTTCTAAAGATCCAGGCAGTGGGGGTAATCCACCTAACTCAGCACCACCGCAAGCTCTTCATAACCAGCAGCAGCAACATTCTTCTGTATTTTCTAAAGTTTTCTCAAGGTAAAGTCCGTTCATATATTTCCTTTCTTGTGTTTTAGTGTGGAATTGAATTTTATGCGTTTATAATTCATAGTGTCATTAGTTGTAAAAGTGTCACGTAAATTTACTTAGATGGTAAGAGATCAATTTAATATCTAGTGGTGACTCCTGTATTATTATAGCAAATATGAAGCCAGAACCAAGCATCTGCATAGTTGCCATTGAAGATGTAAATTCATAATTCACTTTCTTACTTAGCAGTCATATCAACAGGCAACATTTCTTAATTCATGGACATGAGAAAATGATTCTCTGAATAAGCTATGAAAATGTAATCCCTGATATTGAGGATCATTAATTATAGTGTTCTTCTCCAAGTTTGAAATCCAGCCCTAACAGTTATTGATTGGATTCTCCGTTATGCTGTAAATCATGTAGGATTATTCCGAGAGTTGAATGATATTATCTCAATCATTCTTTCATCTTAGGATATGTATGAGTAATGACATTTTATTTTTAGTATTTGAACTTTCAGGTCACTTGTTTGTGTAATTCTCTTTATCTTAAAGAGTAAAGTTTTTACATTGCTGTGGCATCTTCTTTCCATTTCTAATCAATTGAAACATATACTTTATCATATTCAATGTTCTTAGGTTAGTGTAAAAAAACCTATGGAACATTAGTTTAAATGTATCATAAAAACTGGTTGTGATGTATTCAACCTTGGAGTTGAAATCATTTTGAGGAATTGCTCATCCTCGTTCTGTCATCCTTGAGCTTGATTAACCAATCTCTGATGAGGTGCAGTCCAATTTGTTCTTGTACTCATTAGCACTAGTCATTCGTCATTTTAAATGTGCCTCATCTTGTTTTGAGGTCCGAATATTTACCCTTCAAGGATCAATCTGTCCAATTGATGGATTGTGCTGGTGCATTTGTCATGAGTTGAATACAGATTGGTTTTGCCTTTTATCACTGTCCCGACCCTATAGTTCCCCAATGAATCTAGTGGAACTTGGTAGTGGTCTCCTATTTGGGGGCTCTGAGGACTCGGGCACCTCACTAGGGGTGCCCTCTCCCGGGCCCACGCCTCCTGTGGCCCCAATGGGCCCCAGTTCATCCCTGCCCAGGACACCTCGTCCACCTCTGCCCCCTGGCGTCGTTCTGCCTGAGCCACGGTCTGAAGGGGAGGGTGGCTCGAGCACTCCGCCCCCTTCCATAGGGTGAGTTCACGTGTGGTTCTCTCGGGAATGGACCTGTAGCCGAGACCACCATTCGACATCACACCAAATGGCAGCTGTGCTTGGATTCGCTTATGTGTCGCAACATAAGGATATGCAAAATTATTCACTTTGTTTTGTGTGTTGGTTTCCTTTTGCTTGCCTTCATTGTGCTTCACCTGCTTATGTTAAATACCAATGACCGTACTAAATAACTGATCAGTTTGGTTCTTTGGCTCTCCATTCCACCAATTCTTTCTTTAGCTTAGGAATTGAAATCTAAAAATCTAAATCTAAAAGTATGAATTGGTACCAAAAAAATCGGTGCAAAATATAATTTGAGAATTTTTCTTGGGGATAATTTGCATAATGTAATTGCATACTTTAAATAGTGTGATGATATGGATCCAATCACTGGTGAGGTAACTTGGTGTGTTACCTATTTTAGATAGTCCCTAGTTGTCAATCAAAAATGATTTATAGCTTTGGAAAATCAAGGAATTAAAAGGAAACACATGATTAAGAAGTGGGCCTGAGAACCATAATGCCTGAGAACCATAATGCCTGGAACCAAACTACAATTGGAACTGACAAAACATTTGAACTTGCCCATACTAAATCATGATAGCATAGATATGTAGTTATTCTTTTGCAGACGACGGCTCTGTTAGTATCAGAGTTCTTATTTATTTTGTTAACCTTTTTTATTGCACCTTTTTTTCCTTGTAGGTTTAAGTTACGTATCCTTATTGGCTATTTTCTACCCCTTCAGTTTTGCATTTCCAAGATTATATTGCTGACATAATTTTCCATCCCCTCTGCTTGAATAACATTTGTTGTGTGTTGAATCCAATGAATCTTAGCCTTGAGTTCTCATTCCCTTAGCCATCTACCCACTGCTGCCATTTGGTGATTGAAGTTGTGCCTGTAATATTTTATTACATATTTATTTGTATCTTTTGTGAAAATAATGTCAAAATAATTTCGTAATCAATTCTTTCACTGCCACTAATAGAGAAAAATTTGCTGTTTATTATTGGGTCTTGCTTAATTCATTTGTTTAGCTAAAGTTGAAAGGTTTATTAAATAAAAAAAATAAAAGTAAAATTGTTATGACTAGTTGTCACTTCTTGAATTGTTGAAAAAATATGGGATTGTATTTCTCAATGAATTTTTAATGGAAGCATATTAGGTAGTATAAAATGTTTTGATTGTAACGTAACTCAGTGGAGTTTGTCAGAGTGGAATTTTGTTTTTTATGAAGGGTTGAATTGTAGCTTTGGAGAGAAATATTCTGAAACTTATGGCCGTGGATCAATGTATCCTTAACTTTTAAACGGCCATGAAATTCTATTTTTGTTGGGAAAATGCATAAAATAAATTGGAATTGCTTTATGATAAGTCTGATATAAGTTATGAAATATCCACTTTTTTACGTGTTTGGTGGCCACAGAAGACAGATTTTCCTGTTGTTAACCAATGGGAGTTTTATTTCTTTCATCAGATATATTGACTTGCTGGCAGTGATAGGGTTGATTTTAACATAACTGAGATGAATTTACTTCTGTGAAAAATGTAATGAGCCTTTGGGTTTGGTACAGTTATGAATACCTATGGTTTAAAATCCTGCCTGCTATTGTTGATCATAAATTTGTTTAGCCTAAAATATGGGCGATTAATTTTTTTCCACCTTTCTTGCTTGTCCTTGTTTTCATTGATAGTAATGCAGATTTTCCAGGCAGCATTTATTTTCTGTATAAAAAGTTTTTGTGACTTTGTATACAAGAAAGGCTGTGAAGCATAAAATATTTTAATTTCAAGGAATTTTAGTGTTGAAAATACCCCTCTTATGTGGTTATAGATTTTGAAATCTTTATGAATTCTGTAATAATGAAATTTGCTCTCTATGGTGATCAGTGGTGTATTATTTACTGTAGATTATTTTCTCTGTCCCTTGTATGAATTACATGAGTGTTCAACATATTTTTAGCTGGCAGGATTTTCACTCTCATATGCAGCATTAAATACACAAGAAAGTTCTTTGGATTTTCTGTTTGCTTTGGTTATTCCCACTGTTATGACAAAAGAATAACTGTCCAAGTTGCTCCTTAGTGTGGTATCCCATAGATTGTTTGTATATGGTTGATCTCGGAAGCCAATGGGTCAAAGTGCAAATAAGAAGGTTTGTAGATAAGCAAAGTTTTAGCTCCAAGCCATGAAATACTTTGTATAGTTGGTGTAAGAGTACCCTTATGAATGAAAGTACCAATGGAGATATGCATTTGTATCCCATTGTGATTCAATGGAGTGCTATTTTTTCTGTAGATTTCTGTGCTTGTAACTTTATATTGGTCAAAAATGTCACTTTGACTCATTGACTGCTGGGATCCATGTGTGTATGATTTGCTGTATTTTAATGTTACTCTGTGTCTCTGTTTGTTATCTATTTTTAAAAGTAGTGCTTTTTCATGGCTTTTTTATGATATGTGCACAGCTATTTTATTCAGACTAAATGAGGTACGTAACTTTTTGCATTGTAATTTAAGTTTTACTTGTCCTGTATTTCTCATTTTTATTAGAAATCTTATTGGGTTTTCAGTAGTTTAAATGGAACAATATGTTTTATCAAATGTTTTTCGTATAATTTTTTGTGTTAATTTTTATTTTAAATTACAGTCAATGTTATGTTTTTGGTAGAACTGAAATAGATAAGAATTGTAGCTCAGTAAATGCTCCTTTTTAAGGGCTGTAAATGTGACATGCTGCATTTTCTTTTCTTAAAAAAATACAGCATCATATTCTGAAATTATGATTTAGGTTTCACTTTTTTTTCTCCACGTCAGATATCATCCTTCACATCTGTTTGTTGATTCTGATTTGAAGTCTGGTCTGTGTACCCTATAGTTACCTGTATGTATGTATTCTCTTTCAAATAATTGATTGTAATTTGTAACTCATCAATATCGTTTTTGTTGTCACCCATTATTTCCCCTAATATCTTTTCTTCTTCATTGCGCTAGTTACTGGTCATATATCTTGGGATGCTGTTTTGTTGGAATACTTATCAGAGCATTGATAATATTGTTGAAATCTAGGCTTGATATTTTCCTTTGATAACTACTGTGCAAATGACTCTCAGGTTTATTTTGAAAGCCCTATTTGGAAAAGAGAATTTTTAATTGACTTATCTTTGCATCAATTGTATCCTAGTTTATTATTCTATGCTATCACTCTCAAGTGCTTTTCATCGTAAAAATTTTTATGTAATTATTTAAAGTTGCCTTAGTATAGTTAAAAGGGACATGCACGTAATCTATGTACATATATTAATTTTTGGTATTCTATTTTATGTCCATTGGCTGTAGCTGTCAAAGCAAAAAATATTAAAATTATGTTGAAATCATTTTTCGGAAGAAATTAATGGCATGTAGATAGTGGAATTGGAGTTGATGTATGGAATGTTGTGATTTTAGTTCTTGGCCATGTTTTATAGCAGCAGCAACCTTATGCTTCCTGATGCATGTGCAAATTTTTAGATGACAGCTTATTGCTAATTTTGACATCTAATTTTGGTCATTTTCCCTCATGAGATTGAGTTGCTTTGAGGGACTGCTGAAAATATTGAAAACTGCACTTTTTAAAAACGGATCTGGAATTATTGTGCCAGAAATTTAATGAAGCAAGTTATATTTTTATCTGACTTATGGGTAAGGATGTGCAATTGCAATGTTGCATTTTTGAATGCTCTTGAGGTAGTTGATTGAAATCCATAGTTCTTTACAGCATCGCAGTCTGGATAAATAATTGCAGTCACATAAATTGTGTGGTTACATAGTCCATTTCACATTTATTTTTGGTACTCTTGGATTTACTCAGTTATCAGGTTACTAAATAAGTTAATGTAAAGACTATGGATTGCCCTATGATCAGAAATGAAAATTATAATGAAAAAAATCCCACACAGCTTGCTTTTGTAGATATTTTGTGACATATTATAGTTACTAATGAATTGACTTAAGAATACAACCTCTAATATGCAAACACTAATGCTACTGTTTTCTATATTTATGTGTAATATCAATGCTCTGCCTTTTTATTTTCATATGGACGCATGTTTAAAATGAAAATCTGTTAGATGAGTCTGCTTCATTGTATTCATGCTCCATGACGTAGCTATTCACATATGTAATCCTTTATTAATGCTGCATTATGAGTAGAGGCTTATAAATTCAAGGGCAAATACCTCATGGTATAAGATAGATTTTGAGATGATAGTTTAATTGCTTTCAATCAATTTCAGTCATATTCTATGTGTACTCTTGTGTAATTGGCCATGATTCATGCTGTTATATTTGTAGATTACTATCACTCTTTTATTGTTGCTAAGCTCTGACAGAAGAAGATGATTCGTTATCAATAATGAGAGTTATTCAGGTAAAGATGTCTTATTGACCTTTCATGTACCAGATGAACGTAATCCTATAAGTAACAATCCTTTTATGTTGTACTTTCTGCTACTTTGGCATTGAACTTGTTAGCTGACACTGTATTTGCAAATTTGCACTTCAGACTTGAATGTCTCACCTGTCTTTGTTTTAGTTAGTTTTAATCTGTGAGCACTGTGATTTAAAAGATCCTCGTCAGCACCATGCCATTATGAAGCTCTTCACTAAATGTTTAACTTATCAAGAGAAAGCATGTTGTTGTGTATGTGTATATTCGGATACTTTGAGCTTGGTCCTTTTGCATTCTCTTATCCCTATCGCTCAAACTGTCTTCTGTAATTTCACTCACTACCATTTGCATCATATTTATGTGTTTCAACCCTTACGCCCAGCGCACACGAAATGACTATTTTGTGACTAAAGTTGGAAACCAGTTGCGTCGGCAACCAGTTTACAACTGAAATAAAACTTCTGCCCGCACACGATTGTACTGACAAAGGGCTGGTTGTGAATCAGATGCGTCTATTGTGCAATCAGTGAGGTGTTTATTTAGTGCGGTACGTGTTTTTAAGGCCTTGACTTGGCCGTGTGCGCTTACTACATCGGTCTCAGACTAAGATGACGTTGTTAACTATTATCAATATTGAAAGCGATAGATAGTTTATGGCTGCGCTGAACTTCATGCTTCTCTACTGCTCCATAGAGCTTCATGTTGAGTTCTTGATCACCCATGTTGATTTTGACATTATACAGCCGGCAAAACACTGCTTGGTCTCGTGCAACTCGAGTCTGCAAGGCAACAGCAACCGCAGGCCCACGATTGTATGCGACTGTTCTCATATTAGTTTGAGATCGTCAAATATCAGTCGTTTCGTGTGCGACTCCTAACTCCAATACATTATCGAGGTCGCAAAACAGTTGCATGGTCAACTGGTCTGCAACTGTAGTTGCAGAACAGTCGCACCGTGTGCGCTGGGTCTTAGACTGCGGGAATGTTTCTAAACATTTTGTACCCAGATTGCGGGAAAAATATTTTTAAAAGTTTGACCATTGCTCAACTACCTAGTGCAGTTTCCCAAAAATTTTATTGCTAACCAGGTAGAGCCCAAGTGCACTTTCCTTCACTGTGGGGATCACTAATTTGGCTTAACTCCCTCATGGCAGGGGGTGCCTCCTGGAATTTCCTATCATGCTGCCCATTTCCTATTATTTCCTTCCTGCTCCATGCTGTTAATATGCCTACAACAAGTGCCCAAATGTTGGCCCATCCATTGGCTAGAAAGAAAAAAGGGTTGCCCCGGATTATAAGGGTTCTCTCCTTGTGAGACACTCGGTCAGGCTAGAGGAAAACTTTTTTCTTGGTTCTGTCCCTCACAGGGTGGTAGCTAAAATCATGTACTTGCGCAGCTCAAGGGTTAATCCTTCTCACTGCTGTGAATGTGTCTAGAACATTCTCTCTGTAGTGCGTTGAGGGTCAAATTTCTCTCTTCTATTTCCATGCACTCACTTCATCTGGGTTGATCAAGTGGCTTCATATATTCAATTGATAGACTTGCAGTGAATTTATTACACATTAATTTGTGTGAGGATTGGGTTGGTACATATTTTAGCTGGAGTGTTGGCTTCCCTCCCTGTGGGCCTGGGTTGTAATCCTGGCAGTGTTGGAGATTTTTCGGAGACTGCCCGATCCCTGCTTGAGTGATGGAGGGCATTTGAAGTGCAGCACTCTGTCCATTAAACGGGACGTTTAGCCATGGCCCTTTTGGCTCCTTTCATTAGGAATGAGCTAATGTTGCAGCTGGGTTTCTTTCCTCTCTTTCTTTCCTGCTTCTTCTTTGTGTCGCAAATAACTGAAGCTGTCAATTACCTCCTCCTAATGCCTACCTTCCTATTTTCTTCTATGCCAATAAGTAATCTTAAGTTTTTGAAATTATGGAGACCCAATCATTACACTCACCTTTCAACTATCGTGAAAGGGTAAAGACATTTTTCAAAAGAGAAGCATTTTTGTTATGTACTCTCTTCTTATTTAAGCATGGTATTGCAGAAGTGTTTCTAGTGATGTGTATCTCTGTGCTTGAGTGATCATTCCGTTGAAATTGTGCGATTACACCCTTAGTATACTTATGTGTATGTAGTTGTATGATTTATTGTGTACCTTTTCACATGTGTATTTCATGCAAGTGCTGTAGCGTATCTGTAATGAACATCTTGGTACATATTATATTTTTCATCATCACTCAGGATGTTACAAATAATAAAGGTTAAATGTCATTTTTATAAGCTTTTGATGAGGCTGTTGTGATTGTCCGCTGTATGCAACTCACACAAGTTATAAGCTTGTTTAATTACATTTTCTCCTGGAGTCTATTTTGTGTCAATTATATCAATGATTGTGTGGGCAAGTACATATTTTATTTAATGTTAATCAAAAAAATCCCGCGTTCATTCTTCAATTTTTTATGGAGTTCCATATTTCATTTCAGTATCTCTTGGAAATTTTATATGACAGAAATTGATGTTGAACGTGATTTCTTATTCCTCATGTTACCTACATTTTTCATACGCCAGGTTTTATTCTGCAGAGTAGGCTACTGTGTAATGCTTCTCGGATGAGTGACTTGTAAATCTTACAAACTCTGTTGAAGGAACCTGTATCAATTCTTTTTGTCATCTTCTTGATAGCTCTGGCTCTTTGTTACTACCTTAAACCTCATAACCAATGTGACTTCAATATTGTGATAGTTTTCTCAGTTCGTAATCATCCACCATTGTCAGACAAATTGATAGAGTCATGTAATTACAGAATCTTTGGAATTCTGGAGAAGCACAAAAAATTCTAAACTAACCAAAACTGGTGCAATGGTATTCATAATTCTTTGGATTCAAAATTTTCATGTAGATTCATTTGGTTTCATTCATAAACGTGATGCCCTCATTAAATACTTACAGAAAGATGAAGAATGTGGAATTAATGTACAAAGTAAATTGTTCCACATACTCATTTAATGTTACATATATATATATTTTTCTGCCAACTCTTTAAAGGTGTTTTTTTTTTCGCTGTTTATTTTGGGTGACTCATGCTTTCATTGTGTCCTAGTCAGAGTGTGCATAGTGCATCATTTCATTTTTCCATATTTAGTGTTTTTTGGTATTGAAAGTGATATATGTTTCCCACTGCTATTGAAGTGTAAGCATCTTAAGAAATAATTTAGTGACATAGCACACACTGGAGGCCTTATGTGTGTTAGATATGCATTTATTTTTGAAACTGTTATCTGTGCATGTATGGTTGTCATTATTGTGGATTACATCAGTAATGCTTTGATCATCTGCTTTATTGTTCACATATTTCTATCACACTGTTGAGTACTATTTTTACTTTTTTCTTCCTTACCAAGTCTATCTGGCTACTTTTTGGAGTGATTTTTTTTATTACTACTTTTTTCACGGTAATTGCACTGTTTTTTATCCATATTGCATTATTTTGTAAGTAATGCTCAATTTTTCAATCAATCACTTTCCCTTGAAGTATTTCTCACTTTCCATATTTTTGTACGGGGTAGTAGTGACCTTGGCACAGTTTTATGTTTTGTCCCTTTTTGGCAAACCATTTTTTCTTTCATTTTTCACACATTTTTGCATTATTTTTGTCCATTTTGTTGATATTAACTCCTATAGTTTTGAATGTTGCATAGTATGAAAATGTTCCCTTTCAAGTTGAAATATTCTTAAATCCCACCTTAATTTATTTCTGATTTCATTGGTTTTGATTGTTCTTTTATTTCCATTTGTTAGGCGGTCATCCATGGATGTCGTGCGTGGCCGAGGTGATGGTTTTGGAAGGAAAGCCAGTGGTCTGACGATTGGATCGGGAGTGAAGCACCAACATCCTAGTGTTCGGTTGGATTACCGAAGCATGGTGTCTGTTGAGGATATGCCGGAGCTGTTTGTCTCCTTCGACAGTGAGTATGGGCGGCTGCCCCTTTTTGCCTTCTTTTAACATGGCTGTGATATTTTTTTATATTCTTCAGACTTCAATCATTTCATTGATTGTTGGGCATCATCTCTTCATCGTATTCCTACAGCATGGTGTATGAAAGTACATATCATCGAGGATGTGAACATTATCAGCTTTTTAGTGCACAACTTAGTTCTGTACTTTTAATATTAGATTGCTTTACTGTATCTGTACAGATGAAGTATGAACTGATGCTACATTATGACTTCATTCTAACATTTTCATCAAAATTCAGGTGCTGTTTTACCAATTTCTGAATTTTATGAGATGCTGTCAGTTGAACCCACTGGCAGCCATTGGAAACCAATCGATTGCCTGTCTTTTTAATCATACAATTTAATAAAATTTGGTTGGTTAAGGGATATGGATGTAAACTATACCTACCTAAGTATCCTGTGTCAATGAAACATTTACCATTTATGGAAATTGATGGACATACTAGGGACATTATCTTTGTTCTTTCATCAACATTAATAATGACATACATATCACCCTTACTCCAGTATCAGAGTATCCAGCCTCGTTAAATTATTATGTACACCTTTTTTGTGTTCATCATTTATAACTCCTCTGCTTGCTGTATTATATTGGTTACGTAAGATGTGAAAGAAATGATCACACATTCACATTGCTTCCTACTCATTTTTCAAACTGTTTATTCATATTTAAACAAGTTTTTTTCATTTGATGAAGAAAACCATTTCATATCATTTTTATCTGCGCAACAGTTGCATCCAGTGAAATGGAATTCTTGAAGTTGTTTATTTCCAATTATCACAAACTCTTGTCATTCACAAGAAGTATGCAAAAAATTACAATTACGTATGCAGAATGCATCTATACCAATGAAACATAAAAGGTATGTTCCAGGAATGGGTTTCAAAATTGGACACCTCAAACAATCTATCTTTAGCTTGCCTGAAAGTCACTGGTTTAAAGCCTGCCTTGGACTTGGATGTTATTAGTGAAAAGTTTATATCAAACCAGTGGCAGGAAATCCTAGAAGTCGTACAAAAATAATATTTGCATGCATTATGAGTCATGTCTCTGAAAACTTGCTCTCCTGTCATAGCATATTGGATAGATTATCCACCTAGCACAACAAACTCTAAAAATTATTTTTTCGGATAATAATTGCGTGGTTATTTGATTTTTCTTATTATATCATAAGGTACATCTTTTGATTGCTGCTCTTTATTGGTATTACTATATTTTTGGTGGTTGGTGCCCTATCTTTATGATTAATGGCCAATGTTTTGTCTCTTTTGCTGTAGGCTTGAATAAGGCTAATATAATTTTTATCGGCATTAATGTAATCATCACATTAGCTTTTAGGAAATATCTTCCTAAGGAACGGGAATATTTGCATTTATTTACATAATTTGGATTTGGTGATACCTGGTAGAAAATATGCACTCAGAGCTCTTGAAGGTCAAGCCAGGCCCAGGTGCTAAGTACCCATACTAGTTACAACGTACATCCGTAAAAATCAATGGAGACCTTCCAGGCTACCGGGATTTTTCCTCTCCCTCCTTGGCCATCTATATTGGTTAAGGACATGGGGACAGGGTGGACAGAGGGGTCAAGGGATAAAAGCACCCTCTCGCCTCCCCCATAATGGTTGTAAGATAGGGTCCTTAATTTACCATCTCTGAATTCACCCTCCAGAAATGAAATCTCTCGTCAGGTTAATCCACCTAAAAAATTATGCTTATATCTTTGAATTGGTAACTTGAGCTTTTTGGATAGAATCGCCTTAGTGCCCATTTTTCAGCTTCGGTCTGATCTAACCAAGAATAACAGATTTATTTTTCTTGTTCTCAATTTTTTAATGTTGATGAACGCCTCAGGGTTTAAGAATGATATTGTTGGCAAAATTATTTTCAAAAATTTTGATATAGTTTTATTATCTTCTTGAGGGCTCTTTTGCAAAGGAAATAAATCTTTGCAAAAAAGCCCCGAAGAAGATCTTAAAAATATATTGTTGGTAAATAAGTTTGCATATCATTATCATATCATCTTAGACCTATACTCTGAGATGGTAATCAATGCCAAGAATAACTTTTCCATCCAAATCAAATCTTCATGTTTTATCTATTATGTATTTTTATCTTGGTGACTTTTTTCATGTACTTATTGGTGAAAGTTGCTCATTTTTTAATGTTTGTACTTTATGGGAGATATTTTATGAGTGAGACATGTGTTTCGGTAATTTTATATGTCTAAATCCTTTATGTACCTAGTAGCATTCAGTATATAATTACTTCAAATATGTTTTACTCATAGACCACTGAGTTGGGATATACAGGAGGGACAGAAGGTGCTGAAGCTGAAATCATCTTAATGCTTTACATAATTGATTTATGGTTGATCTATATGATAAAACACTACTTTTGGAAATTCTGTCTTTTCCCTCCGTGTAAATCCTTATTGTGCCTTCACTGTTGGTTACGGTATGTGTAATTTGGATGAGATAACTAATATTGAACAATCTATTAATGTAATTGCAAAATGACGCCAATGCTGCTATCAAAAGTTCAATGCCCTCCATGTCCTTCTTTTTATAGATGCGTTGCACAAATAGTGATGACTGAAAGCATGTAATATGTACCAAGTATGCAATGGCGGATCCAGGATTTTTTTTCTGGGGGGGCATAAGGGTCTGACGAGCAAACTGTCTTCTCATAATTGAGTGGTTTGGAAGCCAAGGGGTAAAAGTTATTTCTTTTTTCTATGAACAGTTAGGTATAGAAATTAGGCATGGAAAACAAACGAGATGACTTAGATATTTGATATAAAACAATTGATTTTCCACTCCATGTCAGCACAGAACTGAGACTCACTCGTATTCCTTGGCAACCAATTTTTGTATATTTCTTCAAACAATTAACTTTAACTAACTCTGTTGAGAAAAAAATCACTTATATCCCCTGGCTTCTCAACCATTCAATTGAGTTTAAAAACAACATACAACAATTACTGCACGAAATATTCTCATTATTTTATTATGAAAGTTATAAATATGAAACAAAGTAATAAGTTACATGTTTAATAATGATGATAACATTCAACCTCCCTTCTCACCTGGGCTATGCTATTTTTCGAGCGCTGACTAGAAAATGAGCAATGAAGGGCAAATGTCTTCTTGACTTGGGCTTAAGACTTAAATGATTGAGGCTTCGTAATGCAATAAACAAAACGAACGTAATGATAAGCGTATTGAAAATCTTGCCTGTGTATTCAGCATAAGGGGGTGAAGGGCCATGCCCCAGTGTCCCCCTCTAAATCTGCCTATGTAAGTATGTGTGAATACAGAAGTTGATGTAGGCTTCATTTAGCCCTCCCGAGTCTGGACAAACCTCTATTATTTTTTTATTTAGCTTCCGCAGGTCATTATGGTTGTAGGTGATTTTTTTTAGCATTGCCCTGCATACTTATTGGGTTTTTTATCCAATGTTTTGTGGTTGTTGTTGGTCACTTTTTCTGAGAGAATATTTTCAGTAAAAGTGACCAGCAAAGGCCACTTAACGTCTGGCAACAAACCCGATAAGTATAAGGGGTGCACCCAAAAAAACATGCTATCGCCAACCACTATCTCTTAGAAGCCCTAAGTACTAATATCCTTAAAACGCAAGGGGGCTCAGGTAAATCGCAATCTGTGCAATTGAAAGATTGGATTACTGGCATATTTGTGGCCAGAAAGACTTGGAAAATTCATGGATAATTTTGATTAAGCCCTGATAGGCGATTGATAGGCTACTTGTGAAAAAAATGACAGTGATTTCATTCCTTACATTTCACTCTCACCTACATTCACATTGGTTTCATTTTAATTACATACAGTGAAACCTCTTATTTACGGCCTCGAACGATCCTCGAAAATGTGTCCGTAAAAGGGTCTGTGCATAAGTCGTAGGTCACCTAAAGAAAACCCTTTTTAAGCTTAATACTACCCCACAAGTATTGTAGTGTATGAATTAAAGCCAGCAGAATGAAATTCTTTTATTTAAAAAAAATTAATTTTTGAGAGATCGGTCAGATAATCCGTGGCAATAGTGTCCAAAAAAGAGTAAAATTGTGCCTGAAAACAGTCATCTCCATGAGTGAGAGAGTAGGTATACGAGAGGTTCTATCCTTATACAAATGTACATCCTTCTGCCAGGGAATTAAGTACTGTCCTGAAGTCAGAGGTGCCCGTGAGCAGAGGTTTCACTGTAGGTATTCATCATTGTGGGACAGTCTGATTGTACCCTAGCTAAAGTCACCTTTACTTCACATCCTCCCTGCTCATGTTTCAATTAGGTATAATTAATGTTTGCAAGGTTCAGTTGTGAACTGACTGTTATCATTTGCATGCAAAAAACTTCTTTGGTTGAATTTTTGTTCGCCTTTGAATACATTTCTTCCATTTTACAGGATGAATTCAGACTCATATGATGGAGATTTCATTTTTCAGTCTTGATTGTGATCTGGATCACTACCTCATTATTATACCCCTGATGATTCTACCTCATGATACCTACCACCTCATTGTTCATCATAGAAATTTGTTTGTGTGAATGTGTTTGTTATTTGTCCAGGTTTTAACTTCATGCATTGGAGAGACTAAATGACACCGCATTCCATATGGTGTTGAACATGAAATTCAGATTTTATTATAACCGAACGTCTTGCCTCTTTAGTTGTTTCACTGTTTCTCTCTAGGGGATTGGAATCACATGATTGAATGGCATCAAAGAAGATTCTTAACTATACATTTGAGATTAAATCATATTTTGTTAATATTGTTAAACTAATGGATTGATATCTTTTTGTTTTCCAATGGGGAGTCAAAGCAACTAATTTTCCTCTGCTCGAAGGCTTGGGTAGGTTGGTTTATATAACAAATACATTTTTTTCTTTTTTTCTTTCTCTTCTATACATTTCTTCTGCTACTGTGTGTTATGGCACTTAATTTCCATTTTCTTTGTGCCTTCGGATGGAATCCCAACTTTTCTCTTTCTCTTCATAAGGTTGTCTACTTGCAGTAGCTTGTAAAAATGTCATTTTCCAATTCCGTCTGTGTTAATAACTTGTATAATTGTTATTTTATGTATGGTGTTTGTCAGTGTTCTTTACTGAATGGAGTTTGTTCCTGAAGTATTGAGTATTATTGTGAAATTTTGTGAAGGCTTCTACAGTTTTATGGGAAGTAATCGGGCATCCCAAGTCTCGGCTGTTCCTCTTGATGGTGACTATATAATTCAGAGATTAAAGCGAGCATGATTTTGATTTCAATGTATTTCTTTTAAAACTATCTGTTAAAAATTGATTTAAAACACAGGATTAATTTCTGTGACTTTTTTAAGATCATTGTCCTGTTTGTGCTGTATTAGTCATTGTTGATACCATGTTAGTTCTTTCCTTAATAAAAAATACTGAAACCATTCATTATTAAAGTTGAAGTTTTAAGCAGTAAAGCGATTGGAATGATGATGAAAATGTAAAACTATTCTGCGTAACTGTGAAACATTTTTATTTTGAGTGTAGTTCATAAATTATTACCTCTAAGCCGGACTTGACTATAATGCAAGATAATATGATGCACCATGTCGTGGTCAGTAGCATATTAAGGGAGGGACCCCTCACCCCACTTACTTACTAAAAAAATTAAAAACATGGTAATTTTTAAGGTGGCTCTCCAATGTAATTTTTTATTTCACCAGCCTAACCAACAATGTTTAAAATAGAGGAAACGCCTAATAGCCACTTGTCTATGCTGATCAGACATCAGACACATTATTGCTCTGAGGTATTGCTTACAGCCAAGGAACAGCTGTAAAGTACATAGGTACTTCCTTGACCTCCCTACTCAAAAAAACAAATACCTAAAACCACTCCTGGTCATATTAGCAAAACTACTAAAATAAATAACTGCCAGTCCCACTTTTTATTCGATATTATTTTTCTGTTAAAATTTTTATCTCCATTACATATTTTGTTCTTTCATCTTTATATTTTATAGTGCAGACATTTTCAAATGTATGACTGAGTTAGTATTGATTTGATTATGTATCCTTGGCTTAAATTATTTTTTGAAATTATTCAAATGGTTGCACTCAGTGAGTTTAAAATCAGCGTGGTGAGCCTTGATTTATTGGTTTCTTCTGTTCTTTTCTATTTTGAATTCTCTTCTTGTTTCTATCTTTCAAATATATTCTAGGAATTAAAATTTCTGAAGTAATTTGCACTATCATACTCACTCTCCTTCATTGTCTCAAGAATTATAAGTCAACCACAAGATGATATTGTTCAATCAGGATGTATTGGCTTATCGCCTTAAGGAATTCTACCTGTAAAACTTGTAGAAGTTTGCTAATAATTTGACCTATTAAAACTACTTCTATTCATTCTCTCGGAGTTTTAACCTTTACTTATTTTTGATCACATTCCTGATGGAAATTTTCTCTTCTATTATGTGTAAAATGTTGGTAATTATGACACATATTTGGAAATCTCACTTTAATTATCATAAGTATATTTTGAGCACCCTTACATTTGCCTCTTTACACACAAGCAAGTTTCAGTTCATGATATGTAGTGGAAAATATTCTACATGAACAGTTATTGTTGTGTATGTACTAATACCTATTGTTCCCTCTTTATAGCCTAGATAAATGATATTTTTAGAGCAGTAGACAACCTTAGTTTTTTTCAATAGTAATTCCTTTGCAGCATGACTTCCCAAGTGACAGCTTGATGTAATTGGACTGCTATCAAGGGAGCCTTTATTTCACCATTTGCATTTTGCATGCCTTGAGGAATAAGTTGGAGAATTGCTGGAAGCTGAATATGAAGTGTAATATTTGGCATAAAATGTTGACTTGAAAGTGGACTATGAGTATTTGATTGTGCTTTTATAACTTTATCATGTTCTTACAAGAGAGTATTTAATTTTTTTTTAACTACATTTTTTTTATTACACAAATTTTAATTTTCAGTTTTCCATATTGCGATCAATTAGTGTTAAGGCTATTGCCATCAGGACTATCCTATTTATGACACTTGTAGGTGGTAAGCTCTGTAGGCATAGAATGAGTTAATTTATGCATGTTATAATTTATATATTGCTTTAATTATTGACTAAAAATAAATCATAGTTTGAGCATGAATTCTAAAGCTTCAGGCCTTTGACCGAGTTGAGTAGATTTTTTAAAAAATCATTGCATGCACATTTGTTTTATAAAATTTGCAGATAATCGCATAAATCCCTACAGGTGATAGGATTTTGTTGGGTGGTTGAGTTGCAAAATATATTAATTCTTCGCAATGATTTCAATGCCACTGAAATAGAGTTGAAGGTAGAATGTTGATTCACATTATGGTGTCTAGGTTTTCCATGGTAGAAAGCTCTTGACAGCAATCAAATGTTTGATTTTTATTTCTGTTGGGGCTTTTTAGTTAGATAATGAAACTTCATTGCCATTTTAATTTAGTTTGAATGTCATGGGTCTCAGCCTGTAATAATAATGATTATTATCATATTTTTATTTGCCCAAAGACAAAGGTACATTTGTCAAGGTATAAGGCACATCAATCATATACATAAGTTACTTATCAAAAAATTAATATAAAAAACACTCTATTTCCAATCTGGCATGTATCACGTAAAGCATATGATCATCTTCTATTACTATTGTCAATGCAGTACACATTAATGTCTGTCTTACGTCATTGAAGTAATATGGTGATAACTCTTAGTAGTTGGGCATCTAGCCTAACAAAATGATAGGCTGGTCTTATTTTTATGGCTAATTCTGTCATCGTAAGGACATACATATATATATGCACATTTGAATTTATCACGTGGCAGAGTTTTTTTCCAATATCAGGGCAATTGTACAGGTACAAGTATGTATTGTTAGCTTGAAACTACAGTTCCTTTTCTACCTAACTCAAATGGGATCAATAAATTGAAATGGGTCTCTCATGGTTGTGAATATTATGGTTGACTTTGCGATTATATTTTTGATGTGCCAATGTGTCCTTTCTTTTTAAAGGACTTTTGAAATTGAATTGTACTATTTAATAATTGAGATCTCATGTATGATTTTGTTTTAATTTGCTAATGCTTTGCGCTTTCGATGTATTCAGATCCTGTTTGCTGCTTCATACAAAGTTGAAGGCAATAGATTTCTGATTTCAATTACACATATCCTTTTGTGGAGCATCTCTTTCTTCAAATTTGCTATTTTTTTAGAGCTTTGATAGTGTGTAAAGTATGTTTTTTTTAATGCCTTGAAATATTAAAAATATATTTATTATCTATTAAAATTTGTTCAGATTTTGCATGCTGCATTTTTGAGGTGTTGCATTTGATATTTTCTTTGAGATTACTGGTGTATATATGTATTACTATAACTCATATATTTAATGATATGATTAATCAAATGTTAGAGTGCCAGAAATGCATACATATATCCTATGTTGGTTTTTTGTAAAATTCCGGTACTCATTCATCTTTTTAAAGACTCAGTGTTGATATTTATGCTGTCACATAGTTGATTGCTCATTGCCCCTCTAACGTACCTGATAAATTTTTTTTATGATGGACATAATACATTTTAAGTGTGATATTTCAAGTATGCTTACACAATATGGTTTTATCCTGTTGAACTAATCACCTTTTAGGAACTAATGTTATTGCCTTAACACCTGTGCTTGAAATAAATACATGTCCATAATGCCTGATGGAAATTTAAGGCTAATTTGTGATATCTGCTATGGAACCTCTTTTAAGAAGACAGAGAATTTGGTGTTATGGAGCTGAGAAGTCAGTAGTTATTTTTCCACTAATTAACTTGTTTTGGTTTGGCCTGCTCTATTAGGTCATAAAAACTTACCAAAACTTTTATTTCAATCAGCAATTTCGTGGGTTTTTCTTATGAAGTACCTAAACATATTTTTTATTAGGTATTATTGCATAGAGTGCATTTGATTTTTTGCCATGTTTGATTCCTGAGGATACAGTTAGAAGAGCTTATTTTCATCTTTGACCTAAATGATAGAATATTAGTAATAAAATTAATCTTATTTAATAAAATTCATGGGGTTAATGTATTCATGAATTCTGCAGAAAAAATAAAATCAATTGTTCAGATACAATGCAAACTTGGCAAGTTTGACTGTAAAAAACAACTTGTGCTTGTAAATTAAAATGAAATAACCATCCAGATACTTACACGGTAAGAGCATTCCTATTTTAGGAAGATATGTATTCTTTTATGGTAGTTCTCTCATCGAAAATGTTGTTATCTCCATTGAATTCAATGCTTCCATTGCTTTTACTTGTGTGCATATCAATCGATATGAATATATATTTTTGTAGGAATCTTCCGATTTAGATTTGCACCTCAATCATGCAGTAATGAGCTCAATGCAGTCCCTTCCTAAGGAGTGAATTTTATGGTGGACATAGCAGATATTACAAATTTGAATGTCTTAAATTTCCTTTGAGGGTTTGAAACTTCAATAGCTAATCCTTTCTTGTGTTCTAATGTCCAATATCCATTTTGTGTGGTTAGAGCTGATACCGCGGCCAGCGCGTTCCTGTGAGGACCCACCCCTGTACCTGCGATTACGTATGGGCAAGCCCAAGGACCGAAAAATCCCTCGATCAACCCCAATCATGTCTTATGGCAAGAAGAAAATGCGCCCTGAATACTGGTTCAGTGTCCCACGAAACAGGTAAGTTGATGACATTTAATGTGACTTTTTAAAATGTAGTTTTGGTGTCTTACATACATGAATTTTGATGAATCGATTCCAAATGTCAATTCTCGGGCACAGAATATGAATCGATCGCCTAAGGCCGATTCCGATTCCATCAATTCCAGGAAGAAATTCGAGGAATATTTTGAAAACAGACTAACGCTTGGGACTTAAAGGCCACCACACACTTGGGTCATTGTTCACTGTACATTATTATGTTAACTATTTATGTCTGAAATGGTTAAAGAGTTTATTATTTTATTGAAGCTGAGGATAAATTACTAAAATCGAATTTGCTATTTTTAATACACATACATGTATACTTTTTGGGGCACGTATTTGTCTTCATTATTTTATGCCATTCAATTCTTAAATTTTAATGACAGCAATATTGCTGCCAGCGTCGACACACTGTTTGGGTTATGTTGTCAATACTTTCTCAAAAGAAATTAATTTCATCTAATTCCATACACATGATCTTGCTTCTTGTAATTGATTCTCCAAATTCACCTTGCATTACCAAGTTATTTCAATGAACGTATGTTGGTTTGTGGACCTCATATAAAGTCCATTTGCTGCTCCAAGGTTGATTCAATCTTGAGCCTATAATTTCTGATTAATACATCACATTTGGGATTAGACACTTCAATGTTGGGCCTGTGCATCTGGTGTTGGGGCTTTGTCAGCTTCACGTGGGGCCTATGCCAGACTTGTTTTTATTCACAAGATTTTCTTTTGCCTAATTATTAAATTCATTTCATGACAACAAGACTCAGTAAGTGCAAGCACAAAAGCACAAGCACTTGCATCCTGAATGTAGGTACTCAGGAATCCAGTGGCACGAAATTTCCACTCGTATGAAATATACATTGGAAATAATACCACTGTGTACTTATTCCAAGACTATGCTCAAATCTAATAGCAAAACAGAACACTAATAGAAAATTATAACAAGAATACAAAACATATTCTACCCCTCATCACATCAGCATGGCTAGTTAAACTGGGAATTGCCATGAACTAGCATGAAGCAACTTGTACAATTTTTTGGTAAATATGTACTTGCAATGATGGCAAGTTTCTTAGTTCTATTGGTATTGAATTCCATATTCTGGAAGTTGTTACTATGAAATAATCATTCAAGTGAGAAGTTCTATGTTGGGAGATATGAATGTCAATATAATGATTCCTGGTGGGTATTAAATGAATACATATTTCTTTTCTAAATAATTATTTACTTAAAGTTTTGTTCTATTTATTTGTTCAGGGTGGACGACTTGTACTCATTCCTCATGCTTTGGGTACCCCATCTCTATGGTGACCTGGACGAGATGGACCCTGCGGAAAGAGGTTATGAATTGGTCGAGTCTGACTCCGAGCTGTGGGAAGAAGAGGAGGATTGTGCCGAAGACGAGGTGAACGGACGGAAAGGAGGCAAGGGCAAGTCGAGAAGAGGAAGAGAGAGTGACGGAGACATAGGGGAGCTGACGAGAGAGTCGTGGGAGGTGAGTAGCAAATTAGCCCCACTGAACATCACCCCTATCAGGCAAATAACCAGGGAAGGTGCCCTAAAGGCTTCATTCAGTACTCCCCGAAATGTTTTCAGCTTCCCTAAAAATACTGTGTGCAACCTGCATAAACCAAGGTTATTCAGTTAGCATTTAAGCATTTGCATTACAACTGTTTGATTACAGATGCGTATTGTAACAATTCTACCTCATTCCCTCAATGAAGTGGTCTATGGACCAATGGAATTTCCTCTCTTTCGGTATATGACAGGGATGGTTGACTTGCATTTGGCTTAGCTCCCATTACCTCACCTAAAATAGGTGGATATGATACAGTCCCCTATCAATAAAATTTGCCATAATCACTCAAGCCTTGACCATGTTTGTCCATCGTGGACATGATCACCTTGGAAAACGTTCTACATCCCAGCAAATATTATGTTGTAAAAATCATAGCTGCTTTAAGGGTGCTAGATGCTGGTTGATGTATATTATGTATCTTCCTCCCAATTAATCTTTTGTGTAACTTCTTTTAGGGACTATCTCTCAAACATTTGTTGGTGTAGTATTTTGACTTTGCAGTTGAATACGAGATTTTATATAATATCAGGTAGATTTTTATACATTTGGAGAGATGAGCTGATAAGAAATATTTCATTATTAGCTATTGTAGCTAGGATTTTAAAATAAGATAATGTGTATGATTTTACCATCAGTGTTGGCTAATCTCCTACCATTAAGTAATTCTATTTCGAATCCTAATTTATTGCCAGTCATGGCTATTTTGATGTCCTATTGCCAGTTCTCCACAATGCATACCTGCTGTAATTATGATTAATCTATAAATCGTCAGTGATAATGGTTTCATTTTGTAAACAAACAATTTACAAATTTCTCTTTGAATGGTTAGGATTAGACAACACAAAAACTGTATTAGAGGCTAGATATTGTTACTGCTGAAGCTTTAATTTGGGTTAGAGCTCATTCTTTGTTCTCATTGGCTGCAATGCTGATGTTACAATTTTTCATAGACTTTGGTGATTTTTTTATTGAGCTATGAGCAGAGACATAATAATTAGTGAATTTATTTCTTTGGAAAAGTGTCAATTTTTTTTGTCATATTTTTCTATCAGTGTGGAATCAAGCCAAAATCTAGTACGATTGTATGTGTGCTTCTACTTCATATGTTAGAAGATGTAAATTCTCATTTCTTAATTAAGGCTCATTTAGTTTAGTATATGATGGGCGTTAAGGAATTACCAGCCCCCTCACATCTTTCATCTTCTTGCCCTAAAATACTAACACATTTATCTTTCCTCCCTTTTCCTTCTTGTCTGTTTCCCCCTGTTCCATGACCTCGTTCCAAATGTTTCCATTGTAAATCCTTCCCGTTATTGTCCACCTTCCTATCTTTCTCCACGTCTTTCTTCGACTGTCTCTCTGTCTATCTCTCTATCTCACTTTCTTCTTCCGCCAAAATCCATCTTTGTGCCATCTCCCCTGTTCATCTCTTCATCCCAGGTTATCAAGGCTCCATACGTTAAGCTCTACAGTATATTGAAGACCCAGACTATCTCAACTGAGTCAGAAAATCCAGAGGTGGGAGACCCAGCCTCTTTTATTATTAATGTCATCATCGCTTAGCTTTGTGTAGCACACCAGTCTTGTCTCAGTGGAAGTGATGCATATATGCCAATATAACAGCAGCCATAATGTTTTATCCTATTTTTTTTTTGCCAGTCATCATAATAACATTAATTTCATCTAGTGGGATTGATTTGAAGAAATTTACGTGCTCACTCTTGAAGCTTTTTTGCTGTAGAATATCTCCCCAAGCAATTGACAATAATGCGTTTTACCCATTGTGAATAATTCTGTTCTTTACTTATATCAGTTAAAATCATACACCACTTAGTATAAATCTTAGTATTCTCCTACCAGACTTTGTATATTGTTTCAATTTTTAAAATATCATTTTGGAATTTCACTGGTTTAAGGGAACATCATTTGAACCAATTCAAATTGTTTTTGAGTAGCGTTTCAATCATATGGTGTTCTGGATCCCTTGATATAATTTTATTTTATCAAAGCTGCTACCAGGTTTTTTCTTCCTTAAAAATAGGGCAGATATTAAAGCGTCACTTCTCCTGAAAAGTACTTGCTAACATTGATATAGGCAAAACTTTGAGCTGGTTTAGGAAATAACTGAGTAGCCTCTTTATTTTCGAATATTGTTTCAGTATAAATCCTCTCTCCTGTAATTCCTTGCACATATTCTATAGTTAGATGCTTAGCTAGTAATCACTTTAGTATAGTTTTGATGTGAAGCATCATTAGGAGTAAATGTATCGGTAGTGTCACTGGCTGAATCAGTTACCAGTGATACTTACATTAGACTATTTTAGTGTCAGTTTCTCAAAAAGGTAAGTCAATCAAGTGCTTAAAATGTGCATCGGCAATGTTTTGTGTGTTGTTTTCAGGTGTGTGATTCATGTGTAAACCGGCAGTTTTTTTTCCTGAGTCTGCATATTTTTAGGCTTCTTGTGCTTAGTGATTGTATTCCAAGCGAATAGGGTTTCTATTTCAGGCTCTTCATCAGTTATGGTACTCTCATCATTTTACTCTTTCCAGTTTCCCTGAAATTACCTAGCGTATGAGTAAGTGAAATTCTATCAAAGACACATTTTTACGAGTGCTTAAATAGTGGGTAGGCCATTTACAGTTTGGTGTGATTGCATTACTATTTAATAGCTGCTAATTAAAGTAGAACTTTACCATATTGCAGTAATGAAGATAAATCAACAATTTTATTAAATGATTTTGTTTGAATTGAAGTGGATTAGAAACAGGATTCAAAAATATCTTGGAAGAATGGCTACACCATGTATTGACTATACATATGCCATTTAAAACTCTCTGAGTATCATTTTTATTTAGTCATTAATTCAGTCAGTTCGTTTAATTAATTTCTATCATTTCACTTATTGTAGTTAATTATAAACAAAGATATATTGCCCTCTAATTTTATGATAACAGCTTAAAACACGTTTTTGATTGCTACACAATCATAGGCAGTATCTGATGATGATTGTGTAGCAATCAGGTACAAATGATGATAGTTGAGCAATCGAAACATGTATTGTAAGTTGTTATAAGAAAATTAATGGCCACTGGTCAACAATCCTTAGATTGTTTTGACACAGCTCTCCACTCAGTTCTCCTATCAGCTAATCTTTTCACACCTACGTATTTCTTCTCTTTCACATCCTTCTTTACCTGTTCCATATATTTTATTCGAGGTCTTTCTTTTCCCTTCTTACCATCCACTTGTCCCTGACAATTGTCATCATCAGGCCATCATGTCTCTTGGTGTAGCCTGTAAGGTTGTTCTGTCTTCTTATTACGTTTGGTTTTCATTAGGGTTCTCTTATCTCTCACTCTTCTTCTTTACCTTTTCCATATATTTTATTCAAGGTCTTCCTTTTCCCTTCTTACCATCCACTTGTCCCTCGACGATTGTCTTCATCAGGCCATCATGTATCAAGATGTGGCCTATAATATTGTTCTGTATTCTTATTACGGTTTTCACGAGGCTTCTCTTATCTCATACTCTTCTAAGGATGGGCAATACGATATCTTTTTTTATCATTCAACATGTTGTTCCACGACATCTCTCCACAAAAAGTTGACTTTATTGTAGTTTATTTTTTCCGATGCGTGCGAAGTGATATATAAAACAGCACAATTCAATATAGGCAACCCGAATATCTCCTGAGCATCCCCGTACCAAATATTTGGTTGCATTCCTGTTCTTAATGTTGGAATTGGTACCTGGAATGACCTCCCACGACTCGAGATCGCCCCCAGAACCCACGTGCTCATTCCGTCCCTCATTTTCGACCCCCATCCCCTCGACCCCCTCTGTCTTTCCACTCGTCTCCTTGTACGGGAATAGCCAAGTAAGAGAGAGATCGCACAAGATCTCGATCTTTCGAGTGAACACCGTGCCACAGTTACGTCTGTGAAGGAAGACAAAGCGATAGATCTCGTTTCACCCCTTTGTAAAAACTCCGCATGCTCTCCGAATCACATAGAGTGACTTTAACGGCCGACGCGCCTTCCGTGGTGGTCTCTCCTCGTGGCCGATGACGAAGCAGCGCTCGGGTGGAAACATTTCGGTCGAAATCGATTTTTCGAGAAATCGATTTTAATCTAAATTAAAAGTTCGATTTTTCACCGAAAATCGAAATTTGAACAAGAAGGTCGATTAAATCGGCGGTTTTCTTTTTTTAAATACAGTTAGTATAAAAACATATTTATCTTTCATTCGAAAGGCACTCAAAATATACATTTGAGTAGTAGAAAAAAATCCCAAAAATTGACTCAGAATACATGATTGAATTATTTGTAGCAAATATTTACAGATGCGGGCTCATTAAAGTTTCAGGATCTCCGCTTGGAAAAATTCAGCTCTTCGGCAATTAATTAAGATCAACTGATTTGTTGATATCGAGGGCTTGCGTTTCCAATTTTACTGGCCTTGAAAGCTGTTCACTCGGGACGAATGACGTTATCATTGGCCGGCAGTGACGATGCGGAGACCACATGAAATGGTCATCGTCGAAGATCGAAGTTGAAAAATAGAGTTTGGATTGAAACTCGAAGATCATGGCTCAATTTCGATTTCCTTAATCTTAGGCCATTAAAACTCGAGTTTCGATTTTAGTCGAAATAGATTTTTCCGTTACCACTCGGGTGCGCAAGCCAGCGCGACAAAATTATCCAATTTCCCCTGGCCGCCTTGTCTCGTGTCTATCGCTTCCTTGACGAGTCACATGTTCTCTCCCGGTCGTGTTTCGTAAACTGTGGGACAGAGACAGCTCACTCCGGTAGCTTCACGCGCGTAACGGTCTCAAGAGTATAAGGCCAGTTTATATTTAAAAAGTAGTTATGGGAGCTAAAAGCTAGGGGAGAAGGCCGATATTATATTACATAAGAGATAATAAAATCATTTCTGTGATGTATAGAAATATGTTAAATGAAACATGTTGTTTGTAGAATAGTGTAATTTTAATTGCCCCTCTTGATCCATAGTTTCTAGGCTGAAGTCTATTTTGCCTATAGGAAATTCCTGCCACGATTACTATACTTATTGTTAGTGATTGCTTGATAAAATCCTTCGTAGGCAAGGTTAGAAAAATAATTTCACTCTCTCGAACTGAGCTGCATTTTTTTCGTAATACCTACCCATATACCTACAATGTGAATCTACGATCCTGTGTACTGAAACTCATGCACGAAGATCATGCAATCATGATGAGCATTCGCCCGTGTCATTTTTTTATTGTCATTCAACCAGCCTAGTAAATCGTCGTTCAGTTTGGTCAGAAATTTGAGAAACGTTAAAGCTGTGCACGCAGCTGTCACCAACCACAAATTAGTGGTCTAGCGGTTGGGAACACGGTTTTTTTTATCCTCTTGTACTTTCTCTAACTCCTACTGTTATCGAGCTGGTATATATTTCCTTTGTGGTGATTCATTCGGTGGCCGTAAGAGTGCGCTATAGCGAAATGGAGCCAACCTTTATAGACGTGCATCGTCGGTGGCACTGCTTTTTCGGAGCACGTCCCGAAGGTAAACGCAATCCAAGTAGGACTGCACGTGCCGCGTTACCACACACACACTGCAGTGGTATACTCGTGCTTATGCTGAAGAGAATCATCGTCGGAGACCCTCTAGGTGCATGCCGCGTCCGCCTGTTTATAAAACTTCGATCATTCCGACTACAGCCATTAAAATATGAGGGATCGTCAAGTATTCGCGAAAATAAGAGTGAAATTTTTAACTCCTGAAAGAGGTGCAGTGTCATTATCTTCGAGCGGTAATAATGTTTTTGACCTTTATTTACTGAAACTGAGTACAAACTTGAGACCGTTGTAGGTACTTAGTGATTCTTGGTAATTAAGAAGCCGAATTTAAGTCAACATTTTTAAAATTACTTCTTATGCATCTCATAAGTGCATCGCCTTATGTTTGAGTCGTAGTGTAATTATCATCACCTTTTGCCATTTTTTTTAGTTGAAAGGATAGCGGTACTGAAGGTGGATAACTTAGCATACACCAAATGGGACCAATTTAAAAATATTCGAAAAGAAATAGGTTCGTGCAAATCAATAAAAACAAAACCGCTTTGCCTTATTTTTATAGACCCATTTGTATTTAATTAATCATGGCGAACTTCATCCTTTGTGTTTATAAAATTGAGTATCCCTCTTCAATTCACGATAAGGCATTCTCCTTTTCATTCTACCCATAGGAAAGGCCCAGCCTTAAAAAATAGCGAAATTAAGCCGACTTTTCGCAATTTTCGACGCGTCACCGTCACCGCAAGAAAACCGTCACGGTGTTTTAGGGTTATGTTCGTATATTAAGTATGCTTCTGGTGACAATTGCACAGTCTTCTCCTGCCACACTGAAGGTTGCGGGTTCGAATCCCGCCTATGTAGGTAATCCTTATTCAGGGAATGGTTTTTTGTAGTTTTCCTATGTTAATTGTTGTAAACCCTCCGATTTAAAGTCCAAATAGGGCTTTTTTCGGCTGACAATTTCCATCACCCCGACTGAGTTCGGGGGGATGGAAATTGTCTGTTTGTCTGTCTGTTATGTGTTTCCATACGGCTGCACGGATTGCGACCAAAGTTTGTACGTAGGTACATCCTATGCTCTCAAACGCCGTAGTATTACTTTCGTTTGCGTCCGATACATCCTTCGTCATTTTCTCTTTACCGTTTGTTACGTCACGTCATACAACCTGTGCGGATGGACATCCGGGAGTGTAGGCACACCTCTTGACACGATCAAAGAGAAAACAAAATCGTATATGATCATGAATTCCAAGTTTTCCACTTCTGTGGGTACTATCCTTCCTGAGCAATGCCGGGTGGCCTGCTAGATGTTAAATAAATTTGTATAATCTCACCGTCGCTGTTTACAGTTTTTAATTGGGATTTCTTTCGTCTCTCAGTGATTTGGTTTGGACGTCACGTCCGGGCCAAATTTTCGGTCCTTTTCCCTCTCCTTTCAGGAGCCCCGCCCCAAGGTGCATCCTCACTTCCCCCACCTATAATTCTCTCGTTCCCCTCCTCATTTCACTCACGTGGCCATGCGCCTCGCACCGTGTCGCTAAGGAGACGAGGACTCGCCGTCGGCGCGACAGTCTCTACGGCTGGCGACCGAACTGGCTGACACATCTCTCTTTTTCTACGTTTGAGGTCACCTTCCCGTCATGCGGATGCGAAATGGCCGTCTGTGAAATTTCTTTACCAGTTTAATGTCGATCCTCTTGAAATCCTTTTCGGATATCTTGAGGGCTTGGAGGATCATAACCCGAATAAGTTCAGGGGTGCTATAGCCAGTCAATTTTAATTACACATTTTTAGTTAAATTGAACATTTCAATATTTCCGAAGGAACTCTTGCGGAAAAATGTTTCATTTAACTTATATGAAGAACTTCCGCGACATCGCACCGCATATCACACGAGTTAATATCATATCTTCAATTGTACTCTACCATTATAATGCAAGATATTCGACAGGTTAAGTTCCCTTATAATGAAGAACGATGTCAGTTTCCATGGCCCCCAGACGATATCCCCCATTTTAATTTCTTTAGCACCATTGGAAAAGCTAAAAAGATACCTCTTGTGCATCAGAAAATATACATCGTCATTGTCTTTCGGGTTTTAAAACCAAACATTGCCGAAGTTTCTCCTGGAAAATAGATTTCCTATGTGAAATTAAACATTTAATTGAATACTTTCGCGAATATGCTTACATTTTTATCATAAGATTGTTTCTAATAACCTGAATTTGATTGGCAGTGATCATTATGGACCCTCTCTTTCGATTAATCTCTGTTGAACTTCCCTCCTTCTCTCCCGTGTTGTTTTATGGTTCCGCGCTTGAGTAAGGCTTCGTGTTGCCTTTGAGTCCACTTCCACTGCTTTCCTCTTTTATTTGAAATCCCATCCCGTTGACAACGTAATCAAGAAACTTCTTTCTTGACCTTCCTCTCCCTCTCTCGCAAAAAATCTTTTCCCTCCACCATATTTTCCAAGAATTTTTATGTCCCAGAACATGCTCAATGAATCTAATCTTCCATCTGGGAGGAGAGCTTTATATAATGGTGTGGGCGGTTGTCTTAAGGGAAAAGCCGGAAAAGTTCACGATATGCCGCACGTACTGCATCCTGGTTCACTCTAAGAAAGGCATATGTTTCAGCACCGATAATGATCATGCCCGCTTTCTGTTCACCAAAACATATTGTGAATGAATATGGCTTGACAATGGTTGTATGACCATGAGCTTAGGATTATATTATTACAAAAATGTGAAGCGTTGTTTAAGTTAAAAGTAGTCAAATATGAACTGGAAATTATAAATTGTCTGATATTATTGAAGATTTAGGTTACCTGTCGATCACTTTGAATAATATTGATGGAATAGGTTTTCAAATCGTGACATTATAATTTGACCGCCTTAGGAAGGTTTTCGCTTGATGATACGATTCAGTTTGTTTTTTCCCCGTTTTGTTCAGGAGCTCGAGATGTTGCGATTGCACTCAAGGTGATTATGGGAACTTTGTATGTCTTCAATCGAAACTCGAAGGTTGAAGCTTGTATGAGGTTAAAGGGCTCCATATTAGCAATGATAATAGGATATTTATGGGTACAATAGCAATATCGGGTAATTATGCACTTGATAGTGGCGTAACAGACGAAACCGGTTGTAATGTTTAAATAAATTGTGGAAGTAAGGAAGTGTTTTTCATTGCTTGTATGCCTTAGTCCACTTAAGAATCCATTGAGTTGTATAAGGTCCAACTTTCTTATCATTTTCACTCCTGTTACGTTAAGTAATTTCCTCCCTAATCTCAGTCCCCTCTACAGAATAATTCCATTGCAATGCACGTGCTCTCCTTCGAACCTTTCGTCGGCTAGCAGTTACTCTCTTCTCTCATTACTATTTCGCAATTTTACTCGCATCCGTTCTCTCAACTTGACCCAGCGGAGTAAACACACGCCTTTCGTGCTCTTCATTAACAGCAAACGACTGAGTACCTCCTACATACCTCCTCCTATTCGTCTGAGCTTTAATATTTATCCTGGCACACCCGTGCTTTACTGCTGGTGCTCTGGGATTTATTGCAATTCGCGAACAGAAAACAAATTGGCGAATTAACCGCGAAGTGAAAAATTGCATTACATTCACCAATGGATAACGTAACAGTCCCACCGCATCGGCATAAGTACCTCAACATGAATCCTTAATCTGAACTTATTCCGTATCCAGAGGAAGTTTTTCTAATTCACTCTTACAAATAATTTGAATGACTACGATTCAGTGGACTCTACCTTGAATTAAAGTGAACGATACAATGCAGTAAGTAGCATACCGGATTGTGACGCACTAGTATTGATAACGACGCGGTATAGTGTGGAAATAGTCTTGTTTATTTCGTGTGGTAAATTGTGGATTGCATAGAAATTATCGAGTGAAACTTATTGATTAGTATATCGTTGAATCCGCTTCGTGTTATCATCAAAAACTGATTCACAGTTTATATTTTGCTGCATTATAACCTAAATTGTTGATAACAATGCATCAGTCTTTTAGTTTTGAATGAGTAATTTATATTAGTCAAATCGTCAGTTATCGTAAGTAAAAAATCCTAAAATTGGATTAACGGAGCTATCCACTCTGCCAGCCGTTTCATACGGAAGTTTTTCCTCTCTTTTACGTCCTTAATATATTTTCTCTTCTAATTCAAACGGGGCCATCCCATTCCTCCGGTCCAACCGTCCTTCCACGATTGTCTTCAGCAGGCCATTATGCCTTACGATGTGGCCCCGTCTTCTTCTGTTACCAATGAGTAAATTTTTGAAGCAGGATTTCCATAATCTATCTTTGATAATTTGATAACCTGTCTTTAAGAGCTTAATATTTTGGAACTTAAGGAGTTTATCGACATCTACATAATACACCCCTAGCCGCCTAAAAAAGTGTGTGGCAGGAGGTGTTAGGACTCCAGCCGTTTACGCATAAAAAGCAAATGTTCAAAGAAAATTATTACTGGCAGTTATTAAATTCCGTGATTGGGGGAAAACGAGTTCCCATGTCTATATGTTCTGCAAAATACCTCTCTTAATTTATCGCTTCTGTAGAACCTGGAAATATAGTGGGGCTCTGAGATATATTTTCTGTATCCTAAAGATATCTATCCGCAATTGTTCAAGAAATCTAATTTATGCTTCGATTTTTTTTATATTTCGCGGGTATATTGAGTATTCTATTATTTTTACGAATACACTGCCAGCGACGCTTGTTGAGACTCACGGTTTGTGCGATCGCTATTGTCTCAAACCTCTGAGGTGATGGTTCGAATCCCGTGGAGGTTTCCCAGTGCCTATCTCGTTGGTGTTGGGCGTGTCACTCGTTGCATTTAGTCCCCATTCAACTTTCACTGCGCAAGACCTTGTACGTTTTTTGAATCTTTTTTTCTTACAAAATCAAGAAACTCGTTATCTGCCGAATGCCTACCAATAGTGTAGGTTCTTAATATTTTCCACTTTTGAGTGGTGGAAGCGGAGAGAAACTGCCAAGGCGCGTGCTACAATGAAAGCTGTTTCATTTTAAGCATTATTCGTTCAACCGAAAGGAGAGGACAGATTTTCATTGGTTCATTGAACGCAGAAGTGCTTGACGCCGATGAGTCATCTATAGACCTCCCCCGCGCGACGAAAAATCCAGTTCGTGACTGACAATCGCGGATTCGGGGCTTGGTGAAAGCCAATTTATCATCGGGGAAACACATGGTGCGAACTTTTATGAACTCTTGAATCCATGCATAACGATACAGATTTTCGTTTGCAAACGTTTGGGTACTGTAACTAAGGTTTCGGGATTCATCGTCGTCATTTTCTAGGTCCAACAGAAACGATTAAATGTACGGATTGGGATAGGAATTCGTTTTCCCCGCAGACAATACAGGACTTAAATAAATACTAAGAGGAACTCAGTGATGAATTATATGTAATACATTCCTTTTTTTTGTTAAGTTTAATGTCCTAACACACCCAAACGCAGACCCGTTGAGGCGGCTTGAGGGGTAGCATGTACATTAGGGGCGGTCATCAAACAACTTTTCTCGAAATTCAAAATTCGACCTGTGTCAAAATGTAGCCCGAGATACCAAATGAACAGAGAAAAAATTTTGTTCCTGTAGGTTGATATCCTACGGTGGCGCCAGAGCCATTTATGTTTATCCTAGGCACAACCCGCACACATGCGCTCTTTTTACGCTATTTCGGCGATAAATTCGTGATTCAAATGGTTTTTCAGCCGATTTTGCGCTAGTCACGTCTGAAATTGTCGAGGTAAGCAATATAGATCGAATACTCTCGTTTTTTATTCAATCACCGGTATTAAAATGCTAAGAAACGTAAAAAAAAGTTGAAAATTTCTTAATTAATGGCATATATTTTAATTTGGTGTACTCGTATGGGCATGATCGCAGTAATTTGACCCCAATAATCCACGCGTATAAAATAGTGCATGTTGATGATTATTAGTTCATACTCCGGAGATAGTATTGTCGTAGCTCTTCAGTCCATTCTCTTATCAGCTAATCTTTTAACTCTTACATGATAATTCTTTTTTTAAATCCTTTATCACCTGCGCGATGTGTCTGAAGTATACATTTTTAACGGATTTAATTTTTTGCGACCAATTTTAGTATTCTTGATAACTTCAGGCTTTACTTTTTGAAACCTCTCCATATTGGAAATAAAGAAATAAAACTTTGTAAGGTTCACTATTATATAATTATGGGCACGACCCGGGTTTCGATGTAACCAAGTTACGAAACCCCGGTCGTGCCCAGTAATTAAATAGTAGTGAACCTTACAAAGTTTTATTTCTTTATTTACAATTTATTTTTTTGCCTATGTTGGAGTGACGCGCAAATGACGGGTGATGCGTCTTCCTAAGAGGTGGTGAGTGGTATAGTAAGTGGTTTAGGAGGAAAGACTACAGGGCAGAGGCACATTGTGTTCCCTATTTACAATAAAAATCTCAAGGTGGTTGCTTAAGTTTTAAGCAAGGAATACGTCACGAAGGAATGCAGAATACGACCGGTAGAAGGGGTGATTCGTCTTCTGAATGATATGGTGGGGGAGTATAAGTGGTATAGGAGGAAAGACAGTCGAAAGGAAGTAGAGGGTGGCAGTGACGCAGCGTGGGTGGGAGGTTTGGGGATACCCCCCCCCCCCCCAGAGCACACAGAAATGTTTGAGTTTGATCCATTTTACTTAATTGGATTCATATTACTAATAGAATAGTGTAAGGATTAATTAAATATGCCTCAGAAAGCCGTAAAACTCACCATTTTGAACCATTTATCTTAAAATTCCACAATTTATTAATCTCGCACCTACCGCTTATCCTGGAGGGTATTCCATACCCTCACACACCCCGGTATTAGTTGCACCTAAAAACCCCCTCCCCCCAGCCTTAATTCCTAGCTGCGCCCCTGGAGGGTGGTGACCTCTTCCGGCGATTGCATAGGTTTTAAGCTAGAAATGCGTCAGGACGGAGAGGAGGAGGGACGACGAAGTGCTGGAAATGGTGGGTGAGGAGAGGCAGCGTCCAGATGAGATGCAGATGAGACAGAAGGTATGGATGAAGGGAGTACTTAGCGGAAGGAGATGTTGAAAATGGTGTTAGAGGGTAGAATGTTAGGGAAACGAGGGAGGGGAAGGAAAAGAATAGGATTTTTAGATAGACTGAAAAGGAATAGACCTTATAGCGAATTGAAGAGAGAAGTGCGTGAAGGAATGGAAGATTGCCTGAATTCTTCTTAAGTACTCTGTGGAAACCTACCTTAAACGTTAGAATACTTTAATAATAATTTCCTTGTATTGGGGACAATTTGTCATTTGTATTTCATTATAATTATGAAGGAATTACATGTGGTAGAACCATAAAATGTAATACCTCATGAATCTCAACTAAACCTCCTTCCAGAAAGGATATGATTTCAAAATAATTTATCAGAGCCAAAAATGTTTATGAAGCTGTGTGGCCTCGAAGGACCTTAGTAGAATACGTAAATGATAATGTAAGGAAGAAATGCAGAGTGAGACCGATAGAGCGGGGGTGATGCGTCTGCTTAAAGGTGTGGTGGGGGAGTATGTATAAGTGGTGTAGGAGAAGAGACGAGAGCGTGTAGGGAGGGAATCGTTGAGGTCCGGGAGGAGTCCTCTCCCTTTGCTATCTGTTGTTCCACGGGCGGGGTGGGGCCTGAGTTGTCGGGCGGCGACCCCCTTCCCGCCGCTGCGAATGGTGGAGGGCGGCCGGGGGGAAGAGACCGCTGGGAGAGAACGCGCTCGCTCTCGAGGCACGCGTGAAGGCAGTTTCCCTTGCCCATCCTCGCGTGGCGGATGGCCGCCGAGGTTTCGGTCCAGAAAATCGGCGACCAGGGCTCCACCCATGAGGTCCGTGCTGGCGGCAATGGCCGCCTCCTCTTCAGGGGGAGGGAGTTCATCTTCTACGTCGGGCGGGGATCGACGCCGGGTCGTGCCGGCGTCGCCCCGGGGTTCCCTCCGCCGATTTCCCGGCTTCGAGGGCGTCTGCAGGCTATCGTTTCGCCTTGCGGCTCACGTCACCTCGAGACAGAGGTTCTTCGCGATGGACCGACTTGCCGGCAGCGTGGCGAGGATCGTGAGTAATTGTGTGGTGTACCACCCAAAACCTCACACCTTCAACTGCATCTACATAATGCCCTGCGAATCACCTCTTGGGTGTTTGGCAAGGGGTGATCAATCACCAGCATGCAAGAGGATTCCCACATACGGTCATAAAAATGTCACGCATGCTAACAAATTATGCTTCCCCATTCACGCAAAGACGAAAGTTGCCTACTGCGTGATGAAGGCAATCTTAGTGTGAAGTGAGAACGAATTTAGTGAGTTAGTTTAGAAGTTGTAACCATTGTTTCGTCTCGTGAGGTTTCCGCAAATCGTGATGCGGAAGTGGTCGTGAAGATCGAAACGTTGGCTTTGGAAACGTGTATTCACAGCCAGTTCGGTTCCAATTTGTTATTCCAGTGTGTCGGCTGTTGTTCTTCGGTGGCGACTTCCGGGTATGTGTTTTCGTCGTGCGGCAGCGCTTGAGTGTCCTCCATATGATAAGCCTCATTACCATCTGCATTATCTATTAGAGTCGGCAATCACAGAAAATGTTTAACTTCCCGTTCATTTGGGAACTAATACATGTTTAATGTGTTATGTAGGGAGAGTGTGGTGGCCCAGAGGTAAGAGCGTCAAGGTGCGTTAACAGTCTGTAACATGTTATATAAAACAAATTACGTATAGCATATTTTATGAAAAAATTACAAATCCGTGTAACATGTTACATGTAACATTGTGTTCTAAAAGAAAATATCGTGTTATACAACAAGTTTATTGGTTTCCCACACGAAGCGCGAACTTGTTTTATAACTCGATATTTTGTTTAATAACACAATGTTACATGTAGCATGTCACACGGATTTGTAACTTCGTAAAACATGTTATATGTAACTTGTTTGATATAACAAGTTTCACAGTGTAAACGCACCTTTAGTCTGCTGTAGGTTCCCAAGTTGAAATTCTGGGTGAAGTCTTTGGACACTTCCAATCAAAATCCTTGATTTGTAATTATGCGGTTTTTTGTATTAATTCGTGGAGATCTTGATGGCGTAGTGGATAGAGTGTTCGGTTATTTATCGAAAGGTCCTAGGTTCAAACCTTGGGTAAAGTCTTCATACATCCCCAAACAAAAATCTGATGAGTGCAAGGTGTTCCAGGGATAGGAACTGGTCCCCGTAATTTTGTGTGTGGAATTTTCATATCTTGGTTGGGTTTAAACACTGAGTGTGCTGGTTTTATATCGTGATTAGCCTTTCTGTACGCCACAGGTTGCTCTCTAATGGGTGAAAATTTATCTTCAAGAAATAAGAAGTGCTAAACAGGAAAGAATGTTGAGTTCGAATCCTATCTCCTAACTAGCCTCAGGAGCTTCGCCATCTTATTTTGACTGCTGCAGCGGAATGGTAATGCCCCTACAAGTAGACTCGGCTCCGGTGGCATAGAAGTACGCATTTATGTACGTTACCTACTTGGCAACCTAACCCTCGTCATCGTTACGTCTAGAGGTTTACCTTCAATGAGTCCTAAAGAGGTAGTCGTGATGTTACTAAACATTGACTTCGGAAACGTGTGAATAAAGATACGAGCGGAGATGTGTTATTTCAGTCACTTCCTTCCTTTTATCTGCTACTCGTTAGTATCTTCCGCTGTCGATCGTGAGTGTGTGTGTGTGTGTGCAAGTAACGTATAAAAGTAAGCAAATTGTGGTTAGCGGCTCGATTTTAGCAAATTATTAAACCCCTTTTCTTTCTCCATTTTGAAGCATCGCCCAACCGGATAATGCTTTCTGATCTGTGGTAATACCAGCGTCTTTCGTGTTCTCTTACACGTTTAGTAGCTGCGAGATATAATTTTGACTGTAACAGAACCTATTATTTTAGTAGGTGGAAGTGTAATTACATTCATAGTGGCGGCAAACAGTTCGTCTCTCAGATCGACTGATACTTTCAATTATCCGAAACTCGACTACTGTTTGTAAGAAATTATTCATCGCTTCTATAATTGAAATGATTCTGGCGCGTCCCTATCCGTAGCTTTCCACGCGGATTGCATTCTTTAATTAGTGTTTGCGATTTTCTTTCTCGGAATTCGCTCGAGAAAACATTCAACGGAAATCTAACCGTCGATTTCTGGATTCAAAAGCCAATGCGTATACCAGTAAGCAACCAATTCACTTCGATTATTTTCGGCATTTCAGGGTAATTTTGGAATTAGGAACTTTTCCTTGTGGGAGTATAGATATGTACTTCAATCCCTGTGAAGGCGGAAAATAAGCTATTGATGAGAAATAGAGTTTTAATTCCATTCTATTCTTTGCGTAGATCTTCTTCACGAACATCACAGTTTCCAATGGTGCAATAGAAAACTTCGCTATCGCTATCAAAGACAATGGTATCAGGTCTTTAATTTTTCCACCCTGCTAATTGTATCGCTTTGCGTCCAGTAATCGAGGATAACTCAACTTATTTTTAGACTAAGATAAGACATTGGAAATTGCACCGATTTAATATGGCGTGATTTGATCGATTGCAAATTGTCATGTGAGTAAGAGAGCATGCCTTTCGTTCTGTCTCGTAAGCATGAAGTTCTTTGATCGATGTACGATTCAGATGAGTTCTTATGCCATAGACAGGCATTATTATTCCACACCTTGATACGCCAGCGATTGCTAAGGTTTTCGGACTTATACGCCTGCATATTATGAGGAACCCGTTTCAGGGGATTAAGTTTTTGACGATTGTTTTCCTGGATTATAGAATTATTTCTGCCGTTGCTTAGAAATCAGGACCTTGGCTTAGTGTTCAATCTTTCTGCCCGCGGAATAGATTTCTGGGCCAGGCAGTGCCAACGCCCTTGCGTCGTCTACCGCTTGGTTTCGTTAGAAAGAGTGGCGTCTTGTGTTCTGTATATTTTGACTGCGCGATGAAGAAGGTGATTGGGCCACCTCGTTACTGTGACTGCGACTCTTTCACCAATGTTCAACATCTACTTTCATAGTCACAGTAAGTGGACGATCGAGATGACGGCTGGCGAAGCATTTCGGTCGACTGAGAGTAAGTCTTTCTATGTGAACTCAAGAATGTTGCAATCCAGGTTCCAAAATTCTCCTGCTGGATGAACCGATTAAGTAAATATTTTATTTAAATTGTTTGAGCTACGCTCACTGTGAAATCATCTGTGCGTCACTTCCGTTCACTCTTTTTTGTGGATGCATCGTGATAGTCCAAATCTGTTGCGTTTAACCAATTAATCCCCAGCGTTGCGTTAACGCATCATTATTGAATTCTAATTCTAGGAACAAGTTTCTACCTCAGAATAATTTTTTCTTCGATTTACTGACTTTTTTAAAGTATCTCTAGGTCTAATTTCGTCATTTCCACCAACATTTTCATTCATACGACTGTATTTTTACGAATGATGGCGTTCGGCATAAAAATCGGTGCGCACATACGAGACACCCTAGAAAAAATGACATTCCCCTGCATGTCCGTTAAAAAGCAGAATTGGGCATTTCCTCCAAAGGAATACTGATAACTCCCGGGGAAGATGTTTAGTGTACAAATCAAGATAAAAAATAAAAGATGTATCCTAATTTTTAAAAATTACTTTTTTACATTTATTTACTGGAGTTTTTCCCAGCGTTGCTTATAAGCTGCATTTTGTAAAATCTTATAATATGATATAAATATTTTTTTTCCAAAAATTCATCTTAATTAAGCCAAAATAAATCAGAAAATGCGAAACAACTGAAGTTAAAAGCCCTACGTACAGTCTGGGGAATAATGGGTTAATAGGAATGCCGTAGATACATTCGCGCTTGGTTACAAACGGCGTCAACCGGTGTAAGTCGTAAATGGCTGAAGGGTCGCGTTAGATGTGATGCAGTGCTTAGGGAAGGATCATTTGAAGGTATTTAACTTGATTGGGTGTCTTGGTGTTCCTTTCCAATGTTGCCCGTTGACACGTTTGAAAGTAGAATTCCAGATTTCGAAATGAGGAGAGTAAGGTGAACCTGTTGTTTTGTCGCTGCAATCATGTCGTTGGACATGTCGAAACAAATGTTTTGGCGATGAATATTTGTAATCTTTTCTTTGCAGCTGCCCGTTACTCTCTCGCATTAGAGGAAATACGTGCAATAGGTCTGATAATTATCATTGCTTATTTTTATGCATCTTTCTGAATCTTTGATCAATCATCAAATTTTAATATTTGAATGTAGCCTACGTTTTGATAAATTTGTATGTCATATTTAGGGCATAAAATCCACATAATAACAGTACAATAAATTAAAAAGTGAAGAGGCAATAAAGTTGGTGTATGGACTTTACGAAAATGTTTTAAAAACTTCACTGACAATTTTAAAATCATATAATTGAAGCACAAGCAATTTATCATACCGTACTCGATCGTATATGTAATTCATTCAATTATGGTGAACATAGGATAGTTTGAGGAACCGCTTTGGTTCGAACAAAATCATTGGATGTGGTTATCATAATTGTTATTATCTCGTCAACTCAATATATTTCTTCTCCTGCGCGCTAGTGGACGAGAGATGACGAGAAAAGCCGAATCCTGAGGATTCTGAAGCGAAGTTGAAGTAATGTTTATTTTGGGAAGATTTCATGGTCTTTCCATTGGCGTCATGAGTTCGGAGCCTTTTTCCTTCGCTTTGACCAGTCATCCTTTTTAAATGAAAACTCCCTCTTCTCGTGTGCCATTCTTCTTTCAATTTCTGCCGCTCGTCGATTACCCGATGACCCATCCTGGATGGTGGAGTGTGTCTTGCCTAGTGTTTTTAGTGCTCCATTTGCTTCAGTAAAGGTGCTAAGCGCTTTCAGACGCGTCGAGTGGAGGAGGAGATCGTCCCGCAATGCCCTGAGGGTGCTCTCTTGTGTTCCGTGATGATGATTATCCGCCTTCTCGGCCGTGTTAAAGGCACATTACGTCATGCCATGCCGTTGGCACTTCTGTTTTCGCGTGCTCATGTTTGTTAAATGAGACACGTGATGATTAACCGAGGTTCAAATTGTTTACGCGTCATTATTTTTCCCCCGAGGTTTTGCGGGTACTGAACCAAGAGTTGGTGTTTATAACGGTAAAACAAATTCAAATTGATTTTGTAGAATGAACGGTACTGTCCCTGACTTATCTTATATGGTGTATGTAATTACAAGGATTATAATATTTATAATTATAATGATTATAATGCATCAGCTAAAAATGAATGGTGCTTCAGGCGGTTGTATGGAATATTATTCACCGCAGTCACCTATTTAGATCAATAGACCATCACCTTAGGAATTTGAAATTGTCACTTCGATGAATAAAGGAGGAAGATCTTTGTCAGAAAAGAATTCTTCACTCGGACGAAACAAAAAAGAATCGCTTTGGTTCGAACAAAATCACTTGGTGTGGTTATCATTTTTGTCATTACCTCTTCAACTCAATTAATTTTCCCTCTTGCGCTGAAGTTGACGAGAGATGAAGAGAAAAGGCTTAACTCTAAGAAGTCGAGTGAAGTTGAAATAATGATTATCAGAAAAATTAACGTGTAAATTCACCGTAGTTGTTTCACTTCGAAACCGTGATAGTGGATTGAGTTATTTTTGTTCCGTGGAATTCGAATTGTTATCCTTGCCCGTACGTGATCCATATAAGTTATTTATCATGCTCTTCTCTCACCGATCTTATCATTGTAGTTATCCATTTCCTTATTAGATTGGTTTCGTAACTAAGTCATTCAAGACAAGCGTTAATAGCCTCCTTTTTAATTTTGTCCGTGCGAGGAATTCTTTATGAACAATGATCTTCCTCTTTAATTCGTCGAAATTATCATTTCAGGTTCTGAAGGTGATGGTGTATTGATCTAGATAGGCATTTGCGGTTGATGAGATTCCATGCACCGCCTGGAGCGCAATTTCTTCGTAGCTAATGCATTAGCTTTTCATCTTTCGTATCTAGTAATTATCTTCAATCAGCACCGCAAAAAAGAAGGTAGCTAAGAACTTTCCCTTGATTGCTATTATATATCTTGAAAATATTGTCTGCTTGTGACAGGTTTTCGCGAAAATATTTCCTGAACTAAAAAAATTATACCTCCCTCTTCTCCAACGTTTCAGCAGTTCGTTTCGTACGTACGTAATTATGAGTTCAATTAGAAGTGTAATTCAGGTGAAGTGTTAGTTTTTTTGAACGCAAAACCAATCTTAAAAAATGGTCGAAATATGAAGTTAATGAAATGTAATCCATGATTGACTGACGCTGACGCCATTGCTTACTGATGTTATGCTAGGAAAGCTTGTCATTGATCTGTAATCTCCATGTTCCAGGTCATCATTTTTTTTCAAATACCAATGTTGGTTTCCCATTTGTGAATCCGTAATCTGGGAATTTAAAAGTCTTAATTATTTTATCTTGAAATCCTTGAAAAAATAAAATATTCCGGAATTTTTTATAGATGGTATGGTGACTGTATCAAGGAAGGTTTGAGCCATTGGAATGCTTGTTTTAAGTTTGCAAGTGTGAAGCGTGTTCCATGTTCGAAAGCATTAAAGAACAGCTATTCCCGAATAAATTGATATACTTCATGTTTCAATATCGCATGAAGATTTTTGGCCGCACATGGGTTTTAAGAAGCTCAACTCGGTATATATTGAAATGACCGCTGGCAAATTCATCCCGTTTTTTTGTGTCTATACATTTCACTAATGGAAATATGTCAGGTGGAGTTGTGTTTGGTTTTTTTGGTGACATAGGCTAATGTGATAAGTCCAGTCATCTTTTCGGTGAAAAAAAATTAGCCGAGGGCTTCTGGATAAAAAAAACAGGGGATCATGTATGAGCCAAAATTGGAACGAGGAAACTACCGGGACGGTTTTTGCTGAATAATAATAATATAGTTTACTTCCTTTGGAATGTGATTAATAGCGTAAGTAATTCGCGCCTGATGTATGAGAAGTTCGGAAAGAGAAGGAAGAGTCGAGGAGAAGGCGGAAGTTGAAACGAAGTAGCATTTTATTTGGAGTGTGGTTGTAGACATCTGGACTTCTTAAAATTCACCCGTCCTAATGTACGAATAAATTGAAGGTTTTTTCTTAATAAAATTCCCCTTTTAAATAGTATAACTTGCCAATTTAAATTTAGAATGAATTAAGTATCATGAAAGAAGAATTAGGTAAGCTTGCTAGTCATTCGCCAGGTATTAACATAATTCCCATTTTTGCTTTTGCTTCATAAGAATAATTTTTCTCTGGAATTTGGTTAATTTGTATGGTTCGACCGTTTCTTTCTCAGCAAATTCCCTTCTTGCATAGACCACCCGGCATTAATTTGTGATGAAAAGTTTTCAAGCGTGTGTAGGGGCCACCATAGTTTATGCTTCGATATTTTTCAATCAGTGAATATTACATGAATCATTATATTCATTCACCGGGAAAAGTTGAAGTGATAGTCTCAGTAGCTTCGAAGATGTGTACATAGAAAAAGTGGATCGTCTCAAAATTTGCTGAATGGACGTTTTCTGTTTTGGAAATCCCACAGTAAATTCGGTTATGCGGTACATGAACGTGCACGAGTTATGTGGGAATGCATGAACGATATTGGTGGACCGGAACGGAACATGTATGAATGCATGGACCAAATTAGAACAGGTTCTATTTTCTGTTCATGCGTTCGCACAAGTTGAGAGGTTACACGGTGGATTTTCGTGTTCATTCACGCGTTCATACATTGAGATATTAACTCGCACGTGTAACCAGGCCTTAAATCTGAATTTTGCTGAGGTTAACGAAATATTTCTCTCGCCCGAATAAACTGATACCGTATAAACCCAGTGCATAATATGGTCTCGGAATGATAAAACTTAACCCCTATCCTTTCCTGATTTTTTATGTTGACCGAGTGGCCTCTCTCTTCCGTGTCAACTTCAAACCCGCTAGGGGGAGGGCTTCTTTTCCATGGAAACAGGATCATAAAACGGTTACCTTAATGAAGACGTGCGCCCGCCTCGGCGAAATGAACACCGTGCGTTCTTTTGGGTTCAAGCCCACAAAAGTAATTTCCCTTCTTCATCCAACCGTTGCGGCCTCCATCATCTGGCAGTTTTAGTGTAGCCGCCAGTTTCAGACGATGAAATTATTTGCACATTGAAAATGTATGGAAACGTGGGAAAATGAAAACTTCGCCATCCGATTGCCAGCGGTTCTTCGTCACGACTCCTTTAGTTGTTTCCAATTCCTGTTAAATTTTTATTTTCGGATATTTTTATGGTAGGATTCGCGTAATTTATTCACATTAGCAAACTCAAGAAAACAATGAATGACTTGAAGTGTAGAAGTAATGGATCTCATGAAGTTTCCTTTAAAATTACCTTCATTACAGTATTAATTCGTTACATTTATCTTTACCGGTTCAGCAATAGAATATACTAAAGAATAGGAACTGAATGATCATGACTGTATATTCCGTTGTGAAGCTTGTAAAATTACACATCCGTTTTAAGTGCATTTATGAATGGTTTTTCCTCATTCTCATCGTTCCATGCAGTCGTTATTTCAGGGTATGGATTTAAAGTTGCCATTTCATATCGAATCTAATAATGTGACACTTTGGGTTAGAATCCATATTCAAGAATTTAAATTCGGTCCTTCCTTGATGTATATATCCATCCGCTTTTCATTGGATAAAACTGCCGGCTGAAAGTTTTCATTAAGTGGAAATTCGTGGTTTATTTGGAGTGAATTCGGAATTATTATTATTCCAGTCGGAAACGGCTCCAGAGGTGTCGATCATGAAAATGGATAAATGAAAGAGCTACTTAGTGCATATACAAATTATTGTTATTGTACTATAAAAATAATCTGTATCGTTTTCAGTCTTGAATTTTTTTATCCGCCTAATGGACGAACTTTATAAGGCGGAGCCTCACGAATAACAAATAACGGATTTATTTTAATGAGAAATTATTGAAGGCCTCTTGAGCTTTCTCTTTCTCCTGTAATTAGTTTTAGTCATCACATGGTTCGAAAATGCGTCTCGGGCGTTGGAATCTCCGGGAAAACCTTCTCTCCTAATCTCCGAAAATTCCGGGCCTAAGAAGATTTCGATGGAATTTTCCCGTCCTTGCCTTGACAAGGCAGGGTGATCTAGACTCGAGTTCTGTGTTTGACCGAAATACAGCCAGGTGAAGGACATTCAGTAGAACTGGGAGAGCGTTCGAATTCGGTAATTTCGCCATTTATATGCCTTCAAGCGTGCCAGCGCTTCTGTCCTCATGTCTTTCTGTGACATTATTGAAATCAGGAGTAAGCGTGTTACTTAAGTAAGGTTTCTCCCCGTTATTCCCATGCTTTTTTCGTCTTGTTTTTCATGCTATGTTCTGCCCGTATGGGTAACTACTGATTCCGCATATATGCAGAAATACGGGAAATCGGCGTCTAATGTAAAATTTTATCTCGTCGCTTTTAGATTTTGGTAAGCCTGATTCGTCTCAATTTTAGACTGCCGATTTCCAATTTCTTATTTTTAATTCAAATTGTGTAAGACGCCACTCAAAAAGCTTGAAGCGTCGCAATGAAAGCCGTAAAGGTTTTCGGATTCGGTACCGGAATGGAATCATGTGATTTAAAATATGTCGTATGTGGGCGGTGACGTAATGAAGCGCCTGGCAAGGTGAACTCGTTGTTTTGTACTGATGAGTGGGATTGTGGTATTGGAGGAGTGCTGTAAATGATTTTTACGAGGGAAAATAGAAGTTGGGATTGAAGGTTTGACCTTCCGGAGTAGTTATGCTCATGGTTATTAGTAATCCCGTTTATAGTTCCAGTTCAAGAATATTTTAAAAGATGATTCTCAAGTCGGCCTCTAAATGTGTTGTCACACACCGCGCATTTAAATGGGCTTACAAAAGTCGCCACTCGTGTCGCTGGCGGACAAATTGATCCGATTTTCACGGGGAAATAAGGTATAATTAGTGGTGTTAACCGAAATTTATATACATGATGATGTGTTCTATCATATTCATTACTTTTCAAAGCTATTCCTGGCAATTAAAAACACTAAAATGCATATATTGGGAAAAAGTGGATCGTATTTCACTCATCACCGCGCCGCGTGCATTTTTGAAAACCAATGAAAATACGATCGAAGTGGCTACAGAAATCTGCTTTCTATGTGATGGAATTGGGCCTCCTCTATACAGTCCCCTTGGTTCTTTGTAATCCATAATAACACATCCGGTTCATCGCTTGGTGCAGCGGTTAATTTCCATATCGCATGTGGATGTATTGGACCATCGCGTTTATTAGAATTGTGTAAGAGCTACAAAGTTCGCACTGAAGAATCGCGACGGACCCAACTCCGTGCAAAGCAATCCCTTCAGTGAAAGCTTCGTTTTCTGTTTCAGAAGCTTTTTCGTCGCAAGCCCGTCAGTGTTGAGGTTCATACTCGTAAACTTCTAATTTTATCATTTGAGAGTCAATCCGGGCCACTTTCCCTCCTCTTGAAGGTTTAATGTTATCTCCACTTAACTTTGGACGTGTTGACATCGCAGCTCTTCTCATTTAAGCTGCTGGTTATTTAGGTGATACCTGTGGTAATAATTTGAACTTCAGCGTGATCTCGTTGTTGTTGAAAAGTGCGCAGGTTTGCCAATCTTATGTAAACAGAATGGATGAATGAGTTTTTCGGCGTTTTTAGCGAAGAGGAAGGTTTGGAAAATGGGATGATTTCAATAGATATGTTAACATATCATGCTGATTGTTTTTTTTTATTGGTCCTATCCCTACTATTACTATTGAAGTATTCTACCGATCAAAGTAGGTTTCCATAGAATTCTTACGAAGCATTCTAGCAGCCTCCCCTTCCTTCATGTACTTCCCTCCTCGATTCACTGTAAGGCCTACTCCCCTTCATTCCATCTAAATATCCTATTATCTTCCTTCCTCTCCCTCGTTTACCCAACATTCTACCCTCTTACAATGTTTTAAACATCCCCACTCCGCTACTTACTCGCTCCATACATACCTTCTTTCTCCTCCTTATCTCAACTAGAAGCTGCCTCTCCTCAACCACCATGTCCAGCACTCCGTCGTTCCTCTTCCTCTCCGCCCACTTCACCTTCTCCATTCTTCTCCACACCCACATCTCAAACGCCTCCGGTCTTCTCTCGTCCTCCTTCCTAAGTGTCCACGTTTCCGTACCGTAAAGCGAAAATTAAATACTAATCGTGATTTCACTCAAATAAGTTGACCGAACAAGGTTTAGTATTTGGCCTATTATCAGTGTCTCAAACAATGGCACTGGCTGCCGAAACTCTGTAGATAAATTAAATTGTTGTGGATGGGTACTATTATTTTTCATTTAAAGTGGTCTCCATAGTGATTTGGGAGAATATATATTGATTATTTCATCTTAATTTAAATATCGGTTGTTAATCTGAACGAATCTGTGTTTAAACCATGTAAAGTAATATGAATAGGCTTCTTCCCGCTTCATGGAGTAATTCTCGATTACGCTACGGGGGAAAATTTTGACGAATCTTTTTTTTATATCTGCTGATTCGTAATTTTATCGATGCTCATTTATTTTTTTTTTTTTTTGTTTCGTAAAAATGTATCCAGTGATTTGGAACGCTCCCGTTGCAGCGAACAAAATTAGCTCCTGTTTCACTTACCTGTAAATCGATTGCTGTCGTACGGATTGATTTCCTTTCGCGCCCTCTGGGATTGACCCTTTCGGAATCGATTTCAAATCGAGCGCGCGCTCATGAAGTGCGTTCATTCGCGTCGATCTCGTGAGTAATTGCCGATTTCGATGTCCTCTTCCCACAGCGAATTTTCCCTTGCATTGGTTGATTGGGGAGGTGGAGGCATTTGAAAAGAGGCGTTGGGACGGATGCCCAAGTCATCTGCGGAGATCTTCCTCCCTCTCGCTTGGCATTATTGATTTCGCCTAGAACAGGTATCTGTCTTCGTCCGAACGTAATTGGATTGGGCTTGTTTCTTTCGGACGCCGGTTGCCGCCGCAGTCCAACCATAATGTATTTTTTAAGCTCATTTTCACACGGGTAGTTATTAAGAACACGCATCACTCCCTCCAGTCTGGTCGCATTTTTTCTTTTTCTTTTTGCTACGAATTACTCATTTAAACCTTATATACATCACCTTCAAGCTTTCAGAGCATATAGAGTAGGACCTCTTCAATATTTGCCTCGATCTCACGTACAATCATTTTACGTCGGAAGAAATAGTGAGGTAAAAGTTGCATTTTTGAGATACTGGGAAATTTTTATGAGGGGCCTACTCAATATGTCCTGAAAATTTCGATAATTGCGTAAGATTTAAACGAGTAATTCGTCGTGAGAAGAAGATCGGTCGAGCGAAAGTAATGCATACTCTAATGAGGTAATATGCCAGTCATTTACAAGGTAAGGTCACTGGAAAAGGCATGTGTAAAATTTCGTTTAATGATACGGACGCTTACCTGTACCTCAATCCACATGTTTTGGGACAAACTTCATTTTTTAAAGAATCGTAGTTTTTCGATTAATCGATCTTTCGGTTCATATTTCGATTTTTGTTGAAAAGACGAGCTCATATTTTCGATCATGAGTCGATTCCTTGAAAAATCGATTTGGACCGAAATTTTTTCCGTCACTACACCCAAGGCCTTAAAGCCCGTGACCGATCACGATTGTTTGAGCTTACCTTTGTCCAAGGGGACGCACGTTTCCCTTAAACGCCACCGACAAGGAGTGTTTGCCTGCGCTTCAAAAGCCCGCTCATCAACTCATTCGGGCTCACCCGGATACAAAAGGAGAGCTTCATTTATTTTCTTCCGTGCTTCAAGTAGGAGGACAATGGGACTTATTCTCCCTCGTTGATTTTTTTTACGTCTTTACGTCGGTTCTGGTCCATCTCGGTGGTCGGACGCCGGTAATTTGTTATTGTCTGCGACTCGGATTCGCGCTGTAGGTCTAAAAAAAAATCCATCCCCTCTACGGTTGGGGACGAGAGGATTAGCGTTCATCCAGGCAGGCGAAAATGAGGTGCCAACGAGGTGGTATCGGTGGCTCTATTGTTGTTGGCCTTCTCGGATGTTTAAAGCTGTCTCATGGCCTTTCTCCCTAGTTGTCATCCGAGTCATAAAGTTTCACAGCTAACGGACTGGAGCTACTTACGTTCTTGGACGAAATTTTGAGCATCCCTTTTGATGTATGCTATTCTATGCTTAGAAAAATATAATGCAAGAATGGTTTGTTGCAAAAATAAGGAGGCTTGGTGCTGGAACTCAAGAGTTATCATGGGAAATGAAAACAGCGAAGTAAATTCCTTTGAATTTTATTGATTAAAATCCATATACTTTACCTTCTTCGTATGAAATTTGGTTACCATCCGAGTCAAAAGTTTCCCACCTGACGGAGTGGCGCGACGTTCTTAGACGAAATTTTTACCATCCTTGTTGATGTATGTAATTCTAAGGCCATATAAATACAGAGCAATAGTGGCATACAGGCTGAGCAATAACCATAAGCCGAAGCTTAATACCGTAACTCAGAGGTATTATGGTAAATGATAAAAGCGGCGTAAATACCTTTAAATTGTTTTTTTTTAATGAAAATTCTGATACTACTTATTCTTCGTGGGTATTAAATTAGAGGGAAATTCAGTTTCCAGTTGGAAAAAAACAACATGAAAACAAACGCTATCGTCGCTATCAGCCAATCACTCCCATCAGAGTTATCATGTGATATAGGTCATTGGCATTTCAATCTTGGCTCCTTGCGCAAAAGCCTATGTGCGCTATTGTTTGTAATTCTTTAGAGATAATTTTTCTCCTCCTCAAGAAGATAGTTTTGCAAATTATTTCGATCTTCAATTGCGTGTACTTGGAAGAAGTCAAAGTTCGTCTATGAGACTAAGTAGCTCCAATTAATTTATATTAGTAGTTACATTCATAGCATTTACATGCACCTTTACTCCTCTTGTCCATTTTTTATTTTGTTTTATTATAATTTCATAATCTAATTTTTATACCGTTTATAAAATTATAATTATAAGGTAGCTTAGTCGTATTAAAATGGGGCGCGTAATATTACGGCGATGCTCAGTAATGTTAATAATGTTGTTCAAGTGTGGAGTATTTTCTGGTGCTGAAATTTTTCAAATTTTCTCGTACAACATGCGTAGGTGATTGGACAACTTCCCGAGTGTAATGAGCTTGCGCCATCTCGTTATGAGTTACCGCCGTAATTCCTTGTTATACTGAACAGACTTAGCTGATGCGTGTGGCTCCGGGGCCTTACGTTCGTATGGAAAGCGATATGTGGCACGATGATGCATGCTGATAAGAGCGTTCGCAGTTATTGTGAGGTTCAATCCCCTTGCACCGTCCATAATCCATAAATTCTCGGAACTCGCCTTGCGTTCTGCTTCGATGCAATCGTTCATTTTTACCCCCGAGGCCGTTCAGGGTGTGCTCGGGAAGAGAAAAAACATTTTTCTGCACCTCGCTCTTTCCGTGTTGGGAATCCACCTGATTTCGAAGTGTCACTGGCCCGCAAACGACCGAGAAATGAGTGCATATTTTGACTTGTGTCCGGTGATTTCGACTTATTTTTTTATATCTATTTAATAAAAAAGGAAAAGAATCATTATTCCAAATTTCATTAGTGTTCAAATTTTGTAACAAATATAAAAAAGATTTAGGGTAACCTCAGTGGTTAAAACACCTGTGTGGAAACTACCATCTCTAAGTTTATTGCAACGATAGTCACACCTAAATTTAATTTTTTATACAATATAAATATATACCATTAAATAATACCCGTGGTAAAAAACATATCATGTGAATGAATGTAGTTGCCTGAAGAGATATGTAATAGAATACAAGATTTTTTGTTACATGCTCGTTTCAGGAACTGAAAAATAGTCAAAAGTACCTATAACTTTTGTGCACATGGAGTTAGTATGCTGGCTCATTGTGGTTCAGTATCGTATGCATGGAGAACAGAATTCTGCGGTCTTTATTAGGTTCTAGTACTGATGGTGGAGAACAGTTCTGTGTATTCTCTCACATAAGGTTTATTTTAAATTGCATTCGGAATTTGTTGTTGGGGGTAAAAAATGGAGAGTAAAAGAATACTTGATCATTCTGAAAATTAAAGTTTTTAGAGGGACATTGTCTATAATGCAGAGGTCCCATTCTGTATTAGGGATTGTGTTTGCTATCTTAGGTCTGGGAATTTGAGTCTGCCGATATTGACCAACAGTGCCGCAGCGAGGGGGGAGGGTTTTGGGGGATAAACCCCCCAGAACTCTTAGAAATTTTAATTTTACTTAATTGTATAAATATTACTTATATAATAGTGTAAGAATTAATAAAATATCCCCCAAAAAGTCGTAAAACTCAATATTTTGTGCTATTTCTCATAAAAATTTTCCGGGGAGGGCACCGACACCTCCCGTATTCCATACCCCCCAGTATTAGTTGCTCCCAAAACCCCCCTTAGCCTTAATTCCGAGCTGCGCGCCTGTTGACCACAACGTGAAGGAATACCTACGCAATAAATGGAAGGAATTTCGCTGAAAACTGGTTCCAGTAGGACGAGGGTGTCGAAGCTATAATGTTCAGTTCGGGGATATACTCTGAGATCGTCCGTACGGTTTGGTTTATCATCCATCATAACTCCGAAGACTTTCTTTCAAGCTGTTTCATATTTTTGAGTTTGAAAAATAATTTTTACTGGCAGTTCCCCTCGCGTTTCCCAAATGTGCCCAAGGGACCCACGCCCTGTTCTACTCCACCTCTTCTGCGATGAAAGTTCACTCTCGCTCTTGGGTTTACTCCTCCCCGCGCTGGGAATTCCTATTTATACTGACCGCCCACGCCGTGGACAGTTTCAGAAATGCCCGTTTAAAGTAATGAAACGTAATGGAAAATAAAAACATACTTTGTAGATCTCATTAATATATATTTTGAAATCGAAACCCGGGTTTCATTGCATAGTTACATCTTCAGGTGTAACTACGATAAAATCTGAAGATTTAGATATGTTTTTTTCTCGTGCCGTTATTTAAAAAAGTATATATAAGTAAACCTTACAAAGTTAATTCTTTTATTTTCCTTAATAGAAATAGTTTACCCAATTAAGCCCGAAGTCATCGGTTATATAATGGGACATTGCTTTCTTTTTCTTGTAATATCAGTTACAATATACATCCCCACGATTGTAAATATTACATAGTAAACGTTGACTATAAATTTTCATATGAAATCAGAAGAACTAAGCGCGATGGAGAGGAATTTTTCCATATTGAAATAAACACATGCAGTTTTCCACGATTAAAAAGCTTTTACTTCCCAACCATTTTGTACCTTGAAGATAATGTAGTAGCATTGAAGCCTAGGTCGGGAGTAAAAGTTTATAATCGTTGAGAATTGCATTTGCTTCTTTCAATATAGCCGCTCTCATCTCATCGCCGCGCTGAATATTTGTCGCAGGCATTTTTGAAAACTGATTAAATGCGTCCTAAATTCGGTTAAAGTGGCTACGCAAAAAAAAAAAAATTCAGCAGGTCGGGCTGGTACCTCATCTATGAAGTCCTGTTTTTTAATACACTACCTAGACTCTTTTGGTGTTGGTATTCATTCTCCTCTGTGTGTCCATGTGGCCAAGAGGTGGGTGACTTTTCCTTTAGGCCCCACACCTTTCGGAGGAATCCGGGCCGCCGGCGTTGTTTCGTTTTGTTGCTCCTCCCGATGGCTCTGCCCTCTTTTGTCTCACTCCGTCTCCACCAATCTTCCTCCCCCACAATTCCCCATTCCACCCTGGGGCCCCCGGGGGCCTTCCTCCCCCCCTATCCCCCTTATCGTCTCCTTTGCCCCGCAGTTGTTCAATCCAATCCACTCTTTCTCCTGACCATTTCACATCCCAGAATCCCCCTCGAGGTCTACTTCACTCTCTTCGTCTTCTACCTCTTGTCTCTCTAAAGCCTTTTTTTTCCTCTCTCCTTACAATGGAAAGGATTTGCTTCAGGTGCGTAGAAGGCAGGGACCGCATTTGGTGTTATTCGCGAAATCATCATCGAAACCCGCTTGGGAGTCGTCGAGACTCGGTGAACTTTTCCTACTCTTTATAGCATCCATTAAATTCGTTTATTTATGAATTAATAAAATATCGCAAGTCTCTTAAACTCAGGTGTTCCCATCCGTACATGATATTTAAGCAGACTTTCGTGAATAACATTCATGTGAACGTCTTCTTCTTCGGTGTCTCCCGTGACAGCGACGGACCAAATAGAATACATAAAAAATAGATGCATAGAAAATTAATCTGTATACACGTATAATTACAAAATTAATCCGATGAAATGGCTCCTTTTGAATAACTGAAGTTCTGAACGCAACCCCGTTGAACAATTGAACAAGTGAAGTAATAAGCTGCTTGTTAATGCTATGGGCGATCATTATATACATTTTAAATTTCCCTTTAAAAAATTGTTGATTTCGCTATTTTTTTTATCGTTCGTGATGATGGTGTTTTGAATCACATGCCAACAGAGCTAATTTTCTTTACTAGGTATATGCGACCTCTTATGTTCATGATAATTTGTTGGGAGTTTATCGGTGTTCAGAGAGGTGCGTTATACTTTTATATGACGTACAATGCCTCAACCACCTCCTCATTTTTCGTTAAATATGGCATAAAATTTGGCATTAATTGCTCCCAAAGAGCCTTGGTAATCTGCTGAAGTGAGCTTAGTAGTGAAATGTGTGATATTGAATGAGCATAGTCAAAATGTCCCAGCCACCGAGGTGAAATTCTATATGAAGTAGGAAAGCTTATACTAAAAGGCCAGTCCACAGTTGTAATCCATGGAATCATTTTCAGAAAAAAAGAAGATAACAATAAAGAGTAAGGTGAGAATGATTATTCTATGCATTTTCCTCGCTGATAAAGTCATGAATCATGATCTTTCTTAAGTTCGCTGGCCGTTTGTGAAGGAAAGCTTGTTGCCAATTGCTTTATGAGTTGCAGTTCCGTATAATCGAAAGAATAGAAGCCAGATTAAAAAAAGCTTTAGTGATGATATTATCATTAAGGTTATCGAAAAAAAATGACCGCCCAGATGCTCGACGCCAACCAGTGATTAGTAGATTAGTTTCCCATCAACCTTTGCTTTGAATTGGATGTAGCTGAATAATTATAATTCCTCGCTAGCGGCTGACACATTGAAAATTAATGCATTTACTGGAGCATCTCTTTTCTTCGTGAAGATCTGGGGGAAAGTGGTTGAATAATAGTCGATAGAGATCAAGATATTAACTTGAAAGTCGTAATTAGCTGTCAGCGTTAATTTAAATCGACCGAAAGGTAATTTTGAACTCTGTTTCCACTCTCTGCGTCGAAACAGATTGGCAAAGTATATGTGGGGGTCTCTTATTTATACCGTATTAATTGATGCTGGAACTTCAAGTGTCGTTATATGTATTTTGAAGTTTCCTAGACTATGTCGGTAGGATAGGTATTTTTGTAGTTGCTTGTCCTTAATCTAGATTTATGAGGATGAAATTTTGTCAATTTCGTTCGGATTTCATTGCTGTGAATCGGTTTCATTATAATTATATCAATACGATGGTATTTATTTATTTAGGTTTGTATTAACTTTTCGGTCGTTCGGTCGTCCCAAATGTTTAGATGTAGATGCCTAAGTAAATCGGGGATTATCCATGGAACATCATGTATCGGTTAGTTTCGGAAGATACTCGTAATATCGTAGAACTTCAAAGTTATCTTGTGATATTTCCCATAGCGTTGTCTTTTTAACAGTCGACAGTCCTAGCACATCTCCTTTGCGAGGCTCTAGAATTGAACTTTCTCTCAGATTCTGCCCACCCTTGTAGCTCGTGGAAAACTATACCATTCATTTAAAATGTAATGGAAAGAGACAAAGTTGGGTATTTTGCGTCCAAGATGTCTAGTCTTAGATTCGTTTTGGTCAAAATAGTTTTTCTGCTGGAAATTGGATCACATAGTCGTAAAAAAAGTTCATATTTTTCTTCTTCGTTCTTTTGCCTTCTCATGACGCGCTTAATTTTCCATCGCCAACTTCCTGCTCTCCCTATCTCTCGAGAATATTTATTTAAAAAAAAGGAAGGTGGTTGTAACGGAAGGAAATAAAAACGGCGAGATAATACCTTGCGGAGTGATTAATGCTCTGGCTATATTTTTCCATTTGTTTTGGGCGCTAAATGACTCGTGTGCCTCTTCCCATCGTCTGTACCTTCCGTGCGGCGGCTTCCCTTGATACAATTGGCCCGCCTCCCATCCGCTGCTACTGCCATCTCTTATTCGTTTTCGGAAAATTATTTCAGCCTTCTCTCCGCCTCGCTAATTCTTATTTTCTTTCGTATCTTTATTTTTTTGTGTCTCGCATTGTCGTCCTGTTTCCTGCCTTCTTTATTTTGCCCCGGCGTACGTAATTTCTTAAGGCCGTTCTACACGGGGCACGGAATTGCGCAGGTTAGAGCTGCATTTATTTCTAAAATAGCGTGGAATTGCGCGAATGCATGAACGAAATTAGAATAGGGGCTATTTTGCCGTCTCTCATCCACGCATTCTCGCATGTGTTCTAGCAATTCACCGCTTTACGCAACGCAATTTTGATTGCGCCTTCGCACGTACGTCAGATTGCGCAATTCCGTGTACCGTGTAAAACGCCCTTTAGTTCCAGGGCGAATTATTGTCAGGCTCTATATAAAGCCTGTATCTCACGATCATTTTTCCATCCCTAAGAATGACAGCTCCAGCGATAGGTTTTCAGGGACCGAAGGAGTCATTGCTTGACTCTATATTTTATGAATAACACTGTTATTCCAGCTGTCCCTTTCGTCCATCGCTTATTCCGTCACCTCCCGTTTTTACAAATGCTTTGCATTAAAAGCCAAGCGAGGCGGTCTAATCGCTCGCTCTAATCGTGTTTATCTGTTTATCTAATGATAAAAATGATCGTCGAGATTCAGCCATAAAATTGACTGTGGTAATAGTGGAGCGTAGTTGGGAATATTACTTTGTTTAAAGTTTACCCTCATAAATTAAAACGTAAGCGTTTTCTTTCATTCCATTTTAACCTGCACATCAGTAACACACATCGTTTGATATTTGTGTGCTCTAACTTTACTTTCGAAACAAGTAATGTTGTCATTTTAAAGAAAGTATAAGTATATCATTTTGGCTCTCGACGGATAAGTATTTATAGTGCTGAGAACCTTTTGCAAGAAATGATAAGTGCTCTCTGATTTTATTTTTATTTATTTATTTAATCCAGTCCAAAAACAGCACGAGGCCAATTGCAGAGGACTCACAATAACAGGAGAAACAATTTGATAATATTGAGCAATATCACCAATAATGAACAAAAAATCTTCAGCAGTATTTACATAACAGCAGTATTTACATTAAATAACAAAGAATAGTAAATTTCATCGGGTGGTGCGAGGAATAGGGGGAAAATTACGATAGTGATGGTGCAAGATGAATGAGGGATGAAAAAAAGGAACAAAATTTGGAACACAAAATTATTAAGATAACCCTCTTTTGAAACTATTAAGTTAACCCTCTATAAAAAAGTACTTATTTTAGTCGTCCTCGACATATTTATTAACGTGAAAATCTTTCTCCATTTCCCAATTATTGCTCTTTTCTGTCTTTCGGCATCATTGTTAATCCACTAGGCGTAAAAATTATACATAAGTGTTCGCACTCGTCCACTTTCGTAGCAGAATTTCACTCACTTTCCCTCCTATATTATGGTAAGCTTCTGCGGTTTTTCAATCTTCTTGCTTTTTTGATCCTATTGTGACGTAGGCCCACCGCCGAAATCCGTTGTATTTTTCTTTCTCTCGAGGAGTGAGTATTCTGTTGCAACCTTAGTTCTCTTTTAAAGTTAAGCCCTGGACCTGTCATCTCGAATCGGTTGCTCCGCGTATCGCAGCGTGGACCACAATTTCTTCTTGCTCGAAAGCTGACCGCAGAATAGTAATTTCCACCCGACTTCTTACGGTTTGTCGCTTATTAATTCTGGGACCTATTATTAAAAAATAAGGCTGGACGTAGATTGTCGATGTTTCTCTGCGGTGGGCCTGCCTCCAGAAGTAACCGGGTTGAAGGTAGGAGGAGTGGGAGAGAGGAAAAAAAAGGATCGGTTGGCAAAAATGATCAGCTTCCCCGCTTGTGTGACGGGGGCTTTCGCGGGAGAGGTTCCTTGCGAAATTACATCCGTGCGCCTAAAAGGAATGAAAGAGATATGTGGCAGTCTTTTTCCTTTTCTCGCGGGCCTTCTACAGACAAGGAAGTGTGAGACTTAGCATTTAATGGTCACAGTCTATAACAGACTTGGCATTGTAATTATTGGGGCAATGGCTGTTTAAGTACTAGGAGGGACACAACAGTAAAGACTAATTTCTTAGTCACAAACATCCCCATTTTAAAATTTTTTGGGTGCATTGATTAGACTATTCAACTATTTAGCGAGCACATTAAAAGGGAAATGGGTACAACAGTAAGGACATCAGGATGAGAACTGCATTAGCAAAGGAGGCGTTCATGAACAGGAAGGAGCCAGTGGGATATAGCCAGGGGGAGGGTCCGAGGGGTCCGGACCCCCCCCCCTCCGAAATATGAAAACACAATTATTTTCCCACATAAAAGAAAACAAAATATTGAAAAATCATGAATTTACAATTTTTTTCTTTAAAAAATGAAGTTCTTTTCGGTTATGAAAAATGTTAAAATTAGTTAAAAACCCATTACTTATTGTTAGTACCCAGTTATTCAAAAAATTGTCCCCCCTGGTTTGGGACCCCTCCCGAGTGAAATTCCTGGCTGCTCCACTGGAAAGAGCTTATGAGAGTGTCTTTATGTTAGGATTTAAAGAAAGGTTAGTGAATAGTCTAATCTGGAATGTTGCGATTTACGCTCGGTGAGATACGTAGGAGACAGAATGGTTAGATGGAGCGAGTATTGAGCGGCTAGGGGATGTTGAAAGTAGTGTTAGAGGGTAGAATGTTGGGTAAACAAGAATTAGATATCTAGATATAATAAAAGGGTGTAGGCTTTAATGTGAATTAAAGAGGGAAGTCCATGAAAGAAGGGGAGGCTGTCAGAATACTTCTTAGTACTACATCGAAACCTCTCTTAATCGGCAGAATACTTAAATTACAATGCGATTTTAGAATTCGAAACCAAACAAGTGTCCAAGGGTATCTGAAACCTACACATCGCTGTCACCAGCATGGTAACCCTTTGTCTTTCATTATTTTCTCCACTGGGCACTCAGAGCGCATTCAGATGCTAATATTTTTTGCCATGTTCACTCAATGTCGTCAAAACTCCCAACTGCCAGGCGAAGTAATCCGTACCGTATTTATGGTCGGAACTGATAAGAGACGTTAATAAAATACCGTTAGAGCGGTAGTGATGCCCTCTCTTAGAAAGAATTCAGTTTGATATATCTAAAATATCAGAATATGTGATGGGAGGAGGCGCTTCGCTTAGTTTTTCCTTGGGTGTGACCAGGGCCATGGGTGTGACATATTCGCTGGAGGGAGAGTGAGATCAAGTTACAACTTTTTCTTTCAAGTATGCGGACGTGTTGGAAGAAGCGTCAACCGTTAGCGTTTTGTTTTAAGATTCCGCTCTTGTCTTCACCTGTGACGTTCTAGTCCCGACTTCTACTATGAATTTACGTGAGTGGTATACTTATTTACGATGATGCTAACTTTCGACACCCTATGTCTAGTGCCATTATTATTCCGCGTTTGATTGTGAATACATACGCAACATCCATTGATGAAGCCATGCTTTGGTACTGATAAATTTCCGAATGACTTCTCTCTGTTGGAACTCCAAGAATATTCAAAGTACCTTTGTACCCACGATTGCATAAATATTTCTACGTTTCCATTCGCGTAGGGTGGTTATGGCATATAAATCGAAATATTTCTCAACGATGAATGGCGTATATAGGAATCTGTTGCGATCAAAGTTAATGTACAGCGTACGTATTAAGTATCATAATTTACATCGATTTTAAGAATTTATTTCATCAATTGAGAATTTATCCTCGTAATTTAGAGAGTTGGTTAGATTTCCGTCTTCGCATCGGATGATCGTATTTTTTCAGTTATAAGCTTATGGTCAGTTTTACGTTTAAATGTCATTTAAATATGTGACTTCAAGTTTGTTTTCAATTTATCCGTGTTTTACCATTACTTGAAATTCAATTTTTGGAAATTTAAATTTATTTTTTTAATAAAATATAGAGGGCACATATTAGCGATTTTAGAGCGCAGAGACACTTGTATTACATATTTATGTGCTTGTATATGTGTAGGTACTTTTATATTCGAATTCGTATGTGCGCGTAAAGTGAAATTAAAATAATTTTTGTTTAACAAAGTTTGTATTTCAACTCATCATTGTATGGAACTTACAAAAAATTTGTATTTTATTTTACGTTATCGTGCTGTTCCTCCCAATAATGTTTATTGTGCCTTTTAATTATATTTCCTTACATTTCTACCAAGCCTTTTTTCAATTATGAATTAAAGGGATGAATATTAAACGTTCGCGTTTCCCGTTGTACTCTTCATCATCTAAAATGCTCGTATGATGAACGGCCATTTGTATTCCGAAACGCATAAAATATTGAAGTAGTTTCGTGGGCTACACGAGTTCAATTGGCCTCAGGTTTCCGTTTTCTGTTCCGTCTATTTTGATGCATTGAGAGCGAATGTTTCTAGGTTCTCGCCGAAGGTAGGTGGGGGTAGAACGGAAGGCTTTATTTTTCATTTTTTAAGGTTCGGGTCACGGGGACGCGTATTTTCATTCCCAACGCCGCCGCTGCGAGCTGCTTTCTAATGGGTCCAATGGATCCTCCCGGCCATATGAGGTCGGCAAATGGTCTCCGGTGGAAGGTGACACATCCGAGAAAGAGAGAGAGAGACGTTTTGCGGTCCCCGAGGTCTTGTCGCATAAATTGCGCTCACCGCCATGTTTCTTCCACCTCGATCGGAGCAACTGTTGAAAAATGCTAATGAGAGGCCTGCAACGAGTGGGACGGCGCCGGTTACTTAAATGTTCTCTTTTTTTGGGATGATCGGGATGTAGAAAATGCGATGTTTATCGCCTTTGAGATCGCATTGCTTTGATCCATTCATATGTGAAACGCATTAAGAAACGGAGTTGTCGCAGGTTTTTCTGGACGACCGAAGATTTCCAATTGAACGTCCGACGAATTCTGCGTTATTTTTTTCTGGAAGCTCTTTTCGTCTGTAAAACATTAACTTTTATTCGTTTGGGACGCATTTAAAAAAAAAAGGGCGTAACCCCTTTACTCCGTTTCGGAAAGTTTCCTATCGAGCGACCGAAGATTTCTGTCCATTTTTTTCCTGAGCATTTTTAGTGTCCGAATACTTTTATTATATAGATGCGAGCTTGTTTTATTTTACTTTAGTGAGACATTTAAATGGAGATACTATACTTACCCTCGTTTCTTAAAGCTACTGCAGGTTTTCTGACCGACCAAAGATTTCCAATCGACCGAGCGAAGATTTCCATGTCATTACTTTCCGGAAATTCCTCTCGGCTTTCGAGCTTTAACTTTTATTTATTTGGTAGACGGTAGGTAAAGAAGGGCGTTGACGCGTTAGCCCTCGGTTCAGAAAGTTTCCAATTGGCTGACACAAGATTGTCATTCAACTTTTTCCTTCAATATATCTTTTAGCTTCCTAAATTAAGGCTGGATGGCGATACTTGGTGGAACTTGGTGACAGGAAATATAATAAAAAATACGCTGCTGTATGCTCCACAGAAGTTTACTTAACCGACCCAGGTTAAGACATTAAGTTTCGACATTACACTATGTCATTTTCAAAGGTGCTAGTAAAGTATTTAGCCGTTAAGTGAACTTCTTTGGAACATACAACAGTGTATTTTTCATTATGTTTCCTTTTAACTTCCCGCCACCGTTATAAAATACATGCAAGAATTATAATTTTTTGTAGGAGACATTTGAAATGGAGTTTTAAATTTACCCTCAGAGTGTGATACCCTCATGCATTCTATTTCTGAAGGTAACCTCAGGTTTTCAATGTACTAACCTAAGATTTCCACTTCACTTTTTCTAAATGACTTTCACTCTTCGGCCTCCGTTACTAGCAGAGTTTTCTAATTATGAGATGCATTAGAAATAGATTAACCCTTATTGAGGGAAGTGACGTGAATTTGACAATAATTATTGATTGGCCTTAGATTTCCGTGTCAAATTTTACCCTAAACGTCTTCAACTTTCCGACCACCGCTATACGAGATATTACACGCCTTTCATCATTTAGGAATCATGTTTAATAGAGAATCACCATCTCCAAACTTTTTCAATATAGCCACATCCTCATTCTGAGTGACCGACCTTAGATTCCCTCGACAATTTTTTCCCTAAACATCTTTTTAATGTAGACGCAATTATTTTAACATATTTTGTAGAAACATTTCATATGGAACTGCGCATTTGTCCTCGTTTTTCGAAGTGACGGGACCTTACAGAAGTTTCTTGCTGACCGACTGAAGATTTCTCCTCAAATTTCCAATTTTGTTGACCAAATTCGGAAGACCATTCAATTTTAGGCGTCTAAGAAAAAAAATGTCTCCTTAAGTCAAAATCTAAAACTTCTCGGATGAGACAAACAGTAGCCGTTGTTTCGTTGAAACAACATCGATTTTAAATTTTGGAGACGATTAATTATTACGATAACCACTCTTTGTGGAAGTGAGGTAACTAGTTTCCTTTCTTCCGAATTTCGGCAAATCCTTAGTTTTTTTGCATGGGAAGGAGGGTTCAAAAATGGCCAAAATTGTGTTTCAATAATTCTTGGACGCTCCCTTACAGATGTAAGGCAATTTAAAAAATAATTTGCTTTTGTTATCGTAAGCGATGAAGTGCTTTGAAAGTTTACCTTGCAATTTCTACTTCCACGGAGAGCGGTAGCTGAAAGTCGATTGTCCCGCGCAAGGAGGAAATCTCCGCCCGCGAAACATACTGTGTGCGAGGTGTCTCGTTCAGCCATTGGCGGCGCCACCATTGGCGTGAGCGCCGTCACCCGCGCTCACCGTGCTGCCATCTGTGCTCTGTCGCGGTCCTCTTAATTCGTGAGATGAGTTAATCGGCGCGTTTTGCGATGTGACCTTTCGCTCAATCAAGGTTTCGCAGCCTTTTACTGTCTCCGGGCCAATAATGTAGTTTCCTTGTTTAGGACGATAATTTGATAACCAAGTAAACTAGTACATTCTATTTTTGTGAAGATGTTTACGTGTATTGATTGGATGTGGGAAATCAAACCACAGGCGCTAGGAAAAGGTCATGAAATAATAGTATATAACCGTATCGGGCTTAATTTTGTGTGGTTCTGTTTTTATTCTATCAACTTTTAAAAAATACATGGTAAATTTCCATTTAAATTTTAATTACTTGATCGATTCACGTTTCGAGGCCTTATATCAATATCAAGGTTATGTTTCCAAGACTGAGCTCACCCTCATATGCTCATAAGGGAGGGTTATTAGGAATGAGACTTAAGAAGAGGGTGGGTAAATACACGAAAGAAAAGACTCAAAGTTGAAACATCCAGCAATCCAGTAAAATATCTAGCAATACCTGGGGATTAGCGGACGGGAAGGAGTACATTGTGCGGTGATAAGCCAATAAAAATGTAATGATATATCTACCGCTCCTTGATGCAAAGTGCTATCGCAAAAAAAGTCATTCCAATGAGGGGTATCTTTAATTTCTAGTGTACAAAAGTATGTCAGAATACCTACCTACGAAGCCGTATCTCGGCCAATAATTCAATTTTCATTTTGTGAAGTCGATTTTCGTTCATTTTTTAAATTATGAATATTTTTGGGAAAAAATTAGCGTTTTATCTCAATGTTCTATATTTTACCGAAGATAAAGTTCGCAAATGATTTTATGGACGAAATTTCAGGTACGATTATTTGGCTCAAATTTTACACATACGTTTTTCTAGACTAGAAATTCAAGATCCGCATGAATGGAATGATATTTTTGAGATTCTACTTTGCGTTTAATAGCGGTTGAAATGGCGGGCTATGAGCAATTTCATATTGCTCTATGAAATCCAACTTGGGCCCTATTTCACATTGATGTAATATAGCGACTTCACAGATTGGAAGTTATTGGAATTGGTTTATTATTTTTAACATGGTCGTGCAATTTTTATCTCATGTTTCCATTATCTTTTTTTGTAGAAAAAGGTCTTCCTCTAATCATTGGTTTTAATCAGTACCTTGCTCCGCTGCTGATTCAGGGGCATAACATTCAGGTCCACCGGGAACTTTTTTCGTGCTCCGATTCGCTTCACCTTTTCTTCGGTCGACCTACCCCTGCCGTTGAATCTTAGCTGATGCTTTAGTCTTTCGATCGGGTATTCAATCTTTCAACTTTTCAGTGCTCCAGTTCCGTATTTATGTATCTTGTGACACCGTTGGAATTTGATCCGAGAAATTTTTCTTCGCCTTTTAGAGGGTGTGGCTTTTGTTTTTAAGTTACGTTGCGAGTATGACGAAAAAAGACTGAAGGTGTTCGAGATGTGAGTATCGAGAAGAATGGAGATGGTGGACTGGGAAGAAGAAGAATGAGAAGTTACGAACGAAGTGCTTGGCATGGTGGTCGAGTAGTGGGAACCGCTAGATGAGACATGAAGGAGAATGACGGCTTTGTACGAGCGTATACTAAGAGGAGAGGAGTTAAAGATACGTGTTAGAGAGAATAGCGTTAGGTAAACGGGGAAGGGCCGGAAAGACGATGTATTCAAACACTAAAAAGAGAAAAATATATCTAATGACGCGTTTTTATGGAAGGGAACGTACATTATTTTCTATTTACTAGTTCTAACTTGGGAATACCTGCTTGCGTTAATTTTGCTGCCGAATTATTTTACCTTTATTTTCTCTGTGTCGGCTGCTAATGCCAAATGCCTCTGTAACCATCTCCCTTTCTGTCACGGACATACCAATGTTAATGGACTCTCAACACATTCGATGGCAGTTCACGGCCAATTATTCTGTTTGAAATGTATATCGTTCTTAGCTGAGTCGTGGTTCATTTTATGTATTCATCTTCAACACCGTGGAAACAAGACTAGGCATAGAGAACCAAAAGATAGCTATTATAGGTCTTTGTATAATTTGAGGCATTTAACTAATTATTTAGATGATATATGGTTTATAGGTAGAATGAAATGGAGTAAGCCTAATTGTGAATTTGAGAGGGAATTTTAATTTTATAGAGGAGAAAGGTCGGAGTTATTTACAAAGTACTCCCTTGTAAACCTGCTTAAACCGGTAGAATAATTAAATAATAATCACTTTTATCTCAGTAAGTGGTAAAAATTAGTTTGGATCGTGGTGATCTTATGAGTTGAGCTTTTGCGTGCTTTCTGCAGTTCAAGTATAATGTCTTGGGATACCCCTGAAGGCATAAAATACCCTCGAAGTAGGGGGTGCGCGGGAGGCCTAGGGATAGTAAACGGTCTCCACACACTGAGCATGTAAAAATACTCTTTTGCGTATACTGTGCTGAAATCTAGCCTCACGTTGACTTACTAACTTTCGGATGGAAGCATTGAGTGAGTGGTGAAATTTTTGATTTTGTCTTTGGCCACGAGTAGCATTTTTTATAGCAACCATTATTAATTCAAATTTATTTTCATAACGTAATTGAATGTAATTTTCGAATCCAAGCTTTTCATAGGGTTTCTGAGTTTTCGTGTAGTATTTTCGGGATTTACTTCGGTTTAATTCGTTCTATATCGCATGTGAGAAATTTTCAAGGAAAACTTCACGCAAATGCTTCGCCGTGAAGAATTACTTCGTGGTTACTAAATTTTTTCCTATTCACATGCCTTTGACTTCGACCGTGTTGAGTTCTTTCCTCATATATACAAACCATCCACCAGGTTCGACCTCAGAGTGAATTTTTTGCCTTTTCTGTAACATATTGGCTAATAATAGCAAGATGGTGTAATAAGTGATAGTGTTTGGAGTCAGATCCTTTTCAGCTTTAAAACAGTACTGTGCTCAAGGCGTTGCTATCCGAAGGGAAATAACTCTGATACCGCAGCGTATCTCAGTTCCATTAGAGTCATCCTCTTGTAAAGTGAATGTACGCGCAAGTGATTTGTTTTTGAGTAGGTGCAGTTGCACTGGGCAAATACCCCTGCGTATCCAAAACAAACCCGCGCGCGGCAAAACAAAATCGTTAGGCGACGAAAAGCAAGCAAAAAAAATGAGAGCGACTCATGGCGCACGTAGCGTGGAAATAACAATAATAACTGTCGGAGTGCGGCCTTGATCCGTCTAATGGGAATACATCGAGGTAATCGAATGGGAATTCGATGCAGCCAGGAGTGCCGTAGAAGTACGGTTATTTTTTTCAGGGATGCCACTCCCAGTGCGATACACGGGCGTGCAATATATAATACATAATTATGTATTTATTGAGATGATGGGTTCTTATGCTTCCTAGGTTCAAGCAGAGTGTATACTTTATCGTGTGAATTATAAACTGAATGGAGTATTCTACTTATTGCAGATGTTAGGTTGAAGATGAAAGAGTTTAAAGATATAAAACTACCTAGCACTAAGGTCAATAAGAAATTGATGATAGGACAGTAAATTTGCCAAAATAACAAGACGGCAAAATTTTTCTTGTGGTCCAAGTATTAATTTTTTGCAATTTGAATCTCATTCATCATCACTGGTCAACAATCCTAGGATTGGTTTGACGCAGCTCTCCACTCAGTTCTCCTTTCAGCTAATCTTTTCACACCTACGTATTTCTTCTCTTTCACATTTCTCTTTACTTGTTCCATATATTTTGTTCGGGGTCTTCCTTTTCCATTCTTGCCTTCCACTTGTCCTTCGACGATTGTCTTCATCAGGCCATCATGTCTCAAGATGTGGCCTATAAGGTTGTTCCGTCTTCTTATTAAGGTTAATATCTTTAAAAAAACATGATATAAGGTTTTTAAGGGGTTACTCTGAATTTAAATGTCAAGATTTCGGAATACAATTAAGAGATATTATGAAAAAAGTTATCAATAGCAATGACTTTGAATATACATATAGGATAACCACTTCTATATGAGATACGGAGAAGACAAGGTATGGATGGAGCGAGTAGTAGCGGGGATGAGATGTTGAAAACTGTATTGGAGGGTAGAATTTTAGGTAAACGAAGGGGAGGAAGTAAGCGAATAGGATTTTTTTAAGATAGAATGAAAGGGAGCGGGCCTTTGAGTGAATTGAAGTGGGAGGTACATGAAGGAAGGATAGACTGCCAGAATGCTTCTGAAATACTCCATGGAAACCTATCGTAATCGATGGGATACTTTAATAATAATAAAATAGCCAGAACCTTGATTCATCGTCCCTTACGATTACGTAAACTTTTTAATGCTGAGGTTCCAAAATACAACTGCGAGGTATATTGAAAAAGTTATCAACGCAACGAAGGCTTTTGGGAGAGATTGAGAGGCAGAAAAAAATGGAAATATATTTAATATAATTTCGAGGCATGTTTTTTTAAGTCAGCTTATAAGTCAATGTAACCTGGAAATGCTTTACCTTATAGGGTATCTGTTACCTTGAGTGGTTGTAAATATGCTTTAATATTCTGATTGGAGTTAACTTATGGATGGCGTTCGGCAGGTAACGTACGCATTGTATCTGCGTGCGTCCACTTCATCTGCGTCTGTACCTTCGTCACATCCTGTGTGACGCTTCACCTCCTCCTCTCTTCGCTTCTCTCCCTTTAAAGCGCTCAACGCTCACCCGTGCGTGGTCTCTTGACGGGCGGCATTAATTTTTCCCTAATTAGGAATTTTATGCGGCGGGGAGGCGATTCCCTTCCGTGGTTTCACTTCCTTCACCTGCCTCCCACGTTTAGCGCATTGCGGTAAATTGTGAATGGGATAGGCGGAGCTCTTTTTCCCATTGCTTGAAAATTGCCCAAGATAGTAAATGATATTTTTCGTAAAATAATGAACTTACGTTTGTATACGTAGGTAAAGTGTATACGTCAGCGTACATTTCCGTGAGTATATCTAATAATTAAAATAATCGTCATCGTTGTTGAGCTTTCAAAATTATGAAATTGGTTTTCCATGTCTAAATATTTTGTCTCCTTCTAGATCCCATCATTCCTGTTTCAGTTTTTCTCCAATTTTACTGTACCCCTAAATAATCCTATGGCGGCGTTGCGATTATTTAAAATAACTAGAGTGATAGAGTCAGACAACAAATTTATGTACATCAAAGTTCAAATTGATTGATTGAACAAAAATTAACTTGATGTATTTTTATTTCGCCATACAAGCGTTGGTTTTTATAAGAATTTATTTTTATTTTGCAATATTTCTTATGGTTTGGTTTTACTTAAGTTGACTGGTTCTCCTTACGCAGCCCCAATTCGCGTGAAATTCTTTCCATTCCACCTCCTCTTCTAACTCCGTCACGAAATGGATGACTCCCTCTGCTCCTTGTCCCATCGATCAACGTTCGATTCCGTTCGTGAACCGGTTATATTGAATCCCGAGATGGGATTCTCGGCGTGTGGTCGGACTCGTTATTTCCATCAGTTCCCTTCGGGGAAGGCCCTCACTTGACCCCTCCCGCGGGGGAGACGCGCGCGATGCTCAAAGGGGAAAACGTCGAATATATTTCGCCCCGAAGCCCTGCTCATTGAATATCTCCTTTTTTATGTTCTCCTTCAAATGCATGTCCGGTGATCTCTCATGTTCGCCCTGCTCGAAAGTTTCACCTAATTATGATTGATGGCGCTCTCTTGTATCCGCTGTCCATCGCCCTGAACCTCGGAATCGTGACTTGGAGGGCCGCGGGCAAGGGGACTTCATAGAGGAGGCCCAATTCCATCCCGTAGAGGGCTGACTTCTGTTGCCACTTCGGACGCATTTTAATCTGTTTTCAAAAATGTCCGCGACGCGGTGATGAGTGCAATGCGATTTTTCTTTTTTATTATTTTGCATTATAATGTTTGCGATTGCGAGGAATTGCATTGAAAAGTTATGAATTCGATAGATTTCATAATATGAATAAAAATTTCGGTAAACACCCCTAATTATACCTTAATACCCCGTTAAAATAGGGATATCCCCCAAAATATCAATTACCTACAGATACTCAGAAAAAACATTTATTGCGCAAAATTCTACCACTCGGACTCTATTTTTTCAGTTGGATCCCCTGATTTTCCAGACATTTGTCAAAGCGTGACACAAGTTTATGCGTATCCTCTTGGCAGAATGTACCGCCTGTGTAGTCATCCATGGGCGGATACAAGATTTTAATTTTCAAATTATTGAAGCTCCTTAATACACCAAACAAAACGAACGTAATGATTACAGTAAAAAAATGCTGTCTATTTTTTAAGCATCTAGGGGGGACATGTGCCCCCGTGCTCCCCCCTCCCCCTAAATTCACCTATGTAGTCATCCATGAGGAAGCATGTTCTTTTTTTTCAAAACGGAACTTACTTTCCGAACGTTCCTCTTATATGGGGTGAATTCTACCCCAGTGGTTATTTGCTCTATGGTAATTTCAACGCCTGGTGTAGCCCCAGAGAAATCAGTTGAGGTGGTTAGATGTCCGAGATATGTGATGTATGGAGGAATTTCAGGTTGTATTAATGTCAACCAGCGTTTTCATGCGCGTGGAAAATATTGGTTGCACCTCCAGAAGTATACGGTTTTTATTTGGCTTAATTGTCAATTATTAATTGCATGTTATTAATATATGAGTTACACAGAAACATGTCACAAATTAAATAGCATCATGGTATTCTTACGAAGATTTTTTTTCTTCGTAAGGCAAGTTTCGAAAAATTGATGTCATCATCAGGTTCATAGATTAACATTTTTTTCCATATTCCTATTTATATCATGCAGGAACCTGGGTTGAGTAGTTGATATTTGAGAGAAGAAAGAAAACACTAGTGAATTGAATATATCATCGACGCCATTAACCACGTAGATTTATTGCAGTAATTGCCTCGTACGTTAAACTTAATCTACAATTCCTTCATTCTACCCTGCTACACCTACGCTTTTTTGTTGGTTTTAATCTTCGATTCGAAATTATGTATCATCTTCATTTATTGTGTTCTGATTCAATTTTGCGTAACTACTACTTTTTTGGAAACGAAATCCTGAAAGTCCGAGGCGGTCTAAGGAATGAACTTCCCCCTACCCTGATTTTATCAAATTCATTCTTGTGGATAAGTTTTTGGTGCTTCCAACCCTACATATACAAACCAACTTACATGTTGATACAATGAGTGTGTGAATTCATACATTCCAGAGTTTATTGTGGTGGTCTAACATGAATTTGAGTAGGTTTCAGGAAGGAACCCTCACCTGATGATGATATGCAGCTCATGGCTTTGCTTGCTTGTTTTTTTCGTGGGATTGAAATGCGGCCTTTACCTCAGTCATGATATACCGTCTCGTCAAATCCTAGGATCATCCTTCAATGGAACTTTCGAAAACGGTAATGGTTAGAGGTTAACATGTTATGTGCGTTGACATTGATGCTTAAAGTTGGGGGACATTCGGGCGTCATAATGAAGGGGCAATACGTGCACCCACGCAAGGAAAAAGGTCAAGGCAAACCTTAATTACCGCTAAGAGAAATACTCAAATACCTTTTCGCAACATTTCCGTAAAGCATTCCAAAATGAGCAAATCCTCCTTTCATTTTGGTGGTTTTCCTTTACCTTGTAATATTTCTGGCCTAATGATTTTTATGATAGAAAGGTAAGCCTATATAAGTAAGTTAATGGTTAGTGATGGGAGATGAAATGTCGGGGCAGTTAAATTTTGGCAATAGCAATAACTCCCATCTTAATTGGTCATTTGGGGACTACCATCGCCGCCGGAGTGAATTTTGGCGCGCTTGAAGTAGTAGATCGTTTCTCCTCAAAGTGATCGTCTGGGTTTGATGATAAAGAATGGTTGAATGTGGAAAAAAGTGATACCATTCCTCTTAAATAAGCTTAATAGGTCGTATACGCATGGCTTATGTTGATTCCAGTAATTACTTTCATCTCTTTGAACAACAAAACTTATTCGCAGCCAGATATTGACTTCATCAATATTCATTAATGTGCTTTTCTAACGTACACTGTTTTAACTCCCCTGTGGTTTGAGAAGTTGAAGAAGCTTCTTCGTAAATTTTCATCGGGTTTTATCATAATGATAAGTAGTTTCGGATGTGAAGAAGCACTATTTTATATGTTAAGTAGGGTAATATTACGGATAAATTTTTATATCCAATATATTTGTTTCCTACCTGCTTATCAGATGTTGTTAGGGAGTTTCTTTATATTTTTTGCCTTTCAACTAAAGCCATTGTTTCCTAAACGGAACTTGTCCTCTAGTTAGAAATTTGAAATGAGGAAATATTTCATTTATCATTGGGCCTACTACGGCTTTTGCTAAATTTTTTCTAATATTAGATGTTTTATAGTGTATCATATTCTATTCTCTAGGAAAATTTTACTTGATGATTCCGGTACTTTCAAAGATGTACTGGGAAAGTGAATTTTTCTCAAAACTACTGAATGGTCTTTATTCGTGTTGGAACTCTGCGCTTCAATATTTCTCTATAGATCAATAATTTCGAAATTTTTCATAGGAATAGCTTTTAACTAAGCCCAAGATGTATTTTTTCCTTCGCCTTGTGTTGATAATAGCCATTCTAACGTGGTTGATTAAATTATAAGTTCAAGGTTAATGGTGTGAAATTGCCATTGTTTCTTAATCGAGGTCACGATGGATGAATGAAGCGACACCTAGGTGCAATTGAACTATGTACCTTGAGAGAAGGAGTAAATAAGCACGTGCCTGCGGGGAGTGTGATTTTATAATGTATTATATTATGGGAGTGCATTGCCGAGTTCACGTTGCGTGCCAATAGAACGAGGAAGTTGAGGCCATTTGTATAAATCTATTGAGGCGCAAAGGTTGTCAATTGTTAATTGTATTCGAGTGAGGAAAATAGCTGAACGTATGAAAGTCTCGGACGAAATCAGTGGTCGGCGGGTTGGCGTGGTGGTATGTAAGCATAAAAAAGTACCTATTTTTTGTTATATTTCTTAATTTTTTTAATTATTCAACTGTTTGTTATTTAGCACTTAACTCACAAAATATATGGTACATAAACAATATCCGTGGGACGGCCAAGATCAATCTAAATTTTGATTGAGTAATTTAAAATAAATATATTCCATGTAATTCTACTTTTAAAATTAACTTTATATTTAAATAAGTAAGTAATCTCCGTATTAGGTATAGGAGATCGATAGGAATTACTGATATAAATCTAGGCGGTGGGCAGCGTAAACTTAAAAATTTGCTCCATTTTTGAGAGGGGGGCCGTACCCTTAGTCCTTCTGCTTATACACGCCCTTCTAACAATGTAAGAAGGTTGTGAATTATCGCAACCAAATAGCTCCTGTGAAACTTGGATCAATATACTTCCTAAGATTGTTATTAAGACAATACCTCTGCATTGTTACGGTAGAGTAGGTAATATGAGAATGTATGGGAATTTCTTGAGCTATCACTCCGGGAAATATTCCATCATCCTTCGATCACGAAGGCGAGATAAACCGTTTTTCCTCCGCTAATGACTACATAATCCAGAAAAAAGGATATACGTCGATGAAATTTATTATATTTTTTGTATGCATTGTATCGTGTCGAGTGGTTTGGTGGCCATGACGAGAATCAGGTTGGATGAACGACGGTGGTAAACAATCATTAGCCTCGCTTTAGTTGCTATGATGAGGCTGCTAACAACTTTTTATAATCGATGACCGCGTCTATACCGGTATTTTATTTTCTCGCTGAAATGTCTTTTTTTCGTTATCGAAACCGTTTGTGTGTAAGTACAGTTTCTCTGTTGCATTTCTGTAGCGGAGATGAACGTTCGTGCGTAGAGATTTCACTGGAAGAATAGAATCATCAACGAGAAAGTAATGTTATTGCGCCGCGACCTTTGCTATGTTCTTTTGTTTTTCAATTCCTTTTGGTCACCGTCGAGTGTATACCGCAAGGACGCCACCTCTCCCTTTGTGGCGCCAAAGCGCTACCCTGACGTCACATCCGTACAGAGGGCGCAAGAAACGGCGAGGGCCGCGTGCTGACTTTACCTAATGCGTGTGTTTACTTTTTTTATCCTGACAACCTCTCTATCTCTCTCCCTCCTTAATTAATATTCCCTCCCGTCTGTTTATTAAGCGATGATTGAATTGGAAGGATGTGCGCCTTGCAAGGCTGAGGCGCACTGCGTCGTTTGATTGTCTACACCTTGATTGTCGTTATTGTTCGAATCGAAATTTTAAGCCGTTGCGTAGTGGATGTTACCATGATTAGGTGTGAGTAAAACACTTTGTTGCGTCTGACTTTCAGAGGAAATATGCTCAGGGCTGCGTATGATGGCTGCATAATAGCCAAAAGACATCACTGAACCCATGACTTCCGTATTATAATTTAAAATGGTCACAGCGAATAGAAATAGTATTTATCTAAATGCTGATATGTATCCTTCGTCATGATTATTCATTTTAAGGGAAATTAAATTTCCACTCGAACTGAACGATATGAATCGAAACGCTGTGGTCGTTTTCAGGCAATCAGACACTTCACATAAGTCACTTGATCTCGGAGTTTGCCATTTCAATCTTGGTCAATTGGGTAGAAACTGATTAGCTCTATAGTATATATTTCCTTTGGGGTGGTAAGTCACCATGACTTGTGTAGTGAAACTGGCATTCGTTTAAGGCACAAAGTTTTTTTTACGTGCGTCAATAATTTTTCGCTTCAAATTCCGATGATTTGGTGGTGACTGACTAGCTAATTGGATATCAAGTTTCGGATTCCGGAGAACAAGTTTTTATTCTGTATACGTTGACCATTTCTAGGCGATAACATAAGTTCTGCGCTTATGAGAAAGAAAAAATAAATTCTCCTGACTTCATGGGAGTCCAGGCCCCTTTCTCCCCACTTACATGAGATACCTACTGTTTCGTGTGAGAGATTATGTACGAATAAAAATCTATTGATCGGTTTGCGAATATTTCCTTTTTCTATTCAAATTTCTCTTTCATTAATGTCTTTGTTTTGATCTCTCCTCGCGCTTGTGCCTGCATTACGAAGTCGGCGCACTTGCAAAGGCATTCGAATTTGCGTTGTAATTCAATTTGGTTTCCGGGAAATCCCCGCTTGCGCCCATCGACTCACAGGTAATCGTTAGAAGGCAAATGAAGAGCACACAGCGTACTTTTCTCATCTGCGAATACAACAATGTATTCAATCGCTTTATTCTGATCATATATTTCTCTACTTCTGTTTTATTTTAAACATTAACAAGTTTCGAATTGAGCACGAACTTTAATAAAATAAAAAAGGTTAATACCGTATCAGCTGCCTATGGTCGTAACTTTTCGATTTGCGTTTCCGATATGGATGTCTTGTAGTATCATTAATTTTAACATTATTTTTTTCTATCACTACAAAATGGAGTTTTCGTTTTCAATTTTTTGTCGTTGCATGTTCATGACTAAAAAGATACAGTCGCACACACTGCTGCGATCGACTCATGGACCTTTGATTCTCACAATCGTCCATTCATACCCTCAATTTTCAGTACAAAGGCAATCCCTGGCAATCGGTAATCAACCATCTATCACGATCGATGCTAAAGTAGTCGGTAACGGTCGTAGACGTAGAATGTCTTCATGGGATCATCGGGACAGCATTCTCATTTCAATAAATAGAAACATCAATATCGATTACTGGAACAATTCTTTTTAAATTAATCAAATTATCAACCTCATACCACTAAACTCCTTACCAGTGGATTTCTGATTCCGCTTCCTAAAGTGAATCCAATAAATGGTGCCTCTGGTTATCTTGAAAAGGGCCTCTAGAATTTCGCTCAATACAAGGGAAATCATGCGACTTTGTAATTTATAATGGAGTCTCTTATTTTGGATGAGATAATGACTTGGAAAATAAATTACTTGGATTGCATGCAACAGTTTTTGCTCTTCGAAAATTCACTACCCTTACGTTCGAATATTATAGATTTTTCCTTGATAATAGATGCGAGTCGACATTTTTTTATTTGTCCTGGACTGGCTTCGACTGAACTGGAGGTGGATACAGTGATGGAAAAATGTTAGTCGAAATCGATTTTTCGAGCAATCCTTTTTGAATCCAAATTAAAAGGTCGACTTTTCAACAAAAATCGAAAGTTGGACCAAATGATCGGCCAATCGAAAAAACGAGTCTGGATCGAAACTCGCCGGTCATGGCTGGATCTCGATTTTTTTTCAATCTTTTACTGCCAAAACTCGATTTTCGATTTATCAAAATCGATTTGTTTAGATTGATCGCACTGTGAAGCTAATACCGGGTTCTCTGACTATCGCTCTGCTCCCATCTCCATGGGCAGTAAGGGTCGAAGGGCCTCCTCGGTCGATAAAACGACCTCATCCGGCCATTGTGATTGACTCAGCCGCGGGTGTTGGCGCAGTAGGCGTCAAATGCATAAGCGATTCCCATCCCCCACCGTCGCGGGTATAATATCGCAATATCGGAAACAGGATGCCTGTGTCGCAACTTGCTTCATTCTACTCCTCGTGACTGAAATTCATCCTGATGAGGTCCTCCTGGCGCCGTCTTACGGTAGATATGAGGTGAGGAAGCTTTCATGTCTTTTTTTCTCCATCAATACCATCTTGTGTTGGAAATCTCGTTCTCTCCATAAATGTAATTTTTTTAACTCAGTGCTGCTTATTTTTCTTTGAAAGAACGCATTATTCCTACTCTAGCGATCTTTTTTCGTTACGTTTTACTCGTTTAATATTTGCGCAGACAGCTGTACTCATTGTTTGGCCTCTTGAAGTACACCCTTGTCAACTTTTGCCTTATCAGATTTTAACAAAATACTTCTGCCTTTTAAAATTTTAACAAAATACTTCCTCGGACGAAAATTTTTATTGTTTTCAATAGAAGTAAATGCTGTCACACGTATTTTCTAAATACCCTGAAATATATGTGCGATAACATCAGTTTTTAAGAGTTTTTCGTTTATAAAAAAAAGACAAAATACGATCGAAAAAGGTGGATAGATGGTGATAAAAAGGTGGATAAATGGTGATGAAAGGGTGGATGCGTCCTCGGAATTGTAGCTAAGGACATTGGCTGATTTAAAATTAAAAGGGATCACGGGAGAAGGTGAACAAACTTCTCTAAGTTTGATTTCCTTGACAGAGGGTTTAAAAGTCCTCGCTACCCTAAAGCTTGCGGTTTAGAATCCAGTCTTTATGGATACTTTATCAGCCAGGTAATATCGTGCTTCCAACTATTTATAGACGGCCAAATTAAGTCCAAGTTCGAAAGGATCAATCATTAGTAATCATAACCAACAATTCCTGAGAAAATAGGCAAATGGAAGAACCTCATTTTTGTGTTTCTTCAGTGCCAGATTTTATTTCACTCGTACAGTCTGCGATCAGTTAGTAGTAGTCTACAGTCAGAACTCATGAGATTAGTTTATCACTTAATTACGAATCATTATCGCCTTCTATTTTTACTTCGCCCGATTTTCATATTCTTGGAAAACGTTAAGTAGTTTTAATGAAGGGATTTAGAACGTGCTAATTGCCCTCCAGTCTAACTGAATGTTTGCGACTGGCCGAACTCATTCTTACAATGATGATTGCCAGTCCTATTATCTTACCACACTTCGTCAACACTAATGAAGCTATTTTTCTTTAACGACATTCGGACGATCTTCATTAGGTTATCCGGAAACTTACAGCTGATTTTGGTTTAAAACGAATGAAGTTTTTTCTCTAGTATTTTTTTATTTTCGAGTTATGCTCCGATTGCAATACGTCAGAATGAATTATTAATTGAACCATCAAACTTCACATCGGTCATCTGAGTTTGTTTCGGTAAGCATGGACTGCTCTCTTCTGAAAAGCCTCACTTTTATGTGGATGATGTAGATATTAAAATCTTGCTGGTATTTCTATATCTATAGAGGTATTTTCATCACACATGTGCCTAAATAGACGAAAGAAGAACGGATTAATGATAGTTTTCGAATGCTCCTGTGTGTCCAATGTTTAAACTTACAGTGTGATTATACTGAACTGAATTTTGGCGACTTTCCGTGCACTTTCAATTGTATACCGATAATAATTGACCGACCTGAGATCGCACCACACTTCATCAATCAACAATCACATCGCTCGTCCCTAAGTTCCTTTCCGTAAACAGGGATTGTTTTTTGCGAAAATCCTCACTTTTTAGTGAATGGTGTAAGTATTTAGAAAACCAAATAGTGTCTTTATACCTATTGTGGTATTCATTTCGTAACCTCCCGGACCCAGAAGTGGGGGTCCGGTTGGTTACAAGCATTTTGAGACTTTCAAGGCTTGTAGCTGCATTTTAAGTTTGTCTTATCGATACTTTTCCAAAAAATTAAGTTTTTAAAACAAACAATTAAGTACATTTTAGTAATTTTTTCCTTTGAATTGGATACTCCAGGGAGAGGGAAGCTTTAGCCCTCCCTTGCTCCTCTCTGGATACGCCACTGAGCGTAAGTTAACTGAACTGAATGCTGGCGACTGTCCGAGCACCTGCAAACAATTTATGAATAATTGATCATCCTGTGATATCACCATACTTCATCAATTAACCATCGCATCGATCGTCTTTAAAAGCCATTTTACACGGGGCACGTACCTGCACAATCTGACGTGAGTACGAAGGTGCAGTCTAAATTGCGTCGTGTAAAGCGGCGAACTGCTGGAACACTTGCGAGAATGCGTGGAGGTGAGATGGAAAAATAGCCCCTGTCCTAATTTCGTTCATGCATACGCGCAATTCCACGCCATTTTAGAAATTAATGCAGTTCTAACCTGCGCAATTCCGTTCCCCGTGTAAAACGGACTTAAAAGTTGCTTTCGGTAAGCATGGGCTGATAGTCGCGAAAAGCCTCGCTCTTAAATGGATGATGTAGGACATGCGTTTATGTGCGGGTGTTGACCGCTCCGTTCCTTTTGTGCATTCGTATAAGTGGTTGGGCGAGAGGAATGCGATGACGCCTCTGGAAGTTGGAATGGGATGGGATGATGAACCGAATTGGCGGGTGGAAGGAGGAAGTTATGACGCGCGAGTGGGCGATATTCATAAATGCAATTCGTTTCCGTGACGCCTCTCCGCGTTTGGCGGACGTGATTGGAATCACAGCGTGGAGTTAAACGTGGGGCTAAGTGCAGTGGACCGAGGTCTGTGAGTCCTCACTAGGCTAGGCCTATTTTTTATAATATTTTTTTAAGGTTGCAAGCGGACACCTAAAATCTATTTTGAAATGAGCTAATTAAAGCGTCTTGGCGCATCCATAACTACGGCAGTGCTTCGTTTATCCGTTTTTATCGGGACCGGACAAGATCCGCATAAACGAAAATCCGAATAAACCAGAAGAAATAGTAAATTCAATGAAAACAATAAGTATTGTTCAGTAGTATAAAAACTTACCATTTATTTATAATGATATCGGTATATTGGAAATATAATTTGTTAGTATGCGTAACGTTTTTTGAACTGTGTGGTGTGCATGTTGGAGTCCAATAGCATGCTGGTGATGATCACCCCCTGCCAAACACCCCAGAGGTGACTCGCAGGGTATTATGTAGATATCGGCCATGAGCACAACTCACTACACAATAAACTACATACAGAGAGGAAATGTATTTAGTTTTTGTTTACAAATAAATCGTCTATCTTCCTTTTCTTATATTGTGTGACGTTTAACCGCTGCTCGATCGCGTGATCGCTTGCCGTGTCAGGGTGTCACCCCCAGCCCAGATCTTGGATCTGCATAAACCCTAGAGCCGGATCATTTCGATCCGGATAAACGGGGTTCTACTGCACTTAAAAATCGCAATACCGTTGAAACCCCGTGCACACTAGATTAACTTGGAATGACGTGAATTTTTTAAATCGGGTCTATTACTGACGTATTCCTTCGATTTCAGCACTAGCCGCTATTGATTGATAAACTGAAGGTAGAGGACTGAATGTAGTTTTCACTTTATTTCCTAACGAAACGACCATACTTCCTACTGGTTTACTTCGAGAGAAATTTGAGCTCCACTCAACTAATGGCTACGCTTAAAAATTTTTCGCTATTTTCAATTGTTGTGAACCAAAAGACGCTCGTTTAAAATTTTCAATTCCGCGACTGTTCCAAGAGAAGTTGTTGAGAACAACCTTTGAGTTAATTAGTCATAAGGTTGAATGCCATGTGAAGGGCCATGATATTTGGCCAGACGTTTCGTGATCCACTGCTAGTCTCGTAATCATGAGAAATAATATTCATATCCCAATTTTTAAATTGCCATATAAGAGTCACGAAACGTCGGCCCTCATCTCCTGGTGCGAAACGCCGCATGCACCCGAGTATGTAATTATCATCATTAGCCGAGAAAACTTCAATCAAGAAAGGCTTTAGTTTCATCAAGTATCAGTCTAAAAAAGAGATAATATTTTTTTCTCCTAATATTAATGAAGAAATATCTGAGGTTTTCCCGGCGTATGATGATGTTGAAGTTATTTCGGATTTCCCACCGGATGAGGTTCTCCATCTCTGCCGACGTTTCGATGGCCGTGTCGTCCATCGTCATCAGGGCTTCTTTCATCGTCGTCATCATCGTCAAGCCCTGATGACGATGGACGACACGACCATCGAAACGTCGGCAGAGATGAAGAACCTCATCCGGTGGGAAACCCGAAATAACTTCAACATCCTAATATCAATCATTCTCCGGACAATCTTTTTTCTTTGAGATTCCACAGATGCAGTAATTAATACGTGGTAACGTTGGTCGTGATATTTGTATTCCTTTTTATTTTTGAACTTTGAAATCGTCTCACATTAATTCTTTATTGTAAACTTAACAGAAAATTTTCCTTGGAGAGACCCGTTGATGTAATCTTAATAATAATAACCTTATGTAATTACTCGAGGTAGTCTCGTGATTCGTGAAACTACTACCATGAAGGAATTGCTAGTGAATTGTCCTACATGTCAAATGTGGAGATACAATGTCCTTTTTCATCCTTGCGTGTGACCAGGGAAAAAATTCGACCTCCTGGCTGTTCTTTGCGTGTCTCCTCTAAGCATTTTTTTTCAATTACTGCATCTCGCTGGGCGCAAGCTCGTGCCAGTCGTTAATCAACTCTTGTCAGCAATTCTACTCCGAGAATTTAGTGAACATTCGTCTTTTCTTCGGGCATTACTCCCTGTGGTGTCGTTCGCCGTGATGAAGTTTGCTTGGATTGACCACACCCAGTAAGTTGTCAATCTTTTTTACCGTGAAAATTAAATAAATGTGTATTATCAGAGCGTGGACACTCGCAGTTGCGGAGACATAATGCAAAAATGTCTGCATGTAACAGCTTTCAGTCTGATAGGAGGCTGCCCATTATTATAGGCGGTATCATTAATGTTGATGTACCTATTTAATTAGGCTGTACTTCTTTTAATGAGCTACGTTATTCTCCATTCGTTTTGATATTTGGTGAACGTGCCCCCTTAACGAAGAAAATGTCTATTTTATTACATTTCATTCCTTGATTCGGAGCTTTAACTGAACTCGTGAATGCTGAAATAGTTTCATTCGTCGACTGTTTTAATTTTATTGAGATTTAAAATTGACATGATAAACCTCTGCTCGCATTATTCTCGACTATTGTTTACTACGGCGTTCACATACCGATATTGCTCGAGTGCTTGGTTTACTTAAGGAGAAAAATCATGGGGCATAGATACATTTATCCCATTTTTTAAATACACAGGCCATTACATTTCTAGTTGCTTGCAAAAATTATTGGCGAAGACAAGCGGAATGAATTTTTCACAAAACTGTCTTTCTGTATTCATTTATCTTGACTCTTTATCTTTCTCCAAGCCTTCACCATCCTCCTCGGCTATCTCTTCTCATTATTATCTTCGTTCCCTAAACTTTACCTTCGTTTACGTATCAAATAATTATTTGCCTTCGTATAATAAAGCTAGAACACACAAAATATGCCATTAGGAATGCTAATATAATTAAGAAACAAACGTCAAGTAATACATACGTTAGTAGACTACACTACAAGTCAACTAACGTATTTGTATGTTCTGATGCTGCCGTAATATTCTCTTATAGATAGTGGAAAAAACGACAATCTGAATCAATCTTTTCTAGTCTATCTCTCGTATTTTATTTATTTGACCTGATCTACCGTGGTATTTTTGCGTTCATAAGATATGGCTAACTTCGTCGGAAAATACACTGCTCTTGAATAAAGAATAGAAACGTCATCTCCGGTAATCGATAAAAATCTTGCAAATCAAAATATAAATCTAACCGCTGACGCAGTACTTCTAGCCTAATATCCTCTGAGTCTATCTGTGTTGGGGGATAAGAAGCCTCTGATCCGCTTTACGAGTTCTGTTTTGATGTCTATATCTTTTATTTTCTTCTCGTGATCACGTCTACCGCAGTACGACGGTAAATGAAGGATATGTTTCCCGCCGTCTGAAAAGAACTAAAAAAATATCTAAAATACAATGAAAATATTTTGCTAATTAATGCAATATGGCAAAGGTTAATTTTTTTAATTACATAAAAAAGAGAAAGAAGTAACAAAAAGTAATAAAATATTAAAAAATAGCATCAAAAAGTATGATAATTATAAATAAACAAAAATATTTATATAATATAATGATATCATTAATGTTATATTAATGTAATGGCTACAAAAAAGTCAATATTTCTGTATTAAAATATTTTAGTTAAAGTTTATATTTCACACGAACAACACAATATCCCCACCACAGAACACGTGCGCCATTTTTTTTAAATTGTTCATTGTAAACTGGCTGGTTGGGGTGAGCCTATCCTTTGAGCTTTAAATCGCGCCTTCGGCGTGACTAGGACGTGACTATAATATAATAAAAACATCTTCTCCGATACATAATGATCTCGCAAATCAAAAGATAAGTTGAACCACTGACGTAGTTCTTATAGCCTAATATCCTCAAAGGTTGAGTCTGTGCTGTGGGATAAGAAGCCACTGATCCGCTTTACCAGTTTACGTTGTGGGATGGGGACCTCCGTTGCGCATCGGTTGGGCAACACTTTTGCGCAGTTGACCAAGGTCCCCGTCCTCGCGGTGTGTGCCGCTAGGTTCCACTTCTTATTTGACGTGTCCCGTCAGTGCTGGACCGCTCATGAGGGTGGAGGCCGTATGTACGCGTTCAGAGTTGAACAACGCCCTCTTTTTTTTGGAATGTTGCCAGGGCGATGCAGTCGTGTGTGTGTGTGTGTGGGGAGAAATAGAGATTGTTGGATCGTTATTCACCACTTTGATGGCTGCATCCGCTCCCAACTCCCAACATGTTTTTGTTACGTGTCTATGTCAAGTATATTCCCACGGTTTTGCATTTTGCCTCGCGTTCAATAGTGTCTCTCTCGTGACCGCCCACTGCTAGCAGCTTGTCCGGACGAGAACAAAAGCGAACTCGTGGTACAATAGTCTTGACCATTGCGTGCTTATAACGCAAGTAGGTGCCCACGATTGTATAGTATTTATAGTCTCATATTTTGTTTTTACGAGGAGTCTATGCTCTCATTTTTGCTGTTATAGAGTCACCTCTGGCCGTGTATTCATGGTATCTATGATTTTCATTCTGTTAGTGAACCATTTCTTACACGTTACTAATTTTTAACAGAGGCATAATTTTTAGTGATAGGCTCTTAAATATCTGTTGCGATTTTTTAAATATCATTTGATTTCCTTTTTCTCTTTACGCGGGGACCTTTTTAGAGGGTGCGTCCCTCCCTCTGCGTCCGGGCGTATTTGGTCATATTTCGCGGCGCATTACCCAAATTTTAAAAAAAGTTGAGGGATTCTGGCGTTACCTTGCGGAACTCTAATGAGTTAAATACTATCAAAACTCATCATACAGCTCTACGAGATTTTTAAAATTATTAGTATTTAAAAGTATCAAAAGTTTCATGGAATTGTTAGTAGTATTTTAAGAATGTTTACTACAGTTAAAATCACGTTATAATAATGATAAAAATGAAACAGATCTTTATAAACGTCTGTTTGCTTCGTAAATGTGAAAATTTTGCTCATAAAAAATTACTAAGAAATTTTTCAAATTTGTACGCAGGAAAATGTGTACAGGTTTAACCGTATTTACCGTGAAAACTTGAGGATAATAACATAGATGTTAGACGTGTAATTAGTTACGGAATAATATCGGTAGAGTAGCAATAATGCGCTCTCTTAACTGTATCCACTGTATTCGTATTTTCTGTACATTTTGCAGACTACAATATTTCGCATGTAAAAAGAACTATCCTCAGAAATTGCTCCCTACTTACAGCTAATATTCAGAAAATCCATCAAGCAACGCGAAATACCCGATGACTGGAAAATTGCCAATGTAACGCCGATGTGCAAAAGTGGAGACAGTCAAGGTACAGCCATCTAATTACAGACCGATATCTTTAACGTCTATCTCATGCGGATTCATTGAATACATTGTTGTCAGCTCTGTAATGAAACACTTCGAGGCGCAAAACTTGTTGAAGACAACACTCCAGTAGACGCGTTTTTTCTTGATTTCAATAAATGTATGTGATAAATTTTCCTACGTAAAATCGTAAATGAAACTAAAATTTTACGGCCTAGATGATTATGTCATTCACTGGATGAGATAACTTTTGTCCGAACGCGGGCAAAGAATTATAAAAATATTCATGACATTTCGTCTTGTTTCCTTAGTCGGTGGAGAATTTTTTTTCTTCGAATTATCTCGTTATATATTAATTGTGCGGAGCATATTTTTTCGTTTCCTTCTCCCTTAATATGCCCTTCCGAATGCTTTTTTCTGTTCCAGCGTGAAATTTCATTATCCATTCATCATTTGTTTCGCTCGGGTGAGAGCATCCGCGTGTCATTTAACCTCTCGAATTGTTTTCCGTGAGAAATGTCGTTTTGGGCGACGCGTCGAACCATCATTCCCTCTTTTTGGAACAAATTGCGTTCTGCTGCGACACTCTTCTGTCGCCTCCGTGGATACTAAATGCGATTTGCACGCAAGGGCCCTGCGGTCACGTTCTCTCTTTTCTTTATTTTCTTATCCGCTTCATGGAGAAAAACGTGACGAATTGGACGCGAACTTTCTCATGAAATAGGAGGCGGTATCAAGCTAATATACCCCGCTAATCGGCGGGTTTCAGAACTTATCCGTATTACATGCCCTTCGCTGATTTTTTGTACCGGTCCTGTAAACAGTATCAATCTCAATGATGGGGTTTTGAGGCTCTACCATTTGCGGTAATTTGCCTGATATTTTCTGTATAAGTTTTGAGCGAAATCAGACTTCTCTTACTAATTAGGTTTCTAATTGCTTTGCTTAATTAAGCTTGAAATTACTTTATCATAACCTTGCAATTCGCATTCCATACTGAATCCATCTCTCCTCCTCTCAATGCTACGGTCAAGTCATTGAATATCCACTTTTTAAGAGGACATTTCACTTACGCTCGACCGGTTGTTTTTTGTATCTTTTTTGTTTGTGCTTTGGAGAAGATATCTAAAACCTCTTCGTGTAAACATAAATTGTACGACCGGTTTCGCTTGTTTTAGTGTCGTCAATCGAATTATGTTTTTGGGTGACGTGGGTATTTCTAATGTAAAACTTAACGTCTCCAAATTTTCGGATTAGATATAATATAACCTTGTCAAAATTTCCCTGTTTCTAGAAATATAAAGATGTTACATCTGTGAGGATGCGGAGGTAAAATTTTCAAATTTGAGATGCAGGAAAATGACGTTAAGGGTCTGCTTTGTTCAGAATTGATCTTGTGAATATATAGGTTTAATCTTGCCATCAGTAGGTAGTGTGCTCTTATGAATAGCTTTAGCAGAAGAGTTCACTTGAAACCATGTGTCGTTGCGAAAAAATAGATATTCTGGTCCTTTTCAGCTAACGGTTGCTGCTCTTAAAGCCAAATATTTTCACCCTTCAGTGTTGCAGTCATTTCAGTGTCAAGCGAAGATTGCTTCGACACTTCACGGCCATTGACAATGATTATCGAGGTATTTCATTGAATGGAAACTTCTTTGTGATATTTTCGGCGGCAGATTTGACCTTCCTCTTGAATTACGATCGAGTTAAATCATGAATTCCTGTTTTGTTCAACGATTGCGAAAATTCTTTTTAGTTGTTTTTTTCTTATACTTTTGAAATTCTTTCGCTGCTGATAAAACTTCTTTTCCCTCGGCTTCCGGTCGCGGTCCAGAGGCTATCTTTCTGGTATTTAGTTCCGCAAACGCATCTCATGTTTTTGGGATTCCATGTGCAAAGGTTTCTGGGAATTTTCGGTCAGCAGCATTTACGTCACAGCGTTTTAAGTTTCCTAATTCCTCTTCTCAGTGTAAACAAGTTGACTCTCGTTAAATGGAGTGCATTGTTGTTGATCGTAAGAATGTTTTCGATCAGGTAGCTGGGGTTTTCACCTTCTATCGATATTTAGAGGGCTTCGATGTTATTCTTCGGATGAATTGTTGTCTAGTTATTTGCTCGCTTACAAGCTAGTGGAGCATAGTTGATATTTATAAGAAATCATGTCTTAACTGTCGGAGAATTAACGCTCTAGAGTGAAACAACTATTTTATGTGCGTAATATTGCATTCAAGTGACTATTCAACAGAAATTTGACGAATCACCTCGTTGAATCTTGTTGAAAGAAGTTTTAACGAAATTTCCTTTAAAGTATCTGGTACTTATGGACCATTTTAACTTATGCCCATATTTGTGAAAGTTCCACGTAAATCCTCCATGTGCGAGCAGACCCAGGGAAATTATTTGGTCCTCCTCGCCAAAAAGTGTAGTTATTCACTTGCCTATGGGTTGGGGTGGATTTTTAATGTGGTGAGATCTACCCTCACCTAACCACTTCAACCTTCTGGTTAAATCAATGAGTGACAACTGATGGGGAATTTCTTGTTGGAATATTGCCAACTTCGTAATTAGTTTGGTTCCGAATGAATATCCAAGTGTTAAAAACACTCCCCTCTCATTCTTAATTTGATCGTTCTCATTACATCTACATCTACATAATACCCTGCGAGCCACCTCTAGGGTGTTTGGCAGGGGGTGATCAATCACCAGCATGCAGCATGCATTTGGACTCCCACATGCACACCACACCGCCCAAAAAACGTCCCGTATAATAACAAACTATACTACTATATGCTGTTAGAAATAGAATATAGAATAGAAATTCAGAAACATGCATTAAGTTTTACATAGGTTAGTAGGCTACACTACAAGTCATGCAATCTATTTACGAGTTCTATTGCTGCCGTTATAATCTCTTATCGATCGTGGAAAAAATGACATTCGGAATCTGTCTGTTCTGCAATCTATCTCTCTTATTTTATTTATATGATCTGATCTTCCGTAGTACGTTGGCGTCCGCAAGATATGGTCCGCATTAAGTTGTACCAGCCTCATAAAATCTTAATCGAGCTTCTGTTCAATCAGCGTTTATTGCAGCTTTAAAAAAATAACATTAGCGAGCATATTCTCTTTGCGAACACGGAGCTACTCTGGTGCAATCGCCGTTCAAGTTAGTTTGAATCAGTGCAGTAATCGTCCATTATATTATGCGCTGTCGATCTTCCCCGCTCGTTGACATCCCCTATCACGAATATTACAATAGAGGATTCCCTAGTCGTCCTCTAAATGTGTTGTCACCCAACGCGCATTTAAGTGGGTTTGCAAAAGTCGCCACTCGCGTCGCTGACGGGCAAAGTGATCCGATTTTCGTTAGGAAATAATAAATAATACCGAAATTTTAATACATTATGATGTGATCTATCGAAATCATGGCTTTGTCTATGATATTCCTCGCAATTACTATCATTATACCGCAAAATATTTCGAAAAAAAAAGGTATCGAATTGCAATCATCACTGCGGCGCGGACATTTTTGAAAACCGATAAAAATGCTACCGAAGTGGCAGCAGGAATCACCCTTCTATGGTATGGAATTGGGCCTCCTTTATGCAGCCCCTTTGTCACTTGTGTGTGCATTGCGGATTAGCGTTTAAGTGCCTAGATAAGCATTTCAAGGCTCGCTTCGATTATTTTTGTTTGTCGAGCGATGCGTCTGGGTTGACTGCCGTTTTGATTCACCTTGACCCGAGGAAGCACTCCTCAGCGATTCTTCCGCTTTCTCCTTATACATTCACCCCGATTATTCAAACCTCTTACCATTGCTTCCCCTCCCCCCGTTATATTCATCCGCACGTCACCCGATAATGTGAGATCGTTTCCTGGTGACGTAGAGAGACATTTCGGCAGCCTCTCCCTAACAATAAATTTGAGGAAGGCTTTTTTGCGCTCCGTTCCATTCTTGGCTCGCCCGTTTCCGAAAGCCAAACGATGCCAAATTGATTGATCTCCCTTTTTTTATTTCCTCCCACTTGAACCCTATTCGCGATTTCGATTCCATGACGCATTTCTATATTAAGCCGTAAAGCCGTTAAGATTTTTTGCTCCTGCCTTATTGCGACACTGCAAACATGTGTGACATTTTATCCCCGATGCCAGCCCGCATTAGTTCTTTTATTGCAGAATCGCGCTCACATTATTTCCCCTTTTAGGTCAATCTAAACACTTTGCTTTTTGGCATTCTTTACTTATTGATCACAATAATAAAGAGAGAAAGTGTGGATGAACAACTTGATGTAATTCGCGCCCACGTGTCCTACCTTACTCGAAACGTAGATTTTATTATCGTAATGAAAAACATCGTGAGTGACTGCGTTACATTCTCAGCATCACATTGCATATAAAATAAAATGTTCAGGATTTTTTAATGCAGCTTATAGAAACAAAGAGGAATTTGCACTTGCGAAATTGGCTTACATTCATATGCGTAGCTGTGAAAAATGTGTCGATATTAAGTTAATAGTCCCTGGCTGTGCAATACGTAGATTAATTTTCCAAAATTACTGTTTTTTTTCCTCTCTGAATATACGTGATTGCGGTGTTATATGCCACATTCCTCCACGAGAGCGCCTGATAACTTAACTTTATAATATATAATTACCGCAGAAAATTGATGCCTTCTTGATGGATGACTCGATGTTTCTGCTACTTTCCTATTAATTCAGATACTAATGACGGGTAATTAACGATAGCGAAATATGTAGTGTACATAATAATGTTTCTTTGAGTAGGCAGTTTTGTTATTGAATACCTATTTTCTAACGCATTTTAAACGCAGTATAATTTACAGTTCATCCACATATAACCCTGCAAGCCGTCTACAGAGGCGTTTTGCAGGGGTGAATCGTCACCAACGTGCACCAGAGAATTAAAATTTACATCCATTACCATACTTATTACCGTACTCATATCATACTTAGGAAGGCAATCTGCCAATGAAGCTCGAACATTCAAAAAATTTCAGTTAGAAATGCTTGGAAAATTCAAAAACATGCATTATGGACAGCATTAGTTAGTGAGGTACACTACCAGTCAACTAGCCTATTTTATGTCCTAAGTTACTTAAATATACATCCATTTCATTATAAACAATACGGATATAACACCCGAATTATTATGGAGCCAAAGAAGACCATTGTGTCGTCAGATATATTGGTCAGTTGACCGACTCGCCGTCAATATCTCGTTCGCTGAAGTTTCCGCTCACTCGCGAGCGGGTCCGAGAAAGGAATCGAAGTGTGATTTAAGGGTGACCTCAACTCGGTTGATGGGTATCTCCGAGTGATTTGTGTGTAACGGGATGTGTTGAACGCAAAAGGACTCATTAAGGATCGTCGCGATTTAATCTAAATTGCCTCGGCTGCGAAGCCAAGTCGTGTGTCGAAAGGCCTTTCACCGGACGGCGAAACGTATTGTCGGTGGCGGTCTTCACCCTTCGTTGCCTCCTTAATTTCGATCCGTCTGCAGACGTATTCGAATCGGTCTTTCCAATCTCAAGGAGCGATGAGGAAATGCTTTGAAATAAAGATATTGAGAGTATCCTGCCGTTCAGTATGTCCTTGCCCCTTGTCCTTCCCAAAGTACAATTTTCATCGAAAATTGAGATGATATAGCAATACGCGAGCATTATAATTTGTTTCAAAAACTTGAAGGTTTCTAGACATTCCCGGTCAACAACATGGGCTTCGGAAAATCGTGAAAACATGCTACTTTACATTGCAGTTCTGTATTATAAGATTTTTCATTTACGCTCATCAATTCTCTATTCAACAATTCTTAAGGCCATGATGGCGCTGCAAGTATTAAAAATGTAGTTGTCATTCTTATATTGTTGGACACGCTAAAATTTCAACGAATTTCCCAAATTAATTTTCCTGCATATTTCTTATCAATTGCTGTTAATCTACTTTTAGTTTTAGTATTTTTTATCGGTGCCAAGAGCCACTAATTGTTGTAAATTTGGATAGTTCCTCTTCCGGTATTATCGGGTTGAAGTGTGTGTGTGTGTAAAAATTATGTGATGACCCTTACACAAATACCCAGTAAATTAGGTGTATATCCAAAGACAGGTGATCTTGAGAAGGTCCTAACTCTATCCTGCATATACCGCATTCGCTTTTCTGATTTTTATAATTTTTGAATTGATGGTGGTGTGTCTGAAGTTAAAGAAAATATGAAGGAGAAAAGGAAAAACTGCCTTTTGAAAACCATTACGCCAGTAATTAGCGTGGATGCTATCGTAAAGGGGACAACTAAAACTCATTTTTTAGCCCTTGGTAGTGACACTCAAACAATTTGGCCACATTCCCGAATTTTGTCGATAGTTTTCAATGCTATTTAGTACGTGTCTTGAATTTTTAACTAAATTTAATTTTTTTAGTGCTTGACCCAAGCTTTTTCATGATATAGAGAGAAACTGTGTTCGCTCTTGGTATTATGCCAAACGTACGTAATTTGGAGGAAGTGTGCAGTTACTGTGCGGTGAATCGTATCCCTAAAGGGGATAATTTCTCCTAGGATATAGGATAGGGTTTGATAATATATTGGGACGTGACTTCGGTCATGGATGCATTTCTGCAAGGGGAAGTCGATTCGTTATAGTGCATGTGATCCCACGAAAACCTCTCTGTTTCCCCAGGCCGCCCTTTCCTGGGGCAGACCTCTTTCCTTTCCTGGGAGAAATCCCCAAGGAAGGAGTGCTGGAGATATCGGAAGACGTCTCTTTCCTCCTCTCATCTCAGCTGATGACTCGACGATCGGAATGTTTGTCCGAAGATCTTGGGAGTCGATGGCGGAAAGTTTGCCCTGGAGACAGACGGAGAGGTGCGTGCGTCGCCATTCATTTGTTTTTCAATCCTTCCGCACTTGGTCATCGTCTGTCTTCCAATTGCGAGCGCGCGATGACGTCCGTCGTTTTTCTTTGTTTGGTTTGCTCGGTTGTTTGTCGGTTCCATCATTGTTGTCCTTCGGAAATCCGAGAATCCTTCTATGATGAATTTGAATGAGCGGAAAACATTTCGAAATGACCCCAAAGAATTGGTCGAAATTTCGAATATTTAAGCGACCAAATTATCGCATTATATTTGTTCCGACATTCTGTCACGTCATTGGTGGAGTACGGTTCGCGGAAACTATGACAACACTTGCCATGCGCCTGAAAACATCTTTATCTGAATGGGGATGGCCTCAAACTGCAGCAGCCAGACGTCACACGGGCTTTTCCCAGCATTCATACTTAGCCGTCGCGTTTTCGCGCGCATTAAATTTTCACTTTTAATTTAATCGTGAAAAATATATATCGTCATTTAAAAATCTAAAAGCGTGAAATATATATTCCATGAGTAATAATCATTCGATTTAGGCAATAAAAAATAATAGGAAACCACCCTATTCCCTGGTCCATTCCAGTACTTACTTTGTTTTTCTCATGATTGCCTCACAAGGGCTACCTTTGGCCTATTGGGCATGGGGGTCGTACCGGGTGGTCCTTCACTCCGCTAGTCTTTGTCCCCAGGGGTTATGAGGACGCGCAAGCTTTCCCACTGGCTCAAACTCCTACGCTAATGGGATAAAAATGTTGTTTGCCGTCATACCATGACAAAATTAACAGAGGTCAGTTCGTAAGTGACTCAGTCGAACGATCTCGCATCGCGTTGACTCATTGGGTACCTGTCTAGCGGTGTGGTTTTTACGAGTGAGCGGGTCCCGAGATTCGGTCCCAGCGGGGGTAATCCATTCAGTAATGCTGTGGTCCAAAGAAAAGGAATGAGTGAGGGATATATCTACATCTGCATAATACCCTGCGAGTCACCTTTAGGGTGTTTGGCAGAGGGTTATTAATCACCAGCATTCGAGAGGATTCCCACGTGCATACCACACGGATGTAAAAATGTTACGCATACCTAATAACATTATACTTCCACATTCCTGCAAAGGCAAAAGTTGTCATCTATTCATGAAGGTATACTGCCAATAAAGCTAGGACACATAAAACATGCTGTTAGAAATACTAAGAAAATTATGAAATATTCTTTAAGGAATACATGAGTTAGTAGGCTAAACTACAAGTCGACTAATATTTTTTTAAGTTCTAACGCTGCCGTTATCATCATATAAATTATTACAGAAAGGCCTTTTTCTATCATTCCGTATATGCTCCGTTAATACTGCACAAACAGTGATAATTGAAGTATCATTTTAAACGTTGAATCACCGGCTTCAGACGAAAAATACAATCTCAAAGTTCTCTAATTACCCATTTATTAGACTTAAAAGTTTCGATTTTTCCCTGTCGATTACTCGCTAGAGGTAAATCAGCTCCACACATACGTTTTATTCTGAACTTCAAAAAAAGGTTTTAAAACCATTTAAATCAATAACTAACGCAAAGAAACGTAACTTAAGCAGGCAAAAATATTATGCATAGAATATCCGTATAAGTGCGACATTATCGCCCGGGTTACCTAGTAGTCTCTTATTGATCGTGGAAGAAACGGCATTCTGGTTATATATGTTTCTACAGTCTATCTTTATATACATGACCGGCATCACGTACGATCACTGTTTCTGCAGCTTGGGGAGCTCCCGGCTCGAAGCTAAGGAGAAGCATGACTAACGCCCAAGGCCTTTCACCCTTTCTACTCCGTATTGATGAGATTGCTGCTGATGGGATGCCTCGCTTGAGAGATTTTTCGAAGTATGCGTGTGTTGAAAGTATGGAGGAAAAGGAATAATTTCCCAGTAAAAAGAGTCCTTGGAAGGTCCCTTGACGCGTTTCATCCGTTGTCTTAGAAACGATAGGGAAACAAAAGGTGCAATCGGTGGCGAATTAAACTAACGATTTAAATGTCCTGCTGCAGTTTGCACGTCGCGCGGTTTCGAAAGCTGGAATGAGCTAATGGCGGATAAAGGAGTTAGTTTCAAGACATCTACATCTACATAATACCCTACGAACCACCTCTAGGGTGTTTGGCAGGGGGTGATCCAGCATGCAGCAAGCATTTGGACTCCCACATGCACACCCCACCGTCCAAAAAAGTCCCGTATACTAACAAACTATACTACTATATGCTGTTAGAAATAATAATTGAATTAAGAAACATGCATTAATTTATACATAGGTTAGTAGGCTACACTACAAGTCATGCAATCTATTTACGAGTTCTATTGCTGCCGTTATAATCTCTTATTGATCGTGGAAAAAATGACATTCGGAATCTGTCTGTTCTACAATCTATCTCTCTTATTTTATTTATATGATCTGATCTTCCGTAGTATGTAGGCGTCCGTAAGATATGGTTAACTTCGTCAGAAAAGACACTGCTCTTGAATTTATCTAAAAGGTTTAGTCTATTTTTCAATCTACGGTCCGACAGAGATTCCCATCCGAGTTTATCTAAGAGGTCAGTTACACTAACAAGACTATCGTAACGACCTTTCACATACCTGGCAGCTCTTCTTTGCACGCGTTCTAACTCTGTTACTAAGCCTTTTTCATGAGGGTCCCAAATACTGGCAGTGTATTCCAAATGTGGTCTAACGAGGGAAAAGTAGCTAATTTCTCTCAATTTGTCGTCGCACTTTCCTAATATTCTTTTAACAAAACCCATTTTACGATTAGCGCGATCCCAAAGCAGAAGTTCTTTTCTCGTGTGCTATAAAATAATTTGATTTTCTTTTTTCTCTTATCTTGACCTCGTTTAATTAATGATTAAATAATTCCTGGAGTATAGGCCATATTTAACGCAAAAAAGTTGTTAGTCAATGTTTTAGTTTATTTAAAACCTTCATCAGGGATATGAATAAAAACATGAGAACTCAATAAAATACAATGATATACAATATTGTTACATACATAAAGGTTACAATAGTGTTTTTTACAATAATATAATTTTTTTAAATAGAAGAGAATACAGAAAATTTTTGACGTACCTTAGTTTTGCATATATTTGTTTATTGATCGTAGATAACTAAGCTATTACCAAACCTAGTTATCATTAATTTCGATTAATTAAATAAAAATAAATTTTGCTAAGGCTTTCAATGTCTGTTTTTTTATTACAGCTGTTAATTGATTTAGATATGTGAACCATTTCTTTGAAAACTTTTCTTTCTTATTTTCCTCTATTTATGTAACAATATTGTATATCATTTTATTTTATTGTATTCTCAAGTTTTCATAGCCATGATAAAGGTTTGAAATAAACTGATACGTTGGCTAACAGCGTTTTTGTATTAAATATGAGCTATACTCCAGGAACTATTTAATCATAAAATAATTTGCAATAGTAGACTTCCTCCAAAACAGCAAAATCAGAACACACTGAATATCGATAGCACATTACTTATATTTTTAAGTGAATACTTTTTCCATATATTTGAGCCGACGTTGGCGCCATTTTTAATGTAACTTTCGTGGTTCGGCTCAAATGGCAACAGTCATTCATTTACAATCACTTCCAAAATTATGCGGTGCGGTGCCTTTCATGTTTTTTGCCAATTAGTGAACTTCAGAGCGGGTTTGTTTTCACAAGGACAAATATTTCAGCTTCAATGAATGTTTTTCATCATCTGACTTTTTCCTCCGCTTAAGTACTTTGTAGTATAGGAAAAATACTTTTATAAAAACTTCTGTATAGATGCTGATTTACTTATGTAATTTCCAAAGATATAAGCGTATTTTTTAGACATTCAGTGGATAGAGTCCGATAGAACGAGGAAAATTCTAAATTTAAATGAAAACAACAAATGCTTAGTTTCTTAATTTTAACCTCCTTCAATAGGAAGAGTGGAGGGAACGTCCCCAAGGTTTTTAACGAGTATTATAACTTTGTATTGTCAGATGTAAGGCAAGTGTTTTTAAATACAACCTACCGGTTTTTGTTTTAGAATCTTGAGAAAAATCTTTCTCTTGAGGCCCAATGCAAAGTCGCATTTTTGAGTCCGATTGAAGTAGTCATTTTTATGTTCCATGCTACGAGGCATTGTTAAATCTTGAATCTCGTTTTTTATTTCTTTTACATTATTTAGCTTATTCTTCAATGAATTATACATCTTAAAATCACGTTTCGATTCCGTCCGATTATATAACTTTTCTCTAATTAATAAAACTTTTTCATCGTGAAAAATCAACGACGTTCCATTCATGATAATTAATTTCTCCACATCTACTTTCTCCGAATTATAAATGTTAAAGGTAAATTTATATTTTCCATACTTAATCCAATTGCTTAGAAGTGTAAAAAAATAAAATCAAAAGGAACAGTGTACTGTAATTATATTTTAAAATCGACCGTCCATTTTGGTGTCTGCGACAACGAGACCAGTACCTCTCTTTTCTCTTACTTTGACACTTATTTCTACGTGCAGGTGCACTCTTATCAACCTGTGAAATACACCGTTATGCAGTTCAAACATCCTATTACCCAACCTAGTATTTAAAAAGCCCCATTTCGAACTTTCATTTTTGGACTTAAAATGGGGCTTGGCCCCACTGTGCGTCACATGCAAGTAGACATCGTTACGTCCCATGCAATGTAGGCGTTGTTACATTCCATGGAAGCAGTCATTGTTACGTCTCATGCAACGTGGGCATTGTTAAGTCCCATGCAAGTAGGCATTCAATACCTTCCAGGCTCCGTGAAAAGTTAAATACTCGCTGCACATTGCATTCCCTTGGCATTTTTCACGCAGAGGAGACAAAAACGATAAGTTAGCTTCTCTGGGCACGAAGTGATAAAAGCGTTATGTATGTCATCGTGAGTATTTGCATGTTCGTACAGATTAAGATTTGTGTCTGCGGGTGGATTTCTTGCGCGATTTTTTTCAGCCGTGTCTTATTGGTGGTGATTTGCATGTCGCGCGTCGTGGAGGGAGTACACGCGGTAGTAGGCCGTGTCTTTGGAGGTCACCGCCTCCATGCGAAAGATAGCCTCTCCGATTGTCGCAGGCAAAAAGGTTTCGAAATAGGAAACAAACTTTCTTGCGCGTGCAGTTATTCGCGCTCATTCGAGCCATTTTCGGCGCTGCAAGCATATGAGCTTATAAGAAAAGAGCCTCGTTTATTCTTTATGAGCCTGATGCCCTCTCATAGTAAAGGTGCTGTGGGAAAGGATGTGGGTGTGGTAGTCATCGTGTCGCAATTAAGTGTGTACCATATTGTATTGACTCATTCGGACATTAGTAATTGAGACATTCTAACCCCAATGCAGAAGTGAACGGACAAAATCTATATTTTTTGCGATTTTGAAATTATAAATATGTTCTATACTACCTCCTGATTAATGTGATAGTTTCTGAGGCTATTTTATAAATATTTGTCATTGTTTATTGAAAGTAAATGCAAATAAATTATATCTTCGCAATTTTCAGCTTTATGGTATTTTTTTCTTGGTCGAAGTCTTAAAATGCCAGGGTTATGACGCTTTAATTTTTTTACGATTTTTATTGTCGCCTGTTATTATTTATAATCTCCTCCTATTCTTAAACAATTTTAACGAATAGAAAATGGCCATCTTTTAATTCGCTCGCACTGAAATTTCTTGCTCTGTGTCATACCTTCGGATATCCTCGGAAATCGTTTCGTGGTTTGAGATCTTCCCAATTTCCAGTTGATATCATTTTCTCGTCCTTCATTTGAGTTTTAGTGGCTTGCATAAGACGTCTCTTTCGGAACGCGAGAAGACCGATTCTGATAGTTGACTTTAATTACTTAATTAGCTTAATTATTTTCAGTTGTGATCATCGACGCCTTTAGTGCATTTCACAATATAAATATTTCTGTGCTTGTGCAAACTTGCCACACATGTCCTTTCATTTTTTTTACTCAAAATACTCTTAAACCTGTTTTTCCACGTGTTTGTCTCGTATTAATTAACTTTTCGAGTGCGGAGTTGGGTAGGTGCATGATCGCACGTGACGTGAAACATTTTCCTCAGACTTTCCCCGTATCGACAATTACGACGAGCTCCGTTTGATAAAGGCGACTTGACTCTGTATAGAATTTCAGAGAATATTTATTCCATTGAAGTGTGATCCAGCGATGATCCGTCCATTTCCGCTAAATACATTCGCCTTTCCGTAGTTGCTTTTTGAAACGGTGAAAAATTGACTTATTACTCTTGTTCCAACGTGAAAAATTTTACTCTACTCCTGTGGCCACTTAAATCCAAGTTGAAAATTAATGTCATTAACAATCGAACATGGATTGTTGGCGATGCTACCAATCCAAGTTCGATTGCTCGATCCTCGCCAACAATTGCCAACTCCTCTATCCTCCGCCATGTCAACTTTTCCTCCAAGTCTCCTCATATCTTCAACCACATGGCCATTCCATCTTACATCTTTGTAAGTCTTAGCCTTTTCAGTGGGCGCCATCCTTCTGATTGATCTCTCCACACTCTTCGTATCATTGCATCCTCCTCCCTTCATCTTAAGGCCTGGTTACACGATACATAAACACGTACGGGTTAATGTCTAAATGTATTAACGCGTGAATGAACACGAAAATGCACCGTGTAACCACCCAACTTGTGCGAATTCATGAACGGAAAATAGAACCTGTTCTAATTTGGTTCATGCATTCGTACATGTTCCGTTCCGGTCCACAAAAATCATTCACGCAAACGTTCGCAATCGCAAACGCAAAATCATTCACTTGTGCGTGTTAATGTACCGTGTAACCAGGCCTTTACACTACCAAGCCACCTAATTCTTCTACTTTTTGTCGCAGCCACAATATCTGGTCTTCTGTTCAGGTTTATGAGCACTCTATTCATCAGTGTTCCTCATGTACAAATATGTTCCCTATTTCCAGATGATGGCGTGGGTTTGAAATGAGTAATTCGTCGTGGGAAAAAAAGACAAAATACGATCGTGTGTGTGTGATGCGAGGCCGTCTCCGCATTCCCGCAATATTAGCGTCGCCCTCCGCTGCGCCTCGCGGCCTCAGCGTCGGCGCCGTGCCGACTGCTGCGTTGGATTCGTCTCGGACGCAGCATTCGTACATTCGCTGCCTTATCGACCCGCGCGCACGCCGAAACTTTTTTATCGTCATCTCTACTCTCGCTGCAGTGGTGTCTCGACTCTATAGCTTTCTCCTCCTCTCCTCCAGCAGCTGTTGCACTCCCGAACGGAAATACATATATCGCACGCTTCCGCGTAGTGTTCGAGAAAGCCACCTCCAGGGGCTTGGTGGTGGTTGAAAGTTTCCTCGGAGAAAATTTTCTTTTCCGTTCCAAATGGAATAGGGGTGGTACTTTTCAATTGAATGCATATTAGAGACACGCAAGACTCCCTCTCGTTGGCATTTTGTCTATTTTGGTGCATTTTTTATGCCATTGAATGTACGGCTCGCGAAGGAAAAATACCAGGATTATGTTAAAAATCTGTATGTTAGTATTCCCTTTGGAAGGGAGTATGAGGTATTGTGAATTGAAAAGGAGAGTTTGAGGGGATACGGTACGGTGTCATTCGTAAAATGACTTGCCTGAACCGATACAATATCTTAATAATAAAAATGAGTAGTCCATATGTTGACTTCTTCATTTCCATGTTAGATAAAAAAAACCTTAGGGCTATGTCGCCGCGTCAATTTTCGGGTGGCCCCAACGTTTCCCGACCAATGCTGGTCGCTTTTTCAAGGGAATGTTAATTAATTTTTAATAAAAGATTCCCTTGAAAAAGCGACCAGCATCGGTCGGGAAACGTTGGGGCCACCCGAAAATTGACAAGGCGACGTAGCCCAAAAGTTTTTTTATCTAACTTAGCGAGTACCCGCGACAGTTTAACGAAGAATTCTTCATTTCCCTCAACGATACCGAATTTGGATTTTTAATACTTGCCCCATATTTTGATTAATACTCGGCCACCTGTAACCCTCGTAGACAGGCAGTATTTTTTTATTTTCTTATCACAGTGGCAATATTTCTTGAACCATTGAATCCCGTAAACTGAAAATTCTGAAATTTTTCGAAAAATCCGTGATATTCTACTTTTTGATGAACTCTCATACCCACGCTCCGCGCGATCGGGAGATACTGCCCGATTAGAAAAATATGGTCTTCGTTTTTTAAGGGGACACATCTTACGGGTCTTAAGCTCGTTCGGTCTTTCTTGGTGACGGATTGCTTGCTGAAAAATAATGCTATCATCACTTCTAGAATGTTGGTTTCCCACCCGATCATACTTTCGCTTGGATCATTCCACATGATCATACTTTCTTGAGAAACTCAAAGAGAAAGGCGGGGTTGTTTTTCTAGGTATAGGTATTCTGCTTCTTTAAATTACTCATAAATGCATGTGTTTAATTCTGGATTACGCTGGATATCGTGTTTTGTTTTTCTCGATTCCCACCGAATTAACCACGCGATTGCAGCGCGAGAGACGTCATTCCAGAATAAGCACCAAGTGCCGCTCGGAAATTCGTATGCAAATGTTATCAAATTGCAACTCGTTATCATGTCTGTCCTCCTGTTTTCATCAGCGTTCCCCGGAAGACAGTAACCTAGTGAATTAATCGTGGTTTCGCACTTCGCCGTGTGTGGATTACGCCAGCGCTACTCGTCGAGAGTCATTTGTTAAGCTTTTTTGAAAATCTTTTTCCGCCAACTCAGTATGGAAATCTGCAAAACCAGCAAATATTTTCCTGCATTGCATTACTCAGCGGAGGTTTATTTTCTCATCGCTTTCATCATCTTAAAAAATGTTGGCAGTTTCTCGTCTATCGCTTTCAAACATTGCAAAATGTATCAAGAGAATAATTAGTGTTAGTTTAATATATTCGCTCACTTTGCACAAGGTTTTTGTCCGTATTATGTTACTCTTCCGCTAACGTATCATCGCAATGTAAGCTTTCCAGCCTTGCTTACTTTGATTGCCTTGCATGCGAACGACATCACAAATATTCTATATCGCGCGGTTTGGAGTTTGAATAGCGAATCGGTTACGCAACTCTACTTACAGAGTCACTGAATTCGTTCAAAAGGTTATCGGCACAGCTTCCTGCTTTTCATACCGAAAGGGGAATAATTTTCCCTAACTTTTATCCGTTCGATGCAAAATTCACATCAACGTGATTCAGATCCAGAGAGCATGGATGAGTCGCGTTCATTTTACGTGAGTCACGTCTATCGACTTGGATCCCTCACGGAAGTTCATGCACTATATTGAAGGTCGGTGCATGGATTTGTCATCCGTTTTTCATGATTTTTTTATTTTTTTCAGTTGATACTTTTGTAATCCATCGAGAGTTGTAAGTTGAAGCAGATGTTTAGAGGAGACGAGTTTCTCTATGAAGTTGGTGCAGAGGTAGATGCTGGATAAGTGTGGGTGTTAGGCAGGAAATAGGCTAGTGGATCATTATTCTCCCTGCGTATCAGTTGCAGAAATTATTCTCGGGTTCTCTTCCAGGTAATTGGCTGCATGTCTCCCGATGTAACGAAGAACAGCTCGTTCTTCGAAACAAAGCTTCGTTCTTCAGGGGATCTTCTCGGATTAAGCGAACTTCGGGGTACATGCCGCCAATTATCCGGCGGAGAACCCCAAAATCCTTTATGCAATTGGATTATGCTTTATAAAGCATCAAGTAGCAGAGAAATATGTAATTATTTTTTAAATTAAGCATTATAAAGGGAGTATTTGAGAAGTCATAAGATGAGTTTCGAAATTAACCGTATCTAACTGTAATTTTTGTTCGTGTCGAGGCGGATTGAATTTGCTCATTAAATGGAAACCTTTTTCCTAGATAAATAAAGATCTATCCCCCCTTCGCGGAAAGTGCAGTGGCAGGAAAATATATTTAGAGTTTTCTATCTTCCAACCACGATGCTTCCTATTCTGAAACACAACCTTCAGTTCGTTTGGGTCACCTTCCGTCATTACCTTCAAAATTTCCCGTGGTCTCAAATATTAGCGCCTCTTTTTTCAAGACCTTCTGGCAGATTTCGAAACATCCTCCCGTTGACGATATTCGAATAACCATATCTACCCGAGCTGAGTGGACACTCATTGTTTAATTCGCATTGTTATGGGAGGAGCGGCTGAGTGCTGTTCGCTGTTATGCCTTAGGGTAGCTTAAGTACAAAACTAAATAAAAATATAACAATTAAATTGCTATTTTCAGTAAAATAATCACTAGAAAAGAGATTTTAAAAAGTTTTAAAATTTATCAATTGCAAATCTTGCTAATTGTGTGTTAAAGTGTAATGTACTCAATGATTCAAATATTTAAATTATGTTATCTTATAGTTTGTAAGTTTCTCCTAACACAAACAACACACTACACGCGCAATGCAAACAAATGCGCATAAAAATTATTCATTGTTAACTGGCTGGCTGTGGTAAGCATGGGTTACCGGGGCAGCGGAAATGCGCCTTCCGTGGGTACATAACATTTATTATATAAGAATAACGGCAAAAAGAGGTTTTTTAGAATTTACAAAAGATCTAAGAAATTCGCAGCTGCGATTTCAAGTGAAAATGAAAAAATTCCAAATGAAATACCAGATTGGTAGCCAAAAAATATTAAAAATTAAAAAAAAACAATACAAATATTATATTTTTGAATTTACTTTCTATTTGTTAAATTATTTCCTGTATTTTGTTAAAAAAAATTCCGTTTTATGTTTCCTCTTCACACGAAGAACATTTTATTATCGACAACGCTAACATGTGCGCCACATGTTGTGAGGGCGAATTCAATTGTTGATGTTGAAGGGACGAAAGACGGAAGTCGATTTTGCCAATGAAGCCGATTTTTGATCAGTGTCCCTGTGATATGTGATTAAACGAAGTCGGTGCATCGCCATTCCCTAGCCACGTATCTTAATCCATGGTTAATATTTTCTATAAGCAGTGCGAGAAGATTTACCTACTTGTTTACTTTTTCGGCATTCCGTACAGAATTTTTCGTATTAATAGGGATTATTTGAGGATTTTCACAAAGATAAGGATTAAAATGCCTAAAATATAAAATCGCTACGAAAAAAAATCATTTGAGTTAACTGGCACATCGTTCGATTCCCGTTGTATGGCTCTGAAGCTCCTATTTTTTCTCGAAGTTCGTGTTGTCACTACCCTGCCAATGTAGAACGCCTACTTAGCTGACAAAATTCCTTTTCACTAAGATTGCATGAGAACGTTGCATTAACAACCGTCCCCTACGGAAAGGAAGTTAATTTTTTATGCAAGCAAGTGATTTTTTATTCAACGACCGGTTTAGGGTGAACGACCGGGATCAGTCGTGGGGAACGGTGGTAAAACTTCGAAGGCTTCATGATCGTAATCCTTAGTGAAATAACCGTGGAAATCTCGTAAAGGAAATACTTAAATCTACGGTTTACTTTGCAGGCTTATTTCATTTGGCGGAGGAATGTGTATCCTGCTAAAAATAGCGGACCCAGTAGATAAAATTTTAATATCCCTCAAGAGAGTTAATATTATGGCTTTTTCTTATAGCTCAGAGGTCATGGGAATAAGAGGCATTTCCTATGGTTGTTGAGGGAAAAGGTTGCTTCTACATAATTCCCTGGGAGCCACCTGTTGGGTGATTGGCAGGGGGTCATTAATCACCAACAGGGGTGGATCCAGGATTTTATTCTGGGGGAGCACAAGAGTCTGACAGGTCTCCTCACATTTGAGATTAAAAACGAAGTACAACAATTCCCGTAGAAAATATTCTCTTTATTCTGATGTGAAAGTAATTAATGGTGAAATTATTGAGGCTCCGTAATACACAAAATAAAACGAACGTAGTGATAACCGTATTAAAATTCTTGTCTATTTTTTAAGCGTCTTGCCCCCGCCTCCCCCTATATCCGCCTATGATTTCCAGCAGGCAAGAGTATTCCCACAAGCACACCACACATGAGCATATGACACATAAACTACTTTATCTTACCTATGAAGGTAATCTGCCTATTTAAACTAGAACAAACAAAACATCCTATTATTAATACTGATAACCTCCACCCCCTTTAAGAGAGGCGCACAAAAACGTGTAAGATGGCCTCAATAAAAAGCTTTTAATAAATACTCCTGCAAAATTGCTGTTTTTGAGTCCTAAAAATCACCTTTTACATCAAAAATCCCAAAATTTTTCGGGCGTGCCCCCATTTTCCGAGGGGAGTTTACTATACACCCCAGAAGGTCTCCTAAATCCGTGGTAAACCCCCATTCCAAAATCCTGGCTACGACATTGTAACCATCCCATATAATTGCGAAGATAAATTGAATTTACAATGGTTCTCTCTATCTAATTGGAAAGGTAGTTTATCTTCCCGCATTAAGCGTCGTCGTCGTCGCATAAAATCCTTTGAAATTCATAAAAATAAGTGTTATTTCTGTTCGTTTTTTTTAAATATCTCCGAGATTGCACTTCACGAAGCTGGGCCTAGATCCTTTGAGTCGACTCCCGCGGTAAACTAAGTGAGAGATGGAATCTTTGTTTTTTTTCATATTTACGCCTCTCTTTAAGACGCTGACCCATTTACACGTTTTGGCAGCGATATTGCAATTGTGATACCGACTCTCCATCAGGTCGATAATTTGCACGATGTACATTTTATCGCTCCCGTTTGTCAAAATGTGTTCACACAATTTTCCATTCGTCGAAATCTTCGCTGTAATGTAATCGGTTTCGGTTATATTATATTTTTATTTATCCGGTACTCATCGTTTGCAGGTGACCCAAATCGTGAGATAAACTTAATGATGCAGTAAAAAATATTGGAAGCTTGACTGGCTGTCTGGGATCTGACTAGAGACGTGTTCCTTCTAGCAAAGTTCGTGTAATGTCATCGTCGTGAACTACGTCATTTTGTGAGCATTTTTAAAACTTGAGTCCTACTGCTGGTCGGAGAGGTTTCAAACATTTTTTATGAAGAATTTTTTGTTTTATCACTTGGATATTATATTATTGGCATTGCTTACGAATTTTCAAGTTTTTTTAATGAGTTTAACAGTATCCTCAATGGAATTTGTGGTTGTCTCTGCCCTTTTTAAAGAGTGAAAATTACAAGTGTTTCTTTTAGATTAAAGGTAGATTTCCATTATTTCTGCAAATGTGGTTTCTTTGTAGTTTTGATTGTTTTCATATAGGCCTCGTCTGTCATTTCTGTCGTCTTTCGCGGCGCTTTCGGTGTTTTCTCTGGTCTTTTAAAGAGTAAAAGTAAAAACTGTTTCATTACGTACTTACGTAAAATTTAGTGTAAAGATATATATCCATTATTTCTTCAGATGTAGTTTCTCTGCAATATTGATTGTTTTCTTGTTTGGTCTTTTCTGTCGCGGCACTTTCGAAGTTGGAGTTTTCTCTGCACTTTTAAAGAGTGAAAATCACAACTGTTACCTCACGTATTAAAAGTTAGTGTCAAGATATATCCATTATTTCTTCAGATGAAGTTTCACTGCAATTTTGATCGTTTGCTTGTCTAGTCTTGTCTGTCATTCCCGACGTCCTTCGCGGGAGTTTCGAAGTTGGGGTTTTCTCTACCGGCATCGCAGGCAGCTGCCGAGGAACTTGTGCGAGGGAATTCCGGACCCCCACCCCTCTTGCTTTTCTTCTATTGCGGTTCCCGAACCTCACCCCTCCTGCCCGGTCATACCCTCCCCTCCACTCGTCATCCGCTGCCTCTTTACGACTTGGCGGCTAAGGAGGTGGGGGTCGCCACGCTCCGCCAACGGGACAGTGGGATGGGGGGGAGCAGCTGGTGTATGGGGGCTCAGGGAGGGGGAACGTAGGGGAGGTAGCGCTCCGTGGCGCAGTCCTAGCATAGCCCGCTCCGTACAGTTCAGTTCGCTTGTTGGCGTCCGAGAGCGCAAGGGTAGCAGGCGAGAGAGAGATCAACATTGTTGTTTCGCGTGTGCTTCATTGTTGCCCCGACGCATTGTTGTGTGAACAAAGCAGTCGTCCGCGTTCCAGAGGCTAACTTCAACGGTTTTGGCAGTGTCTCGTGTGTGTGCACGCTGGATTTTCGTCCGCTGCATTGTTTACGAAGTTTTACCCGCTGACCTCCAACGACACGACAAGCGTCGCGGCGATTTTAGTGAAGTGTTCATCCGTCTATTTATAATTTTGAATAATCAATTCACCCTGTGGTCGGTCCGGGAACCCGGTCAGCTCTGGCGCAGTCAACTGTTTCAATCTCTCGGAGGTGGCGACCAACGGTCAGCCTCGAGATGCCGAAGACTCCGGCCGCGCTAACGCGGCTTGCCCGCTACCTCAAGATGAGGACGAAGGTATTATATTTTGTTCTATATCTGAAATCCCCCTACTGTCTCCTCGAAATCCGGGATTTATTCGCATAGTCGGCTTTTTTCTCATGTGGAACATCACCTCTGTTGTTCCTCGCCTTTTTAGGTGTGTGGGTTGTAGATATCTTTCGCTTCATGACACATAACGGTCGTCTTCCATAATGGCAAGGGTTGGCAACCTATTTCGCTTGCAGGCTGCACTTTCAAATACTCCTATAAGTGGGACGCAATTTTATATAAATAATTCATGTACCGTATCGTAGCAGTCTCTTTGTAAGAGATGTTTTCATCTAGCATGTTAAAACAGCAACTGGCACATGGCCTAGTTGGGTTTTGGTGGCGCAGCGCTGCATTTTCTATTAGTGGAGAGATATACATATGTACTATTTTTTTGCTGAAGACATCAATCTTGTGTCATTATGTCGGTGGGAAGTTACATATTTATTTACTTTTCCCTACACGCTACCTATGTGTGTACTCCAAGCCCGTGCGGTAAGCCCATGCCGACTCCTGTGATTCGTTTTATTGTTTTGTTTGCGTCCGCGGGCTCTGAGAGCCTTCTGTCGCATGTGTGTATGTGTCCGTGCGAACCTCGAAGGAGTTCGCGAAAGTTGTTCCCGTCGGGTTTTAGCCTACTTTTCGTTCTCGGCGGTATTTAGTTGGCTTTCATTCCATCACGCGCACCGTCGCGTCGCGAAACATTTTGCCCATGTGGCGTTTATTTCGGTTCGCTTCGGACGATTTGCGTGACCCTGTTGTCGTCGCACCGAAACCGGTATTTCGCCATCACTGTTGCCACTCGAAACGGAGGAATGTTGTTGAAATAATGAGGACCCCCTCTTCCTAGATTCCTGTTGGATAGCTTAAGGGTAGTCTGGAAAGGTATCGTGGGAGATTCAGGGTGATGCAAATACTCCACACTTATTGTAGTGCAAAATGCGGGACACTGGCTTGGGCAACTCTTTGTTGCCAAAGTTAGCGTCTGTTTTTGTGTGTGGAATAAGTGTAATATCAGTGATACCTTATCATGAATTTACACGACTTCCTCAAAGTGCCGCCTGTAACTGTTTCCTATTTCGCATTAGATTTTTATACCGTGCAAGATTCGTGAATAGGTTCGTTTCGCTGAATGACTTCAAATTCAATTTTCTGGGTGCCCAAGTAAACGAATTTTGTGATGTAGAACATTAATTTGCTAACGTATGCGTCTGTAAAATATTGAAACAGAACATCTTTCGTACCCCGGAGGAAATATTTAAGTTGTCAGCGATGATTCATTGAATATATGATGTAATTGGTAGATTTTGAATCTTAATAACTTTCCATCATCAATTTATCGTCGTTAAAGACAATTACGTAGTCGTTGACAATCGGTTTATCGAAAGTTTTGTAATTATTCGGTTAAAAATACATTTCAATTCAAGACCTAAGATCAATTTTAAAAACCTAAATATTTAAGCTAGAGAAATATGTATAAACTTGATTTCCAATGAGTCGAAGGCGTATTACGTTAGTCAGAATCTATCCTTAATCAGATTTCTCGAGAAGTCGATGTGGTCTGTCCAACTGCAGAATATTGGCCACGGCATTGTTAGAATTGTTCTGAAAATTGTAAGGAAACATTTGGTCATATTTGCACTCCTTTTACTTATTGCGGTGGGTTGTTTTTGGTTGGAAAAGACACCTCCTTATCCTTAATTCTTTATGCTTTCAAAGTAAAACGGAAGAAAATTTTGAATCAAATGAGGCTATGGTCTAGATGTCTGCCAAGCCTCCAGTTATGCGTTGATATCGAAGACTTACACACCTCTGATAAAGCTATTATTTCGATTTAACGTTTTAAAGACGATATTGGTTACGCGTTTTCTTGAAAAGTTCCCTATCACTGTTGCTTCCTCGGTGGACAATTTTTTAATGCTGTTTCTTGACATCCTCTTCCTCACAAATTTTTCTTGCCAGTTGATTTCTGTTGTTGAAAGCATTCAAGTCTTGAAAACTGGTAAAGTCACTATTTTAATTTCCTTTTATCTAGAATATTTCCTTACGTTGTTGCTTCCGTTTTAGATATTATATTTTTTGGTTGTTGATTATCTATCTTGCCCTGCAATTTCTCTACTCGTTTCTTTGTCATCACTTTATAAAGACTGGTTCTTGGAAATATTTGGTTTCTTAGGAAATCAATTTTCTATGGCACTTATTTAATTTTTAATCTTTTATTTTGAATTCCACTTGTTATTTTGTGACGTTTCGTGATTAAAAGACCTGTAGTTAATTTCGAATGTGAAAAAATAGTTCTGTCGGTTCTGAAGTACGGCGATGAAAATATACATTCTCGATACAGAAATGTTCATGCACATTCTCGACACGGTTTTGATGATGTTTATTTACCACTTTTGAATCATTATATTTTGCTTTTTACGATTTCTTTTATCATATTACAATTTTCTAAGTGAAGGAACTTGAAATATATATGGAAATATGTTTTCTACAGGTGTTTATCGTATGTGGGATGATGAAATTGCACGTTAAAATTTCTGCATCTCTCGAACTTGAATGGTTAATTCGTGATCTGATGTGCTGCTTGCGCAATTTTCTGGTATTTTAGTTATTATATTATTATATTTTCTACATCGTTAAGTGTGTCCGGTACACAATTAACCCTTTTCTTCGTTAGACGCAACAATGCGAGCGCCCGACACACAACGTTGCTAGTAAACACCGCCGTCCATCCTCAGGTTCTTGACCATTGTTGTCTCTTTCGGTGGTTGAGAGCTGATTTCTATCAGGTTTCTGGAACGTTCTTTCTTTTCGGTGCTCTGCTCCCCTCTCAGGTATGTTTCTCTCTCTCTCTCCCCCGTGACACTTGGATGGACGTGAAAGCGCTTTTCAGAGCATACCCTCCAAACGTTGGCGTGGGTTCACGAGAGGAATCATCCTGGGGATATTTTGTCTTCTTTTCCCAGTGCCATCTTTTGCCCCACTCCGACACTCCAGGCTGTAGGAATTAAGTAGGCTGGTGCGGGAAACGAAGTTCATGTCATGTACACTCATCACTGGTCAACAATCCTAAGATTGGTTTGACGCTTTACACTAAATTCTCCTATCGGCCAATCTTTTCACACCTTCGTATTTCCTCTGTTTCGTATACTCCTTTACGTGTTCCATATATTTTGTTGTGGTGTTTGCATGTGGTCCTTCTTTTCCGTTCTTGCCATCTACTTTTCCCTCGACGATTTTCTCCATCTTGTCTCAAAATATGGATTATGAATTTTTTTTGTCTTCTTATAAAAATTTTCATAGAGCTTCCCTTCTGTCCTACTATTTTTGGGACATCCTCAAAACTAAGATTTCTAAGCATTATCTTCTAACTGAACGAAGTCATATTATGATCACAAATTATTCGCCTTCTTTAATGTAATTTATCGATATCTATTGCTTTTAATGAGGATTTAAGTGCTGCCGATCGCGGCGATATTTGTCTAATTTTTAGCGTAGGATAAATTGTTATCATCCCGGCGTTTGCAGAGTTGTGCCAGAGGTAGCCCGATCTCCGGTTGAGTGATGCAAATAGGGAATTTAAATTGCAACCGTCCGTACATCCACGTTGCGCTTTGGTCACCTTTCCTTGAAGCAGAAGCGCCAATTTATAATGGGAGGCTTCCGTGATGTGGTGCTGTGGGTGCTGTTAAGTTTCCAGGTTGTACTCCGCGTTCATTCGTCTTTGTGACGAAAGTTGCGTTGCAGCAGACATCTTCGGGTGTAAGGCGGGCAAAAAACTTGCATCCAGCACTTCGAACCTGAAGACGCGCCTGTTGCAACGCCGACGACCACCCGGAAACCTAGCTACGCCTGTTAGCCCCAAAAAATTTAGTGCATCAAACAGTAGGCGCAGCTAGGTTTCCGGGTTGTCCTCCGTGTCGCTTCATCTTAGTGACGATAGTTTCACCGGCGTTGGAGAAGGTATCAGACGGCCAAATAACTTGCATCCGACACTTCTAGCCTCAAGATGCACCTGTTGTCACGAAAATTAATCGGCGTGGAAATAGTGGCCCCTATCTACATCATACTCTGCGAGCCACCTCTAGGGTGTTTGGCAGGGGGTGATCAATCACCAGCATTGCTTTTGAACTCCCACATGCACACCACACCGTCCAAAAAACGTCACGTATACTAACAAACTATACTACTATATGCTGTTAGAAATAATAATTGAATTATGAAACATGAATTAATTTTTACATAGGTTAGTAGGCTTCACTACAAGTCATGCAATCTATTTACGAGTTCTATAGCTGCCGTTATAATCTCTTATTGATCGTGGAAAAAATGATATTCGGAATCTGTTTGTTCTACAATCTATCTCTCTTATTTTGTTTATATGATCTGATCTTCCGTAGTATGTTGGCGTCCGTAAGATATGGTTACCTTCGTCAGAAAAGACACTGCTCTTGAATTTATCTAAAAGGTTTAGTCTATTTTTCAATCTACGGTCCGACAGAGATTCCCATCCGAGTTTATCTAAGAGGTCAGTTACACTAACAAGACTATCGTAACGACCTTTCATATTCCAATAACCAATTTTAATAATTATATCCAATATTATCCAATTGTAAAAATATTAATAATTATATCCAATTTATCAAAACCTTTTTTCACATTTTAAACTGCCTTTCGGGATTTTGAACCCATCTGGCATTGTACTGAGAAGGGCTCTTTAAAGTGTTTTCAAGTGCCACGTCCTCTCCTGTGCTCTTCTTCCTCCGAACGGTAACTTGCGTGAATGAGTGGAATCGTCCTCGGGCAGTTTTTTTTCCCGTTCCCAACGCACTCTTTCACCCTTCTAAACCACCGCAGGGAGAGAGGCGAAGCCCGGCTTAGCATGAACGGAGTCGTGATTCGTCCCCCTCCGCCACTTCAGGCAGTCGTGAGGCACTTGCACGCACTTTACTCCGCTGCCCTTCCACCCTGAATACGCGATAGGCTGCCGACATTTCGTCAGGGAACCATTTTTTTTTTATAGATCTAAATATTATTCCGTTCAAATTTCGTCATTTGCTACATTCATGTAACTACATGGTACCCAGCAGGACACCTCGTATGGATTTGGTTATGTTTTTCCGTTCTATCAATCATGGCTTACGTTGTTTGTTTTACACGAACATGTAGAGCAAACGCCTACGCTAAATTATCGCTGTATGTTGATATTAACTCAATTTACTAGCTTTAAGCTGTATAATGAGAAATATCACTTAAGGGTTGTGTCAAACAAAGCAAACAGCTAAAACTTAAAAATTTTACGCGCAAAATATTACGTTTTTCATATTATTTCATGTTTTGTTGTCATATTGGATGGATATATATTATCATCAAATAAACTTGTCAATTTTCTGTGCGTTGCTGTGGTTCGTCCGCCATTTCGTTGTGTTTGTTTTTATCTTTGGAATCCAAATCTTATTTGTGTATTGGGAACCTTTGTTCACCTATTTTTAACTCGATTAAATTTCACATTTAAATTTTTACAAGCATTTTGGAATTTGGACACACCGGTAATCGTAGTATGAAAGACTTCTGTATTCAGAATTGCAATTTTTGGCACCATTCAGAGTTTGGCCCTCTGGGCTTTTGCAGTGAAGGACTTGAAATCCTCCTGTGTTCACCTTCTTCCAAACGGTCGCATGCGTGTCTGAGTGGAATCATCCCCGGGCACTCTTTCTTCCCATCTCAACGACCTCTTTCGCCCTTCTAAACCACTTCACGGAGAGTGGAGATGCCCGGCTGCGAACCAAATTGCGATTCCGCACACTTGCCTCCTCTATACGGCAGTCTCTGGATACCCTGTGGCCATTAATTTACGTAGAGGATACTAATTGTAAGTACAGAAAAACTAAATGCTATTTAAGTCAGCACTCGTACCTTATTTTGTTGTCCACGTTGGATATGTATTACGGTGTTGCCAACTACCTATATGCCTCCTCTTTTTGGGGAAATTCGGGGGTCAAAAACGATGGTAGATAATAAGGAATTCAAATATCGTAGAGAAGCTTGTTTATGGCGCCAAAGTCATTGTGGCGCCCATCAGTGCACACCTTGTGATAGTCGGAAAGCCTAGAAGTCAAGTACTGTTTGGTATTCCTAGGATTCAATTTAAGTAGGTTAAATATCACCAAAAAATAACGATCCTTAAGGAACAATTGGCAGGCAAAATTTTTAAGAACTGTAAGAGTGATAGCGAAAGCGAGTTCTCAACCAGAGATGCGAGAAGGAGAGACATACAGTCGTGAGTCGCGAATGGGGAATCGTTAGCCCTTAAGGTCATCCAACTTTTTCTGGTGGTTGTGTTGCAATAACCTGTGAGTCTCCTCGCTTCGAAAGAGTCGATTGTATCAAAGCGAGAGAGAAACGTGGCTTTCGTGATGCATTCGAGTCATTTGATTCAATCAGCGCCTAGTTATGAACCGGTGACCGTTGATCTTGATCCCAATCATTGTATAATAGCTGATATTGTATGCATTTAAATATTATCCTGCGGGCAACCTCTTGGGTGCTTGTCAGGGGGTGATCCATGCAAGAGGATCCCTACATGTACACCACACTGTCATATTAGTTTTCACTAGCTGAAATGTCATACGTTCGCGTACATGCAAAGCTTTCCAACTGTTAGTAATTCCTATAGAAAATCTCTCCACTTCATTTGGAAGTAACTCCGCATTCGAAACTTTCCTGAGGGTTTGTATTTTATTATTATTACGTACCTTTACAATTTGTATTCACTGCTTTAGGCCTCATGATTCGATCATCCGCTCAAAGTGAGCCAATAGGAATTGATTACAGTCAAAATAATGAATACACGCAATTTTCCATGATGAGTTCGTCTTGATTTGGGCCATACGATGAAATCCATCCGCAAGTTTGACGTAGCATATTCCTTAATGGCAATTAGTCCGCCATTATTTCTCACTAAATATTGATGGTTCTGACGGAACTACGTCCACCAGGCACGAAGTAGATCGGTGGGAAACCTGTGAAGAATTCCTATTCTCTGGAGGTCGTCCTTCCATAACCTGCGAGTCTTTGAGATAATAAACAATGCGTTTCTATGGACGCTTTGAACTCCGAGTCTTTCTCGCCATTCTTTCCATCGATATTGCCCCGCAGGCATGAGTATGAAATGTATTTGTTTTCCCGTACGTTTCCATCTCGAGGTGGAAATTTACGGGCATGAAATTCGAAATGAAATTTTCTGCGTCCATCAGCTGGTCGCCTGCAAACAGCCGTAGGCTTCCAGGCTGGACAAGATGTGTCGCATTTAATGGCCGTTTGAGTCGAAGAAAGTAGGACTCTTTCGGAATATATAAAATGTCGTGTTTTTCCATTCCCTCGCATTTCCACATTTGGTTGTCTAACGACCTTGTCGCCCTTCTTGGGGCTGTCCAAAGAACTAGATTGTGTGTGTATTTATATCTCCGTATAGTTGCTATATTATACATCTGTGTCTAATATTAATCTTTCAGCTGCATAGTCGATCTCTTAAGCATGTTCAACAGTAGCTTCCAATATTTACCTTAAGCGTTCCTCTTAGAAAGGAGAATTTCTCAAGTAGTTTTTCACAAATTGATTCATGCTTCGGTTTGTCAGAAGGCCTTACATATTTATGTCCCCTGAGATTTCTTCCATGGTGTATCTGTCTCTAATCTCAATCTTTGGGGTCAATTTTTGCGTTTGCAGTAGAACTTCATCGTAGCTTCTGATATTCTCCATACCGTTTTTTCATAGAAAGCGGTGATTCTTTATTATTTTCTTACAAATCGATTCTAGATGTTTACACTCGCACCGGCGATTAGTGCGGGAAAACTCATTTAGCGGTCATTTATGCTATAAACATCCATGTCGTGAGTGGTTGAACCGATTTTTTCTGTATTGTCTTTATAATTTATATTGAGTGTGAATCCGCTTGCTGACTCTGCGAACCGAATATGGCCAAGCCCTGGCTACTTCAGTTATGCTCTATCCTGGCACAAGGAAATTTCGACCTTTTATGACCATAATTGCATCTTGGTTTGGGAAAATCGTCGGAGAGAGTTGCCAAAAGTATACATATATAGAACGAATTATACATTGATTCACGTCCGTAACTTCTACAATCAATGCGAGAGTTTAAGTTGAAAAGAAATTGAGGGTTTAACATGATGAATTTACTGTTCAACATAATAGCGAGGTATTGGGTTACATCTTTCTGGGGAGAAAATAGCTATGAATCCTAACCTCTTAAAATCATCGGTGCATTGAAGGATGGATTGTTAATTTAAATTTGGAAGTGAACACTGGTTTTAACTTAAGTTGGGTAACAGTTAGCGGAATGGAGAAGTGCAGCTAATCCTTTCGGCTGATTTACGTCTTCGTCTACGATCGGAATGTTTACTTTTGTGTCGATAGTTGTATTATGCAATCATTGTCGCGTCAGAGGATGACCATTGTTGGAGAATGTGGCCTAGCTGGTTAGTTTGCGGGCCAGGATAAGAAATTGAATCATAAACTCTTGAGTGATGGCTTGGGATGCCGTTTTCCTGGATCTGCTGTGTCTGTTGGTCACGGCACTCTCAACGTATGTTTACGACAAATAAATTAACGACAGTGTGGGGATGCTTGAAAGAGAGTCTGCAGTCGTAATGCGATCTGGTCCGTCGCTATACAGCGTAACGCTGTCTATCTGGGTACGTGGGAAGGACTCATCTATCGCAATCAAGTCCTTCTTTCACCTCTTAGGGGTCACCTTTTGTGACTTATAACGTACTAATAGCGTGGCGTGAGTTCATCGATTGATAGGAATCAATCTGATCTATCTCATTCTAAAATCAACATGAAATAACTCTAACGTTAACTTTCGGTAGCATTTGCGTTTCGCGGCAGGGGTAAGTATGTTATGCCAAAAACGTATAAAAACGAAGGTAACTTAAATGAAAATTATTAAATAACTGCTTGGAGGAATTGTGATATAGAATAATAATAGCTCACTAACTCAATGATTCCACCTAAAAGTTTATTTGTTTTAGGTGAGAGTTCACTCCAGACTATGTAACAAGCGTGTGAAGGCATTATAGCTAGTTGAATGTGAATGCAAATGTGTGATGAAAAAATAAATTCGTGGATGATCGTAAAGATTTTAAATAGCTGTTCGTGGAGTAGGTACTTTTCTTCTATTGCCTTGCAGACTTCCTCATTCATACAGCCACACAGCACTTACGATATCAATGCTCAAAATCGTGTCGAAATATATTGGTGATAGTTAGAAACGATTTCGTACCCATTGGTACGATTTATAAGCTATTTTTTTTCTATTTCAGAAACAGAAAGGTGGGCGAAAAAAACAAATAGAGATATGGGGTTAATTAATGTCATCATAGCGGCACTTTCTTCCATATTCACGTCCCAAGTCTTTTATTCCTTTGACTACTTAGCTCTATTCGCAATCCAATTTGTGACACCGTAGGTGTTATTGCAGAAACCATGGTTAAAAATTGAAGCGCTGTGCCAGCCGCAAAATACCTTGCGGTCATAATTACACCACACGTGAAGCTCCTTTTTACACTTTTGTGGTTACTTGCTGTAATTTTTCTATGCATATACGTGTGTGGGTTTTTATTATTCTCTACCGTCTTTATTTCAAGGGAAAAAGTGCTCGAATGCACTTTTCAGAATATAAATACTTGACTTTAATATTATTGAGAAATCGCAATGTCATCATATAAGGCATTCTCAGAGTTAAAAAGCGAAGTTGGGGTACATCTACAGTGGCTAATTCATTACCTATTTTTTAAGCTAATTTTTTACCTACTGATGCGGTATTTTCTAGTAACGTGACTTGACTTCAATTACATCATTAATTTACTAATAACTCGAAGCTCCGGTGTCCATCCAAGTTTTTATTTTTATCATGATTATTAAGGTGTGACGAGATCTATATCATTACAATGAGGACTACTATTATTTGCGTTTACTTTTACAAGTATCGCCATAAGATTATGCAAAATAAAAACAAATTCTTTGAATGAAATTTCAAGAAAAATTCTTACGAAAAGCCAAATTGCGGTACCGTCAATCAGTGAAATGCTATTAGATTAGTGTATGTTTATATTTTCAATAAATTGACGCATAGTTCGTTCCTCGAACAAGCCTTATTTATTATACTAAATTCCTTCCTGCACTCTGTGCGTGATAAATGTGGTAATGAGTCGTTTTCGTGGGTTATAAAAAAGGTGGAAGTGTTGTCCTTGTGGTTTCCCGTCGCGCCGTCTCGCGTCCGCTGCGGCGAATTTTTTTCTTTTGTTTTCTAGCTATCGTCTACGAAACATTCTGCACGTGCGTCTTCAAAGTGTTTTTCCATCTCAGGATCGCATCGCGACCCCCTCGTCTTCTCTTGTCGATTTACCCGCCTTCGATCGTTGGCGTAATAATTGTGTTGATATACCTCTTTATAAGTCTTTACCCCAAAAAATTACCGAAAGTATGTTTGAGGATTGCCTACTCCTGACCTTAGCTCACTCCCTCAGGTCTTTAGTGGGTTGTTAATATGGTATTATGCCTTTGTGTGTCAAATATATGTAATCATAAGCATTCATAGCCCTGATGAAGGCATAAAGATATACTGAAATGTCGGGCAACATTTTAAATACAATTCTGAAAGATCTAAACTCCGAGACACTAATCAGCGTTGCAAATTGAGGTCAATAGAAAAATTAAAAAACTCATTTAAGTTGTAAATAAGACTCGCTCCTTTTTCTGGGCTAACAATTGCAGTTGCACGATTTATTTCGTGAACTTTTTTTGGCGTTATTTTGACTGGGTTGCACGACGTTCGTCATTTGGATTTTGGTCTTCGTGGAGGCCGTGATACGCGCAGTCCCCTCATCCTCAGAGAGAGAAACTTAGCGAGGAAAGATTTTCCACCCCTCTTCCCATTTTTTTCTGGTTCAGTGAGCGGAGAGGGCGTTTCCCCTAAAGCCCGTCCCCCCGCCTCCTCCCACGCCACGCGGCATTGCACTGCCTCGTTTTTCGTTCCGTCTAATGAACGTAACGTCAGCTACTTGTTCATTGTACGGAAATTTGAACTAATTTCTTAATTTTGAATTAGTACTGATTCCGGCGTGACTTAGTGGAAATTGCGATTAACTGTAAATGAAGATCTATGGCGTCTACACATAATTATGCACATTTTTAAGTAATTATTTTATTAAAAAGACGCATGCTACCTCGGAAATGGTCTTAGGTTGTAATTTTCTGCGGCGAATAACTCACTTAAATATTATGCTAACGTGTAGAAATTTTCAGGGAGTATATAATCGACCTTTTTCGACAATTGCCTCTATCTCACTTATAAACATTATACATCTTAGGAGATATTGGGGTTAAATTTTCAAATTCTAGACGAAGGCAAATTTAAAAGTTCAAATACATGCTAGAGGAAATTTTTGACAAGCGGTTACTTTAATGTCTTGGCGGTCGTCTTCGACTAGGAAAACTACAATTTGTGCGGGAGTAAAACTTCCAGTTATTGACGATCGTCTGTGACGAATAAAATGTGTACGTTTCTAAGAATGTATACTCAGTGGTGCTGTATCTGTTGTTGTCATACGTCCTTGTGGTGTCAGAAATGAGAACATACTTGTCGCTAAGGGAAGATTAATGTTGATATTATTCCTATTGCGTTTTATTAATTTTGCAAGGGTGTAAATCGTACCCTGCTATGTTGGAAAATCATTTATCTATTGGAAAAATAAGATTCAATGCGTGCGTATACATATTTATTTGTTTTTACCTACGAAATGAGGAAACAGCGCCCTGCGAAAATCTATTGCTTTGTTGCCAGTTATGCCTAAATATTTTATCTTGTATTTGTTTAATAACTTGATATATCTAGTAGATAAGTGACATCCACAAAAAATTATCGTATTTTGGCCCAGTTATTAGGCCCGCGGCTCCTTCGCGTAGTAGATAATGAAGAATAGTAAGTAGGTAGAATTAAGGTGCATAGTCCCTACGTATTATGTGTGTTGGGTTTGAGAAGTTCGATCAATAATTATGAATAGAAGTGTCATTTAGCCTTCTTAATGGTTGAGGTACTTAACTTGTGGTGTCTTCCGTTGTTTTTAGTGTGGACTGACAATTATTTTCACCATTAATAAACTCGGTTAAACGCATGAATGAGAGTTTGAGGAATTTTTGCAAAGGGAAGCCCGTTGTTATCATGAAGCTTGCTTGAAACGGGAGGTACCCAGTGCGGTCCTTCAAGCGAACGTGTCAATAGATGGAATGAGCGGAATTATTGAAGGCCATCGCTCGTTGCTTCGGAGTAATAATGGGAAATCCATGTCCCACCGTTTGTTTTAGAAGATTTAAACCCATGAGTACGGGAGCAACATATTATACCACGTATATTTACCCCATCGAACGTTTGGTTTCGTTATTTGGCGATTTTTACGAAAAGTCCTCCTTAGTCATTATGTCCTCACCCGTGATGGCTCGGCCGTGATACCTCCCTTGGTCCTTCAGAAGATCGCTCCAAGACGCTGACCATTTCTCATTTTCAAAACTATCCGAAAAAATGCTCTTCTAATTGCACCTCATCGTGATGGTCACAAATGAAAGGTTTCCATGCCTCATTTGTTTTTGGAAATAACATAAGAAAGCGTACCAGTAAAGTTGATGTAAATGTACACGTGTCACATCCGTTCAGGACCGGCTATAAAATTCAGGTAATTTATTTTCTACGTCGCTCGCGTAAACTAAACGTGTTATTCAATTGTTTTTCCATCATAATCGACGATGGAAACCATTTAAGATTTACTGAAAACCAATAGTAGTTACCTTAGAATGTGATGCTCACGCAATTGTCTTGTCTGGGATAAGATGTTTTTCAATCGCCAAATGTATTCAATTAAAGTAAAGAAAGAAAGGTCTAGCATGGTGATTATCCCGTAGATCCGGCGTGATGTTATATTATTTTTTCAATTTTACATGTGCATGGTTTTACTCCCTGTATTAATTCTTCTACTTCAGTGTAAACATCTTAATTTACATGTGCATTTATTTAAATTAGCCAGCAAGCAAGAGGGGTGTTAGGACACCGGTCCTGAAGAAAAAAAAGAAGGGGTGCGTTGGAGAATTTTGCCTAAGGGAGTCCCTCCTAGCCTTCCTTGAAGTACCTTATTGATCGTGAAGAAAAGAATTCTTGTGTATGTCCTTTGGGCAAATGTTTATGTACTTTTATCGTTTCTATGGGACTTGGAAACACATTGAGTTTCATGGGTCATGTTCTCCGTTTCAGTTTAGGGAAACTAAATACGTTCTTTCTGAATTCCAGAAATCTAGTCTGTCCAATAGTAGCGCAACGAGGTGGGGGGGTTTTGTGGGATAACCCCCCCCCCCCCCCCCCAGAGCTCAGAGAAGTTTTTAGTTAAATCTGTTTTACTTAATTGAATTTAATTTACTTTTATAATAGTTTAAGAATTAATAAAATATTCCTCGGAAACCCGTAAATTCACCAGTGTAACCATTTATCTTAAAAAATTTATGGGTAAGGGTCCCCGCATCTCCCGCTTACCCTGGTGGGTGTTCCATTCACCGACCCCCTAGTATTAGTTGCTCCAGAAACCCCCTCTATCCTTATTTCCTAGCTGCGCCCCTGCTGCCTAGTATAAGTAGAGATAGCGTCCCATGGTAGTGGTTCCGCAGTGCCGTATACCTAGGGCTAGGGAAGAGTCTTGGTTGTGAGAGGGTTTTTGGTTCTCCATCCTATTGTTTCCGGCTCCCCCTTCTCTTATCCCTAGATGACTCTCTTATCTCTTACAAGCCTCCGAAGAGCACAGCTGTCTGGCCGGAAAAATCAATCCCCTACCATGGTCCTCGGGGACATGTGCTGCAACACCCCCTCCACCACCAACCATCTTCTCTTAAAGTCGCAAATATTGGCATTGTCCGAGGAAGGAGACCTCTTGGCAAGGTTAGAAGGACATCTGCGATCTTCTCATTCGGGATGTGAGAATTTTCCGTGAGGCCATCTTTGAAGGATATCCGAATCTTTCCTGGATTTCCTTCACTGTCTCATCGTATACCTCCGATAATGTGGATGGAGGTTTTTATGCTGAAAATATACCTTGCTTTAGTGCCAACGATGATAGGAATCTTAAAAATTTGAGGGAATATGAGAGAAATTTCGTGGAATTACTCGTGTACAATCTTGTTGCAACAATGTTTTCGAATCTACCTGGGGAATTTTGTTTTGACTATTGTACTTTGTGGGATTTCGCAATACCTCGAGAAGGAATACCACAGCACTTTGTTTGTTCTATGTCAAATATTTTAGCATTTTTGGCATCCTCTGACTTAGGGAAGTAGTTATTTCTGATTTCTGCCGGTATTAAACCATTTAGTTGAAGGAGACGCAAGTGTTAAAGTCATTATTACCTTTTGACCTCTATGTACGAGTGAAAGAAATCGATAGCTCATCGAGAGAATCGATTGCAACGTGTGTATCTAGGTTAACACGTTTGGTTTAATTGATGACTCAAACGAAGACAAGAGTGTAATTTTATCCGAGCGATTTCTTGGTGCCAATGACGCGTAATTACTGCGGTATGGAGTCGCTTCCTTGAGGGTAGCCATGGACATTTGTCCCAATTTCTCTTTTCTGCTGTTGTTTACTTTTATTGCTTTCCTTGTCCATCATCAGTGATGATTCAAGATAAAGATAATTCATTCGCTGAGGATAAGGTTACCTAATTAAGATCCCCTAAATGTTCGTGTTCGACTGTTTAATTATACTCGTAAACATAATCAATTTATTGAGGTTGGTTGGATCTAGTGTGCTTGTATCGGAGTTATATAGACCAGTGAAGAATTAATTCCGCTGTCGGGCTTACAATTTTGTTTTATGAGGGCTTTGTAATCTTATAATTCGGAATAAAGTATGTTTTCGTATCATGTTGCTTCACTCATATCCCTGGTGATGGCATAAATGCATTAAATTACAATTATTTTGATACGCTATTCAGATAATTATACCAGTTCTATGTAGGAAATCAATTAGTCGCTCAATCTATCAGTGGACACTCATCGTGAAAATCCTAAATCTCACGCCCATGTGTTCAGCGGTCGCCTCCGCAAGCGTCTTCTTCTCATGAATTTGTTCGTTCAAGATATTTTTCATTTTATGTCAATTTAATGCGAGCATTTCAGAGGTGTATAAATGAAATTCCACCTATTGCGCAATTCCAATAACGTATTTTAGACTGAAGGTACTATTTGCCACGTGTAAAGAACTCAGTAGGAGTCCATTTCCGGCTATAATACGGCAGTAAAATTCCTCTAATAGTAATGGTATCCGCTATTACCTGGGTAACCTCTAGGCAACGACTTATGAATGTGACCCTCAGTCATGATATTGTTGGACGAAATTTCCGCTAGGAAAAATTGCTATACGTCCGGAGTGTGTGGGTACCTTCTTCACATTAGATATATAGTTGCCACTCGCCATTATGGTGGATCAACTACTCAAGCCGGCATTCCTCAGTTCAAACGTGACTGAGCGCGATCCCATAACTGTCATCCCGTGCTAGCGTGATCTTGGGCCAATCGCCCACTGCCAGTAGATGCTTGAGCGTAACCCGTTCTTTGCCTTTCATCTTGAGGGAGCGCCCGGTATGAGAATCGTTTTATGAACGAAGGTCACCTCCCGCTGTACAGTACACACCATTTGTCGATGTCTTTTCTGCTCAAAATATGTACCCTACGAAGAGCGCAATTATTGTCCTTGGAGTTATCAATTGATTTTCGTTGGTAATGGCCCAGGGAAGGGAACTGGCCCCTCTTCCTTGGATTAGTGTTACTCACATACGTGAGGGTTAGTCTGTGATGAGCTCTAAACACATTGATCCCAACAAGGAAGCGTGGTATCCCTATTAGCACTTGGATGCTTTGCTAAGGGCCATGTATTTCACGTATTGGTTTAATGCTTCGGACCCCCCATAAAAAATTCTCGAAGTGCCTGTTGGGTCAGGAGTTAGCCTCCCTACCATGAATGTGTGAAATTTAGTAGCCAGTGGCTTAGTATAGGATAAGCTCTACCCTATTCTTAGGAAAAACTAACCTTCGGGGTGACTTACTGAGTCTCTCTTTCACTGAGCACTGAAATCTTTTCGCTGAAAGGAATACGTTTGAGTACTTACCTATTTACAAAAATTTCGGAAGTTTCATAAACGTATGTGACGAAAATTAGTTGTCTTATTGTTAATGAACGGATGTATTATAAGTATGTAGCGTGTGCACATCATATGGCGACAAGGGCTTTTGTCTATTGCTTTTTCTCTGTGGCATATTTGGGATTGTATTTCTTCTATCACGTGTTGTGGATTTTAATTATTTATTTAAGACCCATGTGTGCTGTATCTCATTCATTGCGTATCGCTTTCAAGATCAAATGAAAATAAAATATATTTTTACTTGTGATTTACTACCATCGATGACGACTCTTGGTTTTGCTTACAGTTTAAGATTCCAGTTTAACGGAAAAATGCGGTATTACTATTTTTTCACTCCATCAGAATCATCAATCTAATTGCACCTGATTGCCAGAGAGTGTTTGACCCATAAAAAAGTCATGTTCCCTTTTAGCAACGATGGTCTGAGTACATGACCATAAAATTAATCATGCTCTACTTTTCGTTCACGCTATCTTAAGTATTAGCGGCCACTGGTACATGCACGCTAATGCTAATCATCGTGAAGAGCGACCTTAGAATTTACATAGTTTTTTTCCATTGTGTGATTGTGTTGCCAGAATATCGAACGTGTTCTCCATTCGTTCATATAATCGTATTTTAGCAAGCGCTCGTGAGCTCTTACGAATTCGCGAAGGAAGACTTCGAAGTGAATATTTACTCCACTGTAACAGAAGTCGTTTTCCTAAGAAATTCATTTGTAGGTTATTAGATACGTTGATAGATACGTTGATAGATACGTTGTTTCAAAATGGAATTCAAACAGCAATTAGAATGTACATTTAGGTACCTTAACTCAATGAGCTGAAACTGGTCCAACTTCTTCTGTTGAAGAAAACGCAATTCTTCACTTTTTGATGAACTATTTAAAAGGCTGATAATGTTGTTAGATGTAGCAACAGATAATACCAGTATAAGATCATATTGACATTTAAACTTTATGATTACCCACTAATTTTGGTTTTACTCTCCCTTGTTTTTTATTATGACGGAATGCACTAGTGAGTGTTCCCTTTTGTGTTAAAAATGTTTTCTTAATTTATTTTCTGAAATTCACTTTCGAAGTCAAAAGGTCAAAAATCCTCTTCGCGAATTTTCCTCCATTCTTTTCTCGTGTGCTGTTCTGATTCAGTTAAAAGAGTATTATCTGGAAAACTGCGGAATCTTGCCTTTGAATGTTTGTTTAACCTAGGTCAAAACAAACTCTTTTCAAGTGACTTTGGCGGCGCCGATGCGGACTTTTCCAAACAAAATTCCTCTGGAATTATGATCTGCTGTCGGAATCTCATTTTCGCTGAAAGGGAAATATTTGAGTACCTATTTACAAAAATTTCGCAAGTTTCATAAACAACGGAAAACAACAAAGTATAGGCCTGATTATTCCCTCAACCGGTAATTTCCAGTAATCTCGCAAAGAGGCCTTTTTTTCCTGCAAGGAGAAAAATATTTTGAACCATGATTTGTGGGAAGACATCGACACCTTTGTCCACTAAATTTTGTAAAAGAGGTAAACGTCAAAATATTATATCTAACCATGGCTCTTATTTCGCTAAGAAAAACTTTAAATTTAATTAGTCTCATTTATAGATCAAATTGCTATTCCTGTGGTGATGTGTTTTTAATAATATGGCGAGAGTTCGCACGCCAGTACTCATCGGGAGGACGTAAATACCTAAATTTTGTATTTGAGGGAGTCAGACTTATGACATAGACTCGGTATGAAAGCTACTTTTAAACATTATGTTGTGGATATGTGGATAAGATATTTAGATAAGTTGTTACATATATTGTCGTATTTATGTAGCTAATCCGTCCATCTCGCGTTCATTTGCGTACTTTTTTTTCGATTTATTCTTATTTGCAATTTTTAAATTCGCGGGCCGGAACGCCATAATGGAGACACGCGCTTTCTTCTATTGCTGTTGTCGTTCCCCAAGTTCAAATAGCGTTACTATCCGTCCGTAATGCGCTATTGTCTTTGCGTCCGCAAACGGTGCTATCGCTTTTAATTGCTCCAATTCTTCGGCGTTTATGTCACCCTATCTGATTTCTCTTATCTGCCCATTCTTCTTGCCTTGCATTGCAATTGATTCATTGCCGCTTGTATGAGCGGCCATTCGTTTACTTACCTCTTTCGTGTCCCGTGAATATGAGACACTATCTCAATCGCCTTTGTCTGCACGCTCTTCGTCTCGACTGTCATATTGATTAATTGCGTCGTTAACCTCGTATGTCATAGGAAACAATGCGGGGGTGGGTCGTCAGATTTTTTCTTCTCTTATTTCTTGCTCATTTCGTCCACTCCACGTCCACGAAATAGCCCTATTCGCAATAACTAGGCTCCTTGTGAGCCAGATCTAGTGATAACATATACCTTCATCACAGAACGAACCTAATTTTGTCTCCGAATAGAAAAAAATGTCTTCCATTTTACTCTTTAATTTCAAGAGATTGTTAGAAATTTTCTCGAATGAGGTCTATTCCAAATTTAGTAGCGCATTTGTCAGTTGTAAGCCAACTAACGCTTCAACTTTCAACTTCGTCGTTAGGCCAAATTGTTTCGATAAAGGCTTTAAAATTTCAAAGCACTGCAGGAACAATTGACTTTTTACGCAGTCACGCGCACGGGTGCAAAGTTAAATACACCGACGGATGACGTTCGCCATGGAAAAATATTTGACTTAGCCGGGATTCGAACCCGAATCTCCCGATTGCCGGTCAGGTGTGTGAACCAGTTACACCGCGAAGCCATCTTGGAGTGTGGCAGTTTTCATCTCGCAATAGCTGATAATTCTGTTGGTTAGGAAAATTGAATGAAAGGAAGTAGGCCTAATTGTGAATTGAAAAGGAATGTTCAATGCTGGGGGAGTTATATCGAGTGATTCGCAAATTGATTTATGTAATCCTACCTTAATTGGTCTACTACTGCTCTGAAAATTATAATTTTACTCGCCTAGGGCGTGAGGATGATGAAATCGGATAAAGTCGGCAATTGACGGAAACAGGAATTCTTAATACCCTTTGATTGAGTATTGTACTTGCATTCTGTTTTTTAACATCAATCCTGGTAATAAAATTCCCAAGTATTCCACGGTGAAAAAAGCATTGGTAGAAAGCCCATGTTACCATATGATGTGTTCGCGCTTAATACTTGTTTTAAATCCGACGATGTAGATAACAATACGACAGTCAATTTTCGTCTCATTATTCAGTTTTCAATCGGAGGGTGTTCGTAGAGCTCACCCTACAGTTTGTGTGCTCGCGCTTAATGATTAGATCCCTTGATGTAACAATGTTTACTGCCAATTTTCCTCTCGTAGCTCTAAGTGATGCAACCCGAAGGTTAGAGATTGCGTAGGTGATGATAGAGCTCGCCTTACACTAAGCCACAGATTCCCTGTAAAATGGTGATCCGTTGGCAATCGGTTCCATCGTCGCCGCTGCGTTGCGGGTCGGGACGTCCTGTCTTTTATGCTCTGCCGCTCTTCAGTCGTCATTGACGTTTTTTCCCGCCCGCGCTCCGCGTCTAATTCACGCCCCACTTGGGCATTGTTGCGACGTCCAGTGGAGGGACCGGTGGGTGGTTTGGATGTGACATGGCCTCCACCGCTGTTGATCTTCCCTTTGCCTCCAATTTAAACCTTCATCCTCCCATCCCCTCTTCCTCCTCTTCCTGCCCCGGTTGACGAGGATGTAAAAACGTTCCCATCGCGACGCGTGTTTACCCGTGATAATAAGATTTAATGTCGTTACGTTTGACCTTAAATGGTAATGCGCAAGCAAATGCGATACTTAGATACGGTAAATCCTACCCAGATGGTCTCCTGCGTAAGCGGCCGGCCAATCTTCCTTTATTCCGAACGGATTTCCCAAATAAGCAATGTAAATTCAACCTATTTTCAGCGGTCATCCATTCTTTCTCCCTATGATAACTTACTCAAAATACTTTGCGATCTCTTATGAGAATTTTTTCCTTCTACAATAGAGATCAATACGTTCAAAATAGTGTTCTCAAGAGCTAGAAATCATATAAAGTAAACACAACTATTGCGCGTGAAATTTGAATTGACAGTCAGGTAGTCTGGATCATCATCAGATACAAGAGCTTACCCAGGGTCAAAACTATGGGGGTGGGTGAAGCCATGATTTTTCAAGTTGTAGGTAAGGTTTTTTAGAAAGGAAAAGTTGAATGAAATCAACATTTTAAGGAAACTGTAAAAAAATTTCATTAGTTTTTAAAATTATTTGCTCGAAAAAATATTATTTTCCTTAGAAACATTTGCGATTTTTGCTTTTGGGGCGGGGGGCAGCTGCCCCCACCTGCCCCTCGCTGGGTACGACCATGACTGTACCCCTATCAGGTACTCTTGTGTAACAATCAAAACACATAAGTAGTAGTATGCTTTAATTAGTGGGCAAGGTGATATCTTCGTTGACAATTATTGTATTAATTTACCTTGAAAGAAAGCCTTCAGGAATTGTTTCCCTTCCATTACATTTTTATAACGTTTAATGCAGATTAGGTATTTTTTAAATTTAATGTCGCTAAGCATTTGAACTCTATCAGTGGCGCCGACTCCATGGGGCCTGAGGGGGCCCGAGCCCCCTCAAAAATTTTATATTGGTGGGAGGAAAATATGTATCAGGCTTGTCAATTTTCCCGAGAGAGTTTTCAGAGCCCTAATGTTGATCATTTGACTCTCATAAAATGTTTTGAAAAAACATTTAAACTCGCTATTTGTAAATTTTTTTATGATTTTCTATGCGTCGGCACTCATGAACTCCATTATATATATGCCCTGAAGGTATAGCGCTATAGGTACGTGATAGCGTTAGTTTTAAATAAGTAATGCGCCGCGAAAAAAAGACACGACCGGTTGCGCGGGAGCAACGCCCCCTTTCTGTGATACTTGAATATTAATGTCCGTGAGTCATAGATATCTATTCTGCCTCGCTTTCGCCGCAGTGTATCGAAGGAAATGGAACCGGTATGCCCTTTTTTGGGTTCTATGTATCGCATTTCGTGTGCGTAGCCCGTCATTCCAACCGGATGTCCGCAGGGTGTGGAGGGTCTCGGTCCGGAAATTATTCCTGTTTTTCTCGTCCTGCTGTCCTGACTCGTTCTTGCGGCACGCCTATCAGCGTTCAGTTCATTCATGTGACAATCTCATCGTGCATTACGCAATAATGGTGAACATTTTAGCCTTGGAACTGATCACGAGAAGGAATTGTGTTGGCTTAACTCTTGGCTTCCAGCACAATTTTCCCAGGCCCGTATCCCGGCTAAGTTGAAGGTCTTGAAATGGAATGTCTGTATTAACTCAGCAAGTACATTTAATGTAGTCGTAGATTATTTGTTCAAGGAATATTTACCCAATTCCTTATGATATATGAGCGATTACTAAATGGGTGCAATCTCAGAATGGGTGTGATTTGGCAATCGTATTGTTGATACTCTCCCAAAGCTCTCGTTAAACTAAGCTCAAAGATAAATTGTTTCAAGTAATTATAATTGTATATTTTCGTCCAACCCTAATAATGTCCTTGTAAATCCAGAGTACTTAATGGAAGGTCGAAAAGGCTAGTTCCAAGAAATCATTTCCATGGTAACTGCAAAATGCATCCCGTAAATGTTTTACGTTCCCATAGCCCAGTAAAAAGGAGTTGCAACCCCATGTTTATCGACAAAAAATGCTTAAAATGATCTCCCCTACCACCGCCTGAAGAATTGCAGTCTCCTTCTGAAATGCCCAGTATTGAACTCCTTTTGAGGTAACAGGAAAAAATCAATCTTTGAGCTTAATTAAGCGTTAACTATGGACCAATATCAACATATTGATTGCACAATCTCGCCCATTTTTACATTAATTGTTTCGAGCTATTATAATTCCAATTTATTTTCCAAACTTCATTTTATAATGTCCTTAACAAAACAGTATTAAATAAAATGTCGAAAAAGAGGGATACCCAAGAAAGCCGTTTTCACGGTAACTGCAGAGTGCATCCAATAAACGTTTGCGATGCCAAAGCTCAGTAACTACGGATTTGTGACCTCATGTTTATAAACAGAAAATACTTAAAATTGTCTACCCTAACACCTCCTGAAACGTTGCAGATTCCTCGTGAAACACCCTGTATATCGCGGTGGATTTTGTTGTGTCCTTCCATTGTTCCTTGGGAGATTGAATTGTTGAACCTGTCCGCTCTCTTTGTCCAGAACAATTTCGTGTCAGCCTGCGATATGATTGTATCGCTTCGCTCTCTTTTCACTTCTCAATTATGCTACTCTTGTGTTCCTTGGAAGTTGCGTTATTGGTCTTGACCTACTGCGATCATAATCCCTCGATCTGCGAGAACTATGCGCCCAGTCGATGAATGCATTGTGAAAGTTGACACTGTTTAAGAAACCGCTTTGCCTGGAATCGGAGTCTAGAATTAATTCCTGATTGGTTTCGATCCTTGAATTCAGTTCATTCGCGTTTGATGATAATCACTGCTTTGCCTCATTTTTATGCCCTTCAGTTTTACATATCAGGCGTTTTGGAATCGAAGCGCGGGAAAATTCAATGCTGTGGCCATTTTTGTGGACCCTGAGATGCATTAGATAACTGAGCAAGCATTGTAATAATTTTAATAATACTAAATTCATTTATTTTTCTAGGAGTGAACTCCTTTGGAACATAATATCGATTTGCAATTTTGTTCCCAGCATTTAATGATGAATAAGCCAATCAGGCAGTCAGGAAACGAAGAAGGGAAGTTGTCATATGAATTGTTAACAATAGACAGAAAGGTAACGCCGTTATCTTTCGTTGATGTAAAAAAAAGGACTGAATTGTTTCTTCTAACACAAAAAAGAACATTAAACATATCAATGAACAAATGAATTATTTCATTAACAGCCAACAAAAGTAAAAACGTTGTCATTCAAAAATTTCAAAACATAGATTCCTTCTTCTAATACAGCTATGAGCATCAATCATATCAATAAACAGAAAAATGTATTACGTGACAATTGAATTGGTAGACAATATTGGTAAAATAACCTGGTCAGTAAAGGCGCTAAGGCAATTTTTTTTACCTTTTCATTAATGTCCGTTTATTTGAAATGTATTTTGAGATATTGAGCTGTAATCACGTAAGTTGGTATTAAGTTTTTTTAGTAATCCCTCTGCGAACCAGTCTCGTTCCGATTATGTATTACGTGAATTGTGTTTTTTTCCGAACTATTTACTTATATTCACAACGTGTACCTCATGCTATGACCCTGTTGTATCCAAAATTTTGGGAATTCGACTCATATGCGTACAAATCCCCAAATGTCCGAATCCAATCTGCAGTAGTACTGGACGAGTTGATAACGATGCCTCAAGTGTGGTGTTATTTATATTTTATAACCTAGTCGTTACAAATGGGAAAATCAACTTCGTCGACCTGTCGCTTGAGGAATTTTGTGAGAACTATTTACTGTCACTCAGAAAGGGGTGTAATTCCATTTGCTTTGATTAATTACCAGTCGTATAAAGTGAATATCAGTCCTTAATCTTTCGTAACTGCACAGTGGCAGTCGCTGGCGTTTTGCGCGTCGGATGCAAGGCGTAAATGCAAATAATTTCTCCCGTCAGCCAGCGTGCGGCTAATGGCGCAAAGTCACGTCTGTCATGAATGAAGATTAGTTGAAATGTGATTAGCTGAAGCTCGATTAACTAATCTTCCTAGGACCTTTGCGCCGTGTGTTGCATGATGCAGTAGCGCGCGCAAAAGTTTTTTTTTTCATCCGGAGAAGACACCCGTGTGTCGGATCTTATCGTAAAAACGTTTTGCTCGTGAACATCAATCTCTTTTAATCAACGCTTAGGAGTGTGGCAACATCCTCAATTTATGCAGTTATGTATGTATGTATTTATTTATTCGATATTAATCTACGTGACAAGTGAACGGTTGGATGTTTTCGAAACACCTCGTCCGTCTCGCGGGTCGAATCGTGAAAACTCCCAGGAATGTGCTCGCCGAGGTCGCTTCGAGGTCACGCCGGGCGATGCGGTCGCTTACACAGGTCCTCATTCGTTGGAGTTATTCGCTGCCGATGTGGTCGCGACCAAATGCAACCGTGGAAGTATGGCGGAAATTGGCTTAGTCTCAGTAATCACTGTTGCAGCACGAAATTAAGGCGAACCACGTACTTCTACCTGAGCGAATCCATTTAACGGAGTTTCATCGGTAAAAATTGACTTTTGATAGGCGGAAAGGTGACAGAAAAACGTAATTTTCTGTTATAATTCCCTATTGAATGTATAAGATTTCATTTCGTTGAAATTTTGCCCTCATTGTACAAAAGTAGCTTCAATTGTGAATGAAAACATGTTGAACTGATGATCACGATTAAGTAAGATACTATTGTATTTTTTGCAACAATTAAAGACTGCTTTCGATTTGGAGACTTGTTCAGTTTTTTGGAACTAATTGAGCATTCGTCCCAACGTTATTCATTCTTGATTTCAATATAGTACCACTAATTAATTTAATACATCTGACTCTTCTATTTTTAACATCTTCATGCATTTGTCCGTTTCCGTGGATGATAATCGAGAATGCGGAGTATACTGAAGATTGGTTTTATAAATTGTTTGGTACTGCAACTTTCTTATTTTAATCAGATTCCATTCATTAGCCTATTTACTTACTACTGGTGTACCACCAACTAATCGAGTTATCAATTTTGCTCTATGATTGTGGAAAAAAATTATTTCGTTGCGGAAATTACATCATTTTAATATTTTTTATACCCATTTTTACCGTACTCAGTATTTTTATGCTTCCAGTGGCTATAAAAAATCGCATCGATAGTGCAATAATTCCCACGCCTATGAACCGTACGTTCCGCATCATTTGTTATGAAGCTGTCTGCCTTTTTTCATTGAGATATCAAGGTATTTCAACGTCTCATCCATTTTCTCTCACTTTGACCTCTGTATGTTTATATCCTCTTTTAGGCTGATTTGGTGTACTTATTTTTAATGTGAAGTGAATCGATGAATAACGTATTATGGATCCCAGTTTTGTATTTCGATTGGTTAAAATAATCGAGTCACTGATCCCTTACGGAAGACAAAGATGTAGGCTTTCCATTATTTACAGATATATATACAAAATACTTATAGATTGTCGTCCATAGGTATCTATTATGTCTGGGTATTATTTTATAATTTCCGAGTCCACTTTTATGTAGTCTTCCTTCGATATTATGTTAAATAATGGACTGAATGTAAAATATTTGTAATCTATAAGTGTAATAAATATCATAGGTAGTTTATGGTGATAAGGTTTGGAGACATAAGTTTTCAGAGAGGCACATAATTGCTCGGAAAGAGACGTGAAATATCGGTCACGTCAATTAATCGAAAACGATTACCATTTGCGTTGAGGTCATAATTAAGTTCGTATTTATCCTCAAATATGCTTACGGGCGGACAGAAAGGTATTTTATCAAGGCAATGGTGGTAACTATTCCCTTTTTTACGCAAAAACTTCATAACCAGCTTCACTCATTGTTGGAGAATTTCTTATAATGCTTAAGAACACACCATAGTTTCAGCCGAGCTTTAGGTTGAGACTAATGGTTTAGAGATAAGATTATTTTCATCATTTAAGACTTAGCGATACAGCAGTCGGAAATTTACAACTCTGTTTGTTTTTGGCCACATGGTTATAAAGGAACATATCGATAAGTTTTGGAATTCAACTCGCTGTGGTAATTAAGTTGTCGAAGCCACTAGAATTTTTTGTTTGGATGCATCTGTGGAAACAAGAGATTACGGAATGGTACTACACACCTACTATCGTCAGTTTTAGTGCACCTATTAGCATTTACGACCATGTTTTCTCCATTGCGATTGTTTGCCTCAAACAACTGACTGGGCGATGTATTGTCTGTCGGCCGTAATAAAATAAATAATAGCTAAGTACTTACTTACTTTGCGTTATTTTTGTGGGGTTTGGAATTTTCATCAATTTTATTTACCGATGAATTTAACAGAATTTGAATACGGCGAAAGGGATCCAGAAATTTATATACCCTGGCTCAGTATGTAAGTGAGTGAAGGTCCTGTTAGTCATTGAACAGTCTCGTTGTCTTGTACTAGCGTCAAATAGTGTGTGTCATAGTGTGACGACAGTGAATCAATGATTAGCTAAGAATGCGCTGACTTCAATCCTTTAGCTAACAAACAACCGTATAAGTTGAAGGCCAGATGATACGCTGAACTTCGAACGGCCTTAGTAGACGGCCACGAACTCGTCTTTGCCTATCAAGACATTAATCAGGAAGCTATTTTGAAAGCGTCATAAAAGTGACTTCACGGGGGCAACCCTTTATGTCTGCCTTTGTTTTTTTTTAATGGAACGTTAAGGGGGACAGTATCTCGGCAGAAAGCGTAACCCTCCGAAAGTAAATGCAGCGGTTGGTTCTCTATTTTTTTGTGAAAGAAACTTTGCAACACCGCATAGACTTAGCATATTTTATCTATGACGGAATTAATGATACGTTCTGTTTGGCTTTGAGATGGCATATACAATATAGAGCATACGTCCGCGTATTATGAGTTTTGTCGATACAGCCATGCTATACGTGCCAAAATCTCCAAATATCCGTAGGCATATTAAGCAATTATTGACTTATTAATCGTTAATGAAGTAATTTATAGTGTTTAAATTCGGCGATAACAGAAAAATATTTGTAGCTATTAAGTACGTGATATCTTCATTTTTGGGTCAAAACTGCCTTAATACATGAGTTTGAAAAACTTTGGTTTTAATTCTAATTTTCACTAATTTTCCTCGAGTCTACACTGAAATCAACAATCTCTCGTTATGGATGCATAAATTCATCCTTACTTCAGTATATATACTAAAAATAACTTGTGCCCCGTGGCCGAGATAAAAGTTACTATATAAATGGGAAATCGTGACGTGTCTGAATCGACTCTTTTTCGTCGAGGTGTGGAGCCACATTAAGGAGCTCCGTCGCCTTCTACGAGTGATTCATTCGACGACTATGTGACCTTATAAATGCATACCTAATATGCGTCTGTTTGTTGGCGTTACGGAATTGCTGTCGGGAAAATCGTATTTGGAATGTATTTGGTCATTATTGTCGCTTTCACTTTCAATAAATCCCTAATGCTTTACGCTATCCGTTTTGTAGGTACGCGTAGTTTATGATTCTGCGAAGAATAAGACACGTTGACATCGTAAATATCTATCTTAAACAGAAATGACTGTATTAAGAATGGAATAAACATTCATTTGGACCCACGCCAGACTAAATGATGTGTTGTTTAGCTTTGGACAGTGATGCGCGTAATGGTGCTTATAAGATGAAGCATGAGTTTTATGTGCGAATCCAAGGTTAAGTGATTACCAAGAGAGAGTGTTTCAATATTTTCCTCAGTTAAGCCCTGTATTTTTTGTGGTTACTATGGAACATTTAGCACTACTGAACACCATCTTAGTCGGTGTAATAGTAACAATATAGAATTCATTTTGGAATGTATTTGGCAGTCTACTACAATTTTTTTATCATTTTTATACGCGAATCGGCGCCTTGTGGATTCGCCAGGGAATTAATTAAATCTTATTTTTTACGTTAATTGTAAACAATTGTTATACTTTTCAACAATATTATTTTCTAAAATGAATATCATATAGCCCTACAAAGTGGAGTTGGAGGCCGTTAAATATAAATTGTTGAATTATTAGCTCGAGCTTCAATTGAAGCATGCATCCTGAACGAAGTCCAACTTTTGTCGACTTTTTGAATCGAATATATTTGTTTGTTTTTTTCGGTGATAAAATTATATCGGGAAACATTCGTTTTTGGAGTTTTCTTTTCTTTTTGCGTTGCTGTCGACGAGTGTAGTCCGGAAGTGGCTTATATCCTCCTGGCTGGTTTTTTTTTAAGAGTTCCTTCCTTCCTCCTAAACATCGTGAGCCAAGTTCGTCAGCGCGAAGTGAGTTGAAAATCTGCAAGGAAGGAAAGCGTCGCCAATAACTGAGGAAGACGCAGCTCGGTTTTGATTGAGCAACGATTCCTAAAGAAGTACAGGAAATGTTTTTTTTCCTCTTTCAATATTTTTTTATTTTATTGTTATTTTAGGAAAGGTCATACTTCCTCGTGCCCACTGTATGTAGTATGAGGATTTTTATTGTACTTTTTTGGATCCAACCGTTTTGACCTTCATTAAATTAAATCGATTTCCATTATCAAAAATGCTTATTTAACTTGAAATTTTTGTCCACCGTCGCACAATGTATCGCATAATCCTGATGATTTGTGTAAAATTTGTGCACCTTAGGCGAGAAAATAGTTACATCTAGTCATAAATACGGAATGGGGTCCTCTAGAGTTCACGAGGCGAGCATATGATGTAGCGAATGAATTTTTTTAAATATAGGCAGTTTTTTTCCGTGGAAATGATATGTATTTCCAATATGAACCGTATAAATCTCACCTCTTCTCAGCGGCCATCTCCTCAAATGATCTGGGGCCATACTTTTTGCAGTCAGCTACCATTCCTTGAACGACCAGCCCCTGACCTTTACTTTCGCAACATACTTTTTAATACGACTCGTATCTTGTGGTAATTGGTCTTTATAATCTAGAACTCTACGATTTGAAGGCGTTTCGATGAGTAGTGTCGCGAAGTGGCTAATATTCTCCTTGCTGGTTTTTTTTATAGATTTTTCTTCGTTCCTTTTTAACTGTCACCATCGTTGATTTTGCAAAAAACACAGCTGCTCGTTCAAATGCTACCGGACTCGCATCATTCATTCTGCTTTGCAATGGCATTAAATCATTAAATTTTAATTTTGTGACGAGTAAATTAAGTCATTTTCAGGTAATTAATTTGTTTCATTTTATCGTCGCTCATATCTGAGCACCTTCATATATTTCTTCTCTAAACAGCAGTCAACTTGATTATATCCGTTTGATGGCCCCTTAGGGTAGGTTTCAATGAATAAAAATACCGCTTGAATAGTGCCAAAGGACCTCGATGTTGACCTATGCAATGGAGTCTAATATTTTTCTTCGCGTGTGGGCATTGCTGATTGATAAGGAATATCTCACACATTTCATGTATTTTTATTCTCGTCATGAATCTTTCTACGTGTTCATGTGTTCTCGTCGGTGACCGAAAAGCGTGTAAGATTAATCTTTGTGCTAGCGGAATCTTGTCACTTGATACTTGCCAAAACCTTGCAGTTTCATGCCTTTTTTTGACGAATTGGCACGGTTTTCGAGGCTTGTCGTCAACTATACCCACATTCTACGGAGGTTTTTGAGTTAAAGTTCTGAAGTCCTTGACCAGAAAACCCGACACTCGGCCAACACTCGTCGAAGTTAGTCCCAAAATGGGAGACGTGAGATTCGGTATGTACGTGTTTTGCTTTCGAAAACCTGCTTCACAAAAAAACTAAAGTTCCCGAACATTCGACTCCTGAATATATTATAAATGATTAGTCCATTTATCTTTCGCCACGCTGATCGGGTAAGGGATCGAAAACCTCACGCTTCTTCACGTGCGACGTTATAAGTCTTTAAAAGGAGATTTTTCCGAGACACTGTCATTTTTATGAAAATTCAGTGTTTATTATGCTGACTTTCACAAAAAAGGCCTTCCGTGCTATAGTTTCTAAAAATTGTGCTGGAAAATCCTCATTTTTTTACATTTTCATATTGGAACTTGTACTTGTTTATGCCCACGACATATGTTGTCTGGCGCATCAATATCCCCTCCTTACCGCAAAGTACTATCCCAAATTCTGTGCCTATAATCGCACGTCAGAATATCAGTCCACAAAACCGTATCTCGGCCAATGATTCAGTTATCGTTTTTTTTACCTCGATTTTCGTTCATTCTTTTTTATTATAAATATTTTATGAAGAACACTTTCGTGTCTTATCTCGATATTCTAACAGTTTACTGAAGGTAAATTTCGCAAAAGATTTCATGGACAAAATATCAGCTACGATTATATGGTCTAAATTTTACTCGTACGATTTTCTGTACTAGAAATTCAAGATACGCCTGAGTGGAATGATTTTTTTTTAAATAACTTTGCGGAAAAGTCCTAAACTTTTGTAAAAACTGAAATAGCTTCAGCCATACCACTATAATCATGCGTATAATAAAAGTTAGTGACGTCTCCGTACTACTTTATGCCGTAATGGGAAAAGAACTATTTATCGTAGTTAATTTTTTCCCGGCACCAGTGTCAATATTGTACGATTACGTCTTTTTCTCACCGTGGATGCGTACATAGGCGGATCCAGGGGGGGGGGCACGGGGGCACGTGCCCCCCCCAGGACCTTAAAAATATGATAGATTTTTAATACGGTCCCATTATAATTTCGTTCGTTTTGTATAACAAGGTATCCTTGTGCCCCCCCACTGAACAAAATCCTGGATACGGCCTTGCTTGTGCCCCTCCCAGAAAGAAATCCTGGATCCGCCCCTGGATGCGTACATTTTCTTCTTCCGCAGTGAAGTGATTTATCGTTTCACATTTCTGGCGTAAATAAAGAAGCCTTTCGACCCTGGTGAAGATCAGGGACGAAATAAAAACGTGAATAGCGGATGCGTTCCGCTTCTTGGCGCGGACCTCCAAGTCGGTCGTTGTGGGTCATAGAAACGTGAAATCGTTCTGGTGGGCGAAACTTGATGTATTCATCGATTCGTTTTAATGACATTTTATATTTTCCGCTCTTATCGCACGGCAAGGATTAAAATACCATCACTTAATATCATTTTAATTATATGCACAACTAACTTAAGCATGTACATAAACGTTTCCCTTCTATTTTCATTCTAGCAAATATTATGCAAAAGTCAATGGTCATTTCAATCTCTAATTGTATGCGTGTCTTGACTTCTTTTTTGTGAATACTGCAATATTCTTTGTTCTCCGCGATTCCGCAAGGTAATAGCAGTGGCAAAGAAAATATTTTCATTTTTTAATATAATTTTCTTAGATTAACTCTATTGTTAATATTTTAGATGCGAGTTCTTTTTAAGATATCATCTTATGTTGTGAATTGATGATTATGCTATTATTACGACTCTCTCGGATATCTTGATTCAAAGAAATAGTGGAGATTTTTTCGTCAATATCTTAGCTACATTGAGGGCAATGCTTATTTCTTTTTACCCTCATCCATGTATCTTTGAGAATCTCTTTTTGTGCCAAAAGTATTTATTTCCATGCTGCGTATTTATAATATGAGAAGGTTTTTTTCGGGTTAGAATTGAATATTATCAATCCTCAGTGGTCTTGAGAATATGACGTCGATGCCTTGAAGGTACGGCTTTTTTCTCTCCAAACTGGGCTTTAACGAGGCTGTGACGTCAAAACTCCCAGTCATTGTCGAAGCTGCACGAATTCGATCTCTTCCTGAATAAGACCTCAGGGACGAGTTCCATTGTTGCGTTACGCCTGAAACTTTTCAACAAATAACTTTTCTACCGGGATTTTTCTGTGTTGTTTGATAACTGAACTTTATAAATGTTTTAAAAGTCCTGCGGTTGGCATCCCTCGAGGCGTTAGTTGACATTATATCAATGAGGTCAGAACCCGGTGTTATTGCTGAGACTTTTAATCACGGTACCTAGGTTTGTCATTGGAGTACCTCCAATATGACGCCTGATTAGTTAGTTGTCATTTATAGATTTCTCTTTCGAGGGCTCATTAGAAACTGACTTGAGTTTATTGAGTGAAAAATACAGTTATATAAGTCGAATTATTCTTTCATTTTTATTTCTGCGTAGTTAATACATTTTTAAATGACTTGCGCCAGTCTAAAAACAGCGTAGATTGCATTCCTTTATAAGTTACGCATTTGGTCTAAGTATACCTTTGCCTTAGATAATTCGTAATGATTCTAACATAAGATCTAATGCTTACTTTGCCTTGCATGGTGTTGTCATCGTCATCATTCAACAATCCTAAGATTGGTTTGACGCTGCTCTCCTTTCCTCTCTGCTATCCGCTAGCCTTTTCATAGCGACGTATTTCTTCTCTATCACTATAATGCAAAATGGATGCAGTTAATTAAGTAAGTCAATGATAATAGATTTTATTTTAATCCTCTTACTTTTCCTTCTTCCCGAGTGTTAAGTTTGATGTAAATAAAATTTCAAATCGAAGCAAAACATGAAAAATAACCTGGGACCCCTAGATCAGCAGCCAAGTGTTAGACAAGACTACGCCGAGGAACGCCCAAAAGCCGTCAGCGAGTAATTCAATTCTCTTCGAAAATCAGAATGATAGTTGGGGATGTTGGTCAAAGGATTTTTCCATTTTTACAACAATATGGCGTAGGAACACCCAAATTCACCGGAGCAGAAAATAAGTACACCAAAGTGTTACTTCAGAAAGTAGGCGCTGTACTCAATTGACTACCTCGTGCCCCTAGAAATTATGCACAATTGTTGTAAGATCTTAGATTATCCCGGCGTTTTCAAGTTGAGAAAGGATTCTCGGGTTTTCCACCGGATAATTGGCTGAATGCCTCCCGACTTTCCGAAGAACTACTTGCTCTACATCCTCAGGGGATCTTCTGAATTATTCAATGAAGAGCAAGTCGTTCTTCGGAACGTCAGAAGCCTATCATCAAAAACTAGATCAAAACTAGAAGAGGGCAAGCCGTGGTCGTTCAGCTGTAACATAGAACATGTTAAGGAAACCAAAATTTCAAGAAAATTATAACAGCGTACCATTAGTTTTTTTAAATCCTATACTCGAAAAAAATATTTTCATTACATGTTTTATATTTGTATTACATTTCTTTCACTTAAAGAAAATTTGTGCAAAACTTTCGTTCACAACTGAATTTGCTTTTGCTTCTTGGGGTGGGGGGTGCTACCCATTGTCCGGTGGAAACCCCGGGAATCCTTTCTATGCATGATTATTAATTCGTCGTTGTCGGAGAATTCTAAGTGCAACACCTTTTCTCGGTGTGACTCGCGGAAGAATGTCGTCTGGCAGCATAGTAGCGTTTTCTCTCCAGCGGCGGAGAATTCTCTCCTGGCGGTTCGACTCCTCCTCCTCCTATCTCGAGAACTTTCACTTTCTCTTCCCGCCGGTAGTTAGCTCTCACGCCCCTCTTCTTCCCCCACCTCCTCCGCTGCTGCTAATTGTTCATCGAGGTCTCCCCCGCCCCCCTCGCGACTGTCGTTTGTTTAGAATAGCCTGCCAAGGTGTTGCGCCACCAACTCGTCGTTGAGTCTCTCGCGGAGTCTTTTTATAAACACACGCGGAGACACGCGTGCGTTGTTAAAAAAAATCAAATGAGTGCAGTCGCCGTTCGTGTAAATATAGGCGTGAGAACTGTAATGCGTTCACGCCTTTTACCGCTTGTCAACGTCGTAATGAGTCCCTGGGAAATCATCCATCTATTCATGTTAAAATAGATGTTTGTATGTCCGAGATCTGTAGACTCCGTCTACCGTTTCAATGATAAACGTGAAAGTTGTCGCATTAGCGTAATTTTGGAGCGCTTCTCAAGTACTCCATGGAAACCTACCTTAATCGATAGAACACTTAATTAATAATATCTATTATTGTAACCGCAGGGCCGTATGTGATTCATTTTGGTCCTCAAGCTTAGCATAGGATTCAGATCAGCGGTTTCATTAATATCCTTTTTAAGAGTTCTTTTACTCAAGATGCAGGGTTTTAATTATAATCGGATGGCTGAAGGAATTGAGTTTTTAATTCTTTCAATCTATTTTCGGATATGCTACGTGCTTTTCTTTAAACAATGTTTGAAGTTCAATTATCTCGCATTTTAATGAAGTTGAGTGCAGAAAATTTCATAAAGAGCCTGTGTAAATTATTTAGGCTAGTAGTTGATGATTAAGTTTGAAATTTTAAACCATTTCCATCCTTATCGCTTTGAAAACTGGACGTTTTTATGAATGATAACAGTAATTCTTTCAATAAGAGTTTTTAAAATATATTCTGTGGTAAATGAATACACCCAGACCGGAAAACTGCTCCCAAGTTTGACTAGTAATCTGTATTACATTCATTCCTAAACCTTGACGGCTCATCGGCGCTTGTCACAGGAGGAAATGGTTCTGTGATGTGGTTGACCGAGCGGTGAAAACGTTTTCATGGTTTTGTTTTTGGCTAAACTCTATGGTCGGTGAGGACATGGTGGAATTTCGCCCGTCCTATGAGGTTTAATAGCGTCAATTGGCGGTGACGCGAATCTTATTACGATCCCGTGCTTCGTCTAAGATGCCGCACTGACCTTTAGGTGAACCAAGCACCTCGAAGGCCGGCAAAAATTGGCTGCAATTACTTCGTTTATCATCTTCCTGCAGTTTTATTTCCTCCCATTCAATTCCACAGAGGCCGCTCTGCTGCAATGTCATTGCCATTACCGTGGCAGGCATTATAGCGACTTCCTGAAGTAACTCGCTGGTGTGCTTTCTTTGTTTTAGCTTACTGAGTTAGTTGTTTTAACTTACTTAGTGCCGCGGTGAATTTTTTGGGTGTAAGCTATTTTGTGATGTAATTTTGTAATATTTTTACAATAACTCATAGGAATTGTTATCATCCATGAAAACGTCCAGCGTTCAATGCGATAGGAATGGAAATTTAATCTATTATTTGCCACAGTATCTATTGCTTTTTTATAAACAGCTTCTTTAGACGTTTATTGCAGTTAACTTCAGAGAAAAGTTAAGACAATTGAAATTAAAAATTAATTTTTGTAAGAATGGCGAAATATTTATGACGCAAGCTCCCTATATTATCATTCTGCTTTTCGATTAGAAGAGGGAAAATTTTTATAAATTAGTTGGGAATGCCGTGAAACATGATGATCTAAAAACTTTAATTATAACAGAATTAGTGGGCAATAATATTGTGGAGTTTCTTTACTCTTATTTTATTAACGCTATTATTTCGGATAATTTTAGTTATTTGAGGTTTAGCCAACGATGAATAATGAGGGAAAAACTCGATCGTCTTCTTGACAAGTTGGGGAAGGCGAGAAATCAGATGTTTCTACTTGAGCTGATCATCATTAACTGAAACATTCGCATGGTAAAAGACCCGTTTGTTCTGCCCCAGCGAAAACAAAAAATGCTATACATAGCTCCATCATTCGACAGATAAGCGAGTAGTTAGCGGTTTGGAGATAATGCTGGTTTCGTGACCATTGGTAGATCTCGCTGGCGGAGATTTTGGGGTCACGAAAGGTGGAATGAGTCTGCGCGAGTGGGCAGAGAAACATTAGAAGTCTCCCTGGGAACATTTGAATATGTCCAAAGTCCTGTGTGCAATTCGTGGAAGATGTGGAAAGAGGACAATAAAAATAATTCCGTATTCCAGAACCTCTTGACTCAATCTTGAATCTTGAGTCGAAATCAAGATGACTTAGAGTTGGTGTTCGTACTACCTCAACTCGGCTCACTTGAGCATTGTGGTAAAGTATGCAAAATAATACACTTACCTCAATTATTTTCATTCCCGGTTTCCTGCTCATCAAAAACTAGCATTGCTGGAGTGCAATGACACAAGTGGGAAGTTTTTTTACTAGAAAATTTTCATCTCAATAATCTGAGGTGATTGCGGCGGACATCTTGGAACTTGGCCGCTCAATTTGAGTCGAGACTCGAGTGAAGTCTTCTGATACCAACGTGGCAGCTGAGTCTAGTTTGAGTCAGGATCAATACTTAAGCATAGTTATAGAATAGAGGCTCTACTTACAGACACTCTTTGTGAGGTTGTGGAGAAGAATAGAGAAGGTGAAGTGAACTTAGAGAAACGGGAACGACGAAGTGCTGAATGTGGTGGGCGAAGGTATGACTTCTAAGAGGAGAGAGGGAAGAGACATTGCCTATATACATCAATCAATATAGGGAAGAGATGCCAGGGGAAAATTTTTGAAAAACAGGGTACTAAGTAATGGGTTTTTAACTAATTTTAGCACTTTTCATCCTCGAAAAAAAACTTCGTTTGTTAAAAAAAATATTTTGTAAATTCATGATTTTTCAATATTTTGTTTTCTTTTATGCAGGAAAATAATTGTGTTTTTATATTTCGGGGTGGGAGTCCGGACACCCCCCCCGCCCCCTCTGGCAACGCCGCTGCAAGTAAGCCAGGATTTTTACTTCAAAAGACAAAATCGCATCTTCGATGTTCTAAAAAAAAAAAATACCATCGATGGTGGTCAAAGGCGTAGCTAGGAATTATGGCTAGGGGGGGTTCCAGGCGCAACTAATACTTGGGGTCCTGGGGGTATAGCATAACCGCCAGGGTAAGCGAGAGGTGCGGGGTCCCTCCCCCATAAAAAAAAACTGGTTCAAAATGGTGAGTTTTACGGCCTTCCGAGGGATTTTTTAATTAATCCTAACACTATTCTATAAGTAATATTAATCCAATTAAGTAAAATAGATTTAATTTTAAAAAATTTCTGAGCTCTGGTGGGGGGGTTTATCCTAAAAAAAACCCCTCTCTCGCTGCGCCGCTGATGATGGTGATTTCAGTCAATCGTGCAAACCTTGATGACTTGAAGTTGTTGTTCGAAGGCCCTTTTGCGGTTCGAATATATTTCTCGGCCGGGCCGAATTTGAATCTCAGAACCAGATGGAGGCGCCATGATGATTTTGTTTTGTCACATAGTTTAGTAGGTGTCCGCTTCCCGTGTTTCCTGCGTACTTGACCCACTAGAGTGGCGAATCCGGCCAACAGTGTGGACGACGCACCTCGCTAACTCGCCTATCCCTCATACTTCTTTTTTTTTCCCTCGGTTAGCTCTATTGGACGCTAAATATAGTCGAGGGCCCATTCGGACTGCCTAGATAATAGGGAAACTGTTAGGAGACGCTGCATTGCAATCTTTTATGATGGACTCCCTCAGATGTCTCACGCAAAGACCTGAAATTTGGCCTTATCCAACACGAACATGAAGCCTGTCTCTCGCATGAAAATATAGGCATTAAAAATATCCGTATTTTATGTCTCTTACAGGTACATATAATCAATTACTAATATTAAAATATGGTAACGATTAAGGTAGGTTACCTAAGCTTAAGAAGCATTCTGGCAGCCTCCCCTTCCTCCGTGTACCACTTTCTTCTTTAAATTTACTATGAGGCCTTCTCCATTTCATTATATCTATAATAAAAATCCGATTCTCCTCCTTCCTCTCCCTATTTTACGTAACATTCTAACCTCAAACACTGATCTAAGCATACCCTCCCTGATAAGCAATCGCTACATCCATGCGTTCTGTCTCCTACGTATCTCATTCAGAAGCTATAAAATTAATCACCTCTGGAATATTTATTCAAATCCAACTGCTAAACACCGAACTCCCTAAGCCTTTCTCCCCAAATCTATCGCCTTCCCTGAAACCTAAACCTACATCCGTACTATGACTAAGTAAGAGGTTATGGTTCTGAAAAATATCGTTTAGAAAGGTACTGTAGACAGCCACAACGGCTGCATCTTAGACTGCCGCAAATGCAAGACATATCGACATGACGTAGCCCTCAGTCGTCTGTTTCTGTTGAAGACCGCTTTGTACTCTCATCATGTCATCGTGCTGCTTTAAACAAGCGCTTCTCAAAACTTCCAGTTTCTGCTCTTTTAAAGTAATCCGCATTGAAAAACAGCTTTTTTTCATAGTGACACCAGTTATGCCTTAAGATTTTTGACGAAAGTAAAACTTAGGTTCATCACCTTACTAATTTTATGTATTATTAGCAAATGAATGCTGTGATTGAAGTCAAATCACGTGGGCCACTTGAAAATGGCGCTATTTTTGGCTCAAAAAGCTGTAAAAAATGGTGAAGTTTATTGAGGATTGAATTATCCACATTCTCTTTAATTTCATTTTTATGTTTCTATCTGGTCAACACCTACGAAAAATATCTGTCTTGAATCCTGCTGTAGCGAATTTACCTCCGTGAAAGTGTTGCGTCTCCCTTCTTCTTTTGAAAACAAACATGCATCGAATATTAACGTGGAAGGTTTACTTAGAATTTATGTAGTCCGTCCATCCAACGCGTGTCCGGTGGCGGAAAGAAAAAAATATCTTTGAAAAAATTCCTATCGAAGAGATCGTGGAAAAAAATATTTGGAACAAGTTTCGAAGTTGATGCCCTCATTCAGATACGGCTCTTTTAAATCTCCATCGCGCCTTGATCGCCAACGAGGAAACATTTCGGCTGGGATGAACTTGGGTGTTGATGTTTGGTCCACTTGTGAATGCCATCTGCTCCCTTTTCTACAGGAAACGCCAAGGAACTTCCTAATTCGCTACTTCCCCATTTATGAAGTGAATGTATCTTGCCAGCAAATAGCCGAATTTCGCAGATGAGACGGGAGTTAAGCGTCAGCATTTATTTATTTTCGCGAATTTCTCTGTGTTATAAACTTAGTAAAATGAATAAACAGTTTTTTTTTGAAATAATATTTTTATGGATTCTAAACATACGATTCAGAACCTAAATTTTGTATTGAAAAACATTCCTAAATAAAAAAATTAAATTCCTTTAAAAAAAATTAATTTCATTAAGTTTAGGGCTCAAAATGAAACCATAATTCCCTTGGTTAAAGCGTCATAAATTGTTGGCGAAACTACCTCGAAAAATTCATGACTCATGTAGATTTTAATTATGTACTGTTCACGGCAATTTGGGGCAGTTATTTCATCTTTTTCTGTGTTCCTGAATTTACTTACACTCGAGTAAAGTTATATATTTTGGAAATCGACATTTTGAAATTAATGAAATAACTAATAACGCATGTTATAGAGATTAATTGATTATATATCTGGAATTCGATGATAGGTGAAATGTATTTATTTTCACGAATGGGAATACGGAAATTAAGGGCGTCGATAATCTTAGTTGCCTCTTCCACGGTCATACCACTTAGGTCGATCGTTGAGACCTCCAGAATGGTCCTGAGCTAGTTTAGGCCGGACAACATGGTCTGTTGGCCATGGAATAGTTTTTTGTTGCCCTTGTCTTGCGTTATTTTTTCTATGCTTGAACTTCTGTATAATTAATTTGGATCCAATAGAACTGCTGAAGAAAAAATTGTGAAATAAATATAATCTATTCCCGTCTTGTTATCGTATAAGTTCATTTTTACAGTCTTTATATCAACTCACCAACCTGTCTGCTTGTTTGTCTGTTTGTTTGTCTGGTACAAATCTTGTAACTCAAATTTGACTCACTTCCTGTGAAGCAAAAACGCTGAAATTTTGCACACTTCTTCATTTCCGATGACAATACATGAAAATATAACTTTTTCTCTCCAACCCCCCTTTAACCACCCCCCAGTCAACCCCCCCCCCCCCCCAAAACATGTTTTTGATCTAAGAAGTTCCAAATGGTCGATTTTCGTGTTTCGTGGCATTTTTAACATAGGGGTAGGCATTTAAAAGCATAGGGGTGGCATTTTGAAACATAGGGGGCTTACCATTCACTGAAAATTTAATAAATATAGTGACTTTTTTAATACGTCACTTTTGGTTTTTCGGGGTCACTGAGTTTTTTTGCTTTGTGTCAAATATAAACGTTGCTCATCCCCTGTAATCTAAATATAAAGGCTGGTTTTTAAAAAAAATTTTTTTATAAGAGCTTATTACTCAGTGTAGTTGGTAATATATTCTTTAATAATAATAATAATAAATAGTATGGCGTAGTAGAGGGAAGAATGGAAGATAATTGGAGGAGGAGGAAGAAAATATTTATAGATAGGATCGAAAAGTAATGGGCATAATAATAATTTTAATACTAATAATGCTTTTAAATCGTGGATGTTTGGATCAAAAATGCGCTCTCTATTTCTATATTATTATTTGCGAAATGGTCAACGTTTTTTCATAGAAAATTTAATTTTCATGTCCCAGATCATCGCAAAAATCTGTGGGGGCCTCAGTATGTGGTTTTCTGCCTTTAAGTGTGATAGAACCTTGGTCTCGTGTATTGAAGTGTCCATAATCTGTTTTCCATTCGGGCACGTGGTCTCTGACTTCGCCATCCCTCTCTGCTGTACCGAAGCGTTCTGTGCCGATGCTGTCCCGTTCGCACTGTTGAGTCTCTTTGCCAATCAACCCACGAGAGTTCCCCAGTTCAACATGAAGTAATAATAGAGCCGGTATTGCGGCTTCGGACGCGGCGTTGCCAAATGTCCCGCTGGAATGCACCCAATTGAGCGCAGCCGATGGCCGACCGCGCGCGCGCGCTCGCGGTCTGACTCCCTCGTCCCATCGTGCTTCGTTCCCATTCAATTGTTTTTTTTCTTCTTCTTCGCGTGCATTTTTTACTTACGTACGCGTTTTTTATTCAGTTCACCGATCGTGTGTGGGAGGATGAGGAATTGGCGGTAAGGGGCTTTGCTTAGGTGTTATTATTGGTTGCCCGCGGCAACTAAACTGTTTCGTGAATTGCGAACCTTTCATGATCGCTGTGTGGTAATCTATTTGTTATCTTTTGTGCGAATCGATGTCCCCTTCTTTGGGATGGCAGAAAATTTCTGGAATATTTCTTTGGATCTCCTATTTGTCGACTTTTTCCGAAATCTTTACTTTCGTGGTGTCGGCTACTTCTCTTTGAATGAAAATCACGAGGTAATTTAATCCATCAGAAAATATCCTCTTTCCTCCCGTATGAAAAAATTGTATAAACCTGTTTCAAATTTTTATACATTCTTATACATTGCCATGGTAATGTATACAAATTTGAAACAGGTTTATATAATTTTTTCATAGGGGCTGCTGCGGAAGGAAAGTAATGACAATAGCATATTAACATCTTGATACCTTATTCGTTTTTACCCTTCTTCGTATTGGTAACTCATAATTTTGTTTTTCCAAAAATGTCTGGATTATCAGGAAAAATGATATTGATAGTATTTTATAAAGCGCTGAGTTGAGATAAATGTCAGAGATTAATATTTATCATAGATCACTTAGCCCTCTCTCTCCCATATTATCTCTCTTCCATGTTTCTCCAACGACCTTAACCTATCATGCAAACATTCATTTATGCATCAAAGAGCGACCTCAATCGACATAGCTGATTTCTCCCCCTCTCATTCTGAGTGATCTCATCCCTGCTTAATGTTAGCATGCTCAGGAGCACATCCAAGTCTGATGTAATGAAATGACTTGTCGTTGATGATTCCATAATGATGCCTTTACTCTCCAGTAATCATTTGACTGACTAATGTTCCATGTCTTACTTCTTTAGGGAGGGAAATGTGTTCTTTATAATGACTAGTTATAACTATTGCCTGATTTTAATCACCTCGTGAGGATTTATGACATGCATTCCATTCAGCAGTCATAATCTATATCTTGTAAATTTAGGAGTGAAAATCTTGTTTGATCACTGTCGTGGTAATATTAGAGTGTATACATATTTTAGAGTTCTTATTATACCATGTATATTGGTGAGTGTTGTGCTCACACACAAAGGTTCAATGCTCGATGAAATATTGGATCTATGTTGATCACATTCAAAATAGAATAAATAATTTTCAGAATGAAATTCAAAAGTTCATAGCACATGCATCTTGAAGCTTCAAATGCTGTGAACTTTTTTAAATGTAGTAAATAGTAATTTCAATTGTTCATTTCTATTAGTGCTTTATACTATGCTGTCCTCCCTCCTGAGACATTTGCTTTTATGAGTTATCAATCCATTGTCACTATCTGCTATGCCCTTCTTTGTACCTGTCTTCATCCATAGCCACCTTTGAGTTTAGTGTGTGCTTGTATTTTTATGCCAAAGGCCAATGTGAACAAATTTGACTCTACATCTAGATATACCTCACTTACGTGATGTATTCATTTTCACCCATTTTTGAGTGTTCTCTTTCTACAAGCAAGATAATATTTGTAAGTCATTGAAGTTGGTGTTCTTAGTCTTATGAATGACTATGTGTTAGTGTAACTAAATTATCCTCAGTAGGATGGATAGTTTTAATAGGCTTTGAGGCATGAGTTGGTACTGCAACATTGATTGATGATCTAGGACCACTTTAAATTAGTCCACTAATAACACATAGGCATGTAGTAATGCAATTGCTTGTCCAGTGCACCAATATTTGTAACATTTCTGCTTCCATAGTCGTGTGAATGTACTTATCATTGAGGCTCTGTTTTGGGGGAGCTCCATTATCATGATTTTTTTTCATTGTTTTAGGTTCTGTCGATGAGCGAAGAACTTCGTCGAGCTCTGTATGCAGCCAGCAGTGCAGCTAGCCTTGAATCATCCGCTTCGTCAGAAGTTTTCCTCCCTGAGTTGGCAGGAACCACCGAAATTTTGTCAGAGGAACACAGGAGAAAACTCTGCCGCCATCTCCCAGCCCGTGCAGAAGGATATGCGTGGTCTCTAGCCTTCTCAACATCCCAGCACGGTTTCTCGTTGAATTCCATGTACAGGAAGATGGCTAGAGTTGAAAGTCCTATCCTTCTCGTTGTACAAGATACGGAAAATAATGTAAGTACTAGAGTCTCATGGCCATTTTACTCAACTCAAGTTTTACTCAATGCTTAGGTTGTTACTTAGCTCAAGGAGCATAAGTCTGGATTCCAGGAAACAGTAGGTGAAATTATCTAGCGAAAGATATGCTATTCTGCTGAAAAATTTGATCTCCTGAAGTTGATTCAAACAAGTATCCCTTTTCTTTACGTTTATTCACCACTTTATATTCTCATTATGAATTGTAGTAGTAGTTTTGGCGTTACGGGTGCGTCGACAGCTAAGGTCATTAGCACCACGCGCAATCGAATTCCGACGTAAGCATAGACTATAATATAATATTATAGTCTATATATTATTCGTATGAATTCTTTTAGTAAATTGGATGGCAAAGTATTATATATCTCTCATATTATCATATACATTTATATTCTAAAATAAAAATCTGTTCATAATTATGTTGGATTCTCAATACTGCAGCTAAACCTGTGGAATCTACATGTTTGCATATATTGATTGGTAATAATTACATTTTATTCGTATGCAAGTTGCTGCTGCATAATACTAGGCTGTCGTGTGATTCCAGGTGTCCTGACTGCATTTGTTTTCCCAATTAATCAATAAACTTACTGTGTGCTAAATTACCTATACAATATCTTTGTGTTAATGCCTCTTGAATTGTGACTACAGATTAATTTATTTAAGCATTCAATCGATTAATTCCTTTGTGTTTTCATTTGTAAAGGTCTTTGGAGCCCTCACATCATGTGCTCTGAAAGTGAGCGACCACTTCTATGGAACTGGAGAGTCATTCCTGTTTAAATTCGACATCGACTCCCAAGACACAACATGCACAGTCTACAACTGGACGGGAGAAAACATCTATTTCATCAAAGGGAACAATGAGAGTCTGGCCATTGGAGCAGGAGAGTGAGTGTCTCTTGTTTTTTACTTGATTTTGTTCAGTATTAGCTTAAATGCAGAATGCTTAAAAGGTATTGTGGTCTGAACCACTCTCTTAAGTTTCTCCTTCTATAAATGATCATTATAAATCTAGAAAATCTGAATATTTTTATGCCTCCTAGGCATGTCAGATGGTTCACCCAAGATTTAAGCTGTTTTTTTTGGTACACATCTCATTTCGATTTTTCTATAAGCTTTTGTGAGTTTAAAAATAAAATAAAAATCATTTCTGTGTTACCAACCCTTTCTAGTACAGAGCTGATTCTGGGAGAAATCGAATTTCAAGATTTTGCACAAGATAATACGTAGTTTAGATATTTCCTAACTGGAGCTAAAAATTTGTACATTTTTGATGTTGCTTAGAAGCAACATTTGATTATAATGGGTTAATGGATTGGATTGTTGATGTTACATGGCTCTATGTGGAGTGTCCATGATAAAGCAAACTTTAATGAATCAAGGGCCATACCTTGATCATTCAGGAAATTGTGTGAAAAATTTCTGTTATTTTTTTGAATGTTGACATGGATACAACTATTATTCACAAAGCCTGATAAATGTATTCACATGTACTGGTCCTAGCTGCAAAGTAGTATTCCAAAAACTTATTCCATTCAGGCTTACCTTGAATTCCATGTCCAAAAAATTGTGTGTGTAAAACCTGAGCCATATTATCATATCTGAAATTTCGTCCATATAAATCATATGTCGGAGTACCAGTTCACTAAGCAGCCGCATTACGGCCAGCAATTCAATTTTCATTCCTTGACACGAATTCTATTAATTTTTAAAAATCATAATTTCCGACCAAAATCTGCGACACTATGTCAACAATACCAAATCTCCTTGTCTTATACGCAAGGGGTTAAAACCAAGAAACGGATTTTCAGAGGTGAGACATGAAAATGTTGCTTTTTCATAAAATATGTATAATTAAAACAATTAATGGAAATCCAGATCCCAAAATGAAAATTAAATAATAGGTTGAGATATGGCTTTCTGGACTGGAAACTCAAGATACACCTACTTGGAATGATTATTTTAGATTCTACTTAATGGCCAGGAGCTTTCGGTGTACATATATTGAAGCATCAGTCAACATACATGTTTCGTAGGCATGACATATCCATCGGATCCATCCCTTGGGATTTAAATCGACTCCAAACTTTAAAAGAACTTTAAAAAAGACTTTTAAAGAATTTGAACGCATTTGTAGTGTTGGTTTAAATAAGACATTTAATGGAGTAAATGTTGACTGATTTTGACCAAATTTTGATATGTTGTTAATAATTAGCTGAGCTCTTACATTTGAATGAAGTATAAATATTTTTTAAGGCGATTAACGATGGAAAAAATTTTCTAAATAGCCACCAGTTAGCTTCCATCAGGTACACTATCTGGCCAGAAACTTACAAAAAAAAACTTGTGACATAGCAGTAGGATAACTGATAGATATCACTATGCATTCTGCATACTGGTTGTGGCGTTTGTGACCAGCTTCAGGCCACGTATCAGTACGCTTGTGGACGTGAATGGGTTAAACCAGTATCTCCATAGAAATCCGTACAAAAATTTGAATTTTCAAATGCAATGTTTAAAAGAGAATATTTTTAGAAATTTTTTAGTCTTTTTAGATTCTACTTAGCGGCTAATTGTAAGATTGCTCAATATGTGATTGTATATGTGAAGAGTTATCGGGATCACTACTGGGTCGGAAACTGCAGTACTGCTGACGTTTTGATGTCTGACCCAGACATTATCCTCCCGGCTATGAGTTTCAATTGAGACATTTTCCTAGCTTATATACAGTCACTCTGGTACCAGGTGACTGCTGATTGGCTGTCATCAGCGGTGCACTCTGATTGGCTGGCGTGCTGGTGATGATTTCTCTTGGCCTTTTTAATGGTTTTTGAGCACAGATTTCCAAGTATTGTTCAACGCTTACAAATTGTACCTGACCATTAGAGTGACTGTATATGTACATGCTAGGAAAAATTCTCATGCGAAACTCATAGCACTGAAGGCAATGGCCAAGTCGGAAATTGAAACGTCGGCAGTAATGCAGTGCCTGACACGGTGGCGATCCCGAGAACTCCTCACAAAGTCAATTTTCCGGGAAAGCACTAAATCTTTCTCCATGTGCTGGTATGTTTGTAAACATCAAAATAAATTGCTCGGTTATGACATGACTATTTCGCTCTCTTCCGCAGTGGCAAATTTGGACTATGGTTGGACGGAGATCTTTACCAGGGGAGGACACAGCACTGTGACACCTACGGGAATGAACCGCTCGTGCCCTCTGGAGACTTTGTGATCAAAACCCTCGAGTGCTGGGCCTTTGTCTGAGCGTCTCTCCTTCTCTCACTGCATCATACTTTTGTAGCCAGAGGATGAAGTGCATAAATGCCAGGTCATCTTTCAGTCTGTTGATATAGAGGGGATGGCAGTGGAGGCCTTGGGCATGATTTGCACGACGGTGACGACAATGATGTGACCAGTGTTGTTAGTTGGTCCTCTTGATCTGGTGGGACCACGAGAAATCCTAAGGATGGCATAACAGTTGCCCAACCCACCCTGGAATCTTGAAAACTGAGGTCAATATTTTTAGGATCTGGTGCCCATAACCCACACCTTTCCAATTTGTCTGGGCATCATCTGTCGGGCAGGACTTGAACAAAATAATAAAGAAAAAAAACCACCGTGACGGAATCAAAGTGAGGATTTCGACAGTGAAGAGAGTCGTCATGGTAATTTAATTGATTGGTTGCTTTCCTCTCGTTGAAAAAAATGGAGAATTGTGAGGTGTTCATATTGGGTTTTGTGTCACACTCTCCACCTACTCTTTGTTATGAAGAGCATTTATTTTGTGGCTCGCGAGTAATTGAAAATGGCTGAGCCGGTGAGAAATTTTTCTCTCTCTATTTATTTATTTTTTTGTTCTATTTGTGATCATTTATGTTCAGTGACAAACAAAGTCATCCGTAGCTCACTTAGCCATTCACGATATATCTAGCAAGGCAATGTGAATGGATGGCAAACTCAATGAAAAGAGTTTATCAGCTCACTTATAAAGGCTTTGATAATATGTATTTTGATTGCTCTACATTCTGCCTTATACAAGGGACAAAATGTTTATATCCTCACCCCTCTGGATTGAGTCAATATTGTCCACCGAGATTGTTGCATGATGCAGCATCATCCCTTTGGGTAACTTTTAGTGATTAAAAGTTGTTTACGACATGGAATATGATTCTGTGCAATTGGGAGCAATGCTTTCATAAATCTGTACACTGGCCTTAAGAGACTGCTGGCCAATTTCCCAAATGATTTTTTTTTTTTGAACAGAAATGAAGTGTGGCAAATTCCTGCCGGTGTTACTTTGAATTTTATTATGCTTTTCATTTTAGTAGCAAAAAAGAGACTTGAGCATTATTGTTGTAAACGTTTGGAGTTGATTATTGTAAATTTTAATACTTACGAATTGATTGCCAAATGTCTTCGGTCCGTCGTGGCCAGATTGGTTGGTTCAGCGTGATCTAGTAAAAAGAGATATAAGGAGCATTTCTGTAAGGGCACCTAATATTTGGGCTTTGAGTAAGTAGGTTGTCTCAATTACTGTGGGAAGTTGAAGAAGTTGCACTTGCATTATACTTAAAAGCCATTGATGCTTTGTGTGACCTGTTTTGGTGTTTAGGCAAGTCATAAGAAGTAATCCAATATATTATTTGCTCTTAGTGGATTCCTTATTCCGTAAAGAGAAGTGCAGTTCTGCTTCTTACAATCAGCATATGATGAAAATGGTTTGAGTTTCTCATACTGCAGATAGGTACTTGTTATTACAGCTAATGGCAGTAATTTTGTGCTAATACATGGGCTCCAAGTTTGCAAGAATGTTGGTGTAATTTAGTGATCTACTAGGTAATGAAGAATGCTTAAACAGTTTTTATCTATTGAAAAAGCGAAGATTGTCATTTCTATGTCTCATTAATGAATTTGATTGTTGAGGTTACATTGCACGACCTGGGGTGTCTATGATAAAGTATTCTTTAAAAAAAATTAATCCCAAATTTTAGTTTGCATCTTGAATTGTATCGGGTGTGTTGACGGCACTCGAAGTGAATTCCCTTGACATCGTGTATAGGTGCGGTAAATGCTTCTTCAATAGATGAGCTAAGGAAGAATATTAAATTTTAACAAATAAAAGATATATTTATTTTGTTAGGACAGTTGTTGCAATGGTTGTGTAGGGAAGCGAATCCTTAGAGTACTTACAAAGCCTTTTGGTCATGTGAGTGTAGGATTTGTGTCTGCCAAAATGCTGGTATAAACGTAGATGCACTTGAAACAACTATATGTTAGTTCCATCAATCGGTTAGTTGGGATTTGGCCTACCTGTTATCCTGAGCATGTAATACCTCAAATACCTTAAATGGATTGTCTTTGGTGTTGAAGTTCGATGCTAATTGTGATTGATTCTGCAAAAAAATCAGGGGCCAAAGGCTCAGTGTTAGTTCCTCTGCACTTCCTATGGACCAATGTGCTTCTCTCGATCTACTGTGTTGTGTAATCAGATGTTACTCAAATCCCACCACCCCTATCACAACCCTATACCCTCACCTACCATTCCTCTTAAGACCTTGTCGAAAAAGAAGTTCGTACTATTTTGAAAATGTCCTTAGGAATGGATTTATGATTAGAGTTTTGGATATTTCTTGTCATGCAAAAAAAAAGAGTGTTTACTCAAGTCAAAGAGATGTTCTCCGTTAAACTGAAATACCCTCAAGTGAATAGGTTTATTATACCTTTTCTTATTTTTTCTGGAATAGGAAACGTATTGAAAGTTTCTCATAATGCTGAATTTGAGGATCAGGAAGTCTTTATGGGTTGGTCAAAACTGAAGCTTTGTTTGGGCAATAAAGGAGATGACTTTTTAACTTCATTTGAGAATCATTGAAACAATTTCATGATATTTTCTGTTTTTTGTACTCGGAGGATTTTTGATTAGGATGAAGGTACAGGAAAAAAAAACTAAAAAAAAAAGGTCTTCAAACAGAAAACATCGATACTCTCTGTCAATTAGATTCATGACTGACCGATTTATTTCACTGCGTGTATGTTATCCTGTGAGCATGTGCGTAGAATGAAAGTGCCTCTAGAGAACAAAGTATGAAATGGTTTAATTCACCCGGGACCCAAAAGTCTCTTGTTGAAATGCCATTATGTTAACACATTGCCAATGGCTGTAAGCTTTTCATGGTGTCAAAGCACTGCAAATCCCTTTTTTGCTGGTGGTAATTATTTTATATGCAGAGCCTGTTGATGAATCTTAGAGAAGTGAGTTTGATTTTTTGCTGTGAATGAATTGCGTGCAAGCTTGTGAATTTAAGCAGTGAATGAAATGTACAAAGTGTATATAAAATAGATATCTATATTATTTACCAGTTGCAAATAATATGAAACATTTCTGTTGGTGGGAAATAAAGACCTTGTGGTGTTATCAATGCATTGTCATTTAAAACATGAGGAAGTTATTCCTCCCTGTAGCTCTTAGACATTTTATTTAATTAATTTTGAAAACTCTTCAGTTAATATGAATTTATTTATCATCAGCTTGACATAAAATGTGGCAATTAAACCTATATATTTGTATGGATTTATCTCAGTTAAAACTGACTTCTGAATCTTATCAGTGACATCTTGGCTCTGATTTCAGCCAGCTGCAAGTATATTGTGTGATGAATAAATGCGCCTTTATTTAAAATTAAACTTGTGTCATTTATCACCTTATGAACTTCCCGGTTAATCAAAATGAATGTAGTGAGGGAGATAATGTAAATTGAGCTTTTCTATAGGCTCCTTATTTCCTTGAGTAAAATATACAATCATTTCAAAAAGTCTGTATAAGGTAATGCTCCACTCACCACTTGAAGTAATGTGGTGAATATCTGTAAAAACGTTCAAGGTATGGAGCGCAATGCACAAGAACTTTGGCTCTTGCTGGACGAGATTATGTCACCAAGAGGCGATGAAGGTTGTGATGGGGCTGGAATGTTATATGAGTCAAAAAGCAGGGCCAATCGCCCCAGTGGAAAGAACGTGTAGCTGATGAACCCCACGTAAGGTTGCACTCACACCCATCATAAGTTTTATCTTTTGCGCTCCCAGTGGCTCTAACTCCCCCTCTGGATATAGATGTGTCAGAACAGGAAGTTTTGCAGCACTGTTCCAACAGGTGAACAATGCCAAGATACTGTTTTCATCGGAACAGTCGTTCCAGCCACTCACCAGACTTATTTAGGGATCTAATCTAAACTGATTCCAGGCTGTATACACTGATAATTTTCCCATGATAATTCCTTCCTGCTAAGCTTACAATTGAGACTCAAACAATCTGGTACATTACGTTATGCTATTATTTACTTCATGGATAAAAAAAAACATGCAAATGCTTTGAGATACAGTGGTGAAGCGAGGGGGGGTTTGGGGGATAACCCCCCCCCCCCAGAGCTCACAAGGAGACATAGCCAAAGTGATGTTCGGGATCTGGATGCGGATGTTATTATCTGAAACTATATAGGTAAGGTAGAAAAAAAGTCACGGCTTTCTTCCACATAGGCCCGGGTTCGAGAGATATTCGCATGTAAAGATTTCGCTCACCTTGAGATCCCTTGAGTAAAGGCTCCCTCTCAACCACGAACGTGGTGGTGTGGTCTAGGGCGTTAGTCCTGTAATCTACAGTTTGTATACTGGGTTCGAGTCCCAGGGTTACCAATATTTTTTCTCTCTTCTAATTTTTGAAATCACTGTTACATTTTATCCCAATTCGTTTTATTTAGTTACTTCGCGATTTTTTAAATTAAATATCAATTTATGGATTTTATACGAAACTCCGAATTGTGCCTTACCACGCGAATTAGAGGACGTAGATCTTTCGAACCCGGGCCCATGTGGAAGAAATCCCTGACACTATTTCTACCTTACCTTTATAGTTTCAGATAATAACATCCGCATCCAGATCCCGAACATCACTTTGGCGATGTCTCCTTGTCAGAGAAATTTTTAAGTTTAATCCATTTTACTGAATTGGATAAGTAGTACTTATAAAATAGTGTTAGGATTATTCACTTAATCCCTCAGAAAGGCATAAAACTCGCCATTTTGAACTACCTATTATTCTTAAAAATTTTCTGCCTTGAAAATTATTCTTAAAAATTTTCTAGCCTTAATTCTTGGCTGCGCCCCTGTTGAGATACATGTTTTTTTAATTAAAGATTGACTATAAAACAGCACCATACTGTAGTTACTACAATAAATAATAAAAACCATAATGTTATAAACAAGGCCCCAGCCAGCACACTCGCCGACGTTTATGTAAACGTCCAAGACAACGAAGCGGCAACAGTTTATCCTTTGACGTTGCGCCGTGGATGATATCAAGGCTGCTATTATGGATAAGCGTTGCAAAAAATAGCATACGCTATTCTGCGGGTCATTATAGCAACGACCCCGTATTATGAATGAAGCGTAGTAATAATTTTGTTCGGAATAGCACCATGCTATTTCTTGCGCGAGCTATTTGGAAGCTCCGCCTCTTCCCGTATGAAAAACTTTCTGAACAGTTTGCGTAACCAATGAGGGAGAAGATATTTTATATATTTTTCTGTATTTTACGGAATATTGACTTGAAATTATAAATAATTGCTTTATTTACATTTAAAAATTATATTAAACCTTGGAAATATATAATACGCTTTGAAAATCTCATTTAAGAAATCAGCTGTTTGTTGTGTTTGTGATAATTTCCCAATGGCTTCAGACAGGTGGGTTAGGTTATAATTTCGTTGTTATAATGATGATTTATCGGACATAAATATTCAATGATTTACCTATATCCGATCGGTCCTTTACCGTGAGATATATGCTATGCGAAATAATCATTGAAAGCTAAATATGTTTGATTTTCTTCGTAAATGTGTTAGGCTTCGAAGTCTGTTTGTTGCATATCAGAATTAATATGTATCAACTTTTATTGTATTGCTCGTGACGATATCGTTTTACTGTATGAACTAGAAGCTTTCGTTTCTAATGTTATCTATATATTATATGACTCCCTAATTTCAGTGTTCATTCTCTGTTTAGGAAATGAAGTAGGTGGCAACGTCACAGCTGTGCTTTCATGTATTATGATGGAATAGTATCGATATTTCAGCTGCATATTTGGAAAAAGCAGAGGGAGGTGATGGTGAATTTGAGGATGGATGGAACAGCTGTGAAAAAGTGAATCTAGCAATAGTGAATCGTGTGGAAAGTGCTGTTGTGTCAGTTATCATTGTTTTCGTATCAGCTGATTTTATTATGTGCTCACTGAAATTTTTGATAGACCCTGAACTGTGCCGATAAACTGAAACTTAATTGTGTGAATAACTTACTTGTCTATAGAGGAAACAATTTGTATTCAATTCCACATGATATATATTGCATTAATGATGTAGTGCATGGATATTCCATTAAACGTTTGTGGTGAATCATATTTGTTCGGAAACTTTATTGGTGTTCGGAGAAATCCTTTGTTTTCAAGCAAGTAATTCAAGTCGACTGCCCGTGTTTATAATTTAGTAAATTTTTAGTTTTAATTGTAGAAGGCAGCGAATAGTGGGGAAAACAATTTCGACTCGTTGCATGTATTTGTATATACTGTCCAATTGAGGAAATGAACGGCTGATCAAAGTATATGGTATTATTATGGTAATATATGGTTTTCATTGAAAGCTATAACTATTAATATATTTGGCGAGTTAGTGTGTTAACACAAGCTTGAAATTTTTCAAGAATCGACCTGATAGCCTACATTGAGGATATTTTTAGTAGCAAGTCAAGTGATGAAATAAAATTATGAATTGTAAATATGAATAAAACACGGAAAATTTGGGCTAATCGTAGTAATTCTTTGCATTAATTGTTATTGTTTTCGTACTGTCGATGAAGCAAGCTTGTGCTTCATATATTAAGCTCGAATGTTAATTCCTAACCAAATCACTTAACTAGTTAAATATTCATCACTCATGCTACTATTATTTAATTAAAATAAAGCTGATATCATTTTATTTTTGGCTATTATTCCATTTTTCAATGCTTGATTAGGTTACTTTAACCTCAGAAAAACAATTCGACATCGCAATGCGCACGTTTTCTGGTTGCAATACCGAATTGCTCGGCATCGAAGACCGCGTAATATTATAGCAAGCCTACCGGTTGCAATTCGCCGTTCATAATAGTAAATAGCAACGGGCCTATGCTATTCTGAGAATTACGTCTTCCGGTGTAGTAAAAACACGAATTGCAACCGTTCGTAATACCAAATAGCATAGGCGTTGCAATACGCTATATTATAGCAACATCGGTTGCAATAATGAAGAATAGCATAATGCTATTCCATCCATAATAGCAGCCCAACATGACGGCAACGCGTTGCCGTGAAGTTGCTCAGTTTGGACGGCTGCTTCATATCCTATTTTATGTGAATGCATTCGCTCTAATTAACGATCTGCTAGAAATAAAAGGTTTCACGACTTACGCAATTAACTTTGCATAATGTGTTTTATGGGATAAGTGGTATTTATTCGACTATTTCGTGGATTTATAAATTAATATGTCTCCAAGTCACTCGGTGGCGATGGAAAAAGATTGAGATAATATAATAAGCGTCTCTCAAGGTTGACGATTCTCTGGATATTTATTATCGGCGAAGTGAAATTACTAAAATACCATTGATAATTAAAGGCTGTACCATTACGATTTCCTCCTTCGCATGAAATTTTACGCTCGATCATATCGTCTGCTCACGACAGCGAGGCCATGCGAAACCATCGTGCGCGCAATGCGAAATGCACTTTGGGAAGAACGGGAAGAACCCGTTATCCGCCGTTGCCGGTAGCCATAGTAACTTTGGTACATAGCTTTGTTGATATGTGAATTCATGCTTTGTGTTCGTCGTGATGCTTTTCTCCTTTTTGAATGGTCGAGGGACGGTTTTCGTTCACCAAACCTTTAGTAAATAGATTTTTTCAAGAACTTTAATTTTACTTAAATTGTTCATTTACTTCATCCGTCAAACTTAACGTGGTTTCAGCTTCTCCATTTTCACTTTTCATTTCATTTCACCTTCATATCCGATTATCATGTCCACCCGTCGTACTCTGACCTTATTGTATTCCTAATTTTCACTGACGTGAATTTTCGTTTGTAATTTTCACTAACTTAAGTTTTCGCGAGTGATTTTAACTCTTGTTAAATCGTGTTCTTCAGTGAGAAAAAGTGTTCAGTGGTTACAAGTTTTTTTGGCTTTGGCTAGGGCAGTGCAAGTTAGAAGCCTCTTCGAGGGTTCAACCACCGTATTCCGCCAGGATTCGTGAAAGGTAAGTCTAGACTCTGTTTACCGTCGTTCATTATGAAATTCATTAACAGTACACTTAAGTTTTCATTACCATTGAGTTAGTTCTGTTGTGTTTCTATAGTATGGATCGATGTATGTCTGGTGGGTGCTCATACTGCGAGTTTGTGGGTGCACGATGGAACGCTCAAGTTTTTCATTCAATGGAGTGCAACGTTCAGTACTGCACGTTGGTGAGAACTCACCCCCTACCAAACACTCTTGAAATATTGAGTTGAGCAGTAAAATTTAGCATAATCGCAGAGATATTTCCTCAATTACTGGAGTGTGCAATCATTTAATGCATCACTATTAACTAGTCTTCATATACAATAATTAACTTTACTTTCAATGGAATTTTATGATCTCATGTTTTTAAGTAACTGAAGAGTGAACGCCTCATAGTCATGATTTTTTTCCTCTTTTTTTCAGGATGCCTTGGCAAGTGTTAATATTTCTTCCACATAAAAAAATTTACTGGCCTCACAGTGCAGGCTTTTGCATAGTCATGGGTAAAATTGGATGGAGATAAGATTATTGAATATTACCCTAGGCTATAACTGGTCTTCAGTGTCACAGGTCATAAAATGGCTCTCGACTCAGTGAGGAATGGGGTATCTTGGGCGTGAAGTTCTGCATGCCTCCATTTGGTGAGTTTGCAACAATATTTGTGAGCATTTGTTTTGATTAAAGGGAGGGTTAACATCTTTGACTTGCAAGGGCAGGGTGCCTTTTAAATGTATTCAAAGGGGTTGTTTCATGGTGTGTGTGTGTGAGAGCACTGACTTGGTTGTACATGTTAAACTAGTTCTCTAAGCCAAGTATTAAATATTTTTATTTTAGTTAATTTTGACATTGACTTCATGCTTTGAAATGTGTGGCTAATGGTGGCATTTTATAATAATCATCTTCCAGAGACTGTAGTGGCAGCTGTCGCTATTGAACAGAGATGGCTACTTGTGAAGACGGAGAACAGACATGGAGGCATTTTAGTCACTGAAATCAAAAAATACTGGGAAAGGAAAAGGACAAAAAAGAATTGAAAGTATCCTGATGTAAGTAATTCTTGATCTATGGAGACTGATGATGACAGAATACTGAAACCACCATCACCTGGTAAATGTTTGCATATAAGAATTTGCATTTTTGAGTGCTTTATCATGTGCAAATGTAAGTGTAAAGCTTATCTATTCTGTTTTCAGTTGCATGAGTGCCTCCTAAGAAGGAAAGGTTGCACTTAAAGATTCCTCAAACAATGTTGGAGTGAAGGAGCCTTAAACTTTTCTATAGAATTGGAGTGTTATTTCTGAAGAATCAGTGAAGTCCAATTGTTAGCACTTGGTGCACCCAATGAGGTCAGAGGTATCGGGGAAGATTTCTCAGGATTTGCACCAGGTAAGGTCCTCCATTTCTCCTTCCAATGTTTCCGCAAGCAACTCACCAATCGTCTCCAGGGATTCTGGAATCCAAGGTTGGATTCCTAAATCGTTTGGTTCTTGAATCCCTGAAGACGATGGGTAAGTTGCTTGTCGAAACGTTTGAATGAGATCTGGAGGACCTTATCCAGTGCAAATCATGAGAAATCTTCACTGCTATTGTTTGCTGGGAAAGAACCTGAAAGAGGAGTATTTGGTTGGTATTTCATTTACATTGTCAACTGTTTGACTTCATAGCCTCCTAAGTGTTAATATGCTCATGGTACTTTGTATAGATTATCACTTTGAGTCTTAATCTTAAGTTATGGTACCATCATCACCTCCTTGTTGATATTTAATTTTATGATAACTCTGGGATGTACTTAGAAATTAAAAATGCTGTGCCACTATGTTCAATGGTTCTCAGCAATTACCATAGATAATTAATTATCTGGTCATCTCATTTTTCAGATTTTATTTCATGAAGGAAAGATCTTCGAACATCATGTTTAAGAGCAGTCAGAACAATCAAATGAGGACTGGGCTTAACAAAAGTCAAAAACAAGTGTTCTACCCTAACATAGAATGAGTTAGCTGTGTCTTTCTGTTTGAAGGGACACTCAGAAAACAAGAAGTGCATTTTAGCTCCATTATAAATGTCTCATTTGGTAAGTATTTTTTTAATCATTGGTGCTTTCGATTTACTCTTCCCTTATCTTGGAATACAGTTGAATGAAAAGAGCTTTTCAGCATATGTTCATATTTCATATTCAGCATAATATCTAATCCAATTATGATTACCTTGCAGGGAGTGTAAAAGCCAAAATAAGCCTGATTTGATACTATCAGTGTGAAAAGAAGCATCAGGGAATGATCCCAGGCCTCAAAATACAGAGCAGAGAAAGGGAATAAGAAACGAGAAAGTGTTCTGAAAGGCAACTCAAAGGGGATCTCGAAGAAACATGATTCTTTCAATTTGCCTATCTCAGAACCTGTCAGTGTGGAAAGGCAGTTTTGTTTGTAGTCTCATAACATGATTGTGGGATAAGGTGAGGTCAGCGACTGATCACTGTTACGACAGACACAGCTATGTCATTAATGCTCCTTGATTTTTGCCTGACAAGGGAGAAGGAATGTTTCTTCACCTTCTTAAATGCCCTATTTTTTATGATTTTTCAAAATGCCAAATGCTGCTAGGAATAGGTCCAAGTTTGGTTGAATAGCCTTTCGTATAGCTGAAATAAATTAATTTTACTTCATTTCTTTCCTGTGAACCTAGCTCAAATGCTATAGAATGCCCTACCCTTAAACAGCTCCATGGAGTGGTGAAGCTTACGTCTTATTCCATATATGGAGGCATAAAATGCTGCAGGAACGCTAGGGTGTGTTAGCTTGTGGTGATCAGCTTCCTTATTGTCATAGAACACAGCAATTTAATAATAGGGCATTCATAATAGGGCATCGTGCTTGCTATGGCAGTGAACAACTGAATGTGTACATTGTATGAAGAAAACTTCTTTAAAAATAACATTTCCTAATTACCACATGCTAATGTTCCCTGTCACCACAACCTTGAATGTGTATGTCCTTGTATGAAATGGCTGTGTTCCATGGTAATTAAGTAGTTGACCACTAAAATGAGAGGCCACATTAAATAGTGCACACTGGTGTTGCTATTGCATTTCATGCCTCCGTGTTCGGAATAAGACTTCAATATGTTATGTCAAATATAACTTTACAAAACAATCCCCTGCCTGTTAGGATCTGCTGCAACAGAAAATTTGAAAGTAAATTAAATCTAGACTCCAAAAAATTGAATGCAAGTTTCTGTTAAGACCTCAACCCTTACTATGTAATTAATGATGTAAAACTATAATTTGTTTATTCTCCTATTTTGATATTGGAGTCATGTGTGAGATTGATATTTTTCGTACTGTTCCTCGTGGGGGATCTATTGTGCTTGAGGCTTTAACATAAATATTGCTGTAATTCTATAATTTCCACTTGAAAATGATCATGCTATCTTTTGGTTAGCATTATATTTTGTTTTGTATTGATGGAGACCTATTTCTTTCCATTTTCGGTTATGAACTACCCTGTAGCTCATTGTTTTTTCCAACTGTCATTTCCCCAGGTGGGGCTGCTCTGATTACAAAATCAGTTGCTCTGTGGTGTGTTAGGTGCTTTTGATATCATTGCTGTTGTGACCTCTTAATACCGTTTGCTTGAATATCTAATGGATTTTAATGTTTGCAGCGAAAATAAAAGTTTATTTTCAAAATTCTGTCAATGATTGATTTCTCTATTAAACCCAGACCTATCAATTATTATTTGAATTTATTGGAATACCCCGCCATGGTAGCAGTATCAACGTGGTATCAAAAAAAAACCCTAGATGGCGCCACAGGCGCGATGCTGCCCAGTTAGTTCTCGAAAGTGCCGGTAGGTGTCCCTTGTGTCTGTGACGTCACCGAAAAGAAACTGTTGCTTTATCGTTGGCGACATTTAACGGCATTTTTGCCCCTTCGTTGCTGCCTCGTTGCCGTCATGTTTATAGCAACGTATTCAGCCGTTTCTTTATCGTTGATGGAAAGTTGCCGTAATTTAAGGGGCAACGTCCTGTTCTGTGCTGGCTGGGGCCGTAGCCAGAAAATATTTTCATGGGGGTTAATGGAATAGTTGACAAACATAAAATTGTTTTTATAAGATAAATAAAATAGAGTATACGGTTAAATATATATACATATTTATTATAAACCCTTAGAGGAAAATATAAAAATATTATTATAAAATTAAATTTAGCTTTCTTTGCAGCGAACAAATGAATTAACTCCTCAGTGTCGATGTCAATTCTGCGGTCTCTCAGGAGGCTCATAAGTCACTCACCTCTCTACTAATTCACAGCATTATTATTTCACGCACTGCACCTACAAATTTGCTTAGATAATGGGGAACTTGCATGAATTTTTTTTATTTCACAGGCGGACAGAAAATTATTTTCTGAATACAACAAAGAAAACCGCATGTAAATCTGAGTTTTCCTTCGCGAGATATTTAATGATAAATATAACGAATTTTAAAGCGCGGGAAAAACTCCCTCACCCCCAAGCCACTGCCGACGAAGCCTCGATGACGTCAAAGGTGCCTAAACATCACGCGAAGCTATTGTTGTGATTGTTTGTAATAGTTTCCAGCAGTTGTGAGAGCTTCGTTTGTTAGACGTGTTGATTATTTTATATTTAAAGATAAATATCCGACGATAGAGGCTTGGAAGCCCTCATATTTTGCATTATTTATAATATTAATATCTGAGTAAGGTCATAAAATATAAAACTGGAGCAGTTAAACCAAAAATTTTATAATACCTAAATAACATCGTTGTAGGAGTCTGAGCCACGGCCATTGGAAGGGGGATACGTTAATTGTAAGTTGATGTTATCGACGGCATATCATTCATTTAAGTATGTAATTAGAACGATTTTGATGTTTACTAATGTCCGCTTAGCTTTTATATACAATAACTTCATCCGTTTATTAGTAGGTACCGGAGAATTCGTCGTTTAGGACTGTATGTGCTTGTATTATGGGGTGAATTCCAGTCAATGCAACATTTGCTCGCTGATTGGAGACATCTAGGAACATTTTTGTGCCAAAATAGTGTTATTTTCAACGTGACATCTCCCGTTAAGCTACTACTAATAATCACAGTGCCAGTGGTTGTAATGCACAAAGTTTGACAGGGTTGAAAAAATATCGGCCAAGAGTTATCAGTGTTCCATCGTGATTGAATTGTAAGAAGTGCTATTACGCTATCGATAAATGTCTAACAGTAGTGTAAAAATTGTCAGTGGCGTGCTAATCTCCGTTGTTCACCGTAGATATGACATTTCACGATCACGCTATTGAAATAAAAACTGTGAGTGAAGTTTGTTTGAAGTTATTCCATTATTTCAACGAATAGTAGTGAGAAAAGTCACCTGTGTCACTTGTGTGGGCTAATTTAAGGGTTTAAATCAGTGAATAAATAGTTGTTTTCATCATAACGAGTTCTGTTATTGTAAGTTGTACATGATGAATATAAGAATGTGACAGTGACATCCAGTTTTTGATGAGAGTATTTGCCTATTTCCCACTATATTTTTATGGTATATGCTAGTATATTGTTTATGGATTTACCTATATTATTGAAATAGGTTATAGCTTGTGTGTGTGTTGGTAGCGGAACCGATTCGCGATCTCACATATGGATTGTGTGCAGACTGTTTTGCTGTGAATTCGATAGGACTACCTTCTCCGTTAATTCGGTGTTGCCAAATTCAACAGCACAGCTTACTCTAATATCAACAGCACAGCTTACCATCGTTATCCTCCAGTATTACAAGTTTCTTTTACAACTCGATTTGCCGCCGACGTATAGCAATAATTAGTCTTAACAAATTCCATGAGGGTCGTGGCATCAATTTTTGGTATCCTAAAAAAAGGCTGGTGTCCTAACACCCCATGCCACACGCCTTTTAGGCGGCTTGCGGGGTATTATGTAGATGTAGATGAATTTCAGGTGTACTATTCGAACGAGTGGCAACGTTATCATCCATTTTTCTGATCACTAAAACATACGAAGTGAAACGCTTGTACTTCATCATCCCGATGCCGCATTATTAATATCCCAAGTAATAATCTAGGCACAATAGCAATAGGAAAACTTGCCCAAGAATAACAGAACAAAATAAAGTGACGATGAGCGGCTAAATACTCCCTCAAAACAAATTTTACACCATGCGCTCAGCGTATTTCCCTACTCCCTACGGTTGTTTAGGCACCTATGACGTCACGCCTGGCCTCGGCAACGCTCGGGTGTCTTCGCGCAGTGGTCGGCTCAGAGAAATTTTTCTCGATTTTAAATGCAATTTTTTTATTTCTTTTGATGTTGAATGGAGAAACTGAAGGTATTTTTGCGAGCTAATGTATCCATTTGACTTATTCAAAATAGTTTTTAGAGCAATCTACGACCCATGCAAGTTCCTCATTATTGACTTAAGTCGCATTGGACTACTAGATGTCCCTGCGACGCTATATAATATCGTTGTGTGAGCATAAAATATCTATTTAATTTTTTTCATTTCCAGGGGAGATCAATCCCCTTGGCCCCCCCCCCCTGGCTACGGCCTTGGTTATAAAAATAGTGATAGAAAATTTAAATGAGAACAGAGCTGTCAATCGAGTGAAAATATTAGTCTTTATTTAATTTTCCTAAAATGGAGAGTTTAAAAAACTATTTGTTACATTTTTGATGGTGTAAGTCTTGCGCAGGGACAGCCATCGGAATCGGAGTCTGAGTTATTGGACTAGTGTTATGGCACACAATTCCTCAGCTTTTCAGCTGCTCCATCAATATGTAACTATTCCGCTAGCAAACTAGCTCTGATACAACTGTACCATTCTTTTGGGCACATCTCTACCTCTATATTCCTATTTAAGGCCATCTTTATCCATAGACAGCTCAACTGCTGACCAGTGGCGCCGACTCCATGGGGCTTGAGGGGGCCCGAGCCCCCCCAATAATTCGTTATGGGTGTGAGGAAAAAAGTGTCAGGCTTGTCGATTTTCCCTGGAGTGTCCAGATATCGAGATTAGAGTTATCAGGGTTCTAACTTTGATCATATGACTCTTATAAGATGCATAAAAGACTTACAATTTACTACTTATAAAATTTCCCGGGAAAAGATCCCCGTTTTGGGCCCCCCCCAATATTTTTTGTAAGTCGGCGTGCCTGCTGCTGACTCATAGTAAAACCCCACAAATTACTCAGCAGTCTGTCCCAGAAGAAGAAGTGTCCCAGTCAGTCCCTGTTGAGTAGCTCTCCCTGCTAATTGTAGTTATCTTTTATATAACAAACGAATTATCTCATGGCTACACATTCCTTCCTCAGTTGCTGAAGTTGTCTTGGTTCTTCTATTTTGTTCTCCTTTTTTGGAACCAGATTTTGGCTTAAAAGGGGAAAAAAAAAATTAATAATGGAATAAATATACTCACGTATTTCTTAAGCATTTACTAAAAATCACTGAATCTCACTTAGGCTCCTTCTGGTTCAAGGGCCCGGATGACATAAAAATGCTTTGAAGGTAGTACTATTATATCATCACATAGTATTTTCCTTTACATCACTAAATCAGAAACTCAAACTTTGACTAATTAATGAATAATGACAGACAATGTGGAATACCTTGGGTTATAAAGCAAAAAACCAGTCATTTCGCAAGTAAATACGTTAACGCATGTAATATATAAATTCAAATATTATTTAATGCTATAGCTACATTAATCTGCTTCACATTCCTGAAAAGGTATTAAAAATCATTTCACGACTGCTGGTTGATAGGATTTGCTCAACTTGATTCACCCTTCACTAAAATTCACCATAAAACCACATGCTGCATTGATGAATGTTACCTTACCCAGTGGCGTAACTATGGGGGGATGAGGGGATAGGTCCCCCCCAGGGGCGCCGACTTATAAAAAATATTGGGGGGGCCCATATCGGAGGTCTTGCCCTGGGAAGAGGTTAAATTCAAAGTGTGTCGCAGCACCGAAACACTACCGTGATTCACAACACTTGATTCAGTTAATCTGCTTAACCTTATAATTATTTGTTTCAACACTCATTGTTGAATTTATTTTAAAAGGTAACTATTGTCAAGCATGGGAAATAAAAATCACCAATATATTTTTGTGATTTCACAAGGCATAATATAACTTAATTATTTTCTTGAATTATTGAGGGGGCTCCGCCCCCCCAAACGAATCTTTGAGGGGGCTCGGGCCCCCTCAGGCCCCATGGAGTCGGTGCCACTGGTCCCCCCCAAAGCCTCTGAGAAACAAAAAAGTTAAGTTTAAAACTATTGTCTAGTTTTGGAATTTAAAAACTGCACCTGCTTAAAGTTAATTTTTTGTGCCATAAGGATGTAAAATGTCCATCCAGGCACGTAATTTTTCAAAAATTTTCCGGGACCCCAGGTTGACTGGGGGTGGGGGGGATCGCCATCCCATTCCCCCCCCCCCCTCCCACCACCCCCCAAAAGCATATTCCTAGTTAAGCCACTGACCTTACCTATCAGATACCCAAAGAGAGAGCCACCCTGAATGAAAAAATAAATGGAGTATACCACATTTTACTAAAATGTAGTAAAATTTTCGAACTCATGAATAGTAATTTTTTTTAGGCTGTAGCTTCTTTTCTATTCTCCATTGAGTAATTAAAAGCATGCTATTCATGAAATGTAGCCAAGAGTTGTAATAATGCTTAACAGGTAACTACAGAAATAATTGGATGTAAAAAAAATAAAACTTTGTAAGGTTCACTATTATTTTAATATGGGCATGACCGGGGTTCGTAACGTGGTTACATCTTCAGGTCATCACCCATTGGCCTGGGTTGTGCCCATATTAAAATAATAGTGAACCTTACAAAGTTTTATTTTTGTACTTCCAATTTTATGGAGAAGTTTCACAAAGTAAAGTCTGAAGCTATCAGTTATACAGAAATAATGATAGCAGATCAAAACAGAGCAATAAAATGTAAATGAAAACTGATTTGTATCTATCGAGCCAGTCAATTTTCATCTTTCAACATAGGCCATTTGGAGAAACATACATAAATTTTAGAAAGTGTACCAAAAGTCACTATTAAGCATTAGTATGGTGGTAAACTGGAAACAAACAAACAGATAGAAACATGCTTTTTTAAAGTTGGAAATCGGGTGGCAAAAATACCAAATGATATTTGATTGACTGTCACTCCATCGCATAGAGAAATTGTATAAAGGAGAAATCGTGAAGGATTAAAAAAATTCATACAAGTGTGAAATTTTCCAATCACCGACTCATATGATTTACTTAAAAACCAATCTCTGCAACCATTTCATTATTGCCATTGGCAAATGTTTTGTAAAAATTAACAATAAGGGAAGGTAAAGAGGAAAGAGCAGAAAAGACTGCTTTATGTTTGTATACAAGCATGTCGATAATATTATTTGTTCGAAACTGGAAGATAAACCTCTTCTTTAACTTTTACTCTTGAAAATTATACTTACACTTACACTATACACTAAATGTTAATGCAGTTATTGCTGTCATTAAAGACCCTCTATGCAATTTCCCACTTTTCTTCATACATACCAAACATTATAGCATTTCCAATTCATTGATGTCAAGTACTGGTCCTATCCCATGAGTAGCTAGCAGAATATCCTATTTGTTTTTACTCTCTTATCTCACATAATCTCCTAGTTTCCACTTCCATTTGCATCGTAAGAATTTTACATCGGCAACAACTTGAAGAAAGTAAAAAAGATGATAACCTCCTTTTCTTTGAATTTGTAAGTACATATTAGCAATCAAAATTTGTAAGTATTAGCACAGCCTTTTATCTCCTTCGACTACGCCCATACACGTCCATCCTACATCATTGTCAATGCTCAACTCTCCACTTCCTTGAAAACTACATGGTGCCTTGCCCAACAAAACAAATGAAATGCAACATGCAAAATTCTGTTCCCACAACTCGGCCATACTACATTTCGTCTGCCTTGGACGAAGAGAAATCATCCTCCATGTCTCTGTAAAACTATCTCCACAGTTTCGTGTATTCAGCCACTGGATAAGTATATGTCTCGGTGCCTCACTGTTCCCAATTCTCTCCACTTTGTATCTGTCTTTCGGCATCACCTCAGTCACACAATATGGCCCCAAAAACTTGTTTTTGAACTTAAGATCAGTCCCAAACTGAGTTCTTCTCACTGCCGCAATATCACCTTTTTCATACACCATGACCTCCATACGGTACCGGTTGAACCCTCGCTGGTTCTCCTCCTGGGCCTTGGCAATGGACTCCTTAGCCTGCTTATGAAGGCTGTCTCTCCGCCTCCAATGGTCCGCTATCAGCTCCTCACCGACAACTCCAGCTCACCGACAGCTCCTCCGGCACTGCATCCTCCGGATTCCTCATGGGTAAACCTACTGTGTAGGGCCAGATCAAAGGGCAAATCAATCTCAGGAAAGTATGTTATATTCAATTTTTGTTTTTAATTTTTGTATTCATTAATTTCATCTTGCCATTCTACCTTATGGCATGGATGCTCAGAATATTCCTTCTGATATCACAGGTGTAATGATATAATTTTTTATTGCCAAGGGGGAGAGTGTCCCTGGATTCACTCCTGAGTCGATGGTGGCAAGGGCGGATCTAGGATTTTTTTCTGGGGGATTGCACAAATATTTGACTGGCAAATGGTCTTCATGTATTTGGAATTAAAAACCACATGCAACAATTACTGTAAGAAATATACTCATCATTTTACTCAGGGCCTGGGCCCTGAATTAAATCCGCCCATCTAATAGCCATAGTAGTACAGCTATCCCGAGAACATTTTACGAAGTCTATTCGCTGAGAAATCACTAAATCTTCCTTCATATGCAGTACATACCTATTTGCAATTATGAGTTGGGGGATTCATATGTATAGGCACAGTATTTTTTATATATGCATGCGACATAAAATTACTGTAAGAAATATACTCCTTATTTTACTCATGGCCTGGGCCAGTGGCGGATACAGATGGGGGGCGCAGGGGGCGCGCGCCCCCCCCTTGCGGGTCCGCCTGTATTGCCGAACATTGCAAAACCACAATTGTAACTTTTTTATATCATAAGATGGCATTGTCTTTTACATGTTTATAATCACTTTAAATAAATTTTCATATACTTTGCCTGTGACTTGATCATCTTTCATTACGATAAAAGTAAAGACAACTCAAGATATGTTGCGCCCCCCCCCTTGAGTTTTTTCTGTATCCGCCACTGGCCAGGGCCCAGGGCTGGAGCCCACAAAGCACTTGCAAAACATCAAAATCATAAATGAAAAAAACCTGAGTACATCTATTAATCAGAAACTATTTTAATTCGTTAAATTCCTTGACTAACTGGTTTCAAAATTGTTGTGATCTCATCTGCCACATCTCATAATCTTACAAAATGTCTTGTGAATAAATGGCAATTAAAAATAAATGGCAACGATCTTTATGGCTTGTCAATGCTTTAATTTTCCTCATTTTTTCTGAAACTTATGTGAAACAACTCTGAATGTTGTAAGGTTGAAAAATTATAAATCAAAATATCTATGTATCTCATTTAATAGGTACCCAAGCAGCAATCAATATTCCAACAACATCCAGACAATATTTTCGGCTTTAACGGATGACATCCGAGCAATATCCATTTTAATCTAATTAACATTGTGTGGGTATCTGTCTAATATCAAAAGGACCCGCCACACAATGTAGCAGGGATGTCTAACAGTGGGCTCGGAGGTCCATATTACAACATCTCTGAGATATCTTCGCAACATCTAATGAGTAAATAATGGGAGAACCTATTATGGTTCTTGGTAATACCCAGACATACAAACAAAACATTTGTGCTCTTAATTATATATAGAACATATGCTACATAAGGATACTGTTTGGAACAGCAATTTTTTAATATCATAGATATTACAACTTGGATATCTATGCAAAGTTATTTTTACAACTTGCATTGGATGTTAATTTCAAATTATAGCCAGTATTAACATAATATGCACGAGGATATTTAGTTATAGATGACAGTGAGCTAACAGCAGATTTAACCCAAACAGCAGATGATATCCATCGGATATCTAAATAAGGTTGATATATCCAAAATGTGTTGTTATCACAAGATGGGTATTTTGACAAGGTTACATAAATATGTGTCCTATCTTTTACCCTCAAGTAAAGACAAGTGCTCAAGCAAAGACAATGACCTCTCTATACTGAATGTAATGTACACTCACAGTTGGCTTGGATTTCGATAAATCTCACTTATCATACTAGCCTTCTTGGATAAAACAATGAATGATTGAGTGATCAATTTTTTTTAAATACTGTGGTCGGATTAAGGTCTTTGTTTTGACAGGTTTTTCATCACTTACCACAGACCATTGATGGTATGCAGTACCTCTTTACAATAAGGAGATGGGCGATTGATAAGTATAGGCACAGTTTTTTTCATATATTCATTACATATTTTTAAGCATTTCTTTCAACCTTACGTCAGGCAAAATATTGGAATTGATGAGTTCAGGCACCGGGGGTGCCGACTTATAAAAAATATTGGGGGGGCCCAATCCGAGGGCCTTCCCCGGGAAATTTTATAAAGAGTGAGTTTTAAAGTTTTTTTAAAGCATTTTAGATGGTATCTGATCTACATTAGAAACCTGAAAACTCAACTCTCGATAGCTGGACACTCCAGGGATAATCGAAAAGCCTTACACATTTTTGCCTCACACCCGAAACGTATTTTTGAGGGGGCTCTGGCCCCATGGAGTCGGCGCCACTGTTCAAATTAAGTTCATTTTGTGTGCCTGAAGTAGGTCGAAAAAACTCCCATACGTAGAGGCTTTCAAGTATAATACAAATAATTTCTCTTGCACCCACAGGAAAATCAAAAGGGAAACAATTAAGCTCCTCTTTTGTATTAATAAGATCATTAAGATGGTAGGTGCATATGTTAATGGATATTCAATTATAATGGAACATGCAGTTATTTTTCAAAGTATGATTTCAAATTTCAAATAAATAGTAATCATTGAATATTATAAAATTTTATTTTAACAAAGGACATTAGGTAAAACAATTTGGATTATTCTAAACGTTATAGTTCATTAAATTCTCAGAATAATGAATCTTTTCTTTTTAATGAAGTGAATTTAAATTGAGTGAATGGCCACGTCATGGCCATTCAATGAAGTGGAGTATTTCTGATGATGAAGTATTGACCAATTTTTTCTCACATGTTTCACTTTTCAAAAAGTGAGTAAAATTAATATTTCAATAATGTACATGACAATAGTTCACAAGCCTCTTTTAGAGGTTTGACACAGAAGTTTTTGCTTCGGCAAAAGAAGCCAAAGAAGTTTTGAATATTTCACAGTTGACTTACTATCATCGAGGCATTGGTTATACAACTTTCAGTAAATATATCTAAGCAGCGAATCCGATGTTTATTTTTTTATGTAGCTTCCAAATGCTGAGCCGACTGAGCGTATATTTGTGCTTCATTTTCCAAAGATCTACCTTCCAAGCTTCAGACCTATACCATTGATGCAACTTCCAAGCAAGATGGTTTCAGGCTGCTGGCAGCACTATTGAAACATCTGGAAGGAAAATACGATGCATTGAAACAAAAAGTTATTAAAGGTAGTATGTACTATAATGTAAAGGAATTAAAAATTAAGTTAGGTGAATACTGCAATAATCAACTACGAGAGCACAATTCACATAAATACGTTGTTATTGTAAATAAATTTATGAACAGATACAAATTACCAAATCGATTTAATTTGTGAGTGCATTGAGATACTATTATTTTCTAATTTTAAATTTAATAAAAATTAACAGCGGATATTCAGGACATAGGGGGACTGATGCAAACGTGGGAGCTTGTTGGTAATGTGGAAACATATTCTTTAAGGCTTGGGGGGCACTGTAGGCTAGCGGTGGCCGCATCAAACTTCATGGCCAGCTTCTTTATTAAGCCTGTACGAGCGGTGACAGTCAACTCATGGTTTATTGTCTGTGAAATACTTGTTCCAAGTTTCTCTTCAATCATAAAAATTTTGAGGCAAGTTTTTAAGTTGAATGTAATCACCTAGTCCACCAAGCTATTTCTTAGTGCTATATGAGTTATTGTTAAGCATAAAATATACTACAATCTTGTGTAATTAAGTAATCTAATAGCTGGAAAATGTGGCATAGTTTCAGCTTCATAGCGCAATTTTCCGACATTTTTCATTGTGCAATGTGGAAGCACAACATTGGGGTGAATGTGGAAACGTTTCCACATTTCCTTCACCTAAATGTGTTCTGCCTACTACATCACCTTTTCGCCAGCTTCAGGAGCCGATGAAGATTATTGGCCCCAAGCAAAAGTGTAAATGGGGAAATTGGGATGTCCGATCTATGAAAAAAGCCATTGTTTCCGTAATACAAAGGAAGAACATATTTTGTGCGCCGGTTGTGAAAATGAGAACTACATACGTGACTTTTGCGAGTGAACATTTTATTGAAAGTTGCTATTTTCTAAGCCTTTGCGTTGATTTCTCAATGAATAATAAGTAGATGATCTGATATTTCACTTTGCTATAGTGTTATAGCAAGAATACAAACGTTTCCACATTTCCAGCACATTTTGAGAATCTAATCAAATAGTCAATTAATAATTTACTATTATTTTTACGAAGTAAATGATAAATTTAGCATAAAACCAAAATCAATTATAAAGGGTAGTACCTTTGTGAGTATTTTCATGAATTTATAAAAATTCCATTAGAAAACAAGCTATTTATAACATAATTTAAAACAGGGTTTCCACTTTTGCACCACTCCCTCTATAAAAATAATTTATTTTTAATCACTTGCGAGTTATACTCAAAGCATTGACCTGTCACAAGTGAACATAAAAATTATAAAAAAAAATCAGCGTAGGCAGAAAAAGAGAAAGATATTTAGAAATTTCCAGAAGGTCTAATTCTGCCGTATTTTTCACTGCTGTAACATTTTAGATGTTTTTATGCATAAAAAAGTTTTGAACACGATTGACTTTAAAAAATGAGAAGAAATTCTGTTTGAATAATTTCAAGAAGCACAAACTGACAAGTAGTTTAAGAGTGCAGATGTTTTCATGATACAAAAAATGTATTTAAACAAGCTTCATGTGTATAAAAAAATATTAATCCAATTTTAGCAATGTAATCTTAAAAATACAATGAGATAACGAGGTACCTACTCATGCTAATGTTGATACTTTATCCGTCCAAAAATTTTTCTCATTTTTCACTTTTAAAAAACCAGAATAAATAATATCTCAATAATGCAACGTGGTAGCAGCTGACAAGCTTTACCGGTCCAAATTGATGTTATTACGCTCATGTATTTACGCGATTGCGAAACTATGAAATGTTTGTGCTTCCTCTGCACAATATTGGCAGTTTATTTTTCAATAAATGAAATGCTAGTGTAAATGAATAATAAAATTAAACGTAATAATAATGAAAAAGCTAATGAAATATGCGATACTTTGTGGTACCAGAAATCGTTCAAAATTATCACCAATCGTAAATTTTATTCAGAAATACTTCGAAATTGTAAAAAATTTGAAAAAAAATTAACATTATTATCGCAATTTTCAGGATAAATATTTAAATAAACAAGATTTAAAGCTTGGTCCTTTACCTGTCCTTTCTCCAAGGGAGAAAAACGGCGAATAGCCGATGGCTTCGGCTCATTTTTTACGGACTTCCTGCCTTATTCACCTGCATTTTGTCAGTCTACCCTTCCGTGGAACTGTCAAAAGCCCTTCGAAACATTTAAGAGGCAGCATCGAAAAGCCTTTTCCTCCTGAATTTTAATTCACTTTTCTGTTTCATAGTTTTTTATTGCTGATATTTGTTAAAGCTGTAAATTTTAAGTTTTATATTTAATGCATGGGCCAAATCGGCTGTTTTTCAATAATGACATAAACAATAGGTGTGACAGAAAATATCAATGGGGTAAAAAATATGCAGTACTAGCTGACCCGGTGAACGTCGTACCGCCTAACTATCAATGATCAATTCAGTTACACTATTTAAAAATGAAAAGAGGCTGTACTGATTTTAATAATTTTTGATTTATTATAATCAATTAAGAAAAAAAATCAATGAAAGTATAAAAATAGGCATTTTAATGGCTTGTTAGAAACATGTTTTCTTTATTTAATCTATATAGGGTATACCAGGACGCGGATTTATTTCAATGAATTTTCTAATTTTTATGTCTTGACTTAAGAAATTTTAGACAATGTCGTTTTATAAAGCAGTTAATAAAGTAAAACTTTTATGCATTCAGTTGTGGGCCTATTTGCGTTTTTAACAATGTAAAAAAATATTTTTAGGTCCGAGTCTTGCCCCGTTCCTGGGGCAAGTTTACGCAACGCTAGACCGATTGACTAACTGATAGCTTGACTGATGCTCAATATCTCGTGAAAATAGCAAGTTTACGCAACGCTATACCGATTGACTAACTGATAGCTTGACTGATGCTCAATATCTCGTGAAAATAGCCCCTAGATGTCACCATAAAACGTCATGACTTGTGGCGCGCTAGGTATATCTCGGTTCGGAAAAGTGCGCTGCGTAAATCTGCCCCGGTACCCGATGCGCAAACGTGCCCCGGTCTACCCTGCACACTCGCCTTTGTTCACATGAGTCAAGTACCTTCTGATATACAACAGTTTTTGTTTTGTCCAGCAGAAGAACAAATAAAGCGGATGGTTTACCATCACATGAACATGAAACATGTATTTTTTTAATCCAATTGAATTGGATTTAATTGTATTTTTTATTCTTTTTTTATAATTTAAAATGGAAATATTGCAATATTGAGTTGCAGTGAATGGAATTAGGAAGCATGAATGAACCATCTCAACAAAAATTGATTACAATAATGACCTAAGACTAAAGAAGGAGAATACTCACAGAAGAGAAAATTTCTAGGCAGTGTTAATTGTTTTGACGTGTCTGAAGTAATTGCGTTAAAAAGTGCCATCAGCCTGGACAGGAGATTGGAGTAGAAGAAGTTGATGAAAAAGGATCGATTTTTTTCTGGTGATTGATTCCAAAGAAGAGAAATGGGAAGAAATGTTAGAGAACCAGGAAAGAATTTCGCGGTTTTCATTGGCGGATGAGGAGTGAGGTAATGGGGTTTGCGGTTGTCTGATATGGAAGGAAATGGAGAATGATATCAAGAATTGGTGACGGCGGTGAATGCTGGAAAGTGGGAAGAGGGGGGGAAGCCGATTGAGACACTGAAGGTTGTAACATAATGTAAACAAGCCACCATGTTGTTTGTAAATAATTTAAAACTAACAATGGTAGTGAGGGACGGAGAGATTGTTGTGAGGGAAAAACGGGGAGTCGTGTATGGAGAGAAGGAAGAGATAGACGTGATAGAAAGGAGCGGGAGAAAAATTAAAGAGTGGTGTATTGTGCGGCCGGAGGAAGAAATACGGCAGAACCCAGGATCGGCAGGAGGAATTAAAGGACGCGGAGAAGAAGGATGCGTCTACGAGAGAGAGAGAGAGAGAGAGACCAGAGTAAAGGGATACGAAGAGCTCAAGACCCCCACACTGGTGCAGTTCATGGCGATGGTTCAATGAGTGGTAGTACGGATAATATAAATGGGATTGTGATAGTCATGGTGGCTTTTTGATGTTGTTTTTTTGCTCCCAAGTTTCAAAATATAGAGCTTGTTTTTTAATTGTACTGAAATTATTTGTTAAGTTAGTAGTGGGTATTCAAAAACGTTACAAGGTGATTGACTGGCTGCCCGGCGAGCAACCGTTGCGGCTTCCGCCTCTTTATGCTCAACCCTTTGAGTGTCCACCAATTTTATAGGTACTATGCTACAAGTGCCGAGGTATTTTTGCTGATTTTGCCGTAGGTTAGGAAAAAAAATCAGGCCTCAAAAACAAATAAAGTTATGCATTCAAAAACTTGACGAAATTTTTATTGTTCGCGGTTTCACCTTTCTAACGTATTATTTAACGTTGTAACTTTTAAAAATCTTCGCTCTTCTTTATAAACAAATAATTCCAATACAATTCGAAACAAACTCTATATTTTGAAACTTAGAGCATAAAACCAACATCAAAAGCCACCATGATATCACAATTCCATTTATATCTACCACCACCACTCTTCTGAACCACCGCCATGAACTGCATCAGCGTGGATCCTGAGTTCCGCTTTAGTCCTCTCCTCCCGCTCTCTTCTCCTCTCGTAGGCGCCTCCCCTTCTCTGCTTTATCTTCCTTTCTCTGCTACACCGCCACCTTTCTTAGTCCTTATCCCGATCCTTCCTTCAAACACGTCTGCCTCCTTCAACTCTCTATACACAACCCCCCGTTTTCCTTCACAACAATCCCCCCGTCCCTCACTACCATTGTCAGTTTTAAATTATATAAAAACAATATGGTGGCTTGTTTATGTTATGTTACAACGTGGATTTGGTAATATGACTCAATTTTTATAATTTAATGAAAATATTTAGCGTTAAAATGAAATGAATGTTGAATATTGAATGATTAGTAAGCTATCAGAATCTAAGAGTGACATTGCGAGAGATAGACGGAGCGATAGTGCTTTCCGGCTCTCTAAGCGTTAATGCACCCACGGTAGTTAGCCGGGTGAGAGTCTCCGCAAACGCACATTTGGAAGCAAAAACGGTCTTTTAAACTACAGAAACTTTTAGCAAGCGCTCCGATTGGCCGCTAGTTTGCCCTGTTGCCGGATGCTTTGAGTACATCGCAACCTCCGGCAGGGATAAGTCCTCTCGAAGTCATGATTTGTCCTGAGCAAGGAGGCTGTAAATATACTGGAGGGGACACCACTGGTTCCGAGCGTTGAGCGCATGTGGCAGGAATAGGGGTGCTCGGGGAGGATAGCCACGACTACTTTGACCAAAACCACCAAAACAATGATGATCCCATAAGAGTCAATGCTAACTATTTGGTGAAATATTCGGTCATGATGGTTGTTACTTTAAAATTAACTATCGCAAACGAACACAGTAAACCTTTTTTATATCATTATGGGAAGGCTTCGTGAAAATATTCCTCGAATACCGTTTCCCAAGGAAAAATTATTGTCAATCAACACGGTGCCGCTTAGCATAGCCGAAAATAACATTTTACAAGTGTAAAATATCCACTCCCTCGCACTTCTACAGGTAATTAATAAGATTAAAGCACATGGAAATCTCACTATGGCGGACCGCTCGCAATAATAGAACGAAAGCATGTTCACGAACATATATTAACACCACGATATGACTATATGGACAGTTTGACATATAAAGATGCAATGTTTGCAGGGCTATTGAGTTCCTCGTCTGAGCTCCCCTCCTTCGTAATTTGATGATCGGAGGAAGAATGATGCGCAAAATGGATCTAACAATAAGTATAAAATGAAGTTCAGCTACAGTAGTCCAAATTTATTCATGGTAACGCTACACCCACCCGTCTGTTGCCATTGTCTAATGGACCAAAAGAATCTGAAAGGAAAACAGATGCACACGAACAATACCATGTAAACTACTGTAGACTATATGGTCAAGGCGCTGATCAGTAAATAATTGAATAAACGATTTCCATTCAGTGCGTATAGGATCAGCCAATGCCCTCTTAAGCTAACGAGCCCTGATGCTGGAGATTTGGCAACACAGGACGTAGCCTGGTACTCATTTCCAGACAACGTTGTATATTGTTGGGATTTTTTATATTAGTTGCCAGCAGTTTTGAGAGCTTCGTTTGTGAGACGTGTTAGTTATTTTCAATTTAAAGCAAAATATCCGATGATAGAGCCTCGGAAGCCCTCATATTTTGTATTACTTACAATATTAATATCTGAGTAAGTGCATAAAATACAAAACTGGAGCAGTTAAACCAAAAATTTTATAATACCTAAATAACATCGTTGTAGCAGTCTGAGCCGCTGCCGTTGGAGTTGGATACGTTGATTATTATAAGTTGTTGTTATGGACGGCACCTCGTTCATTTATGTAATTAGAACAATTTCGATGTTTTCTAATATCTACTATGCTTTTATATACAATAACTTCATCCATTTCTTCGTAGGTACTAGAAAATTCGTCGTTTAGGACTGTCTGTGCTTGTATTATAAGGTGATTCCAACTTCATACATACGACCAAAATAGTGTTAATTTCAACGTGACAACTCCCTTTAATCTACTGCTGATAATCACAGTGACAGTGGTCGTAATGCACAAAGTTTGACAAGTTTGAAAAATATCGGTCAAGACTTGTAATGATAAATGCTCCAATCGTGATTGAATTGATAACAATGCTATTACGCTATCGATAAATGCCTGTCAGTAATGTAAAAAGTGTCAGTGGCGTGTTGTTCACCGTAGATATGACATTTCACGATCAAGCTATCAAGATCAAAGCTGTGTGTGAAGTTTTTTTTTCTAGAAAATCAACCGTATTAAAGAATAGCACTGATAAATGTCACCTGTGCCACTTGCGTGGGATAATTTAAGGATTTAAATAAGTAAATAAATAGTAGTTTTCATCATAATGTAAGTTGTACGTCATGAATGTATGAAAAGTAGTGACTTCCGGTTTTTGATGATTTAAATGCCTATTTCCCACTATATTTTTTTATGGCGTGTGCTAGTACATCGTTAGTGAATTTACCTATATTATTGAAATACGTTGTTACTTGTGTGTGTATTGGCAGCGGAACCAATTCGCGATCTCACATATGAATTGTGTGCAGACCATTTTGCTGTGAATTCGTACTCTTGAAAATACATTTATACATTTATAAAAAGCCATTGGCGCAAAAAATCGTAAGTCTTCATTAATGGGACGGAGAGTTTCTTTGGTCCATCGTCTTAGTATTTGATGGCTGCGTCTTCAAAACAATAGATTTGTATATATTTGCCTTTCATGTTTACATAGTTGACCCGATAGTGATTCTACGATAAAACTGGATATCCATTGGAAGCATGAACAAGAAAAATAAGCGGAGATAAGATGCGTCTTCGAAAGAGGAAGTCACCAATTCGTTGGTGTTTCTAATTAGTTCTCTCCATAAACCGTAAGCAGAAACTTGAATATACGTATCATACATTAAATCGTGGATCTATCAATCTTCCGGGTTTTCGTCGCGTTGGTTAGCAGAGGTTGACGAATGTTTCGCCGGGATTCCAATCAGGCGTCTTCAGATCGAAGTGAATCCGAGAAAAACTGTCGCCAACCTCTGAAAACCAACGCGGCAAAAACCCGGAAGGTGGAGAAATTCACGAATCCAGAACGCCACGGAAACCTACGAGCCAACATGTATTATACATGAAGTTGGCGCCATTTGAGGAGAGGCTGTTTTTAGTTCACATATATGTCGGTAGGTAGATGCTTGCGGCCGAATTTTGGGTTCGGAAGTTCCTCTGCCTTGCTTCCACAGCCACCACCACGAGTGAATTTCCCGTTAGCAAAGCGGGATTTCCGTTCGGACCCAAACCACGGTTGCGTACACGTGGGGACGACTCGTCCTCAAACAAAACAGGGTTGCGAATGAATGAATGTGCGTGTGGTGATAGTCGCACTGTCGTTGATGTGACGACAGGAATCCTTGACCATTTGAGGCTCAGGAGACTTGTGTGGAGTCGAGGTGATAGCCTGGAAGATGGCCGAAGGAATTGCTGTGAATCCTGTGAATGCAGTTGGGTGGAAGATGCCCGAAGACAATTCAGTGAATGCAGTCGGCTGGAAGATGCCTGGAGACAATACATTCGGGTGGAAGATGGCCGAAGACAATGCAGCCGAGTGAGTTTACTGCAATATTCCATCAACTTCAGTATTGTAAAACAACATTTGTTATTGAAATATTCCACCGGTTACATTATAGATTTCCATGGTTGGTGTCAACATGCATGGGGCAATGCATGATCGGTAAGGGCTCACACCGTCTCCTCGGATGGGCATGTGTTACGGCCTTTTTTTTCGTTGATTACGAAGAAGTAGGGTATTGCATGCTGCATGCTGGTGTACACTTTGGCAAACACCCTTGAGGTGGCTCGCATGTAGATGTTAAGGTTGGTTTACGTTGAATATTTTTCGAACAACTCCCGCCTTCCTCCCCTCCCATTCAGGCTGGAGAAAAATTGTGCAACGAAATTTTAACCGTAGATAACTGATGCCTTCAGGAACCAAAATCACTGATGATTTTTAGGTCGAAAACGCACCATTTTTTGAACTACGAAAACTTTAAGCCAATAGGGTGGTTTCCTATTATTTTTTTATTGCCTAAATCGAAAGATTATTACTCCTGGAGTACGTATTTCACGCTTTTAGATTTCCTTTTCCCTACCGTACACGTATATATACGTGTGGACGTTTCCTGACCCGGGAGACTACGGGCGTATATGTACGTGTGAGATTTTCCCGGTCAAGAAAACGAAACCCGTATATATACGTTTTCTAGCTCTCCCCCTTTCAGGACGGTCGTGGGTTTAGGTCGCCTTTGTCTCGGGACCCAACGCTTCGGGGTTTAGGATTAACCCTCCGAATCCGGGAGCAGGTACCCGGACCCTTCGTCTTTTATAACCCCTCTCAGCGGTAAGGGACAGCGGTCATACAATTGTTCATAGAGTCAATTTTCGAAATAAATATTTGTTCATTTCTCAAGAAATATAAACTAAGAATTGGATTGTTAGTCTTTTGAGCAGCGTTTAGAATTTTTAAACGAAATTCTACGACAAATATTAACTTATATCTCGAGTTATGTATAAACATCAACATGGAAATTGTTGCTGCGTTAAATGCTTTGATAATGGCCTTAGAACTTCGTTTAAAATTTGACAATGCTCAGATAAAAATGAGGAATTATATTCTATGTCTGTAATTTACGTGCAAGCAACAATTATCCATTTGCTAAATACATATAAGCAATACATAAGTTGACCGCGAATCAATGCCGCAGGTATGGTCGTAAACCCGGAAAGGAGGGAGCACAACTACTCTCGGAGTCCGAGATAATGCGGAGTCCCACCGTGGAGGGGTCGAAAAAGGTTCAGCGAGACCCTTCTAAACGAATGCCCTCCAAAAATGCTCCGTACCAAGAGAAAGAAGAGTCTCTTGGGGCTCGGTACAGCAGTCAAGCTAAGACGAAAACTCCGCGGTCTCGAAAGGGTTAAATGACGATATCTATTTTTCGCGATTAAATGAAAAGTGAAAATTTTCAAGCGCGCGAAAACGCGACGCGTAAGTAGGAATGATGGGAAAAAGTCCGTGTGACGCATTTCTGGTTCCCCCTCCCGCCTTAAGGCCGGGACACACATAACCGCACCGAGCCCGCGCCGACACACGGCCGCGGCACGGACGATTGTTGGTGACGGTGGTAGGAGAACACACTGGCCCGTCACTGCCCCGTGCGACGGCCGTCAGTATTGTCTCATTTCTGTTCCTAGCGTGGTGTGTTTTTCTGTTCTCGATCATGTTTTCAAACTTTCGGGACAGTGATCAAGCGGTGATTGCCTTGGCTCTAGATGAAGAGGAAAAAGAGGAAACTTTGAGGAGGCGAAGAAAGAGAACTTGGGAGGACAGTGCATAGAAATCAAGACCCATTGAGGGAGAATTTAATACCCTGTTTCATCGTCTCATGGATGATGAAGTCAAGTTCTTCGGATATTTTCGAATGACAAAAAATACCTTCTTCTCCATTTTCTCCTCAACAAGCTCCAAGAACATCTGAAGAAGAACGATACTTTTTGGAGGAGATGTATTCCACTAAGAGAACGTCTGGCTGTGTGCTTAAGGTATGTGCCCATATTTGTGCGTTTTTAGGAGGTGTACATATATGTGTGTGTGTATATATATATATATGTGTGTGAGTCCCAGTCAGGCCGCATTTTTACCCTCTGATTTCTGGCTTTTTTCCACCTACCACAGCACCGTTGTCCTCGTCCTTTTTCTATTCCATGTTCCTATCCCTTTCTTTCCTTACCTTTGAATTTATATGTATATATTATATATATAAAATCTTGATGAAAGCGCACTAAGCGATAATATAAGTATGTGGCCGATCGAGGCGAACGAACAAAAATTGTACTACTAAAAACATAGACACACGTAAAAAAAGGGACACTCCTGGGTTGAAAAGGCGTTTGAAACGCCCGGGCTAAACATCGCCCATTAAAAGCCAAAACAAACCCTACCCTCCCTTTCCCCCCTCTCCCTTTCCCCTTCTTCCACCCCCACTACCTCACCAAGGAGGGCGACTAGAGGAACTTACCCTGCCTGCAGCAGTTCACCTTCAGCACTGAAGATAGCGGATCAATCCGCTGAAACGTCTGAACGTTTTTTTTTTGTGAGTGTCCCTTTTTTTACGTGTGTCTATGTTTTTAGTAGTACAATTTTTGTTCGTTCGCCTCGATCGGCCACATACTTATATATATATATATATATATATCATAAAAAACCCTAGGGTGGGCAGTATCAGAACACACAATAAAGAATAGAAACTAACACTCACTAAATAACTAAATTTTCGGTGGCATTACCACCTTCCTCGGAGTTAGGTTAAAAGACTCAGCCAAAAAAATCTTGAGTCTTTTAACCTAACTCCGAGGAAGATGGTAATGCCACCGAAAATTTAGTTATTTAGTGAGTGTTAGTTTCTATTCTTTATTGTGTGTTCTGATACTGCCCACCCTAGGGTTTTTTATGATATTTACCTCGCCGAGGAACATTTCGAAGTGTATATATATATATATATATATATATATATATATATATATTTATATATATATATATATATATATATATATATATATATATATATAAATATATATATATATATATATATATACATACATACATATATATATATATAGTGTATATATATATATATAATATATATACACTTCGGCTTATTCTATATATTTACTTCGGCTTCGGCACTTATATCGGCTTATCCACCACTCCCCTTTGCATCCGAATGAACGGGCATCGCTCTTCATGCAATAGCGTTTCTTCTGTTTCTGCTTCCCTTCCAGTCGCCGTTCATGCTTCCTCCCACAAAGCTATGTTTGACCAATGCTATAAAGTGGGAATATTAGCCTCCCTCCCCCCATCTACCACCCCCCTAGAGCTGAAGGACTTGGAACAGGCATGCATATGGGCTTTCCGTGCGTTTTCTGGTCCAGGAATCAACCGCGCCCATTAGAAAGAACAACCAATCCCCGTCCACCGTTTTTCCTCCCTCCATCTTAGCCCTCTCCCTTGCACCCTTCCTTATGCCCTTTCCTCACTTTCCCTCCTCTTCTCACTTGAGAAAGATGGGCTGCGTCCCATCGAAAATTTGTAAAAACAACCTTTCCCCGTAAGTTCCTCACTTTTATTTTATTTTTCGTTTTTCTGTCAATTTCTAAGTTTTTTTGTGTGCCCACCCTAGGGCAAGAAGAAGTTCCTTTACATTATTTATATATATATATATTATATATATATATTTATTTTTTTTTCTAATTTCTGTAGTTTTGCATAATTGTATAAGAGAGTCACCAGTGGTAATAGAAACACAATTTCAAAAAATCAGTACTTTAATATCCAAATTTTTAATACTTAACATGTTAATATTATTATTTTTACAATTTAAAAAACGAGGCGTGGTTCACCGTATGCACGGAAAGTGGATTCGTTATTCGTTGGTTGCTTTCGTTAAGGGAACTATAATGAGGTGATTCATTGGTGAATGATGAACGTGTGGAGGAATCATTGTTGCCTGCGACGCTTTCATTTTTTGATAACTGCTTTAACTCAAAGTCTTGCACAGTGGTGAAAATTGAAGTTTTTACCTGGTTTAGTAATACGGGGTCCAATTAAGTATTAACTCTGATTTTTTTCTGCCTCTTTTTCGGCTAATATGTACGCCATAAGTTGGCTCGAAGGAGACTCTTGCGCCGGTTTTTTATAATTTGATCCCCTTCGTGTAGCATTCAATGGCCTAATAAAGTGGTTTCTTTTCCCAGAAATGGCTTGCGTGGACTCAGCTGGAGGAACTAGAGAGGTAGGCTGAACTGTAATCTGTGAACTTGTACCAGGATATTGAGAAACATCATTTTGGCTTTCAAGCTCACTTTCGGGATCATGTTCAGGCTCTTCCACTCTTGGGTCAAATTCGGAATCATCCCTTTGGTATTCTATTGATGGCACATTTGAGAGGGCTTCTCTTTCCACAATATGATGGAGCAAAAATTCCAAAATGTCTTCGTACTTGTACTTTTGTTTTTTGGCTGCAGCTTGTCCTGATTTTGTCTTCCTCTTCTGTAGAGTTCGACGGAACTGATCTCGAAACGAGGCCCACCTTTTCCTGCACTCTTCCGGCCCTCCTAAAAAATATTCTTTTAGAATAATAATTTTATGTTAAAATCTATCAAAATATTTTTTTTAATAAGACAAAATGAAGGAAGTAACATGTCAGCATTAAATGAAAGCAATGATGGGACTGAGAGCACCAGACTCCGTAGCAGGGCCTGCAATCTTCAAGACCTACCCCGTCTACGAGGAGGGTCAACAGGAGAAGCGTTTGCTGTTCGAGAAAAACTCAAGGATTTCTTTAACTCTCCAGTTGGAAGTGTAGAGTGGCAAGCGAGGGCTGCACTGCGAATATAATACGCCCAAGATTTAACGCCAAATGACATTGGACTTTAACGTACAAGTAGAGATAATATTTTGAACTTCAACTTTCAACTGTGGAAAATTCAACTGTGTTATTGCGTTAATTATACATATTAAATTTTTATTCTTTCTTTACCTCTTCTTAAACTTATTTATTTATATTTTTGTGAGTTCTTGGGGTTTAAGTCCAAATAAATAAAAACCAAATTTAGCCAACGCTTCGATTATAATTGTATATCATCTAAAGGGCTTGGTTATGAAAAAGAAAATTAGATAAACATATGGATAAATTAAATATAAAATGATAGTAGAATTTGGAAGCATAAATATATAAAATTACAATACTGTTTTTAGTTTATAATAAAATAAAATGACAAATTCAGTATTAAGTAATTGAGAAAAGGGAAACACAGGAGTTCAACGTAAATTAATTTGTGGTGCTTGTTTGTTTATGGTAACAATGATTATTTTGTAGTCCATGGTTACATTCAGAGAAAATCAATCAAGAACTGGGAATTTCCGCGCTTCTTCAATAAGTTTCTCGCTCTCCATGTTGCACGAGCCCGCACCGTCACCGTCAAAAAGTAAACTGAACTAGTCGGTGACGGTGCGGACTCGGCGCGGTCTCCAAGCACGATGACGGTGCGGGCACGGTGCGGTGGTGTGTGTCCCTACGCGTTTGAATGCATTGTTTTCCTTTCTCGCCGTATCACGTCCAACACTCGGCCGTGTGTCGGCGCGGGCTCGGTGCGGTCATGTGTGTCCCGGCCTTTATGAGGTGACCTTGGGAGAGGCTCTGAGCGCTGATACGATGCAGGCTGCTAGCGGGTAGCTGAGTACCCTGCTGGCTGGTAGCGCTTGGCTTAAATAAGGATTATTAATACCTTATCAAACTAAGAAAACTTTCCGACCTAAGCCAGTTTTAATAAGTGACTATTGAGACATGTTTCCCTGAGCTCTGCGCCTCATGCATGCATTGGTAACCTCAGACGATGTATAACTCCTATCTTCTCCAATAGAAACTAGGTCCTTGTGACGTCACGCGGAGTGGAATCGCATAGGCGCCAATCTGGCCCTTTTCAAATGAGGATAAAAATGGACCATTGCCATTCGTCAAAACCGGTATTTCTAAAACGAAATAATTTGTATATTATGAATACACTAATGGTGGGTAACGAATCGCAATCAATGCCTTTCGTTTTCTTTGATGAAGGAAACTACCCTATTGCTCATATTGGTCTCGAGTTTGTCCTGTTTCCGGTTGCTCTGGACTAGTGATGAGCGATATATTGCTAACTGTGATTGAATCACTGTTACTGAAAAGTAGCAATCACTGTTGATGATTTATTACTCGAAATCACTGTGATTGGATCACTAGATTCGGTGATGAAAGAACAGGCTGCTACCAAGTGATTGGCGATATATCGCTACCTGTGATTGAAGACAAGTAACCGATCACTTCCGGCTATAATAAAGGATGTCTAATTCGTATTTTATGATGAATAAGACATTATTTACGAAATATTCAGTTAACAGTTTGAATATAAAATATGTTAAAATAATACCAACGGGATTTTAATGATAGCCCATTATCAATTCCTTTACCATATCAAATTTACTTAATTATCGTAAAAAATATATAAACTCAGAATCAGAACTATTCCCTCAAAAAAATATTTTGCCTAATTTTCCAATTTTCAATAAGTTTATTCGTTCCTTTTGAGGAGAGCTCATTCATTGGAATTGGACAAAGTAGCAGCAAAAGCAGCGCCACAATTCACCGCTTACTTACGAGTAATTCTCCTCGGTAATCGCAATCACAGTCAAGAATCACCTTTACTGATAAGTAGCAGTCACAGGTAACGAAGTGATTGGAAAATCACAGTTCCGCTCATCACTACTCTGGACAACTCATGACTTCGAATGCTTGTCCCGTCGGAGGTTGCGATGTATCCGAGGCATCCGACATCAGGGCAAACTACCGGCCAATCGGAGCGCTTGGCTAAAAGTTTCTGCAGTTTAAAAATGGCGCGTTTACAACCTAAATATTATCAGTAATTTTATTTTCTACCGGAATTTAGGGTTGAAATTTCGTGACACAATTTTCCTCCACCCAGTATGGAACTCCCACTTTCAATATAAAATGAAACCTCGTTAAGGTAAGGCGTTTATTAAATCCATAAATCCCATTTTATTGTTCCCCCTTCACCGTTTAGCCTACATCCTCTCCAACACAGAGTTTTTTAGACTCCCTTCAAACCAAACACTCGCCACATCCAAATATCTCCATATTTCGATTTTACCGTATCTCAGGCTTCCCCGACGAATAGATAGTGGGAAGAGTGCTCGAATTTACGCTCCCGAAAAGTTGGTACAAATCAACCATTCGACCTATTAGGGAACCCGAGAAATCTACATCTACATTCTACCCCGCAAGCCACCTAAAAGGCGTGTGGCAGGGGGTGTTAGGACACCAGCCACTTGCACATAAAAGGAAATGCTCATACAAAATTACGGCTGGCATTTATTAAAGTCCTTTACGGTTCGGGGGAAAAGGAATTTGCATATCTATCCGTTTGGCAAAATATCTTTCTTAATTTATCGCTTCTTTCGGACCTGGAAATATAGTGGGGCTCTAATATTATGTTCTCCGTGTCGCTCTTAAAGATATCCATTCTCAATTGTTCAAGCAATCTAAGCCTAGCGCGCAGACTCTGAGTCTCCAGCGGCTTCCAGCCTAATTCGCTTAACTTATGGATAACACTGTATACCCGTAGCAATTTTTGACGAACCTTTGTATTTTATTCAGTTCGTCTTGCCGGCCTCGGTGGCGGTGGGGTAAAGTCCTCGCCTGCCAAACCGTAGGTCGTGGGTTCGAATCCCGCCTGGGTAGGTGATCCCTATCCAGGGCATGGATGTTTGTGTTGTACTTTGTTGATATTGGAAACCTTCGTTGTAAAAGGCCGTTATGTGCTGTTTACGGGGGATGTGATAAATAAATAAATAAGTACCGGATCCCATGCGCTAACTGCATATTCAAGGTGCGGTCGGACTATTTATAGTGCAAAATAGCACCTTTCTTTTACTTTCTCATCCGAATATCTTCCCACAATACGCTTGACGAATCCTAATGAAATCCTAAAGAAACGAAATCTTCCCACTCTCCATATCTCACCTAGAAGTTTCCTCTCGTCGCCCACCATGTCCCGCAGTTCGTAGATTTGAGCTTTCACCGAACGGTCAGAAAGTGGAGGAAGAGGTTCAGGAAAGATTTGGTGGGGGAAGAAAGAGCCAAGAGAGGGACGAAGGTCATTGCTCAGGAGGAATGGGGTAGGCAACTGCCAGACACAGGACTTGAGTACATATTACAAAAGAGGATCCTCAAGTTGGCCTCTATATATATGTGTTGTCGCCCACCGCGTATTTGAATGCATTTACAAAAGTCGCCACTCGCGTCGCCGATGGACGAATTGAACCCAGTTTGACGGAGAAATTAGGTATAATTAGGGGTGTTAGGCGAAATTTATTCACATTATGATGTGATGTATCAAATTCATAACTTTTCATTGCTATTCCTCGCAATTACATCTACATCTACATAATACCCTGCGAGCCACCTCTAGGGTGTTTGGCAGGGAGTGATCAATCACCAGCATGCAGCAAGCATTTGGACTCCCACATGCACACCCCACCGTCCAAAAACGTCCCGTATACTAACAAACTATACTACTATATGCTGTTAGAAATAATAATTGAATTAAGAAACATGCATTAATTTATACATAGGTTAGTAGGCTACACTACAAGTCATGCAATCTATTTACGAGTTCTATTGCTGCCGTTATAATCTCTTATTGATCGTGGAAAAAATGACATTCGGAATCTGTCTGTTCTACAATCTATCTCTCTTATTTTATTTATATGATCTGATCTTCTGTAGTATGTTGGCGTCCGTAAGATATGTTAACTTCGTCAGAAAAGACACTGCTCTTGAATTTATCTAAAAGGTTTAGTCTATTTTTCAATCTACGGTCCGACAGAGATTCCCATCCGAGTTTATCTAAGAGGTCAGTTACACTAAAAAGACTATCGTAACGACCTTTCACATACCTGGCAGATCTTCTTTGCACGCGTTCTAACTCTGTTATTAAGCCTTTTTCATGAGGGTCCCAAACACTGGCAGCGTATTCCAAATGTGGTCTAACGAGGGAAAAGTAGCTAATTTCTCTCACTTTGTCGTCGTACTTTCCTAATATTCTTTTAACAAAACCCATTTTACGATTAGCTTGACCGGTTATTTCTCGAATATGTTTATTCCACGAGAGATCATTATGAAGTCTAACCCCTAGATATTTCACGGATTCAACTGCCTTTAACTGGGTGCCCCGAATGATATAGTTACGCTGTAGGGAGTTATTCTTCTTCCAGAAATTCATTACGATGCATCTTTCCAAATTTAATTCTAACTGCCAAGCATCGCACCAAGCTTGGATAGCAGCAAGGTCATTCGTTAGTTCATCTATATCTTTGCTGGAACGGATTTCTCTGTAAACTACAGCGTCGTCTGCAAATAATCGATTATTATTAATTAATCGATAAATTAAAAACATTATAATGCAAAATAATGGAAAAAAGTGGATCAAATTGCACACATCACCGCGCTGCGGACATTTTTGAAAGCCGATAAAATGCGACTGAAGTGACAACATAAATCAGCCTTCTTTGGGATGGAACTGGGCCTCCTCAATGCAGTCTCTTCGACTCGGGGACGCAAGAGCCGATTCCAAACCAATTTGGGATATGTAAGTAGTACTTATTTTCCCATTTTCCGGAAGTGACGTCACATGTACACCTACGCAATACCCTGCGAGCCACCTCAAGGGTGTTAGGCAAGGGGTGATCAATCACCACCATGCAATAGGATTCCTACATGCACATAACGCGGACATTAAAATGTTACGTAAACTTACAAATTATACTTCCAAATCCATGCAAAGGCAAAACTCGCAAAATACTCATCTAATCTATTTGTGTGTTCAAACGCTACCGTAATAGTCTCTTATTGATCATGGAAAAAAGACATTCTGAACCTTTCTGTTCTACAGACTATCTCTCTTGTTTTATTTATATGATCTGATCTACCGTAGTATGTCACGTTTTATTTACTATGGTCTAAGTGAACTCGCAAGGCGGGTTAAGTGAAAAACACGACGGAATTATGTCAATTAGCTATCTAATACTTAGTGGTTTCAAAAAATTGTATTTTGCTTTCTTTTAAAGCGTCACACTAAGTGTTACATTACTAATTAACATAAATCCGTCGTGTTTAGACTCTTTTTTTCATGAAAAACACGTATAAATTAAAACTTTGATAAAAGTTCAACACATTCAGGCTTCAATTGTGCAAATCCTCCCCTAACCCCCCTCCTTTCTCAAGGATATTAAACGGATTTTCAAATGTTTTGAAGTGTCTTGTACCAGATGATGGCTCAGTGAGCCGAAACGCGTTGTACGCATTAAAAATTCTTGTGGAAAAGTGCGACGATATATAATTTATTTAAATACTTTGATAAAAAATTACAAATTACGATTACCTTTAATGCGATAATTTTCGGAGTAGATAGAGGACGGAGAGTACGCGGCTTCATAGTGCTGTGTGATGCTTTAATCTCTTACCAGCCTTCGGTGGTCGGACAGACTATATAGGCGAACTTCAAGACCAATAGTACGCAAGGGAACTGCATAGTGAAGGTCCAATTCTATTCCTTATAAGGGTGATTTCTGTCGCCACTACGGTCGCATTTTAATCGGTTTTCAAAAATGTCCGCGGCGCGGTGATGAGTGCAATGCGATCCACTTTCTTTTCCAATATTTTGCAGTATAGTGTTTGTAATTGTAGGGCCGGCCCTAGCAGGTGCGGGGCTAGGGGCGAACCTTCAGTGCGGGGCCCTTCACTTAAAATATTAAACTCTATACCCCATCTGCAAACTCGAGTATTTTGAATCCCTACCACTCTCTGGATGTGTTCCCCTCCCAAATTCAGACTTCGTAATTACGCCGTCGTTCACATAAAAACATTGCACAATAAAAATTACTGCATTATTATTCCTTTTTCATAATATTATTTTTTGATTAGCACGGACTTAACAATACAGTAATAGTTGAAATTGTGTTTTCAAAACTATCGTATATTTTAATTTTTTTTCACGAATGCGGGGCCCGGGGCGGTCGCCCCGCCCTAAGGCCGGCCCTGTGTAATTGCGAGGGATAGCATTGAAAACTTTTGAATTTGATGGATCACATCATAATGTATGTAAATTTCGGTCAACACACGTAATTATACCTTATTTCCCCGTGAAACTCGGATCAATTTGTCCGTCAGCGACACTAGTGGCGCATTCTGTAAACCCATTTTAATGCGTTGTGGTTGACAACACATATAGAGGCCGATTTGAGGATCTTCTTTTGTAATGTTCGTGCTAGTAGGGCAAAATCAACTGGAGGGTCACTATGAAGCTGTGCCACAACCAGTTTCGCTAAAGTAACAGCGGATACGTGCCAGCGTTTGAGCATTTTGTTATTTTAAAACCTAAGAATGTTTTTAATGTTAAGAATGTTTTTTTAAACCCTAGAATACTAAAACTGGCTCAGAGTCACGTGGTCACTAAAACTTATTATTTTCTCGACGCGATTGTTTCTACCTTACAATGAGGTTATTTTTTTGCCTTAAACCAATTAAGTTAAAGTTTTGTTATTGTTTAAGTATATTTTAAAGCTTAAGTCATACGTCTTTCATTGAAAATATAGTTTGATAATTTTTTTACTATGATTTATAATAAAAAATTGATGAAAGACCTTCTTTCTCTCATCCCCTTTTGGTATTAGGCGTCGGGGTCCACCAGCCACTTTCTAAACCTTCTCCTATTCTGAGCGAGCTTCTTCACATCATTCATACTCAGCCCGCGCTGGGCCCTCCACTCTCTCCGCATAACCTTCCCACCCCAGCCTTGACCTTCCTCTTCCTCGCCTTCCCTCCGATCTTGCTTCCATCACCTCTCTTGGCTTCCTATCCTTCTTCATCCTAACTAAATGTCCAACCATAACCTAATGCTATTCTTTCCAATGCTTCAATGATCGAGTCTCGCTGGAATTGTGCTCTGATGGTCGTATTTCTTACTCGATCTCTTCAAGTGCGTCCCGCTACACGTCTGAGGTATCGCATCTCGAAGCTTTGGAATCTACTCCTGTGTTTATATAGTTTGATGTAAGGTGCCGGGAAAAAATATTTAAAAACCATACGTTAATTTTATTAGAAAATGCATTTCCCAAAACTTTGGAATTTTAATTTGGCGGGTCGTAAAAATTACAGTAGTTCAGTGATTCAGGGTTTAGGCCTGTATTCAGGGACGCCGACTTACAAAAAATATTGGGGGGCCCAAACCGGGGATCTTGCCACGGGAAATTTTATAAGTAGTGAGTTTTTAGTTTTTTAAGCATTTTAGAGCAGTCATATAATAAACTTTAGAGCCCTGATAACTCCAATCTCGATATCTGGACACTCTGGGGAAAATCGAAAAGAAACACATTTTTCCTCACACCCATAACAAATTTTTGAGGGGGCTCGGTCCCCCTCAGGCCCCATGGAGTCGGCGCCACTGCCTGTATTACACAATAAACTATTTTATAAAAATTCTCTGGCAAATATATTTAGTAGCGTAATAGGTTATCGTTTATTATATATTTCTTTCATAAAATTAATAGATTGGCGTCACCTTTTATAAAAGATTTTGATGAGATATGTAGGTGCTGTATTGAAGACTTTAATAGCTTTCTCTGGCCGCGAGAAATCTCGGAGTGACCATCAGACGATCTTCAACGCTAATATAAGTTCTTCAATAAGTGTCTTTTTTATAAAGGGGTTACTTTTGATACGACAAAATCAAAAGTAGGATCGTCCATTCTCTGATAATTGATGTAGTACTTGACAGAGAAGGGTAGGTATTTATTTAATTTTTTATACATTTTGTTTCTTACGTTAATTATTAGTTTTGATATAAGCCATTTATAATGGCTCAACGAGAATTTTGAGGAGAATTAGTAGGAATTAATATGATTCAAGATGATGAATCGTTTTATTTGGCAAAATTATAAAAATGAAAATGCACATAAATCACACGCATATTTTTCGAAAAATGGTTTTGGGGTATTTAGTTCAAAAAGAAAATCTTAGATCCTTCATTCATGTACCATTAATTGTAGAATTCCGTGCATCCTGGAGAGCTCATTTTAGTATTGATGCTGAAGAAAAATTGACTAAAAACTAGCATTTATTCTAACTTTGCATGGGTATATTGGTATTAATTACTAACCGTTAGCAAATTTTGGTATTTTTATTATGATCTCGGGTTGCTAGGCTGTGATACACGCTTCGAAGGAGCTCAGGCAACCTGAATAAATACGCAAGTATTACTTTATTATTGCTTTTTTGTGTAAACTATGCAGTAAGCATGCAGGGAACCTAATGAATGGTGCAAGATTGTGATTGGTCACCCCTTGCCAATTATCCCAGGGAAGACTCACAGGGAGTTGTAGACAGGGCCGGGCAATATTTCAAATACAAGTATTTTAAAATACATATTTGAAATTCATTTGTAATTTGTATTTGGTTTTTCAAGTACATGACCTGTATGTATCTTGTGTTTTGTTTTTCAAATACAGATTTTAGGTATTTTCCCGTTCTAAAATAAAAAAATACATGTTAAAATACTTCCCGAGTAGCTCTGAAAGCACTACTGTAACATTATGCTTCAGGAATTAACTTTGTTTTCGTTAGAATCTTTTTCTTCATGCTTGCAACTGTCCATAACGTACCGGGACGGGTTATATTTTTTTTAATCTCTTAGTTTCCTTACAAATGTATTTCAAAAGGTACCAATTTAAAATATTATTTTTTTGTTCTTTTTGCGAATACGCAAAGGTATTTTGTATTTTTTTTTACTCCAAATACTCCTCATCCTGTATTCTGCCCACCCCTGGTTGAGGAGCAGTGTATTTTCCTATGAAGTTCGCCATATCTTACGAACGCCGACACACTACGGTAGATCAGATCATATAAATAAAATTAGGGAGATAGACTGTAGAACAGATAGATACAGAATATCCTTTTTTCACGATCAATAAGGTAATAAGGCAGCGATAGAACTCACAAATAGATTAGATGACTTGCAGCGTAGCCAACTAACTTGTGTATACCGTAATGCACGTTTCTAAATTTTCTTATTCATTCTAATAGCATCTTTTGTGTGTACTACGTTTATTGGAAGATTACCTTACTGAGTAGTTGGCCTTTGAATGAATGTGGTAGGATAATTTGTAAGTATGCGTAACGTTTTTTGGACAGTATGGTGTGTGTGAGAACCTTATTGCATGCTCCATGCTGGTGATTGATCACCCCCTGCCAAACACCCTAGATGTGGCTCGCACGGTATCATGTAGACGTAGAGATGTAGATTTTGCATTGACTTCGTTTTCGGAATCACCACCGTGACTCGTCTTTTTTCTTTCCAAAACGCCTTTAGTCCGGACGGCTGCAAGGACAAGAACCTCGAAGGCGAAGGGGACCACCAAGTCCCCACGCCGACGGTGTGCGGCAAGCTAGAAGTTGTAACGCAGCAACCAGGAGCCTCTGACTCGACTCCAGAAAAGCCAACAACACAGCTCAGCCCCGCGGAAGAAAGGAAATTAAAATGCTTGTGTTGCTGCGCGTGTGTGGGTTTTTGCTGCGCTGTTTGCGATGTGATTCTGAAGTGCATATCTTTAGTGGACGCGTGCAAGAGCTACTGACTCAAAAGAGACCGCGAGTGACTACTGGATGCCAAAATTACGCATAGAAATGATATTTGGTGATTTTTCCGGGTATTCTTCCGCGTTTATCCATTTTGTAGGACAATATTTCGCCAACGTTCCAGTTGGCTTCCTCAGGTCCACTGAAGTTTCAGAAGAGGTCACTTCAGTGGACCTGAGGAAGCCAACTGGAACGTTGGCGAAATATTGTCCTACAAAATGGATAAACGCGGAAGAATACCCGGAAAAATCACCAGATATCATCATAATCTCCGTAATGATGAATCTCTCATAATAACTTTGAAACCTTATGCATAGAAAGACGGAATAATGATTGTATTTCACGGGACAATACGACAGACATTCGATACATCCTAATCTGCGTTTCAATTGCATGATTTTATATTTGCTTCTCCTTGTATCGATGGCTTTGTTCTCATCATGCAGAGAAAAAACTATTTACCATGTTTTGTTTTAGGGATTAAATCGCAATTCAGAAGAAATACTTGGATTTAATGAACGACAATGCATCTTAAAATCCTCATAAAAAAATAAACTTCATTTGGGTAAAACTGATTTCATTGGTAGGAACATATTTCGACCTCAATACGACAGTTATCAGAAAAAAAACACACTAAAACTCAAAAAGGGTAAGTACTTATGCTCAAAAAGAATTTTCCATTAATCTAGAGAAAAATATAATTAATAAAGCCGGCATATCAACGCAAACTAAAATTCAAACACGAGACATAATACAAATTTAATGAAAGATATATGCATGAATGAGGAATATAAATTGTTATCATCCTTATAATAAAAAAAATCTTCTATACTGCCTTCATAAGAGGTAACGACACTAAAAATTTCGAAAGCACGATAAAAATCTATTGAAGTTGAAGTTTAGAAGAAATAATTAAACGGGTTTGAAAAATCAAAACTAACATAAGCGGGATTCCAGTTGCCGGAAAAGGGTTCTCATAAAGACAAAGCGGATCACATCTTCATACGCATGAAACGAGTGCCTTTGGCTATAGCATCATTCACGACAATGTTTCGCTTTAGATTTTTTCAATTAATACCTCAAACAGCATGGTAAAAATTTGTATCATGCTTAACCACTACGGTCTGAGCAAACTTAACTAAAATTAAGTCATCCCAGCTGTTTTTCTAGCCCAAATATTCTGTTAATTCCAATCGTTCCGTTAGAAATAGTGGTGACATTACATTTTATGGGTCTCAAGTAGTTTTTGAGAACGGATAGACTTTTCTTTACAGCAACTATTCATCTCTTAAAACTGTTTAGGTAGGCCACGAAAGACATTGAAAGTTCTTCAAATATTTCAACGGTGATATCTTGTATTCCTTTCCAACAAGCATAACACTGCATATTCGAAATCAACTGTACCACAGGTTTCACCCGGTACTGCTGGTTTTTTTCCACTGACTAACGCGATAAAAGTAATCAGGGAATAGAAAAACATCATTTCTTTTCCTTATCAGTAAACGTAATTCTTAGTAAATTTGGGTCTTGACAACTGACTGTATTCAATCTTTCCAGAGATAAACTTTCATTCATGTGAAATATGAAAATGTGAAAGTGGTGCTGGCCACCCAAGTGAAAATATACTCTACCTCAATTCAAACCACGAGCAGTGAGCAAATCTTGAATATATTAATTTCTTGATGGATATCCAATCTAAAAAAGTGAAATGATAATTTTTTTACGATAAATTCGTGAACACAGCAGGTGACCATAATTAATACTACTGTAATGAAACAAATTGGTGAAGAAGTATGAGCTTTTATTTACACGTCCACCATAAAATATAACCAAGAAAAGGTAATATCCACACTTCAACATAAGACTCCTCTTACAACCATAATTTCTTTACTAAAAATGTAACTTTCAAGGATTTCTCACCTTGAAAATGGCCTTAAGTGTCGAAATCTTGTTCGGCAGAGGATTTAAAAATTGAAGTGTTGAAATTACCATTTTTGTTAATATGTTATCCTGGATATATCGCATTTAGACTACGTCATGCCATAAACGATTTCATATGCTTTATTTACACTCCTATCTGGATATCAGAGCTCGGTCTTCATGAAAACGACAGCCACTCCGCTAGGAATTCCACAGAAACATTAATTGATCGACAAACTTTCAATTAATTTGAAACTTACTTAACAAAACTTAGACGATAAATGACTTTTGGATGCTCCATAAATATATATATGATTTAATGAACGAAGTTCAGATGAAACAATCGATCATTTTTTACACGCTTTTATTTTTATGAAAAATTCCGCTCACCTAATATCTACCACCTTTGAAACAACCTTCTGTTCCGATGAAACACGAGAAATATGAAAAAGAAAAGGATAATGTGAATAATTGCAACAAATTGTAGTAATTGAATAAGGTAGATGGTATCTTGGTCCATAGTTTTGAATCGGCAACTGATAATAAGTCACATTGCTCACGAGTTCTACACGGTTTCCATTAAAATTTTTGACGACAATGTATAGTTGCCGTGGTAACTGTAACATAAAGGTTAGGGAGAACCCCATATTACAAACTATCCGCAACTACATCGCTTTATTGTTGTCTGTTAACACTACAGTCCCTGTGCGATTTCTTGAATTCTTCTCCACAGAATAGGGTGGTTTCCTATTATTTTTTCATTGCCTAAATCGAAAGATTATTACTGCTGGAGTACGTATTTCACGCTTTCAGATTTTCAAATGACGATATCTATTTTTCGCGATTAAATGAAAAGTGAAAATTTTCATCATCATCATCACTGGTCAACAATCCTAGGATTGGTTTGACGCAGCTCTCCACTCAGTTCTCCTATCAGCTAATCTTTTCACTCCTACGTATTTCTTCTCTTTCACATCTCTCTTTACTTGTTCCATATATTTTGTTCGAGGTCTTCCTTTTCCATTCTTGCCTTCCACCTGTCCTTCGACGATTGTCTTCATCAGGCCATCATGTCTCAAGATGTGGCCTATAAGGTTGTTCCGTCTTCTTATTAAGGTTTTCATGAGGCTTCTCTTCTCTCCTACCCTTCTTAGGACTTCATCGTTACTAACTCGGTCGATCCATTTGATTTTCATCATTCTTCTGTAGCACCACATTTCAAAGGCCTCTATCCTTGCTTTCTTTCAAGCGCGCGAAAACGCGACGGCTAAGTATAAATTCCGGAAAAACTCCGTGTGACGTCGTTCTGGGGCCGTATTCTGTAACTCCAAACCGATCAGTGCGGCACCGATTCGTCGGGTGCGACGTCACACCGACTCCCGGTAAGAAGTCGTGCGATTCTGTACGAACCCGATCGGTGCGGCACCGACGTGAGGGCGAGAGATCGTCGGTACCCGTACCGACAGCAAAAAGGTGTCGGTACGGCCACCGACTAGTGGGTTTCATCAACTCCCCGGTGCGCATTGTACGTTTTATTTTGTTTTTATCTCATCACCGAGTAAATAATGAGGTTTGCTGCAATGTTATATTTTTCTGCCCCTTCGAATAGGCCACTATAATTCACTGTGTCAACATCTATATTGATTACCTTGACATAAATATAAGATATTGGTTAATAAACATGAGGTTTGCCACTATAAAATGACTTTCTCTCATTTATGTTACCACTTTCACTCGCTTGTAATAGGATTTCTTTCACTCTATCATCATTTATTTGCTCATTTGACATAAAAAAGATATTTTTGATTAAATATGAGTTTTGCCGCAATGTTATCACTTTGTCTCACTCTGAATAGGCAACTATTATTTCACTCAATCATCATTTGGCGTTTCTCTCGGCATAGAAATAAGATCTTTTTATTTAAGTATGAAGTTTGCCACAACGGTATCAGTTTCTTTCATTTGTAATAGGCAACTATATTTCATTTTATCGTCAGCCATTGATTCCCTTGACGATAAAAGAAGATATTTGTTAATAAGTATGAGGTTTACCGCAATATTATCATTTTCTCTCACTTGGAATGCGCAACTTAAACATATGTATTTCACCCAATCACAATTTCTTTACTTCCTCGTCATTACACTTCTTTTAATTACACCCAGTTCCATATTTTTATAACAATTTCCTAACTTGTTCCTCTAATATGACATTTACATTTGCTTTTGAATCCTACGTTCACGTTCCATGGTATGTTATTTTCGTCTGCTACGGTGCCAATGGCATAACCTTCCGTTGATAACATTTAGACGGAACTTACTTAATGACAACTATATTACCAAATCATGAATAAATAGCAATATACGGAACCAATATTTAAAAAAAGAAACTACGATCTCAAGGATAGTTTCAATAATTCATTCCAGCAACAACAATCTCCATCATCCAATCTCCAAACTTTATTGTGATGTTGTAATATTGTTTCCTTCGATTCTGTAGGTACAGCATTACTACCACACATTATATCAGCATTGTTAACAACTTATCCAATATCGTTTATCTTAATCTAGCAATAAGTCGTAATTTCCGCAAATAAAAAGATTGAGAATGACGACAACAAACTGTGCCAATGAGTCTTCACTTGTTTTTACCCTTCTTTCATTGGTGGAGACACGTTAGATGACTTCTAACTTCGGATATATTCGGATTTTCCCTGTTTGAGAAGGAGGGGGAACCGTACCGACTGGTTTGATACCGACGACCATACTGAATCGCTGAATTAGCCGTCGTCGGTATGGAAACCGTCGTCGGTACGGAATGATGTGCTGTCGGTGGGCTGGGTCAACGCCACCTTGGCTGGGTAGTAGGGCGGATCGCAAAAATCGATTTTTTTCAAATCCATCTGGCCCAATGAAAAAAAGTTGTGGGACCGATCAAAAATAAGGCCTGAAAATTTTGAGACCTGTACGTGAACCCCTGACCCTCGCTCAAATGCAATTTAGGGGAGGAAGGTCAAAATTCGAAAAATATAAACTTTTATGGTCTTTACCTATAGATTTTGTCGAGTTACTGCCCTTCTAGAGCAAAGATTTCGTGCATTTTGACGTATCTGCCACCGTTTAGCCACAAAATGCCTAATTTGAGTCCGCGCCCGCGAAGAAAATATTACAACGCCCGCGCAGCGTCGCGGATACAAGAGCTGCTAGCCGATCCCGTCCCCTCCCCGCTCGCTTCTCCCCCTCCCATGCCTCGAATGCAGCAAAATTCATCTCGCGTGTACTGCTAGGAGGGCGATTATCTTTGATAATATAAATCGGAAGATGGTAGAAGGTAAAAAACGGTGCGTAGTGAGACGACTTGTCCCTTATTTGGCGCCTCGTCGGCGTTAAACAAATCGATGTTACCAACTTTTAGAGAAGTGATGAAATATTTTTAGATCTGCGAACGCAGGAAAGGAGCCTGCGGTCTATGAAGACGCCTCTCGAGTGGCTATAAGGTGTGGGAACTTAGGATATACATTTCTATTCCGGTATTGTCCGACAGCTGTGTCTAAATGGATTTTGGGTGAAGGCCGCTCGCGTCCCCTCCCCGCTCGCCTCTTCCACGCCCCAAATGCACCAAAATTCACACCAAGTGCGTCGTTCTTCGTTAGTCTTACTAATATTTGATGTTTCTGCATCGTCCGGTGAGGAACAATCACGAAAGAATTACTCAATTATCTGCTTTCCAGTCTGTATTTCTTATATCAGCGTCATTCGTCGTCTTTCGCTGCTTTCAACAAACTTTTGGTGAATTCTTTGACGAATATCTCGTCCACATGTATAATAAAAAGAATATTTAACTTCAAATTTGAACGTTCACAAATAGATTTTTAATTTCCATAGCGCTAATCGCAGATATAGCCGAAGGAACCGGAGTCTCTCTCCAATATATCATCAGCGTGTAGTCCTTTACGTCGATATTAAAATCCAGCAATTAAAAAAATCTCGGATTTGTCGCCAAACGCATCCTTGCATCAACGCAAATTGGGTCCCTAGATTACCCTCCCAATGTTTATGTCGCAAATCCAAGTCAGCATAGTGCAATTAGCAAATAGAGCACTGTAAGGGATGAAATACGGATTTAATGCTTTCCCGACCAATGATGTGGGTAAACTCTTTTCGGGATTCAACAAAATTTATCTCTTAGGATGAGCCCCGAGTCGGAGATTGAAATGTTGGCCATTACAGAAAAATTAACCCGGTGGAAATCCCGAGATGAGTTTACCCACACTGCAAGGGATGTTGGAATTATGCTTATAGCAAAGGGATGATGCCTCCTTTTTTAATTTTGTGTATCTACTTTTCACTCCGAAAGGAATCGATAATCGCAGATTTTATAACTTTTGCTAATCCTCCGACGGGGGGGGGGGGGGGGGGGGGGGGCAAACCTCAAACCTCCAAAAGTGGGACCCATTTTCTTCAATTAACACCACACATTCCCCTCTAAACTTGTATTGATAAGTCCTCTTGCCTTTTTTATCAGACAAGAGTATAGTCTTTCGTTCCAATAAAATGGAGCCCTTTGATGAAACCTCTCTTTTTTATCCACAGTAGGCAGGGCTGGGCAAAATACAGGCCGAGGAGTATTTGAAATGCAAAATACCAAATACCTTGGACTTCTGTATTTGAAATACAAAATAGTATTTTAAATACTTTTTAAAATACAAAATACACTTGTAAGGAAACTAAGACATCTTTTAAAAAGTTCTACACATAAATAAACATAAAAATTCTAACATACACATATACATTTGAGATTTTTCAATATAAAAATTATCAAATGTTGCTCTCTATGAATGAATTATTCCCCTTGAGGAATACAAGTTTTTCAAAATGTTTGTCTGACAGAGCTCCCCTCACAGGGGTATGGATAAACCCAGCAAGTGAAAATAGTCTTTCCACTGGTGAAGATGAGCATAGGCATGTATTAAATCTGATGAACATTTTCTAAATATTCGGATAATTTTGTAAACTCGACAGCGATTTGTCAGTAGGTAGCATCGTTTTCTGTGTACGTAAGTGATTCTGGTACACTAGCTTTGATGTATCTTACGAAGTTATGACTTTTGCGTCGGCTAAAGTTGCGGGAACGATCATTGCTGTTGCTTGGTTCTTGCATATACCTCTATCACAGTTGGCAGACGCATTTTCCCCGAAGAAGTTCCAATTTGAGTTTATAGTCCTTAATGTTTATTTTATGAGGAAAGTAGAGATACAACTCGGCTAATTTCATTTTCTTCGGATGAATTGATGAAGAAATTTTTTGGTACTATTTTCCCGTACAAGAATTGACGATGTTGACTCATCGATATCCGATTATTCCATTTTTTCCTCAGGTGTCGAGTTTCTTTAGGATTCAATCGAGCAGCCATTATCTTTCTTTTCGTCAGCTTGTCTTTCAAACTACTTCTTCATTGGGGAAAACTTATGCTCCTCCTTGCACTTACACGCAAAAATATCGCAAAATTAAAAATGTTCCTTTAAAATTGTTTGAGTTTTATACTTCAATAAAACCCTACTTTTGGACTATTCTAATTTTCCGTAAGTTATAGTACTTCCTGTGGTACCGTTTAATCCATTTAGTCACATTCACAATAGAAGAGAAGCGCGTCACCATAGTTCGCACACCTTTATAGCCACTCGAGAGGCCTCTTCGTAGACCGCAGGCTCCTTTCCTGCGTTCGCAGATCTAAAAATATTTCATCACTTCTCTAAAAGTTGGTAACATCGATTTGTTTAACGCCGACGAGGCGCCAAATAAGGGACAAGTCGTCTCACTACGCACCGTTTTTTACCTTCTACCATCTTCCGATTTATATTATCAAAGATAATCGCCCTCCTAGCAGTACACGCGAGATGAATTTTGCTGCATTCGAGGCATGGGAGGGGGAGAAGCGAGCGGGGAGGGGACGGGATCGGCTAGCAGCTCTTGTATCCGCGACGCTGCGCGGGCGTTGTAATATTTTCTTCGCGGGCGCGGACTCAAATTAGGCATTTTGTGGCTAAACGGTGGCAGATACGTCAAAATGCACGAAATCTTTGCTCTAGAAGGGCAGTAACTCGACAAAATCTATAGGGAAAGACCATAAAAGTTTATATTTTTCGAATTTTGACCTTCCCCCCCTAAATTGCATTTGAGCGAGGGTCAGGGGTTCACGTACAGGTCTCAAAATTTTCAGGCCTTATTTTTGATCGGTCCCACAACTTTTTTTCATTGGGCCAGATGGATTTGAAAAAAATCGATTTTTGCGATCCGCCCTACTGGGTAGGGAAACCGACCGGTGCGGTACCGACGAAATACAGAATACGGCCCCTGGTTCCCGCTGCCGCAAGTGAGGTGACCTTGGGGCGAGGCTTTGAGCGCTTATACGACGCACAAATATGTATTAATGAAGCTTCCATGAGGTTACATTTCCTTCCAGTCGATAGTGACCGGATAGCCGTCAATCTCACTTTCTAATCGTCTAGCATCCGATCTCAAAAGAACCGGGTGTTTCAGAGTCTCCTTTTCCGAGCGGATCGGGAGACTTGACGCGGATTCTACGTCACTTACTATCGGCCAGGCAATCCGTGCGTTTCAGACTGGCTTCCTATCGACTCAAGGCCGGCTTTCCTATCGGATAGAAGTCGAGTGGGCTAGAGGTGCCGGAAACTCATTCCGGTGGCGAGTGGAGATATGTTATATTGCTGTTTTTTATTAAGTATTTGGCTATAATAAAATCATACCATTTTATTTCATGAGTGCTGACATATGTGGATATTATGATAGAGTAATATAAGTGCAAGTGACTTTAATTCTCGTGTAAATTAGGCGATAAATAGGCAGACTGTATCACTGACGGTACAAGTTCGTTTGCGTTGTTATTTGGACGAGTAATTTGGCAAAAAGAACGTGAAACAAGTTGGAATGCATGGCGTAATGACTTACAAATATGCAGGTAGCATAATGCATTGAATACGTGTCCGTGGGTTAGGAAGTATAACAATTTGTATAGTTTGAAATGATTCTGTGTATGACTTGGCATCGTAGTCACATCGAAATTAGACGTGGTTATGTACCTAATTCAGTTGATTCCATGGTACATGGTTTCAGTACATTCCATGTACATTCTAAATATTCATTTTAATACGAAATATTAGTTCAAGCATAACGGGAATAGCCACGATAACAACTATACCGAAGCTCCCTCATGCCATCCTTTTATTTATAGGTTACAAATTTCGGCCTTCTATCAACAACTGACGGTGGCGCAGCGGGTTAAGGCATTATGCAGCGAGGTAAAGATTATGGATTCGATTCCCTTTTGCAGCGAATATTTTTTTCTTTGTGGAGTTATCGCTCACTGAAATATAATTTAGAAGATGTATTTCAAGGTGCATCGATAGCAACAATTTGTCATTTTCGTACCAAATAAAATGGTGTTATAGAAATAACCGAGAACGTGCAAAACAGATAACAAACTAGCAAAATTATTTTGCGTCATTTTAGCGTACATAACTCGAGCCATTACTATTAATGGACACTATTCAACCTAATGTAATCACTGTATTTTCTTCCAGCGTAGCTCCACTTTCACGGAAAATTTGTAAGACGTTTACGGCATATCATGAAGGCCATAACATCATTTATGATGATCAATATTCATATTTAATTGAGATACTGAATGAAAATATGACAATTTGGTTACACAGTAAAGTAAGTAAACCATATGTTGTTGGAAAAAATGATGGATATCGCGACTGCCTGTAGTTTAGTTCTTAAAAACAATCAACTATGCTCTCACGAGAATGACAGAACAAACTCGTTCCAAATTTTCCTTCATTCCCGTAATTTGCTCAAAACGACAGGGTATTACGTTAAAAAAAACTACATACGAACAATTCTAAAATTATTTTACCCGGCAACAGCGTCAACTATGTGACAATGTATCAATTAGCACTTATTTATGCCCGTATATACCTTTCGCCTCCCTTGTGAAGTATCAAATCTTGCGGGAGGTTATTTTCGCTGCTCACTTGTCACTTGAAAATTGTGACGTTTTCTCGTTTCCCGGAGGAGGATGACTGTTGACGTCATACCAAAAGCGGAACGCTTTCCGATAGTATGTGTGAAACGCACGGAAGACGAGCGTAGGATAGGTTCCCGATCGACTCGGAATGAATCCGTTTCCGACGCCGCCAATCCTACGAGACTCTGAAACACCCCCAGGTACCCTAGAACAAGAGAACACCCTAGAGGTGGCTGGCAGGGTATTATGTATACATAGGCGTAGAACTATAAAAATCTTTGTCCTAAATTAAGTGTGAAAAAGGACTTTTTTTTTTAACTAACGGCGATAGTGGCACGGTGCTTCGTTAAAAACATGAGCACTAGCTTATTTTTCTCGTTTTACAAAGGAAATTTAATAATTCTAAAATTGGATCTCACTTGTAATTTTGTACTTTGTTACAATCGTTTTACAATTTATTTGTTTGGAGGAAAATCCAACCCCATTAAAATTGCCAAACGCGAAAACTTGCCAAAACTATTATATTTACTCTTCAATTGAAAATGTAAAAAGTCGGTGGTCCTACATGATGTTGGGACTGACTAAATAGTAAATTAAATCAAGGGGAAATTCCGTCTACGCATACGATTTAAGAGAATACCCAGCCGGCACAAACCATCAAATTTCTTTTTGGCAGCTGGATGTCATCCAGATGCAAAGAGTATGAGTGCATCCTTTTATACAGATGCCATCCATATGCCGGTCCACCGCCGAGGGGATGAACCGCCGCACTTAGAGAGATGCCGTGAGGATGAGGATGCACGAAAGTGCTGCCATCTAACGGCGGAAAATTGAACTCGGTCATACTAGTATTCCTATATTGCTTGTCTGGTTCTCTTTATCTCGTGATTGTTTTACACTACTCGGGATAAATCAGAGCACGTTTTATTTCATGAATATAACTTTAATGACTCAGCATAAAACAAGAGGCAGGCGAACACAGGAATACAGGCGTACACAAGACAACATATGAGAACTTCAGTACAACATTGCTATCCATCGGAGTCCAAAACAAACGCAAGAGTTCAAATCCAGGAAAGTAGAGGCCAATGAGTGCGCGAGGGTCGATACCGGGAGATTAGACAAAATTGCTGCAATGGTCAGAATAAAAAAATATCACTATAAAACACGCCCAACACAACACTCAATCTACGAGGTACAACATCGCTATCCATCGCAGTACAAAACAAACGCAGATTTCAAATCCAGGAGAGTACAGGCCTATGAGTGAGCGAGGGTCGACACCGGGAGATTAGTCAAAATTGCTGCAATGGTCAGAATTAAAAAATATCACTATAAAACATACCCAACACAACACTCTATCTACGAGGCTCCAACACGTCGAGATAGGGATAGATGGCTACAAGACGACAAGTCCATACCTACTGCTGTAGTCATTGGTAGTTCCGTATGTCCGTGAAAATCTTGAATACAATGAATAATTATAATAATAATAGTTCTTGAAATTTTATAATAATTAATGCGAGGACTTGCAGATATTTTTAAGTATTAAACCACATCATGAAAAATATGGCATTCATAGGCGCAACTAGCAAAGGATGGCAGAAGGATATTTGGTACCTAGCGCATTCTGTCACGCATTGCATCCACTTCACATATAGATGCGGTATGGGCTGTGCCGGCTGGGTACCCGCACCCCATTGGTTAACCCAGGCCAATTGAAGATAATCCCTGGAACGAAAATTCTTTCGTCACTGAATTACATTTATTCAATCCATGCAAAAGAGACAGATTACATCATATCGTGTTTTATGCGTTATAAAATCTGCTTAGGGTTTCCATTAATCGAAGTGAATTATGGACAACTAAAATAAAATTGATGGTTTGAGGCATGATTCGGTGAAATTATTTCATGTTAGATAAAAAACTTTCTAAATTTCACGTATGATACATGATACAAGGATAGTATGCTCTCATACTCTCCCTATATCCTGTATTTGAATCTGACCTTCTCGCACAGCGAAAAAACTGGTTGTTACTTAAATAGCATGTGAAATTTACAAAGTTTTTTTATTTAATATGGATAACTAGTTTCAATTCAGTCACGAGATCAGATCCGAGTTGCAGCCGCTAAGTATACCTACTAGTTAGGCCTAATACATAAGCGATAATGATAATTCACAATATTTTTTATCTCGTATTTATAATATTTTTACTCAAGCACTACAATTTGAAAAGATCCACAGTTAATTAATTCCTTGAATTATATTTACACCTAATACATTACTTACATTAAGATTGGTTATTGAAAAAAAGTACTCAATTTACCTTTTTTTAAGCTGCTTCCGCAGTAGTACTGTATTTATTAGAAGTATTTGTAATACATCATATTAGCAGCTACTGAGTGATATAATTAAAAAGATAAGTCAGGCAAGTATTTCACAAAATTTTTGTCCCTAGCAAAAATTGGAACGAATGGTAAACATGAACTAGGGAGCAGATCCCTAATTCGACTTCCTTGTCAGCTACTCAAAATACAATATTCTGAAAGATTAGAATTATGGAATGAAATAAGTGCCATGGGTTGGCGAAGCAGAAATAATTGATTTCATAGTAACAATAGTGTTTTTCGATGATATTTTGCACTGAATTTTATAGACTAATATTATATACTGGTAACATTAAATTTACCGATTAGACTGAATAAACGATTTTTAGCAATTACAGTTTTTTTCGATAATATTTTGCATTGAATTTGCTAGACAAAAGTATAATTTTGGTTAAATTATATTTTGTGTGCATGAATAGCGCCTTTTCATCCATAAAAACCCTTTGAAGTGGATACATCACCTTTTTCGCATTTGAGGTGAAATTTTCGAACCTACCCAAGAACATGTTTACAATAATAAAAATTCGTGAATATATACAATGAATTTTTTAGGCACAAGTTCCATCGATTTAATATAAAGGATCTCATATTTCCTTCTTCTAAGAGATTGCAAACGAAAATGATTGGTTTAGCACTTTTACGAAAGACAATTCGTACTTGTAATATTTCAATGGTAATAAAAAATATCTTGTAATCGTTTCCAACAACCACCACACTGCATCTTTGAATCCATTGTACTGTAAGTTTCACCAAGGGATGCCGAGTTTTCTCCCTGCTTGACGTCATGAAAGTAATACGGAAACATTAAATATTATATCTTTTCATTATCAATAACGTCACGCTTATTATAATTGGATATTAACGACTTGAAATATTCATTCGTACCAGAGATAAATTTTCATTTTTGTGAAAGATGAGGTCAATAACCAGTAATGGAAGTGGTGCCAGCCACACAATGGAAAATATTCCTGCCCTCAATTCAAACCACGAGCAGTGAGCCAATCTTGAATATCTTAATTTCTTTATGGGCATCCCATCTAAAAAGTAAAATAACATTTTTTCGATATAATTGTGTACAAAAAGGTGATCATAATTAATACCACTATGATGATACAAATTGGTAAAGAAGAATGAGCTTATATTTACACTTCCATGATAAAATATAATTAGCAAACGGTAATTTCCTCACTGTAATATCATGGGCGTACCCAGAGAGAGGCAGCTAGCAGGCAACTGCCCCCCTAGAAGCCAAAACCGCAAATGTCTTTAAGGAAAATATTATTTTTTCAAGCAAATAATTTTAAAAACTAATCAAGAGCTGTTACAGTTTCCTTAAAATGTTGGTTTCATTCACTTTTTCCATGCTTAAATATTACCTCCAACTTGAACAACCATGTCTTGCCCCCCTTCTAGTTTTGATCCTGGGTACGCCCCTGTGTAATATATATGACTCCACTAACGACCATGATTTCCATAGGCGGATCCAGGGGGGGGGGGGCACGGGGGCACGTGCCCCCCCCCCCCCCAGACCGTTAAAAATATGCTAGATTTTTAATACGGTCCCATTCTCATTTCGTTCGTTTTGTATAACGAGGTATCCTTGTGCCCCCCCTGAACAAAATCCTGGATACGGCCGTGCTTGTGCCCCTCCCAGAAAGAAATCCTGGATCCACCCATGATGATTTCCACACTATATGTCATTTTCAAGGATTTTTCACTTTGAAAACGACTTAGGGTGTCAAAACCATGTTCGGTAGATATAATAATATATATTAAACACTGCGGGTGCCAGTGCGGTCATTTTGACCGTTTTAGAATTACAAATGGTGTCCTCGTCCTTAACGATGGTTAAAAATTGACGATATTTCGTGATGTTTTAATGAATTTTTGGCCTCCGACCACACGCTAAAATTTTTTATCATCAGCGGCAAAAATTATGTAATATTTGCTGAACTACCTAAAATTGCCAGAGCGGTCATTTTTACCGGTATTATTTACATTCTGCTTACTATTTGTATCCTTTAAAATCAGATTTTTCCATCACTATGAGCAGCAGTCTCGTTAACAGATTAAATTCACAACTGATTTTCTGCATGCTTCTATACCATTTCTTCCCTATGCTATGCAGTTATATCCATAGAGGTCTATGGTTATATGATAGAATTATTGCATATACTATCCCAGAGTTTGCCTACCGAACTTTGTGTCAAAGCTGAAAGACTAAATTGTTTAAAATTTTATTTTTTTATTTGAAAATTTTGTTAATTTGGGATGGAAATGAAATAATTATAGCCTCAAATATAATATACGAAATAAATTACTTACACACACCTCCATTACGAGTGAGAACACCTACCGCTAAAAATGACCGCTGCTGGTACTTTTAGGCATGGGAAAAAGATGGCACCTCTACAGTTCAGCGTGGAAATTAGCATTTGTTGTTTATATTTGATCCAGTAAACATCGCATTTCCACCACGTTAAGCCTGAAACGATTTAATACGCTTTATTTACACTCCTATTTGGATACCAGAGCTCGATCCTCATGGCAACGACCGCCACTTCGCTAAGAATTCCACAGACACATAAACTGATCGGCAAACTTTCAATTAATTGGAAAAAAACTTGGACGATATAAATGACTTTTGGATGTTCCATAAGTAATTAAAGATTTAATAAGCGAAGTTTACATGAAACAATCAATCATTGTTAAATGAAAAATTCCGCTCACCTCACATCGGTCTCCTTTGAAACAACCTTCTGTTCCGAAAAAACAAGAGAAATATGAAAAAGTATACGAGTATTTGAAGGATTGCAATAACTGGTAGTAATTGAATTAGGATGAGGACATCGTCATCCATAATTTTGGAACGGCAACTTCTACGAAGTCAACTAGCTCGAGGGTATTGTCTGCATTAAAGTTTTTGACGACAATGTCGAGTTGCCGTGGTAACTCAAGGATGTTGTAAATATACTGGAGAGGGCACCACTGTTTCCTATCGTTGAGCGTAGCGTGGCTAGAATGGGGGTGCTTGGGTAGGATAGCCACGCCCACTTTGACCGAAACATTGATAATCCTATAAGAGCTATGCTAACTATTTGGTGAAATATTCGATCACGACCGTTGTTACGCTAAAATCAACTATCGGAAACGAACCCGGTAAACCTTTTTTCTATCATTATGGAAAGGCTTCGTGAAAATATGCCTCGAATATCTTTTCCCAAGGAAAAATTATTGTCAATCATCACGGTTCCGCTGTGCAACTAGCTCAGCCGAAAATAACATTTTACAAGTGTAAAATATCCATTCCCCTGCACTTCTACCGGTAATCAATAAGATTACAGCCAATGAAAATCTTACGATAGCGGACCGGTGACAATAATAGTACGAAAGTATGTTCACGACGATATATTATCACCACGATATGACTATATGGACAGTTTAATATACACATTAGTATGACGAACGATCGGAAAAATCCAACGAAAATCAAGAAGTAATTTTTTTCATTTTAATTTTATAAATCAGAGGCGATATAAGGAATAGAATACTTGATTATATACGCACACTGTTTGAGACTAAGTCCGAAAATTGTCAAACCAAGATGGCGGAATTCTGTCCACGCTTAAAACTCGAATACAGCGCCTCCACCGTGTGGTAACTGTATTAATAGGGAGGCCCAAATATAACAGACTATCCGCTACTCTTTCTCTTTATTGTTGTCGGTTAACACTACGGTCTTTCTGAAATATCTTGTATTCTCCTCCACAGAATTAGACTGGTATGGCATTTTTTCTGACCTAATCGTCATCTTACCTCAATAATACGCAGAAATTAAGCAAGTAAAAATATCTTAATCATCTAACTAGATTGTATACGATTGCATCGAAGGAAAAGCATAAGACTAGATTACATACGAAGAAGGAATTGTTTGAAAGCAAGACTCATTTAAGGAAAGGGGAGGAATAATAATTGGATTGGAAACGGTCGTCATAAGAGGTACGTAAGACGCGAATGAAAAGGATTGCAGTACAGAAAAGCTTGGAAAGGCAGTCGACGCCTTTCTTGAAGCAGTTCCTGCAATGTAGAAGTTTAACAATGGAAGCTTCCTATTTAAAATCCTTATAGGAGTAAATTTTAATACCTTTGGGAAATTGTAGGGGTAAAAAATTCACTAACTCATGATTACCTTTGTGGTATTCCATTATAAGTTTTCTTGGATATTACACAATTACTTATACCACTTATATTTTAAGGCCGTTTTACACGGGGCACGGAATTGCGCAGGTTAGAGCTGCATTTATTTCTAAAATGGCGTGGAATTGCGCGAATGCATGAACGAAATTAGAACAGGGACTATTTTCCCGTCTCGCATCCACGCATTCTCGCATGTGATCTAGCAATTCACCGCTTTACACGACGCAATTTTGATTGCGCCTTCGCACGTACGTCAGATTGCGCAATTCCGTGTACCGTGTAAAACGGCCTTTACAGAGCGCTACCCGGGTTTCGATGAATTATCATCATTAAAAATGAAAAAAATGCCGTAAAGAATACATTTTTCTTTACATTTATCGCCTGAAGATGATGATAATTCATCGAAACCCGGGTCGCGCTCAGTAAAAAATAAGTGGTGCAAGTAATTGTGTAATATCCAAGAGAACTTAATTGTAGGGGTATTTTTCAGGGGTTCATAGATTAGGATTGTCATAAAAATTGCTAAAACGTTCGCAGTCAGTGATGTTCAGCGATGTTTTTTATTTGGGTATATCTGCGTCACAGTTAAAAAATATGTACCGAAATCTTTGTCTTCGCTGCTCTTCAGGGCGAACTTTCTAGGGAGTTTCTCGAAAAAAGAAAACAATTTTAATTTCGTTATTTAACAAGTTAACTCGTTAATATGAAGGGATTAATTCTGTTGTGGTCATGACATTCAGTGGAGTAACTAGGAATATTATTTGGGGGTAAGGTCCGGGAAATTTTATTGAAAAATGACTCATCTCAATGACTAAATTACTTGATATTAATGAATGATCTTTAACTTGAAGCAGATGCAGTTATTTCACGTCAAAACTAGACAATATTTTAATTTTTTTTGTTTCTCTGAGGCATTGGGGGGTATATATACCCTCACCCCCCCAATAGTCGCGCCACTGACGGTATTAGTGATTTATAGCTCTTTCTTTATTAAAAAAGACCTAGGAGATAAAATAAAAACCGTCCAATGCATTGGAAATAAGAGTAGTTGATTTTACCGGAACTAGTGAGACAAGTAGTTAAAAGAAATTTTATTCTCAAAATGATTTCTGATTATTTTTTTCACCGGACCGATAAACGTTCCCACGATAGATTTCCATAACAGAGAGTATATCAAATGACGTGCGAAATTGCGAAATATTCACCATTCTCTTTGTGAATTTCTTTGAGATCTAATAATTAATCCTTTTAATTCTTTTCAGGATGAAATATTTTCGGACCATGGTAGACAGATTTTTTCAACCCCTCAGAGGGCGGCAAATTGGATACGAAGTTAAAAGTCACTCATTATTATATATTAATTAGAGAAAAGAGATATATAAAATTCACAATTCTCGAGAAACGATAAAAGTCAACAACAGAATCTGCCACTTTTTAAAACCTACGGTTGAATTGTATCAACTTCATAGCTGTCATTAGCCTCAATTGGGGAGCGTATAATTTCTACAACCAATTTGCAATTGATTTGATGGCCGCTTCGTTACAATACAAGAGAATTGACGCCAAAGCATTTGCATGATGATTAATTAACCAACTTTTATAATTAATCATTGATCAACCCGCTGGTCATTCGTCTGAAAGTTTATCTACTTAACTGAGTTAATATCTAAGCCGTTTCGATATTCTTTACATTTACGATTTATAAGCTCAGAAGCATTAATTGGTTGATACCCATATTTCTATGTTCTTAGTTCAGGGTTATGCAACTCTGGGTCTAATTATTTAGATAGCAAAATGAGTGGTCTATGCTCGGTGAGAGCCAACCCAAGGCGTAATTATTATCGTATACAATACTAATTTGTTTACGCGTATATTACGATGTGTGAATGGATAAATGGCCATAAATACCTCAACTGAATAAGCTTAGGCGGCTGTTGGCCTTCTTATAGCTAAGATGGGAAGGTATTCGAAATGAAAATACCACAACATAGCATTATTTTTCTTCTGAGTTGGCTCAGTACAGATATCGAAGGCACACGAAGGCAATTATATAAGCTCGCCCCAATTAGTCGACTCTTCTTAACGTTTGTGGATAGGTATGAAAAAAAACACGACTAAACGGCGTTCCACTGTTTTTTTTTCGTTCAATGTAGACCGGAAACTAAAGGTCCGGGGTTCCATTCCCTATCCAGGGGATTTTTTTCTCATCGAAATTCATGTATATTTCACCGCCGTTTTCAGCGGCAGGCTTCGAAATATTACACATAAGATTGAGAAGTCAAAATCCAATATTGAGAAGCCAAAACCCAACGTAGAAGTCAATCCATGCCTAAAAGTACCAATCAGGTTTTTTTAAAGAAACACCAGTTTATCAAATATATATATATATACCATATTCAAACTTTATCCATTTCCCACAATAACAGAAGGTGAAGTTTCAATGTTAGCATCCATTTTCTATCACAGAACATCCCTATGAAGCGATCTTGTGTATTTGTGCATATTTAATGACAGAATATAATGAGGTTGCACTACCCAAGCGGGCCACCTGATGGCGTTACGAAACTGTCTAGGGAGGTGCACCCTATCGATGAATGCAGGGCTGACGTGTGTTTGATCGTGTTAACAAAGGAGGTCACACTCAAGGCCTCCCGCGGTCGGAGCCACGCAGTGCGAGACCTCATGCGGGCAGATAATAAGCACACCAATGATTCCTTCCGCGAACTCGACGACGGGTACGACAGAGACAGATAAAACACGGGCTTCCTCCGTATTTCTCGGAGTAAATATACAAGCACGTACAGGGTGGCTACAGTGCAACTTCAAATAAAACGTTAGTATAAGGAGAAAACATTAGGTGTGAAAAGATTAGCTTTTAATATTCCACCAACATATTAATATCGCACAACAAGAGAGGATCCAGGATTTTTTTTATGGGGGGCCGCGGGGTTGCACAAGGGTCTGACATGCAAACGGCCTCTTCATATTTGACATTAAAAACGTACTGTTTGTAAAATTCGACATACTGTACGAAATATTCTATTAATTTAAATATGAAAGTTATTAATATGGTATTAAATGAATGAGGCTCCGAAATAATCAAAACAAAACGAACGTAATTATAACCGTATTAAAGATCTTATCTATTTTTTAAGCGTCTGGTGGGACAGTGGCGCAGTGAGGGGGGGTTTTGGGGGATAAACCCCCCCCAGAGGTCAGAGAAATTTTTAAGTTTTATTCTCACCATTTTGAGCCATTTATCATAAAATTCCGCAATTTATTAATCTCGCACCAACCGCTTATCCTGGTGGGTATTCCATACCCCCACACACCCCGGTATTAGTTACACCTAAACCCCCCTTAATTCCTAGCTGCGCCCCTGTGGGGGGACACACCCCCCCAAATCTTCCTCTCTCACACAACCTTGGTTTCACCTGTAATAACCGGTGGTCTACTTTACTATTAATTAGAAACACATGTCTTCGGGAACGATGAGGAAATCAAAGAGTAAATAAATAAAATAATTGCTCTTTTTCGCTTTTGCGCATTCGACCAAGATTGAAACGCTAAAACCCAACGTGATGTCTGATGGATCTCGAATAGACCGAATCTGATGACAGTTAATGTTTTCATGCTGTTTTTTTATTTTAAACTATACTCCCATTAATTTTAATACTTTCGCATAAAGAGAAGTTAACATAATCCGACTCCGGCGAAGATTGGGATGCCAAAATCCAAGATTAAAAAGTCCAAATACAACGAAGACGTCAACTCATGTGAAGATGTACCAATCGGGATTTTAAGGATACATCTGTTTTTAAGTACTTCATTTACAAACTTTTTCCTTTTCCCATAATAATACTGAAGCTGAAGTTTCAAGTTTCAGTTATAAGATGTTTAAAGTTACAAAAAGAAAAAAATTATAACTATATCATCACTGCCTTCATAAAATGTCATCAAAAATTTCTGAGACATAATCTATTTATTAATTTACGTTTCTGCTGACACAAACAAAAATCTACTCACACAACACAAGCAAATGTGCCCAATAATTGTTGCATTTTCAAGGCAAGCAATCTCTTCACCATCCTGCCCCAGCTTTCCACTTTCGCCAGGTTGTAGAGTTAAATTATACACCTCCATAATTCGACCAACATTCCCATACGGCTGCAGAAGTTCTGCAAGCAGTAAATAATGCAGAAAAAAAACTTGAAATATTTCAGATCAAATCCCCTCCGTTTTTATTCCTGTATCTTTCCAAATTATCCGGAATCCCCTATATCCTATCCGCCCGTAAACTACACACAAGTCAATCAATTCATCTCTAATAGTCAGTTAGCAATTTTAAGTTCAGGCTCGCGGCAACCAATGACACTTCAATTACAGATATTTGGAATTATGATCCGACAGTTCCAGCAACTTACGTACTGCCTCATCAATTTACTCTTCTATGAGTCTTTCATTCTAATGGCTTTTTAAATGGCGAATCAATGAAAATACTTGCTGTCGAAATACTATGTGCCAAATATAAAGAAATGAAAAAAATTTATGCACAAAACTGCAAAATTTCAACTGGAAATTAAAATAAAATAATAATTTGACAGTTAACCTAAATCCATGAAAATAAAGATAGCAATCCATACTTTTGAGTTTTCAACAATAAAATTTGACCTGATATTTTCAGCGGGAACATTTTTTTAAAGTACTACAATTAACAACTCTAAATGGGACGTTGCATTGAGCCGAGGGATTTAAATTTAGTATAAATAAGGTAAAATGAATCAAAAAAATAATTATTTGCAATACTCCTATCTATCTGTGTGGGACCGCACTTCACACTACCGATCAATTCTCAATATTTCTTTATTTCATTTGTGATCATACGAGATGCAATGAACGATCAATCGTTCTTGCTGTGAACAAACACAAGATGGACGTGACAATGTGCAAGTATAATGATTAACGTATCTATGAACAACTAAATAATTCTGGCCAAAGCAGCTACCCCGTCTTGGGCCACCTACAGTTGGGTTGAAGGATTTATAACATAGATTTAAAAATAAAAAGAATTTAAGCATTGGAAATTCATTACAAAAATATATTCTTCAATTATCCAGCCAATATTTTTCAATTGATTTAAAATTTTAGTAACACATGAACATTTTCCGCTTTGCACAGCATTGCATGAATGTTGGTGATCTCCACCACTGCCACTCAAAATCGCTGAGTATTACTCACATTTCAAAAGAAATAAGTCCACCATAGCAGATGACTCACTCAACATGAAGGTTGGTCCAGACAGGTGAGGCTAGAGTGCACACTAGACTAAGGCACAAGCGTGTGATGTTACAAATGCATAATAAGTATATTTCATTTCCCTGGGCCACTTGGTACTTTGAGGATTTAGGGACAGCTTCAACCGTGATGCGAACCCAAGACCCCTCGGTCATTAGCGAAGCGCTCTACCCACAACACTACCACACTAGGCGTGAAATTACCATCTTCCAATCGATATTTTATTTTTCACTGTTACAAGTTAGGACGAGACAGTCCACGTGTTTTCAGCGTAAACTACTCCACATGGACTGAGGGATTTAAATGTAATATTAATTCGGTAAAATCAATCCAAAAAAACATTCTTTGGGAAACTCCTATCTTTGTGCGACCAGCCTTCACAGTTCGGGCCAATTCTCAATTGTTCTCACTTTGATTTGTGGTCATACGTGGTGCAACGGGTGATCCATTGTAGTCGTGGAGTCTTAAAAACGTCTTAAACGTGTCTTAAAAAGTCCAATAGTCTTGAGCGTAAAATCAGCAGTTAGCAGTCGCAACTGCCACCGCCAGCATCACAACTAACGTCGCAGGACGTATCACAAGTCGTGTCGCAATTATTGGCGGCGTTGTCACTAGAACTGGTGAAGGTGTCGCCGCCTCCTCCCCCGTATGGGTCAGGATCGAAGTAGGCAGCATCGCTATCGCCCCAGCCCATTGGGTACAAACCCACTCTCGTCCTCGTCCGCCGCTTGTCCTTGTGATTCGCGGTAGGGTCAACGCCTATGCCCGGGGTCGGCTCCGAACAAAGGCACATGAAGAGGAACAAACCGTCCAGGAAGCTGCAACAACAAGATTCGTCTCGATGCTGTAACCTTATCTGGGGGGCACTGGAGTCTTTCCCAGAGTCCGGCTGCTTAGTGATCACTTCCGCGTCGCCCATTTTTGTTAAGTAGTTGTAGAAACACGTAAAAAATCTCGAAGGAGCCTTAATGAATCCTTACATAACAAGGGAGATGTCTTACACATGCACACTTTGCCGAGGATCCCAAAAGGATAGAAGTCTTGACTTTCGCTGTAGGAAAAAACTACACACGACCTCCCAGATAAGCAACATTAGTCCAACTATGCGCAAACATATGAATATTAAATCTCGAAGGTATACCGAACACTAAAAATCTCGAAGGTATAGCCGATGCTTACATAACATGGAGATTGTCACACTTTGACAAGTACCTTAAAAGGGGTTGAATTTCACGGCGGGTATACACAATATTTGTGCGAGCTCCTAGTTTGAAAACAATAAACCGACTAGGTGGAAACATATGATCAACAATTGCTAAAGCAAATAATTGATCAACAATTTCACAGGCGCAAGAATGAAATGCTGCTGATAACACACGACATACACCAAGGCACTTCGACAATCACACTGATTCTCTCGAGGTAACTGTCCCTTCAGGTTTTCGAATGCAGGTGCTGTTCCATTCCGACTGATTCCTCGTTGGAAAGTACGCATGACGTCGCGACTGAGGAATGAAAGCGGGTTACCAAAGCAGGAAAACTAGGAGCACGAGAGGTAACCGGGACACAAACTATGTGGAGTGATGAACTTCACAAGGAAAAGATTCTCCTGAATGCATCTTCCCGTCAGACGAAGTACGCCTCGAGGAATTCCAGTAATTCTAAGCAATAACTGGAATTACGTCTCCTTATCCTCCAGGAGGCGTCGACTTGTTTTCAAAATGAGAACCTGACCTCCGCAAGACTCGCCTGCTCGTGACATCTACCGGCTTATCCGTCTACTACGCGGCGGGAAGTCTGATCCACCCGTCCGGTTTTCGACGATGCCATCTTCAAAAAGTTACGCTCTTTTTCGTCGGCTATTTATAATTCTGGTGGAGTCTATGCATAGTCTACAATTAGTTATTGGGTATACAAAGTTTCTGGAATTACCTATGTGTTAATAAATCTCCAGTTAATATATATTCATCGCAGAATTTACAACATATAGTTCTCCATTGAAAAAAAAGGAGTAAGGTAGTATTCTGGACGGGAGGCAAAGGAAAAAATCGAATAAAATTGGTGTGGGCGTCCTTGGAGTTCGGCTATCCCACACACTCATCGCAACACCGAACGACGCGACCGTGGAACGACTGCTGCGAAAGCATGTCAAAAAGTACAAGGCCATCTTTCGGGACAGGCGCAAAATTTCTTGCTCCGATTATGTAAACCCCATATACTGCATTGAAATTTTCTTTTATGCATGATGATGGTTGAAAATTGAAGTAATAAACGCATTAACATCTTCATTGATTTATTTCCAGTAACCTTACCACCTAAATAGCTATTAGTATAAATTGGATACCCAATTGGGGGCTACAGCCAGTGGCGTAGCCAAGGGGGGAGGACGGGGGTCCGGAACCCGCCCCCCCCCCACCCCCCGAAATAAAAAAAACTATTATTTTCCTCCATAAAAGAAAAAAAAATATTGAAAAATCATGAATATACAAAACATTTCTTCAACAAATGAAGTTTTTTTCGATTATGAAACGAGTTAAAATTAGTTTTAACTCCTCTACTTAGTACCTTGTTTTTCAAAAATCTTCCCCCTGGTTTTGGACATCCCCCCCACCCCCCCGAAAGAAATTCCTGGCTACGCCACTTTACATACGAGTTGCCGATAACCTTTCCTTCTCTATCACTCCATTCCCTCTTTCCTATAATCTATATAGATAGGTGTTCTTCTTCCCCCAGCCCCTCTTCGCCTTTCAGTAAAAATATTTTGCTCATTTGTTACCAACAAATTTTACTTTTTTAGCCTCCTCACATTTTATTTCCCCCTTTCATGAATGCATTTCACGCCCACCCCCCCCGTTGACCTAAGTGTACCGAAGATTCGAAACTATATTCACTTCATGGTACGACAATATTGTACCTTTTTGGATCGGCGGTTTTTGAGTGCCTGCCGCTAATTTTAAAGTCCTACTGAAAAATCCGGCCATTTTTACTAAATTGGCAAATTTTTTTTAAACATTAGCATCAAAAATATATTTACATCGATGTGTATTTAAAAAAAATGCACTTTGCTCTTCTTTATGAATGAGTTGAATAACATTTATTGCTAAATTTTAAATATATATTTTTAACAATTAAAACCTAATGTTTTTTTAAATAAAAAAGTTGCAACAAATGATGTACCGCCATAAAATGTATAACATTTTTATTACGCTCAATTTGAACTATTTAAACCATGGAAATCATAAAAAAAACATTGTTCCAAGCATAGCATTCAAAATCCTGGATGACAAAAGGGTCGCTGCGCCCTCAACGAACTGCTCTTTCCTCCAAAGAATTTTCATACAAAGTAGGCTGAGATAAGGGTGCCGGTAGCTACGGAGGACTTTTCGTCCTCAAGACATTAAAAGAACTCTTTTCCATCAAGCAGTTCATTTTTGAGATGGCAAAACACTAATCAGTAAACTGGAAAAGTACCACGGGCGAAATATTACGGCTTACCGCAACAAAGTCTATGAACTAGAAAGACGTAATATTACGTAATATTCAGAAAGATTAACAGGACGTAATATTACGTCCATGGCACGCAAAGTGTTAATGTGCCATTTCGGATTTGAGGTGGTTTCGTACCATCCCATTTCGTACCTTAAAGCAGTGGCGTAACAAGGAAAATGCTTTGGGGGGGATGGAAGGGTCTTGGGAGAGATCTCTCCCTCCCGGGCAACTCCGGAAACAAGTCCGGAAAAATTTTTGAAATATGACTCACCTCAACGACTCAATTGATTTACTGCCGTGATTAATAAATGATCCTTAACTTGAAGAAGATGCAGTTATTATGCGTCAAAACTTGACGATAGTTTAATTTTTTTGTTTCCCTGAGGCTTTGGGGGAGATTTATCCCCTCGTCTCCCTCCCCTTCAACGGTGTTTGGCGAGATGTGGTGGAACATACTGCAGTTATAAATGTAAGTGAAAAAACTTTGACTCTCCCTCCCAGGTAGCCGCTCATCTCATCAACGAGGTCCATTCGTGCAATTTCACCCCAAAAATATTGGTCTTCGAGAATTAAGGACGTCGGCTCGACGCACTTGAGCAGTGGGAGATCACCAGAAGGAGGAAACGCAAAGTAAATCTCATGAACGACATTGAGTTCCTTAGTCATTCCCCGCTGTTAGCCCCAGTGGCGGATACAGATGGGGGGCGCAGGGGGCGCGCGCCCCCCCCTTGCGGGTCCGCCCGTATTGACGAACATTGCAAAACCACAATTGTAACTTTTTGTATCATAAGATGGCATTATCTTTTACATGTTTACAATCATTTTAAATAAAATTTTCTTATACTTTGGCTGTGACTTGACTGTGATCTTTTATTACGATAAAAGTAAAGACAAGATATGTTGCCCCCCCCCCCCCCTTGATTTTTTTCTGTATCCGCCACTGGTTAGCCCTGCCCCCGCTAAAACCTTCAACCGAACCCCAATTCCTTACGTATCCCAACCGCCTCCCCACTCCATTCCCCCATCCTTTACCCCCCAACCCCCCTCTCCCACTTCCACCAACTCATAACCATACCCCCTCCTTTCCGCATGTACATATACGTATAAGACTTCTTGACGTAAACCATGCATTTGTACCTGATGATAGCGATGAATCGCTGAAACGCGTCGTACTTGAATAAATACTGTGGACATTCACGAAGTTTTTTCACTTTCATTAATAACTATAATTTATCCCCCCGCCACTGATTTAAATTGAATGCGGTTCGAAACTATTGAATTTCGCACTTTAAAGTGTTTTCTCGTATCGTACCACATCCCTGCTTCTATGTTTTAATTTACCGCTGAAAGCAGATATTTCTTTGAGTGAAATATTGTCTCCGCCTCGGAGCCAGAAAGAATTCCGCTTGACAAACAACACGTTATCACAACAAGAAAGACAAGCTTTGTAGTGAAGAGCAGCTCACGGATTTGCGTCAAATTTTATACATTAGAAAAATAATTATTCCTGCAGCGATGTAACCATTTTCAAATAAGTTCAACAGATTCAGGCTTCAATTGGTGGAAGTTAGACATATTTAAGTAAATGAAAGATCGTAGCACTTTTCCACAAGAATTCTTGTGGAAAAGTGCTACGATCTTTCATTTACTTAAATTTTCAAATAAGACTAAATAGAGAGAAAAATAATAAATACATATTTCTATCTCTTCTACGAACTAGAAAGAATTTACAAAACGATTTATTTCGTAATTTTAATTTCCTCTCACTTATTTGTAGATAAAATAGGAGAAATATCACAATGGTGGATTTTTTATAAGGGCTATATCAGCCACATTGGGTCCCAACTAATATAAACAATGCTGAAATTGACTCATGGCACCACTTCCTAAAATTCAATATTTATTTTTTTTACGGGAAAAATAATCTACGATAGGGAATTGAATTACAAAATGGCTTAGAATTAGTATTACACGGCTGTTTATCGATCATTAAAAAATTCCAAAATTTTGGGGAAGGCCTTCCACACCCTAATGCTGCCCCCATCCGTCGGTCCAAATCTATATCCTCCTCAGAAATATCGCGGGCGATATAGACATATCGCTGCAAATTATTATCACTGGACAACAATCCTAAGATTTGTTTGACGCAGCTCTCTACTCAATTCTTCTATCAGCTAATATAAACACCCACGTATTTCTTCTCCTTCACATCCTTCTTTTCCTGTTCCATATATTTTGTTCGAGGTCTTCTTTTCCCGTTCTTATCATCCACTTGTCCTTTAACGATTGAAATTATAAGTATGAAGAATATAAAAAATGCAGAGGAATCAATCCATGAAAATTTCTTTTTTATTCTCGAGTTCTTCACTTGGTTAAATCGGCTTAACATCTCAATCATTCCAATAACCAGAGTACGAATCAGGGGTGACTTGGCCAGGATGGCCGGTCGGCGATCACATAGGGCCCCGAGGTTAAGGGGCCCCCACAACGCAAGCATCTATCGTGAAGCGTACATGAAAGATGTAATAAAAAGACTTTGATTACTTAAACCAATTTTTTTGCAATAAAAAAGTCTCCGTTTAAATTAGTTGCTTTATTTACAACATACTCAGTGAAAAAAAAAGTATATGAAAAAATTCATTAAATTAAGGTGCCAGAAGATAAAAGAGATGCTTTTTCGAAAAAGTTATTTTGGAGTTTTTTTTTTAATTTCAGCGCCGTTTCAAGGAAAATTTCACTGAATAGATAATATTACTAGTTTTCAAGAACCAGAATAACGTTAAAAATCAATTTTCGAGCATGCAGTTTCCTAAAATTTTCCGGAGGAGGACCCCGAATCCCTTGGGAAAGGAGGCCCCATAATGAGCGCCATTCCAAGGCATTAATCCCCTCAGACCGCCACTGTTACGGATGAAACCCTGAATGCAGGAAAATCATCTAAAAGACGAAGCTAAAACATTGAGAGGGCTTGAAAATTCACCTTTCAAAGAAAGAAATTTAAAAGACACGGCTAATAGATGGGATAAAAAGTTACACGCAGAAAACAATAATGGATATAGACGAAATACTGATAAGATAGATCGTTGGCACCGAGAACAGAGCAACGGAACTAGAGATAAGTAGATAAACATATTTAAGTAGATAAATAGATGAATAGGCAAGATCAACGCCATGTTTGACATAGCATCGATGTAAAAGCAGGTCAAATTACACGAAGAAAAATTTTCAAATTTGAGATACAGTCACATGTATCACAACGCACACCTTACGTACTCTAAAAATTTACAGAGGATTTCATACGTTGTAAGCCAGTAAAACCTCACCAAAAAAGACCGATCGAGCAGGAAGCATACATCCATTTAATCTTTCCTCATGTTAACTCGTAACAGTGAAGTCATTCGTGATCGCGGGTCTAATGCCGTTGATTACATCATCTAAGCCATTTGTACAGCTTGAGAAATGACGAGTGAATTGCCTTAAGAGGGGACCCCTAGATCATCATCAGCACTATAAAGAAAGATGCCCAAGGAAAGCACAGCTGAGCAGAAGTTTTCTCATCCCCGACGTTCGAACAGTAAGATCAATAAGAATGCTTTGAAAGAAAAGAATATACTATCGATACCATGAAGAGTTTAGGATGACGAGAGACATTAAGTTATTCCTTACGGAATTATATCTGGATGAATAAACCTGATGTTGGGATTCTTCAGCACGAGTAAAGAAAATAGTTATCCAGGGTGGAACAAGGACTATTTTTAAATAAAATTGGAATAAATAAATGTACATTCTATTCTACAGCTACAGCTAAAAATTAACACAACACCTTAGGGATATCGCCTACTTTTTCGAAATGGTAAAATTACTTGAGTGATCAATCGTAAAATTATTGCTATAAACTGTAACACTACTACGCATAGAAAGGAGTGGATGCTTTGAGTTGCAGTAAACAAATGAATCCATCATATTGAAATATTTCGCATGAATCGGTGTCCAAGTAATCTAATGCACTTTCAAATGTGATTGAAAGATGTCCGCATTTATAGCGTTAATCCACTTTTCAATGCGATCGTACAGCGTTATAAAGTAGGTATACATGCTTTGTTTTCTCTTAATTTTGGCCTCATAGTCTCCTCCTGTATTTTAACCATGTACTTATCATTTCAATTTTGTCATTTAAAGGACAAATTTGGATGAAGTTACTGAAACCAATGGTACAACAAAAGAAAATGCTATAAAACCTTGAGCGAAAATAAAATATTTAACAGATTAAGTTACTTCCGAAACAGCAGGTCGCGGAAGATAAATCGAAGGTTTTAAATAGTAACATACACATAGATTTGAAGCAAAGAAATACTTTTTTTCTTTGTTTCCCAAGAAGTTTCCAGTAATAACGCAGGTATAAATTTCGTCTCCCGAAACCCGCTTTTTGAAACGTATTTTACTGTACTCGGGCAACAATCTCAAATTTTACTACAGCCTACCAAACTCCCAGTTAAATGCCTTGGTGCCTTGAGTAGTGCCCGACAGTATGCACCTCGCGCTATAATCTTTGAGCTTATTTAAACGAGACCTTTGAGCAAGTATCAGCAATATGATTGCGCAGCCTCACCCATTTTGATATTAATTGTTTCATACAAGTGTAATCGTACATTTTCGTCCAAACTTAATTTTTTTAATGTCCTTAAAAATTCAGAGTATTAATAAAATGTCGGAAAGGCTGGATACCCAAGAAAACCAGTTTTCATGGTAACGGCGAAGTGCTTCAAAAATAAGGATAGCGTCACCACAGCTAGGGAGCTAAGAAGCTACATCCCAGCTAGATCCCATGTTTATGATTAAAAAATGCTTGAAATTGTCTACCTTACCACCTCCTGACGTATTGCAGATTACTCCTGAAACAGTCTATATACTCGCCGAAGATACGCAGATCCCTTCACGGTTAACAATCGGCTACTGGTGTAAGCAACGAAAACCTATAGCCAAAAATGAGATTATGTATATTGTTACATCATCCCAGATGTGAACAGTAATTACTTTGCTAGTTCACGAATATTTCAGAGGAGGATCGCACGCCCTTAAAGAGAGACAGAGGACTTCGAGAACGTCAATCAATCTAATGCTGGGCTGTACATAATGTCGAGGATTCCATAATCATAATTCTCCTCTCTGATAATGTCTACCGGCAAAATTGAAAATTATACCCGAAAAAAGTTTTCGCGCCAACTCACAGATGAAGTGGGAACTTCTCACTCCCCTTCAAATCCCTTCGGACTTCTACTGCCGCAAGAAGCGAATTCGCAGTGTATCCCCTCATCAGAAGTCGGGAAAATCTCGAATATGAACCATAATTTCAATTGTTTCCCGGTTACATGTAAGAATAAAATATTATTCCCTATCTCCTGTTTCGCAAAAAAATCAAAGCATAATAGATAGCATTAAATAATGAAGAAAAATAAATCTTAATATCCCCTCAAGCTAATCGTTTAATTAAATCAATGAACAACTACAGGATTGGTTGATATAATGCGTAATTCATAATGATTTTCTCATTTGTCGGGACAATTTAAAGCAGTGAAAATTTCAAATTTACAAATAATTCTGCGTATTTTTGGTTATATACTTTTATATCTCCATGCCTTACCATTTCGTCCAACAACCTCCATTGCATAATATTGCGCACCGTGCTTTATTGAGAGCATGTGGTACCTTAACCTCAAGGCATGAGTGACTATAAGAACGTATAAAAAACATATCATGGATTACTGAAATACAATCGAAATTAAAGACGAAATTCGACAAGGAAAAGGTAATTCGGCTACTTCAGATAATATACAGGGTAGACTTTGTTTAGACAATGCACACTTGAATATAACTTTAAGGGGAGTGGTTAAAAGTACGAAAATGCAAGTTAAAAAAAGCTGATGTACAAAAAAAATAATAGGTACACGTATAAGCGAAAAAACACCAGTCTAGTTCACATCATTCAATAAATTTGAAACAATTATTCGAAATTCCATCAACTTTCCTAGATAAATAAGGGAAAAAAACAAGCCCCGAGTTCCAATACATAGTTATTGGTATTAATACCACTTCGGAAATTCTCAGTGAAACTACCCTTTCTTGTCAGAAAAAAAACATCGTGAAAAACGAAGTCAGTCATTTAATGACAACACAGTTTACATGTAGATAATTAGCAAATTCGATACCGCAAAAGCACAGGCAAAGTCACGCAGAAATTGCCGAATTCTTGCACGCATACGAAGATCTCCAAGATTATCTTTAATGAGAGTTTCCGCGATTTCATTATTTTTTGAAATTATTACATTCCATCGTAAGACCATACAACGGTTACAAATCGTATAAAAATGTAAAATCACTTCATTAACATTAAAAATTTCGCAAAATCTGCAAGCATGTATGAGTCACGAAAATTCGTATTTGCGAGAATTGATGAGAGGGATATAAAATTAGTAAAATAAAAATTAGGGGCAATAATCCCCAAAATGCGAATATTTCCACGATAAATATTTTGGAAAAAGTGCCTGTATTTTTTTATTTCGTTAATAAGCTGGATTTCCACAAAATAAAGCCCGAAAAAAACTCTTTTAATCAAGCGATAGATACACGAATAGTCACACATGGTCACATGACAGTGAAGGGACTCTTTGCGCCGAGGCACCCACTTCTATCAATACCAATGAATTCCAATTCCATTTATTATATTTATCCAATTTCCAATAAATACCACTTCCGAACTTGTCAGAGAAAATATCCTATTTTGTCAGAAAAAAACACCGTGAGAAACTAATTCAGTCATTTAATGACAACACACTTCACACGTAAATAGTTAGCACATGTGATGCCGCAAAGGCAAAATCACGCAGGAATTGCCGGATTATCGTACGCATAACAAAAGATCCTAGATTATCTCTAATTAGAGTTTTCGCGTTTTCATTATCGTAAGAAATGTTTACATGTCATTGCAAAACCATACATCGTATACATATGAACAATCACATCACGCCATTAACGCTAAAAAAAATTTCGAAAATTTTACAAACATAAATGAACCAAGAAAATTCAACGGGTCTGGCAATCAATGGGTCCAACGCACAAGCTAGAAAAACATTAGAGAAATAAAATTGATAAAATAAAAATTAAGGGCAGTTTTCCACATAATGCGAAAAATTTCACGAAAAAAAATTGACTGACAATTTTGCGCAACGTTGTCAGTAAATTTTGTTCACCAGTATGCTAGATTTCCACAAAATAAAGACCAAAAACATTTTCTAACGAGCGATAGGCGTACGAATAGTAACACATGTTCACATGACAGTAAAGCGTCTGTTCACACCGGGGCAACAACTTCACCCCAAATTCGCGCAAACATTGCAGCAAGTGTAAATACAAGCGCAGAAATACGCGCAGCAAGAAGCCACTCTGTCTTTACAGCCTGATGAACTCGGTGGCGGCTCAGGCTGCACTTCGGTGATCTTGGCAGCAACCGGCTGCTGCGATACCACACCCTCAGGCAGCCCGCCTTCGTTCTCCATGGCGCCTTCGCTGAAAACCCCCCGTCAAAGACACTTCTACACTGACGTAAAGCCCCAAAGACCAAGGAAAACTCGTCTATTTCTATTTACGGAAGAGTGAACTGTACAGAAATGGGATACTGTGGAGTAGTGATATGCAGTCACGCCCTCCCTTACATGCACATCACATTAGTGATTTATCTCACGCCCACTCTTTGTTCAGGAATATCCCGCCTCGCGGTTCCATGGAGTTGGTGTCCTTGCGTCTCCTTGCATTCACAACATACTTCAATCAATAGAAATAGGATATGATAGAAGATTTTTGGAAGTTATTTGGCAGTCACAGACACTCAATTTCAAACACGTCCGCAGAGATCACTCTCCCTTTCACTACTTAACCTTGGAGGAGGGTTATCTATGACTATTTAAATGCACGTAAAACTCGGAACACAATGAATGTGATGTTCTTCGAGGCCTTCGGTTAGTGCTGTCGCGACCCCTCAAACATAAACACGAGTGCAGTGATCACTTTCCCTTTCCCAGATCTTGGCGTGGGGTTTCTGACTGCGTAAATCGCGAGAGGATTCGTGCACGCTTCCCAAAAATACAGCAACGCCCCAGAGGCCGGAGGAGGTCTTCGGGGAACCTCAGTTCAGCTGGGCTACTCAAGCCATCTACCGGCTAAATATAAAAACTCATCCGAAAATGTTTGACCCTGACTTCTCTGCAAGAGTTCTGAACCTCTTTTGAATGTGCGTGCCCCAGAAAAAGTGAAACGTCCATTAATTATATGATTAACATTATATGTAAATAAATATTAGGATAAAAAAATGAGGAAGTTGGGCAAAATAATATGCCATAGTGAAATACAATCGAGAAAATGAAAAAAATCCCAGAATTTTTAATTTATTAAACATTTTCCATTGCCTTAAATTATACGAACAAATGAGGAAAACCAATATTAATTACGCAGGTATCTACCAGATGAATTACAACGGCAAATGATCTTTTGCATAAATGGGCCCTCTTGAAAAATAGTCTTGAAACAAATAAATAGTTCTTTATCTCCATGTTCAACTTTCTACAGCAATACCTACAAAAAAGTAAATCTTTTAACGTGTGCCAATTATCAATGAAATTATGGAAACTGATCTTTTTGAAAAAAAGACGACCTGTTGAAACCTTTATTCTCACAACTCGAACGAATTAAATGATTCAACATTTTATTTGGGCTTAGAAATGCGATTATTAGTTTCGATTCCGTAAAATAATTGCCGATTCCGGACGTTAAACAACGATTAAAATAGTATACTATGAACGGTAGTTTTCGGAAACCTTAATCCACTCTAACCAGCCTTGAAACCTGATTTGAAAAGGGTTTTGAATAATTTGTGAACGATCATGCTGTTAAATTATACCATACAGTTAGTAAGTAAGAATATACTTACTCTATGATTATACCAATTGAGTGTGATGTAAGAAAGTATAAATTATCCACTTCGGAGAACGAGTTCACGATGGCACAAAATTGCACCCTTAGAAGAGCTCATTTGAGGACGAAAAAATTGCTAAATTGCACTTGAAAATTTTTAACATGCCACCAAGGATTCTCAACAGCGTTAAAATTAAGTGATTCCTCGATTACACCCAACTAGAAAAAAGGGCACGTCTTCATTCCAGTGGCGGATACAGATGGGGGGCGCGCCCCCCCCCCTTGCGGGTCCGCCTGTATTGCCGAACATTGCAAAACCACAATTGTAACTTTTTAATATCATAAGATGGCATTGTCTTTTACATGTTTATAATCACTTTAAATAAATTTTAATATACTTTGCCTGTGACTTGATCATCTTTTATTACGATTAAAGTAAAGACAACTCAAGATATGTTGCGCCCCCCCCCCCCCCCTTCAGTTTTTTCTGTATCCGCCACTGCTTCATTCCGAAGAATCGGTGAGTTAGAGAGGAACCATGGCTTGAGAACTTCAACATTGAATACCCACTAATCATATTAGATAAAAGTTCATGGCAACACTCGCATTTCAATTTTCGTCTACAATGCTTCTCGAGTAATGTTACTTTAAAATCATTTCTTTTTTCTTACAGGAAAAAAATCCAAGAAATTTTTATCCCGATTCGTCAATTCAATATTCACGGGTAACTGATCATTTCAGAAAAAAAATATCATAGTAAATTTGAACTTAATTTTCTACTATGATACTTCGTCATTACTATTGAGCTTTACGAACTTTCCTTTCTAAAGGTAAAGTAATAAAGGGAAAATAATATTTATTTGCAAGTTCCGCAGCACAGCACTAAATCGGGACTAGACTTACATACTCTTCGCGCGAGCAAAAAAGTAGAATCAAGTTTTGAGCAAGAGCGAAATAAGGGAGCACTCAAGGCTCACATCTCCGCAAGGGTTCTCCGTCTCGCAAGGGCTCCCAAGATAAAATCCTAATCGATGTCAAAGACGGAGAAATCTACGGGAAAAGGAAAGAGAATATTGACCTGAGTTTTTGGACGGTCCCGCCACGGAATTTGCAAACCATGATTTAAGACTATTTGTCAACCAGCACAAAGTTGTACTAAAAATTAATGCTATACTGAATACGTATCAAGATAATTATTTTTTGCTTTGCGGACATATAGCCCAAAATAATTGGCTAAGTCGACTTAAGACATCATTACGTGTGGCTAACTGGATCACATCTCTGACATAATGAATGGATTTATTTTCACTGCAATAAGATCACAACATTTAGAGAAAGAAAACAATACTGTTGCATGAAAAATATACTTTACTTAATACTGACTCGTTATCTTTTAACATTGCATTAATTATTGGCTCCTATCTCGAACACAATATATGACTTTGCTGACTGTGTGGAGATAAGATAATGCGGAGAAAAAATGTTCTCGTATAAAAAATATATTTGAAGTAACAAAAACATTGTCCGCCCAAAACAACCATATCTCCTGAGAAATTAATCCATTCATAAACTCGGTACATATCTCCTTGCATCTTCACTGGTCACAGAAAACGTAAAACAACGCTTTTTAGCGTCTCTTTGATCGAAATCATCAATTTGTCACACATATTGCCGCAGTAGTATTAATTATCCTTACCGATGGTCAGACACTCCGCTATGCACAAAATACAATAACCACAGCACTCACAGAGTTCACAACACTCCAATATGTTAAGAGGCTCAGGTTCACTCTTATTTCCATTCTTCCGCGGCTGCTCGACAACTACTTCGTCGCACGCGTTCGGTGATTCTGATTCTTTAGCGTTTTCCATTGCGCAAGCGCGAAGTTCTGTTTACGGTGTCCTTGGCTACCTCACCACCTCACTCATGTAGCTTGACAGCCATTGACAACGGTGGAGTTACGTCGTCAGCAACTAATTAACTGCGTTAGGTACTCGTAAATGGACACACTCCGTGTAACGTTCATTGCAGTCTGCTGAACACGAGTCTTCCTTCGTCCAAGTAGTTCCTTTCAATGGACTTGAGAATCCTTGTGACAGAGTCAACTTTCCCAAACATTCCTTCCATCGCCGTCCTTCGCGACTTAATCCCCCTGCGTGAAGGACGCTAGAACCCCCGAGCCATCTACCGGAATTGTGCCGAACCACGTCCTGCCACCTCGACCTGAAGATTTCCTGCACGTCTTTCAGCGAGGGAAATTAGAGCGAATTATGCAGTGAAACTATACTAAGGCACGTGGAAGAGATATTACACGGAAATTATAATGTAACTGAAAACATACGTAATTGGAGATCATATATTTTTCGACATTTCCTTTTAGTTAACTACTTTCAGTCTGTGAAGTAGAATTAAAGATTGCCTTAAGTTTCCCAACCGGTACACTTTAAATTAAACGACAACCATTCGTTGATTAACGAGTTTGAAATTAAAATAATGATAAAATTCCAACAAAAAAATAATTATATAAATGAGGAATACTATACCATTAAAATTGATGGATTTGTTGTAAACAACGCAAATCTCTGCTAACTTCGATACCAATTGGTCAATTGAAAATTAAACAATGACAAAGACTATATACAAGTCGACACCCAGGATCGGAGCAATAAAAGTTGTTGTGGAAAATTAATAAATGATTTATTTCGCACTATAGCAATATTCAAGAGGAGCGTCTCCGTCGCTGGTATACACAATACTTCGTAACTAACAATAAGCAATAGGGAAATTGCATACTTTTTATAGACAGTGTACTGATATACTACAGTGAATACTTAATACCGCAATATACTTTTTTCCGCTTAAAATTCAGTTTATACACTAGAAAATGACTCCCAAAAGTCTCCCAAGTATACCGCCCCCACTAATATTACGCCGTGACGTCATAATTCAGTATGAGTCCAAGATCCAAGCCCAGTAACGTCGTAGCTGCAGGTTTAAAAGAGAACATGGGTGAAATAAGGAAAAACTACAAGTGGTGCATTATTCCTCTGTGCAATAACACCCCAAAAAAATTTTTCGTCGGCATTCCCACGGAGGAAATTAGAAGAAAAGCCTCGACGCATGCCGTCCGTCGGGATGAGCGTTACGGAAAAATAAGACTATAATAAACGGAATGATAAACCCGTGTGATTTGTGTGCGAAGATAACTCTAATATAAATAATATTTCCATATTTCATCAACTGAATAACTTGAACCTGAGATTTTTCTATAATTCTGCCGCCGTAGAATAAAAACTTATAGAGATACAATTCTTTCTCGGTGGGTACGATAGACTCGAACTATTTATGGCACTTCTTCAACTTCAATTACGGTAGGACATAGAAAATTGCATGATGATTAAAATCAAGGGAGGAAATATGAAAATAAAGAGCAACGTTGCTCCTCATACATTCGACTGCCAGCCAAGAAGACAGCGTTTTCTCCTACTATCGGCGTCAAAATAATGTGCCGCTGCAAAATTTATTTCTTGGCTAAAGAGATAAAGCAAGGATCCATTTAAAGGTTGTCAGGCCATCGTATAAAGTAGGACTGATTTGCACCACAGGGGAAATGGGGTGTTTGAGGGAAAGTCAAACCCAAGATTGCCCTAAGAATGTGCAGTTCTCTCATATGTTGCTCTTTCCCCAGTTAAAACCAAATAAGAAATTGGATCGGGATGGTATTTTCACCACGGATTTCAGTGATAGTGAGGGTGCAGGTGAAGCTTATCTCTCTAGGATTTCCGATACGGAATTTTTAAGTGACAACGATCGCAATGACGATGAGCTCGTCTTGAGAGTAGGTTCCAGGATTGTGTTGGAAATTCGTGCATATTATCGCTACTAAATTGAAAATTAGTAGTCTGGCTCGCTCAGATTCCAGTGTTAAAGAGCTTCCTATCGCCTTCCAGGCAAGGTATTTTTAAGTTGAAAGCATCATTGACTGCTTCGAGGTGGAAAATAAGTTCACCAATATACTCTCGACCGGACTGCCAAAAGAATACACATTTCACATGAGTATACGCTTTCGCCAATGTTACTTGCAAGTCTCACTTTGTTATGAACTAAAAAACATTTCAGATGCACATCAGCTACCTTTCCATATTTCGGCATCGACTTTCGGCGCCGACGAAGTCTACAGTTTCACTAAAATACCCTGCGGTATCATGATGGAATCAGTATAACAGGAAGCTAGGATCAGCCTTAGAATAACCATATTCCTTCATCTTTACGCAATCTGTCGCTTTCAATGGAGGAGAAATAGATCAAATAATAGCCCTGAAATCACAATGAACAACTCCGATACGTCTGCACTTCAATAAATGAATCATAACCACGCCGTCGCTTGTATTCAAGTATGCACCACTACCATGGCCGTGCCTCCTCGTACTGAATAATGACGTCACTTTTCTACCAGCCAATCATCGGGCGTTTTCGATTCTCACTCGTATTTGAAAATTCTCGTGAACTTTGATGAATTACACATCGCAAACCACGTCATAAAATAATAAAAAAAAACTTCCACTGTGATATGAAAACATATTTTTATATAATTTTGGGGCTCTTGATTATATCTGAAATATATGATAGTTCCCTATTGTTAAGGAATAACAAAGACGGAAGAATGAAGAGAAATAATAATAAAGTACCGTAATATTTTTAGGGGCGGGCTCAGCATCAAATTTTGGGGGTCCATGGCCTTGGTCCGGGGAGTATATAATACGACAGGGGCGTTCTCCCGTGTAAAACCTTTTAGAATACATACATATTTTTTACGCATTTTGGAGCATAAAATTTATTTTCATTCTTAATAAAAGATGAAATTGGACAATTTTAAACATTTAAGAAGTTTAGCAAGGGAGAATGAATAAATAGCCAACTTGAAATTTAGGATTTGGGGGTCATAACCACTTTGACCCCCTCCTAAATCCGCCACAGAATATTTTATGCGTAGGAAAAGTTCTCGATCGAAGTAAATTTGGACTTTTTATGAAATATTTACTCAACGAGGGAAAAAAGGCGGACATGGTTACCAGACTTAAAGGTGTTTGACCCATAAGCTTCCCCTGACACCCTCGATTCTGAATCACGCCAAAAGAAAGATGGCAATTCACCGGAGAAATAAAATCCTCTGGTGCAAAAATATATTTTACTTGATAATGATTCGGTCTCTTTAAACATTACCTCAATGGGTCCCTATTTCGAAAACATGAATCAGTTGGGCCGCTTGAAAATATGATGATAAAAGGAGAAAAAAGGTCTCCTGCAAGAAATATGATTTACTTAATTTCATCGTATTTGCGAAGCATTAATTTGAAAGAATTAAAATTAATTTGAATGGCATCTTCATAAGCTCTGAGCCACTGTAAACGTAATTACGAGAATCTGGGTGGGCAAACATTGGCCGAGGAGTGATGGAGGGCTGTCCACTGTCGCCGTTGATTTTCAAAGTGTACGCAAAGGAGATGCTAAGAGAGGCGTGCGATGAGTTGGTAGTTGGAGTAAAAATAGGGTGGTTTCCTTCATCAAAGAAAACGAAAGGCATTGATTGCGATTCGTTACCCACCATTAGTGTATTCATAATATACAAATTATTTTGTTTTAGAAATACCGGGTTAGACGAATGGCAATGGACCATTTTTATCCTCATTTGAAAAGGGCCAGATTGGCGCCCATGCGATGCCACTCCACGTGACGTCACAGGGACCTAGTTTCTATACGAGAAGATAGGAGTTATACGTCGTCTGAGGTTACCATTGCATGCATGAGGCGCAGAGCTCAGGGAAACATGTCTTAACAATCACTTATTAAAACTGGCTAAGGTCGGAAAGTTTTCCTCGTTTAATAAGTTATTAATAATCCTTATTTAAGCCAAGCGCTACCAGTCAGCAGGATACTAGGCTAGCCGCTAGCAGCCTGCGTCGTATCACCGCTAAGCCTCGCCTCAAGGTCACCTCGCAGGGCGGGAGGGGGAACCAGAAATACGTCACGCGGAGAGACTTCCCGACATTCATACTTAAGCGTCGCGTTTTCGCGCGCTTGAAAATTTTCACTTTTCATTTAATCGCGAAAAATAGATATCGTCATTTAAAAATCTAAAAGCGTGAAATACGTACTCCAGGAGTAATAATCTTTCGATTTAGGCAATTAAAAAAATAGGAAACCACCCTATTGGAAGAATGATGTTTAAATCAGTGAGGTTTGCGAATGATCATGGGTTGATTAGCCAGTCAGCGAGGGGGCTGCACGATCTGGTGGATGATTTAGACAAGCAATGCGAGGAGTATTGCGTGAGTATTAATCACAAGAAAACCAAGGTCATGCGGTTTTGTAAATCCTTCACAGCTAGGAATGTGAGACTCGAGGTAAAAGTAGGTGGGGAAAATCTTGAGCAGATGAAGCAATTCAACTGCATGGGCAGCATTTTGTAGAAAAACTGATACTGCAGTAAGGGCATCAGGATGAGAATTGCATTAGCAAAGGAGGCGTTCATGAACAGGAAGGAGCTTATGAGAGGATCGTAACGTAAAAGTTTAAAGAAAAGGTTAGTGAAGAGTCTGATCTTGAGTTTAACGCTCTACAGGGCGGAAACGTGGACACTGAGGAAGGAGGAAGAGAGAGGATTGGAGGCGTTCGAGATGTGGGCGTGGAGAAGAATGGAGAGGGTGAAAAGGACGGAAAGGAGGAGGAACGACGAAGTACTGGACGTGGTGGGTAAGGATAGGCAGCATTTAGATGAGATACGGAGGAGACTTGCCATTTCTTAGCGGAGACGAGATACTGAAAACAGGGTTAGAGGGCAGAATGTTAACGAGGAAGGAAGAAAATAGGATGTTTAGATGGAATGCAAGCGAGTAGGCCTTGTTGAGAATTGAAGAGGTAAGTACTACATGAAGGATGGGGAGGCTCCCAGAATGCTTCTTCAGTACTCCATGGAAACCTACCTTAATCGGTAGAATACTTCAATAATTGGATTATAATATCCACGCCATCACATTCACTGTCGCAGCAGTCCACATTAACCATAAATTCATTAATCGTCACGGTCGAAACAAAATTTGAAAGCCGACAATATGCACCAACAACAATCAACGCAGCTCTCACAGAACCAACCACACATAACACAACAAAATTCCCCGGGACTCTCGTCTTTGACTTCTCTGTCCTTGCGTTCTCGCTTCTCCTCCGGCTCATCGACAGCCACTACTCCCCCATTCGTATTTCCCCCTTTGGCCACGATTGCCATTGTACCTGCGCGAAGTTATTCCGGGTACTCGTTTAACAATTCACTCCGTGTTGCGTTCCCTAATGTCCTCCACTCACTATCTTGTCCATAGAGTTCCTTTTGTTGACCGTCTCAGATCGAATTCACGTGAGACCGGTTTTATCATGAACCTTCACCACCATCGTAGTGATCTTTAAAGCCCTCCTCACCTAATATAACTGAGCTACGGGGAATTTGGGCAGGGGACGTCCCAATGGCGGGACTTGATATTGAGCCAAATCGATAAGTGCTTGTTTATATTTTATCCTTAATAAAAACGAGTCTTTTCAAAGATTCAATCAATTTTTAGGGCGAAAATTATTCTTAGCAATTAACCAATTAAGGAATGATCATGTTATCTATCTCGCTCTTCGTCTTCCTCTATTCGCACCAACAACCAATCGTATTGTCCAGCTCACGTCCAATCAGCATTCGTTTCGGCAAAAAACAAGTTGGGAGCGGAGGAAAATAGTAGCCGATTCAGGAGACTTTATTCCACTAAGTCGCTTGCAGATTTATTCTTATGCATTCTTACGTACGCTCATGCATAAATAAATCTTCTTGCAATAAAATGCGACGTCTTTCGCCGAAGGCCGCTGAGAATCAGTATTGATCAAACTTCAGTAAAACAGAAAAATCGATACGTCAACATCGATACCGTATAGAGGTAGGTCTATAGGCTGATTTAAGGGGGGAGGATTTCGGGGGCACACCCCCCCCCCCCCCCCCCCCGAAGTTTCCACTCCTGGTTTTGGACCCACTTAAACGAAATTCCTGGCTACGCCACTGTCTTCGATAGAAGCTTGGGATAGGCGACTGTGAAGGCGATCATTTTTATGAGTTCACCCTATGTAACCCAGAACTGCTTATGAGAGAAATAAAATTTCAAGACTTCCCTTTAAAAAAAGTGCTCTATTCAATCATATTTATTGTGGCAGCTACACATTTCGCCATTAAAATTTACAGCGCAATGGAAAACGTAGTTTAAATCTTTCCTGTATATAGCTGAACATTTATACACTTTCGATGTTACTCAATAGCAAGATTGGGTTATAATGGGTTAATAACAGCCTGGATTATCGTTTTCGCAGTCCCGCAACTGCTGAAATTATCCGCGAACACGAAGGTTGAAAATAATCGCGTGATTCAAGCTTTGGATTAACACATTATACGTGACTTTTCCAAGAACTCTGGGAGTTGAGCATGAAAACGCAGTCTGACCGAAAATGGGTTTTCTGTTCAAGTGATATAAAATATACACATGATTTTTAATACGGTTGTCATTACGTTCGTTTAGTTTTGTGTATTACGCAGCCTCCTTCATTTAATCTCATACTAATAATTTGATTTGATATTAAAATAAAGAGAATATTTCGTACGGTAGTAGTTGTATCCCACACAGCACGAAATGTCCACTGGATATCCATTGGATATCCACAATGTCCACCACATATCCATATCCATGGGAGATATCTAATATATATACAATGAATATCCATGGCTGGATATCCATAAAGAGTACAACAATGAACATCTAATGGATATCCATGGCTGGATATGCAATGGATATCCATGGGTGGATATCCATCAGAGTACACCCATGGATATTCATTAGACTTTCTATGATAGATGTATTATTGAAAATATTGAAATTACGGCATATGGTAATTGTAGTATAAATGTAAAAATCGATTTCTGTACGTTTTAAAAATGTGGAAAATTATATTTTAATGACAATAGCAGTTTCGTAAGTTCGAAATTTATTCTGCAAATTAGGATTTCGTTCATATTTTCTACACGAGCATGTTGCGGCATGCGTGATAAAAGAAGACTGCGTAATTTAATTGATAACATGAGAGATCGAAGGCTTCCCTGACAAATACTTTTATTGATCTTCTCGGGTTTGGCACTGGGTTAGGTTGCGTAAGGCCTTAGCCGAAAAAGATTTTATCAATGAGTCACGTAATGGTAGACAACAATTCTTCCTGACGCGACGAATACAATAGGAGTCATAAATGTCCACAGAAATCTCGAAGGATATCCAATGGATGTCTAATGTATATCCATGGTATGTCCAGATAGAGGACATTAGGATATCCATTGGATATCTAATGGATTCCATGGTTACCAACATGGATATCCAATGGATATCTTTGTGCTGTGTGGGATGTTATTTTTACTCTCAAATATGAGAATACCGTTTGCCTGTCAGACCTTGTACCCCCTCCCCCCCCAGAAATAAATCCTGGATGCGACCTTAGATATGTCGATTCATAAACCTTCTACCGAGGTAACTAAACTTCTATGTAACGTACGCGTGGCGATTACACTAATGGAGACGAGCGTGTATCGTTACTTAGAAAAGCATTGAGTGCAGCTTGGGTATACGGCAAGATAAGCAACTAGTAAGGGGGGATCAGGGGGGAGGGCACAAGGGTCTCTCTAATCTTTTCATGCATGAGATTTAAAACAAAACGTAACAATTAGGTAATGCAGGATATATTCTCTTTATTTTTTATATGAAAGCTATAAATATGAAGTTAAATGATTTAGGCTCCGTAATAAACAAAATAAAACGAACGTAATGATAACCGTATTAAAAATCTTGACTATTTTTTAAGCGTCTGGGGAGTAGGGGCACCTGCCCCCCCAAGTCCTCCTATGACTAGGATACATAATCAGAGTCAAGCGTTTGCATGGCCCACAGCATAGGCGGGGGCTCGTGCCCTCCCCCCCCCCCCCCCAGACCCTTAAAAAATAAGAAAGATTTTAATACGGTCCCATTGCCATTGCGTTCGTTTTGTTTTACGAGGTATCCTTGTGCCCCCCGAGATTAAAATCCTGGATACGGCCCTGGTCCACCGACTTAGGTTTCGACAAACTACGACCTTTTTTAGGATACAGGCTGCGCATCATCTGGTGTATCACAAAACAATGTGTTTCCGAATTTTCGCTCAAATCTGTGCAATATCAAGAAAACGCTGCGACTTCCTTAAGGGAAATACGTTCCATATCGATTGGTGGAATCTGTGTGGTACAGCCAGCGGCGCAGACAGGAATAGTGGCGCCTACAAGTTGGCGCCACTATTACTGTGAGGGGCGACACTCAGGGGATGATGAGTGCCAGGATGTGGGGGATACGTACAGATTACCCGAAACTGCGTGACTTCTTGCACCGTTCGCTTCCCTTGTGTGGTAGTGGCGACAGGGATAATCTCCTCTCGGACTTGTCGGCATTCGGGTGGAGACATGGGCGTGCCCAGCGAGGGGCAGGAGGGGGCAACTGCCCCCCTCTAGAAGCAAAATCGTATAAGCCTTTAAGGAAAATCAGGACTGGATTGAAACGAAAGTTTTCAGCAAATTTTCTTTAAACCCACAAAAATGCTATTAATATAAGACACGTGACTAAAATATTTTTTTTCAAGCAAATAATTTTAAAGATTAATAAAGCGCTGTTATAGTTATCTTAAAATGATGGTTTTTATTCACCTTTTCTATGCCTAAATGCTACAACTTGAACAACCATGGCTTGCCCCCCCCCCCACCCTAGTTTTGATCCAGGGTACGCCCTTGGGTGGAGATCAAATGGATCCGGATAATCTTGTTTATAATATCTTACGCTTCAAAATTCATCAATTTTCAAGTATTTACCTCTTAGCGTTTTAGTTCTCGGGCAACTTTTTCTGCCTTGATTTGTCAATCTCGCCATGTCCCATTCCCCGGCGAATAAAAAAACCCCTTTCTCTACCTACCTTTCCCCCTGTATTTTATTTTTGTCCTTTACTATTCTTAGCCTGAAACTAATCTTTGTTTTGATTGCTTACGTTTCCACTTTATGTTTATTAACGTGTCAATGTAAATTGTCAGAAATGCTGTATATGAGCAATTACCTAAATAAATAAATGAACCTCTCCGTGAGCCCCTTTTTGTGTGTGCCCTAGGATCAGGAATAACTGCCGTTAAGTTTGATTCTTACTTAACTCATTTTTTTCCAAAACTTTTTTATTTATTTCAACTTCTCCGCAAAGAACCTAAGCAATCATTTTAATTCAATCTCTCTCTCTCCGAGTCTCAACCCGCACGTTGTTTAAGATGGGCAAGGGAAGAGCTCACGCCAGATAAAGCCAAAGGCGAACGTAATCCACTCAGATACATCCATTTATCTTTCCTTGCGAAAAGTGTTACCTACCATCATCGATGTAGTGAAGTATTGTATTCGCCTAATAGTGCCACCAATATCGATTTAGGATTCATGTCTACTCCCTCGAATATAAACTTATGCCAATATATTATTTTCCTCCTATTTAAAAACAGGAAATTCTCGAAAATTAGGGTTAAAATTTTCGAATGGTTGAGGTAAGTTTACATGGAGCATTACGCGAATCACCCAAGCCTGTCTCCCTTCTCAAATTGGATTTCCTTCATTTATTCGTAACCAGCAGGCCACCCGGCGTTGCACGGGAAGGATAGTAGTTCAAGAAAATTATTTCTCCGGAGAGAACAGTCGGGGATCAACACAGAATTCACCGCGAGGTTAGAAATTTTTATGTTGAGCATTTTAGTTAATTATTTTTTAAAACAAAATATTACCGAATAATTATGGTCTAGCAGTAATAAATGGTCGATATGTACGAAGAGTATTTTCCATGCCCATCGGGGCCAAAATACTTTCGCAGGTAGCAGAATGACTGGGGCATGCTTCGTGAAAGCTATTCTCTACCACGCAATTTCTCGTGCAATTTTTGAAGCACCTCCTTTTAGCTGAGAGCATCTTGAGGAGAAATCCTCACCCCATGGCATTCAGAAGCTCATGTAGCTCGTGGACCATCTAAGCTCGCAAGGTATCATTTACATGAAGTTAGTTCTGCATGTAACCCAAGCATTTTTAACAACCATTATTTCAATTACCCTATAAATCAATTATCAAATCAGAGGTATTTTCCACACGTAACACAAAACGGGTAAATACGATATAAAGGATACCAATAAAAATAAAGAAACAAGGTATCAGAATAAAGCCTTTTTCACCATTTTTTCCTACTTCAGGGGATTCTGGTAGGTAACTCAAATCCTGTTTCAAAGAAGACAGAAATATAACTAAATTCTTTCGTGGATTCCACGGCCCCGAGATCAACGAGTACCACATTTTACTCATCTTTCCCTTCATCTAACATGGACCAAGTATTTAATCGGTGTATCAATATTGTTCGAACCGAAAAGAGAGCAAGGACCAAATAATAACCAAAGGTGAATGTTCGAGCAAAATGAGGAAACAATATTGTTTCTTGCACTCAGAGAGTAGAGCACAAGTTTTCAACAATTTCTGCTCAACTTATTCGAACTTATTCCTTTAAAAAATCAGTATTTGCTGGTAAAGGGGCTTCAGGTGTTCGTGGAAATCTCATTTATGCGAAAATTGATCATTATCTGGCACTTGCACTTGAAGTCTTTAAATTAAATTTCAACCCCCTAAAGGATGAACCACCGTAACAGACAAGCCCAATGGCATTTCCTGATTTGAACGTGTCATACCCATAGAGGTCCAGGGACATCTATGGTCATACCACTCGTCGAATGGTGACGATTTTGATGATGGAATCTACCTTTCGAAGAAATCCTATGGATTTCAAAACTGAAATTCGTGTTGAAAAAGTTAATAATACTAAGGATTGTAGTTACGAGGGGAGTAATTTCATAAAATGTTCACCAGGAACCATTCATCGTGAGGCCAAACCCTTTAATGTACATCTGCCAGGCGATAAAAAGCAACACTGCGCAACCGCAAAGTACGCAACGGGGTCATTCATTCTGACCCGATATCGCAACTAATTGAAATAATTCGGTGTATGGATGGGAAATTTTTACGACGAATAACAACTCTTTCATCAATCCATGTTTGTAAAAAAACGCTAAGGTTACCACCCACTTTTCATAAGTTGGTGACGTCATTAGAGTTCCGGTCCGCTAAATAATTTAGGAAGAACACCTCAATGATGGTGTTCCTAAGGTTCTCAATAGTGTAAACAGCAACAGACCGTGCGAGGCCGACGCGACGTGAGAAGAAGGGGAATAGCTGAAAAGCGGTGACCGAAGAGCATGACGTCATTAAATGATTTGAGAAAGAATTAAGTTCGTCGATTTTTCGCCGCGAATAGGACGAGAAGTGGACGACAGATCTAAACACAGAAAATACTTACGTCTCTTTATTTTTAAAATTCTTAAAACGACGGAAATTTTAAAAATTGAACTAACCCATAGAGTTTCCTAGTAGGCTTCCGCGGAGATTATGATGATATTTAGCGATTTTTTCCGGGTATTCTTCTTCTTATAAATGGATAAACGCGGAAGAATACCCGGAAAATCACTAAATATCGAACTAACCCATAATTCAATACGGCTTAAGAAGTCTGTTTCTACGAAGATATTGTGAGGACTGAGTCATCGGTATTGAAAATTAAAAATCTAACTAACAGATTTCTTCCGAGGCAACACTAAATTCTCTCCCCTCCTCCTTGGCTTCCTTATCCTCATCCTCCACCATTTCCACCCCATCTGCAAATGCAAATGAAGTGCGCTTTAAATGAAAAAAGGGATGCGAGTAGCGCGAGGTTTTTATTCCAGTTTCTTTCCACATAGCCGTGGACGAAAACCGCCCGTGTCCGGCTAAACGTCAGTTGTGTGCAACTTGCCAAGGTGGAAGTACGCCATGCTGACAAGTGCAATTCAAGCAATTGGGGGCGTCCATTACGCGGGGTGATTTTGGCGATTTTCGGACCCGCCTCCCTCCTTTGCGAGATATCGTGAGATTTGGCTTCTTCTTCTTCTTCTTCTTTGAAACTTATAGTTGAGATACGGAGAAAACAGAAGGTATGGATGGAGCGAGTAACTGGCGGGGAGGGGATGTTGAAGATAGAGGGTACAATGTTAGGTAAACGAGGGGGAGGAAGGAAAAGAGCAAGATTTTTTAGAAAGAATGAAAGAGAGTAGACCTTATTGGGAATAGAAGAGGGAAGTGCTTGAAGGAAGGGAAGGCTCCCGGAATGCTTCTTAAGGGCCTTTGGACACTAGGCCACCATGGAAGCGCCACTTTGGAAGCACGTTTGGTGGCGAGTAACCTTGAGTGGTGAGCCACTTCATCAGCCACCACACTTGCTTAGTTCATTGTTTTCTATTGATCGAGATGGATGTGGAATTAGCTTGTTGATTCGCTTTTATGTTTTTTTACTTGCGGAACAAAAGAAAAAAAACAGGAGAAAATACTGGATACACCCGTTTTTACGCTTTACATCTCTGTCCGAGTACACTTCACAATTCATGTCCCACAACGCTGGCCTGGTTTGCACTTCTAAGGTAAAACGTACCGCGTCAATCCTCACCACGATCGCAAGTTAGGTACACTGAAGAAAAACAAAACTTACAAAACTATTGGTGTCACCACGGAGTAGCGCTAGTGTGCAGTGCTCCATATGATTCAATGCTTTTCGGCTGGTAGCGCGTCAGTGGCGGTGAGCAGAGTCGGGGGAAACTCTGGCCACCGCAATTACGTCCGCGCTTCCAGGGGCGCGACCAAGCCACCAAAGAGGCCCAGTTTGCCGTTGCACATACAACTCAATGACTTTCGTGGCGGAGCTTCCTAGGCGCCACAATGGTAACCTAGAGTGCAAAGGTCCTAAGTTTTCCATGAAAACCTACCTTAATCGGTAGTATACTTTAGTAACAAAATAAAATAAATTCTCAACAATTCCTGTTCCTTTCCCCTTGGGTTTACAAGAGTGCGCGCCAAGTCCAAACAGTCTGGATAATTTCATCTTCGAGGTTCGATAATGCCATATGGGAAATTTCAATTCATCATCTAGGTCACAGCAACATTATTAGGGACCGCAAGTGCATATATAAGAATATCAAGTTAACGATAAAAACCATGAGTCACATATCAGAAGAATCCGTGCGAATCCCTTTACCGCTGATAATGGAGTGGGGAATAAAGTGTTTCATCGGCCATCAATGTCGCACTTTGGATTCTCTAACAACAGAAGTCCGACCATTGGGTCAATTCAACTACTCGGTATTAGCAATGATAAGACTCTTTGTTATGTCCACAATATCCCTTTCAATTTTCTCTATCATCGGACTTAAACAACGTCCATTTGTGGAGCCAAGAGTGGGGACTCGAACTTAATCCGAGCAAATGCATGTCGGTATATTTCTTGCTAAATTCGCCCAACTATTACGATGTTTATGCTGTGGACGGTATTAACGTAAAAGCAACCAACGAAGTGAAGTACCTGGGAATTACGATAACCTCGAACCTCTCGTGGGGAAATCATATAAGGAATAATTGCGGCATAGCTCTGAAGAAATTAGGATTCGTCAAGCGTATTGTGGGAAGATTTTCGGATGAGAAAGTAAAAGAATGGTGCTATTTCGCACTCGTCCCTCCGCCCCTTGAATATGCAGTGAGCGTATGAGATCTGGTGCAGGAAGACTTAATCCGAGAACTAAATAAAATACAAAGGAATGCTGCGCGTTTCGTCAAAAACTGCAACGGGCGTACAGACAGCGTTACACAGAATATGTTAAGCGAATTAGGCTGGGAGCCGCTGGAGACTCGGGAGGCTGCGCACTAGGCTTAGATTGCTTGAACAATTGAGAATGGATATCTTTAAGAGCGACACGGAGAACATGATATTAGAGTCACACGATATTTCCAGGTCCGATAGAAGTGATAAATTAAGAGAGATGTTTTGCCGAACGGGTAGAATGGGAATTCGCTTATCCCCCGAGCCATAAAGGACTTTAATAAACGCTAGTCCCAACTTCGTTAGAGCACTTCATTTTTATGCGTAAACGGCTGGTGTCCTAACACCCCCTGCCACACGCCTTTTAGACAGCTTGCGGGGTGTTATGTAGATGTAGATTAATATAATCAAAAATTCCGACCGGTTTCGGAAGTTACGCCATTATCAAGTACATAAAATATCCCTATATATCCCTATATTATATATAATTATGTAGCCGATCGAGGAGAACGGACAAAATAAACACTAATAAAAACATAGAAACACGTAGAAAAGGACACTCACAAAGAATCTTGCAAACGTTTCAGCGGGTTGACCCGCTATCCTCAGTGCTTCTTCCACCCCCACTACTTCACCAAGGAGGACTACTGGAGGATCTGCCTGCAGCAGTTCACCTTCAGCACTGAGGATAGCGGGTCAACCCGCTGAAACGTTTGCAAGATTCTTTGTGAGTGTCCTTTTCTACGTGTTTCTATGTTTTTATTAGTGTTTATTTTGTCCGTTCTCCTCGATCGGCCACATACTTATACTATCGCGTAGTGCGCTTTCCTCAAAACCCTATATTATATATCATATACGTATATTGATAATGGCGTAACAGCCGAAACCAGTCGGAAATTTTAAATATATTGCGGAAGTAACAAAGTGACTTTTATTGCTAACATAGAGCCCTTCGGCCACGTACAAGTTTAAGTTTCGAATTAATCAAATACTCGGGATGCATTGTCAGTCATTCAGACCTCAGCGCAGAACAGCACTAACATCCAACATAAATATTGCTAGACCTCCCGCGACTGTATTCCCGTATTAGAGGAAGGCAATATTTTCATGCCCAGCGGTATGAACTTCAAATTGGCATGTCCCCGTGAGACGTAAATACCTGCATTCTCAAGCAATATTGTAATTATAAATAATAAGGTTAAATATTAATAACACACACTCGAAAACTGACCATTTTTAATTAAGGAAACTTTGAGCCAAGCGGTCCGATCGGCCACGAGTTTGCCAGATGCTCTGAACTAAGGCAAAAGCAAATGCAGGCAAAGAATTCTAAGTCACGAGTTTTCCAGAACATTCGGCAACAGGACAAGCTCGCGGGCAATGGGAGCGCTTGGCTCAAAGTTTCTGTAGTTTAAAAATAGTGCGTATTCGACCGAAATAACAACAATAATTTTTGTTCGCACTGTTATCAGCTATTCAGGATTAATGTTTCGCGACGCCATTTTTCTCCATCCTGTAAAATAGGCCCACAGATTTTGGCTACCGAGCGCCAGGCTATTGGAGGCTTTCCGGGTTCAAATCCAAGGTTAAGCCTTCCGTTTCCCCAAAACCATATCCTCGAGATGTACCAGAGAGAGTAACTACTCTTCCCACCCCGAATACCTTATATTCACGCGCCTCTGACTTTGTCCGGCGAGAGTTTTACCATCACCAACTCAAACTAACCCTCTAGATGAAACACCGACTGTGATTCGAGAATGCACAAGTCGGAAGTAAGAGCACTTTCAAGTAAATCCATTTTCAAATTCCATATCATTAGAAGTCTGGGTTTAATCACCACAAATCACGACTACTTCACTACTAAAATTATATGGAAATGAAGCAGTAGCAATTTTGGTAAAATGTCCATAAAACCAAAGATGTAAACATAACCACTTCATAACATGCAATTTATTTTTTTTGATCGACCAACTACTTCTTCTACTACTTCAAAAAAAAATACTTTCCCCGATCTTTTCGATTCGTCAGTTTAACAATTACTGGACGTTAACTTTCAGCCTTGATCATTAAAATTATAAATCTCTACAAGACACTGTCTTCATGAGCCAATATCCGAGAAACGGTAAATAAAATGTAGAATCGTTAGTTCTCTTTTGAAATCCATTTTACTTACATACCTACTAAACTGCCACCATCACCTAAACTTTGGCGATTTCACAAGGTCGTACTTTCTGTAACTCCCTAAAACATGTTACCAAAAAATTCGTACACAAATTATTTCTAAGCCTTCATGTAGCAAACGAACAAGTCCAAACAAAACATCGGTAGCACGAAAAACTCGCGGAGTTCACTGCGGAATCTGGAGCAACATGTCGAATGCTCGGTTCCATCGTCGTCTTGTCTTTCTTGAGGCTGTTCAGCAGGACCATTCACCCTTTTATTTCCACCACAACATGTGCACGAGCAATCGAGTGCATTCCACCAATAGTAAAAGCAGGCGCACCACTCAATGTACGACCTTAAATTCGCACAACGTTTCCTCCCACGCCTTCCTTCGTATGGTCTTTCGCCATGCTTACTTGACGGTTGTTCGGTGACCACGTCCGCCCGTGCGTTGTCGGTCATTGCATGAGGACACCGTGGAGCGAAGTCCTACACCTACCCTCCTAGAAAACATGCAGGAAATAGAAACAGGTACGTCCAATTCGGGGGTGAAAACCACTCCAGTGCAAGAAATATACACACAATAGTAAAGAAAGGGGGTATCTCAAAGCATTTTTGTTTACTTCTTACCGGTTGTTGCCAATGCCACGCCACAAGAAACATAAATTCATTGGGGGCGTACCCGGACTAAATGGGAGACGGACGACAAATTTAACCACAAGCTGTAAAAGAATGAATACTACTCACGCTGGTCTCCTCTTTTCTCGATCGTAACGTAAAAATTTCGGATTGAAGGCGCGCATTTCATGAGTATTAACGCAGGCACGCGAATAAATTATCACATTTGAGTCAAAAACAGGTGACCATTTTTGTTGACGGTCAGTTTCATCACTTTTCCGTAAAGTGGACGCAACTTCTATTCAGATTCTACTGACAAGCTTAATTGTGAGTAAGCTTATCTCAAGTTCGTTGCTATGTACATCTTATCCGAAAATCGACAACAGCGGATAAGGCCATCAAAGACAAACGACAGGTGTGAGGGCTGTTGAGTACGAATATATCTTCAGCTATGGGTGGTATTAACATGAAGGCAACAGACGAAGTGAAGTACCTGAGAGTCACGATAACCTTGAACCTATGGTGGGGAACACATATAAGAAAAATTTGCGGCATAGCCCGGAAGAAATTAGGATTCGTCAAGCGTATTGTGGAAAGATTTTCGGATGAGAAAGTAAAAGAAAGGTGCTATTTACATTCGTCCGATCGCACCTTGAATATGCTGCGAGCGTATGGGATCCGGTGCAGAAAGACTTAATTCGCGAACTGAACAAAATACAAAGGAAGGCTGCGGGATTGGTCAAAAATCGGTACGGGCATACAGATAGCGTTACCCAGATGTTAAGCGTATTAGGCTGGGAGCCGCTGGAGACAGCATGCTAGATTTAGATTGCTTGAACGATTAAGAATAGATATCTTAAAGAGCGATACGGATAACATAATCTTAGAGCCGCACTATATTTCCAGGTCCGATAGATGCGATAAATTAGAGAGATGTTTTGCCGAATGGATACATATGGGAATTCGTTTTTCCCCCGAACCATATCGAGCATCAAAGACCGCATTTTCTGAGGTTTCCTCTCTCGTTTCTTTCGGACCTTCGTCCCGCGGGGGTCTACTCAACCTGGATGGAGTCATCCTGAAGAGTTTCATGTGCTTGACCTTGGAGTTGTCTTGTCGTCCACGCTTGGTTCCCGTGATCATATTTCTCACTGTATTGCATTAGGCAATGTATCTTGGGCTTTATTCAAAGATTTCCACTCTCCTCCTATTAGCCTATCGTACAGGGCATTCTGGTTTTAAAGCGTTGATGCTTTTTTTATTTTACACACATTGGTAATTTATTGAACAATTTTATACCCATTTCTTTGGGTCCAATTTTAGCAGCTCTTGTACATACGTGATTGTAATGGATATCATTTTTTGACCTTGTACGGAATTAGTGCTGTCAAGTTTAAGGGTGAAATTCATAAATTATTGGCTTCACATTGATTAGCCAGGAAGGAGCTTCTGAGAGGTTATTAGTGAAGAATCTAATCTGGAGTGTAGCACTGTACGGTGCAAATAGCGGACACTTAGGAAGGAGGACGAGAGAAGACTCGAGGCATTTGAGAAGAGGGTGTGGCAAAGAATGGAGAAGGTTAAGTGTACAGAGAGGAGGAGGAATGACGAAGTACTGGGCATGGTGGGTGAGGAGAGGCAGCTTTTAGATGAAATACGGAGGAGACAGAATGTATGGATGGAACGAGTACTTTGGGAGGGGATGTTGAAAACAGTGATAGAGGGTATAATGGTAGGTAAACGAGAGAGAGGTTGGAAAAGAATAGGATTTTCAGATAGAATGAAAGTGAGTGGGTCTTATTTTGAATTGAAGAGGGAAGTGCGTGAAAAAAGGGGAGGCTCCCAGAGTGTGCTCCATGGAAACCTACCTTAATCAGTTGAATACTTTAATAATAATATTGATTAGTGCATGTGTATTTAAACCACCTAATTAATTTAGTATTTTTTCTTATGATTTTTACTCATATTAACAATGTCTTGCTTGCTGCTTTTGGCTTTTTATTTGTGTTTTTCCTAAAGTTGCCATTTTGGAACATGGCTCCATTATGTATTTAGTCACTCTATCAGATAGGCCATGATAAATCCCTAAATTCTGTACGTATTAGGCTCTTGAGTCTCATAGGGTGTAAACTGGGTTTTGACTACTTAAAAGTTCCTGTGGCAATGTTGGAGGCTCAGTTCGGGCTGCAGCCACCGAGGATCAGGCATGATAACTCATTTGTATTTAAAACAGTGAATGGCATCATAGACTGCCATGATCTCCTGGTTGACATTAAGATACATACCTGCAATAACTCGTTCCAGGATAATCCTCTCCAAAAAATACAAACCAGTTTTGGTATTAGTACTATCAAGTTTAAGGGTGAATTTTGTTAATTATTGGCTTTATATTCATTGGATCATCTGTACCTAAACCACCTGATTATTTTAATATTGTTATACACATTTTTACTTATGCTAACTTTCTGTTACTTGTAGAGTTAAACTTCATATTTTTTTGTGTTCTCCTGAAAGTTAATGGATTATTTTGCATTTGAATGTTTCTTATATGTATCAGTATGTTATTTTTCAAATGGTGGGTTCGCTTGCAATAAATAAATAAACTAAAAGAGTAAGTATCAACCATGGGAATATACTCTATGGAAACTATCTGTAACTGGAACAATACATCAACTAATATTACTAAATCCAACAGCAAGTACACCAAACAGTCTAAATGTGCTTTTTCAATACATCAAAGTCTTTTGGGAGCTTAAAAATGCAAAAATATACTTGGGTGATACATAAGTGGAATATCAAAACACAATGAAAGCAATTGAACTAAAAAAAATCAGGGCCGCCCAGAAGGGCTGGGCGGGACAGTGTACTTGTAGACAGTGTGTCTTCATGAAAAGTTTGGTCTTCAGCTATGGGGTGATTTAAAACATTCAGGATATCATACGCCATTTTCCTAGAGAGCTAACAGCAGACATTTTACTTAGCATTTCCCCATTTCCAGTTATCGAAAATGAAAGTTTTGCAGTAGGGATATTACATGCCATTTTTCTTAAGAGCTAACAGCACAATGCTACACACACACCATTGCCCTGAAGTGTAATAGATCCCCTCGCAAAACAATTTTTTTAGGACATGAGTCTTCTTCTTGCACCAGGTATATACTTATTTCTAACCATTATCCTTTTAAAAAATAACCCTTGTTAATTTTGATACGAACAGTGCATTCCACCATACCATACAAGGTCAACAAAAATATCCATTACAATACTTTTAATATTACATTACAATTATATACATACAAGAGCTGCAAAATGGGGCCCAAAGAAATGGGTATCAATTCTTCAATAAATTACCAGTGCGTAAAAAAAGCATCAATGCCTTTAAATTAGAACTGAAAAGGTATTTATAAAATATTCCGTTCTATTTCATAGAGGAATAACTCAATGGCTCGACCTCTTAACACAATTGTGTATAATATATGTTGGTATGAATACGTCGAGCCCATATATCTTTTCACATAAATATCAGATCAGATCTCCAGGCAAATAAAGATATTATTAATATAGTCAAGGAGTCCCTAAGAAGCAGCAATGTATTTCCCAGAGCTCACTTTTCATTTACATTATTGGTGTGACCGGATCCGTGCAGTGACATCCCTGAGGCTCGAACACAGATATATGGGATCTTGCCCTTGGCGTTGGGTATCAAAAATGGTACATTGATTGCATTTAAAAAAAAGAAAAAGGAACTCTAACTATGGATGTCTCTGGGCTCTCTCACGGGGTTAGGCATTCTCACAGAGGCTGCAGATGGACTGAGCTACTAAGTGCACTAGTTGCCGTCGAGAGGGCTGCGTGGAATTTCCAAATTCCCTGAAGGGGATGGAAACCGATTGGAAGATCAGTATGCAATTTAGTTTTTGATATTTGATAATGTTTGCTCAATAATACCCATTGCTTGGGTTTCAAGGGCGAGGAACCAGAAATTTCCTGAGTCTGCAATGAGAAGCAAGTGGGAATTTGTGATTCTAGACATGGTAGGGCAATGTCATCAGGCACTCCCACATCAAAATACTAACTACGCTCCTTTTTCCTCGAGCTTAACCTCTATATATTCTTCCACTTGTTTGTACCATCTTCTGAATGATGTAGAGACCGTCAAAACAGTGGAGGTGTTAACATATTCTTTTGATTGAAACAAATTTAAAATGAGGAAAAGTAGGGACCTGCAAGTGTTCCACTAAAGGTGTTGATCATGTGTCGATCTCAAACCTCCACTTCTATTCCAATACGTCAGCCCGATAATCGTCTTCCTCCTCCAGATCTCCTATTTTATGACAAACAGGGATGTTTGTGCTCCTTCCTCTACCTCACAACCAGCCCAGTTCTGCGCAACATATTTTTGCGCATGGCCTCTCGATTTTGAGGCCATTACAATTTTGTACTCATTATTATCATCTGGGATCATTTGGCAGGATTGAGTTAACCAAACATGTAAGAGAAACACATGAAACAAACGACTACAACACAGTATGCTCAAAAAATGTCACTCCACTTCAAAATCAATCAAAACCCACCCCAATTTGCCCATTTGTTTCACCCGGTGCCACACTAATTTTTTCTATGACCAGAGGGAACTATAACCTGAGGCCACGTTATCCATCTGGATAACTAATCCCTTTTAATTGAGTATAAAAAAGCCTTAGCTCTAAAAACAAGCATGAGTTAACATGGGAGAAATAGTTCGATCAAGACACATTCAGAGCAAAAAATGTTAGAAATGAAAGCGTGCACTAATCGCGTATGCCCCACTAACAATAGCAATTTATAAGAATAAAATCAGAAATTGCACTGCAGATATTACTCACTCATGTCAAGGATAAAATTTTACCAGAAAAAAAAAAAACATTTGCAATGTTGAGATTAAATACCACACCAATGAAGACTAAAATCATTGAAAGGATCAAATAGGGAGTGTACTCCACTCTGCAACCACCCCTGATGACACTTTTTTCATACCCTAATCCTGCAATTCAGCACTTAGCTTACACCTAAGCATGCTGAAGTAATGTATCCATGGCATAGTCACATGCCAAATGGTTGTCAAGAAGAGTTGATTTTACTTACCAACAACAAAGATGCCCGATCTTTCCTTTTGGCCACGTTTTATAGACCACTTTTATACTCTCAAACTTGGCAGATGAGCAACAACCCTGCTTCAGATTCAATAAATTAAATAGTTAACAAATTTGAATTAAAAGATTGTTTTATTCTTCTGAGATTGAGAAATTCAATACATATATCTTTTTGAATACTACAACGGTACATAAAAATACATAAAATTCACTTCTCACATATGTATTAGATCAACGTATGCCACCAAAGAAGCTTGTCTGTGTTATTCTCCCATGGTGTTACTCAGAAGGTTTTGAATAGTCAACATATAACACATTTTTTAAAAATATGATCAAAATATACCATTAACATTCAGAAGGTAGTGAGGAGAAAAAGTTATCACAAAATAGCAACCATGCCATAATCCAGAGAGGAACACTAAAGTTACTTCACTTAATGCAAGTCACAATTGCATCAGACACATTCAACTATGCATCCCTTTACTGAGCTTGAATTATCCTTGGTATGAAATACCCTTACCAATGAATTAAAGCTATAAAAATGTGTACCATCAAACATTTCACTAAGTTTCAGTAATGAATTTCTATATCCTAGACAGAATTTTGAATTTCTGGTTGGTTTATAAATGTACCTATCTTTTCCCCAAAAATGTTGAAATAATTAAACTATTTCACTACATACAGCTACACCAAGAGACGATTTCTGAAATGACTATACAACACAAATGAATAACCTGAACTTATAGAGTAATTACCATCATGCATGAACATTGCTTTTAGACTGTGCTTCAAGATATAAGATTTTCTCTATTATCTTTCGCTACTGTTCTTCCAAATTTCACTAAAAATTTTCACCACACTAAAAAGATAGCCCAGTAGCATATCGATATTAATCTGAGATAGGTACACCTTAAAACAATATTCACCAAGACTACAACAAACACTGCATTTGTCTACAATCACATTTCATGGCAATGCAAGTTTTCATTCTCCAAGGCCAACTAAATCCTTGGGAAAACTTAGCTCAGTGAGTAAAACAAACTTGCTAAGGATTTTTAAATGTGATTGATGAATAAAATAATAAATGCATGAACATTTGTTTCACAAATACAACAAGGAAGACAATTCTTATAATTAAAAAAATGCATAAGTGATAACAAAACCCCCGCAATAGCACCAACCCAGTCACGCTGGTAATCACAGCAGACCAACAACCCAGTGGGGTGTCTTTTTTTTCCTTTACAAGACAAATGCTATCTCCCATATCTAATTAATTACTACAATTTGAATAAAAATGCAACCAGAACCAAAACTTAATGCACTGCATACAATCATTTCTTTGCCGTTTAATTTCCCCAAGTTTTCAGGACTGAATTTTAATAAATTTGTCAAATACATTTTTGACTTTGTATGTGCTACATTTAAGTCGAAAACAAAATGGTGCAATTCATTTCAACTCACTGATTACCCAAATTTGAAGGTATGACCCAGACTGTGCCCAGGTCGGGAGAGTACTAATTGTTCCACTAATGGGTGGATCAAAGTGAAAGTACAACAATATGAAATTCCTGATATGGATCAACGATATTCAAAATCCACTAGAACTGACAAGAGTAAATTTTAAATAGATGGGAAAGATAATATCTCATAAAAAAAGATTAATACGAGTTTTCAAACATATCCAAGAGCCAAAATTCATTTCTTAATGACGATGAATAAGCAGAAAAGAGGAAGCAGACTACCAGCAAGGCCCTCATTAGAACCACTCAATAGGTAATGAAAAAGTTAACCGTGTATAGGTGATGTTAAAGTTAATCTAGATTCTACAATACCACAAATTAACGTGAAAGGGTGTGAGAGGTAGCTGCAAAAGTAATGAAGGAGTCATTTATTTATACTTGACAGTCTATGTACTAGCTATCAGGGTCAACTAAAATGGTTCTACACTGAGCAAATGAAAATTTTCATGTGAAGATGACACAAAAGACTGAGGCATGTAATGACTTGATACAGTTAAAAGTTTAATTCATATTTAAAACTTACCATGTTTAAAGAAACGTTACCGATATGTTTTATAACCTCTATCAGATTCAGTCCAAGTATTGAATACCGCAACATTTACTTTTGCTGGACTATTATCTATGAATGTTACTTCATAGATTAGATTCATAGAGAGGTGATTAATTTTCAACAACGGAAAATCTGATTTCTTATCAGAAATAATATTTGCTATTATTAAAAATGGATAGAATGAAGTCTTAAAAGTTTAAAAATACTGCCCTAGGAAGAACATAATTCAAGATGATTCTTTCATTAAAATGTGAAATAAGATTGATGCATAGGGGTCAAACGTAACCTGTTAAAAAACAATTTACAAAATATAAAAATGTTGGTCCCTTTACTTTGCCAACGTATAAGGGCAACAACTTTTAACTCTTTGCCCTAACTGCTAGGAGAAAATTAGGTCTCCTTTATTTAAGATATTTCTTGATTTGAGAACATTTGTGAGAGCTAGAGAATTGAGAACTTCCTTTACATTAAGCACATCCAACAGTCATTAATTCAAAGGACGAGAGGAGAAAGACAAAAGGAACAGTCCTGAAAACTGACCAATGCTATGCCAAAAGAAAAATTAAATTCATTAACCTTTTCAAGTCTCTTTATGACCTGGGCCTATACTAAATTGAGATCAGCTGTTTGGATTTCTCCTCCAAGTACGCAGAGAAGGATATCAGCATGCTGTGTGCCATCTTGTTGGATAATTGTCCCATCCTCCAGTATAAACGTAGGGCCTAAAAAGAGGTAATATCAAAATAAAAATTTAAGTATGTAAAAGCAGAAAATGTAACTCATTGGATGCATACAAAATATACGTCAAGATTAAATTAATAGCAATTGAATTCTCTGATTTGCATATTCCAAGGCAAGGGATTGTTAAATCCAGGCCAATAAAAAGGCTTTCGAGTTACATGCTCTTAGCCAAGGCCCTAGTGGTTCATTTTTTTAGAACAGAAATGCACTTCATTGACTGTAGATAAGAACTGGGCATTCCATTCTCCATGTTACAAATACTGCATTCTAAGAAAAGAATTCCATGCCAGCTTTATTGGCAGTGCTGGTAGAAGCTTTGGAAAATATTAATTATAACAAGAATATTAATGCCATTGTGAAAATTTTAGTTTACTATATTTTCCATAATAACCATGATCAAAACAAAATGTGAGTACTCCACCATACTCCTAATTGGGTTACATGCTAAAGGCAGCAGTAATTGAAGCCAGTTACATGAAAATGGAACTATGATTGGCTAAAAGGATGATGAGTGTGTCATGTAGTTCAGCATTGAATTGTTTATAATAAATGTAGAGGTATTGGGGATAAACTATTCCAATCAAGTTAGTGCAGCTGCTATCGGTCTGAAAGATTATCAGTTTCTTTCTGATGCAACATTATTCAAACATGCCATTTTGCCTTCCACTCTTCACCATACAAATTGGAAAAAGTTAAAAACTCACGGGTTGCCCACCTAAAAGCAAGAGAGGAGAGTTGTAAGGTATGCAGAAAAGAGAGGTGGAAGAGAAAGTAAACAGGGATTTATGATTAAAAACTTTTGGGCTATGTCGTCGCGTCAATGCTTTGGGTGGCCCCAACGTTTCCCGACCGATGCTGGTCGCTTTTTCAAGGGATTATGGAGAGATGGGAATTTAAGATCTTTTATATAGGTGTCTGTGTCAGGAGGTGGAGGGAGGGGAGCCGGAGGTTGGGGGAGTGGGTTGCTGCTTGTTTCTTCTTATTACGGGTTGCCAAGTACGGCTAATTTAAATGCCGGTGTCTCTGTTGAAATTATTCTTATCTTCTTTGGATATTTCAATGGCTTCTCTTACGAGTCTCTGTTTAAAACCTTTAACTTTGGCAAGGATTTTGACTTCCTTGAGGTCGACGATGTGGCCAAGCGCTGCGCGTTCGGCTACCGCGGACTTTGTTGGTACACACCTATATAAAAGATCTTAAATTCCCATCTCTCCATAATCCCTTGAAAAAGCGACCAGCATCGGTCGGTAAACGTTGGGGCCACCCAAAGCATTGACGCGGCGACATAGCCCAAAAGTTTTTAATCATAATGACGAGCACCCGCGAAAGTTTTAACGAAGAATTATACAGGGATTTTTCAGCATGACAGTGAAATAGAACCTTTCAAAGGAAATAAATAAGGATTATCTTATGCACTGCAAATCATGCGACCAGGCCAAATTACCCTTTGGGCAGGAAAGCTGAATTGATTCCATCTGCAATTTGCATGAAGAGGAAGACAACTCAATATGTTTGAATTACCCTAGTCAGAATTTGGCATTAGCTTAACGTGGCAACAGAAAGGAAAAACATTGTCTAGAAGGCAAATTGTGACACCACAAACATTGTCAGGATACTATTTTCCCCCGTTGTACTAATACACAGTCATACCATCTTCCCATTTTCAACATCCCAGACTTTATCTAAGGGCAAAGCAGTCAAATATACAGATTTTAAGAAAAAATTCAGCGAGGTTTACCATGAAATAAAAGGGACTTAGTATAAGTATGTAGCAAAAATAGTCAAGTAATGCCTAATAGGTAGAGATCCGTGAAAACGGTTTTATTTTTTTCTAAAATTCGTTTTAAAACTGTGTGATTTTGGTGTTATAGAAAATCTTGGCGGTGTTATGTTACAATCTTGATATCGTAGCATCTGAGCTTCTCGGCAGTTGATGCGGCATTTTTTTAGAAAACAGGACATCAGGTTACAATTTACGAGTTATGCTACAAGTCTCACTTGTCTGAGTTGCTAACGAAGCGATATCTTCTCAGGATATTTTGTTTCTCCCTACTCGCAATCTGGGGGGTGTTTCAGAGTCTCCCTTTCCGAGCGGATTCTACATCACTTACTATCGGCCAGGTAATCCAGGCGTTTCAGACTGGCTTCCTATCGACTCAAGGCCGGCTTTCCGATCAAAAATTTTAAAAATCAAATAGGACATTTTCTCACCAGAAAGGGGCACTTCATCAACTGCTGTCACTTGGGTTAGCAGTTCAGCCGAGGTCATGGCCTTGAGACATGAGAGGCTTCCATCATCACTCACAACCACACTGGTGCCAGCCCCTTGAGTACCAGTTATTGACAAGGACGCATCCCCATCCTCAACAATGGATGCCTCCATCACAGCCTCTCCTGAGTGCAAACCTCCAGCTGCGACCGTTAACAGTATCTCAGCACCTCGATTAAATAAACACAGGTGATATTATATTTTGCCAAAACCCAAGGATAAAGTGACAGGACCTAAAGTACAGAGATCCCACATATACAGGAAAATGAGTGGAAATGAGAGTAAAATTGCTTTAGGATCTAGATTTATATATCCGCAGTGATGCAATAAATTCAAAGAAATTTTAAGTAGGAGAATTATGACCACCTGAGAAATTTACAAATTCAAAGACAGAGACATTTTAGAACATTACCTGTCTCAGTTCATAAATTCGACACAATGGAAGCAAAGAATCACTACCACCCTATTGAAAATCTCTATGGGATTTTGTTTTCCTATAGAAATTTGACGATGGGAAATGATTGTTCCTACGGGAAACTTTTATGTTCCTATAGGAAAATTATATGTTCCTATAGGAAATTTTGAATATTTCTATAGGAAATTCAAATTTTCATATAACAACATACAGTGGAAGCCCCTTATAACGAGTACGGGATATAGCGACAAGCTCGAATTAGCGACAGCTACCCAAGGAACCATTTTAAACCCTATGATTTAAATGTAAAATAAATTCGTATTAGCGATAATGGCTCGATTCCTCTCTTGCGCCATTCGTAATTACGACAGGTTGACTTTTTGACCACGTGCCACATCTCTGGAATTCAATGCTTTTAAAACGGCATTTTATCCGCCAACGTCGACATGTTCCGTATTCTCCTATTCTTCTTTCCTTAATAAATTTCTCGAGTACACATTTCATTGCTCTTTTGTTATCTCCCTCCCGCGCCTCCACAGTGAGGTTAAAAATTATTCCGCCCGTCTGCTAGCACCATGGCTGGTAAACACAAGTCCTTGGATTTAAAAACCAAAATGAGAATTATTGCAGATTGTGAAAGTGGAGAGTGTTCAAAGAGTGAAATAGCGAGGCGATTTGGAATTAATACATCGACATTGTTCACTATTTTAAAGAAAAAAGAACAAAATCGTTCGGCAGTGCTTAAAGAAGGGCGTCCAAGCACTCAAAAACACCTGCGGCCCGGAGAGCATCCGCAGCTAGAAACTGCTCTTTTATCGTGGTTTTGCCAGCAAAGAGCCGCAGGGATTCCTATCAGGGAATGATGAAGGCTAAAGCTGAGTATTTGTGTGAGAGGCTTGGTGAAGACAATTTTAAGTGCTCGGATGGATGGTTTGCACGATTTAAAAATAGGAAGGGGATATCCCTTCACAAACTATCCGGTGAATCATCAAGTGTTGACGTTAATGCTGTGGAAGGCTGGGCTCCGGTCCTTAAAGACTATTTGGACAATTACAGCCCCTGCGATATTTACAACGCGGATGAGACAGGCATATATTTTAACCTTCTCCCGGACAAAACTCTCGCCACTCGAACGGACCCCTGCAAAGGAGGGAAGAAAAGTAAAGACCGCGTAACTGTTCTTTTATGCGCCAATATGGATGGTTCAGATAAGTTAAAACCGTTCGTGGTGGGGAAATCCGCCCATCCCCGATGTTTTAAGGGAGTTAAAACTCTCCCTTGCACTTACGAAGCAAATAAAAATGCTTGGATGACGGCTGCTATCTTCACGCAGTGGTTACGAGCGTTTGATGCCAGGATTGGTGGAAGGAATAAAAAAGTACTATTATTCATTGACAATTGCCCAGCCCACCCACCAATAGAACTAAGAAACGTTAAAATTGTGTTATTGCCGCTTAACACTACGAGCGTTCTTCAGTTCCAGTCAGCATTCCTATCAAAAAGTGTGCGCTACTGCCGCTAGAGGTCTCTACGTCCGCTGATATTGCGTCTGATTGCGTGAATCTCTACGAAACATGAATATTGCTAACAGACAGACAAAGAGTGGACTTCATTTATCATTTGTCCTTCTATTTATTTGAAACAGTTTTTCACCCTTTCCACCGAAGATAATTGATATGACTAATATGCTTTTAGATGCCGTAATGCTGTTCGGTTTCATGATTCCGATAGCATTTGAGTCGGCTGTTTTGAAACACGATAGCAAACCATACAGGCAGACTTGAAGCATAAGAAGATTACTTCCACCTTTATTCCGCCGTTAACCTGAAAAAGGTAGAATTGCAATGCTCATGTGGAACCCTAAAATGTTATCACGCTCCTTTCGTCACCCAATTGCAGCAGCCACCCATCATTTTCACTACTACTCGGAAAGATAGAAGGTATGCATTTTTGAACAGATTCCGGAGTTCTAGCATTTAATAGTCTGATGCATAGCCATAACTGGTAGTTATGACATGCATATTTGGAGCATCTAAGAAATAAGGATAATAACAGCTCATAATGCACGTGCACTGTTCAGTACGAGTGAGTCTGAAGCTCGGACTTTTAAAATCGACTTCTTAATGCCTCGGCATATAGCATCCTGCATAATTAGATATAATTTGATCATAGATTGCAAGTGAATATGATCAATAGTGAATTAAATGTTCAAAATAATGATTTAAAACGGCTATCATGCTGCAATTTTCGCCTCTCGGCAGAAACAGCCGTGGTGACGCCTGATGAGTGATTTTTTTGTGACGATGTAATTGCATTCCGTAACAGCGACAACTCACTATAGCGACAGATTTCTCTGTTCCCAACAGCTGTCGTTATAAGGGGCTTCCACTGTAATTCCTATAGGAAATGTAGTTCCTATTTGAAAATTTAATTTTCCTATGGGAACATACAAATTTCCTATAGGAACAAACGTTTCCCATTGTCAAATTACTATAGGAAAAAGAAATCCCATAGAGACTTTTAATAGGGCAGCACTGACTTTCAATGAAAATTTCTCCTCTTGGTCACTCCGCAAGATAACATGCTATCCTCCGATAAAATAATACTAAAGATGAAATAATTCATAATGCCTAGATGGCACATCATTTTAATACAGTATCATAGTGTCCTTATATGCACCAAAAATATCTGAGATTCACGCTAGGAAGTTTTAGAGCTTAAGCAAACAAGGGATTCTAAATGTTAACTCACTAACGATCCTAACCAATTGTTTTCCAGGGGTAAGTGAACTTACTTTCCGCCATATCAACTGCTGCATCTCCTGCTTGAATGACAAAAGGAGCTGCACCAGCAGAGGTGTCCGAAGCTCCTGTTATTCCCTCAACAGCTCGCCTGGCATCATCACTCATCATCCTCGTCACCAACATCAAATCAAGGGCACCTACAGTGTCCCATTCAGCACGCATCTCTGGATGTCGACCAGCCAAGTGACGACGAAGACTCTGCCGAAGCCGCATTGACTGTCCACAGTATCGGCAAGCATAAAGTTGATTGTTGTGATATTGGCGGTGGTGAGTTCGTAATAGATGTTCCTGCAATTAAAAAAAGCAACTTTAGTTTTATGCATAAAAATATGCAAATTAAAATTAAAATAAAGAATTAAAAATCCAGTTTTTTTTAAAGGATATCTTTCCGAAACACAAACAAGTTTTTTCAATTTTGCCATAAGACAGTAGAGGCAATCAAAGCAAGAATGCTAACTGAACCATAGTTGACCATCTCTTTACCGCTACTGTTTCCAGCAGAAGGCTAAGAATTTGATAAGTGTCGGTAATATATTAAGTAAAGGGCATGGATAATAACAAGGTGAAAATATCTCACCATGAACCAAGCAATATATTGGGGTAAAGGTATGGGGAAGGTAGGAAAACAATGAGAGGAAGGTGCATAAGTGATTCAAACAGTGGGAGTGATTTTTAGTATTTTTAACGTTCCAAGTAAGGAGATGTCATCCATTCAATAGAATAAAGCACTGGAGAGACAGTAAACTGTAGGATCCAATTAATATACACAGAAATATCCCTCCTCCGTTATCAGTCATTTTTGGAGGCATATAACTGGCTTAAAACTGCAGCTATCATCCTGAAATTTTTAGTACGTATGAGTACACCCTACAACATCTGCCTTCATCTCAAATTCGAAAATTCTAACTTGGTATTTTTATTTCAATTTTCTTCGACAATTTTTTATACAATGAAACGTTGAAAAAGTTCTACTCTGCATATACACCCTGAGTATTTTCAAGATTATAACTTATGAATATTTAACTATAAAATTTGAATGACCACCACCAAAAAAGAGTCAAGAAGCAGTGACCCACTATCTTAAATCATACGACTTACTTAGGCTCCACCACAACGTATTTCACACACTCAAGTGCATTTTAAATGAAAGAGCACCATGGTATCAAACAGATAGCATACGCAATATATGTACAACTTAATACAACGTTTTGTCAAACAACAGCAAAAATAAGGCAGGCAGCAAATTCTTAAGACTTCTATCACCTCTGTTTCACATTTTTTTAAGTTGTAAACTGTTTTGGTAATGCTGTGGTGACAATATAAATCACTCAGCGACCGTAAACAGCATTGCATTGATATAGGCCCACTTTTGACTACATTAATCAATTATAACAATTAACATAGCTTCGATTAAGGCCAATAGGGTGGTTTCCTATTTTTTTTTAATTGCCTAAATCGAAAGATTATCACTCCTGGAATACGTATTTCACGCTTTAGATTTTTAAATGACAGTTTCTATTTTTTACGATAAAACGAAAAGTGAAAATTTTCAGGCACGCGAAAACGCGACGGCTAAGTATGAATGCCGTGTGACGTCATTCTGGTTCCCGCTGCCGCCCTGTGAGGTGACCTTGAGGCGAGGCTTGAGTGCTGATACGACGCAGGATAATAGCAGGTAGCAGAGTACCTTGCTAGCAGATAGCACTTGTCTTAAATAAGGATTTTTAATACCTAATCAAACCAAGGAAACTTTCCGACCATGAGCAGTTTTAATGGGTGATTACTAAGAGACGTTTCCCTGAGCTCTGTGCCTCATGCATGCATTGGTAATCTCAGACGATGTTAACTCCTATCTACTCGTATAGAAACCAGGTCCCTGTGACGTCACGTGGAGTGGCATCACTTGGGCACCAATCGGGCCCTTATTCAAATGCGGTTGAAATTGACCATTGCCATTCGTCTAAACTAGGATTTCCATAACCAAATAATTTGTATATTATGAATACACTGATGGTGGGTAACGAATTGCAATCAATGCCTTTCGTTTCCTTTGATTAAGGAAACTACCCTGTTTGAATTTTAAATCTCTAAAACCAAATGAATTGAAAATACTGGTTGAGTGAATTGTTTATGGGTTAACGACAGGTGCTCTTTCTCTTAAGACCTTCCTTTTTCATTGTGCCAACCATCATCAAACAATAAACCTGCACTATCTATCAAGAATGAATCATTAGCACAAAATAAGACCCTCCAAAACAGCTTCCAAGTTCTGTGAAATATTCTCTCTGAATCTGATTTCACCACCTTTCACTTTTCCAGCTGAGATAAATCACCTTTTTCACTTAGTGAGGCTTAGGAGCTACTATGCGTCTCTTTACTATTTGTGGCTCATTTTATGTTCATTAAGCAATAAAAATAAAGTTTATTAAGATGCACAGGCTAAAATCAGTCCAGCAAATGCAAGGCAGAGAATTTCATTTTTTCCGGCAGTTTATGGCAATAAGGCAGCTTTCCTTGGTAATGGCAAAATAAAAGGCTTTAATAACTTTTCTGGATGACTGAGGCGGATAAAAAAATAAAGGCATGTTTTTGTGACATAAATACCCAAGCATGGGTTGCTTTAGACGGCTTCTGACTTTTCAACCATCATCTATACACCGAATATTATGTCATTTTTGCCAATGAGCAATCGGATAAGCTATGGTACTGTATAGAATTGAAGTGTATGAAGTGGGCTACTAATGAGAGGCTGATAATTGAAGGAGCTTAAATGATGGAGTACGTAGTGGCCTAGAGAAGAAAAGCAAGTTTGGATAATGGTAGACATAGGTATCTCACCACTGGATACCACCCAGTAGACGATTACCATTACTCATTGCGCGAACACAACTGTTAATGGACAAACAATGAGGAGCAAAGAGATTTCACATGAAATACTTCTAATCAGTACTTCATCCTTTCTAATTAAGGAAAAAAATAAGGAAATAAGACTTCCTTTAGTAAAATACTTGATGCCACATTTGGCAGCAACTAAGATAGATGGCGAAAAAGAGCCAGTAAAAACCACACACCTTGACAAAGGCCTTGCTACAAAGGGAACACTGGTGCACCTTCCCCTGGGTATGCTCCAACAAATGAACAGCCAGGTAGTCCTTAGACATGAACATCTTGCCACAGTGGGGACAGGGATTCGACTTCTTTGACGTAGGTTCGTGTACAGCCATATGCTTCAGCAAGTTTCCCTTCTGATAAAACTCCTGCAGAGGAAGAGAAAATAAAAAGTAAGTAAACAATTCATTTCAGTATTGACCGTTTTTCCACTGCCGTGATTCCTACCCTTCTTCAGTGGCACTAAATTTCATTTAATGCACATTTCATTAAATTTCATGACATGTCATTACGAAGACATATATTTCTACAATTATTATTCTCATAACATGGGCTAGCAATTATGACTACTGGGTAATCATTTAAAATTGGGAGAATAGTAAGGGGTGAATCATACTCTGAGAATTGGACTACGGGCCATAGTCAGTTCACGCACAAACAATAAGTAGCTCCACAAACTGGAATAAATATTTTTCAGGAAGACTAAGGAAAGACATGTACAGTGGAACCTCGTTAAAGCGAGTACGGGCTATAGCGACACCCCCGCTATTACGAGAGATAGCCGATGCACCGTCAATTGACCCTATAATAAGCGTGTTAAAAAATTCGTTTTTACGAGACCCTTTCGGCGTTGGCTCTCGCCATAGCGAAGGTTTCACCGCCGGAAGACTTTCATCAAGACTCCTTAATCTCTGTAACTGCTAGCGATCTGTTAGAAATGAAGTTAATGGAGTGCTCAGTCTCAAATTTATGTGGTAAACTCTCGTTCGATAAATATAATGATTGACGAAACAATGCTTTAAATGATTTTTATTCAGTGCGGCGCTTATAAATTGTTTGAATAGTTAGTCGTTATTTGAGTAAGGAAATTTAGTGATGCAAAAAAACATCGCCTTTCGTCTGGATTTATGCTTACGTTTATCGGATAGGTGTTTATCTGTCGCCGCACCACTCCTGTTCCTGTATATCTGTTCGCAACAGATATATTGGCTATTATTTGCTCCACCTCCGGTAAAGCGACAATTCGCTATAGCGAGTGTTTTTTAGTGCACCGTGGGGTGTCGTTATATCGAGGTTGCACTGTATATCTTTATTATTTATAGGAAGATGCAAATCATCAAACTAACATCTATGTTATTTTCTAAGCTAAGAGTTATTTCCAGAGAAGATATGATCTTTTATGCTAGCCATTGCAGAACCAAACAGTGGGTTCTTGTATTTGCTACTCGTGTTTTACCATAAAGAATTTTGAAAATGACATTTTTTATAAAATGTAGCAAACTTAAGTTTCAACATCATGTTGGGCAAATTGATCACATTCTATGAATCCATATGTACAATGCATATTTAACTGAACAGGAATTTACTTCATGAGTTAGGGGACTCATTTTCAAGGCAATGCTTATCTTAAATTTGCAATTAGTTTCAAATTAAAGAAAACCATTGAGTACTATTTCCGCTCTTGCTGTTGAGCCCAATAATTCTAATTTCCATCTTTGTAGATAACAGTTTTGCATACAGCTGGTTTCTTTAGGTCATTGAAGTATGAGATCCCTAAACAGCAAAATAGGATGAAAGCTTTAACTAACCTTTCCACACTCATTACATTTGTAACGTCGCTCTCCTTTATGCAACAGCATATGGACCTCAAGGGACTTCTTGGTCTTCACTTTCTTATCACACACAGGGCATGGAATCTGAATATGGAGAGGTTACAAATAATTACTGCACTCATACAAACCTGTTAGGCACAGACAGGCAACTTATTAGAGAATTCACAATAGGACAACTACATACAAAAACAGAGAATGGAAATGAATTTCGGAAATCAAAATTAAATCATGAATGATCGCTGCATTCTCTTCGGGTTCGCGTTTCGCTGACTGCAATGTCAGCAAAACTGTTGTTGCCAAAAGCCAAAGGACACAGTGAAAACCCGAAGAGAATGCAGAGATTGTCTGATTGACACCGCAAAAATCTACGAACCTACATAAAATCATGAATACTCTACAGCCATATACAAAAATAATAAGGATGTGCGAGTAGTAGTTTTTGATCTCGAGTTAAGAATCGAGTCGAGTTGAAAACTACTTGCGAGTACATATATAGTAGAGTCGTGTATGGTAGTTTCTGAACCAGGCATTACAGCAATGCATGCTCCAACATGTTCTAATTTTTCCAATCCCCTTGTGAATTTCCTGTTCTGAATGCTTCGCCTGAATGAAAAAGTAAAAATTAATGAGGAATGTTAATGGTAATTGTGTCAGAATTAGGAGATGAATGAAAATTAATAGTAATATGTTGACCATTTAATTAATGTATGTATCCCTAATGCTAGGAAGAGCCCTGAGTATAGGCAGTGGCACAATTGTCATGCAAAAAAACCAATAGAATAATCTTCCTCAGATAGCAGGTTTTGATATGTCCATGTCATAGTATTACTGCCTGCAGAAAATTCTTTCGTTACATACTTGTGCAGCTGAACAAGTACTTTCTTGCCAAAAACACAACATTTGGAAACCTTGGGAATTATTAAAAATGATAACTATGATTTTTATGGTTCTTGGATCTTCATGTAATTTAAGCAGGGACGCCGACTTGCAAAAATATTGTGGGGGCCCAACCGGGGATCTTGGCCCAGGAAATTTTATAGGTAGTGAGTTTTAAGTTTTTTAAGCATTTTAGAAGAGTCATATGATCAACATTAGAACCCTGATAACTCGAATCTCGATATCTGGACACTCCAGGGAAAATCAACAAGCCTGACACATTTTTTCCTCGCACCCATAACGAATTTTTGAGGGGGCTCGGGCCCCCTCAAGCCCCATGGAGTTGGCACCACTGAATTTAAGTAGATCAAGCAATCAAAGAACTTAGCTTTATCTTTGTAAACCAATAAAAAATTTTCTTTACTTCTAACTTCGTTTAATCAAGCCTAGCAATTCTTGTTTTATAAGTTCAAGATGGAAACTAAACACAATAAATGAGTAAAAGAAAATTTAACATCGGACATACATAGTACTAAAAAAGGCAAAAAGATGGCACCATTTGTAACATCAAACACCGTGAAAAACTGCCATTGCCTGCTAAAACCTGAAAGTTAAATATACTTATCATAGAAATCTAAAAAGTTTTTACATATTCTCTTGACATCTGAGTAAATGAAGTAGTGTAGGATTCAAAAGTATCATTTTAGAAAGAATGAGCGATACAGCCGTCCACTCCCGATTACTCCAAATATGCCACCGGGTTGGGAGATGGTCAGACGCCGCTGCTGACAAAAAGATATTCGGCACTCATGTCGAATACTATAATGGTTGACTACGTACACAGCAAGCTGAAACTCCTAGGCCAAGGCATTAGAATGACTTATCAACTTTAAGAACGATATCATTTCGTGAGTTTTGCTTCTTGTTAGCAGATTTCTGAACTTACTGGCCTTTATAGCTCCGAAACAGGAACAACGACATGACATTCGTAATACTACTCAAGTCAAGTACCAACTACTCGACTCGAATTTTTGAGTACCCGCACATCCCTACAAAATCTAAATAAATAAATAAAATAAATGTACAAAAACAAATGCTATCACCAAAATACAAATGAATTCAGCAGAAGGCAGAGTTATAGAAAACACAAAACAGGATTCAAGGAGATACAGTAGATTCAAGAACCAGAACATTAACACATTAGTGCAAGGATTACATTACAATAACGCCTAGTATGGAAGTTGGAATGCCAAATGGTAATGCCAATGTTAATAACACCCAAACTCTTATTATTTCCGAAGAATACAATATCTATCCTTTATTTCATGGTCCTCAGTAATATCATTCACTACAGATATGAAATGAACTAATACAGTGTGTCCTCGTTTAACGTCGTCCCGTTTAACGTTGTTTCACGATAACGTTGTCCAAAAATTGAAACCCTTGATCATTTAATGTCGTTATTGCTTCGCGATAACGTTGTTCAAATTATGCGCGGCGAAAAAAAAATGAATGGCGAATAGGACGCAAGCGCATCTGATGTGAAGTAAATATTACTATTTTAATGCGATTGGTAATTTTCGTTCGACAGAAAAGGTTGGTGTGGGTAGCGTATGATAAATATGCGTCTGAGCGAATAATTATCGCCTCATTTACCCATTATCCGTTTATTTTTCTGATGCCAACCGAAAAAAATGTCCACGAAGAAGAGTGGCTATCCTGGCGGTTCTTCAGACGTGAAGAAAAAACGGCGATATTAGAACAAAAACTTGGTATTATTAAAAGAATTGAAGAAGGTGCAACTGCTGGAGAGATCGGTCGAGTTTTTACAATTAAAATTTCTTCTGTTACTGAAAATATCGATGTTTCGCCATTAAAATACTTTCTTTTTAGTTTTTATATTTCATTTAATAATGCCTTCTTCCCAACCTTTTCGTTATGAAAATTCGTTTCGTTTCGAATGAATCGTTATCATGCTGAAGTGAATAATCGGTAATGAATGTTACTCGCGATTTCCGCCGGGTTAAAGAATTCATATCATCACGAAAATTGACACGCCCATCATCCTCGTGCTTCCGAGTGTCAGATTCAGATTTTTTTCGTTTTGGCCTGATTCAGGTGTCTCCCGATTGGTCACAAAGTCTGCTTAAAGTTACGGCTCCGATAATTGGCCTCCTTGGATTCTCGCCCGGGAAATTCTGGATTCTTCACGAAGAAATGAATTGTTAGGAACGTGGCTAGGAACCAATTTAAATTTTTTACATTGTTTCTTATGGGAAACACTGCATCGTTTAACGTTGTTTCGCTTAACGTCGACTTTTTCAGGAACGAATCAACAACGTTAAACGAGGACTCACTGTACATTAATAAGCTTCTCAAGCTAGCAGCCATTTTTTACAAATGAAATTCAGTAAAAATATTCTTTCATCCAAATTTATCCCAGATTCAATGAGTTACTTAAGTGATACCTAGTATGGATTGCCAAATGAAATTGTGGTTAAATACATGAGCAAAATTCATAATTATAATCTAAGTTGCCTTCATTGTGTATGAGTTTAGCACCAAGTCATAATGCAATAATAAAACTAGAACTTTCAAGAATACTTATGTATATGATATCTCCCAATTGCATACCATGAATAAATTTTTGAAGGCTACCAATTACCTTTAATTCTTAAAACCATATCTTGAATATCATTTACCTGAAAATGACACCTTGCATGGAAGTCCAGGTCATTTGTAAGAAAATGATCATTGGACTGAAAACATTTATTGTAAACCGATGTCACTCATATTAAAAAGTAAGCATAGAAAAAAAGGAAAAGTATAAAGTATGTATTGGCAGAGCATTAGGGAAAAACAGAGGTATCCATAACATCATTAAAAAATACCAGTGTGTATTCCAGAAAAGAGTAAATATTGAGAGATGAAAGAAAAATTGTACAAGCCTAGAAATGCTAAGTTCCTAATGACCTTCAAGGAAAAAGCATTTCTCGCTCGGGATCCAATTAATATGCCAGCTTTAAAGGAAGATCCAATCAATGGACTTGACTGGATCTAGGGTGTGACTGGCCTCAACATCATAAATATCTAGATTGCATACCAAGAATATACTGATCTGAGAGAGAAACAGTACAGCCTAACACTAAACTTAAGATAGTGAATTTAAAAATATGAAGAAAAAAATCCAGGCAAAAGCTTAATTTTAGAAAAAATCATTGACGCAACCAAATATTCATACATTACAATCATAATAATAATAATAATACTTTTGTTCAACATTAAACACAATACAGTGTAATAGCCTCCATCAATACATGCTACATACATCTAAATCGTATAGTTCAGAGTATTACTCTAAAAATTCATTCGGCGAATAAAAAGCTTGCCTTAATATCCACAAGCGAAGAGCATGTCATGTTTAAACTTCGGAATAGTACACTTTCTTGCATACATAGAAGACCACGTGAGCAGAGGCAATTATGTGCATTTCACACCATACTAGAACTATCTGAAGACGTTGTATGCTAACTGCTACTGAATATTGAGGAAACAATTCAGTATTATAGCAACTGTCTAAATGGCCTAAGGCTACTAAGTCCAAATGGGAGCCATAGCTCCCAAAATAACGAAAACAAGTAGCCCAGTGGATATTAAAGGGATCATGCTTGCCAGCCAGCATGCAGGTTTTATTCTATACAACACTTTAAGTGACCATGCAAGCTTCTATCCTTGGCCTTTTTCTTGATCTAGTAACATGCTATCAGGGATACTAAATTTTTAATAGACTCTTTGGAAAACACATGTAGCACTGGCTGTTATTGTGATCATTCAGCAGCAAGAATAGGAGCTGACACATCACAGCTCACATTCCACAAACTTTAAGCAAAAATATACGAGTATTAAGGTGTATTAGCTGACGACCTTCCAATTTACTGACTCCTTAACAAATTTTCCCACTTTTTCCTTGACTTTACTAACCAGTTTTAAAGTCCCTGACTTTCCCATGATGTAACTGTATTTAGAAAACCTGGCCAAACAAATTCAACAGTGACAATCACATAAAGCTGAAAACATATTGAAATTTTTATAAGTTGTAGAGAATTACATGAGTTCAATAATTTTGTCAGGAAAGGCAGCTGAAAGTGAACAGTGAAACATGGTAGAGAGAAACATGGCAAAGCCAAGAGGAGTACAGGAATTTGCTTCTAGATTTAGTCAAAGCTAGCAAAACATGATAAATATTTGCCGATAAAGTATCAAGTATGCTATATAATGCAATGTCATCAAATAACTTTTTCAGGCCAGGTAGCCGAAAGGGAACAGTGGAAAATTTTGTTGCAATATTTGAATATAAAGGCACATTGACAGACGGTATTTAAAAATTTTCTGACTCTTCATCAAATTTTCCTGATTTGAGTAAGCAGTTTCAAACTTCCCGACTCCCCTATGACATGACTGAATTTAGTGACCTATAGCAATCCTGACAGAACTAGATGAATGTCGTCACAATGAGCTGAACTATTTCAGGACCTTTTTTGGTTGCAATAAAAATCACTAAGTTATTCAAGTTAGGAAGCAATCAATCGATTAATGAATTCTTGGAAAGCAAAAGCAGCCACAGGAAATGTGAATGTACTCACCTGGGGATCTTGATGGACTGAAATATGCTCCTGCAGCACATCCTTGCGATGAAATCGCTTGTGGCAGATATCACACTCAAAGCGCCTCTCCCCTGTAACACAAATCCATGACAAATTAAATGTCTAATTTCTCCATGTAGAAACACATTAACACAAAATGAACATAAAAAAAGACACGTCACATTTTTCACAAGTTGTATGGTGTTTTGGTAATGCTGGAATGATATTGTAAATCATGCAGCGACCGTAAACACCATTGAATTGTTTGATATTGGCCTAATTTTGACTACATTAACCACTAATGATGATTAAGATAGCTTCGATTAAGGCCAAATTTATTGAAAACACAAAACAAGTAAAATATAGGTAAAGCTGAATGGTTTAGGGCCTTCAATAGGTGCCCTGGGTCTTAAACCTGTCTTGAAGGGGACAAGGGTATCATCAGGATTGTACGAACATTGTTAAATCTCAAAATCTCAACCCCCTGACCATTTCCAGATAAAAATCTTCAATCCATATGGCCAACCTTATGTTTATCCATCTAGCTGCTTGCAGAAAGGGGACAAGAGTATCATCAGGATTATACCAACAATGTTAAATCTTAACCCCCTGACCTTTTCCAGATAAAAATCTTCAATCCTCTGACTTTTTCACTATCCTTTTATTAGAAAATTCTTTTCAACAGTAATTGTGGATAAGATACAAAATTCTATCTACATGTATTTTGACCTTTTAAAACCTGTTTCTTTACTATAAACACACAAAATATTTCATTGGGAACAAGATTTCAGTAGAATAAAGGTCAAACTACATTGTAAAATTGACAAAGACACATCAAACAATAACTAATTCGGGTCATTCAGCATGGCATGCATTGCAGTCAAATTTTTAAGAGAGAAACACGGCAAATCCGAGAATGAAGCAAGGGAATTATTTGCTACTAGAATTAGTTGAAGCTAGAAAAATATTATAAATATTTAAAAATAAGGAATGCGGTACAATCCAATGTTATCAGAACCTCAATTTTCTTAAACTGTATCAGAGTCGAAGGCGCAAACCCTAAACCAGCCAACATTTTGACCTGCCCATAATGGCATAAAATTTCCCTGAAGCTGTGAAGAGATTCCCAGATTTCCCTGACCCATTTGAAATCCCCTGACTTTTCCCTGAATTCAATTCAACTAAGTCCAGCCCCAATATTGCCCAATTTTGTTAATCTTACATGAAGCAGTTTTGTACTCGCAGATAGGCGAAGTGTTGCCAGGCTAATATGCCCCGCATGAGTCACTCTTAAAAACCACATGATAAACTTTTAGAGAACATAATAGAAAAAGTATTTTTCACCAAAACAGTACAGCACACCATGGTTCTTAACTAGTTTCTACAATTTCTGACTATCAATGGGAGTACAGCACTGTAAGGCAGTAAGAATGTATACCAAGGAGATGGGGGAATGAACAATTAAGGCTTGACAAATAATATGGAGAAAGCAATGTTCAATGGGTTGGAGAGGAAGAGAGAGAAGATGGAAACGACTGAGGATAATTCTGTTAGTTTACAAGCCATTTATACCTCTACTTACCTTTTTTATATTTTCTTATAATTAAATATTTTAGTAACTTAACAATGCAGTACTCCTCATGATAACCAGACAAGGCTGACACCAGACAAGCATAATTGAAAACCAATGGAATTAACAAAGTACATACATACATTTTCTATAAAAAATTTGCACATAGCATCATGGGCTACAGAGGAAATAAGTACATACCATGAAGCTGAACATGAGCTTTGAGGCTGTAAACAGTCTTGTACCGGGCACCACAAACTTCACAGATTAGATTGGTTTTGGAGGAGGCATCACTTCCGACACCACTGCTGTCCCCTTGTCCCAACTCTTCCCCTCCCATCTCTTTCCCTTTCCGCTTCCTTCCCTTGTAATCACCTCGCCTGGCTGCTTGGCAGCCACTGCAATCATGATTCTCAAATGACTCCTGCAAGAGGGACATAAGGAGCATGTTACACATTAAATAAAACCCAACCAACCATAACAAGTGAGCAATCAGGAAAAATAGCATTTACTAAACATGACTGGCAATTTCTCTTGAAAGAAGGCCCTGTTAAGGCCTGTTTACATGGTACCTATACGAGTTACCACGCCTAAATGTATGAACACAAGAATGAACACAAAAATGTACCTAGGGTATGCATGAACGGAAAATAGAACCTGTTCTAATTTGGTTCATGCATTCGTACATGCTCCGTTACGGTCCACAACAAAAATTCACGCAAACAGACAGTAACTAGTACGTGTTAATGTAACGTGTAACCAGACTTTAGAAATGAAATACTTTTAATTTAGTATGTACTTAATTTAATGATTAAAGATGAGTGATGGCAACTCTACTGCATCAATAACATTAGTGCATTCATATAAAACTCCAATGAAACTGAAAATAACATGAGGATCTCTTTGGAATGTTGTCCACCAATAGATTTACTAAGGTCTTCCTAAGTCTATAGTTCATTTGATCACTTATGTGCACTGTTTTGGTAATGCCAGTATGACAATAACATTCACCTAGCGACCGTTAACAGCACTACATCACTTAATTTAGGTCTACTTTTGACTACATTAACCACTGATGACGATTAACATAGCTTCGATTAAGACCAATTTTTTCAACAGATAGCTAAGAGCTTAATTCCTAAGACTAGTTTGGAGAGAGGTAAAGAATAGATTATACATCGCCCTGGCGAATGAGATCTAAAAACATTTCACAGCCACTGACTGGTATTTTCTAAAAAAAGAAAACAGAAATCACCAGATGCTTTATCCCAATAAATTCCCTGAGTTTTCCACATTTCCTGGACAAGTGGCCATCCTGCATTCATTCGTTTCCACTTAGCATTCACACATGTAAAAACTACATAATTTGCCAGTGGGGCAAAAGCATCAGTTTTTCAAAACACAATTAATTTCGATAAATGCGATGGTGGTTGGCGTAACATGGTGAAACTCCTTCATGATGCACAAAGGTTAAGAAAAGACTTAGCTGTTTCACAAAATAAAATATATTTGCGACCGGTTTCGATACAGCGTATCATCATCTGGCCAGATGATGATACGCTGTATCGAAACCGGTCGCAAATATATTTTATTTTGTGAAACAGCTAAGTCTTTTCTTAACCTTTGTGCACAATTAATTTCAACAACTCCAATACCTAAGAAGGCTGAATTGAGAAAAGGAATAGGTTTACTCACATTAAGAAAGAAGCTGACACTGCACTCAAAGCAGTGAAAGGTGGCAGTTCCGTGCTGGTCATGGTGAGTGAGGAGAGCTCGGTGAGATGGGAAATCTTCCTGGCACACTTCACACTTGAGACAGCGGTCAAGGTCACACTTGTGACCAACTGAACAGTTGAAGGAAAAAAAAACAATTCAACCAACCGTGACTTCATAGAAGCAGCCATGCATTGTACCCCTTTTCTATTTAGACATGTTTGCATGTTCTTTTGGTATATCCTACATGATAAAGAAATGGGAATATCACAGTGAATGATGCATGAAGAACAACTTGCACTAATGTCACTGGTGTTAAGCAACCCAATGCAGACCAAATGTTGCCAAAAAAGGTTAATTCTTGGGTTGCAGATCCCTTTTCCTGCTTAATTGGAGAGGAAATCTCAAACCTTCCTAGTGCAAGCCAAACTTGCAGCATCTGTCCATGTTTAGCTTCTTGTTGATGAAGAGGAATAACAAAGATATAGGGTCTATACACTTCAAATAAAAAAAAAAAAACTTTTGTCCCTTTGGGTCTCAGATTTTGATGATGATTTCTGTAAAATTTTTACTATTAACCCTTTTACTGCCACCCGGCCGATATATCAGCCCTCGCTGGTTGAGTGAAAACTGCCAGGGGCCGATTTATCCGCCCGAATTATGACTTTTTTTTTTCGTGATTGTGGCCTTTATAACAGCTGTAATTTATGTAAACCCCCATAATCTATTTATGGTTATAAGATATAAATATATCTTAAGAATTGGGGAAAAAATCTAGACGTATTATATAAAATTAAGTAGCTGAAAAATTGTTTAATCTGAAATGTAGCAAATTCCGGTAAATAGCCTTGGCAGTCTTCGCATATCCCACCCGAAATGGGCTGGCAGTAAAAAGGTTAAGATCCCCATTCCATCTGGTACTGTTGTGGTTGGAAATAACAGTAAGTTTTTCATGACAAACCATTAGTTATTTTCCAAATATATTGGCATCAGTGATTGGTATAACTCTGAAATTCAATTTTGAACCAATGGTGGCATAAAACCTTGAACAGTGAAAGGCTCATAACAATGGAATGTAAATAATGTTAAGTACAGGAGGAACTGGTTTGGGTAAGATGGCAAAATTACCATCACGCCCTCTAGGAAAACAGAAAGTGAAGATAAGCATCAGCTTAGTAAGTGTAAAGAGGAGTCCAAACCTAAAAATAAGTTGTCCCCATAGCTGCCCATTAAAACTGCCAATCAAATTTGCCGTTTATAGATATCTCCCAAAATTGGATCTAACTTTGATTTTCAAACTTGAAATGATCCCATTTTGATCCTGAAAAGCACTTTACATATAAACAAAAGGAAGCAGACAGTATGTTACACCCATGATCAGGAAGCAGCGGAAAGAGCTACTGGGAATGTATTGGAAAAAGCTTTAATTTTCCAGAAGGAAGGATCACATTAATTAACATAGTAGTTCCATGCTTCATAATAGACATGGACTACAGCAACTGATACAGATCTGACGATGTGTTAACAAGAAAATTAAGATCGCTTACAGCTAAAGGGTTAAAGAAATGATAATCCCAAAAAATTGACAAAGCATGGACTGGTGCATTATACAATGTATCGTTAGTAAATACACTCTAATGACCTAAATGAGAAAAAAATTTCTACACAACTGACTTTGAATAAAAAGTAAGCAGAGATTTACATGCTTACCTGACATTTTACGGCTCCTAAAACGGACACCGCAATGCTGACAGAAAAATGGGTGAGTATGGTCCCTCACGTGATTCCTAAAGGCAACTAAATCTTCAACAACTGACTCACATAAGGGACACATAGCTTTCTCACCATCTTGCAACTCCTTCACCTAAAGTAAAAAAAATCATACATAGAGAGCACGAAAAATACATATGGATAGGGGAAAAAAACACTCACTTAGTTTGTTGGTGCCACAATTTCATAACGTTCGAACCAGAACATATACCTAAGGAATCAATTATAAAATAATTAGTAAGAAAACAAGTTTGAATCTTGCTCCCTTGCCCATAGGCTATCAAAATAAATGTGGAATAAGATACTTGACAGTGAGGATTAAAGTTTAAGCTAATAAATCAAAATCACATTACAAGAGGACCATGTGATTCATGCAATAGATTGTAACTTCAATCAGGAAGATGACAATTTCATATTATTTTCCCCAAGTGATACATATATGTCCAAGGGTAGTGTCCATATTAAATGAAAAAAATAAGTCTCCATGCGATTTCATAAATTAAATTAAATTGTTATTCATTTAACTCCATTTCTGTATTTAACACTTCTTTCCTTAAGTCTGCCAACAAATAAGCTCATGAAAAAGTTTCTGTGATGCTAGGAGGGTTCTAATGTAGCACTAAGTGAGGAACAACAGTCGGCTATATTGAAAAATGGAGGGTGGAATGGAAGGTGAACAGATGATAAAGATTGCTACTGGGGAGATAAAATATAGCTTCATACTGGGTGTATTAATTAAAGAAACCTCTACTAATTTGTTAATTGTGCAAATAAATAACAAATTTCAAAAAATTAGAGAAGCCAAATTAAAACTAACACATTTATTTACTGTATTTCGAACTAGTAGGACTGCTACGACACAAATATTGCTTTTATTTTTTGGTTTCCGGGGTGAGGGGTTCCTTCCCCCTAAGGCCTACCATACAAGTTCAGTTTGGCCTCAAGGTCTGGACTGTTCAGTCCTGGACTGAAGGAAGAACTGACAGTGTGTGGTGATTCCTTGAGTTGGATCGTCAGCCGGATGGTAATCCAATGAGGTCTGGCCTCAAGGTCGCTTAGCATTGAGGCCGGACCTCATTGTTAGTTTGACCAGACCTTGAGGTCAAACTGAACGTGTATGGTAGGCCTGAGGCTCCAGCCAAACTGTGCAGTTCCGGCCTACCCCTATAGTTACACCACTGCTAAGCTTTTAAACGCACTGATACCATTAGGACTGACTGAACTGCTCTTTTCTATCTGCATCTCCATCATCCTTAAAAACACTCTAACATAGGTAGAACTTAGGAGCATACTTTGAGACAGCAGCGAAGATGTAAAAAGTTCCAAGCGACAAACCTGCTTGCAGAGAGACTGGTGCTCCTCAAGGGGTTGTGAGAGCAGAAAGCTCTTTTCACAGAACTCGCAGTTGTAGCTGAGGTCCTCGTCATCTGGATGGTGCTGGGAGTAATGGTTGCGCAAGTTATTCTGGTTGACGAATCCCTTACCACACACACTACAATTATACTTCTTGGTGCGACGAACAGAGCTCTTCTCATGTTTAACGCAATGGTGAGTATCCAAGGATGTCTTGGATGAGTAAACATGCTTGCAGATTTGACACGTAAACTCGCCTGAAAATAAAACGCAACAATAAGAGATGGCAAACCACAATGCAGGGAGATCAGTAAGTTTCAAAAGTCTACATTATGAGTAGGCTTATAGCCATGGATATTCAAGCCAGAAACTACAACTCAACCCATTTTCAGCCATCAGCCCACAAGCACACATTTTAGAAGTTTGTAGCAATACATTTTACTTAAGTTATCAATACCTTCCTAGAAATTTTTCATAAAACATAAAAGTTACCCGCAAGAAATTTTAGTTTTTTTTCCGGTGATTTATTATAAACTAATTTGTCAGTTACTCAGAGTAAAAGTGATGGAGATTCATCGATATAACTTTTTCTAACCATATTAATCATTTTAATGAAACTATTCATATTAAAATAATATTGTGTATGTTTCACGATCACGTGAATTAATTTTGGTTACTTAAAATCAACGTTTCTTACAGGGGCTATTTTTTCAATAATATCACATAAAGAATGTGCACTCTAAGAATAACAAGCAATTACTTTAAAATGACAACAGTTATGATTACCGTGCAGAGAAAAACATGAAGGTTTTTTCAATGGTTAACAATATGAACAAAGAGAATAGGGTTGGGTTCATTGATTACGTGAGGTGATTTTGACAAATTTTGGATCCCCGCTTCACCCTTGATGAGATTTGGCTCAATCCCCTTCCCCCTCCCTCTAATCGCACGTGAGATTGTTCAAAATGCGTATTTTCAGCATAAATACGTTCATCTATGCTTCATTGCATTGGATTAATTTAGAGAAAAAAAAAACAAAAACAATTTGTTTGATTATTTTTCATTAAGATTAGCTACGACTAGTACTTAAGGTTAATATCATAGTCGAGAATCACATTTTACACTGTTTCTTTCCGAAAAAAATTACGTGATATTTTCCAAGACCCCCCTCTCCCATGCGAGATTAAAGGCACTACACACTCCACCAGACCAAACCACCCAACTTAGTTGCCAACGTAGTTGGTCCCGACAGTTGGAGGGTGTGCAGGCATGTCGATCGACAAAAACAGTCGAACCCGACGGTCGGGCGGTTGGTCCTGTCAGACAATCCAACCACTGACCGCCCTACCCCGATTTCTGTGGCGTTGCAACGCCTGTAGCGTTATCGGCTATTTTTTCTAACATTTTGAGGTTTGATCTTGCCAAGCAACTCCATGAAACACACTTCACCCATCCTAAAATAATTTCGGAATTAATTTCCTTCCAATTCTCGAAGGATATTCATGTGGGTGAAACTTCAAGCAGCCACTTCTTCGCCCATACTCATCTCTTTTTTTGGATGTCATCAATGAGAACCTAATCGGCTGAAGCCAAACCCATTTTTTGATTTTTCGACAAATGTGGAGCCATTGCCAACACAAGCCAAAACGAACTTCACTCCACGCGATCACGTTGTGTATTGAGGAATATTTGGTTAGCTGGTCGGGTCGATTGGCTTGGATGTCTGCAGAGTTGGCCCCGACAGGGATGGTCATGGAGTTGGGTCGTGTCAGGTGATCAGGTTGGAACGTGTTTAGCACCTTTTAGAGGAGAATTGGCTTGACCCCCTTCCCTCCTGAACACCTCATGTAATTAATGGATGTCTTCTAACCAGTCACTATAAATCCACTTTATAACCACAAATGAACAAGCACTCAAAAGATTGCTTCCTATAGAACCTCAGCAAACCCGCACATTAAGGAGCCTACAAAGGAACTTAGCCGGTGACAGCCAGAGCACAACCGCAAAACCTTGAACTGATGCTAAGGCAGGCGGTGGGCCAAGGAGAAAAAAGAAAGATGCTTTGATTTCAAGGGATCCAAATTGCATATTTGAAAATAAGTACCTTTACCAAAAATCAAATGCAATAGCTTCAACCCAAACTTGAATTCAAAATTTGAAATGACAAAAAACCCTCAAAATGCAATGAAGCTACTTTTTAACGGCAAGCAACTTTGATGAAGGATTTCATTATCTAGAAGAACATGACTCCCAAAGGTTTGGCTCACAAGCCTTGAAAGTCAAAGAAGAATGAAATGATGTTAACTTTGATTTGATTGTAGTTAAACTCACTTTTGTGCTTGGACATGTGCCTCTTCAGGAGCTTAGGAACTGTAAATACTTTGGGGCAATATGAGCAGGAATACAGGTTTGATGCAACACCACCCACACAAACATGAGTCTGAAGACTCTCTTTCCTGGCAAACACCTGAAATAAAAATAATTACCGTATAATATCGAAACTCATTCTACCTGGGATGTTATATTCATGAAAGCATTGATTTCAAATTTCGGATTATTATTCAATTTCTTCAACAAATTTGGATCCGAAGTAAAAGGGCATTATCAGTGGATATTTGGATCAGAGGTATCCAATCTAAACATCCCTAGTAAGCATCATAAGGTTAAGACTACAAGTGAGTATCAACTATTCTCCAAGCACCACACATATTGTGAAAATTTAGCTGACAAATGCCTAGTAAATTTTTAGTATTGAAAGTGGAAATTTTGATGACTGTCGAAAGTCCAGGCATACGTCTGCAATGCTGTGTGATAGGATTTCAAAAAATGTTGCAAAAAATTATTTTCTGTAGCTTCAATGCTAAAAATAGGGGTGTGTTTCTTACACTCGTTTACGCAGTACACGTTTTTGATAGAATACAAGCAATTAGGTGAGCTTAGTAAATTGCATATTTGTAATTTCCTCAATAAAATTACCATACTTAGATATCTCAAAAAAAAAAAAACATGAAGCAAAATTCAGTTAACTTCTTTCTTGGGCATGTATTAACTAATTATATTTTTGATAAGAAATCTCATTAATTTTTGAGGAAAAAAATGTAAACTAGTCTGGGAAAACATATTTGTACTATTTTCTTCTCATTTCCTAATCCAATTAAGAACTACCTCAATATTTTCCCATCCATGATTGGTTACACAAAATATTAGTCATCTTAACATCCACACTACCTCATTGGTCAGTTTAATCAACAGTCTATGTTGTGTTCAACCGTACTCTCCTCATTATCACTAATGTTCTTCCTGTTATATGTGTAGGAGGGGTTTTCAATGAAGTGTAAAGGCCTGGTTACACGATACATAAACACGTACAGGTTTATGTCTAAATGTATGAACGCGACAATGAATGCCAAAATGCACTTTGTAACCACCCAACTTGTGCAAATGCATACACAGAAAATAGAACCTGTTCTAATTTGGTTCATGCATTCGTACCTGTTCCATTCCACTAAAATCATTCACGCAAACATACATTAACTTGTGCGAGTTAATGTACCGTGTAACCAGGCTTTAAGAAATTACAGCTAAAATACCAACTGGTTAATGTATGCAAGCTAAATACTCATGCAACAAGATGGTGTAGTGAGCTACTGCAAACGCTCCAAATCTGCATCTTCCAAAATCAGAGATGAGGGGAAAGATTTTTTGCTAAAAACCATTATGATTGCCCTCACTTTGATGCAACAGATTAATAATTTGAGTTATTATGAATTTTATTTGAGTAATATTAGCCTATTCTAGATCTTGAAGAGTCAATGATCTAGCTCTACACTAAAGAGCACAGGATATGAATGAACTTCATTAAGTTCATTACATGTTTCAATGTATGCTGTTTTGGTAATGCCAGCATGAAAATAAAATATCACCCAGCGACCGTAAACAGCAATTTATTTAGGCCTACTTTTGACTATGTTAATCTCTTAGATGACTAACATAGCTTCGATTAAGGCCAGTAACAACAGAACATCACGTTAAGAAAATCATGAGCGGGCCTCAGTGAGTGCATTTGTTTTCCACCACTGTGAGACTCCGCAGTATTACCAATTTGGCATCAAGTCAGAACTTAAAAAAATTTTGGCTCTAAACTGGTAAGTTTTCCTGACCGGGGACTACACAATTAACTTTCTTAAGAATGCTGGATCTTAAGTTTAAAAAAAAATAAATCTTTTACAATTTTCTAAAATTTTATATGATAAACTTCAACTTAATTTCTGTCACCTTTGCACAATCCATCACTATTATGAAGTCCCACATCACAATGGGCTGTACTTACACTGAAACCTTTGGATTTATTTTCTGAGTCTGCTTAACAAAATTTCAAATTTTGTTTATTTTGAAAATATTTATGTATAAGCAATTACTCACAAAATTTCACATGCAGTGTACCTGTCACATAGATTGAATTAATTGGCACTGATTGGGTAATCCTCATTGGTAAATACCGTATTCCTCCGAATATAGTCCCCCCCCCCTAATTTTGAGGCTTGAGTTTCGGGAAAAAATTAAAAAAATGGGTTTGAATATAGTCCCCCCCTTAACTTTTATCACTGGCATTTTTGGATAAAAAGGGGGGACTATACTCAGACACATAGGGTAATTACAATTAAAAATATCAAAATATAATAGATTTCACTTTTCGATTGGTCCTCCAGAATGTAAAGTAAGAGTCTACTTTACATTTATATTTTGTCATACGCATTATGACTTCAAAACTCTCTAAAAGAATAGCCCTGGGGTGAGGAAATATTGGTGCCATTTGGCCTCATTCACTCTGGGTTTGAATGAAAAGAATAATTCACTATGGTAAAGTGAGCCACTTTGCTACTCAACCAACTTCTTACACTTACCGCCATGCAGGAGACGCAAGTGAATTCTCCAGTGTGTTTGCGCAGGTGGCGATAGACATACTCGGCACGATGAAACTCCTTACTACAAATGTCACAGATGTACGGTGGACCCAGTTCCACTCCACTAATAGGCTTGTCTGGCTTCACAGATATTGTTACACAGCCAGCATCTTTCAGCATGGGATTCTGAAGAAAGTAGAAAAATTAAATTGACTTGCTAGCATCACAAAAGATCACAGAAATGAATGTATTTAACTAAGTTCGACTAAATGCAACAATGTATGCTGTTTTGGTAATGCCAGCATGAAAATAATATTCACCCAGCGACCGTAAACAGCAATTTATTTAGGCCTACTTTTGACTATGTTAATCTCTTAGACGACTAACATAGCTTCGATTAAGGCCAGTCAAGAAGGAATTTCAAGTGCAGAGAACCATGATTTGGCCTCAAAGAAAACATTAATGGAGAGGTGTACATTCTCAGTGACCACAGACCTTATTAAATCAGGGAGAGAAAGTCCTTCACTGACTCATGAAGTGACAATGCAGAACTGTTTATTCCTTTCTTAAGGGAGAGAAAGAATGCATTTCAGTAGCCATCACACACCACATAGTTGATAAAATTTGCTGCACTACTGTATCAATTTCATCGCATTGATATTTTATAAATCACTGGTTTTATCCCTAACATAATCCAGAAAAACCCTACACCCCTACTTTTCCCATTAAATGCCAATTCAAATCTGGTGTTCTAATCAGCATGCATAACAGCATTCTAATGCGATGAAATTTCAAAATTCCATAACTCAAGTCCAAAAGATAAAATGTATGGGGTTCCCTCAAATATGTTCACAAAAATCGATTTTGAAACACACAAGGGACATCCTCATCTAAACACATGAAAAATACATTCAAAAATTTTATGCGCTGAAATTTATAAGAAATGATAGAAAAAATTGTATGCTTAGCATGAAAATGTGCATTTTGAAAAAATTCCTCATGGTGCTGCTCAAAACTAATTATGCCCACCAAATATTTGGCACACCCAACACAAGCCAATGCTATAGTAAAGAAAAAGCAAGCATCTTACATCCTGCCCTTCAGGTATCCTAGATATCACAATGCTAGTCGTCTTGGCTCCCTCTCCTTGCCACTCGATTCCTTCCTCTATATTCTGCGACACAGCTTCGCCACATTTCTGGGCCTCGGCATAATGTGTTTCCGACTCTTGCTTCATCCCCTGAAGACCCAAAAGCCTGGGACGCCTAATTGCCACTTTATGTTCTTTCACTTTGTGGTGGAGCAGCTCCTAAAAATGCAAGCAACTTCTTATTTACACATAAGTAAGTACTTTGACCAATGAGGTGGAACATTCATCTACCAGATGAGCAATTTTCCAGTTTTTTGACAAAAGACAAAAAAAAAAATCAATCAGCAATAAGGCAATAGTTTTCAATAAAATAACACACACAAGGACATTGCACTTTACTACAACTTTTTACCCATTAGAAAGAAAACATACTACTCAACCCTTACATCACATGATTATTAAACTCTTAAGGAAAACGATGAACAATGTTTTCCACACAATTGAGAGTAAAATAAAAACAATAAAATTCTTGCACAGTGAAAAAAATTAAACAGCAATTAAATCAAGGCAAAACGTTTGACTATTACCAATTTCATCGATTTAAGCTATTGTTCTTACCAATGAAATTGGTATTAGGCAGTCAAGGAGCTCATCATAAATTATACTGTTCACAATTATTACAATATTTTTTATGAAAACATTATATTACACTCAGGTAATGCGTTGAAGATTAAAAAATTAATTTCTTAAAAAATGTGTTAAATTTTTAATTTAAAGATAAATAAATAGAGGGACTTTAACTGTGAATTGAATATAATTGACATTTGTACTTTTAATCCTCATAGTTCATGCTTTTTACAACTGTTTTAAACACTACTGTACATGCTTATGTTTTTTATGTGCCATATACTTGGCTACTGATATTTAATGGTGGATTTATTACATGATGAAAAGTAAAAACACTTAAAATCCACATGATTTTCTTAATTTTTTATAATTTCTTTAGGTACGACCAAGGTTTCGACATCACACATCATCATCTGGCTCATTCAAAATGAAGACAAAGAATATACGTACCCGATGATGACACACAAAGTCAAAGCCTAGGTCATACTTTAATAAATTCACACGGAATTACTTAGTTGTTTTTACTTTTCATTGTGGTGAGTCGATTCCATGAAGTCATGCCTTATACAACAAATTGAATTAATTGGCACTGATGTTGATTTCTCATTCGTAAATAATTACAATTCAAAATACAATGGATTTCACTAAAGGATTGGTCCTCCAGAATGTAAAGTAAGGGTCTACTCTATACAATTATATTTTGTCGTATGCATTATTGACTTCTTACCTTCTAACATGGAAAATAAACGTAATTAAAAACTCACCTTCTCACTCGAGAAGTTCTGGAGACAAAAATGGCATGGCCATGACTGTTGAGCTGCGCTGCGTCCCAGTCGAGGTTTATAGTGCTCCATCAGGTGCTTGGCAAACGTCGCCACCCCACTGCCTCCTCCCACACCCTCTTTCACAACCTCCTCACCACAAAGACGACAACGCCACTTCTTCTTCGCACTCTCACTTCTAGCACCCAGCTGTTGGGGAGCCAGCTTCTCCACTATCTTCTCAGTCACTTCCTTGTCTTGAATAGAATAGAATACATATTCAAGGTATTTGGAGAATAAGGCCTGTTCCCTAAGGAGGAGACGTAAGATAGGTACGTCTCCATACATCCTTATGGCTTACACCTCACCCCTCAGAGTCTTGAACATGACTGCTGCCAGTGCTGTGTATTGCCAACCTGAAGTGAGTGGTAGGTAATTCACTTGTCCTCATTTTCCATACAATTTACAATTTCATGTTCCTAATTGACACATTCCGACTTTCATAAGCAAATTTAGAGTTTCAGACAGTCAAGACTGTCTGTAGCAACAAAATGCACTCAATTATCTAGCACAGGAAATTGGATAAATATCTAGGAAATTTATGTTTGACTATACCAAATTCATTTTAAAGAAATCTGTAGGCAATATGTGCTTCTGGACTAATAAACAGTAAATAAATAAAAGTTAGTCCATGCATGGTGGCTCACAAAACTCAAACTGAGAAATTGAAAAAGATATAAGAAAGCATGGAATAACATCCTTCATCTATTAAAAAATTCAATTATATCTATAAGCAATATTTCAGGTAACTCTTTTATGAAAATTTTGAGTGACGGCATTTATTTTCCAAATTTGGACTTCATAGCCAGCGAGACAATTTCTAATGTTGAAGTTATCACCTTTCACTTCATCCATAACTGTATGCTGTTTTGGTAATGCCAGATTGACAACGATAATCACCCAGCGACCGTTAACAGCACTGAAGGACTTATTATAGGCCCACTTTTGACAGTGCTAACCACTAATGATGGTTACCAATGCTTCGATAAGGGTCACTGTTTAACAGCCAATAATGGCAGCATAAACTCACTCAGCAATTCAAATCTAATGTTAGTACTAACAGATTCAAGTAGAACTCACACTAGGCCACAGGCAGGGCTGGGCAAAATGCAGGACAAGTAGTATTTGAAATGCAAAATTCCTTAGACTTGGGTATTTGAAATACAAACTACACATTAGTATTTTAAATACCTTTTAAAATACAGGATACATTTGTACGGAAACTGAGAGATCTTAAAAATACCTTGGCTCGTTATGGATAGTTGCAAACATGAAGAAAACAAAGTAATCTCTGAAGCATAATGTTACAGAAGTGTTATCAGAGCTATTCAAAAGTATTTTACAAATGTATTTTTTTTATTTTAAAATGGGAAAATACCAAAAATCTGTATTAGAAATACAAAGTACATCCAGGTTGTTATTTGAAATACCATGTACAAATTACATACGTATTTCAAAATACTGGTATTTGAAATACTGCCCAGCCCTGGCCACCGGCATGGGAGAGCCAGAAAATCATAGTAGGGTGGTTGCTGCAATTTCCTAGGTACTCTGGAGCTAGAGGACTTTAGTTTGGGGTTTATGAAGGCTTCGGATTCGATTCTGGGATCCTTCAAATATAACTTCAATACCCGACTTACTGAGTACCAACCTACCCAACATAAGGAGGGAAATGCAGGCATTTTGGAAACAAGTCTATCCTAAAGGATATCCTATGTGTCAAGTCATTTACTGAGAGAATACTTTTTCAGAAAGAGAGAGGTTAGCAATGAAAAAAGTTACACATTGAATAAGTAGCCAAAGAGACCATCATATCAGTAAGTGCACTGCCATTTAGATGCTTTGAGGAAGTTCCAATGAAACACACAGTATTGACTGTGGCCCTGCTCACGGCCGACTTTTTAGTTGCCGCAACTAAATAATTGGGTCCGGAATTATTCCGCCATGAGTGAGTCAACTGTTGCTGGCAGGAATAGACCACGTGGGTTTTTAGCAACCTAATAGTTGCTTTAAAAAAGTTGCCAGTGCAGGGGGCCCTAAAAGTAAGGACCTGGATGTCATCATGGTAGATTTCATTTCTTATCAGACCTGGATGCAATTCCTTTAATAGAATCTAATAGCAAAAGCACAACTATTTTCCAGAATAAAAACAGATGCAATGTGACAAACGGAATTCCTAGGTAGGATGAATAGATATGGAGAAGGTGAAGAACACAATAATATGGCAGAAACAGTAACAGCCGTGGAGAGCTATCCAAATTAAATACCTCTTTGATTCATCTTTTATCAGAGACATTAACTAAGTCTTTAATTGCCAATGAAAGGTATACTAACAAGTGGACAGTTGAATTTTGCAAACTAAATAAGACTGGCAATAGCATAATTTTTTAAACAGTGTGTAGCCAGAGGCATAATTGTTTATCAATGGGCTTATCAATGAAATACAATTTAAGAAGTGCACTTACTGAGAAGCATATTCTGAACAACTTTCTTCTCCTTCCGGGGAGTTCCATACACATGGTCAGTGAGAGCATCTATCTTCCTCTGGAAAATAAAAAGATCAATACATGCAACAAAGTGTTACAGACACAATTGCTTTAATATGTTTAACCTTTGTATTATCGTGCATGTGCTGATCAAAGCTTGCTCACACTGTTGAGAGGGTTAAGGCTACAACTACAACGATGGCTGAAACACTATCACAATTTTATACTGCGGATTCGGAAAAACTTGATCCAACTGAATGAAAATTTGATTCAAACAATGCTGGAGAATTAATTACAAAATTTTCGCATGAGTTTGGTAGAGAATTGGATCCATATTGACTTTAGCATACGTTCAGGCAATAATGTACGCGAAAATTTCCTTTAATCTGACCCATACTATTGTGTTTTTCAGAATAACTGGGCAAATGGGCACAAGACATCAAACACTCCCAATAATGATTGTTTCCCCAGCAGACATCTAATCAGATTGGGTATTCTGGTACCCTGATTTCATGTGGGAATAATCATTATAGCGAAATTCTAGTTCTAAAGGCACAGAATTTACGATCCATGCGAAAATTTGCAACAGGCTCCCAGCCTCCCTAACCGAAGAACGTTAGATTACAGTGTGCGCAAGAATGACAAAATTGAAGGTATCATCCCTTCAAACCAAACATCACCAACCAAAAGCAATTAAAAAATAATAAGTATGGTGACGTGTACTTACTTTAACTGGCTGATCAACTCCCATTTTTACAGCATAATACGGCGCATACCAAACTTTAAGCTGCTCGCCAGGTTGTATTGTTTTCATAACTGTATAGTAAATATCTTGCTTCATCTATAAGATAAAATGAAATCCATCAGTTAAAAATGCATTAAATAAAACTTCACTAGTAGAACTGAATGATATGGACCTGATAGCACATCAAATTCTGCTCCTTAGCAGATGCAGCTGGAGCCACTAAACACATCCAATTGCAGTAATCTTCATCGCTCGTGTCTAAGTAATAGCATTCATCTGAATCTTTACTGAATATCTGTAATTGAAATAGGAACACACCTCCATCAACTATACGAATTGATCCACAGAAAACTAGTCAAATAGTGTATATACAGACCTTCAATGGAAATTCTATAGAGAGTTCAAGTGTAGCAGCACGTTTCGCCTGAAAAGGCCCAAACTGAGTACCACGCTCGAAAACACTTCTAGCCACAACAGTAGGAGATCCATCTGCTAAATTTTGAACTTCCAAATTCGCAGGTAAAGTTAGTCGGGCTTTAGTCTTGGTTTTCGTATCCTGAACCTGAGAATACAAAAGTATTTTACAACATTACGACATAAAACGAATTTCTTCAAATAAAAGGAGGAATAAGCAACTTACTGGAAGAAGATCACCCAGGAAAGGGCATGCCTCAGTACTGTGATTTTGTCCACATACATTGCAACCTGCACAGGCGACGTGAAAGTCAGTTTAGAATGCACGTAATCTATTAACCCTTTCATTAAGCAATTCTTATGGATAACTATCAAATTCTTAAGATAAGAACGAACACACAAGACACGTTACAACATTGACAACGTGACAACTACTTTCCCGCCAATTCACCTTTTATGTTTCCTATTTAAGTTTGAAAAGGTGAAAAGTGAGAGACGTACAAATATATTTACCTTTAAGATTAGGCTCCGGTCCAGCGGAGGCTGAAGGCAGTGAATTATCAAATGAAGGATTTGAAATCATACCAATTATTTATCATCAACATATAAATGTCAACTCATTAATTAAATCTAAGTAAACGAAAAACTTTTTCTATCGAGGCTACACGGCTACACTTAAAACCCGACGCTTTTCAAGATGGCAACGGCGAACTGCGCAAAGCGATTGCCATTTTCCGTTTTTATTTCCGTCTGCCCACTCAGCAATTACATGAGGCTAGTAGAAACGCGGGCCGTTAATTTGTGCACAAGAGGAAACAAAGTAATGAAAACATTGAATAAGAAGAAAAGAGACCTATTCCTATATATTAGGGCTAACATGAAAGATCATTTATTTTTAATGAGAATTTTGAATCCAAGGTGAATAACCCTGAGTTAGAGCTTGAAAAGTATTGATGGGCATTTTCCCCAATGAAAAAATTGTATAAAACTGTTTCAAAATTTTATACAATTTATACAATTACCATGGCAATGAATTAACTAAGTTAGTTCATTTGAGGGAATCGTTCACCAATGCATAGTTTAATTAATTTAACTATTCAATCGAAATATTCATTTTGAGTAGGTACCCTTATCGTCGGGGATAATGTTCAAAATTATTCATAACTTCCAGGGGCGGTTCCAGGATTTCCTTCATGGGGGGGGGGGGGGGGGGGGTCACAAGCAAGGCTGTATTCAGGATTTTGTTCTGGGGGGAGGGGGGCATAAGGATACCTCATAATACAAAACGGACGCAATGATAATGGGATCGTATTAAAAATCTCGCATATTTTTAAGGGTCTGGGGTGTGCACGTGCTGCCCCCCCCTAGATCCGTCTATGATAACTTCTAATAGTAACAAGGCCACACCATCGAAACCTCCGCGTAAGATACCTACATTGTCTATGGAAAGACTTTCGATTCAGTACAGTGCCGCAGCCAGGGGGAGACCAGGGGGTTCGAACCCCCCCGAAATATAAAAATACAATTATTTTCCTCCATAAAATAAAACAAAATGTTGAAAAATCATGAATTTTCAAATTATTTCTTTAACAAATGTTTCTTTTCTATTGTGTAAAGTGTTCAAATTAGTTTAAAACCCATTAATTACATTACTTTACACAGTACCCTGCTTTTCAAAAAGATCCCCCCTGGTTTTGGACACCACTCTCTCTCTCCCGGAACGAAATTCCTGGCTACGCCACTGATTCAATACTTCCTCTTTTTCTATTAAAAACTCTGGAAATGCATAAAATAGGCCCAAAAATACCGGAGATTATGGCTGAGATGATGAAAATGTGGAGAATCGTCTGCACCTCATCAATCAGGAAATGAGTTCCCTTAATATCCGAAAAGTAATATTTCAGGGTCGCACTCTGTCACCATTAGACATGGTTCTGTCTAGCAATAAACCCACAATCAACCAGTGGCGCCGACTCCATGGGGCCTGAGGGGGCCCGAGCCCCCTCAAAAATTCGTTATGGATGAGAGGAAAAAATGTGTCAGGCTTGTCGATTTTCCCCGGAGTGTCCGGATATCGAGATTCGCTTTATCAGGGTTCTAATGTTGATCATATGACTCTTCTAAAATGCTTAAAAACTTAAAACTCACCTCTTATAAAATTTCCCAGGACAAGATCCCCGGTTTGGGCCCCCCAATATTTTCTGCCAGTCGGCGTCCCTGCAATCAACTGTGGGTAAGAAATGTAACATCGAGCATAGGTTATATCTTAGGTTAAAATAGGATACCAGGATCGATCACATATGATGTTCATGAATGATCTGAAACTCGATGTCAAATCCAAGTAAAAACTTCTGGTATTTATCAAAACAGCAAGAATATTTAGTGAGGATATACGTAGGTATGGAATAGGGTAGTTTCCTTCATCAAAGAAAACAAAAGGCAATAATTGCGATTCGTTACCCACCAATAATGTATTCATAATATACAAATTATTTCGTTTTAGAAATGCCGGTTTAGACGAATGGCAATGGTCCATTTTTATCCTCATTTGAAAAGGGCCAGATTAGCGCCCATGCGATGCCACTCCACGTGACGTCACAGGGACCTAGTTTCTATAGGAGAAGATAGGAGTTATACATCGTCTGAGGTTACCAATGCATGCATGAGGCGCAGAGCTCAGGGAAACATGTCTTAATAATCACTTATTAAAACTGGCTAAGGTCGGAAAGTTTTCCTCGTTTGATAAGGTATTAATAAGCCTTATTTAAGCCAAGCGCTACCAGCCAGCAGGGTACTCAGCTACCCGCTAGCAGCCTGCGACGTATCAGCGCTAAGCCTCGCCTCAAGGTCACCTCACCGGGCGGGAGTTGGAACCAGAAATACGACGTACGGAGAGATTTCCCGGCATTCATACTTACGCGTCGCGTTTTCGCGCGCTTGAAAATTTTCACTTTTCATTTAATCGCGAAAAATAGATATTGTCATTTAAAAATCTAAAAGCGTGAAATACGTATTCCAGGATTAATAATCTTTCGATTTAGGCAATAAAAAATAATAGGAAACCACCCTATTTGGAATGGAGAAATGCGCCAGTGTGCGCTTAAATAAGGTAAAACCTCAGCTACCAGAGGAATGTTTAGTCGATGTAGAGATTCTTCATGTGGACAGAATATGTAAATGCTTAGGGCAAAAAGCAGTTTTACCTCGGACTTGCCTGATTGTGTGGAGATTCCTGGGTTCGAGAGTGATCGCACAATGTGGGATAGGGTGAACTTTGTTCCTTAGCATCCGAGCCTAATCCTAATTTACCTTTAGAATAGTTGAATATTTCCTGTTGGTGTAAACCAGCTGAGAGTGTGGCCCTTTGTATACCAAGGAAAAATTCGTTGGCATCAAATGAATGTCATCACTTCATTTGGTGTTGAGATGTGATGACTATCGTTCAGTGAAAAGCTACTTCAGTTTTTCATTTGATATAGATATGGCATGGTGATAAGTGTATACATCAAGGTACTCATGATATTCTGAGGATTTACCAAAAAGATCGACAGTTTGCTCGACACCATTGTATGGAAAAAAAATCCATTCATGGGAAAATTATTTACTGCCCATTCTGGCGCCTCATTTTGCCACATTTTTCTCGGAGAAAAAATGTTTTGCTCTTCGCAAAAGTTGCGTATAAATGGCATTAACATAGTTTTTATGCGTTATAACTTTTGCCTCAATGCTTTGTCATTTCTTCTAACACATGAAAAAAGTTCCTTCGAGAACTATCCATCACTGCAGTAGTACACTACGACGTAATAGGGTGGTTTCCTATTATTTTTTTATTGCCTAAATCGAAAGATTATTACTCCTGGAGTACGTATTTCACGCTTTTAGATTTTTAAATGACGATATCTTTTCCGCGATTAAATGAAAAGTGAAAATTTTCAAGCGCGCGAAAACGCGACGCGTAAGTATGAATGCCGGGAAAACTCCCGTGTGACGTCGTTCTGGTTCCCGCTGCCGCAAGTGAGGTGACCTTGGGGCGAGGCTCTGAGCGCTGATACGACGCAGGATGCTAGCAGGTAGCAGAGTACCATGCTAGCTGGTAGCGCTTGGCTAAATAAGGATTATTAATACCTTGTCAAACGAGGAAAACTTTCCGACCTTAGCCAGGTTTAATAGGTCATTATTAAGACATGTTTCCCTGAGCTCTGTGCCTCATGCATGCATTGGAAACCTCAGACGATGTAAAACTCCTATCTACTCGCATAGAAACTAGGTCCCTGTGGCGTCACGTGGAGTGGCATCACATGGGCGCCAATCTGGCCTTTTTCAAATGAGGATAAAATTACCCTTGCCATTCGTCTAAACCGGTATTTCTAAAACCAAATAATTTTTTATATTATGAATGCACCAAAGGAGTGTAACGAATTGCAACCAATGCCTTTCGTTTTCTTTGATGAAGGAACTACCCTATTGGCGTCAGTGGTGTCATGGTACTCCGTTCCGGCACTGATTAGCATAAGACAAAACAGTCAAATAATACTTTTATAAATTTTATCGCCTCAAAATTTCTAATAAATACATTCGTAACAAAAAAAATAAAATTAAATATTAATAATAACTTGTTATAACAAAAAACACAGAGTAATGTTTCACTTCTAAAAAAAAGCTATGGAAAGTGCGTTCCGGCACTGCTAATTTTGCCATGACGTCACTGGTTAGCGCATTTGAGAACGTCCGTTGAGCAATGGTTCGCTTCGTATCTTGAGCGATTGAGATCTCGCCTGCAAATTGGTCAAATACATAACTCGAATCCGATGGGATTTTGAGCCGAGAAATTTTATCAGTTGAGAATACAGACACCTCCGCCGATCTGAGAAAAAAATGCGCAAACCTCTGACATCTGCATACCACCCCCTATCAAATCCTATAAGCGAGCAGCGGGGGGTGTTAGGGATAAATGTATTTATTAAATTGACTACATATTTCAAGAGGTTAATTCATTTCAATATGCTCTTGGAACTTATGAAGAGACTTTAATTTTAATTCCTCTCTAAATTCTGACACAATAACCATTTATGTTATATATTTTAAACTTTATAAAAGAAAAATGGTTAAAAAACTATAGTTTTATTACGTGATGGATCTAGCGTGAATTTGGAAATAAAATGTTTGATAATGTTTTGACATTTTGGGCGTTGTAGTACACTCACTCATGTATAACTGAGGTAAAGGCCGCTAGTTATTAACAGATTCATAATTTTGTAATATTTATTTATATAGAACACTTCGACTGCAATGGGGAATGTCTTTCATTGCTAATTTTGGGCTGCAACTACTCATTTTCCATTGTTTAGAGGATGAATGAGAAACGTATAGTTTTTATGCCTTAATAAGGCTTATAGATGAATTTTCATTAAGCTACCATATAGGCAATGCGATGAACATTACCTAACGCGAGTATCATAGAAACTGTGTACGTAAACCAATACCTATGATAATCTAATAACGATTACTTGAGGCCAACTATTTTTTCGATTGTTTTATGAAAGGTGGCAGTTATTTGGCTTGTCCATTGGCAGTTTCGCAAGGTCATAAAGAGAAAGATCAATGTATGGGAATATTTAAGCATCAATTTTTTTAATTTGGGATTTTTTTCTATGAATTTACTTTCATTTGATATCCAAATTGAATATTTCATTGACTTCAGAAAATCCCCGAAGTTCATAAAACTTCATTTTTTGATAAATATTGACTTAATGTAAATTAAAATTTATTATTTGATATATTTATTTGACATATCCTGAATATGGTTCTATACTTCTCAATAAATCACAACTATCCTATGAGTGGGTCCATGACTGTGGCTTTTGACATGTTGATAATTTTATTATTATTGTGAGCAATAGGTTAACAACGTTTGAATGTAATGCTAACATGTTCTCATGGGTAATTTCGGATCTATATACTTACTTGAATTTTCTTTTCCCTTCTTTCCAGAATTAAGATTTGGGAAAATGTGTCTTCGAAAAAACGAAAAGTGAAATCAACAAGTGAAGAAATTCTTATCTTCGAATGTGAAAAAAAGAGGTAATGAGGCCTCGATGAAGGAGGGGTGTGAAACGTTCTTAATCATTGGGTTCATCAAGCTTATTCGTGTTATTTTTTGCATAATACTCTACTTTCGATTACGTGCGTCCTTTACACAAGCGTTCGCACTCACAAACTAATAAGGCATGATATGCAACAAGGTAAAGCTCCATATGAGCCTGAAAATTTCAGTTGAATGAACGCAATGCCAAGAGTCAAAATTAACTCAAGAGGTTAATAAATGAATACATGGTTAACTGGTTGACCCTAGTAAGGGGTAATGGTAACTGGTACCAAAGGAGTGAATAAAAAAGTAACAAAGAACAATGGTTAAGAACAAGGTTGAGTAAATCGAATATAAACAATGAAAAGTCAAAAATGACTCAGATGGTAAAAACTGAATACAAATAAAAGCGTGTAAAAAGTAAAATGGTTACAGAGACTAGAAGGTTTATAAACTGGTAACAAATCACGTGAATAAATGAGTCACAAAGGTCGTGAACAAGCTTGAATAATTATGGATAAAGCGCTAAAAATGGTACCAAAATGAGTACTCATATTCCATGGATATGAGTGATATTATATGTGATATGAACGTGTATGATTTATTTGTATTATGCGCTCAAATCGTAGGTAGGGGTGTGTGCATGCGTTATATTAAATTTTTCTTGTGTCTTGCTCCTTGTATTTGGGATGTGTTTTCGGGAGGGCAGGGAGTGAAGTGTTTTGCACATTTTTGTATGTGCTTACAAATCCTACCTCTCCACCGAAGCAAGTCATTTCTGGATTTGAAGAAAAGAAGTCAGAATACAACGGTAGAAGAGCACCTCAGCAAAAAGACGCGAAAGTGTTAGCTTTGATTTAGGCCCATAGGGCCGTGAAAATTCCGTAAAATGTCTAAATTTGAGGTATGATGCTCATGCAGTCATTTAAGCATTTTTTCAGTACTACACTATGGCATGCACTAATGCTACACTGTACTAAAAAACTGAATTTCATAGCATATGATTTAAGGAAATGGTTGGAATAAATGGGGAAAATATATGTTAGAAATTATAAAATTCGATGTGTTAGAACTTTTAAACTCAATCAATTCTTTTCACTTGCACTTTAAAGCAAATTTATTCCAGTTACCTTCAAATATATCATTTTAAATACATTAGTAAATAAATGGATTTATATGGCCTCATTCAGTACTGAAATCATGCCTTTCTTCAGATATTATTACTTCAATTAAATACTTTATACCGAGGAGCAAATCTCGCTGGGGTAGTTGTTTTTATTGTTAGTATTGGTGATTATTTCCATTGCAACAGGTGATAATGCTGAATACTGCGTTATCCTGGAGAAGAGGTTCTCGCTGTGCAGGGGCGGATCCAGGATTTCTTTCTGGGAGGGGCACAAGCAAGGCCGTATCCATGATTTTGTTCAGGGGGGGGGGGCACAAGGATACCTCGTTATACAAAACGAACGAAATGATAATGGGACCGTATTAAAAATCTAGCATATTTTTAAGGGTCTGGGGGGGGGGGGGGGCACGTGCCCCCGTGCCCCCCCCCCCTGGATCCGCCTATGTCGCCGTGTATTTCAAGAGCTGAAGACAAAAGACCTGTTTGAGTCGTGTTGTTTGCATCAGTGGACTTTGGACTATTTGTGTGCTTTTATGTTGTGTGCTTTTATGTTGTGTGCTGTTTGTTGTTCATTATTGTAATGTGTGTATTCTTTTACAGCTTTGCAGGAGATTTAGGCAGGAGAGTAGGATTTGATTTACTAGGGAATTAGATTCCCAGGACGTGCGTAGCTTAACAATCAGGAAATTAGGTAGCACCGAATTAGTACCTAGGTCGTCGACATGCGTATCTTAGCCAGGAATATTACTTTTAGTTCCAGATTTTTAGTAGGCCTCTGGGGGCCCCTACAATTGATAGGTAATTTTGGCATGGGGTGCGTCGCATTTGTGTGAATGTTGCTTGGTTTGAGTGAGTGAGTGAATATGTGTGCTTGCAGTAGTAGTAGTAATTTTGGTAGTAGTAGTAATGCTAACACTAATTGTCCCTTCCTTTAGTATCAATCCCTCCCAAACCTCCCCTCCCCTCAAATCCAAACCGCTCCCTCTACGTGGGGAGGGGGAGTAACAGAGGAAAGGCTATGTGTACCATTTAATCGATAATGAGATGCAATTATTTCTATCAGCAATCGCAGGGTGCATGCGACTTTTCTCTGGCTAAAGCAGTGTGGTATCCTATTGACATATCGAATTATGTGGATGTTACATGTACTTGGAAAGTGTATGGTGACATAATTTTATCCAATTTTTTCGTTCAATGATTTTTTCTGTTTAATTTTTTTCCTATTGTATTTTTTTCGTTCCTTTGATTGTAATACATTTGAAGATAATATTGCTCACGTCATTTTAATGTATTTGGCTTTTGAAATATCTATGTATTTTTGCCATTGCGTGCTCATGTATTCAATTTCATCCAGCTTCGGCATTAAACTTGTTTTTTTTTACATATTTCTATATCATCTATATAAAAATTTATAAATCATGAATTTATATCTGCCAACTCCTGATTGAGTGATGTGGTAAGATTTTTCTAGCGTGATTTATTTCTGATAATAATTTTTTCCTGTTGTATCGTTAAAGTTCCTTTGCTTTTATCTGTATGCCTATATGTTTTATGGTAATATTTCCAATGTGATTATGTACGTGCTTGTGGTCGGTTTTTTGCTGTGTTTATGTATTCATCAATATTTTTATGTGATTTTTTATTTAAAAACATTTAATTACCATCATCATGTGATCTGTTGCTTTTTTGCCCTTTTTTTTATCTCGTATGTGTTTTTGTAAATTGCGCTTTTCCCATATCTATTTCCTGATGTCTTTCTTCCAATGCTTTCGTTGGAGAATTCTTAGTTTCTCTAGAAGTGATACAGTAATCGGTTCATCAAAATGAACTTTTTAACCCTTTTCTAGGACCTTACCGCTCTTGAATTTTGATCTCTCCCTTCGGACAGCTCTTGACTAGGATTTCAGGCTTCACTTGCACTTAAATGGTAATACTGGTCCTTTAAACTTGTTGTTCTATTAGTCCCCATAGTGCGCATTAAATGCAAAATCAAAACCGCTGAAGTGGTGGTATACATACTCACCGGCAGCCAGGCCATATCCCAGTATTTATTGGGGTCATATATGAGGGGGTGAACAAATTACAGGTAAGGATAAAGAACAAGTTTTTAATTTGGTCAGGTCAATTTTTTAATAATTTTTATTTTACATTTTTCATTTTCGAATCTTCCTCAAACAACACTGTCTTCTGCATATAGAAAGAGAACGATATAAATGGTGACTACAAGCTTAATTATGCCCTTATAAAAGCCGGGAAAAGGCCACCTTCTTGGTCCTTCCCTCAAGAATATATACACTGAAGATAATTTAGCCATGGACGTCTCACTCAGACCAGATGGCAAGCTAACGGCACAGCAGAACCTTATAGTCGAAGAGAAACGTCCAACGCAGGGATAAAGAAAAAAAATCATTCAAACCAGGCTCATTATCAAAGACCCATTTCCCTTTGAAATGTGAAAGGGCGTAGATAATAATTGATAGGATGCATAATTGTCACCACGGAGGCTTAAATACTCATAAAATATGAAACAATAATTTAATAATATATTTAAAATACTTAAAAAATATACTTCGAGCAACAACTATATTACAGTATTTTCACAAGCGTCATCTAATTATTTCAGCCCAAGGCCTATGAATACTAGCGAGCCTTATTAAAACTTGAAATTGATAGTAAGTTTCACGGTTATGATAACTTCTCAAAAACAAGAAATTTGTTGAAAATCAAAGGATGCAAAAATAAAAGCCGCGCCAAGGAGATTCACCGAAAATAGTTCCTCCGGTAAAATAAACTTTTGATAAGGACGGCATTACTCTTTAAATCAGACCAATACTATACCCGAAGTTTACGATAAATGCTGCGTTTTACTTAGTTTTTCGTTAACTTCACGAATAGAAGGCTGTTTATGGCCGGAGTTAAAAAAGCTTCGTCTATGACGGGGTTTAAGATGATAAGTGACATAATTATTTTTACACGTGTATGTTCAAAATGCTGGGTTAGCAAAGGGAGATAAAGAACAGGATGTTTAGATAAGCTGTCTCCTGCGGGCCTAATTGTGAAATGGAGAGCCAAGTTCATGAACGAAGGGGAGACTTCGTAAAAATTACATTCGAACCTACCTTAATCGGTAGAATAGTTTAATTAATGTTCACAGAATATGCTGTTTCAATCCTTGTTCATTCAAAACTGAAACCCATACACGTCGCTGTTTTTCATGAATACTCATTGTCCCAGGAAAAATAAATTCTCCAAGATAATGTTGATGCTAAAATCGATTTTCCCCAAGGTAAAACTCATTTCAATTATACCCTTAGTAGAGGTCACCTTCGGTTGTTAGGAGGGTATTTTATTTCTAAATGGACATGGTTGGTCAATTTTTTTTATTGAATGCATTTCACGAGATTAACGGTTATGAAACAGAGCTTATTCCGAGTACAAAAATTCCTCAAAATCATGAGTAAAATTACTTCGACTTCCATAAATTAGTCACATTTTCATCACCATGTCATAGTTGTTAAATATTCAGACACTGGGTATTTACTCCAACGGGGCTCAGACCCTTACAAATCAATAGCAACCACTTTTTACGCCTAGCATAAGAAATACAACGCGTTTCAAGTGTCTCTCGTTAAAGTCACGTTAGGGGTTGTCTTTTGCAGCTTACATCTGCCTTATCTGATCCCTAAGGGTCGTTGACTGCGGAGCAAGAAGCATCATGGAACGCTTTGTTTTTTTTGCGTTAAACTATAGCGCGCCGCGAACATAACATATCTTGCTGATCGGTTGCCACGGCCTATTGCCTTCATCTTATACGTCTGTCCTATCTGATCCATTAGGATTGTTTCTGAGTGCGCGAGCAAGGAGAATCACGGAGCGCTCACTTCTTTTCGTCACACTATAGTGCGCCGCGAACATGACAGACGATCATCTTGCTGATCGGTTGCCACGGCAACAGGAACGCGGGCTCCTTGACACGGGTGGTGAACCATTCTTGTCTCTATTGAGTCCTTTTCGTCCTTTCCCGTTCTGCAGAAGCCTATTTTTTTACTTGCAGCGGTGCCGTTCGACCCATCGCCTACAAGTCTTGCACTTCACGTAGCAGCACCAGTAGTACTTGCACTGACATCTCTCCACGACTTCCTCCCCGATTGTCTCGAACCCGCGGCCGCAGCACATGGAGTCGCAGCCGTCGTGACCGTGGGAGCTCGCGTTACACCACCTGCGGGGAAAAAGATCATAAAATGAGCATCATTGGGTCCAAGATAATTGGAAAGAAAACAAACTCGATTTTAAAGTAGCCCTACTTCAAATAATATGAATAAGATCCTTATGTAAGCGTCTAACTCAGTGAATTTTATTATTTTTTTAAAAGTAATAATAAGGGAAAAAACTTGACACTTAAGGTAGAGCAATTCAGCTATTTGGGCAACACATAAGAGGAAAGCGGATACATCAGTAAGGGGATCAAGAAGAGAATCGCGTTAGCAAAGTAAGCTTTCATGAACAGGAAGGGGCTTCTGAGAGGAATTTTGGCCTCCAGTGGCACGATTTGGGAAACCTGACTTAACTGAAATTGACTGAAACCTTTTTGCCTGTATCACAACGTTTGCAAAGGTTTTTAATTGAATTGTTTTTGCATGTGTTCAAATAAGAATTCATTGTTCCCAAAAATTGTGATAGAAGAAGACATACCTCCTTAAGTGAATCAGCATTAAAAATTAATATTGCGTCACTTATTTTACATTTAAGTCGTATTTTTCCTAAACTAGTGCGATTTAGGCAACATCCTCGTCGACGACGACCTTATCAATACATTCTTGCCGAAGATAAAGGAGCTAGTCGTATATTAATTCAATATTTGGCTATGTAGTTCCATACATAAAACAGAGATGGTAATAAAGAAACAAAATCATCGACCTAAGTGACATGTTTACAGAAAGACATAGCTCAACGGTGATCACATTCTGGGCTTTAAAATCAATTTACAAAGAACATATCCGCGAAAGATATACACTACATATCCTCTTCTTCGCGCGATGATTCAGGCTGTTCCTATATTATTCATCCACGTCCTTGGTTTTTGTCACCACCCACGCGGCAGACGAAAATAAATTCAGGTGTGCTCATTTGAAAGAAAAACGAGGAAAAAAACGAACGCGGGAGGGAAAAAGCACATTTTTATTTATCTCCGGTGCGAAAGATGTAGGCGCGGGAGATAAGGTACGCAGTCGCGGATGCATGAGGTCTGTGATTTGTGTGGCCGGAGTGGGAGAGGTCAGACGGGTTGGGGGCGAAGCGAGCCCACGGTGCGACACGTTGCGTTCGAAATGGATGGGGCAGGAAGAAGGGGATTCATACTTACGTGGGCTGCACGGTATTATGAAGTCTCAAAGTCAACAAATACCTACGTAGATTTAAAATGTCGTTTTTTTATTGATCTATACTTCATTGCATTGGATTTATTGAAAAAAATTGTTTCTTAGAAAATAATTTAATTATTTTTACAATTATTATTTATTTAAATAAATAAAAGATCGTAGCACTTTTCCACAAGAATTTTTAATGCATATAACGCGTTTCAGCTCACTGAGCCATCATCTGGTACAAGACACTTCAAAACATTTGAAAATCTCTTTTATACCCTTGAGAAAGGAGGGGAGTAGGGTAGTATTTGACATCTTTGAGGAAGGGGGTGGGAACGGGCGTACAGAGTAGAGACAGTGGTAAAAGATACAAATACGGGATGTGGAGAACCCACGTTTGGAAGGAGGACTCTAGTCATAACTGTAAAATGACGAAACGTGGGAAAGAACCATAGAAAAACGGGAAGGGGGTTGAGAAGAGTAAAAAAAGGGGGGGTTAGGGTAAAAAGAGAGGCCGCGTGTCTTTAGAAAGGGAGATTTTTATTTATTTTTTCATTTTTTTTCAATTCCCCCAAAAACAGCGCAATGACGCCTTTTTATCGGGAGTTTAAACAATCAACAACATACGATCACGCACACCCGTATCCTGGAAGGTGACAACCTATCGAGGCGGGACTCGAACCCGCAACATTCGGAATGGTAGGCGAGAACTTATCCCCGCCGCCACCGCGGCCGACAATTAATATTATTGTGCAGAATTTAGTCGTATGTTAATAGAGGAGAACATTTTGTTCCATTCAACCCAGTTTTTCTCGTAATTTTACACAATTTCTTGCAGAAAAAAATTACGTGATACTTGCCAGGATCCCCAGTCTCCCCCAGTGAGATTGGGTGTGAATTGGATTGACCCTTCCCCCCCTAAATGCCTCATGTAATTAATGGATGTTCCCTTACATGTTTTGCCAGCCACCGTGCAATCACATGGGTTCATAAAAGGCGCCACACACGTAGTTTACATGCTTAGCGGTCCGTATTTTACGAAAAAATAAGCAAAACAAAGATTTTAACCAAAATTTAAATCCGTGATTATGTGATCCATTTTTTTTACTTTTTAATGCATTTTCTCGAGACTGCATGTACTAAATTTCAAATACTGAGAATAAATCGATCGCTCGCAGCATTTACAGCCAAACATCGGATATATTCTTGAAAACTAATTCAATTGCGTCTTAATTGGCAACTTAAGTAAATAAACTTCTATGGAACGGACAGGATCTCCTCCACGTAGTGTACTTGCGTCTGATTGGCTGACTACGACGGTAGACTTTGTTTGGCGATTTTGGTATTTGGAGGAGGCGACCGACAGCTGAAATCATTTGCGACATGAGGGAAGGGTAGGTAAGGAAGGGTGGAGAGAAACTCGGGGTCGGCATTAGCCTGCTCTTAACGAAACATGGGGATCACGGTCCCATCCGACGGACGGAGTGTTACGCTTGAAATGTCCTCTACACAACATTCAAGCAGGGATCAGGTAGTCTCTGAAAATCTCTGCCACCGCCGGGATTTGAACCCGAGGGCATCCTAAAATAATGAATACTACGTCATTTTAAATATTTTTTTTTTCAATTCTGATTTATTTTTTGTTTTATGAAAACACAAAAATGTAGACACGCTAGTGCAATAAATCATTACGCGCGCCGTAAAATTAGCCGTTTTGTCAACTTCATGAACTTTGTAATTCAACCTAGGGAAAACTAGTACGTCTATGGCATTCATCTTCCACAATAAGTTCAATTTAGATCCATAAAATGGCTTTTTCGCATTTTAGAACTCATATTTTTGTGTTAATAGTAGTTTAGTTCAGTCGTTAATAATAAATTTGTAGTAAATAAGGCTGTTTAAGGCCAACGTTTCGATAAGACCTCTCTCACCGTCATCAGAGCTGAAGCATGAATCACACGATCATTTCATCCATTTCCGAATGATCACTATCGCGATCACTTGAGTGATCACTCGCAAATGATCGTCGCCGGCAATTGTTTTTCGCGATCACGGTCGCGATGAGGATTCCCATCACTTTTTTTACCACACCTCTGGTCGCTTTTTTCGTCGCTGAAACCGTCACTACAACCCCATATCAGCCAATCAGAACGCATTCCCGTATGGAGCGATTGCAGCGCAACGTTTGAAAATCGTGGGAACGACATAGATAAACAAACACGATATATATTTTCGTGATGCGGGTCCTATTACACAGTGCTGTAGTTGGGAAAAAAATTTAGGCGGTACTCACCAAAAATTGCCAACAGCTTAACATGTATTATACATCCGGCCGCGATTGAAATGCCAAACTCAAACTCATATATTAGTTCCAAATTTTCCCAAGAGATAACTCTGAACAAGTAAAAAATCATTTCCGATTTTTCTTTCTGGAATCCATTGAACAATTTACAGTGGGGCTATTTTTTACAGATTCAAAAAGGTACTTTAACCGGTACGCTAATAACGAGTTTGGATTTTGGGAGGTACGCCGTACCGGCTCCCCCTGCCACACGCCTTTTAGGCGGCTTGCGGGGTATTATGTAGATGTAGATGTAGAACTACAGCACTGCTATGACTAGGTGCAAGGTTTTACTTTAGATCCACAATGTAGAAGCTTCATAGAACGACGTGGTATCAGTCACTTAGCGGAAGTCCGTGGTAATATCTACTTTTTCTCTACGTTTATGAAAACAAAATGGGCTGAAAACAGGCTCCGCCATTTTGTTATATATCTATGGTTATTGATCAAACAAAATATTTGAAAACCCTTGAAATGGAAGAAAAAGAAGTGTCAATTAATATGGTATAACAGTTTTGTCGATAAAACTATTCATGAAACTACTGCACGAGGATAAAGTTGGCGATTTTCAGAAAAAATCGAGGGTGGTCGTTTTTCACTAAATTTGTTCAACTTTGGCCTCACATATATTGTTAACGTAAAAACACAGGAAAGAAATAATCTGGAAAGTTATGCACAATTTATTTGAGAATATGTATACGGAGTTTCAACTTCCTAGCTCAAAAAAAATCGTTTTTGAGGTTTTGGCCAGCTTTTTTCGATTCTAGCCCACTGTGCGGCGGGAGGGACCGTGTGATTCAGAAAAATGATCACTAGAGCGATCACTTTTCCCGTCGCGAAAAGCGATCGTGTGATTCAGGCTTAAGGCTGACAGTCAGGGCTAACTCAGTATTCGACCTGATGACGATCTTTCTCATAGAAACGTTGGTTCTAAACAGCCTTACCCGGTACCAAACCCGAGAACAGTTTATCAATTTCCAAGATGGCGTCGCACCTTTCGAGAGGACTCAGTTACTCAACTAATTGGCAGATGCGGGCACACCTTGAATCCCGAAAATAGAAAAAAAGTGAAAATCGAGCGAGGAAAGGTGAGCCGCGGAACCTCACTGTAGATCAGACTAAAAAAATAAAATGAAATTAAATAAAACAAAGTCTCATAAAACGGACACGCAAATATTTCCCACGGATCGTCGCCGAAAGATTGTTGGTGGGTAGGTATTATAAAAGGGCCGGAATGTTCCCTTCGCTGAGGAATCTGGATCGCCAGCAGAGAGAGAGAGAGACAACGCTTTTCGATTCTCCACCGTTGATGACGAGAGGGAATTTTCTTCAACCCGTTCGTAAATTACTACGATTCCCCATCGAAATTCATCATCGTCCGAAAAATATTTCTCCTCGAAATTAAAAAACTATGACGAGCGAAATTCCTTCCTCGTGCGGCCGTGCGCGTCCTCTGTTTCGTACGAGCACTTCACCGTGTTTGACCCTCTGTCGTCAAGGCAACCGAGGCTACCCGTTTGTCATGCCATCGGAAAACCAGAAGAGAAATGACGAGCGCCGATTACCGTGGCATCCCGATTCTTTTATTCACATTTTTATACGCGCCCGGACACCGGATAGTTGACTTTATAGGGTCTCGAGAGAGAAACGAATATAATGAGGATTAAGAATTCGCCAAATTTTCCCCCTTCCATCGTTATACACGTTCGCCACGGACGTAATTGGAATAATTAGAAGCGGTTCCTCGGCAAGCTACGAATTCCGTCGAATTAACTTTAATTCTTCTCCGCCGCTATCATTTCGCGAAGGTCTCCGCGAGAGTTTTGAGAATTTTTCTCCTCTCTCGATTCGTCAAATAAATATATATAGCTTTCCTCGATTTGATGGGGAGGGCCCCCCTTCGATAGGTAAGTCACTCCTCAACGATGTTCCAAAAGAGGGCCAGGTTCAAGCGTGACACATCATTTCGTTTGGTTGTGAGTGGAATTGTTTAGCGGTTGATGATGACAATCGATGACGACTATTCGATTTATTGCACTCATTATCTACGGTTACGGCCATCAACGACGCAGTCGTGATTCATGACATCGATGGTGACCTGCGGTTATGGGCACTAATAAAAGCAGCTAATTCCAAAAAAGCAGAAGCAGCGAGGTTGCGAGTTGAACTACCATTTTCTTAAAATTCATGCCGGAGGCACAGGGTCACTAAAGTGAATATTTACTTTAAAAAATATACGTTGGGTACATGTTTGGTTTAAAATTGTGTCATTTTTGATATTCAAAGTTAATTTTTCATAAAATTACCTCCATTAAAAAATAGAAATGACCTTCCAGGGAGTCATGGCACAAGAGATAATTTTCATATGATGAAAAGTAAAAAAAAAAAACTTTAGGATTCCACATGAATTTGTTAAAGTACGACCAAAGTTTCGAAGTGGCACGTCATAATCTGGTGTAAAAAATTTTAATTGTCTAGTCGACAATACGACTAAAATGTTGAAAATTTATTTATTTCAACATGTTCTCGAAATATTTTCGACAGTAAGAGGCGTTATTTAAATTTTATAATTGTTTACAAATCGCAAAATGTTGTCGCCTTTGACAATTGTTTTTAGCCATGGAAAGTGCAATAAGAAAAACCGAGCCTTATAAGCAGTACCTAAGTATATTATGGCAACGTACTATTGAATACTTCAAATATTATTGCATTTCTATTAAATATGACTTAAATGAAAATTTAACATACAAATATAGTTTCAAGTGGGCTCCAAGTTGCCCAGTAGAGCATTTTATTTTTGGAAATGAAGTTCATAATTTGGCGCGAAAGAAATGTTATTGATGGAAAGTTTGCAGTGGATACCAGTGAAATTATTCCACATAAGTGCATCTATTTTTAGTGAATTTAAGGGCTCAATTTCCGAGGAAATTTCCCATATTGAAAGCACTTTGTGTTTGAAATTATGAGCGTAAGGAAGTATGCTATAACCTAGCTATGGCAAATGGACAAAATCACGAATGAATCATATTCTACAGCGGTTGCTATGACCACGAAGAGCATGCTACAGCCTAGGGCGAATAAACTGCTGGAAATGTACCGGTAGGTCCACTCTTTCACACGTTCGTCTCCAATAAAAATTTTTAGGAGGGTCATTTTCAGACAGGTCTGGGTCATTAAGAGTAATACAGGCCGAGGTATGGGCAGTACGTTGAGAGTTTCAAAGGATTTAGCTTCTGGCTAAGGAGGAGCCAACTGGGAAAGGAAAGCAATATGCCCATAAAAGGATGACGGTAGTATCTACGGCATTATATAGCCTCATTTCAAGGTTTTTCGGGCTCGACCACCTAAGGCGAGGAGCAGGACACCAACGATGGCGTCTCGCCAATAAAGCCCACTTGACTCATGCCTTAAAATTCTCGTAGCAAACAGAACAGGCAATAATGTTACCCTCATTGCAGCTTCCAACTGGATTGCACGCAGGCCAAACGGAACTAAAGCCATTCATAAACCAACAATACCTTGGGCAGTTAAAAGAGTCACAGGGAAATAGCGGAAAATCACCAATGCCATCTGAAGACCAAACACCTCGTGTCTGAACAAGAAACTGGTGAGGGGACAAGGATTTTTTTCTCCCAGTAACGAATCCCGAGTGCCCTGAACTCATTCACCAGGAGTATTCAGCCATGCTGAGCAATCAACTCTGATTAATGAGCAAATCAGAGGTATGGCGTCATGGAATTGAGCGATTTGGAATTACGTTACTGATCTCTCACAGGTTTACGAGGTGTGTCCAGAAAATAACGGGAATTTTTAAAATTTCGCAGGATTGGAGATTATTGATTCCGATTGCCAAATATTTATTTAATTATTTTGGTATACATGCCCCTGAAGTATGCTGACGCTAATGTTGAACGTGGTTTTATGAGCGATTTTCGGCTCACTTTTCATTGCTTGTTCTTGAATTTTGGCCTAAAACCTAATTTTAATTTCCGTGCCAAAAACAATACTGGGACCAAGGATACTGCATAGAGGAGGCCCATTACCATTCCATAGAGGGCTGATTTCTGTTGTCACTTCAATCGCCTTTTAATCGCCTTTCAAAAATATCCGTGGCGCGGTGATGAGTGCGATGCAATCCAATTTTTACAACATTTTGCAGTGTAATGTTTTAAATTGCGAGGAATAACAGTGAAGAGTGATGGATTTGATAAATTACATCATCATGAATGTACATTTCTGTTGACCCCTAATTATACATTATTTCCCCTTGAAACTCAGATCAATTTGTCCGTCAGCGATACGTTTGGCGACTTCCGTAAACCCTTTTAAATGGATGGTGGTTGACAACACATTTAGAACCAACTTGATGATCGTCTTTTGTGATATTCGTGACTGTAACGATACCCGCCCTAGGGTTTCGTTCCTATTGTAACGATACCCTCTACCGATTCGACCGATGGATTTTTCTTCCTCATAGGAAAATCCACTCGAATTGGTAGAAAATTAATTGCGTATGCTTGGTTTCGCTATTTAGTGGGCCCTTTTCGCTCTGTAGCGTTAAGGTGTTTTTCCCCGTCCCCTCCCTTCCGCTCCTATCCCCTCTCAGAGGCGTCGGCAGGCTCCCATCGCGGCGGCGCCTCTATCCTTTTTCCTTCCTCTCCAGCCCCTCCCCGGGTGTCCGGGCGTATAAGCCACGGGCTTGGTTCCTGGCCCCGGTGTGTTGTATCCTCGAAGGGCTCCCCTGAGCCCTCATACTCTCTGTAACGATACCCCAGCTTCCACATTCGCTAGAAGTGGCTCCATGTGACTTTTTTCCTATTTGCAAAAATAAAGAGAGCCATAAAGGGCCGTCGTTTACAAGGATAGATGATATTACAAGAAAGAGTTAGAGCCTATCCCGATGATTGAGTTTGAGTTATTGAACTATTTTGAAGGTGATAACATTGTTTTAGACGAATAAATAAATATAGAAAAAAATAAAATTCCCGTTATTTCCTGTACACACACCGTAGTGAGCGAAATCTTTGCTCACTACCAATCACCAAGGAGTATACTTACACCATAGACCGTATTTTGTCATGAACCACGCGCTACTATTTTACCACGTTTTTATTATACTTGCTTTCTTGTCTGTCTTTCAGGAAAAAATCTTGCAACTAAAATCCCCGCTGGGAGTTGCTAACCGGCGACTCTATTTTTCATGTGATAACGGAATTTTTTCATAAAATATTTGCAGCTGTTTACCATCGATATTTACACGATATAAAACGGTGTGACGCACTGGATATTATACCGAATGAATGGACAACTTTAAAATTTACGCTGTTTCTTTGCGCATTTCCCCGAACCGAATGAAGATGAAATGGAACAAACAGTGTTTAAAAAATCTCTAAGTCTGGAAATTCATTTTATGGATTCAATGAATTGCTGTGAAGAAAAAATACCCATGGCGATGCCTTAAGTTACGCTGATTTTTTAATACTTCTCTAGGACTAGGCCACCCGCCTCATTTGGAATTGGAAACCCGCTACTCATTTTTCCGAGTGATGGCGGAGTTTTTACATAGAATATTTGCAACTGTGTAAGTAATCATCGATATTTATGTGTCCTGTAACGGTGTAACATAGTGAGTATTAGGCCGAATCTACGGAAATTTGTACAATTTATGTTATTTATTTGCCAGAAACGCTTCCAATCCGTCACATTCTGGGAAATGCGCAAAGTAACAGCATAAATTGTGCAATTGTACGAGTACCGCCTGGAAAGGTTACACCTATCCATGACATGGGCGTATTTGATCGTCTATCGTTGAGACTCCCAATACAATGGCCTCCGAGTGCTGTTTTCGTGGGTAATAAAGAGGGATGAATAAAATTGGTCCAACGCCACGCGTGCTGAATAAGTGAGGGAGGAAAAAAACGGATGCCAGGGGGTAAATTTCATACAAGGGAAGGCCGAAAATCTGAATCAATGCCTTCTACGATGACAATCATCACTTCACCGGAATCTTTTTTCTCGTGATGGTGTCGCCTCCGTGGCGGAATGAAGAAGGTCCATTCACGTGCCCAGCAGGGGGGGAGATAGGGGCACAGAGCGACCAACACCTCTCAGCAGCGAGCACCCCCTGCTCCAGACAGCACTGGGCGTTATACACAACTATCCCCCATATACCTTCTGTTTCCTTCTACCTGGAAGTCCTCAGCAGACCGCTGCCTGAGACCGCTTTTCCGTTTGATCTGACCGCCCCACCGCCAGAACAACGGCCCGTCCCCTCCCCCTGCATTCATTCCTTTCCCATGCGTTTTCCGTTCTCTGGGCGGCAAATACCTTTGTTCGTCCGTCCTCCTCACCAACTCCGCGGGGAAAAGATTCGCTGGCGCTCATTTCTGGGAGAAACTGTCTGTTTTGTTCCCCTCGTTTCGTCAACTTAAGAGGAAAGGTCTCTCTACCGGTCGTATTTGGTCTTTTATCTACTCAGAAAATACGATTTCCTCAGGATATTTTAAATGGGAATCGCATTTGAAAATCTGCATGCCCACATGTTCTCATCTCATAATAAAAATGGTGATATCTCGGTGATTATAGGGAAGTGATCTTTTCCCCCAATAACGATTCCCTATTTCTTCACTATACATAGTCTTCTATCAGTTGCAAAATTGTATCAATCAAGGTCGAAGACTAATATTTATTTCAAATGTCAAAACTAGGATAAATGGACTGTATCTCCCAAATTTTAACAGCAATGCACATACATTAATATTACTATCGAGTTCAAACACAAATGTCTATTTCAAAGATCGATAGCTCAACTTTAAAATTAAGTACATAATTACATAGGGTCTGAGGGGGCTCGGGCCCCTCAGGCCTCCACGCCGACTCCATGGGGCCTTTGGGATCCGATCCCCCTCAAAATATTCATTATGGAGGCGAGGAAAAAATATGACAGGCTTGTCGATTTTCCCCGGAGTGTCCAGTTATCGAGAATCGAGTTTTCAGGGTTCTAATGTTGATCATATGACTCTTCTAAAATGCTCAAAAAACTTAAAAACTCGCCATTTATAAAATTTTCCGGGTCAAGACCCTCGGTATGGGCCCCCCCAATATTTTTGATAACTCGCCACCCCTGGTTTGTTACAACAACAACAAAACAGGTGACGTGAAATTACGAAGCCATGATTTTAATTCACATTTATTGGCAAATTCCACCAATTCAATTCGCACCACGCCTTACGTACGCATACCAAAGCCAGAATTTCCAGAAGTGTATTTGGAACAATTCTCGAAAAATGGACCTAAGTCAACCTTGGAGTGTTACAGCCACTGCGCGAATAGAGGCGTATAAAAGAGTGACAATCTCCGCCCTTGGCCGTCTGACGGCACGTCTATCAAATTTCGTCGTGGACCAGACACCCTGTCTGCCCTCTCTCATTCTCGCCGGACGCGGACGGACTTAATTTCAGCTGGAGCCGAATTCACACCTTCCGCGGCGATCTGGATTACCAATGAGAGGTCCGAAGTCAGACGGAAGAATTCAGCTCGAAGTCTAAATCTTTATGTGTAATACGAAAGAGGATGCCTGTTTGTGTATCCGCTATGCGTTTCTATACGGCAGCATGGATTGCGGCCAAAGTTGCATGAAGCAGTGGCGTAACTATGGGGGTGAGGATGAGGGGATAGATCCCCCCAAAGCCTTAGAGAAATAAAAAAAGTTATCTAAAACTATTGTCTACTTTTTAAATTTAATAGCTGCATCTGCTTAAAGTTAAATTTTTATTACCACAATGATGTAAAATTTATTTTTATTTTATTCTCATACCACCGGATACAGCTCTTATTGGCCATTTTACACCGGGGTGTTCAAACCAATGTAACAAGTAAACCTACATCCTCATCCTCGCTATACAAGCTATCCTCATTTTCAAATCCTCATTTCGAATATTCACGGGAATGAAGCAAGGAAATTTTTCCAAGGCAACGCGCAGGGGATGGGAAACTAACGGAGCTTTATGCCCCTTCCCACCACCGTCTTGCCCGCTTCTCTCCAGCCACTTATTTGCTCTGCAAAGTTTGCGAGTTGACCAATGAAAGGCATGGGTAAATTCTTCACGCGATATACGTGGGGGGGATCCCGAGATTTCTCATTGGACGGTGGGAGTTGCCTTCGACAGGGCGGGGACCACACGCGAAATTAACATGAAAAGTTCGGCTTAGGAATTCCCTATCACAAAAACCACGATGAAAGATGAGCTTGGACAAAATACAGTGAAATCTGTCCCAAGCGGCCATCGAACGTGGGAAAGAAAATAGGCTATTTGAACTTAAAATTAGAGAAATGGAATCGATGACGGTGAGCTTAACCCATTAAATCCCAAGCACGTTAATAACTTAAAAATTCCAAATATTTTGATGAATTAGCAATAAAACAGACTTAAATAAGGCAAATTATCGATTTTTATATTTTTATTGTTTTTAGTTTGCGGTTGGTGAAACGTTGCGTATACGCAACGTTGGGAGTTCCCCGGGTCAAATGAGCCGTTTTGCTTTTTTTTCGGAACTCTTTTATTTTTGCAAATAATTCGCTTTTATTGTAACCCAAATATATAATTAACCCAAAATATTGATTAAACTTGGTATTGTTCATAAAATTTAGAGGACCAATCAGTATGTAAATGAATATTGCACTTTTGGTAATCACTAAACATCTGGCTGCTACAAACTCGGCATCTTCGTCGTGAATTTTTTCGTCACGAACAATATTGTGGCCAACCTTGTCTTTCCTTATTGTATTTCGCAAACTATTTATTCCGTTATGTCCTATACTATGGCAAGTTTAGTGACTAAAAGTGTAGTTGCTCAAATCGAAACTTGAAGCTTGTACGTGGTAGAAGGTCCATATTATCAATAACAGACACTTTGTGACTTCCACAAAGTATTTATTAAAATGTATACTATTTGTTATACTATTTGTACAGTTATTCTTCCCGAGAATGATATGTGGTCACATCATATTTCACCGTAATGAAAAATGGAATTCTGCTAGGCAGTTTAGCAATATTGTTATTTTTAATCTATTATTACGTATAGTCATATCATCTTTCATTGTCCGCAGAAATACTACATTGCAGCAGTCCTCATCATAAAAATTTACAAAAGTTAAGGTTAAAGATATAGATACACTTAATACAAAAGTTCAATATAAAAATAACAGGGATAAATCCCATGCATTCAAGTATCATTTTTTACCTGAATAGAATGAAAGGCCTTTTTATGAGCCAGACATGAACCACGCAGGAGTTTAATTTGGAGAGGCTGGCATGACCTGCCTAAGAAGGCAAACTGTTAAATAGGTACAGCTTTACAATCTTTAATGTAGGAATGTGCGAGTAGTTCTTTTTGATCTCGATTCGAGTATCGAGATTAGTCGAGTTTGGTCATTTCTGGATTTGGCAAATGTGATAATATACATGCCACAATTTATTCTCATTTTCCATCCCCTTTTGAATTTTCTATTCTGCTTAGCTTGATTGATTGAACTTAAAGTTAGAGAAATAGATCCGAGAACGGTGACCTTAATACAGTTATTCTTCCCGATAATGGTATGAGATCACAGCATAGTAATTCACCGTGAAATGTAAAATGGACTTTCGTTAGACAGTTAAGCAATGTAGTTATTTTTCACCAATTATTACCGAATATCATAACGTCTTTCATTCTGTCAGTATTAGGAGATGACTAAATATGAACGTGTCTTGAAAATTTCCACGAGCACTATTGAAATGAATTAACCACTAGTAGCATGAGGTCAATTTACTTAATATATATGTATCTAAACTGCTTGAAACATCCCTGAGTAAAAGCATTTGCACCATTGCAATAATGTTTCATGATAGCGCCTGTCGGCAGATTTCTGAACTTACTGGCTCTTTAACCGAAACTACTCGACTATACATTCGTAATGCAACTCGAATCACTCGAGTCGAGTACCAACTACTCGACTCGACTCGAATTTTTGAGTACTCGATCATCCCTAATTAAAAGATCGGCAGGCTTTGCATAGCCGGCAGCAAGATATCGATTTCGTTCCTCCTTAGTCTGGTTATTTTTCACTGAGAATAGAGAAGTAGGCGACATGACAGCTCAAAAACGATTAATACGGGCATGTTTATTACTTTACTATCAATATTTTTGCGTCAATATCGACAATAAAAGAAAATGAGTGTATGAGCCCACTGCTTAACCCTTTAAAGACCGAACTAACATACCAACTGATTTTTATTTTTTTTTGCAAATCCTATTTATTTTACAACTAATTAAGAGATATATGATTTGATGCTTTCTCGGCGAATTATGTGGGTAAACTTTTCTCGGGATTCCCACCGGGTTCATTCCTTCTAAACGGCCAATGTTTCAAGCTCCGTCTCGGCGCTCATCAAAAATTAATAAAGCGCGTACTCATTATAGAGGTGATGAAAATAAACAATTTTTAAAACGCATAATTAACGACCAATGTGTATACAAGTCATGCGATTCACTTTAAAAAATACTTCCATACTTTATTTACATAACAGAAGCTATAGATACGAAATATTATTTTCATGAATTTTATAAATTTTTATTCAGCCCTGACGATGAGCTCCGAGACGGAGCTTAAAACGTTGGCCGTTGAGAAAGAATTAACCCGGTGGGAATCCCGTGAACAGTTTACCCACTAATTAAGAGATATTATGAAAGAAAACCCGAAAAAAAATTTAAATGCGTTTTCAAACATGTTCCTATATGGGAACACGCCACAAAATTTTGCTATTGCTTGAAAAATAAATTTAAACCTGACCAAAACACTAAGTTTAACAACGTAATATACATACATTGATCTTTTGAATAAATGAGCATTATTTACTGGAGAGCGAGTATAGGGAAAATATCGAATAAGCCGCATAATCATCACAGAAATAATCAAAATAAAAAAAACAATTTTAAAAGGCATAATTAACGACTAATGTGTATTCAAGTCATGCCATTCACTTTAAAAAATACTTCCACACTTTATTTACAAATCAGAAGCTATAGAAGTAATCACAGATACGAAATATAATTTTCATGAATATTTATTAATCTATTCCCAAATGGGAACATTGGGCTGCTAACGGTTAAGCGGTTTTATTTCCTCATAGCAGTTTGACTTACGGTGATCTCGAAGCGATAGTTTTGCTGAAACACATGTCCGATGTGTCTGCGGAGCCATTGGCGGATTTAGGGGGGAGTCATGGCCTTCACAGGGGCCATGACCCTCCCTAATTTAATCAAAATTTTAAAATTTTTATTATTAGTAGTTTTTGTATGTAGTTTTTTGGGGGAGGCGACCGACAGCTGAGGTCATTTGCGCCATGAGGGAAGGGTGGAGAGAAACCCGGCATCGGCATCAGCCTGCTCTTAACAGAAGGCGCCAAGGGGACCACGGCTTAACGTCCCATCCGACGGACGGAGTGTTGCGCTTGAAATGTACCCCACACAGCACTCAAGCAGGGATCGGGCAGTCTCTGAAAATTCCCTTCCCCTGCCGGGATTTGAACCCGAGCCTGTTGGGTGGGAAGCAAACACTACCACCACACCAACCCGATCCCCTAAAACTTCTTGTATCCTTGTAAAGGGAGTGCTCATGCAAATTCATGGCTACAAGTCCCAATTGTGCGAGAAGCTTGAGTTGTATCTATCGTACATAGCGTAGCACTCCCTACTGCAAAACACAAGCTCAAAAACAAAATAAGCTGTGACCCAACTCATATGGTATTAGGAAGCATGGATCTGGGTGCCTAAAATTTAGCTGGCTAAACCCAAAAGTGAGCATGAATTGGTACATCCTTATGCAGGTATTACCATCTGCTGGGATCGAAACCGATGAAAAACAAGAGAATGTGAAAGGGATGACAAATATAGTACAAAAAGTTATAACATCTATATTGTTAACTTTCTCATGCCATTCAGTCAGGTCATAACCCCACAACAAATTTGATGCCGAATCTGCCTCTTTGTGGGATTGGTCTGAAACGATACTGAGGCGTTGGGCTGATTGCTGAGAATGGATGGACGTCTTAGGACAGTTCATCTGTCTCCTCTCCAACCTTTCATCCTCTTGCGTATAGCGTGGTGGGAACGGATAGGAAGGTGGGGAAAAGCGTAAAAAGGGATGGTCCTTACACCCTAGTGGAGTGGGCGTGTCTCTCTTTGAAAACTTCCCCTTGGAGGCCGTCCGAGCGAATGCGTTGTTGCCCCGTGTGTGATTATGTCATTACCCGCATAGCATTCCCCTCCTGTCCGAGGTGAGACTAATTGCGGGAACGCCGCCACCTCAAACCGACTATATAGTTATCATTATATGCTCCCTCTGCTCCTTTTCCTCGGTCGCCCGGGGCAACCCAACATGGGTGGCTTCATCTCCGGGAGTTTTCTTTTCCACTTCATTTTTTTTCTTCGGTCCTGTCGTTCGCTCAGCGTTCCGACCTCCGAGGCGCCGCCGGAACTTCGCAAATTACAGTTTGCGCTGTTGTATTAAAAGCACCCGGAATGCACCCAACCACACATCCTCCGCTTCCCATACCTGATCTTTTTCCCCCTTAACGATTCCCTATCTCTTCATTGTACATACACTCCTATCCGTAGCAAAATTGTAACAATCAAGATCGAAGATTAATATTTATTTCAAAGATCAATATAATAGGATATATGGATTGCATTTCCCCAATTTTAACATTTATCCACATACAATAATATTACTATTGAGTTCAAAGACAAATATTTATTTCAAAGATCGATAGCTCAATTTTAAAATAAAGTAAATCGAATATAATCGCGTTACTATCTGCGTTTACTGATGGTATTCATTTTATTTTGGTGTTAATAATGATGCATTTGTGTGTTTGCAAAAATGCAATCGATTTTACGGCATTGTAGATACGGATCGAGATTTTTTTGATTTTCTTTCCATGTGTCATCTTACTCCATAAGGGTGATCTAAATGAAAAAGAAGAATGCTTCACAGTAACTGGCTTGGTAATTGGTAAGAGTTGAAGCGTTTCAACAGCTTAAAAAACAAGACCCACGATCCTGAGGAGCTCTATCGTTTAAAGGAGGCAACAAACAAATTCTACGCAGCAAAAAAAAGCATTAGAGAGACATGATGGCTAAAACTCTACGTTGGGTCAAAAGCACTGAAAAGTTGCGTGCCAATTAATATGTATACTTCTAAAATTTGCACGAGAATAAATTCTTTTGTTGCGCGTGAAATTAAGTTTCCCATATTGGAGCGCTTGGGATTCCGATAGTTTTCATTCCAATAACTTGCAATATTGACGTAAGAAAGGTATATCTATTTCTAACTGAGAGCTTCTTTTGAGATAGTCTCCAAATCACTAAAATTGAAGAAGCTGTTGGAGTCAATGATAACCTCTGTAAACTTTGAAACCAAGAGATGAATTAAAAACTGATTGATGCTGTTGTGTGCTGCGGGATGTGAGCAATATATGTGCCCTTTCTTGAACGCATGCGCATTGCACTAATACATTGAAATTGGCTCCTTCATTTGGACGATAGAACTCCTAAAAATCTGGAGTATCGAGTTTTATTTACAGACAGATATGGAATATGAGATGAGTGTGGTAGAAAGATTCTCATTTCAGTCGTCCTGAACGAGGAGACAACAATACATGGTGACCATTTTTAAATTTATTGTAGTCACCATGGAGTAACTACGGTGACTAAAATAAATATAAATTTAAAAGGTGAGATAATTCTTCAAGAAGTGGCTGCACAGATTGAGTATTAGTACCGCCTGGTTAGTATTTGAAACAAGTAAATCACTCACTGAATTGGTTCGGCGTCAAGCCGAACATAATTAATTATAACTATACGTGGGGGGGACACTGTTACAGAAAGGGTAGGTAGGATGGTATGTACTAGACCCACCCGGGGGTAGTTAGAAAGCACCCTTTATCTATTCCTGCCCGGAAAATTCTTGATGATAAGACCAAAACGTATCTACAAAACCTGAAATAGGGGAATCAGAACCACATTCTCTCCTTGGACACACCCGCGGTGATATCTAACGGAAAGATCGAATCTCACGAATCACTTACTTCAAACTCAACTCCTCATCTCTAACATTCGGATAAAATTTAGCGTCAGATATGTAATTGGAGTAATGGGTGTGAATTGGAGGGTAGGAGGCCTAGGTACACCATTAAATTAGGTGGATGAGGGGAATTTTAATCTCAACCTCGCCCGAACAAAGACATCTATCTATCTATAATGAGGAAAATTATGAGTGTTTAGGCTATATACCACCCGAGCCTCTCAGCTATTGTTAAGAGCTAAGTTTTTGAATGTAACTTGCAAACAATCCTTCATTCATGATAATAATGCAGTTTTTAATGTACGCCAAGTTAACAGTTCTCAAATCTCGCAATTCAATGTACCCCAATCCTAACCTTGGTATAGTTACTGAAGACTCCTATTTTTCCCTTGCACGGGAAAGTTTCCTCACAATCAGTTCCCACGTGTTCCTCCATCTGATACCCCTCATTATCACCCCCAAATAATTATCTCCTGGTTTTCCTTTGTCTTGTTTATACTTTGACTTTGATTTTTGAATATGCCCTAAGGCAGGAAATCCAATTTTGAATGCCAATTTCGGTTGGAAAAAGATATTTATATTTCATATTAAAAATCCGATAAAATGCTATTACGATAATTGGTAAGCATTACATTTTTACATCTTTTTGATGGGCTAGATTCAATTTCAAAGCCCGATGAAGAAAGTCGTGGAAGGAACAGGAAGGCAAGGGAAAGCACAGAATTAATTATGTACATAGATAAGGCAATTAAGGACGTAAAATAGAATAATTACGACAATTAGAAAAGGTTATCTGGTAGATGAGTAGAGTGGAGGGCCAAGTCAATCTTGGAATTTCTGACTTATGGTGATCCCACATGCACACCACACGGTCCAAAAAAGTCACGCATACTAAAAAATTATACTACCACACGCTGTTAGAAATAATAATAAAATTCAGGAACATACATTAAGTTTTTCGTAAGTTATTAGGCTCCACTGCAAGTTATCTAATCTATTTATGAGTTCTAATGCTGCCGTTATTATCTCTTATTGATCGTAGAAAAAAAGACATTCGGAATCTGTATGTTCTACAGTCTATCTCTCTTATTTTATTTATGTCATCTGATCTTCCGTAGTATATTGGCGTCCTCAAGATATGGCTACCTTCGATAGAAAAGACACTGCTCTTGAATTTATGTACAAGGGTTAGTCTATTTTTCAATCTACTGTCTGACAAAGATTCCCATACGAGTTTATCTAAAAGAGAGAGAGAGTTTGCGTGACAAAGAAGGAAAATCGAACGTTCATAGCGAGAGGAGGAAATCACTACTTCCTACGCATTCGAAGCTTCAGTGCTATAATTGCCGCATCAGCGAGATCGACCGTATCACGTCGGAATGCGAGCAAAGGAAATTACTTACCCCAGCTTTAATGCGAGGGGGAATAGTTTCAAATGACAGAACAGAAGAGCCAATCTTCAAGCATTTACAAATTCGTCTCGGTGATCACGAGGTAATCGTTTCACGATAATAATAGCAGCCGATATTTGGGACTTCTTACTGAAGCTTACCTCCATTCTCTATACGACCTTTTTTCGGTGAAAAATCCGTCTCATGGGCAACATGTCAGACGGAAAAGGCGAAAACGTCGCCGAAACGATTTATTTACAATTTATTAGAACTTATTTCGTATCACCATACCTGAAGAATTTAACATATTGAAAAGTACTTTTATAATTCCACACTTGTTCATTCATAACGACTCAGGCTTCGGCACATAATACCATACCTTAAAAAAAGGCATTGTGTGCCGAAATCTTGGTCAGTTGTACGTTGTTAAATATGTGTGGAAATAAATAAGTACTTTTCATTATGTTCAATGCCAAAGATTGCCACCGAATTAGGCCGGAAACTGTATCTTGAATAAAATTGAATGAGTTTATGTAGTCAAAGATAACCTATGGATCAATTGAAAGCTGTTAGGTGCTGTTGTGTGGTTTGGAATGTGAGTATTCAGTGGCGGATACAAGGGGGACTAAGGGTCCCCCCCTTGGATATCCAATGTATACTAGATAGACTGGTCATTATGTTCGGACACCCACTACTGCTGTGAAGTTACCCCCCTTGTCTCAATCCTGGATCCGTTTGCGTTTGGCACTAGTGAATTGAAACTGGTTCCTCAGAGTGGCGACAGATGTCATAAAAATCAGGAGTCTCGCTTTTTTTTAATATATAAAAATATATTATGAGATGAGTGTAGTATTAAGATTCTCGTTCCATTCGCCCCAAACAAGTTGTCTACAATAATATAAGCAATATGGTGGTCTCCACTTAATTTAGAACAGACTCATCAACTTTATGAAAATCAACCCATTAAAATTTTGGGAAGACAATCCAGATATTTTTTTAATTATTAAGAGGACGTATCACTTCTGCTCGACCGGACCTAATTCGTCCTTTTTCGTGACTCAACGCTGCTTTAGAAATTACGCTATGAACTTGAAAGTTTAATTAATTTTAAATTGATTAAATACTTGCCAGCTTATGTAAACGGTTACGACATTGCTTTTAAAGTTCATTAAGGTCTTTAAAAACGGAAATTGCTAAATTTAGCAAATATTTTTGTATCGTAAAAAAATGATAAATTAATTATATATAACGAATCCTTTCTTCGATTGTATGGACTCTCATGTCAATAAAGGGAGACGTTCTTGAAAAAATAGCATTCAAAGTAGCGTCAAAAACCTTACAATTTTTGTAAAAATCTGGATAAAAATTGGCAATGTAAGTATGAGATTCTACGGATATTAAGGAAAAGTATAAATAATTTTCCTTACATTTCCAGTTCATTAAATTACGACTGATTGTGAGATTACCCACACTTTTAACTCGGATATTTCAAATTTTTGAAAGGACAGTAACTGAGAATACCTCAGATCTCTGGGCAAATTATCCCGTAGCAACGAAGATGTTTAGCGAGAGAAGTCATCTAAAATCCAATACACATTAAGTTCGTAGTCTGAGGTGTTATTGGCGAGATATTTCCGTTATCGAGTGGGGTCAAGTTACACCATTGTTAAGCTAATGTGAACACGCTTCTACTATATTTCTAAGGTACTACACATACTTTTTCGGTCGATACTAGGTAGAATACAATGGAATGGTAATAAAAAACTAATATATTTGTAAAATGTGTCCATGATGCCCTAATAATAAAATAATATTAAATGTCTTTATTTGCTTGGGTGAAAAACCCTAGAAGTAAGATACATTTCATCAGCAATAGATCGGATAATGCCACAAATAATGTAAAATCACAATAATCCATACAATGCAGCGTATGTCTTCAGTTGTATAATGATTGGAAAAAAATTGAGTATTCCGATTTCACGGAAGCAAAGAAAGGCTAATCAATTTCAGAGTAACATAACTTTTATCGAAATGAAGAAAATCACGGATCCATCATCTGGCGCAAGGTCTTGAAAAAACCCGAAAACGCGCCGTACGCATTAAATAATTGTGAAAAAGTGCAACTACCTTTCATTTCAATACGTCGAAATTCCAATATATCTGAATCGGTTGAACTTACAACTATTATCCCTTAGGTACAGTCCTCAGGAAGTAAATTCCCTTCTTTGCAAGAGAGTACTATTTTCCTTATCCATACCACCACAGGGATGGAGTAGATATAGTGTGTGTGAGTGAGTGTGTGAAAGAGACGGTAATAAACGAATTCTTTCACACCTGAACGCTAATGTCCCATTCCCCTGGCCAAACACAACACATTCTGCCCACCCACCAGCACCACCACCGTACGACTTTTATTTCTTTCGTTGACTCACCCCCCCCCCCTCAATCTTCTCCATCCACTCACGCACGGATAAAAAAAATGCAAGAAATAAACGAAAAAAATAGTAATGAGAGAGCCGTCTCGCGTGTGAATGAATGTCCAGCCATCGGCTGAGAATGTACTCAATCAATAAGTGCTCAAAGCACGACGGACACACACAAAAAGACTTTTCGTCTCCTATCCTTCTAATAACAATAATGATCTTCTTTTTTACCAACACCTTTCGACTCCACGGATATGTAAGCAAGACATATCCCCGCGGACGATTATTGATGGAATTGTGACTAAGATGGAGTCTCGCGCCTTTGGCTTGAATTACCATAATAACACGTGCGAAGAGATCCCGTACGTCTCCTAAAACATTTTCCTTGAACAATCCATAAAGAGGCACAGCTGTTGCACACAGGATACATGCTTCACATTTTGGAAATAAGGAAGGAGGGAGTAAAATGAAAAATAGAATACCGCATAAAATAAAACTATTTTTAAAATAATTTTTCATAAAAAATATGTTCTATTGAAAAGGAGACAATTACGGCCTCAGGTCCCAATAAGTTGTTAGTTTTGCAGAAATGTGATAGACAGCGTCGATTAAACATTTATTTCTCCATAAACGCCTTAAGGATGTGAAGCTTTTTTGCGTCACTTTAAATTCATTACTATTTTTTTTACATAAAGCGGCATTAAGATAGATTTCACTGCATTCATATACGACGAGTAGATTCGAGGAACATCTAGAAAAGTGGGGAGAATTCAGTGAAGACTTCCGTATGCACCTCTCTCTTAGCCCATCATGCAGTCCTCCAGAGTCTTCCCTCACTGCAACACACTCATCCTTTTACTAGTAGCCTTTCGTCAATTTTCGTCTGGTCGCTAAGAGACCGAAATGAATTGGCGCGTAAGAGAGGTGAGCAAAGTGGACAAACAAATGGACAGCCATGACAACACAGATGAAAGGGGACGACAGTGCGTGAGGCGGTCAACAAAGATGACGGAACCGCTATCGGGCGTGTGTTATGTGCATGATTGTGGGAACAATCTTTGAAGAACGGTATTACACTGTGGTAGTATCGAAAAACCGGCGCTGAGCAAACATCAATACATTGGATAACAACTATACTTAGATTCTAGAAAGTTATGCTTCGTCCAGTGACACTGCGACCTCTACGAAAAAATAACCAAGAAAAAAATTGACAACCCTTATTTTATTAAAGGAACATCCATGACCGTTAGGGAAACAAAATAATATTCTCGATGGCAGCGCAAAAAAGTAAAGAAACCAATACAGTAGAGTAGTGGTACGAAGTAGGAAGAGAGACTCAAGAACGAATTCTAGCATAGAGAGCAGGAAGAAGTCGAGAAATAACCGGATGGTTTACCTCAGGGGAGGGATTTGATGGAAGGTAGAAATAGACTCGAGGTATAATGAAAAAGAAATGCAAAGCTTCACTCACGACCTTGAAAAAGATTAGATAATTACTGCTGATGTTCTTGATGGCTTCGTGTCCAACTTTCTGAAATTTTAATGTCACAGTGAAGTAAAACTCCTTAACAGAGAAGTTTTGAAGAACGCGACCGGCATCATGGAAGAGCCCACATTAACTGGTGAATTATTCTTAATATTCTTTGAACATAAATTGGTTTGTTAGGCCTAAAAACAAGGGAAGGGGTGCTTCCTATCCCTTCATCTCAAAGCCTTCTCCGAATTGCTTTTAGACATCAGTACCATATTTTAGTTCGAGTTTTCACATGAAGGTGATTCTTTCCTGAAATAATTTTTACTTAGTACTGGCCTCTCCTCCAGTGCACCAGCAGAAAAAATGTTTATAATAATTCATAAGAAGTCATTTGTTTTATTCAGTAGTCGAAACTTAGATACTTTTAGAGAGAAATGTGACATTTTTGTAAAAATCATGTGAATTCATTTTCTTTGCATTTTCGAAATTTATGTTTTGGGTCAGAACTTCTTCAATATTATTTTACTAAAAATAAAACTGAGTCACATATTTGCTATTAATATTTCACTCACAATTTCAAGCAACCATCTTCATGTGAGAGCAAAAAAATATTCGAGTCTTCCAATTTAAAGGACTATAATTTTCCACCATTAGTACGGAGTAGGAGTAAAAAAAATAAAAATTTTATTGTTCAAGGGTAGATTGCAAGTCGAGTAAGTACATATTTCTAAATTAGAATTTTATTTTGTATTGATAACACAATTTTCTTAAATAAATGGTATTTTTAATCTATATACAAATTTAAGAGTAATTTTATTTGAATTTATTTTTAAGTGTAATTCGTATTTTGTTTTCAAAATAAAACATTTTTAAATTTTGAAATACATGTTTCCCATATCTGACTAAATCAATCTGGTAAATTGATTCAGGTCGAGTTTTCCAAGGTACGGGCACGATTACTACGGTAGTGAGTAATATTCCAAGCGACACCAAGATCATCAAAGTATCCATTGGTTCAATAGTCGCAAAGTCAAATAGAGATTATGGTAGAGAAGGCTGCTCGTGTGATATGGCAGTGAAGGGTGCTGAGTGATTCTTCAGCCCTGAGGATATAGTACGTTTCTTAGCCTAAAACGTCGGTAGCCATGAAGGAGACTACCCGGTGTAGAGCCCGAGAAGCTTTCACTACCAGCATACTCCGGAAAAGCAACAGGTTTTTTTCAAATAGAGATTTTCTTAGAGTGCGGTGAGCCCCTAACGTCTGAGAACATGAAAGACACATTACAACTCAATGAGTGTGTTAACTTCACACATTGCATGCGGCTCAAAGAGTACCAGAAATATCAATCATCATCGAGCCGACATTTGAGTTGATTACTCTTGGGCGTGGAGCGAACATGTCCGTTGAGAAATAGCGACTCTATGCGAAGATGCTGTGGTCGCCCTCCGCCATAAGACCTTTGACCCCACTGCCCAGAATGGTCACAAGGATCAAAGTCCTGGGAACCGCCGTGAATGGAATGAGCTTCTTATATCCCTTTATGAAACGTCAATAACGTACCTCGCAAAGCATTAGATGATGATGTGATTCAGAATTAACTTTTTATTACTTCATCAAAAGTTTCAAGTCTAAAGTTAGCTTGATAGGTTAAGGTAGAGGTCGCCTAATTTATGCCCCTGAAGAGTAAAAAACATTCAAGATATGTAGTCAACTTTTTCCGGAGAGATATTGTGGAACAGCGTATTCAATGATACCCCGAGGACATTGTACTATCCATATAATTTTAAATTCACCAACTTCTACTTCACGTATTCCGATTGGTCAGTACTTGCGTACTTGATGATGATTGAAAGCCAATCGAAACACGTGTAGCAGAAGTTTATGAAACTAAAATTACGTGGGAAGTACGATGTATTTGTGTGTCATCTCGTACATAAGATCAATTAGTATGGCATTGAAAAAGTAACAGGGAATCGACGGGTTTGCGCCATTAGGGGAGGCTATGAAGGATAAACGGAAACCCGGCTTCGACATTATCCTGAACTTGAGGAAAGGCACCAAAGGGCGTTAAATCCTTTCCAACATAAGGAGTGGTGATCATTTGAAGTACCCTCCTAAAACGTTTCTGAAAAAAATCTCCACCACCCGAACCCACAGAGATTTCAACGAAACTCGGTAAATAATGTCACGACGAGAGGGCATGATTTACCGTGATGAAGAGGTCATGCTTCTTGCTCACTCACATCTGAACGCCTTCATGACTGAGGTTCAAAACACGAAAGGATAAAAAAGGTGACTATTTCAGCAAATGCATCTACGTACGTAATTAGGAAGCGCACAGGCTCCTTAGTTCGCACTATTATTTGGGCGGAGGGAAGTAGCAGAGACATAGGTAATGAAGACGACTTCAGATCAAAATTTAGTGATTTACCAATAAAAATGGTTTCCCAAATTTCTAAATTACAGATACGGTCAGCCTTTAATTGGTTACTGTGAAAAATTTTCCTTTTCCGTAGGTATATCTTTGATCTGTATTTTTCATTGTCTTCATCTTGTCATTTTTGAGTATTTAAAGTGTAGTGTTTCTTCGCGGTAACTACTATACATTGTTCTAACCTTGCATGGACATTTTACAAACTGATTTCAAGTTTTTTCTGTCTACGAGAGCGTATTTTTGCTGTAGTTTCGGAATGCATGGGGCGATACACACTTTATGGGGGCTAATAACACCATCATGAATGAGCACGTATGCTTTTTGTTACCATTTTATTTTTTAAAGATCATATGGTGTAGTTGTGGGAATCCTATTGCATGCTGAAGATAGGTCCATCCCTGACAAACACCCTAGAGGTGAGATGAAAATGAATTTTTTTTATTCCACATAAATTAATACGGAATTACAAAGTTTTAAAAATCCGAAGATTCAAGTGTGATTGAGGGGAATTTTTCCATATTGAAATAAACACTTGCAATTTTCCGTGATTATAATATTTATTCCGAACTAGGTTTCGATGATAGGTAGGTACCATATGAATGATGCATGGGAATAGATTTTAGAGGTCGGAATAAACAGGGTAGTTTCCTTCATCAAAGAAAACGAAAGGCATTGATTGCGATTCTTTACCCACCATTAGTGCATTCATAATTTACAAATTATTTGGTTTTAGAAATCCTAGCTTAGATGAATGTTAATGGTCAATTTGAGCCTCATTTGAAAACGGTCAGGTTGGCGCCCATGCGATGCCACTCCATGTGACGTCACAGGGACCCAGATGCTGTACGAGTTGTCAGGAGTTTTACATCGTCTGAGATTACTAATGCATGCATGAGGCACAGAGCTCAGGGAAACATCTTTTCATAATCACCTATTAAAATTGCCTATGGTCGGCAAGTTTCCTTCGTTTGATAGTGCATTATTAATCCTTATTTAAGCCAAGCACTACCTGCTAGCAGGGTACTCTGCTACCTGATAGCAGCCTGCATCGTAGCGGCACTCATAGCCTCGCACCAAGGTGGCCTCACACAGCGGGAGCCGGAACTAGAATGACGTCACACGGCGTTTTCCCAGCATTCATACTTAGCCGTCACGTTTTCACGCGCATGAAAATTTTCACTTTCCATTTAATCGCTGAAAATAGATATCCTCATTTGAAAATCTAAAATCGTGAAATACGTTCTCCAGGAGTACTAATCTTTCGATTTAGGCAGTAAAAAAATAGGAAACCACCCTATCATATAATCAAGGAAAATTTCAAGTATTTTTCTCAATACAAAGTTTTACTTTTCATTATTTTTGGTCGATACCATGAATTCACGCCCGAGACAAAGACTTTTACCCTAGAGGTGACTCAAAGGGTATTATATGGACGTAGATTTCCTTGAATCCAAACCCACAGCAACTTGGGAGCGCGCATCTAGCCCCGAGATGAATGGGTAAGGCAGGAAATGGAGGCTGTAAGCCTTAATGAATTCCTGACCATCAACAAAAGCCGTATAAATAAAGAGGAATCACAGAGACAGGCTCAGTCACCCTAAAACACCTCGCATTCCTTCACGACCCTTTATGAGGAGAAGAGGGCGACTGCTGCCTTATATTCGCTAATCAAATTGACACCCTTCCCAGGTGGACTTATATTGCCTTCTTTTTTAATGTCCCGCCCGTCTCACGGGATCTTGGTGTAGGCCTTAGGGGCCGGAATGTATAAGTGCCGCATGAACGTGTACATACAAGACGGTAATGTGGTAAACCATAAAAATTTCCTTCGCTGGATCGTGGGCGGACGTTTAAAACGCTTTTAGGAGTCGTCCACGGAACTCGTAAATTATTTCCGTCCTCCAGATTCTCCATTAAATCTGTCGTTCATTTTTATTACCCTGGGCGGAGTTTTACTCCACGGAAGGAATGCAGTGGATCCATAAATTGAGGCCCCGAGTTCGAATACCGAATGATTATAATACGTAGAGCAAGTCATTGAAGCAGTGGTAAAGGGATTTCGGTCAGTACAACGAACGTTTGCGTTGTAAAAGTTACAATATTTTGAGTGAAATCCTTACTGCTTTTTCTTTGCTCTTCATAAACCAGTAGCGTAATTAATACAACACCACTACACTCTACACGGAAAGTAATTTTTTTCCTAGGGGCGCATAAGTTCCTTCATTGTACTTACGTTTCGGAGACTCATAGTATCAATAAATACATTCGAAAGTACGCACGACGATCGTTATTTCAATTTTCAGGAGATTTTTCATCATAAAGATAAAAATGTTCAAATGAGTTTAATTTATTCTTATTTTTAATTAAGTTATTCCATTAAGTCAATTTTAATTTAATTAATTAATTAAATTCTAATTTTTCTGGCTCATTTCTTTTTGGTCCAGCTACCACAAATTCCTACGAGGCCTGGAGAGGGTTGAAAACTTTCCAAGAAATTTTCTGTAATAATAGTAGGAAAATTGAAGGAACAGTCATTCAGCAGAATCAAATTTTAATTAGATAATTTGGCTGCAATAGTCACCTCACTTGTCCTTTCTATCGTTGAATTTTGTTGTAAGGGATTTCGGTTAATATGAAGCGTGAAAAATCACGTTATCGCAATGAAAATATTTTTGGTGGATTACTCTGTCCTTTTCAAATGCTCTCCATAAACCAGAAGCGTAGTTAATACTGTAACACTGCACTGTAAACGGACAGGTTGTTACACAAGAATGCCACAACGACAGACCTTATATAAGAATCATGCCCCCACGTTCGGTACCGAGAATTTATGCATCGAACTGCCAATTTACAGTTCACTGTCTGTGAAATAAAAACAAACATTACTTTATGGAGAGAAAGAGAGTATGAAGAGGACAGAGGAATTCACCCGAAGTTACTCACCTGCAACTATGTAATAGTTAATGCTTATTACTCACATCCTGTCAACTTCATTAGACAGTTCAATACACTTAAAGACAATCAGTGGTTCATTTTATTACCCAGGCCGGAATTCTACTATACGGAACGAATGCAGTGGCTCCATAAATTTAGGGTCCGAGTTCGAGCATCGAATGATTGTATTATATAGGGCAGATAATTGAAGCTATCTTTATGTATCGGCCTGCCACTTTACACTGCGGTCTGTGAGTTAAGAACAAAGATTTTTAGCTTACTGAGAGGGAAAGAGTATGAAGAGGAGATGGGAATTCAATCGACGTTACTTAACTACTACCATACTGTTCGTGCTTCTTACCCACATCCAGTCGACATTATTACCGAGTTTAACATACTTAAAGCCAATCAGTAGTTTCTTTTATTTCTCATGAGGAAGTTTCACTCCGCGTTTTATCTTTACTCGCCGAGATGACAACCAACGCTATATTTTCTAATGGGTATAACTTCATAAGATATTAACTTAGGAGGTTAAAACTGGCGAATTTGTGAATACTGTAAAAATTTCCATCTTACGTATTTTTTTATGTTTATCCCCGGTGGTGACCCAACACACTTCCTGCACAAAATTGAACCCAATAATCCTCACGTATATTTTTCGCAATATAAAATCGCAAAAATTACTCTGATCAAAATATAAGACATTTAGTGAGTGTTCCAATTTTAATATGGGTGATGTGGCCCATTGAGTACTAAGCAGAGAAGCCGCCTTACCTGCCGGCTGTCCCTTGGCTCCCGACCCGCGGGTCCCTCGAGCAGTAGTCGGGCGATTTGGTGACGTAGATTAGGTGATGGTCGTTGAAATCGTGCGCGGGGGCGGTGGCCGCCGGCTGTAGGAGGCGCCTTCGACGGCCCCCGGGGGGCGGCAGCGCCACCAAGTCAGGGCCCCCGCCGCGCAAACGGTGACGGCTGGTGACATGCAAAAAAAAAAAACAAATTGATTTGATACAGAAGATAAAAAAAATATAAGAAATGAGAAAATAACATGCGATACCCACTATCATTGAAAGGATTTTAAAGAAATACTAACGAGTGCACTTTATAAACTGAAAAGTTAACTTTTTACGTCTGGAACTCGAGGTAATAACTATACAAAGGATGCAAATTCGCCATAAAAATGTTTAGCTTAGCCGGAATTCGAACTCGGATCACTAGATTGCCAGTCAGGTATGCCACAAGTCACCATTCCACCAAGCCTTCTCCCAAGGTTAATCTCAGATTGGGTTAACCGAACAAGGTGTTGACGTCTCAAATCCACATTGAGCCACAGGAGACGAATTTCCAACCGCGGCGTATATGACTTAGCACCTGTGCGCCTGACTCCGTACAAAGTAACTTTCTCTATGCGGTACTTTGGAAAACGTAATGCATAATAAATTTCTTCCATAAATATTTACGTAAGATACAACTGATAATTTCAGCCTTAACTTTGTGAAACCTTTCCATTGTGGAAAATGAAGGAAAACACTTAGTAAAGTTCACTGATATGTTTAAATAGCACGACCCAGGTTTCATAGTAAGGTTACATCTTCAGGTGCATCGATCATCCATGGATCTCCTTATTTAAGGATGCATTGCGATGTTTGATTTACATTCTGAACTTATACTTTGCCTGCTCTACCTTACTGGCTTCCAAACTATAACTGATGATTCCAGACTTAACTTCTTAAAACCTTTCGATCGTGGAAAAAGAATGAATAAACTTGGTGATGTTCGCTAATATATTTATAAAAAAGTTAAGCCAGAATTCATTAGTTAAATTTAGAAAGCCACTAATGCAGTGCAGGCAAAGTTGTACTTCAAATCGTTAATCAAACGTCGCATAGCATCCTAAAATATTTAGGCCATAATAACCCAATGTTGCTTCTAAGTAACATCGAAAATACGTACATTATCAGCTCTATTCAAGACGGATTTAACCGTTTACAGCAAAATGTTCCCATTTGGAAACAGATTTGTAAAAATTCATGAAAGTTATATTTCGTATCTGTGATTACTTTCACAGCTTTTGTTATGTGAATAAAGTAAGTATGGATGTATTTTTTAAATTGAATTGCATCACTTGTGTATACATTGATCGTTAATTATAACTTTTCCAATTGGTTATTTTCATCACCTCTGTAGTGATTATGCGATTTACTCGATATTTTTTCCCCTCACTCGCTCTCCAGTAACAAAGGCTCATTTATTCAAAATATCAGTACATATTACGTTGTTAAACTCAATTTTTTGGTCAAGTGTATATTTATTTTTCAAACAATAGGAAACTTTTTTGTCGTTATTCCATTTGGGAACATGCTTGAAACGCATTTAAAATTTTTTGTTCGGGTCTTCTTTAATAATATCTCTAAATTAGTTGTAAAATAAATAGGATATGCCAAATACTTAAAAAAATCAGTTGGTAAACTAGTTCGGTCTTAGAAGGGTTAAACTGTTGTGCTGTTAAACTGTGTTACTGTAAAGTGCAATGGCAAAATATTTAGCTGCCACAATGATTATGACTTAGTAGAAATTTTTCGCATTAGTAAAATGATAAGTCTTGAAATTTAATTTCTCCCAGAAGCACGTCTGGGTTAGAAAGGGTTAAGAAGATGTGTGCATGATCGATGTTCCTGAAGATGTAACGATGCACAGTGGGCTAGAATCGAAAAAAGCTGGCCAAAACCTCAAAAACGATTTTTTTGAGCTAGGAAATTGAAACTTCGCATACACATTTTCAAATAAATTGTGCATAACTACCCAGATTATTTTGGTCCTGTGTTTTCACTTTAACAATATATGTGAGGTCAAAGTTGAGCAAATTTAGCGAAAAACGACCACCCTCGATTTTTTCTGAAAATTGCCGACTTTATCCTCGTGCAGTGGTTTTATAAATAGTTTTATCGACAAAACTGTTATACCATCTTAATTGACACTTCTTATTCTTTTATTTGAAGGGTTTTTAAAGATTTTGTTTCATCAATAACCATAGATACATAACAAAATGGCGGAGCCTGTTTTCAACCCATTTTTTCACATAAACGTAGAAAAAAAAGTAGACATTATCACCGGCTTACACTAAGTAACTTATATCATGTCGTTCTTTGAAGCTTCTTTATTGTGAATCTAAAGTCAAACCTTGCAACAATTTGCAACCCCGAATTTTAAATAGTTTTTTCGAACGCACGGACGACACCGGTTCTGGCCGGCGGCGGCGGAGAGTACGGCGACGCGGCAAGCGGGTGGATGCAATATGGACTCATTCACTTTTATGTGTGGATAACAGATATATTAGTGACAGAAAATAATCACCAGAAAGTAAAATTTATAAATATTGCTACGAATGACTCTCATTATGCAATCGCTGGGCACTGCAAGAGGTGCACTGAAAGGTTTCCTTCTTTGAGTGCATTCCATGGGGAATGGACTTAAATGGCGTGCTTAAAGTGTGGAAACGGACTCTTTTACTAACTAATAAACTTTTTAACAATAACAGATAATATATTCCTTAAACGTGATGGAAAATGGATCAATGCAGTACTTGATTTTGCCGAAATTTGCCAAATCAAGTACTGTCTTGGTGCTTGAAGAGTTCATTATTCTTATCCAGTAAGGTTATTTAATTTATATTCTTGATTTAAAGCAATTAATAACTATTCCTTATGCAGCACAATTTACATGTTGCTCTAGTTTAGCCAGTGCAGATGGACATCAATTCATGTTTTCAGGGTTGTATCGAGAGAACGACTAGGAGGAAAACGAATGCAAAAGGAAGATACAGTGACCATCCTCGGAGGCAAGAACTCTTGCCAAGTGGATAAAATGCAACCCCGAGTATTATGTTATGTCAGATTAAGAGGCCCTCTCACTAAGTAATTGTGTCCATGCAGCTCACAAAATTTCGGTGCAAGGGTCTTCGAAAATCTGAAATGCCAGGGATATAATATTAACCCCAGCGATGAGAGAGTGACGCGAGTATATGATTTCATTTACCCGAGTGAAATTATTGTAGCAGAGGTTATATAAGAAGTTTCCAAAAATGGTTCTGCATCTTACTGCGACTCGAATCTTAACGTACATTTCCACAGATCCAAGTTTCGCGTCGCATATAAAGTGCACTTAAATTTGCAAACACGGCTTTGACAGCAGTTAGGACATGCGCAATATAATCACACGTGGGAACGAGGGCCTATGTATCATGAATTATTGCTCGTGAGCACCTTTGTGCCTTCTTGTTTAGGTAAAAAATGCTGTTCCTTAAGCCAAGCATGAAACAGGCACGAGTATTCAAAAGTCATCACAATTATTCTAGATCTCCTCTCCAAATAATTTAATTTTCTCTCTCTCACACTGACGCTTTATATACAATTATGGTATGCCACCAACCGTACATAAGGTCTTCACTCATGGAGCTGACATTGCAAAAGAGTCCATTCTTAATAGCGACAACTGACAGGGGAAGCGATATAGGCACGGTATAAGGACGTGAGAAAGTTCCGTGAACGGTTGACTAGAAAAATGGCACGAGTGGCCACAAATAGGGATTTATTCCGAAGACAACTCCTAATGTCATAACTGATAATGACAAAAATTACGCCAATTAAACTAGAGGAAACACACAGCTTGCCGAAAAATGTAATGGATCTGTTTTTGAAAAAGGAAAACAATGCTTTAGCTCAGACAGTGAAAGTGATAAAAACTCGTCCGATAGTGAATGAAAAACAGTAACCTTTTATTGATGACAGTGATAATTGCAGTATGTTAGTTGGGAAAAGTGTAAATTGTGTTGCTTTTGTTTATGTTATGTTTGTATGGTAAAATATTTCTGAAAAATAACCATTTTGTCAGCATCGCAGTTTAATAAGAATAATGACGTTGATATATAGGTAAGAGATTTAAATCAATACTTTAAATTGAGCATAAGGCATACATGAAAATAAACTGTATTTCTTAGGAAGAATACATTATTTGATGTGAGTAATATGCCTTCCGAAACTTTTAAAGCTAGTAGGAGTTCAAACCAAAAACAAGTTCGAAGGGCTCGGCACTAAAACAATACTGTAAAACGACCGTGGTCAGAAGGCCTTTAAATATGTATGGCAGGTTAGGAAGTGGAGGCTATGGGTCATCGAGGGCTCTTGCCTAGAAATAGAGCTTGTTTGTTAATAAAAGAGTCCGTTTCCCCACTTTATGCACGCGATTTAAGTCCATTTTCCATGGAATGCACTCAAAGAAGGAAACCTTTCAGTGCACCTCTTGCAGTGCCCAGCGATTGCATAATGAGAGTCATTCGTAGCAATATTTATAAATTTTACTTTCTGGTGATTATTTTCTGTCACTAATATATCTGTTATCCACACATAAAAGTGAATGAGTCCATATTGCATCCACCCGCTTGCCGCGTCGCCGTACTCTCCGCCGCCGCCGGCCAGAACCGGTGTCGTCCGTGCGTTCGAAAAAACTATTTAAAATTCGGGGTTGCAAATTGTTGCAAGGTTTGACTTTAGATTCACAATAAAGAAGCTTCAAAGAACGACATGATATAAGTTACTTAGTGTAAGCCGGTGATAATGTCTACTTTTTTTTCTACGTTTATGTGAAAAAATGGGTTGAAAACAGGCTCCGCCATTTTGTTATGTATCTATGGTTATTGATGAAACAAAATCTTTAAAAACCCTTCAAATAAAAGAATAAGAAGTGTCAATTAAGATGGTATAACAGTTTTGTCGATAAAACTATTTATAAAACCACTGCACGAGGATAAAGTCGGCAATTTTCAGAAAAAATCGAGGGTGGTCGTTTTTCGCTAAATTTGCTCAACTTTGACCTCACATATATTGTTAAAGTGAAAACACAGGACCAAAATAATCTGGGTAGTTATGCACAATTTATTTGAAAATGTGTATGCGAAGTTTCAATTTCCTAGCTCAAAAAAATCGTTTTTGAGGTTTTGGCCAGCTTTTTTCGATTCTAGCCCACTGTGCGATGTTATGAAACCCGGATAGTGCTTTTTAAATATATTAGCGAATATTAGAAAGTTTTTTCTTTCAATTTTCACATACACATAAGGGTTTGTCTAGTGCGACTTTAGTGAGATATGAGGCAAGCGATTTTAAAAATGTAAACCATTGAAATGAGGTCACCCTTTTTCTAGACACACCTGAGGGTAGATGCGGTGGCGGCGTGGACGTTGGACGATGAGGAGGGTGCCGCGTCGGGCTGTTCGTGTGGCCCCACCCACCCCCTGCCAGGGACCACCTCCGTCGCCACGGCGTACTGCCGCTTGAGCCGCTCCCCGACGTCCACGAGGCGCGGCAGAGCCTTCCAGCACGTCTTGATGCTGCAGGAGCCGCTCACCCCGTGGCACTTGCACTGCGTGGACACACTCCACTCGACCGCCTAAAGAGAAAAGTTGAGGAAGGGTCAAGGTCTTAGTTATTATCAAAACTGGAGAGGTGGGAGTTGTATTTTAATGGTTATAGCAGTGTTTTATCAGCTGTTAAAATAATTATTTAAGATTGGAGGAAAGCCTTGGCCGCTCAGGTCGTGACATTTCAGCAGGAAAAAGGAAAAGAAACGAAAAATTAAAGAAAATTGTTCCTTAATAATCATAGCAGTGCTTTATTAGCTGTTATTTTCATTTTTATTTTATTCCCATACAACCGAATACAGCACATATATCGGGGTGTTTAGCAAATTCAACAATTACTAGTGTACGAAAAACAATGTCCTGGATAGGGGCAATATACCCTAGCGGGACTTGAACGCGCGACCTCCTATTTAAAAATGTACTTTAGTAATTATGGCAGTGCTTTATTAGATATTAAAATTATTATTTGAGATCAAAATTTGAGGAGGGAAGCATTGCCTGTTCGGGTATTGACACAGCACGGAAGAGGCAAGACAAACGAAATTTTCTAGGCAGTTATACTTCCAGTAGTGCTTAATCTAATCTTAGTATATAGCAGTGCTTAATCAGCTGTTACAATTATTGTTTAGGATTGGAGGGAAAGCAGTCTTGGTTTATGGTGAGAAACTTAAACACGAATAAGGCGAAAGAAACCAATTTTTTTATAAAATTGTACATCAGTAATTATAGCAGGGTTTAATCAGCTTTTTTAAAATTATTTGGGATAAAATCTTGATAGGGAACGCCTTGGTCATTCAGGTTTTGATATTTCAACACGAAAAATACGATAGAAACGAAATTTTTAAGACAATCACTATACCTATGTTAAGTTTACAGCGTGTCAGTCTGTCTGAATTTTGCGCGGTCACACTTAAGGGTTTATCTCAGTCTTACCAAGTGCTACAGGGGTGTGGTTTGGTAAGTACGACGCAGAATTGCTGAATGTAAATTTTAAACTTACTCCAAGCGCTGTAGCTCGACATTGCTTAAAGTTGCGGGCAAGAAAACGCGAAAAAACGGACCTAAAAATTCCTGTCCACTAAACGGGAGACAAACAGTGGCAAGTCACGATTAAATTCCTGTCTCTCCGCTGCAGTGGTGCTCTTATTTAAAATTAATAATTCGTTTATCGAGCTATTTCTATCAGACCCAAAAGCCTGCTTGCGTTTTTATTTTAATTTATTGCAATGCAACAAAGAGATCAGGACTCCTAGGTGGGTTCACTGAAGGATACAACACACCGGGGCCGGAAACCAAGTCAGAGACTTATACGCCCGCACTCCCGGGGAGGGGTTTGGATGGAAAGGAACAAGGAAAGAGGCGCCGCCGCGATAGGAGCCCGTCGACGCCTCCGGGGTAGGAATAGGGTTGGAAGGGAAGGGACGGTGTAAATACCTTACCGCTATAGAAGCGGAGGGGGCCCACTAACTAGCGAAACCCGGCATCAGCCATTAATGAGCCAACGATTTTGGAGGATTTTCCTACTGAACTAAACTCTGAATAAGACTAAACTCTACCATAGACTGTCCCGATCTCGTCTCCAATCTAACTTATAAAGTTCCATGCAGACCCACTCGAACGCATTCGCTCCTCCATACGCCCATTCCCAGATTGTCACTAACCAAACGTTCCATCCTCTCCCGCCTCTCTTCCCTCATAAATTCCCTTCCAGATCACATTGACCCGTCCTCCTTTCCAAACCACTCCTTTACCAACCGCGCTCTTTCCTACCTTAAGGTCAATAAGTCACTTAAGGTCAATAAGTTTACTTTCAATGCATTGTTATTAATTTAAATTTATTAAGTTTGATTGTGTTTGTACTTTTTAAGTATGTTATACTGTGTCACTATAAAATGGCAAACTATGCTGTATGTGGACACTATGATAAATAATAAAAAATTAATTAATTAAAGAGAAAACCCCATCGATCAAATCATTGGATATTGCAATGCAACAGTTTTCGCGGGAGTGAATGAATGAATGAATGAATTTATTACTCCAACTGAAATGTACGCTTTTTTTAACAACAAAAATAAAGGAGCTTTAGGTGGCTTCAATGGTTAAAATAAAAAACCAGCATGGAAGCTACCATCTTAAAAATGTATTCAAGGCAGGCCAGAAAACAAAAAGAAAGTATATATAATTTTTTGAAACATTATCATCATGAAATATGTATGTGACAATAACTTACAATAAACAAGAACAAAGTATAATATATGGACGAAACAAAATAAATTTCTTTTTCCTCCTTTTACAAAAATATAAAAATTATATATAGTAATATGTATATTATTCACAAACACATCAAAAAAGAACATTTATATTATCATGGGATAACAACCAATCTTTGGTCTTTTTACAAAATTTATTTATACTCTTTAACTCTTTGATCGAACAAGGTAGTTTTATAAACAAGCCAAGGCGAGAGATTTGAACGCGTGAGGCGGCGCAGACGTTTGTCAACAGAGAAAGGGCTGGGGCCCAATGACGTCGGATTCGACTCGTAGCGGGAGCGAATATATGAATTCTCCACAGCGACCCGGGGACCGCCACGTAATCAGTGAGGGCGCATCTCGTCGGAAACAAAGCGTGCACTCGAAGCCACGGGGGTGTGTAATGGAGACTGTTCTGTTCCCGACCGAGGAGCGCACAAGAGTGCTTTGGCGGCCGGAAACGTTCTCTGCGAAGGAGGGCGAGGAGGAGAGACAGAGAAGTGCATCTCTCCTCACCGTTCATTTACATGCATTTCGCATAAATAGATGGAGGCGTTGCAGACTCCTTATTTCTCCCGCTCCCCTTCCAAACTTCCCCATTCATAACTTGCTGAGGAAGGGTGGCGCGCGCCACGTTGTCGCCACTTGTAATAAGGGAAAAGTCCTTCCCAGGAGGATGCCAAGTCTTATCTTCGCCATGCGAGGGTTCAGAGGTTAAATCCTAGAATTATTTAAACTATCGTGATTCATAATTTCTATATTTATAAAACTGAAGTCAAAAGCAAACAGTATTATTGGGCGTAATATAAATTGCTCTACAAACAAATCATGAACGGACATATTTTATCAAGTTTATCATTAATCATATTCTATGATGAAGAAGGATGAGTGTTTTTTCTAAACCACTACGTTAAATACAATTTACGGTATTAGTTCTAGGAAGAGTCTATATGAAGTTCTACCCAGGAGGATGTGAAGTCTTATTTCTACCATGCGAGGGTTCAGAGGTTCAATCGTAGTTATTTAAAAACCTCGTGATTCATATATTCTATATTTATAAAATTAAAGTCAAAAGCAAGCAGTATTTTTGGGCGTGATATAAGTTTATAAAATCGCTTCAGGCTCGATTTTGTGGAAGTTCGATATATCCATGATAAAAGAACACAAGTGGTAAGTTCAACACTTTTATAATCTCTATCGTAACAAGCTCAACTTTGTGGAGGTTAATTATAATTATAATTCTAGTTTGTTCGCTTTTATTTATTCAACACTTTTAATTCAAAACTCAACAACCGACCGTGGTTTCAACACATTGTGTCATTTTCAAGGTGAGAAAAGATTTTTCCTTGAAAATGACGCCATGGTCCGTTGTTGTTGAGTTTTGAATTAAAAGAGTGGAAACTACCTTTTGTGCCCTTTTATCATGGGTGATATAAATTGCTCTATAAACAAATTATGAAAGGACATATCCAAAGTTTAGAATAAATCATATTATATGATGAAGAAGGATGAGCGTTTTTTCTAAGCCACTGCGTTAAATACAATTTACGGCATTAGTTCTTGGAAAGATCTATATGAACTCCTACCCAGGAGGATGCGATGTCTTATCTTTGCGGTGCCAGACTTCAGGGGTTCAATCCCAGTATTACTAAAAAGCTTCGTGATTCATGAATTATAAATTTATGAAATTCAAGTCAAATGCAAGTAGTTTTATTGGGCGTGATATAAATGGATCTATAAACTAATCAAGAACGGAGAGATCTTATTTTTAAGTCTATCATAAATCATAAAATATGATAAAAAGGATGAGGTTTTTTCGAAATCACGGCGAGAAACACTGATAAACGGCCTATGTCCTTGGTAGACTGGAGATACTGGAGTTCATATGTTCGTCGAGAAATTCTCAATGACGCTATGAAATAGGGAATTTAAGACAGCTTTATTTCAACTGTTGGCCACCATATCCCCTCGTTAATTTATAAGTGAAGAGAATGCAGCGCTTTTTCCTGCACTTTCTTTACGTATGACCAGAGTTATCGTCTAAATTTATATGCTTGGGAGTTTTTATCAGCGTTATGTTTGGTAAATTCGGAGAACATATTTTCTCAGACGACGTGAAACATAGCATTCGTCCACCGTCGTACTATGTTAAACGTGATCACGAGAAGAAAATAAAGGAGATAGACTGCAAAACGGAGCTTTCATTCTTTCCTCGTACTGTTAAGGATATGAACGTTGTCTCCTTTAATAAAAGCCATTTTAACCCAATGATCCTTCTGAGCACCATAAAAAATGTGCACCTTTTCAGCTCTACTTAGGAAATATCTAAACTACGTGTTATTTTTTGTTGTAAAGTTTAATGACGATACATTTAGCTGCCACGATAATTATTATTGAGTGCAAAATTTTCAAGTTTTCGAAATGAGAAATCTTTAAAATTTGATTTCTCACTAAAGCAACTCTGGATAAGAAAGAGTTAATGGGATCACTCGCTAGGTCGACTCTTTGCACACTTTTGATTTTTCTATTGCTCTAATCTTGCAAGGATTCGCATTCAGAATTACCAACCGTTGGTAAATTTTACCTTTTCATGAAATTGCACGTATTTATTTATTATTATTATGAGTAATATTTTACGACCATATCGTGCGCTTTTGGGGGAGTTTTTCCATGCTGCATGTTGGTATAATAAAAAGTTATGGTATGTATGATCTTAGGTTTTCCCGGCGTATCAGTTGCAGAAAAGTTTCTCGGGTTTTCCACCGGTTGATGTCGTCCATGTCTCCCGACGTTTCGATCCGCGACTTGCTGATCATCCTCAGGGAAGATCCCCTGAGGATGATCAGCAAGTCGCGGATCGAAACGTCGGGAGACATGGACGACATCAACCGGAGGAAAACCCGAGAAACTTTTCTGCAAAAGTTATGGTACTTTTTCACACGATTTACCAAAACTTTTTATTGTTCAGAATGGATTTTCACAAAGTAAAGCTAGAAACAATCGAGTTTGCTGCATGTTGGTGATTGATCACCCCCTTCCACACACCCTAGGGGTGGCTTGATGGCATTACGTATATTTATACCGATTTCAAATTCACAATTAGGTGGTAAGCTACAAGAGACTCTGAGACTAAGTGCTTGGCCGTGAGCAATTAAGAATAGACAACTTGCAAAGTAGTACAAAGTCAAATCTCTCACGGCACGATTTACAGTTTTTTTTAAATATTCGCGAACAGGTTAACTGCAGGAGTCCTAAAACCCTCCCGCCCTACGAGGCCACTTGAAGAGTAGTATCTAGATGTAAGTAAAGCCGTTGTAGTGAATCATTCATAAACACCAGGGCGCTTCTTCTCACTCATCCCTTACATTTGAAATTGCGCCTGTCCCTGAGGTAATGGGGCCGCAGAAATTTCAAATGCAAATGCGTACCTCTGTTTGGATGGGCGTGATGCTTGCTGATTTCGGAAAAGTTGAGCGGCAGACTCACCGACGAGGGAATTATTTCGGATCCGGCGATTGTTTCCAGAGCGGCGTAATAGAGTCATTATTGGGGATAATTTGTTAAATTAGTAACCCACGCCGCCTTGGTAGAGCGTTTACTGATCTTCCGACCTTTTTTGAGGGTCTACTCCATAGCTAAAAGACACTGAAAAGCACTTAATTGAACTTTTTTTTTCAAATACACCGGAGTAATTAAAATAAAAAGAAAATGCATTCATAATACCCGAAAGAATGGCTTTGGCCTTCAATGGCTGATACAATGCGAAGCTCGTTTCCCTCCACACGAACAGAAACTATTTGTAGGACAGGACTACATACGTATGCTGGCGGCCATAAAAGCATATCATGACTGATCTAAAGACGCTGGTTTGGAAAACCAGAGAAATCGTCGTCGCGGAATAAATTTAGATTCGTTGAAACCCAGAATAAATGGAGCAAACATTAAAACATGTCAAGAAAGGGATCCTAAAGTGAAAACTATCACTCACAAGGGGAATACACGACCTTCGGGTCGCCGATCGAGCTCAAATTTTGCGATTCGGTAGTTCATGGGTACGAATGTAATATGCCGATGCTAGACGACGCACTTTTCGTAAAATTCCGAGAAAAAAGCAATTAAAAATCGTAAAAAATGAAGCTATGCTATATAATATGTTTCGAAAGCCTGTACCGCCAATCAGACGGCATCCCAGTGGATACGGCATCCGACTGCGGGTGTGAAGGTAATGAGTTTGATTCTAGCTCACGGAACTTCCCTTGTATTAGTTTTTTAGAATTTTATTGTTTAAATTTTTAAATTTCGTTTTCTTATCTTCGTTACTACTATGGGATATATATTTACAACAGTTTTTTACAATATTTAAATCAGGAATGGATCAGCTTGGGATTAGGAACTGAGGATGAAGGGTGGATAGAAACCCGGCGTCGGCATTAGACTGCTCTTAACGAAAGGCGCCAAGGGGAACACGGCTTAACGTCCCATCCGACGGACGGTGTACTGCACAACTACTGTAATCCACATTACACGCAGGGATTGAATTTAGGAATGCCCCTTAATTCTTTACCGAGATTTGGATGTGGAAGGCCAGTACACTACCTAACCACTCCAGTTAATCCTTTATTTGCAATTTTCAGGATGGAACTCATCATAAATACATGCAAAGCAAAGTGATTTGCGGCACCACGAACAAGCAGAAAAGGCATTTTTTCCACAACCGCAACGACTGTCCATAATTTTTGACGGAAAACACACGTCATTCACATTTACGAAAAATTGTCTCGTGCCAGCGAGTCCCTGAAATTGACAAAAATTTACTGCAAAATACTGGAAAAAAGCGGATCGCATATTGCACTCATCACCAAGCCGCGGACATTTTTGAAAACCAATTAAAATGCGACTGAAGTGGCAAATGAAGTCAGTCTTCAATGGGATGGAATCGGACCTCCTTTATGGATTCCCTTTGGCTCAGATTTAAAAGGTCAGCCCAAAAATCTCCAGCGGAAAACAGATGAATGGAGTCACCACCCGCACCGGTGAATCACCATTTATTTCATTCTCATCCTCTCGTACAAGGCCAGCAAGGCATTATTCTTTTCTCTTCCTTGTCCTCACTCCAACCCTCCACGCGCGCCAGAAGTCGCCATGACCTCTCCCTCATAAGTTTCTCATATTTATTCCAACCTCCACCACCGCCCACAGCTACCACACCGCTTGTGCTGCGGACCTACAGTAATCGGCGACTCATATAGAGGAGACCCAATTCCATCACATATATGGCTGATTTCTTTTGCCACTTCGGTCGCATTTTAATCAGCTTTGCTCGCCACGCGGTGATGAGTGCTCAATGTGCTCAATCTACTTTTTCTAACACTTTGCAGTAAATGTTTATAACTGCGAGGAATAGTATTGGAGAGTAATGATTTTTCATAAATCAAAACATCGTGTAAGTGTATAAATTTTGGTTAGTACCCCGAATTATACCTTATTTCCCCACGAACCTCGGATCACTTCGTCCGTCAGCGACGCAAGTGGCGACTTTTGTAAACCCATTTACATGCGCGGTGGGTGACAACACATTTAGATTCCTACTTGAGGATCCTCTTTTGTAATATTCGTGCTCAGAACCGTAATTTTCCACCGAAGAATGGCGAAAATGAGCTGCCGTCATCATCACACCACTCAGGATCTCCGATCTCTGCTAATCTAGAAGTATTTTGACTGATATTGAATGAAACAATGACAGGTCCCCAACCATATCCTGAGAAATTAGTGGTTAATAAAAAACTCTGTTAATGGTAAATTAAGGCGAAAAGATGGCTGCGGCAAAAAGTCCTCGCTACCGAAGCAATTCATTTATTCGTTTATTGATACGTTTAATATTCATCTATGTGTTAGAAGAAGCAATTCAGGTCTTTTTTCACATTTTTTGTATGATAACGCTATTACTTTTAAATGTACTTTTAATGATTCCCACTACAATTTCCACCATTCGTTTCCTGATTGTCTGATTGGGTTATTTTCGTGTTAATTGTCTTTCACACCATTCTAAATCGATGCTATGTTCCAAGGGAGCTCACTCCTAGAACAATAAATGAATGAATTATTTATTTATTTTTATTCTTAAAAAAGCATGCCTTAACTAAAACTCTTCATCTAATTAGTAGGGATGAAATCAACTGATTTTCGCGTGACTTAGCGGAACGATGAGATATTCATCGTGAAGCAAAAACCCAGTAATGTTCCACAAACTTTTATTTGTTGTCGACTAGTTTCCACGGCTATAGCGTCATTATGAAGACAAAAAGGTTGCCCCATCGCAACAAATTGCTGTTTTTCTTGGTAATGGCGCTATAACCGTCGAAACTAGTCGACAGCAAATAAAATTTAGAAAGTAGACAAAAAAAGTAGAAACGTACAGTTTTTGCTTCACCATGAATAATGAATCCAGGGTTGCGGAATTTATTCAACAAAGTGGATACCCGAATATCTGCACTGGAGGTGTGCCATGGTTTTTGGAGGGGGCATCCGACAGCTATGGTCTATAGAGTTCATTTCAAATATCTTTGCGGCTGAAAGGCAGGCAAGCTTTTTTGGAGGGTGAGGGCGAAGGGCACTCGACTTCCTGAAAACCAACCAGAATGCGATAGGCTGAGCCTAGCCTCCAGGATATTCAGTCGCTTCCAGACCTCCGTGGTGCACGCCTCGTGAGTAAGTGAGCAGTGTTGCCAAGTGGGAAGAGGGTTTTTAACAGTCTTTCGTTTCCATGCACTGACAAAGTCTTCTGAGAAAACATGGCAACGCCCGCTTCTCTCTCCCCATTCCAGATCCCCAATGTTTTCGTCCCACCTCCAGCCGCAACATTCCGAGCTTGCACGACTTGGTCATTCGCAAAGATATTTGAAAAGGATCATAGCACCATGAGGCAAAGGTATGGAAGGAAGTGTGGAGAGAAACCCGGCGTCCTCCTTAGCCTGCTCTTTACGAAAGGGGCTAAGGGAACCACGCATTAACGTCCCATCCGACGGACGGAGTTTTCAAGCAGGGATAAGGCAGTCTCTGAAAATTCTCTGCCACTGCCGGGATTTGAACCAGAGCCCGCTGGGTGGGAAACCAACACTATAGCCACCACACCAACCCAATCCTCTACAACCTTTCTCTTCCTTTATTTCGGTCTCGTTCGCCGATTAGTCCGCAACAAAAGGAGAGACAAATGGAGAGCAGGGAAAAAAGGAGCTAGCGCGGGAGGGTGGACTGTAAATCGCTCGTCGCTCCTTATAAAGGGAAAACCTATTCTCGTGCGGGAGGGTGCGGCGCCACTCTGGGGGTGCAGATGAAAGGGAAGGGGCGCCACCCACCGCACGACGTCATAAAGCATAAGAACATGAATGAATGAACTCGCCGCCTCTCGCCAAATGCTCAAAGCAAGCGAGGAAGAATATCTCTAGTCGAAGAAAGATCTGATGCTTAACCAGCAGTGCACAGTGAGCTAAAATCGAAAAAAAGCAGGCCGAAAATGATTTTTTTCACTTTTTAATTTTGGAAAAAAACGTTTACATAATGATTATTGGATAATCAGGGAAGACATTACTGTAATAATTTTATTTCTTAGTCTTTTTTTAGAGAAGGAGACATCCGTCAAGTTAATATTAAATGATCTCAATATTTATTTCCTATTTTTTGAGACTATCGACTTTGAAGTATTTTTCTGCAGTTGCGTTATGCTTTGAAATTCCTATATTAAAAACATTCCAAAGTAAAAATGATCATTTTCAGAATATGTTTCAGAATAGTGAAAAATTGTATTCAATTCATAGTTTACGCCGCAAAAGCAATAGTATTCTTATCAACCACTGATTATTAACCGTTATTTTGAATAGTTTATTTAGGGAGTTTTGGGCGAGAAAATAAATGTACTTACACAAAGAGATAGATTTCACGGCAACACTGTGTCACTCACTCAGTAATTTGAACCGAAGTTTGGTTTGAATAAGTAAGGGTAGAGCCAACCCTGAACTAAACCACCGGTCATTCTGATTGTATCAGATATCCTAATTGCGTGAATTTCACTTGTTTATCTCCCGACTGATATTCATCCGTTTTCGTTGTCAATTAAAAATTTAACTCACTTGGAATCTTATCATATAATGCATAGTGACTATATAACTCGCTAAATGCTGATGTTGCGGCCACAGCAATCAGTTAGTTGTTTTATTACTTTTTGATTTGAAATTTTAATTATCTTACTTGATATTTTTTTTATAAATGCACTTTCAAATGGCAGTCTTGATGCATGTGTACCATTTAAATTAAAACAAAATAACTTCTCTAGAAATTCCACTTCCCCCAATGAATCTGATGCTGGTCTATCGAGCTGGTTCACCGATGAGACGTCATCGTACCTCAAGAGCACACTCACCCTTCTCCCGGCCCGGTTGTTGTGTAAGTTGACTACGGAGAGGAGCGTTCGGGCCTTGCGGGGGCCTTTCCTCCTCCCAGGGGGCCCTGGAGGCCTCTTTCGCCTCGCCCTATCCTCGTCTCCCGTCACAGGCAACACTCTTCGGCCGCTTGCGCCCCTTCCGGGCCCTGAAAAAATACAAAGACGTAAACAATGAAATGAGACTCCATTAAAGAAAAATATGTAGTAGGCATCTAAAACCTCGCCAAAATCAATAAATGGAGGGCTTATTGGAAAAAAATTATTAAGGCATTCAACTGAATAAGCTAGGTTTGTGGTTTTTGATAAAAAATAAAAAATAATTATATTAACGTATTCTATCGATTAAAATGTTTTTGCGTAGTATATTAACGAAATATTCTGATAGTATCCCCTCCCTTCAAGGACTTCTCTCTTCAATTCACAATAAAACCCAGTCCCTATTCTTTCTTTATAAAATTCTATTCTCCCTCGTTTACCCTGCATTCTTCTCCCTAAAACTGTTTTTATTATCCCCACCCCATTAAGTATTCGCTCCATCAAACCTTTTGTCTCACCCGTATCTCATCTTTAAGCAGCCTATCCTTACTCATCATGTCCAGTACTTCGTCGTTCCTCCTCTACGTACACTTCACATTCTCCATTCCTCTCCATCAGTTAATTTTGTAAACAATTACTTAGAGGTAAATTAAGCACATTGAACATGTTGAGATAACTTAGTACTTTCCACACTTAGTATTTTCATTTTTTGTATATGAACCCTTATTGACTTCAACGACTAACCGTCATTTTGAAGGGGAAACAAACCCCTGAAAATGACGCTTAGCCTTCAAAATCAATAGGGGTACACATGCACCACTGTTATTTAAACTGATTGTCTTAAAATACGTAAAATACAAACCAGCATTAAAAATCGGGGCGAAAACGGAGTAAATATACATGGAATAATCCAACAGAATCACCAAATGCAACAGAAATCTAAAATGAATGATAAATTTGCAATAATTAATCAACTTCTCCATTTTTAGCATATATATATTCACGCACAAACGAAATATTTTGCGGCGAATAACCAAGAACTGCATAAGGAGTAAGGGAAACTAAATTTTCTTGAGACTTTGTCCTAAATTTTTTTAAAGTGACTGTAGCATGATGCATGTTAGGGATGAATAATCACCCCCTGCCAAAAAACCTTTGCACTGGCTCGTGGGTAGATGAAGCCTTGAAAAAAAGGAGTAGGTACTCACCACGACCGGAGGGTGGCGCTCGGAAGTCCCCGGGCCGGCACCTCTTGGCGCCTCCCCTCATGGTGTGGGTGCAGTTGCCCCTCCAAGGCCCCGGGGGCTGCTTCTTGCGGCCCGGCATCGGCTTCAACCGCTCCCGATTCTCCTTCTTTGCCGTCGTCCTACTCTCCAGTTCGACGTCGTTGCTTTGATCCGAAGGCCTCCTCGATGGGCTATCTGCAGGCGCAAAGAGGCAGGAAGGGAAGGAATAGGAAAAGTCATCATTAACACAATGCTGAAAAATTGTATAAAAGCAATACACGAGATAAGGATAATTCTTTGTGATCATAGAGATCAATAATACTTTGCAGAAATGGAAATAGGTGACATCAGTAAAAATTTGCCACATGGAAGTAACAACTTTCCACTTTTCCTACCGAAGTCATATTTAGACAGTAGGCACAATCACCAGATCTAGCAGCGAATAATGAGGGAGATGATTGGTCAAGAAACACTTGGAAATTCCTTAAAATCAAGACAGCAGCATTGAATTTGTTAAATTCGAGATAATAATTATCCCTACAGTAGTGGTAAACGAATGGGTCATAAGTAATGACGTCAGTCTCTAGGACCAACATGAAGTATGCATTTTAATAAGGTACCAACGAAAAAAATTATTTCATCAATTGCTTTAGAATAGAATAGTATCAAAAGCTTCAAGTACATACATTCAACTCATTTTCATTTCGAAAGCAGAGAAGTTGTTTTTTTCAGACCAAAAGGCTTTGGCCTCGCGGTAAAACCAACAACGTGTTGATTTGAAAAACCAATGTTTTACAGCCAAACCGCATGTTTTGCGAAGAGCTTCTTGTTCTGACCACTTCGAGTCAACATAACTGACTTATGATTGGAGATTGGCCGCAAGAAAATAGAACCTGTCATAAATTCCAAATTGGGCATGAAATTGTGTCCATTATTGTGAAACGTACATTGGACTGGAAATTGGTGTGTGTCAGTTGGACCACAAACCAATATCCAATGGATTGGGAAGTGTCATACGGGCTTGAGGTTATTTCTTTACGCTTAACTCACCGGGTCGTTTGGCTTCGTCAGCGTGCGGTGTGGCGGCTGCGACGGCCGCGGCGTCCGCCCACGCCTTGCCGAACTGGAGTCCGTACTTGAGGTTGTCTCCGCACCCGCCCCACTTGAAGTTGCCGTCGGGGGGCTCTCGGGGCGTGGGGCCGCACGAACAGGCGAACAGGGCCCCCGAGGCACATGCTCGAGACACCGAGAAGGCCACGGAGGCGGACGATAGGGCGTACACGAACGCCTGCTCCCTTGTGCCTACAAAACAAGGTAAAAAATAAAGGAACACACGTTCAATTACGGCAGAATATGCACAGAGGGAAGATGGACGCAACAAGAAGAAAAGCAGGAAGAGAACGGGCTCGTCCACCAATTTTTTCATGTTCAAATTAGATCTGGCACGTAGTAGGGGGCTTTAGGGGGCCTCAAGCACCCCCCAAATGTTTTCCTCGTGGTAACAACCTGCAATATGTATACTGAGGAGATCATCAGCCCAGTAGTACCTATCTCATGACAATGTCCGCAATATGCAAACGAAATATATAGTTGATTTATAAAATGTATTGTTTTCCGATGCGTGGTAATTGGTATGAAAAATATCAGCACGGGCAGCCCTCATACCAGCCAAGCATATCCTCTCAAAGCATATTTCTGGCAAAGTGCCTGATTGTGACAGAGTTGGAGCAATATAATGACCCGTTATTTTTCGATATGTCACCTCTTCCCGAGCTATTCGCGGAGAAAAATCGACGGCCTTACATATTAAGACGATAAGTCGATGACGTAACGAACTCATGGAAAGCGCGAAGCCGCTTCTCAGCTACTCCTCGGCGATGTGCGTGAGCCTCGCGTACTTCCTCGTTGGTTGGACTCTCGTAAGAGATTTTTTCCCCTCATTTGACGGCTCTTCCTGGACGAGTGAATGATTCAAACGATTCAAACCCTAATGACGCCACCAACCCGTTAAAATGGGCGGCAAATTTCGCGTTTTCTTCTTTTAAAGTTACGAGAGTGGCTGAGTGGGGAAATTTTTTCCGTCGTAACTGATCTTTCTGGGGACACTGAGGAAATAGGGTGAGAAAAAGAGTGGAGCCGCTTAGGGTGAGGGAATGAAGGATAATGGGTGGATTGAGGAGAACAGAGAGGCAGAGGAATGACGAAGTGCTCAAGATATAGTGTGCGAGAGGAGAAAACTTCTAACATAAGAGGAGATATGGAGGGGTAGGAGGCTGTACACGGTGGCTACGTAGTAGCCAAAATCTGAGGCAAAAATTGTAACCCAGACTTCAGTATTACAATGGGAAATAGAGAAACTGAGCAAATGAAACAATAAAAAACAAAATTTCATTAAAATACCGACAATTTCCTCTCGTGGCGGATTTAGAGAGGGACTGTGGGGGGGATTTTATTTTATTCATTTTATCTAGTGTCAATTGGATACCGCTCCTGTGGTATCCAATTAACACTTGATAAAATGGTAATTTTGTTCGGAACCTCACTACTACTGGGAGGCTTTCCACCTAACCAGGGCCGGTTCTAGACATTTTTCCAGTGTAATCGAACAATATTCCCCCCAACCCCCTCAAAAATAACCTGATGGGTAGTAGGGATTCTGGATACATTTTAAAGTAAATATAAATACTTTAGGAATAAGTGTCGAGGCTGTTATATAAGCGTGAACATATAAAAATATACCCTTACTCCTACAATACTTCTGTGGAGTAAATCAACCCTCAACCTTAAGTCCCCTTGTTTGGCTAGTACTGAACATTGGACTAAGCGCTTAGGCGCCCGAGCGCCTGTCCAGAGTCGGACACTTGACGACGGAATTTCGGATCGCGAAAAAAGACGAACGTGACGAGGGATCGGACTGCGGCACCAGTATGCGCATACTAGGGAATAGACGTACGAACCCCCGAGGAAAAGGAAATAATTTTGACGATTTTCGAAATTTTTCCAAGTGCCGAAAAATTTTCCAAGTCCGGAGTCGGACCTGGGACGACGGAATTTCGCATCGCGAAAAAAGAACGAACGGAGGGATTGGACTGCGACATCAGTATGCGTATACTACGAATCCCCAGCTGTGGAGGGAAAGGAAATAATTTTGACGATTTTCTAAATTTAGGAATCTGGCGTGCCCCCTTTTACTTGGCGCCCAGTGCGACCGTGTACTTGGCTTACCGCTTAAACCGGCCACACCCCCCCCCCCCCTTATCCCTATCCTGGATCCACCGCTGTATCACTCTTCTTTAGAGCTGATTGTTGTGGAAATGAAATTTAGAAACGGGATAAACAGCAATCTTTCAGATGCGTGGATTCTCATCACCTGCAGTTCGGGCGATGCCGAAGGAAGACCTGTCGCGTGCTGGCGATCCAGACGCTCAAAGAAGAGGCCGCACGTCTTTCGCCCAAACACCTCGACCTTGTTTTTTTTTTTTAAGAGAAAGATATTGCCTCAGGGACTTTGTTCGTGTGTGGTCGCAATTTTCTCATCTCCCACCCTGTAATCTCCATCCCCTATTCCTCCCTTGCGCTCACGCTCACCAGCGCAACGTCGCGAAAATATAGGAGCTAAATTTCACGCAAAAACTATTTTTATACTTATTTAATTACAGGAGAACTTGGTTATAACGTCATTGAAGGGAACACACAATTATTGACGCTACGTCAGAGTGACACAATAAAAGGTTTATTTAACTAATTAATAAATAACACAGGAGAAATAAAAAGGAACACTTTTTCGTGAAATACATGCTTCAATGAGATTATTATAGTAGGTAAATACAACTAAATTCATGAGTAATAGTGAAGTGCAAATTTAAATTTTATGCAAAAAAAAATTAATAAAAATGAAGTGTTTTCTGCCATGAATACATAATAATGTTTAAGTAAAGGTACAATGCAGTATGCTAATAAAAATTTTATTTTTTATTCTCAAACCACCGGATACAGCTCTTATTGGCCATTTTACACCGGGGTGTTCAACAAATGTAACAAGTAAAAGTACACAAACGACCATGCCCTGGACCGGGGAAACCTACCCAGGCGGGACTCGAACCCGCGACCTCTTGTTTGGCAGGCGAGAACGTTACCCCGCCGCCACCGACATGAAAAATACACTGAAAAGCCGTATCCAGAAATAGATATGTGTGAGACTGATGAATACGTCGCTGCTGCAAATTTTAGCCATTTTTACGAAGGTTACTTTGTTGCTTGAAGCCGGATTTTGTTGACGTTATATACGAGCTTTTGGAATCTATCGATAAATCCGAGATTTTATCAATGCTTGCGTATTAAGTTTGGCGAGACTTAGGAACGAATGACGTTATATCCATGTTGACGATACGGTTGAGGACGTAATAACCAAGTTTGACTGTGTTACGCTTTCATCCAATAATCAATATCTACAGAACCCTGAGGATTTCATTTTTAACGTAAGGCAGTGTGCCCGGCAACCTTATTTTTAATCTTGTTTTGGTTATTCAATAATTTTAAAGATCATTAACTCATAATATGTAGAGAATTCCTATTTATTTTTATAATAATTCATAACGAACGTTTGTCTTTGCAGTCAGCGTTATAATTAGCCAATAAATTACTTACGGTACCACAATATCTTGTAAAGCAATAGTTATTCCGTGAAACTAAAAAGAGAAATGAAAATAGCACTATAAAAAACATGTCGGCTGCAATTTTCAAAGTAATTCGACAAAAATCTGATTTTTGTCTCACTTTCTCGCGATCCGGACCACCTTGCGTCTAGTCTATAAGCTCTAAGACCGGATTATTGGAAAAATATCCATAAAAAGCACTTGGAGAATAGAAACAGCAGGCATTTTGATATACCTCAGTTGATAGGACGCTGCATCGACAGTGATAAGTATATTGTGTGTGATATGAATTGATAATAGACCGAGAGACTCGTTAGGACAATCCTGTCGCCATCAACGTTCTGCGGTTGGGGGCACGAAGGTTGCGGGCACGGCATTGGGTTACGCGAAGACCTCCCAATAGAATGAACATATTTTTAATCGAGTTTCTTCTTTCTCTTGACGTTTATGTTTAACGTTGATTAGTGTCTTCGAATTGTATTCTCGGCATTGAAGAATTTTAAAAAACAAAAATAAAGAATAAACAAATCCCATTCATAGCAAAAATCTCCAGAGAAGGTATACAAATTTACCGAAACGTTTCCAAAAATTTGCACTTAATTTCTTCAAGTCCTACATTCCAAGACACTCATCAATGCATGTTTTTAACATCTTAATACACTAAAAATACAATGAACTACACAATGCTGAAGAAAGAAGAAGAAGACTAGCTTTGAAGCGGCGACCAGCACAACAGGAGTTCGTGATGTCATCAGCTCGTCGTCGAAAGATTGACAGCCGTCGATTTTTTTTGCCGAAAACAGCTCGAGATGTATGCGAAGGATGGAAAAACGGATATAAACGAATCTCTTTCGGGCCCAATCTTAGTCGCCTATAAAAATGGTAAACGATCATTACACTCGATAGTATCTCATTAATTTCTCCTTTGACGGCATTGGCGGCCAGGAAGAAAAATAACACATGACCCACCGTTGCCAACAAATGACTCACTCGCTTTTTCGTTTAGTAAGCCATTAAGCATCGGGTGCAAAAACTCCTTTCGTTTCATTATTTTTTTCGAATCTGCTTCGTCTTTTTCGCTGACACCAATACCGAGGCGGAATCTGAGCTGTCACTCATTTCTTCGGAGGTGCCGAGACTTAATATTAAGAAGTAAATTGTCTCATTTTCTTCCGACAGGCGATGATGTACATACATTTAAACACTTTCATAAAAGCAATCTCATTTTAGTCAGGGTGGTCGCCTGAGCTATAGTTAGGAGTGATGAAACTGCCAGAGCTCAATCATGTAGAATTTGGAACTATGGTTTTACGACTTAGGCAACAAGTTCGGTGATTTGGCTACTTCCGAAAAAATTAGTCTGAAAAATTTGAGGTCAAATGCAATGTATTTAGGAATAATATTTAACGATACATCGTGATCGAAAGTGGAACTTAAGTACTCAATTACACACCGAATAAACTTTTTAGGATAGAAGTCTTCAATGGGTTACGCAAATGATTTTTTTCAGGTTGCGGTCTAGTCATCAACGAGAATATATTTAAGCAGAAGATGACATGGTGTATGAATATTATTTTTGACCTACTTATCGATCAAGGGCCACTTTTTATTAGTTGTATTCATCAGCAGTAACATTCTGCATCTTTTGTTAATTTAAATTTTCGTTTTTTTTTTAGGAATTTATGAGTTTTATACGCTATGGTTTTGAGGAAGTTTTTTTCTAAATTTTCTAAATCAATGTAACAAAAGTTAAAGCAAAACAGCGATTGGTAACATCGGCTCATAGAGCAAAAAATATTTATACGAGTAATTATGTACCCTCTTTCTTGTAAATGATAGAGGGAATTTGACGGTGGTTCTCCACAGAAGATGTTGAAACCAGTTGTCAGGCGGGTTGTTTTTCGGATCCGAGGACTTGAATCTGCAGAATGAGTGGTTGTGAACAGGAGAGGACCCTTCTGAGATGGGAAAGCGCGTTTATTAAACGAAGGCGAAAGAAAACTTAACGACGGGAGTCCACGGGGAGGAAATCTTGTCCCAGATTGAGCCACGCCCACTAATCAAACACTCACAGGGCAGAGACGTGGTAGTGGAAAGAGGGAAAAAGAGATTACGTCTACTAGTGTGATATCTTTTGATACCACAAAAAACAACTGAGTACGCAAAGCGATTGAGGCGAGAGATTACTAGAGTGACAAAAAAGGAAGAACATTCAAGATGCGAAGAAATCCGCGACTATCTACAGCGCATACAGCGCTCCTACATCTATTAGGGATTGAAGATACTGATCGTCTGATTATTTCGAAGTATCCCAAGATGCTTTTTATCGCGGATCACGTTGGTGTGGTGGCTAGAGTGTTGGCTTCTCACCCCATGGGCCCGGGTTCAAATCCCGGCCGTTTCAGAGAGGTTTCAGAGATTGCGCGCTCCCTGAATGTATGGTGGACATTTCGAGCGCAACACTCCGTCCGTCGGACGGGACGTTAAGCCGCGGTCACCTTGGCGCCTTTCGTTGAGAGTCGGCTAATGCTGATGCCGGATTTCTCTCCACCATTCCTTACCTACTTCATTCGTCATGGCGCCATTACCTCAGCTGTCGGTCGCCTCCAAATACCATGCTATTTATCATTTATCAAAGGTCCACTTCCTGACTCACTTCCCTTTAGAATTGATTCTTGATATATCGTTCACTCCCGTGCTCACGTGATGTACTTAAGAGATGTATAAAGAGGCGACGGACTTCAGCGTTTATTCCTGTTATTGATTTCATTTCTAAAAATAATTTTGTGGGTACTAAGTAGTCTAGTAGGGCGAGAAATGCTTGGATTGTAATAGAAGGATTTCGAGTTTATTTCCCCGGGTAGGACTTTGCACACCCTATACAAACATCGTCGAGGTACGGGGTGGCATAGTGAAGGACACTAACATCCCCACAATGAAACTTAGTCATTAACACACCTTGGGCTTATTCCGTGGTGATATCTAACCTAATCTAATATGAGATATGAAAGAATACATATAAGTACTTGCGAAAATAAAATATTGCTTAGTTCGATGCTAAATATTTGACGTTGCAGAGAGAAAGGAATCGACCTCTCTATTTTGACAGTGCGAAATCCACACGGCTTTGACTTAGTCCGGGGTGAGCTCTGTTCTCATTTGCCCAAACCAATCTTAGGATTGCATCACTGAGTTAGTGAAAGATTTTATATTCTATTTGTGACATCCTTACAAATCGGTCCCCGGCTTCGATCACGGGAAATATTTGGAAGCCTCTTAAAATACGTCCGAAGTACCAAAACGATTCAATCAAGCTTATACAGAGAGGGGATGAGGCCCCATCTTGTGAAGTGCCCCAGTTCACACCCGTCAACACTACATAGCGATGAATATTTCCGAAGCAGCGAACAGAGTCTGCCCCAACATGAGGTGATTTCGTAATGGGGAAGAAGGGCTCCCCACTTGGGGTAGGATCATTGGGTTCGGGATGCACGCATTTCAGAGGATCAATGCCGGCGTCGAAAGGAGGCATTCCCGCTCTCATTACCGTCCACCACCGGATTCGGCGCCCCGAGCGCAATCGAAAAAAGGGTTCCTGCTAGAAACTGTCCTTAATCAATTGCTCCGCGCCATAAATCCATCTCCACGCTCACGGATCCGGGAAAATATAAATCAGCTCTCCTTGAAGCGAGCATCCACGCGTCAAGCCTCTTTTTTCACGGTTTAAAACTCCTATTAGTCAGGGCCCCTCTTTTTCTCCGGGCCTATTCGTCACACGTGGGATTGGAGCCATCAGCACCGCGCAAAAAATACCTCGCGGGTTGAGTGGGTGCCTCAACAGATTAATAGGGAGGCCGAAAGGAACCTTAAGGGCGCGATGGAATATGAGGACATGGAAAAGAGCTAGGGTGCCAACTGAGTCATTATCCGTATGAATACGTCCAAAGGATCGTTCACCCAACAATGTTGCGTAAAAATCTTTAATGCCTCAGTCAGTGCCGTTTTTTTTTTGTTTTTTATTCGCGTTTTCAATATTGCTCACCAATTTAGCCACCACTTAAACGGGAACGTCTCCAAATTCATTGAGAGGGCACATCGAAAAATCAACGAGGCACATTGAATTTAATAATAGTAAAACTAATATATTAATATGAATATGGAACAGGTTTTCATAGCGCTTATTGTTTATTTTCCGTTTTAAATGCAATAAATAAAATTTGCAATGACCCTAACGAGGGGTCAGATGGTAGAGGAGACTAGTTAGTCTCAACCTGGCCCGAATAAAGGCATCTTTCATTATTATAGTATTATTATTGTCATCTCTGCTACCGGTATCATCCGAAAAAATATACAAAATTGTTTTAAAATACCCTATTTTAATTCAAATACGTACATCAAAACGCAAAAGGCCATTATGCTATCAGCTTGCCGCATCACGAGAAAATTTCTCAACTCAACACCACCGTTAAGAATTACTTTGGTGAAATACCTCAGTCAAAACTTAAGAAAAATTAATTAATAAGATAATAATAAATATAAAATATTACATTTAAACATAATAAATCGCATTTCACTCCCTACGAAGACATTTTATAATGAATATTTCAATCCTAAGCGTGAGGAAAATTAAAAATCCTTGAGAGGCGAGGTGACCTTTGGTAAGGAACTAACCCCTAACCCGAATGAGTTGAATTACACGCCTGTGGCTTAATTGGATTCGAGCTCCACCCTCAGCAATACTATAGACCAGAATACTACCCCGCAAACAGCCTCAAAGTAGTGTGCCGGGACACCGTTTCGGCATAAATAGGAAACGCTCTAACGAAATTCCACCTTGCTTGTTTAAAGTTCTTTATTTTTTAGGGGAAAAAGAAATTCCCATACCTATCCTTTCGGCAAAATATCTCTCTGAATACATCGTTTCCGTCCGACCCGGAAATATAGTGGGATTCTAATACGATGATACGGAATATCGCTCGTGAAGATATCTATTCTGAATTGCTCAAGCAATCTAAGCCTAGCCTATAAGCCCCGAGTCCCTGGCGGCTTCCGGCGTAATTCGTTTAACATCTGTGTGACGATTTCTGTAAGCCCGTGGCAGTTTTTGACGTATCACGCGGCTTTCTTTTGTCTTTTATTAATCTCGCGGCTTATGTCTTTCCACATCGGATCAAATATTATCCCAGCATATTGGAGGTATAACCGGACGAGTGTGAAATAGTATCTTTTACCAGTCCATCCAAAAATCTTCCCACAATACGCTGAAGAGGGAATACGCAGATGAAGCATATGTCCTAAAATCCAGCTAGACGCAGTCCATACAGTGAGATATGCAACCTATGTATGAACAGATAATAGGTAATAATATATGTGTCGTTCTGGAAAAAAATTATAAACGCTAACCACAGTAATATTGTACTATTAAGTTATAAATTTCCCAGGTGGCAAAATCGAAATAAATGATAATTATCTGATCGCCAATGCAAAAAATAACCGACATTAATACATTAAAATAAAAAGTGAATCGATCGTACAAATAAATTTTAACGCTATTTATTAAAAATCACATAAAATAGACACCTAATTTCATTCCTAGAATCTTTTATTGCAATTCTCTTTTCAAGTGTACGGTGCAAAGCACAATAAGTACTTACCAAGATAAAAATAAAAGTCAGGCAGGTAATTTTATAACACTTTAAATTATTTTCAAACTTATGCCGCAATTGCTGAGGCATAAAAGCGTGAATATAATGTAAGTACCGGTACGCACGACTCGAGCAACGATTAAAAAACCGAAATTAATATGAAACGATTAACAAAGCAAGTTTGATGCCTCCTAATCCCTAATCTTGTAAGGGGTTGTTTCAGGAAATAAAGCGATTGATTTTTTCTTACGCTGAGTGTTATCGAGGAGTTATGTTATTCTTCTTTCGTGTTACTTAACAATTGAACTGTTTATTCAAAACATCACTTTCTTCGTGGATGATAGGAACTTCATTTGATGCAAATAAAGCTTAATAGTTGCTAGTACTTTCTATGCCTTCAACATGCATGTCCGGAAAAAATAATGGGATCCAATATTTACACCCTTACCCATGCATGCTCTCAGTGGTCTGTTTTATTCCGATTGACGACAGGGTGATTTCTTGAAGAGTAATTCTAGCGTAAGAAAATTCATGAGACAATTACAAAAATATGACATCGATTTAGTGACACCAAGTGTATTCGCGATGAATCGATTAAATACAGAATGATATTAAACTATCGCATTCACCATTCAACATTTGATAAATTGCAATCATCTCATTAGCATTGAGAAGTCTCAGTTGAACAAGGAAACGCCCCAAGCTCCTTGACTGCACATCGAAGTTGATTCCCGCAATGAATACAAAACACAGTCACCGAGATGATGAATGCTTAGCCTAAGCGAGCATGAGTTATGCTTATAGAAAGAACGAGTGAAAGGTAGGTATATTACCTGAAGGGACCACCCAGATGTAAGAAATAAAAGCATTCTCCTTTGAACAGATTATAACCAGAGCAGGGGGAAATATCTCTCGCTTTATATTCCAAAGGGAGAATTTTGGATTATTAATGGTAATTTTGCAAGAAATATTCTAAATTAAACATATTTATATGACTTGGTAGGAGACTAATTGGGACATTTTGTTGAGCCGGGAATTCGGTCAAAAGTCAGGCATGATCACTTCCAGGAAGTCAATTTCCTGACAGGGCGAATCTATTTGATAAGTTGAAGAAGTTCTATGGAGGAATAAGTGATCATACAATAGAAATTTTTAGTATTTGACCGAGATAAAAAATGGCTATCTAAAGACAGTTAAATCGCTGTGGTTATTATTGATATTTGCCATTTCTGACAAACGAATTTGCCAACCACTGAACTACGTTTCCAGGTCTGAGTGGACCGATGAATAAGAGATATTTTACTAACCGGTAGGTATAGGGAGTCAATTTCTCCGGTAAAATAAACGGCAAATAAATAAATGACAGGCCGAGCTTTGGCAGTCAAAATGCTCACAAATTCACCTAAACCTTTTTGCATTCTCGGACAGGTTGAAGGAGGGCTACTTTCTGGATCCCTATGCTCAAGCCTAACTTAATTATTTTAACTGCGCCTTTTATTGAAAGCATACAGATTGTCACCAAAGGTCTCGAGCAGTAATACAGGAAGACTTGCAATATCCAGCCACATGCCTATTGGAGCGAGTTCCGAGATAGCTCTTGACTGTAGACCACTGGGCCAAGTAGCAAGCGCATTGTTGTTTCACTAACCTATCGGTAAAATCATGTTTACATGGACCATCGTGCGAACCACTAGGCCAGCACCCCTCAAAAGCAGGTCTTCCCTATCAATTGATAATAATACATATTCTCTTTCATTCTATCAATTAATCCCTTTTCCATCCTCTCCCATCTCCTGTTACCAAATATTCTTTCCTACAACAGTTTTCATCATTTCTTCCCCGCTTGACACTAGGTCGATCGTAAACCTCTGTTTCCTCTGTATCTCTTCTAAAAGTTTCATCTCCTTACCCGCAATGTCAAGATTCATCATCAATAATCAAGTCAATAATCCTAAGATTGGTGTGGCGCAGCTCTCAATTCCGCTCTCCTATCCGCTAGCCTTTTCATTGCTACGTATTTCTTCTCTTTTATATCCTTTGTAACTGCCATATGTAACTCGTTCGGGGCCGTCCATTACCCTTCTTCCCTTCCACCTGTCCTTCTATGATTGCCTTAATTAGGCCATTCTGCCTCTTAATGTGACCTACTAATTTCTCCCGTCTTCTCATTAAGGACTTCTATTTTGTCCCACTTTTCTTAGCACCCCCTCATTACTTGAGTCAGCAATTTTTTAAAAATCTATGCGAAGTAAGGCTAGATATTCTTACGTCAAGGACTGGTGCGAATCACCCGCACATTTCTTCAATTGGAGATAAGAGATCTTTCCGTTACGGATGCTTTCCCTGTGGGCCATCACCAAGGCGACCGAGGTCCACCCGTTGTGAAGACGGTAAGTTCATTATTGATGGTTGCGACGGTCACAAATCGCCTTCCCGAAAGCTACGACCACTCTCAGCGCAAAATAAAAAAAACCGGAGCGACACGGGGCAGGGGGATGGGGGCATAAAGGTCGTTTAGCGCCACGCCCCCGTGCTACATATATATCTGCGGTTACTTACAAACTACGACGAGACGGCAAGAGCGAACGCTGAGGGAGCGATTTGTCAGCGCCTGTGCTCTTCGAACCTACCGTCTCTGCGACTCCACCGGCAACTTTCCCAGGAAGGTGAGGCATTATGGCTCTTGTAAGCAAAAACACTATTCGCTTGGCTCATCCCGAAAAATAATTCTGATTACAGATGTTTATTCCTCTCAACTGTGGTGTAGCCAGGGGGGTCCGGACCCCCCCCCCCCCGAAATCGTCATCATCAATAGTCAACAATCCTAAGATTGGTTTGACGCAGCTCTCCATTTCTCTCTCCTATCCGCTAACCTTTTCAAAGCGACGTATTTCTCCTCTTTTACATCCTTTATAACCTGCCCTATGTAACTGATTCGGGGCCGTCCCTTGGTCTTCTTCCTTTCCACCTGTCCTTCAACGATTGTCTTCATCAGGCCATCATGTCTCATTATGTGGGCAACTATATTGTCCCGTCTTCTGCTAAAGGTTTTTAGGAGGATTCTCTTTTCTCCCACTCTTCTTAGCACTTCTTCGTTACTTACACGGTCAATCTATTTTATCTTCATCATTCTTCGGTAGCGTCTCATTCCGAATGCTTCCACTCTTGAATTCTCTACTGCTGTCAACGTCCAAGCCTCGCTTCCATAGAGAAACATACTCCAAGAACACAATTATTTTCCTTTCATCAATATAATGGTTTATTCATTTAAGTATTTAACCGACTAAGGTAGATTTCCATGGAGTACTTAAGAAGCGTTCTGGTAACCTCCCCTTCCTTCGTGTTCTTCCCTCTTCAATCCACAATAAAGCCTACTTCCTTTAATTTTATCTGATAATCCTATTCTCTTCCTCCCTCTCCCTCATTTGCGCTATATTCTACCATCTATCACTATTTTCAAATCCCATCCCAAGTACTCGCTCCATGCATACCTTCTGTCTCCTTCGTATCTCATCTAGAAGCTGCCTCTCCTCGCCCATAATGTCCTACAATTTCGTTTCTCCTCCTCTCCGTCCACTTCACCTTCTCCATTCTTCTCCACACCCACATCTCAGACGCCTCCAGTCTTCTCTCGTCCTCCTTTTTAAGTGTCCACTTTTCCGCACAGTAAGGCGCTACACTCCAGGTCTTACCCTTCAATAACCTTTTCTTTAAAATCTTACATAACGATCCACTCATAAACTGCTTCCTGATCACGAACGCTTCCTGTAATTTGCTTCCCCTTGCTTGAATTGCTCAACCTCTTTAAGTTTACTTCACGATAAATTCCTTCATGTTTATGCTTGACGAAACAACTCCTGGATCTTTGTAACAAGTAATAATTAAAATTTACTTGCGTTCTTTTAAGAGAAATTAACTCAGATGTAATTTTCTGATAAAGATTTTCATCGATAGACAGGTAAATGGCTAATACATGAAAACAAGACCTCTGATAAAATATGAAATAAGGATTTTAGATAACAGTATGTTATAGAGGAAAAATACTTGAGAGGAAAACTTAGCTTAAGCCTGAATCACACGATCATTTTTTTCATTTTCGAGTGATCACTCCAGCGATCACTCGTAAATGAACGTCGCGCGTAATTGTTTTTGCGATCACTCCAATGATGAGGATTCCCACAGAGCTAAGATATCGGAAATGATGCGAGAAGAGACGGAGGGAGGGACCGAGTGATTCAGAAAAATGACCACTCGAGCGATCACTTTTCCGGTACCGAAAAGCGATCGCCGAGTGATCACTAAGAGCACTAAGAGGAACGAAACAAATGATCGCGCGATTCACGCTTTAGAAAAAGTTGAGTGCACACCTGCATCCAAACCAATGTTATGGCCGTTTTGAACGGAGCACGTAGTTGCAGAATCTGACGTCTGTACGAAGGCGCAGACAAAATTGCGTAGTGTGAAGCGGTGAATTGCAAGAACGCTGCGAGAATACATGGATGTAAGATAGCAAAATAACCCCTGTGATAATTTCGTTCTTGCATTCACTAAATTGCACGCCATAGTGATAAGTAAATCCAGTTCTAACCAGCGCAATTACGTGCCTCGTTTAAAACGGCCTCTAGGATCGCTGGAAAAATCGGTCATTTAGGGTTGCGCAAAAGTCAAATTGTTATTGAATTGGAGCGCAGTTAAAAAAAGATTTTATGCTATTACTTGCTATAAAAGTAACTTCTACAATCCACTGTGGTCAAAGAAAAAACTGACACGGATTGTGCAAGTTCTTTTCTTCGACTTTAGGGGATTGTAAAAGTTAGAAGTAGGAATGTGCGAGTACTCGAAAATTCGGGTCTAGTCGAGTCGAGTAGTTGGTATTTCGTGTAGCATTACGTACGTCAAGTCGAGTCGAGTAGTTTCGATTACAGAACTGTCGAGGACAGTAAGCCAGTGATTAATTTACGTATTAAACATTTATTAGTGTTGTGAAAATGCCTATACTCAGGGCCTTCCAAGCCCATATTAATTAAATTTCCGACATAGTACGAGGGGTTAATTAAATTCAATTATGCTTCAACTGTTTAAGAAACAATTTCCATTCATCTCCTGATGCTGACACAGTTATCATTGACGTTCCTCATTATTTTTTTCCTTTTTACATCAGGATAAGCATTTAGAATAGAAAATGTACTAAGAGATTGGAAAAAAAGATAATATATTGGAGCATGCATTTCTGTATTACCTGGTCCAGAAACTATCATACTCCACTCGCGAGTAGTTTCAATTTGATTTGATACTCGACTCGAGATCAAAAAGTAAATCTCGCACATCCCTAGTTACTAGAACAAAAAATGGAATTCCACAAAGTGAGGGCCATTACTATTTCATTATTAGATTTTATACCCTAACAAAATCGTGCAAAACACGTCGTGTTTTGAGAGAAGGATCCTCTATTTCCCAACCAGGGAAACAGCACCAATTTTCCGCCCACCCTATTCATTCGCGCACGCGTTAAAACATAACACATATACCAATCTTCGCCCCATCTCATTCCGCCCCCGTTCGCGAGAGCAGTTGGCACCGTTCCAGAGGGCTCACCGCGGAGCAATTCCGGATCCGAGGATGATTAACTCGCTTCCAAAGCAACTAGAAGGCCCCTCGCCTCCTCCCACTGTACCTCGCGGTTCCACCCCCTATCGTCACGATATGCGAAACAAGGGGAGCGCTCCCCGAGAGGAGACGAAAGCGAATTCGCACCAGCGACGCACCAAAAACCGCCCAATCCCACGCTGTTACCACGGGAAACGTTCTTCAGACGTCCAAAAAGCAAGACCGATGATTGGATAGAGCACGAATATTACCATAGAGGATCCTCAAGTCGGCCTCTAAATGTATTGTCGCCTACCGAGCATTTAACCCCTTATAACCCAATGTTGCTTCAAAGCAAGATCAAAAAGTGTACATTTTCAGATATATTTAGGAAATATCTTAACTACGTATTATTTTGTGGTGTAATTTTGAAGACGAAATATTTATATGCCTCGATGATTATGATTTAGTGCAAAATTATCATCTTTTCCGAATGAAAAATCTTGAAATTTGATTTCTCCCTTAAGCAGCTCTGGGCTATAAAGGGTTGAATGGAGAATCTGAGCTTTTCCCGGTGAATAGCGTGGATGAAAGCTTCTCGGGTTTCCAACCGGGTCAGGGTCTGCATGGTGTAGGCCGACGTTTCGTTGGGAGACTTTTCCAACAATCATCAGCCCTGAGGATGTTGGGAAAGTCTCCCAACGAAACGTCGGCCTACCCCATGCAGACCCTGACCCGGTTGGAAACCCGAGAAGCTTTCATCCAAGGGTTGAATGGGTTTACAGAAGTCGCCACTCGCATATCTGGCGGGCAAGTTGATCCGCGTTTCACGGGGAAATTCAGTACAATTAGGGATGTCAACTGAAATTTATTTTCATTATGATATTATTTTTCACATTCATAGCTTTTCAATGCCATTCCTCGCAATGACAAATATTTTACAGCAAAATATAGGATAAAAGTGGATCGCATTGCATCACGATGCGGACATTTTTGAAAAGCGATTAAAATGCGATCGAGGTGGCAACAGAAATCAGCCTTCTGAGGGATGGAATTAGGCCAACTCTATGCAGTCTCCTCGGGATAGACCGTGATCTTGTGTAGTGTCGTAACATTGAGATGCTAGAAGCCAGTCAAATAGTCCATGATAAAATATAGACAAGAGGTGGTATTTCCACACTTAAACTCAAAACTCCACGACCGACCATGGTTCATCATCATCATCACTGGTCAACAATCCTAGGATTGGTTTGACGCAGCTCTCCACTCAGTTCTCCTATCAGCTAATCTTTTCACACCTACGTATTTCTTCTCTTTCACATCTCTCTTTACTTGTTCCATATATTTTGTTCGAGGTCTTCCTTTTCCATTCTTGCCTTCCACTTGTCCTTCGACGATTAGGCCATCATGTCTCAAGATGTCGCCTATAAGGTTGTTCCGTCTTCTTATTAAGGTTTTCATGAGGCTTCTCTTCTCTCCTACCCTTCTTAGGACTTCCTCGTAACTAACTCGGTCGATCCATTTGATTTTCATCATTCTTCTGTAGCACCACATTTCAAAGGCCTCTATCCTTGCTTTCTCCGCTGCTGTCATTGTCCATGCCTCACTTCCGTTTAGGAGCATACTCCAGATGTAGGTTCTTATAAATTGTTTCTTTACTTCCATATTTAAGTTTCCCGCTGTAAGCAGGTCTCTCTTTTGGTGGAATGCTCTCTTCGCCTGGGCTATTCTGCTGATAATTTCTTTCTTGCTTCTCCCGTCACTAGTTATCTTGCTTCCCAAATAACAGAATTGTTCTGTAGCTTCCACTCCAAAAGTCTCCTTCCTGGGGCCACTTCATTTCGCTGATGCCTAATACATCGAGGTTCATTCTTCGCATCTCCACCTTCAAGTTCTCTAGCTTACCGCAGGTGCGAAGTGATCTGACGTTCCATGTTCCTATCCGTAACATTCTATCTCGTTTGACCGATGTACACTCTCGAGTAGTCCCCGCCCGGAGATCCGAATGGGGGACTAGTTTACCTCCGGAATATTTTACCCGAGAGAATTCCATCATGTCTTATATAAATTGAGTGGAGTAGCTGTGACTCCTCGGGATGATAATGTGGTGGTTTCCCCTTGCCTTCCACATCGCAGTACTACAGCCGTTAAAGTAAATGTTACCACGCCCGTAGTGGAATGTGTGTCGCTGTACCGACCAGTATGGTCTCCACCTTCGCACATGTGAAGAAGAGCTGCTGCCCTCTCCCCATGGTTAAAGTGGAATTTAAGTATACCGTGGCTAGTCCCGGTATATATTTAAATTACTAAAGAGCGAACACCTCTTACAATTAGTGTACAAAGTTCGGACTTTGCTCTCCGGCTGTGGTGCATTGCGCATGAGTTAAGACTGATATTCGCATACACGAATATTACAAAAGAGGATCCTCAAGTGGGCCTCTAAATGTGTTTCCGCCCACCAAGCATTTAAAGGGGTTTACAGAAGTCGCCGCTCGCGTCGCTGACGGACAAATTGATCTGAGTTCAACGGGGCAATAACGTATAATTAGGGGTGTCAACCAAATTTACATTCATTATGATATTATTTTTACATTCATAGCTTTTCAATGGTATTACTCGCAAATATAAACATTATACAGCAAAATATTGGAAAAAGTGGATCCCATTGCACTCATCACCGCGCTTCAGACATTTTTGAAAAACGATTAAAATGCGACCGAAGTGGCAACAGAAATCAGCCTTCTATGGGATGGAATAGGGCCTACTATATGTAGTCCCCTTTGCATGATACTAAAGTAAGATTACTTTCCCGTCATTCCCATGCTTTTTTCGTCTTAATTTTTGTATTATGGTCTGCCTGCATGGATAGTAACTGCAGAAATACCGGAAATCGCCGTCTAATGTAAAATTTTATGTCGTCGCTTTTAGATTTTGGTAAGGTTGATTCGTATAAACTTTAGACTGCCTATTTCCAATGTATTATTTTTATTACAAATTGTGAAATACCTCAAACAGTGATTCATCCATAAGGTTGATAAGGTTAGCTGAATGTAGAGACCTTTCCGGACTAATTATAAACGTCATGCTAATGAATACCTAAGAAAATTGGGAAATAGCGAAGTTAAAATGCACATTAAGGGTCTTATTCACTTTTCAACACATGTAATATTGTAGTTGAGGTGTGTATGCGCATTACTCAATGCTATTCCTAGCATTAAGTTGCTTAATTAGCTAAGAACTCGACCGGAAATCATTTTTGCATAATGAAGCTAGAGGTAAGTATTGTATTACTGCGCCAATCATTGCCGAGATCTTGCGTTGTGATAGTTAGTGGGTAATGCAGAACATAATTTTCTCACTTTTAGATTAACCTACTCGAATGGAGGTACATTAAATACAACGTTTTCCAGTTAGAATACGGCATCTGTAAAAAGATAATTTAATTAGCAAGGGAGAAAGGTATCCTTTTATGGAAAACTTATTCAAATATGCCCACTAAGGCTTTCCTAATTAGTATGGAGGTCTGGATGAGGCAGTGATTAGCTAAGCTCATTTGCAAGATAAATAGCCGCGGCCATATTGCGGTAAATTGAATTGAATTCGTGCAAAATCCTCTTTGCAATTACTTTCTACCTATAGTTTAATGACTGTCTCCTTCTCTAGGTATAACCTCGTCGTAATTTTCAATTTCTGACTTCACATTCCCATTTATGGGGTCCTAATCAGGGCTAATGCTCTTTGCTAGGCAAACGTTAAATTTATCTGAGAGAGGAATGTGAGCACAACGTTACGCGTTATATTTTATAACCATAGAAGTTATGGGTGACAAAGATTAATTAATATTTTGGTACCGATCACTAAAGAAGATGTTGCTGCTTTATCTTGCTTCGTAAGTCCCCTATAATATTTTTGCCCGAAAGGGGTTTCTTCAGTGAGGAATACGGACACTGTCATCTCTAGTGCTGGTGCCATCCATTGCAAAGCTCACCATATCAACCCACCTTACGAAACTGGAAGTGTCATCTTAACTCTAACAAAACAAGTAGGTATTTATCAATTGATAATAACGCATAATAAGACACAAAACTAAGTGATGAATCATGCATGTAGTGAAAATATTACTCATGTCTAATAATTTTGACATTGGTATTGATCAGGAACCACTTTTTAATATTTATGTGTATCAACACTAACTTCTTTTTTATTTGTATGTATCAAAACTGTTTTATTCCACTACACAATAACGTGGCTTCTCTATTCCGAACTAGCATTGCTACCCTTACCGGGAGTAATTGAGAGTCACTCCTTCTAGTGCATCTCACGGGGTCAAAGGAACGCGCAACCATTTCCACCCCGATAAGGTAGTATGACAACTGAAACCAAAAACATATTACACAATTTGACGCGCCGGGGGCACTATCAGAGCCGTCCAGGTAAATCAAGTTCACCCCAAGCATCCAGTAAACAATACAATAGCTATGGAACGGATTTGTGAGTGGGTGTTGTGTGATTAGTACGTTGTTGTGTTAGCAGAAACTTAAAAATTAACACTGAGAACATAAATCAGAACAGATTTTTAACAACAATTGCATTAATTATAAAGTAAGTATTACTTTTTATTCTTTTTTCCCAGCGATAAGGTTGTAGGACAACAGATACCACATAACCGATATCACAATTTTAAACACTCACCAGTCGTGAGATCCGGAGAAAGTCTCGGGGCTAATTCGAGAGAGGAACAGTTCCAGCGCCGTTCCTTGAACAGCTCGCCGCACACGATGGCCGTCTGCGATGCGGCCCGCGCCACCAGGGGCATGGCGTCGGCGGCCCGCCGGCACAGCCTCGCCTGGGCCCTCGTCAGTCCCAGGGAACGGCGGGCCCTTCCGCAGGCCGCCGACACGACGGATGAACGGTCCGGGGACGCGCTTCGGAGGGCAGGGGGCGGGTGGGCGGACAGGGCCCGCCATGGGGGACCCGTGGCCTTCCGAAGGGCCCTGAAAGAGAATAGAAGAGTGAAAAAATTGAATGGGAGAAGACGAGAATGAAGTGAGAAAAAGTTGCTGTTGTCAGAGAGTATTAAGAAAGCTTCCAGCTTCGGCTATCTTCTCCCTATTATATATGACATAAAATTCTTAAGTGGACGCATCGCTCAGGCAAGCAGCCAGGAATATTAGGGGCCTTCAGCCCCCTTCCTTCTTCAGTTCTGTCAAGGCGGCAACCTGTGATACATCTGCTTAGGAGACCACTAGCCGAGAGGGCACCTATCCCCTGACGCTCCAACTTTCGTTATAGTTACATGTCACAATACCTGCCAAATAGTAAAGATGAATGAAACTTTCATGTTTAATGCACACAAAATATTATAACTGGTGTAATGAAATGTATACTTTTCAGGTATGGTTTGGTATTTGGAGGAGGCGACCGATAGCTGAGGTCATTTGCGCCATGAGGGAAGGGTAGGTAAGGAAGGGCGGAAATAAACCCGGCGTTGGCATTAGCCTACTCTTAACGAAAGGCGCCAAGGGGACCACGTCTTAACGTCCCATCCGACGGACGGAGTGTTCCGCTTGAAATGTCCTCCACACAACACTCAAGCAGGGATTGAGCAGTCTCTGAAAATTCTCTCCCACTGCCGGGATTTGAACACGAGCCCGCCTGGTGGGAAGCCAACACACTAGCCACTACACCAACCCGATCCCCATATACTTTTCAGATGCTCGCGAATGAAAACTTTATATCAGTATTGACAACCCGCATACCACGTAAGGTCCTCCCGAAGAAAGCTACTCATTAGACATGATCCTGACGTATTGCATGTTGATAACTTTAGCTACAACTTAAAATTTTCAAGGTATAAGTCAGCATTTACCCTTATGAACATTTAAATTTATTTAAAATATTAAATCTTTACCCGTAAGAAGCAAGGTAGCGGCGGGGTAAAGTCTTCAGCTGCCAAACAAGAGGTTGCGGATGGAGTCCCGTCTGGGTTGATTTTCCATATCCAAGGGCATGGTTTGTCGTGTACGTGCAATTGTTAAATTTGTTGAATACCCCGATATAAAATGGCCAATATGAACTATTCGGTGGTATGGAAATGGAATAAAAAAAATATTTTGGATGAATGCAAACATGGGGAAAATTTTATCCTAAGAACCCTGAAAAATATTAAGTTTTCCAAAGTCACCTTTCTAGGACAGGCTGCATTAACATACATGTATCTCCATAGGCATGAAATATTAATTTATTTCGGAATTAGGTGTACGTAAGACAACAGCATTCAATTAAACGAGAATCTAAAGGTGAAGGTCCCTCTTCGGAGTCACTCAATGTGGGTAATTATGACGCATTGTTAATTACAATGTAATAATTTGATGAAACAAGATTTAAAAGGTATAACTATAGTATTAAACTCCTAATTTATTTAGCTTCCTTCTATACTTAACCCGAGGTGCTAAAAAATATTTTCAATTTTAAAATCCACGACGGCGGCCATCATAACGGGCTTTTAATGGCATTAATCACGGTTTAAAAGGCTTCCTTGATCATAAAAGAAAATTGGTTCACCCGATTAAAATAATCGGTCACCAGAAATGAACATGGAGCGGATTAATTATAGAAAGCTCAAATAAAACTGTCATAAAATCTGGAAAAAAGAACCCAATTACGGACTTGAAATACAGAGAGCTCCAGCGAGACGTCATTGCGAAATTGATTCAGTTGCATTTGAGTACCAGACGCCTTTTCCTCCTACCCCACTGAGTTGACATTTGCACCGCTGGCAAGTTCAATGTCTCTCATCGATTATCATTTAATAACTTCAAAAAGCAATTAAACCTACCTTCCAATTGATCGTTCCCAATAATTTGCGTTTTACAATGGATTTTAATGGTGGTCAGCCAACCAAAGGGTACTCCCTGTAATTGGTAACTTCCCAAGAGGCTCAACCGGTTTAAGCCAAATGGAGGACATGGGGTAGCAAGGGGGAGAATATTTCGAGGCACTTTTCAAACATACGCTCTCGAATCGTAGCGATAAGTCCATCCTCGTCTGCTTACTAAAGCTGTTTCTGTGTGACGTTTCTTCCATTTTCTATTTCCTCTACGCCCGACAAATAACGAGGAAATGAGAGAGATACTCTGCCGAATGGCATAGGAGTACGTTTTTCCTCCGAAAAATTTTGAACTTTTACAAATGTTCGGTGGAACTTAAGTAGTCAAACGTCTCACAACGCGTATCTTTATTTATTATTCCGTTACAGGTAGGTGCTGCGGCTGGGGATCAAACAGCTGCAGCAACACGGTGTGTAAATGTAGATGTACATTTGTGGAGGAGAAAGTCAAGCTTTTGCAAATATTCTTAAGTCATTCATTTTTTATAGCATGGTTTTTTTCCTAATTCTGAATAAAGTGATAGAGCATTTAACAAGACGCGATTGAAGACGAATAGCCTAAGATAACACACGAACAGCGAAAATCTATGGTAGCAGTGTAACGACTATCAGTGAAAATCGAAGATATTGCTTAATCTAATTGTAAGTATAATGATGACCGAATGTTTGTATATTTAATTGAAACCAAAAGCTCGACTTTTCAACGAAAATCAATTTTGAACCAAAAGATCGATTAATCAAAGCAATCGACGGTTCTTTAAAAGAAATACAGTTGGTACAGAACAAAGTATATTACATTCGGAAAACACCCAAAATACTAGAAAAAAATCCCAAATAATCAACTCAGGATATATGCGCGAATCATTAGCAGTAGACATTTACAAATGCACGCACATTAAAGTTTTGGAATCACCGCTTGGAGAGTTTTCGGCTTCACTAAAATTTTTAAGAAAGATCGACTGATCGCGATGTTTTTTTGCTGGTGGAGGGCGTGCCTTTTTTATGGTACCGGCCTCAGAGAAAAGTCTTTCAGATTTGACGGATAACGTTATCATAGGCCGGGAAAGACAACTAAGATCAAACGAAATGGTCACGATCGAAGTTGAAAATCGAGTTCGGAATTAAAATCGAATATCAAGGCTCTATTTTCTCGATCGTTGAAATTTAAAACTCGCTTTTCGAATTTTTTCAAAATCCATTTTCCCATCACTACCTCAGAGCTAACCGGTTGAAATTCGGCGAAAAAGTTCGCCCACCCAACCATCCTTATTACCATGTGTTCCTTCTCCGCGAGAATCAAGTGATTCTCACACAGGTGGGTGCTGGATTGGGGAAGTGGGAACATGGGAAGAATATAGAAAGGGGTGGGGTGAGAAGGTGAAGAAGAAGGAGGCATACAGAACAGCAAAGAGATATATTTATTCCCCTCTTATCGCCAAGCGATTAACGCGCTCGACTCTCGGAGATGATATAGTGTGCCGGATCGAAACCGCCCCCGAATATCCACGTCCTCCTTCATCGGGCAATTTACTGCCTGGGCCCCCGGGGAACGCCCCCGCAGACACCGCCGCCGCCGCCGTCTGGGACTCGGGCAGTCAGTAAAACGGGCTTCTGATCTCCCATACAGGCTGGGCTTCATTGGGCAGAGAGATTTTGGAGGTTAGGTGCATACGAATACCAAGCCTCCGAAACGGAGAGAGCGATGAAATTCATAGCTCTTATTTCGCACGAATATCGTGCACCACGACACGTGCGCGCGACCTGGTTGCCTTTTATTTTATACATTTGATTGCATTTTATTGACACGCTTGTATTCATTATTACGGGTGGAAAACTTGGATGTGGGTTACCATCACACTAAGTCAATAATACGAAGAACAATTGCTTTAGTGCAGCTCTGCACTCCGTTCTTCTAACAACTAACCTTTTAATTTTTACGCATTTTATATCTTTAAGGTCCTTAATGACCGATTCGGGACCTTCCTTTACCATTATTTCCGCTCGTGAATTTTTCTCCAATTTTCCCTTGAAAATTGTCTTCATTACACTGTCGTATACCACATGACGTTGCTGATTGAATTGCCCTGTCTTGACTTTGGGTTATTAGGTGACCTCTTTTCTCCCACTCTTCTAAGGACTTCCAGATTACTCACACGGTAGATCATCTTCATAAATCTTCTATAGCACCACATTTCGAATGTTCACACTCCTAAATTGCCTGCTCTTATCAATGTCTTGTTGATATTCGCCCAGAGTTTATATGTGACGGAATAATGATTGAATTTCGTTGCTTACGCCAATAACTCGCTAGTTTACTCTCAGCTTTCTTGATCATAAGATATTAATATGGCCACACCGCAAGTGTTCCAGTTTTCTTCTTACGGTTTTTAGGAATACATATTTTCTACTACTCTTCTAAGGACTTCCATATTACTTATACAGTCGATCAATTATATCGTCATCATTCAATTTTGGAGCTCCACATTTCGAAAGTATACACTTAGATTGGCTTTTCCTGTCAACGCGTCGTCTACGAGTATATTCGACCAGAATGTATATGAGAAGGATGAATGGTTGAATGCCATTGCCTACGCCAATTTAGATGTATAAACGGAATAAATCTAGCATGGACGCATAGGAATCAATAAGGTAGCCATCAGACGAATCTAAGGAAAGAAAAGTCTTCTGAAAACCCTAAGAAGACTAGAAAAGTTAATCGGCCACATCATTAGGTTGATGAATAAAATAGACTGGAATTGAGGAAAGTCCGATTGCATTATACCTATACTAAATATTAATTAGGATGCAAAAGAAAATATGTTTGTGTTTTCAGTCCCCTGATCAAAATTAACTGTAATACCCACTCATTAGGTGGGTAAGGAGAGACAGTTTCTAGATGAGATACGGACGAGACAGAAAGTATGGATGGAGCGAATGCTCAGCGGGAAGGGGATGTTGATATCGGTTTTAGGGGATAGAATGCTAGGTAAGCGAGGGAGAGGAAGGAAGAGTAAAGGATTTTTAGATAGATTAAAATTGAGTAGGCGTTATAGTAAACTGAAGAGATAATTACTAAATCTTTTCCTTGAGTCACCTCGCCCTTCGAGGGTTTTTGAGTGGGGCGTCCTCCCGGGATTTGAATTCGGGACCCTTCACTCAAGAGCCAAGTGCTCCACGCACTAGGTTATTACTTAATACATGGTTCGATCCGAAGCCCTCACCGCAGCTCACTGTACTCTAGGATACGCCATCTCAAATAGATGACACATAAAATATGATACAGGCCATATCTTGGGATACGAAGGCCTGATGAGGACAATCGTTGACGAACAAATAGATGGAAAGAACGGAAAAGGAAGACCTCGAACAAAATGTATGGAACAGGCAAAGAGGAATGTGAAAGAGAAAAAAGATGCAGGTGTGAAAAGATTAGCTGATAGGAGAGTTGAGTGGAGAGCTGCGTCAAACCAATAGTAGGAGTGTTGACTAGTGATGATGATAAATTATGACTGGAAAATAAATTATGAAAAAAACTGATGGCATCTGGCGTAACTTTATAAAATCGATTCATTATAAAAATAAATAATTTAAATGAAATCATGAAGTTTAATTATTCATTACCATAAAGGTTTTAAACCTATTCTATCCAACCTCAGCAGCGCATTTCTAAAATGACCGACTGGCTCAGCGCCTAAAGTATATTTCCATCATTTTGTATTTTCACAGTACGAAGTCACATTTCTTACGACGAACGCCTTTCTCCACATGCGCTGAGTAAATATTTTTTTTCAAAACGGAGAAAAGCCAAAGGAAAGAAAACATTGGGCGCTGTATGGTCACAACCAATAGAAAGCATTTTCCCACATCGGAAACACCACCTTTCCTTGACTCCGATTGGTCATTGACGGTCTACTGAATCTTACGCCACTGTTTATTCTATCAATTGACGACCATAGTCGCATAAGCCCTACCCTCCACTTCAGCCGCTGGCGAATGCGACATCACCTTCGCGGACGAGCTGCGATGGGTGCCGACCACGTGACCACCCCTTTTCTCACATAAAATGGAAATAATGCTTTTCCACTTCCAAAAGGAATGAAGCCGAATGCCAGAAGGAAAATGTGACTTCCATCAATAATTTTGGGCATTGGCCTTCGCGTTACTAGCATTAGTCATCGTATCTGTCCTTATTTTACATTGATAAACTCAAATTTCTTAAACACTCAAATTCAAGATAGTATGTTTCTTGTTTCATACGAGTAATCCCATTTTAAACGCAATGAATTCCATAATTCTTAAAAAAAATTTCCAATTCAAGTCATATCATTGAATCTTTTAATATTGAAAAAAAGTGACTCCTAATGCCTCCGAAGACCTAGAAATAGAGTACAAATGAATTGTTATTTGGTTATACATCAACATACTACTCCTCAAGCCACCTACAAGGCGTGCGGCGGGTGCTGTTAGGACCACTCACCAGACGTTTACAAATAAAGAGAAAGTGCTCCAAGGAAATTACGACTAGCATTTATTAAAGTCCTTATTGGTTCGAGGGAAAACGAATTCCCATATCCATCCGTTCGGCAAAATATCTATATTAATTTTCGCTACTGTCGGATCTGGAAATATAGTGGTGCTTTGTCGCTCATAAAGATATCTATTATCAATTTATCAAGCAATCTGAGTTTACCGTGCAGCCATCGAGTCTCTAGCGGCTCCCAGCCTAATTCGCTTAACATCCGGGTAACGCTGTCCGTTGCATTTTTTGACGAATCGAGAAGGTTTCCTTTCTATTTTATTCAGTTCGCGAATTAAATCTTTCTGCACCGGATCCCATACGCCCACATTCAAGGTGTGGTCGGACGAGAGCGAAAAAGCACATTTCTTTCACTTTCTCCACCTGATCTGTACAGAAAATATCAGGCTGATCCGAAAATGGGAAGTGGGTTAAAAATCAATTACAAGAATCCATCGATGAAACATAAACAGACGAAGCAAGTTCAGAAAAAAGGTTAAAAAACAATAGTCTCTCGAAAACCCTAAAAAGAATACGGAGCAACTTAATGGTTATGTCCTTAGGTTAAGTAAGAAGGTTTTATAGAGACAATCGTTGAACAGCAAGTGGACGACTAAGAAAGGCCGTGGAATAGATATGAAGGGATGAATAAATACCAGTGAATCTTTGTTCTGTGCTGACATCGAATGGATTATCAAATGCACTACCAAATATGTAATTGATCTCGTTAGTTTTCTATAAATAATTTCTGGACCTAAATGTGTTTAGAAAAAGGAAATCACTTGTACCTCTTGACTACTCACCCCATCAAATATAGAACTAGCGATGAAGGATAAGAATAAGAAATAATCCTTACGAAGATTAGCTGATATGAGAAATGAATGAAGAACTGCGTCTAACCTATCTAGGGAATTTTGACCAAAGTTAATGATTAAATGCTAATGGAAATATGATTTTACGACGGGAAAGCACTGAACAACAATATTAATTAACGATAAGCATTTCTGTTATTGACCATGTGATCATTGATGCCAATCCGATTCACCTCTAAATTACGCATCCATTCTGATCCACAGGTCTTTTCTCACGAAAAATTACTGTTTTAAAAACTTAAGTCTTACGATATTCAGAGAATGTAGAATAGGCTCCTGTAAACATTTTCCTGTTTCTCGAATTTGAAAATTTTCATGAAGTACAATAGAAGCTGTCATCAAGGTTAAGAGTGGGCCAAAACCATATTGAATTCCAGTATTGCCATTAGAGGGCGCCACGAACTTGTAAGTCATTTTCAGCCACGTGTTCGGATACTTTTGACGACAAAGTGTATATTCTCATAGGTAAAATTTATTACCTATTCACCAACCCACCCAATAATACACTAGAAAAAAAGTTTAACGCAAGAAAAAAGTTGCGAAAAAGGATATAAATAACCATTAAAGAGATAATCCTTTTAACTTCAGAGACATAAACACAAAAGCCTTGAAATTGATGGCGTTTTCACAGGTGATTTCATTGTTTTTGAAGCTTAAGAGCAATAGCTTTGATCTCTTTGTGCTGGAACAATGGAATTCTTTATGAATAACACTTTCTAATGCACTGTTTCTCAGAGAGAAATATAATAGGCAAACGGGAAAATACGTCCCTCTTCCAGGGACGAGCAGAAATCAAAGGCAAACCAAGGAGACGAGATGGAAAATGGAACTTTCGAAAGAAGCTATGTGGGTTTTTAAATCGATTTCTCGCCCCGTATGGAGAATTCAAGCTGCCTGAGGACTGAGGCGTGATGTCACACGTCCGTAACCCGTCGAAATCATCGCAGCAACTTCATTCAATTCAAATTTCCTTTCAAACGGAGGTGAATCCGAGGCGTGAAGAATGGTATTTACGCAACATCCCCAACTCATTGACATATGTCACTGATTTTTGAGGATATGATAAAATAGAATCGGCAAAATATGAATAAAGGATGATGAAACGAAAGATAAGATTGAAATATATAGATCAATCATAAATATTACAAGGAAATAATCAGGGGAGCCCACAATTGGGATAAGGTTTACATTTCTGGCACGAATGAGGCTGTGACGAAATTTTTTTCTGCGAGAGTGTGCGTTTTATGATCACTACTGCTATTTTTTTCTTCAGCCCTCATTTTTGTTATGATGTCGCATTGTGTGCTGTTCTGTTATGAACGTGAGGGACGTGTTCTCTTTAGCGAGCGTATGGGATCCGGTACAGAAAGACTTAATCCACTAACTGAATAAAATACAAAAGAAGGCTGCGCGGTTCATCAAAAACTGCTAAGGGCGTACAGACAGCGTTACCCAGACGTTAAGCGAATTAGGCTGGGAGCCGCAGGAGACTCGGAGGCTGCGCGCTAGGCATAGATTGTTTGAACAATTGAGAATGGATATCTTTAAGAGCGACACGGAGAACATAATATTAGAGCCCCACTACGTTCCCAGGTCCGACAGAAGCGATAAATTAAGAGAGATATTTTGTCGAAAGGATAGATATGCGAATTCCTTTTTCCCCGAACCATAAAGGACTTTAATAAATGCCGGTCGTAATTTCGCTGTAGCGTTTCCTTTTTATGCGCAAAAAGCTGGTAGCGACTAATTTTGTTAACGTATTTCTAAGTAAGTTCAACAGATTCAGGCTTCAATTGGTGGAAGTTAGACATATTCAAAGAAATAAAAGTGCTAAGATCTTTTATTTATTTAAATATTTCTAAATTTCCATTAAAGATGTCCTTTTATGTTTATATCAAGTTAAATTGTTGCCATGGTCCCTCAGCGTTACACTCGCTGGAATATTTCACTGTCATTTAATTTTACGGTTAAAAAAACTTAAATTAGAAGATTTCAATTTATTGAATCCGGTGCCTTATCAACACAAAATCATTTTAATGGCTAATAGAGGCCGCACATACTGAGCTTTATACCACCTGTACCCACCGGTAGAACAAATAAAAAAAACTGGTCCCGAGGAAAAAAATGCAGAAGATAATGGCGGATACCAGTACCTACTCTTTTGCCAACCCTCACTGATAGGGACCGGAAAATCGATTTATACTTTAATAGATTTCGATTTTATTCGAAAATCGATTATCTTATTCCGAGTTTCAATTTAATCGAAGCCGACTTTCGTGCCCCGTTCAGATTACGATTGTCCCAGCGATCGTCTTAACGATAGTTGGCTGAACTAGCAGTGTGAATGCATGCCCTGACAATAGTTCACGTTCCGAAGGTTGCCACTTTACGATGGCTAGGCGCTGCGAAACCGGAAGAGGAAGCGACAAGAGAAGGACGAAAAGTTTGTGAAGCTCCCATGACTCGATCATTTTTTAATGGATTTGTCCACGCAAGGAAGAATGTGGGCGGAAGAAAAATATTATGTTAAATATACGTTGAACACGGTAGTATCTCAACCCTCCATACCTCAACAGCTTTGTTAACCATCAATTTCTCGTTCACTTTAGATTTCAGCACTGGAGGGCAGCACTGGTTTTAACCATCATAGTGTGAATGCACGATGGTTCCAACGATCGCTGGAACAATAGTAATCTGAACGAGGCATCAGTTTTGAAAATCGATCAAATTCGATTATATCTATTCGATATTCGTAATATGAACGAGGCATTAGTTTTGAAAATCGATCAAATTCGATTATATCTATTCGATATTCGTAATCTGAACGAGGCATTAGTTTTGAAAATCGATCAAATTCGTTTATATCCGATAGCTGCCTATAGCATTTGAATTTTGCCGCCTCACTTTACTCCACCCCGTGATAAATCATAATCACTGGTGGGGGAACCTTGGAAGGGAAGCAACGTGTTTCGGACGCCAGCAGGTTGGAATTACAGTCCGGCCGTCGAGAGTTGTCCGATGACAGTTCAAAAGGAGGGGCGGAGAACCCTGCGCCTGCACGGTTTGCAGCCAATTGCTGTCCCCCAAACGCACCTCATACCCTCGCCCAGTCATACAACGTTGTCTAATGGATGTGAAGCACTGAAACAAGCCTGAGCCACCAAAACAAGCCCTTTCTGCGAATCGCCAAAACAAAGGAATCTTCCTTTGGGACCTTCACGCTCGTCGTCCCTTCTGGTTCCTTTCTTAAGGGAACCCTTTTGTTTACCTGTGGTGTGGGCGTTTCCATTTCTTACCTGGCAACCTTGCCCCCTACTCCTTCTAGCTGTCATCGGACAACTCTCGGCGGCCGGACTGTACCTACGGAGTTGCTGCAGGGTTGCGTCTTTTTACTACGATTCTACCCTTCCCGGCGGGGATTCGCGCTCGGAAGTAAATAATAGTATGCGTCCAGCGCAGTGCATAGGCGGATCCAGGGGGGGGGGACACGGGGGCACGTGCCCCCCCCAGACCCTTAAAAATATGCTAGATTTTTAATACGGTCCCATTATCATTTCGTTCGTTTTGTATAACGAGGTATCCTTGTGGCGCCCCCTGAACAAAATCATGGATACGGCCTTGCTTGTGCCCCTCCCAGAAAGAAATCCTGGATCCGCCCCTGGCGCAGTGTATTTAATGGAATATCATGTAGCCAAAATGTGGAAGAAGACTGAGACGTAAAAAACAATGCTTACCTTAAAATAGAAAATTGCCTAAGTCTCATCGTCTCCGTAATGTGCATAGTTGTCATATGCCTTAAAATCACATTATACGTTTATAAAATATTTAGTTCACCATATGTATGAAACACATGATCATTACGTCATTTATTAATGTTTGATTGGCTACATACCACCCGTTGGTCTTTTCCCCGCCCCACGTGCTATCGTGTTACATGAAAAGCGCGTGCTACTGCGGGTTAATATCTTTAAATTAATAATGCATTTATACATTTTAATATACTCAGTTCTTAACCTAATCCTTCCATTAATCCATGTGTTGCATTTTTTTAAAACAGCACATCTGTATTTAAGCAGAAAATGGCCTTAGTTTAAAAATATCGATTTGGATTTTTCGTTTAATTTGACCAAAAAACTTTTTGAAATCAAATTTTAAAAACCAAAATCGAAAATCGATTCTGATTTCGCATTTCTAATCCCTAGTCACTGATTGTCCATGATACCCAAAAAAATAAAAACCCGCATTTTTCTAGGTGAAAATACTGTTGAGTTTTGGAGGAAATGCCATGCTGATTCCTTGATAAAAGGAAATTTTCCACGAATTAACAATTCTCTTCTCTTCTGTCACACCAGTTTTATACCATTAAAAATTCTTCTCTTTTGCAATGACTTTCCAACTCGAATCATGCTAATAGTAGACGCGTTACTGGGGAAAAATCTCAGTGCCAACATGTATATTTTCAGGAGTCATGGGGATCTTGCCTTGGTGCCACGAACGATGCACGCTCCATGATCTCGCTAGGAATGTGCGCGTGCAACTCAAAATATCCAGCCTAGCAACATATCATGAATGAGCTCCTCAGGGGGAAATATGAAGAAAACACGTAAGTGACCAAAGTTGCTGTTGGGAGCAACTGCCCCAATACAAAAATATATGAAGTGGCGTATCTGTGTACGTAAATTATATAAGATTTCAGAATCCGCTTACTAAACTTCTCTCTCCTTCACCCAATGTCCTTCTAGGATAAATGTGGACCGAAGTAAAGAAAATCTATCCCTTGGTACCTTTCTCCGTACGACATCTTAATGACATCCAATGTTCCTTCCGGTACTCTACATGCCTTTAGATGAAACATGACTTACGCATGAAGGAATTCCTCGACTGAACCTTGGTTTCTGTCGACCAAATGATCACAGGGGTATCATTATTATTATCATCATTAATACGTTCGAATTGCAGGATTGCCATGGTATATCACTCATCACATTTCTCTGACTTTGTCTCTCATACCCATCCTAACCTAAACCTGCATGATTTAATTATACGGCAGTACTATTTAATCACCCCTTCGTAAATCATCCTCATCGGAGTGGTTTCCTTCACTGATATCCATACCTGTGGAATAATAACATCCCTGGCTGAATATAATATTTCCTGTAACAAATGGCGATCGGTTTCCTTACGAGGTCTCTTTCCTTACACCTGTTACATCCAATCAGTTGACCCCAATTTATTGCTCTCAATCGTGAGGATTTTTTCCATTGAATGGACCAGTAATCTTGGGAAAATAATTGGCGGCCAGAAGAGTAGAGAGGCCTTAAAACATTTCATCCCGAGAAATTCAGTGGCAGTATAGCATGAGAAGATGGCAACTGGAATTCACCACTGATAAATTATACTTTCGGATAGACATTTTATCGTTCAGAAATGTGATAATGAAATAGAATGGAAACCCAGCAATCTTTCTAAACAATCTGTTTCTAATCTCCTTCCCAAATCTGCTCTGGAACAATATTTAACTAAAAAAATCGACTTTGAATGGGGCGATCACAAAGTGGATCTTAAAGTGAAAATTTTATTCATTTATTATAAAACGACATATTTAATGTTTTTCACGTGATACAATAACGTGCACAACCTTCCATCTGACTCCTATTCTTCTTTCTATCTGTCATGGGTGTTCTACCGGGATTTATTTCAAAAATACCTCCGCAAATGCAGCTCTATGGATCGTTGAAACGCGCGAGCCTTTCCACCGCAGCATGGTTGTATCGCATAGGAAAAGGAACTCTCAGATACACCACCCCATTCAGATCATTAAAAAAAGATGTAAAATTTAATCAAACTCCAGCGCAGCAACGCACTCAGAAAATGATCGACTGGTACACCAACTTAATAGCTATTTCAATGAAATTGTACCTCTCAATATCTACGTAAACTAATCGGGAAACATCAAAGAAAATCGCAATTAGCAGAGAAGCTGTAAACCCATTACGGTACAATAAAAAATTGAAGTATTGATCCAAATAATTCAGGAAAAAAGAAATTATTGACAGAATTAATTGCTGACCTTTTAAACGTTCTTACTTTATTGTTTAAGGCCGAAAGGAAGGGAATATACCTTGAAACATTGTCTCTGTATAATCTCAATGCCTCGTGAGGTCGAGCTCAACTCGAAGTTGGACATGATGGCGCACTGTTGGACGCATTGGGCACTGTTGAACGCACTGGGCATGTCGAGTCTATCTCCAGGTAGGACCGTAAAAGGTTGAATTAACACTAGCTGAAAAGGCTGATATAAATTTATTTCGGAGAGAAATTAAGTATTTGACCTCATAGTGTAGAAGGTGGTAAATATTCTAATTTAAGAGAAAGTACACGACAAATGATTTCCGTTTAACGGGCATAGAAACGCAGCGGGATCGAAGTCTTCCGACTTCGCGGTGTTACTCTCCATTGATCTGGCCTGCTGGTCCGCGGCATTTTTACCCGGCATTCTGAAGGTGGGTTGGTGTTGGGAAGGATTAACGGAAAGATACATCGACGCAACGATTAAGAAAACGCACCAAGGTTAACACCTTGAACGTATAAGAGGTGGTAGAAACTCTAGGCGTAATATGGGCGAGGCGCGCTGCCACCAGCTAAACAAAAATTAATTTTCGTAAAATTCGAGGAGGGTTGTGAATTTTTTGGTGCGAAAACTGTTGTATGATATGGTAGTGATTTATCATCCAAGTTTCAATATGATGCGATACATTATTACTATTATGAAATTTATTATTAAAGTATTTTACCGATTAAGCTAGGTTGGCATGGAGTATTTAAGAGGTGCTCTGACAGTTTCTCCTCCCTCCATGAACTCTCCTCTTCCATTAACAATAAGTCCTACTCTTTTTCATTCTATCCACAAATCCTTTTCTCTTCCTTCCTCTCCCTCGTTTACCCAACATTATACCCTCTAACACTGTTTTCAACATCCCATCCCCGCTAAGCACTCGCTCCATCTCTACCTTCTGTCTCCTCCGTATCTCGTCTAGAAGTTGCCTCTCTTCACCCACCATGTCCAGCACTTCTTCGTTCCTTCTCTTCGCCGTCCACTTCACCTTCTCCATTATTCTCCACTCCAACATCTCGATCGCCTCCAGTCTTCTCTCATCCTCCTTCCTCATTGTCCACGTTTCCTCACCGTAAAGCGCTAAACTACAGAGTAGACTCTTCACTAACCTATTCTTTAGGCTCTTACATAACGATTCCTGAAAGCTTCATCCTGTTCATGAACGCCTCCATTGCTAACGGAATTCTCTACCAGATGCCCTTACTGCTGTACCCATTTTCCTTTAATGTGTTGCCCAAATAGTTGAATTCTCTAACTGCTCAAGTTTTTTCCCACCTTCTTTTATCGTAAGTTTTACATTCATAGCCCGCAATGCTATACGAAACCGCATAAAATAGATCTTCTTATCTGATGTGTATGAACTAAAAAAGTGTTTAAGTTATTTTATTTCCAATCCATATAAAAAGCCAGAAATACTCGAGGTCATTCCCAAGATGCGCAATATCTTAAGGCCATTTTACATGAGGCAGTTTATTTCACAGTTTAGAACTACATTAATTTTTCATTATGGCTTGCAATCATACGAATGCGCGAACGAAATTAAAACAGGGGCACTTTTTTCATCTCACATCCATGCATTGTCGCATGCGTTTAAGCAATTTTAAATGCGCCTTCGTATACACGTCAGATTGTGCAATTACAAGGCCCCTTACAAAACGGCCTTTAGATTGACTTGGCAAGGTGTATCATGAAAATATTTTCATAGAGTTCCGTGATAATATCGGATCTTCGATTAATGGAAAAGGCACAGATGAATGCGATAGATCGATAAATCGCTGAAGATTTCGATCGAGCGAATAATCGTAAAAAAAACTAAAAGAAAGCATTCCCACCACGCAATTCCCTCGAATTCTTCCACGGGCTGATACCGCTTCCTTTCGACCAGGTAGCTGGAGTCGTCTACACGATTTAAAGAAGGTCCTGACACGCCAATTATGGTCCCCTCCACCTTCTCCACGGTCCGCCCCCCTTATGCCTTATACCACCACCAGAATTCTCCCATTCCCACCCCAATTAAGACTCCTAAATCCTTCCACACCAATCACAGCCCTTCGAGAATTACATTCATTCCAAACTCACAGAGCACACACATACACATCTACTCGCTTCCTGCGCGTAATATATCGTTCCAATTCCTCTGCGTCAGAATTCCATAACCGCCCATATCCAATCCACCCAAATCGACCAGCTACCTACCTACCTACTGAAACGAAGAACAAAAAATTAAAGCAGGGGCCTTTTCCTTCTCCCTTTATCTTCCTCCTTCTTTACATTCCATATGATCCCCCTCCCCTAACTCCTTCACTGAATGCTGTGCACTACGATAGAGAGGATCCAGTAGCGCATCACAATATTTCGTAACCAAATTATATCAGCACAACACGGTAATCTACCTAAACACGATTCACCAGTAAAAAGTATAAAATAAAAATTGAACGAAATATAAAAACACGCTTAAAAACTGTATAAGATAACTAAAAAGTAAGAATTACTTCGAATTTCCAGTAAACAGCAAAATATCTAGTTCAAAATGTAAAAAAACTAAGCATTTTTCCATTTCCGTTTCTCAATCCCTGAGGTGTCCCGTTGAGTAAAATAAATATAAAATTTTGAGTAGGTATTATTCATAATAAGCAGCGTCTTTATTCCAGTAAAACTAAGACAAAACCTTTTTCGAATGCTAAATGAATGCTAAAAAATATTACGATTCATGCAAGGGTCGAATGTAAAATAAAAAAGAAATATTTAAAGTCATTCTTTACGCGACTGATGTATTTTAGGCCATATTAGGGTAAAGTTCAGATTGCTCGCTTCTCGTTTCAAACTTGTCATTATAATTACGTTAGTTTATCTATTAAAATTTGAATACCTAGCTTAGGAGCGCTATTAGCTATTTTAGCTAATTTTTGATACACAAGGAGTCATAAATCTGCCAATCATCGCCATTCTAAGACTCAGCGAGCCATGTTTACAATGGTATTTTTCAAATAATCGTGATGAAAGATGGAAAATACACGCCCCCAGTTGAGCTAGCGTGGAATCGCCCTGAGTCAGCTCCCACGGATGAGAGCAGGGATGTGGTCCGATGCGAAACTTAACGTTTCGTATCCGATCCGAAAAGGTACGAAACGATCCGATTCATTTCGGATCAGGCCGGTACGAAACTTTTCGCTATTAAAGTTACGGGTCACATTCGCTATATTTTCCGCTGGTACCTGGAGGTACGAAATTATCCGTTAGGGGGTTAGGGTAAAGTGACTACTGCCTCGTTCAGATTGAGATTGTTTCGGCAATTGTTTGAACTGTCCTGTATTCAAATAACGATGGTCAAAATCTGCGCTTTCATCTCGTGCTGACATCTAAAGTGAACGAGAAATTGACGGTTAGCAAAGCTCTTGAGGTTTTTAAGGGTCAAAATATTACAGTGTTCAACGTGTATTTAACGAATAATTTTTCTTCCGCCCGCTCCCTTTCCAATTCATTCTAGGACTTTTGCAATTGATTCTTTTTCACTCTACGAGGAGAAGTCGCGTGAGCCTGATATGAGCAGTTGCAAATTCGAAATTTAGGACATTTCTACTATTTCTAAAGGCCGTTTTACAAGGCACACGAAATTGCGCAATCTGACGTACGTGCGAAGGCGCAATCAAAATTGCGTCGTGTAAAGCGGTGAATTGCTGGAGCACATGCGAGAATGCGTGGATGCGAGACGGCAAAATAGCCCCTGTTCTAATTTCGTTCATGCATTCGCGCAATTCCACGTCATTTTAGAAATTAATGCAGCTCTAACCTGCGCAATTCCGTGTAAAACGGCCTTAAGAGTAAATTCTGAGAGGGAGAAAGAGGTATAAGGAAAAGAGAAATTGTTTAAGTTCTTTCATACTCACTTAGTGGATCAGGGGCTTGGGCCCTGAAGTCAGGGTCGGCGGGCTCTAACCAAGATGATGAATGGTCTCCTCTAATTCACCCATCGACCTCATAGGTGGCCTCCTTTCCCTAAAAAGGGTCGGAGGCTGGAAAAAAATTGACTGACCTTCCGTAATAATAAACCCTTCCATTATTGTCCACGTGATATATCGCCCCAAATGCCCCAGGGGACTGGCTAAAAAAAATTAAGACATACCACAACATAATGATAATTGTGAAGCTTTTGACAGCTTCCCGCCGCCTATAATAATCTTTCGTCCGGTTTCTATTTTTCTCAGATTTTTTAATGAAATTTTCACTGCATATAAAAGCTCAATCCCAGAAAAAAGTATAATTACTTCCATTGTTCTTTCGTAAGTATGGTTAATATTTTACGTGGCATTAATCAATTTGCGAGAGCTAGATTACATAAAAACCAAAAGATGCCCGTTTTTAGTGAATATATTCTTCAATAAACAATTTATATGGCAGCTTGTATCGAATATAGCACTATTTTCATACAAATATCTTATTTTGATTCTAGTTACCGCAATATTGCAACTCGGTGAATAGTAAGGTTAACTACCAAAGGTATTATTGTGAATGTTCATGTTTTCATGAACCTCATAACAATTTTTGTCCAAAACAACATTTATATGCACCATCATTTTAGAACACAGTATGTAATTTTCTACAATTTAAAAAATTACTTTTCCCATACGTTTCGCTACCTAATACCATCACGTGGGTAAATTTGGCCATATTTAATTACATTAACAACCAGTGGGGGATCCAGCATAGAGAAAAGGAGGGGGTTAAGTGGAGGGTAACCTCCCAGCAGTAGGGGGTCCGAACAAAATTAACATTCTATCTAGAGTAAAATGGATACCCTAAAGGGGGTCTAAAGTTTGAGTTGCCTCTTTGGAGTTGCCACTGGATTGTGACATAACAAAAGCGTGTAAAATAGGTCCTAAATTTAGAGCTTCTTTGTGTTTCAATTCGTTAAAGTGGGTAAATAGATCGGAAAATATAACTAAATACTTTTGTAGAAAGTGGCGACCTCCTAAAATTACGAATTTATCTAGTGTGAGTTTCGACCCAATGGGCTATAGCCTCCCATAGATCCGCCACTGTTAACAACAAATGCATCTCGTGGTTGCGGTGTTAGTTTGGATGGATCGTGTACTGAGCGATATGTTTAATGCCGTGAATAAGGGAAAGAAGTCGGTAAGTATGGAAGGGAGAGGAAAGGAATACGTTGTATAGACAGAATGAAAGCGAATAGGCCTCAATGAGAATCAATGAGGGATATTTAAGTTGAGGATTGGGGACAGTTGAGGCGTTTCGTAAAATTTTCCGTGTTAATCTACCTCAACCGATTCTTTTATAATAATAAATTTCATTAAAGTACCATTAAAATAGCGGATTCATATTGCAGAAAATTAGCTATCAAAGAGTTTGAACGCATGGAACAAGATTACGGTTAAGAGCCTTGTCCAGCAACAGAGAAGAGGAGGAGAAATAGTAACAATCAATACGAAGAGCTATTGCAGTGACGTAATGAATAATAATTTATTGGATTCATTCATATGGAGAGCCTTGGAAATAAATTGAATGGAGGTTTTTAGAGAGGGAATTACGATATTCGAGGAGAGAAACAGTTTCTTCCCTGTCTTACAGAATATTGAGCATGCAGTAAACGACACATGGCATTACACTAAGTAATAATGTGAATAAAACTGAGAAGCAGGAAAAATTTATTCTATGGGGCAACGAGAGGATTGAAAAACTAATTGGCATACGCAGACACACAGATCCATAAAAATATTAGTCATATTCCAACGATGCAAAGTCGGTGTGGGTCATTTCTTTCACATGCTAGAGGAGAACACATTCTAAAACTTATTGCCCAGAATGTACAAGCAAAGACACAAGCGATTTTAAATCATAGCAAATTAACAAATACTTTTTACATATGGAACATCCCTTTAGCTTCGTAAACTTTGCCGGCCTCGGTGGAGGCGGGGTAAAGTCCTCGCCTGCCAAACAAGAGGTCGCGTGTTCGAATCCCACCTAGATAGGTTGCCCCTGTCCAGAACATGGTTGTTCGTGAGCGTGTATTTGTTAAAAATTGTTGAAAAGCCCCGATGTGAAGGCCAACATGCGCTCTTTTCGTTGGTATGAAAATGAAATAAATAGACGTCCGGTTTTGGCTCTCAGCCAATATCAGGTAGATAAGTACTTGGGACAGGCGACCGACAGTAGCGTAATATGCGTCATGACGGAAATAATGGTGGAGAGTAACCCGGCGGTATTAGGCTACTCTAAACGAAAGGCACCAAGTGGATCACGGCCGAACGTCTTGCGCGACGGACGGAGTGAAATACTTGACATGCCGTCAACAAAGCACAGAAGGAGGGATCGGGTAACCTCCGAAAAATATCTGCCCACATCGGTATGTGAACCCGATCTCACAGGGTGGGAAACAAACACTCTAGCCACCGCTACAACCCAATCCTCCCTAATATCAGGTCGATAGTGTCAACACATAAAGTCCTTCCACGAGTAAAATCTATAATTTCCGATTTTATTTTTAACTGCGCTACTTCATGAAGAAACTGAGTTTTTCCCGGTGAATTACTTGAAAGAGCTCTTCTCGGGTATTCAACCGGGTTAGGGTCTGCATAAACAAATCAGCCGTGAAGATTTAGGGAAGGTCTCCCAACGAAACGTCGGCCTATAACCTTCAGACCCTAACCCAGTAGGAAACCCGAGAAGATTCATTTGTGTACTACTTCATGCATATAATTTAGTTGCGTGGAAACCTAATAAACAGAGGTCATTAGTTTTTCGGCGTACAATGACTAAAAAGTAAAGTTTTCTAAGAGATTTTGTATTTCTTTTAGTTGAAAGGATAGAAAGTAAAAGGTGACTGAAAAAATATGAAGGGACTGCCGCTTTCTTCCAATTAGGCGGTTATTTCGGTAAAAAAAAACTTGAAAAGTAAATAGCTTTTGCAAAATTGTACAGGGGCTGCAGCTAACTTTCAGTTTAGGGAATTGAATAGCAACGTGGCAAAATAATTTTTACAACCGTAGCTTATCGTGATTGTATTGTAATTGTATCAAGTAGTACATTCTTATAACGATGCCGGCTTAAACCCAAATCCTGATAAATTCGAGACGTACATTACTATTCGCCCCACCTCTACTGAAGTGATGACGGAGGAAACTTCAACGGAAGTCCCCTATCTATCGTGTGAGACGTTCAACTGCGGTTACCTTGCAGTCTCTGCTAAAATAAAACATTAGTGCTCCGAGCTGGATGATCTCTTCCACCCAACATTCCAACTCCCATCCTACTACATGCCTTATCCTCCACATCTGAGGCGCTGAATATTTTAGGATAGTGATTCAGATTGACATTCGTGAGCCGTACCTCGATGAAAAGACTTGCGTATTGCTTTTATTCGACTCGCTCTGGTAACGCCTCATTAAGCACTGAACTCGCTCGAGCGAATGTTGTAGTTGTTTATGTACACTCCTTACCCTAGCAATAAAGGATACTTTGAAGATTCCGCCGAGCTTTTTATCCAACTCGTACCGAAACAAGTTTTAGATCGCCTAGTCCCAAATATGCAAGAAATTATTGTACGTACTTCATTCAAGACCAGACGAGAACATTTGATCCCTAATTTTCTCATTTTGTTCTCGTTGCGAGGTGAAACGTAGCATTTAATTCTTTATTCTATCCATACATATGACAAAGAGAAGTCCGCAATGTGGAATTGAAGTAAGAATTTGCTATTGATGGAAGAAAAGTGAACTGCTTGCACGCATATAACAACTTCAGTTAAAAGAAAATATTCAGATGCCATAGTTGGAAGGCGTCTTCTACTTATAATAGAACATTCCGCGTCACTACTTTTTATATTTTCCCTACTAACCGCAGCAATAACAGCAATAATGGGAATGGTTCAAAGGATATTAATTTATTATTTTAGATGTTTTCAGTTGAAAAGTTGAAACTTGCGTGCAATGATAGGTAGAAATCAGGTTTTTCCAATGAGGGAAGGGATATTAAATTAGTACATCGGCTTTTTGGGTCAGAAAAATTGTGTAGGGATGGGTGTTATTTTCATTGTTTGCAGTAATTCTAACGGTAAAGTTCGGTTTTCGTGTGAATAATCGCCTCGGCCTTTCCAACAACGAATTTATTTTTCAGTACGGGATTACTCCGTTACTGTAGAATACATGCACAATTCCTAGTCTCATTTTCACCTTTCCTTGCTTAACCAATGTCCTTTCCTCCATTAGGGTTTTCAGCATTCCCTCTCCCCAACAGTGCGTCGAAAATATGAACAAAAAGAATGGAGGATGGCAAAGAAATTAGAAAATGCTCTAAAATTGTAATAGAAAACAATAGGGAACATCCTGTACTTTATTCTCAGAGTGCACAACCTGATGAGCAGCAGTGCAATAAGTGGATATCACATTCACTTGTCGAAATCAACACTTCTAATTGTAAATTCCAGTTAAAAATATTATATGAAGAGGCGTTGGAGAAATTTCAACCGATAAAAATTGCCAAAATCATTGAATGAGTCAGATCATCCTACCACACTCTTGACAGTCAAAATTTAACCTTTTGTAGGCTGAATAGAAAAGTTTAACTCTCTCAATTAATCTAAGAAATGCAAAGCCTTATCATGCGATTTATTGCTTAGAGAACTTATTCTCGAAGAACAATTTGAGTGAGACCGCACGATAAAAATTATTAGCGGCAAAGAGCCATGACAGCTCTCACCACACGCTGAAAGCATTTTTAAGAGAAGGAAACTCTCTGAGAATGCTTACAAAATATACGCAAATCCAACATAAGGTTATGAAATGCAAGCATACTATGTATCATAAATAAAAGAATGCTATTATTTTCCCTGGAATCGCGATATTAGATTTAGCATGTAAATTGGTGCATACATCTTTGCTCTTTATTCTGCTCAACACTAAATCATATTCATCTTCAGCAATGAATTAAGCAAAATTGAGAAAAACAGATATTCAAAAATGAAAAAGAATTAATTTGTTTTTTAAAATTGTAGCTTTTATCAGGATGTATTTTCTCAATCTAAAATTGAATTAGAAAACGATAGGAAATAGCACTTACTCTATTATTTGAGTTCAAATCCTTACGGGCAGGGTTCACAACCTTACGAGTGGGTATCATATTCACGCGTCGAATGGACACATTTAATTTTAAATTTTAGATAAAACCCATTATCTGAAGAGGTGATGGAAAAAATTTCAATCAATAAAAAATGACCAAAATCATTGAATGAGACAGATTATTCTATACACTTTTGGCAGTCAAAATGTACCCTTCATCAACACGTTTTTTTCACGCTACATTCAAAAGTCTACCTAGTTCTTTGTGTCATTGCAGTAGTAATTTGAATTTATGACCAACACCATGAAAGCATGAAATTTTAACAATCAACACGAAATTTTACAAAATCTTGTTATGCACATAAAAAAACACTGGATACTGAAATATTTATAAAATATATTTCACCAATATCACGAAGGAATTACAATGGAGAAAAAACATTAATGGTTATACATAGCTGACGGAAATAGTCCTCACTCAACAGGTTTCAACTTGTTACTTCTGGCTGGGTACGTGTTTCACTCAGCGATAATTCCTTTAAGAGGAGCAGTCGAATAAATAAATGGTGGAGAGCTAATCAGAGTAAACATACGGTCATAATAACATATACATACATATGGTTTCGTCAATTCAAAACTTGCGGATACATGTAAAAACGAGAGAAAATTTTCATTCCGAAAACGAGATGAACCCCAGTATTGAGCCTGGCTGGTACTAACCCATCCACTCCAAATAAGTGAATTCTCACGCCTGTGGCCAAATCCGCGTGGAGTACTGTTCTCATTTATTCCAACCAGCCTACGAGGTGAGTCACTCAGAAAATGATCATTCCACTAGGATTGTAATATTACGAAGTAAAGCCTATCGTCTATTTCTACACTACTTTATATTTATAACAATCCAATTTTCGGCATATAATGCCATTTTCAAGCTGAAAATGGCATAATGCGCTCTCGTTAGGGAATACTTGCTTGGTGAAACACGTACACGTCAAAGAGTAACGAGTTGAAGCCTGTTGAGAGAGGACTATTTCTGTCAGACTCCAATTTAATTCCCTCTTGATGTGGCTGAAATATTTTCCATAAATATCGCAGTGATCAGGCCGAAAAATATATTATGTGCCGAAACCAGTGTTGGTAGAATAAAAAGGTGTGGAAAAGACAAGTGCTTTCATCATGCTAAAGAGGCTAAAATTATAACTTTGCACTAGAACGGTGATATATAGAAAGCAAGACTTACAACCATCTTATAGCGTCTACCTCCACAGGGCCCAGGACTAAGGCCCACAGCATCGAGGCGAGGGCTACCGCGAGGGCGGCCGCGGACGGCGGGCCACACCCCGCCCTCCGTCTCCCCATGTGGCCGCGGCCCGGAGACAGCGCGCGCGCGGTAGCGGCCCTCAGTCGCGAAGGGCCACCACCCCCGCCGCCAGGGCGGAGGGGCCCATCCAGGGGCGCCGACGGAAGGACTTAAGAAGAATAACCCCTTCTTCTAAGGGGTTAATAAAGGAGGTAGGGATGGGGGTAACAACAGCTATCCTTTGCCGCAGGGAAGAAATGCACCAACACAAAACGCACACACTTGACACAAAAGGAAGCAAAAACGGCTCACAAAGGGTGGAACGGGAACTACTGGGCACAATGAATGAAAAAAAAGAAGACTGGCCTGTTCTCTTGCAGGGAAATAGTTTCTTGGAAAAAAGGGGATCACCAGAAAAGTCTCAAAACAAATCCACTGTCTCCAGCGAAGTTTCCGCACTGTTTCAACAATCGTATCGGGGACAACCGATTTTTTCCACGTATCCAGTAGCCAGGGTAGGGTTAAAAACACCTCTACGCGTAGGTCAGTGACCAACTGTAGACGAAATTTCGCTGACAACACACACGTCCCGGGTTCAAACAACAGTCGAGGAAGAGGTATTCTCACGCGCAAGTTTTAAAGGCACTCGGCACCCAACAATGTGGATGCGGTCCATCCGAAGAAGTGGTTGAAGTGGAGGGACTTCACTCCGAGGAAGAAAATGAACTGAGCCGTGTTCCGCCTGGGGGCAAATTGGAGGGGGCGGCCACCCCTTGAAAAATCCCTACTGGAACCACCTTTAATCTTGCCCACCGAAACACAGAATGGAGGGTAGTTTTCTCCAGCGAGAGTTAGGGTGGTAGTGGGGGTAGTAGCGTATCCTTTTTTGTCGGCAGGGAAAAACCCTGGCCGCCACAGGTGGGCAGGTAGGCGGGGTTGCTAATGTTTTGTTGTGTGTCAAGCAGTATCCCTTTCGCCTGGACCGCCCCGGATGCTTACATATGTAGTGCGTCAAGGCGGAACATATGTAGTTGCACCCTCCACAGTGCAGTGAGAAAGGGACGGGTGGGGAGGGGAGGATAATATTCACCAACACACGCACAGTTTGGAATGTTCTTGAGACAGATCCTGGGAGACTCCTCAGCACGGCGGAAGGTGGAAAAGTAAGGAGACTGCCCTCTTCTGCTTCATTCTTTCTTTCAGGTGCCGCGTGTAATAGCGACCATTTCCTTTCGAGGGTTCTTTTCCCTCCACACGCACACAAACACACCTCTTGAGGGCCTTTGAAAAGTCTCTTTCACCAGGGATACAAGAATGCGCGTGTGGTGGGTGAGTGCCTTGGGTTCAACCGACCCCCCACCGATCCCCAAACCTCCCCACTCCAATTGTCGAAACCGTAAAAAGGTGGGGAATAATGAGGGGAGTCGCCTCCGAGGAGAAACCGTGAAGGGACCTCACCAAACCCCACCACTCTACTACACTTCAAAAACCATCTCCGTTGTCCCCGCCGTATAATGTCTCTGTTGCACACTCCCTTTCATCTTCGCTTGCACCCCGACTCATTCTCTTTTTCACCCGTGTCTTTGTGAACCTTTCCTCACTTTTCTTAATCCTGGCATTCCAACTCGCTCGCGGGAAGGGGGGGAGGATAGGTCTACAATGCGTAGTGGTGCTGTCTCTCCGCGCGACACTGAGATAACGGTCGGAGTCAGAGAAATTCTAACAGTGTCATGAGCATGCACTCGATGTACGATTCGAGTAGGTGAATTATTCCGATGTTTTAAGTTCACAACAGACAGCTGAGGCTGAGACGCAACGGTCGCGTCTCAGGAGAGACTAAATGAGATTGTTGGCAGAAATTATGAGCGTCAATGTTTTTCATGAGGTTGATATAGGGTATTGAACGGGATTGGGGTACTTCAGAGCGCGAAGCCAATTGAGACGGTTGGAGAGCACGTTCATGAATGGGAGGATGAATAAAAGTAGTAGGAGTCGATTATGTTGATGGATTAATGAGAAAACGATCGCCGCGATGTAGAGTGCTAATAGTGAGTTCTCTACATGGGGCAGTATAGAGGATTTGCAGCTATTTGAGTGTAAAGAGTAGAAGGAAATGGAGGAAACGTCCCAAAAACAATATATACACGATGATAAGGTTAAATTTGAGGATTTTCTTAAGGAAACAGCAAAACGGATGCAGTTATTTGATTGTATAGTACAGATGATTCATAGCCGAGCATATTATTACGAGAGGAGAAGTCCCAAAAATAATCTATACTATTCAACGTTGAAGCACCGACAAAGATTCTAACTCGCTCGAGTCCACGCGGAGAACTTTGATTTCTTCGCTTACTTGGATTCAGTTACTTAATAAGGTAGTAACAATGATTTATACTTGAGCATAACATCACCACAGGATGATTCCCAAAAATAATCTATATGTACAACGTTTAAGTACCAGCAAAGATTCTAATTCGTTCCAGTCCACGAAAATAACTTTGATTTCTTCGCCTACTCTGGATTTAATTATTTGATTGAGTAGTACCGGTGATTCACAGGCGAAATATGTATATACTAGAGGAAAATTCCCAGAAATAATCTATACTATTCAACGCTAAAGCAGCGACAAAAATCATAACTCCTTCGAGTCCGCGCGAAGATATTTAATTTCTTCGCTTGCTCGGATGCAATTATTGGATTAGGTAGTATAACAATGATTCATGGCCGAGAGCATTATTACTAGAGAATAAGTCCCAAAAATAATCTACACTATTCAACCTTAAAGCACCAACGAAGATTCTAACGTGTTCGAGTCCACGTGCAGAACTTTGATTCCTTCGCTCGCACCACTTATGAACTCGACAGTCGAAGCCACCGAATCGCGGGACACTCGCGAAGAAGGCACAGCTCCTGGACAAGGGTTCCTCCTCCACTTCCTTCGCACAGGCCGTGTGGTGCACCGCGGTCGGGCGCGGAGTACATTTTCAGCGACCCCTTCCGATTCCTCCTAACCTCGTTCTCGGCTCCGCTAGCGGACCGCCGCGCGTTCAAGACTGAAGGGGAGACGGATTATTCTTTCGCCTTCGCCGCCCAGCTCCACGGCGCTTGGCTCCTCCCCACTCCCCAACCATAAAAGCTCCTCTCTCTCTGCCATTGGCAATCGAAAGGGCCAATTATCTCACCGCCTCTCCAGACCAAAAGGAACTCCAGAGGAAAGAAAGAGAGAGATGGGGAGGAAAAAACTTTCCAAATGAAAGGAAGTTTTCTTTTTCCACGTTTCCCGTCGGTCGAGACAAATTAAAAACCTCGAATTGAAAAAAAATATCGATAAAATAAAATGATCACTGCTACAAAAGCGAGTGAATTATATTTAATCTCCAAAAGATTGCGATTAATATGTAGGCAACAATAATGGCAACAGAAAATTATGCGCGGACGGTAATTGAGAGGTATCGCTGGTTGGAATGGATATTTTGATCAATGGCAACGATGCAGCAACAGTGATTCATGTGATCTGTGGAATAGGGTATATAATACGTGATAATTCAAGTGAAAATACGTTTTCTTTTTCAACGTTTCCCGTAGGCAAGGACAAATTAAACCCTCGACTCGAAAAAATATTACTGATAAAATAAAATGACCACTGTGACAAAGCGAGAGAATTATTTTTGATCCCCATTGCCCGCGATTAAAATACAGGTACCAGTAAAAGCAACAGAAAATTATGAGCGGACGATAATTCGCTTGTTGGTATGGAAATCTTGATCAATGCCGGCGATGCATGAAATCTGTGGAATAGGATATATGTGAGAGGGATTGAGTGTGTATGATAGGTGATTATTCAAATGTAAAGACGTTTTCTCTCTCCATGTTTCCCGTCAGTCATAACCGGTCGTCGGTCGGGACAAATTAAACCCTTGATTCGAAAAAATAATTCTGATAAAATAAAATGATCACTGCGACAAACCGATTTAATTATACATGATCTCCAATGACCGCGATTAATGTGCAGATACCAATAATAAGAACAGAACATTATGCGCGGAAGATGATAGAGACGAAATTCCTGCGAAGATTTCCTCATGATGATAGAGACATTTCGCTGGTTGACATAGAAATATTGACAGATGCCGACGATGCATGACATCTGCGGAATAGAATATAGGTGAGATGGATTGAGGGTATATGATAAGTGATAATCAGTGATAGGTGTAAATCGCACGTGCGATAAAAGCGATATTCATGCGATACACGTGAATAAATACGACATAGGCGCGACGACTGGACTTTTATGATATTTAAACAGCAAATTTTCCCTCGACCCGAAAAAAATAATACTGACAAAATAAAATAATCACTGTGACAAAGCGAGTGAATAATATTTGATCGCTAATGACAGCGATTAATAAACAGGTACCAATATTAACAACAGAAAATTATGCACGGTCGATCATTGAGACGTATTACATGTTGGTATGGAAATATTGATCAATGACAACGATGTAAGAGATTAATGGAATAGGAGATATGAGTGAGAGATTGAGTGTATAGGATAGGTGATTATCCAAATGAAAGGACGTTTTCTTTTTCCACGGATCTCGAGGATAATTAAAACTCCAGGCTCGAACAATAAATTAATTCTGATAGAACAAAATGTTCACTCAAGAAAAGCGATTGAATTATATTTCATCTTCAAAACCACGATCAATATTGATGGTGCCGATATCAACAATAGGAAATCATACGAGGTCCGTAATTAAGACTTTTCGCTCACTGGTGGGTAAAATGTTTGACATATTAATACTAACCATGTATGAGGAGTAAGGAGCAGGAGAATAAGGGCGTAAAAGAAAGGGATCACGTAAATATGAGCAGATTAGGTGGCAAAATAATTCATTGAAGATATTCGTCGAACCGATCTCTCTATGATTGACTGAAGTTAATAATGACCCATGGTGTCGCCTGAGAGCAGGCACTATGATGTTCTCTCCGTATTCGTTTAAAAGAAGAACCATGGTCAGTGATAAATATTGGCCAGTTGTTCTGGTATCCGTCATTATCACTAGGGCAGAATCATATTTTCAAACCTAGAACAATTCTTTACGTAAATTAAATGGTTCAAACAAATTAGATCAAAAATACGACTCATAAATATCGCATGTTGTGTATTGTATTACACAGCCTCATAGAAGATCAATTATTCACCCAAATCACTTGAATTCAAAGGGCATTCCATCTATATAAAATTTCCAACTAATTATAATTCACCTTAAAACAATAAGTAACCTTCTAGTGAACATTTAAAAGTATGCGAATAAAACTATGAGAGAATTTGAGCAAGAATTTATAAAGATACAATCAACATTTTCGGATACAATCTTATTACTCAAGTTTTGTAGCACTTTTAAGTTACTGTGATATAAGTACCCAAAATCGCCCATTTTTAGTAGGTATACAACACGAGTAGGAAGTAACTTAATACAACTTTGGATTAGCCTAATAGTTTTGAGAGACGACAAAATACAACAATTTATCTTTAGAAAATATTATTTTACCGATTGAAAATTATCGAGTACTCTTAAATAAGGTTAATTGGTATGTCAATGGAGAGTTGACAGATTAGTAAAATGGAAGGGAATACCTAAAGCTCAAAAATTAGCCGGCAAAATTCCCTATGTTGACTATGGGTTGAAAGAAACACACGAGGCACATAGCTACGCCGCACGCTGAAGAGATATCCCGTCATATTTGAGTCTCTTAAAAACCGGATGTAGAGTATTACTATCACTGTTTATTAAGTACAATGGAAAATACATGATAAATTAAACACACGTTCAGAGCCGTGGCATCTATCACGGCATACCACACTGAAATAACTACTAACTACCATTCTCACTACGATTTTGGCGAACATATGGAGAACTTTCTCTAGATTTCACTCGAGAAGTAAAGACCGAGAAAAGAAAGAGCACCATCCGTTGCAAGAGAGACTGAACCTCGATTACCATTTATATTATTATTCATTCTCACTTTTTTCAATTGCCTCGTCACTTCCAACTCAAATTATAGCCAATTTTCCTTACTCGACACGCGGCAAAGCAGGATGGGGACAGATAATGCTCCAAGATTGAGGATTTAGAGCGGTCAAGGTCTCAGATTCGATAGCGAAGATCGTAAAAAAAAGAAGCAGCATAGGCGTGCGAAAAAAAAGGTTCCGCATATGGGGAGATGGATCAAAAAAGAAACATCTGATTCAGTGGAAAGGCGAGGGTAGACTCACTGATGGGTGTTTGCCCATATGATTGCCGTCATTACGGAGACGAGCGAGGTAGGCGCACCCAAAGAACATAGACCCTATAATAGATTCCTTGACGGAAAATTGACACAATTATACATATTAAACAAGATGCTACTCAAATATAAACGCAGATATTAAGGAAAACCTCTAAAAATACTTCTCAGAAGGGGTTTCCAAGGGACTAAAATAGGTCCATTGATGGCGAGGACGCGAATCGCAGAGCAGGCTGGAGATCACACAACTGAAATATTGATGAAGTCCTAAAGATAGAAATCTTATGAAAGTTTAACTTCATGGAAGGAACGACCAATACTGGGAATCCAATAAAAATTAATGATACATCATCTACTCTTTTCCTCTGTCATACAAGAGGAACTCATACATCATGGTCTGCACGAAAACTTAAGAGATTTTCGGCAAACTATGAAGCGGTCACTGCGTCAATGACCGTGGCGAATTCTTGGAGGTCTTTCTCCCTTCTCAGCCTAAGGTGGAGGAATGTATAGAGTCTGCAAAGGTATCCATTGAAAAGTTCGCGATAAGCTACCGAATAAAAGGCATAGGGGGACGTATCGGCCCATTAGGTCAAGGATTGGATCACCAATCGGAGAGTCTCGGGTTCAAAAACTGGATAAAGCCCTCGCACGACCCAAAACAAAATCTTCGTAGAGCGATATCGACCACTGTAATTAAGTAGGCCCTTTACCCTGAATGTGGTATTCACATGCCTGTGGCTTAGTCCATGGGTCTCATCAATCCTAACTAACTTTCGGTTTAGTCAATGAGTGAATTCGTGGAACTGACATTCACAAACCACACACCCTAAAAAAGATGCACAATTCACAGAGATACCAGAGACAGATTATGTAATGATAGGTTGTTACTGACATAAATGTTCCTGTGGCGATGATACAGATACGTGAACTTCCTCATATCACAAAAGGAGGAACAATAGTTTAGAGACTTCAACGCCCGCATATTACGATGGGGCCACTGATCGCGAAAATAATTTCCCTCACTCTTTTCCCAAAATCTTTTTAAAAACATCACACTTATTAAATACTCTCATTAAAAAAATCACAAACTTTCTGGAGCTATAGGACAGAGGTTACATCGCAAACACTAATGGAGACAGTACGCATTCAGCCGGGCAGTGAGAAAGTGTAACGATATGAAACTGATCGACGTAACCTCATAGCACTGATCAAATGCCAATTTATTGAGGAAAGGTAATCTTCGATCACTAAACTCGGAGAGCTTCGATCACTAAACCATCGGAGAGCAGAAGGGCCAAAAACAAGCGAAAGCCACGCTGCGTTCGGTGCGTCTCACCGAATGATATTGACTCCATCATCAACTGATCACCGAGTAAAAATCGGCTAAATACAACCACTCATACAAACGAGGAATGACTAACGTGTAGAAAATGCACTCGCACATCGAATGGGGTTGAAGTCTGCACTTACGGGAGGAGATTTCAACGTCTGTACCACCGCGTGAGACCCCCTATCGTGGAACTCCATACCTATGCGAAGAGGGGTGCTCGGTATGAATGGAGGGAGGGACGAAAGGGAGGATTCCTGAAGTGGGAGACGAAGGTGGTGCATCGCAGACATAGGGATGCTCGCAGATACACGGGAGGTCGCTTGCGGTTGAGCGAGATTGGAACTGTGCGGGGAAGTGCTCTTCATATTGAGAGGACTCGCTTTCGCTCGCTGGGGGGGCCCTGCTCTCCCAGACCCCCCGGATGAGGCGTGTGGCTTTTTACCGGTCACCCTGCCAGTTCTTACAATTTTTATGAAATCCTTTCAGGCTTGACGTGGCGGAAAGCAAATAAAACAAACTCTTTCAATACAAGGTAGTACTTCGTATTATGAAATTAAAAAACGAAGAAATATATGTTCCAGGCATTAAGAAAAACGTGAAGAAAGGGGAAATGCTAATTGTTTTACATATACCAGTCAATTCATTTTTTTCGCACTCCATTTCGGAAATCGCTCAATTAATGCGATGTTCAAAGAAATAGTTCTTTTACGGAATGATTGCTGAGGCGAATTCCATCATTGTTAACAACAAACGAGCGTATTTTATGCAAGATTATCGCCTTTAAACGAAATAGTTGGTGGCTTTTTGGTTGTTTGAACCATTTATAGACACAATTATTGGACACAGGTGACATAAGCATATCTCTTTACCATTCGAAGACCCGATATATTACTAGCTTTTAGAATTCAAGCGTTAATCGACTCGCTTTCAAGCTTTTCCTCGCTGAGAGGGCCTCTTTACTTCTGAACTTTTCTGGGCGTTTTGCTAGTCCTTGCAATTTTTCTGCCGTTTGTTTCTTAAGGATCGCTTATTTCGGTGATATCTAACCAACTTGAGTTAAATCCCAGGAAAACCAATCATATATTGGCTACCAGGCTTCCTGACGGTTACTAGGTGTGGACTAACGGCTGCGATTATGACTTTGATGACATTAACAAGTTTTTCCGTGATGTTGAAATTCCTCATTACTGTCGATTTTTGTCCCCAAAAGCAGATTCATAGAGGCAGTTGGCAACACTGTAGTAGGTAAAATTTTCCAAGGGTTTCAGAATATTTTAGAGCGAGACGATCCCATGAATTTTTGTCGTATATCGTCTCGTTCACCCCCTGCTCCCAGAAAATAGAGGAATAGATACCGGTGGCAATACTGTAATAGAATATTTAGAGTTACGTTAATTCTGTCTAGGGTTTCAGAAGATTTTAGAGGGGTCGACTCCATGACTTTTTATCGTACCACGTCTCGTTCACTCCAAACATTTGTATGAGTCACTGGTCGGAAGTGGGTTTTATGGTATATCGATGGAGATAGTGGATTATGGGAGGCGGTGAATGGAGTTCTACCTGCGGAGGGAACCAACGGATCCCAAAACTCAAGGCGGCTGATAATAAATTTGAGCAGAGGCGAAGGTACATGGAGGGGCAGTGCGGGCGGCATTTAGGTAACGCCTCATTCTCCCTTCATGACCAAGCTAACGAATGCAAACTCAACGGTAAGCAGAATACTGATTTTTCGACACGAAACGCTGGGGATCAAGTTAGTGTGGTAGCTACCGTGTTGGCTTCCCACCCCAGGGGCTTGGGTTCAAATCCCAGGGTGGCAGAACATCTCTCAGGGACTGCCCGATTCCTGCTTGAATGTTGTGTGGAGGACATTTCAAACGCGACACTCCGTCCGTCGGATGGCCGTAAAGCCGTGGTCCCCTTGGCGCCTTTCGTTAAGAGCAGGCTAATGCCAATGCCGGGTTTCTCTCCACCCTTCCTTCCATACCCATCCCTCCTGGCGCTATTACCTCCGCTTTCTGTCATCTCCTGCAAATACCATGCTATTTATCATTTAGAAAACGTCCTCTTTCTGACTCACTTCTCTTTAGAATGATTCTTGATATATAGTTCACTCCCGTACTTATTTGATCTACTTCAAAGACGTATAAAGAGGCGCCGGACTTTGGCGCTCTTATTTATAGGTCCGGCTGAAACGACAAAATGAGAGAGATATTTTTCGAAACGGATAGGCACTCGTATTTCGGCCCGAAAAATAAAGGACTAACAAATGGTTGGTGGAGACAAGGCGAACAAATGTCTCTCAACGAGAACCTATATGGACGATTTTAATTTCTCCTGGTGAAATTTATTGATGATTTCTTCCAAGGATTTCAACCAGGTTAACTCAGTCGTATAGGCCGACGTTTCGGAAGACGACTTGTCTCCCATTATCAAGGGGATGCATTTCGTTATTTTTTAAAATAACAAAATGCATCTCATGTCATAAATGTTCAAAATAAAATTATTAACCGAATAAAAGGCCGGCTAGACGTAATCTTTTTCAACATTATCGATAAACCTTTCTAGAAGGCATCTATAGGCCCAATGAAAAATTTCATTGAAATATAAATGAAGGAATCAATTTCCCAGCGGCCATAAAACTGCCATTTTCGCTTTTATAGAACGAGCCACCAGAATAGTTCCAATCACCAGTAACAAACAATGGAAATTCCACTAATAGTAAGGAAATATCACTTGCCTTTACCGTTATTGGATTCCAGATCTCCCGAACCCGTACCACGTTCTTGACTCGGGTTCAAGTTCCGGAAAAAGCAAATTATTTTACCAGTGGAATTTTCGCACTTGACTCGCAATTTCGAGCGATTCCGCAATGGTATGCCGCGGGATTTTCAACGGTAATTTCCCCGAATAACACCGAAAATGGAAGCCTGTTTCATGACAGCGATGGCGGAGGTACTATAATGGCCACCCTGCAAGCGATTTTTCAGAAACAGCCATCATCATTTCGGGGATAAAATACAATAAATGGCGAGTCCGCGGCAGGCTCCGAATTAAATTATCGAAATGGAAAGGAGTATTCTTCCAAAATTTTCCCACGCAAACCTCGCATTTCCCGATGTTTGACTCTTTTCATTTAACTGGCAACTTTTGCCTCTTTCTACTCTGCCCAATGCTATAACATTTTGTCACTTTCTTTCACGTTAAACATACATTTAACTAGTTTGCATCAAGAGAATAATATAATAAGGAAGTTTTAAGAAGAGTAGGAGAGAAGAGAAGCCTCACGAAAACCTTAGAAGACTAAAACTCCTCTTGAGTTATGATGGCCCGATGAAGACAATCGTCAAGGGACAAATAGATGACAAGAACGGAAAAGGAAGACCTCGAATAAAATATGTGGAATGAAGGTAAAGAAGGACGTGAAAGAGAAGAAATAAGTAGGTGTAAAAGATTAGCTGATAGGAGAATTAAGTGGAAAGCGTCGTCAAACCAATCTTAGGATTGTTGTCCAGTCATAATGAGAGAGAGAGTAGATACGAGGTGCTTAGGATTAGGTAGATTTGGGAGGGTAAAAATAGCGTATATGGTGGAGTGGTAGCGGTGTTCGTACGAGTCAGTCACTGGAGCGAGCGATTCATCAAAAGTGACAAACTTCTTTTGCCCTCATTCTATTTTGTTGTTAAACACCGTGGCAGTTATGACGAACTGACCGTGGAAGTACTCTCATCGATGAATTATAGGCGTACCCTATTGTGTTTATAAGCGACAGGCATAAATAAGAGCAAGTGGAACACTTCACTCCAAACAGATGTTCTGGAAGAGAATATAGACAAAGCAATGGGACCATTAGCGATGAAATTGCGCCAACAAAAGAAGTTTTTTTTTTAACAAAGAGTAGAACTGATGACTAGCGCTCTTCAGTTAAGATGTGAAAGATACAAAGAAAAAAAAATTGCTTCGAAAAATTCACCACCAAGGAGTGTGTAATTACTAACTCGTTTTTTTTCTAGGTAGAAAGATGAATGAAGATTGGAGGCTATTGAGATGTAGGCGTGGCTCCGTCAACACATTAAGTGATCCATCAAAAATGGCACCTCGGCACGTCTTTCTCCCGCATTTTGTTTTCAAAACGCATACATTTGTCGGTTGAGATGCAGCTGTTGGATATTCTGCCATTCATTTGCAACGTTGTTCGATTCACATACATTGACCAAACTCTGAGGCACACCATGAAAATCTTACGGAAAATCAGTGAAGCGAATTACAATAATCCAAAATAATAAGTAATGAAGATAGTGCGTATAGCTTATTTACACACACTATTCAAATCACCTTATGGTAGAAAAACTTTTATAAGAATAACCACATTGATCCTGTTCATGCAATATGGGAAAATTTCTACGTTTCGAATGACTTAATATTGGGTAATGTCGTAAAGCTGAGGGTTGGTTACAGGCCATCGATAAATTACAAATGAATTATCCCCATGATGATAACACAATTAAACTGAAGTCATGCTTTAAGTGCATGAAAAAATCGTTTATTCCAAGGTTTAAACGTTGCTAAATTAAGTTCGGGGTGAGAAACCTTATGGAAATCCAGAGGAGATGGTAAAACGGTTGAGTTACGTTCTATATAAATTTACATTAACCGTCAGATTTCCGCAAATTAGACCAGTGATCCGCAGACTAAAATCTACTGAACAGTACAGTTCCCTATACAACAGCAAAAAAGCTAAAAACCATTACTATTAGTAGTTATAGACTGATAATAAAATCAAACACGATATCATTCCACGCTTAGAAATCGACGATGCCACCATGTAATTTTCAATCGTGAGTAGTCAAAAATCTGAAAATTCTAATGAATAATATCATCGCCAGACATTATCCAATAAAGCAAAAAATTTAACAGCATTAATAGTGCGTTAAAGTAACTTAAAACCGAGAGAACCTTACCAACTGATACTAAGACGCTGTTAGTTACCGCATATGCATTTAACTATTTGTATTTCTGTTCCTCGACATTTGAGGAATTATTAGAACTTCATTGGATTCAAAACTTTTTCGTTACATTAATTTTTAGCACCTTCTTTACTAAAACATGTGTCTCCGAATGGGGAAAAATTATCCTGGTTATCCGTCGAGAACAAGCAAAACTTTCCCAGCTTATTTATGCTCGAGTTCGTATCCTCGTAGGTAGAGGTGGGTGAGGGAAGAAACTGACCCTCCTACCCTAAATGTGTGTGTAATCATAATCCTTAGGCTTAGTCAGGGGCAATCTTAACCCTCACCTATCCAAACTAACCCTCGGGCATTAAAAGAAGTTAAAATATTTCTCCAAAAAATAATTAGCTGAGTGGGGTGGTTTTCATCATTTTCATAGCATCCACCACTGTCTCATACATAACCTGAATTCTGAGCCAAAGCTCCACTGATGGATAAGATGATTCCACGAAAAATCGGAGTGGCCCTAAACAGATTTCGCGTGCATGGCGTGATTTCACTAAACCATTGCGGTGCTCGATCTGAGAGAAATACGCAGGGCCCACGAAAAGCAAACCAATCAAAAAAAGGGCGAGCATCTATCTTCGCCGATGTTGTTGATGATGATGACGAAATCGATTACCAACCCCCCCACTTCACGGTCTTTTCACGGACGGCAACCAATGTGCGCCGTGAAAAATGATGCGCGGAATGGGGAGTAAATGATAATGAGAATGGATGAAGATGCAAGTCGAATGATTAATCGAAGGATCGGCCTTGGAGGACGCCTTATCTGCACGCACTGAGTTTAATATACGCAAATAAACACTGGCTTCGAGGCTATTTCGCTTGTCATTTTAAGAATGAAACGAGTCATAACTGATGGCTATGGCACTAGCAAATTAATAGTCCTGATGCATCATATACTTCCATGATTTTATAGTATGTACACGGAAAAAGTATCCAAATGTATTTAGCTGACATAAAACAGCGGATCATTTACTTATGCACTGAACGAAATTTGAGCGATGATTTAACTTGTAGGAAAAACCATCGTTGAGTACCTTTAAAAATCACCTCAAAAGTTTAAAGCCAAAAATAGTTTAATGGATTACGAATGTGATTTTTATGCTCAGGTTTAGCTACTGAAATGCATGGAGCTTTGTAATAAAATATCAAACGTTAAAATATTCTATTTTAATTGAATAGGGAGACCATGTACGATAACTGTTTGACAAAAAAACACAAAACTCGAACAAAAAATATTCATCTTAAACTAACATCAACGACTAATATTTAATTGATCTAAATTTAATTCATAACGAATCATACGTGACTATATTCCAAAAATCAATTTATAGGATATTTCCGTGGCAGCAATGCAGCCTAGATTATCCGAACGCGTGGGTTCAGAATATAAAATTCGAGGAATCAAGCGAGATGGAGTGGAATTGATTCATAATGAAACACTTACTTGCAATTTTCCACAAAAATAAAATTTTTACTACGACTTAAGTTTCGATGATACTACATCATTTTCAAGTAACAACTGAGAGAGGAGAAATGGGGTGGAAGGTCCTCAAGGAGCTGGTTGGAATGGATAGGGGTGCAAGGCGTGGAGGGGAGGGGGGGGAGGGGAGGGGGGGGGGAGGGGAGGGTGGAAAAAAACCGGAGGGGGTAAAAAGGTTGGGAATTGAAGGGTTTTTTCCGGGGTTGACAAACTTGAACATAGAAATAAATGAATGCATTTTAAAACACGTGGCGGTCTTCTTGTCTTCGGTTCCCAACCTTTTTACCCCCTCCGGTTTTTTTTCCACCCTCCCCTCCCCCCCCCCCCCCCTCCCCCCCCCTCCCCTCCACGCCTTGCACCCCTATCCATTCCAACCAGCTCCTTGAGGACCTTCCACCCCATTTCTCCTCTCTCAGTTGTTACTTGAAAATGATGTAGTATCATCGAAACTTAAGTCGTAGTAAAAATTTTATTTTTGTGGAAAATTGCAAGTAAGTGTTTCATTATGGTTCAGAATATATTCAGCTCTTATGAAGACGATTAACCAAGGACGTATAAAGGGGGTTGGCCGTATACTACCAACGCCACCTAGGTGGCGTTGATACTACCCCCTCCAAAATTAGGAAAATGTGTACTTTTTAAGCTGTCCGCCAGAGCTTTCGCAATACTTCCCATAAATCTTATTACAAAATCTTACTCAGCTTTTTTTAAGTTAACATACTTTTTTAATACAAAATCCCCAACAAAATGAGGAAAATTTGTAGTTTTTAAGCTGTCAAGTGTCCGCCAGAGCCTTCGTAATACTTCCTATCCATCTTATTGCAAAGTCTTGCTTCACTATTTTTTTAAAGTTAACATTCTTTTTTTAATACAAAAGAAGAATACCACTATACTTCCTTCCACACTACCTAACCTAGCCTTACGTTGATCTATACTAGTTGACGAGTTGGGTCTTTTCATGCTTCCACAAAATTATTTTTCTATTTCCTTCCTATAATTTGAGATTTAGTACATAAGATGGAGATATATAAAAAGATAACACTCGCTGGTGGTCCTGTTGACTTCAATGAATACTCCATCGACCTCCAGCAGTTTCAGCTCCTTCAAATGAATACCTTCATTCCGACGTCGCTGCTGATTTTACAGCCAGTCTTACTCTGAAAATTAGTCATGCAAGCAATTAGGCTACAATACAAGGAAAATCGCTGACTGAGAAGCAGTATTAGGAGGCATATTCGAACGAAAGACAATCCAAACGGCTCACGACTACAACAATAATAAAATAAACAATCCGACAATGGCGTGTATTTTAGTGGACAAGAGAAAACGCCTCCAAACGATCTCCAAAGAGGAAATTCTCTCTATCCATGAAGGTAAAATAAAGCAACATATTAATGATCTTCACTATTAGAAAAACTCGCAAGAGAATGAGTATATGATCTAAAAGCACAACATTCTAAGAACTACGCACTTTCAGTGCCAGCTAACAGGACAATTCTTTAGCTGAAAAGCTATTTGATGATGATATAAAATAGCATTCAAAAGAAAAAAATTAATTGTCCCTCTCCTCAGGTAGAATCAAAAGAGAAAACCAAGGAAGAACCAAGAACAGAATAACTTTAGGAATGCCTCAGATGAAAAAGGTTTCATAAAAAACTTACCGTCACTCAAAAAGACAAGCTAGGTAGTAGACGTAGCCAATCCATATGGACGATGAACACTATGGGGACAAAATCAAGCAACAGGATAGCACAGAATTGAAAGAAAATAAATTCCCCAAGGCCGTACTCTTTGCTGGGCTAAGGTGGGGGGTGGGGAGTACAAGGCTGACAGTGAGGTTATACACAAAAATTAAATACACCAAAGGATGAAGTTCGCTATGAAAAAATATTTGACTTAGCCGGGATTCGAACCCGGATCTCCCGAATGCCGGTCAGGCGTGCTACCAGTTACACAACCAAGACATCATCTCAGAGCGAACTTCGGGATGGGTTTTACCGAACAAGATGTTGAACAAGATGTTGAACAAGATGTTCCTTCAGTGCTTTGAAACACAAAAATTAGGCTAAATCACTATGAAACAAAACAACCGCGCAGCTCACTCACTCACCTAGCAGATTTGTTCTAAGGAACCTACGCGGAAATTTGTTCCTTAGATCAAATCCACGAGGTGCGTGAGTGTGAGCGTGATTTTCCTAATTTTATTTTGTCGTCTGTTTCTTGCGTGTGAGTGGGTCACTGGCGTAAGCGGTAGCTTCGCACACCTGAATGTGTGTGTGATTGACACCTTCGCGGTAATTTGTTCCTTAGAACAAATCTGCTAGGGGAGTGAGTGAGCTCCGCGGTTGTTTTGTTTCACAGTGTTTTAGCTTAATTTTCGTGTATGACCCCACTGTCAGCCTTGTAACTTCCCACCCCCCACCTTTGCCCAGCAAAGAGTACCGCCTTGGGGAATTTATTTTCTTTCAACTATTTAACGGCCGTAGATCGTTCAATCACCGATATAGCACAGAATGTTCAAGGAACCCTGGGGCAGAGAAAAAAGGAATGGGGATTTGGATTCAGATTAAATGGAGTGTTCGAAGAATTATACTATCTTACAAATGCACTAACTGCTCCAGGTGAAAATATATTACTAGCTGTGCAGAGTAGTAAGGGCATTGGCTTATTACAACACGGTGTGAGAATAGATTACCAGCATGAGAAAGAATTGGCAACGAGGCGAAGAGTAAATAGGGGTGCATAAGACTGAAACACTTAAGCAGCGAAGGTTCGCAGACTCATGTCATTAAGAACTACGAAGGACCAAAACATCCCGGAAATCGAGGATGGACCGCTGAAATTTTCACTGCAGGACTGCATTATTGGCGAAAGGGAACGAGGTCAGAGCAAGGAACTAAGAAGGCTTCCAAGGAAAGCAAACCATCAAATCCGAGGAGTGAAGCGATTACCTCCCGTCACCGTTGAAATATGACGAAAGGTAAATCAAAGGCGCATAGAGATGCATTTTTGTCTTCCTGCAGCAATGTGACGACGGACATCGCATGTTTGCAAGACGATATAATTGGAACGAGGCGGAAACGACTTCTGCGCCGATTCACGAAGATCCAATAAACCGATCAGCATCTCCCTTACATCAATCGTACCTTCGCGTTGCCGAGGCAAACAAGTATTAAGACTGAATCCCAGGATAATTGTTTTTCGTCCATCAAAATGCTCATATAGCTCTAACGATAGGTTTTCAATTATGAGCCTAAGATTTATTTTCACCACGATCCTTCGGGAAAAACAAACGTTATGAAATATTTTTTTTGTAAAATCGAAGTACGAACTCTAGGGTAAATGAACATTTTTCGTAGGCTTGGGATATCGGCACCCATTACTTACTGCATAAAAAAGGGATATTCAAATTCGATTAAAAAAATATATAACTCGGAAAGCCTATATTTTGCGGCCGTTAATCGCCAATATCGCGAGTAGAGGAGCATATTTGGAGATTTTCGTAAAAATGACACACACCTTTTCGAGAATAAAGCCAGAATCACACGAGCATTTTTCCATCCCTTAAAATGATAGCTAAAGCTGCAGGTTTTCAGGTACAAAAAGAGGGATCGCTCGATCCATAATTTTATGAATCCCACTCATCATTCATTCCCACCGTTCCTTTTTCCATCACTTTCTGTATTCACAACTGCCATTCAATTAAAAGCCAAGCGTGGAGTTGTGATCGCTGTTAGCAGCCGTACGTTCTGATTGACTGAAAGACGGTGTCAGCAATGGTTTCAGCGACGGAAAAAGGGACGTGCCGAGGGATGGAAGAAGGGATGGGATAGCCATCCCTTGAGCCATTGTGTAAAATGATAACAAATAACCGAAAGCTGTAATTTTATCCGCCATCATCGGAGCGATCGCTAGAACTGTCCCTGGAAAGGGATGGAAAAAATGACAGGATGATTCAGGCTTCAAATATGGCGAGAGAGGAGATGAAAATTTTATAGCAGATACGGAGGAAACAAGGTTTGGATTGACCGATTACTGAGCGGAGAGGGGATTTTTTTTTAATTTTTATAATTTTATTTTAATATTGCCTTTATTTTAATATTGCCGGTCTCGGTGGCGGCGGGGTAACGTTCTCGCCTGCCAAACAAGAGGTCGCGGGTTCGAGTCCCGCCTGGGTAGGTTTCCCCGGTCCAGGGCATGGTCGTTTGTGTACGTTTACTTGTTACATTTTGTTGAACACCCCGGTGTAAAATGGCCGATAAGAGCTGTGTCCGGTGGTATGAGAATAAAAAAATTAAAAAAAAAATTTGCATAGGGTCCTTCTAAGTTCTAAAAATGGTCCTTCTAAGCCATATGGCTTGTCAGAAGATTCCAGTTATTCAATACAACATGTGGCACATTGAGAGCATAGCATTTATAATACAAGTTTCAACTTCAACTTTAGGGGATTTTAAACAGAACTATGATAATTTAATATATTTTGTACATTTCAAATTAAAATGAAGAAGTTACAAGTTTACAATATCACTTATTAACCAATCTTTCACTTTCCTTTTAATGTCGGCCAAAAATTTGAGATTACATAAAGCCTTTGGCATACAATTAAAGGTATGAGGTACAACATACTTCAGCAACCTTTTACCGTACATGTTATTATAAAGTTAAGTTTTCAACGAAGGACTGTTGCGTTTGTCCATAGGATGAATGAATAGATGTTAATCAAATCCGTAGAATGTTAGGTACGCGAGGGAGGGGATGGAAGAAAAGAGGATTTATAAAAACAATATAAGGGATTAAACCTCGCAGTGAATGGATGAGGGAGGTACATTTAGGAATCGGAGAAAGGACAGAGTAACACGACAATGCTTCATGTGAACCTAAATTAAGCGCTAGAATACCATTCATAAATCATACTTTCACTCAGTGGCGTAACTGTGGGGGAGGGGGATGGATCGCCCCCCAAAGCCTCAGAGAAATAAAAATAATATTCAAAACTATTGTCTAGTTTTGACATATAGTAAATTTTAACGTAACCTTTTAATGAAAACCAAATTTTAAGTGCCAAAATTATTATGAAAAATGTATTTTCAGGCATGTCATTTATCCAAAATTTTCCCAAATGGTGGGGGGGAGGTCGCCCTTCCCCATCCTCCCCCAAAGCATATTCCTAGTTACGCCACTGCTTTCACTGATCACTCTATCTAAGAACCCCTTTTGCTTCGACTCTTTCACGACTTCTCAGAATCATTTCTGTAACACTGTCTCTATCATCTGTTACGGGTCAATACAGGCTTCTTCCATAACATCTACAATTTCTAGCATTTATATTGTGAAAATATTAGCTGATGGGAGAACTGAGTGGAGAGCTTCGTCAAACCAATCCTAGGATTGTTGACCAGTGATGATGATGATGATGACGAGTCTTATGAAGCTGGCAGTTTCCAGTTAGATGTGGTGGAACCGATCAAAGTCGCCAACGAAAGAGATTTAGAAGGTTAGCGGATCTTGCTGTTATAATTCTTGGTAATGAGTCCTAAAATGGACGCTAAAGCAATTTTGCAAATGCGTGCTGGAAAAATAATTCCGGCGCTAATTTATCTCAAGAACGCACTTTGGGATGTCTAGTTCCTTTAGGCAGAACAAATTTAGATCTTTAGTTAAAAAAGTAATTTTTTCGCCGGTGAGGCATATATTAGATAGAGCTGACCAATTTACTTATTTGTGAATTTGTAGAAAAAAATATGGGATATCTTTTGGCTAAAAAGCTGACGCGATAGACTTACTGGGGACTTTCAGATGTGAAGTCAACATGATTTTTTCTTAAATTTACTTGGCTCCAGCGTAATTAGGAAAAGGATCTGTTATTAAACATTTTTTGATCGGTAGAATTATTAATTTATGTTATTCGAGATGAAATGTCTCCGCGCATGCTGACGAAAGGTAAGTAACAAGAGAATTTAAAGTAGTGAACAAATATATCTGCCCATATTACCTCACTTGCGTCACAGAACGACTGAAATCCCTTGAAAACTTCCAAAAAATATTATAAATACATTTTGCTGATAAAAGTAGCACTACAGCAAGTAATATCATGGACAAGATATAAAAAAATAACTCAACGCACTTTACGTTGATGCTTCGAAAGGAAATCCGGAGTGGATATTCCCGCCACGACACCTATCTACAAGTAGTTCACTAGAGAGGACAGCACTTTCAGCATCTCTGCACGACATGGTGTTCACTTCTCGAACTAATTCCGCGAGTTAAAATGCGGTGAAAAGTTTCACTTCGAACTATAAAAATTGGAAAACACCACTAAAATAACTGTGATGATTACTACCTTCGTCGAGGATTTCGTGTGAACACACTGAAATAGATTTATTTTTTCTGTGTGTTCACTATTTTCTAAAATATTTAAGCTTATATCATAGCGATGAAACGAATGAAGAAATTCCGAGATAGCTTTGATTAAGAAAATCTTCCATTAACGAACTGATGTGCGGGCGCGGGATGTATCATTATTTTTCCCAAAATACAGAGAACAAATTTATTTATTTGAAACTAATTTTTGTGGCGATCAAAATGGCAGAAATGACAAAGAATAATCCGCGCATATTAACATATGTTTTACCCTACGCGACTAGGAAAAGAATGATTAAAGTTTCCTCATTTTACAATTCCCCAGCCGTAGCCAATGTTATGATAACCCATGAATACACGAACCATATGAATTCACTTACTAATCACGGACCTTTGCGCACAACCAATAACATGGCAACTCTAATATGTAAATTTTACAGGTATTGTAGCGACAGAATTGAGCGAATCCATCATTCGTAAGGGATTTAGATAGCTTGCTTATATCACAGAGGGTACGAAAATTTTCCAAGAAGTAGGGACTTGCCTGATTATTATATCCAACACCTTGCACGACTGGTCAACCCTCTTCCTTGGGCAGTTCAGGCGATTCGACCATGTTTCTTTTTTTAGGCACATAATAAATTGACTTACGAAATTGAGGGCAAAGTTCCTTTGATTCACCTGATTGATCAGATTCACTAAAAAGTTTAAATTGGTACAAATTGAAAGATCCTGATTGGTTGCCGCGCTAATTAAAGGGTTTGAAAGCGTTAAAGGCGCGTGATATTAACGGAATGTTTCGAAGTGTCCAGCCATATTTTTGTGATTATCTCTTGTACGCTATTTGTGCTTTTATCGAAATTGGTTACCTTCATTTATAATAGATTAGGCATTTCTGTGCTATATTTCTCTTCTTGTTGGTATGAAATATGCTAGCCCTGGGTAGTGGTGAATTTACTCTTTGCTAGTATTTATTCCTTAATTATAAACGAGGAACGTTAGTCGTGGAACCATTGCAAATACGTTAGAATTTAATTTTCAACATGCCGACAGAACTGAAGTATGTGTTTCACCTAATAATCCTTTCTGTTTACATGAGCGTCATGTTATGCCTACTTTTTCTTTTGACGCTGATCAAAAGTATTATTCCAGATGAACATCATTGTATGCCGTTTCGACCGTAAAGTTCATTTCGTGAAAATTTTATCCATCTGTGGTTATGCCATCCATTTCTTAAAAAAAAAAAGAAATTGTTTTTCTTCCTGGAGGAGGTAAAAAAAATATGTTATGGACATGTCTGCAGTCTCTGTAGTCATTAGATAAGCCGATGTACTACATGTTTGATATTTATCTAGTCTACCCTCACATGCTGTTTAGAAAAAGAATAGAATACGCCAGCAGGCTGGCTGGAGAATCTATCGTCACCGATGGTCAACACAACGCGGAGGAACGCCCGAAAGCCGTGGCTCATATCTCGGTTCTTAGCCTGCACTAATGATGGGACTAAGACTGTCATTCATTTGAATTGAAACATCTTCATGTTGGAGTTCTCATCAAGTTGCAGGTTCTCTGGTGAGTTTTTACACATAGTCACTTTTCCTAAAAATCGCATTTTATTCCTCTCTGTTATTTCTTCCTCACTGGGGATATTGCTGTATATTTTGTCAGAGGCGTTGCCACAGAAAGTCAGCTGTTCAGTGTACAAATACCAGAAAGTCAGGTAATTATTAGGTATGTACGAAGATTATGCTTAATTTTTGTTTAATAGGCAGGAGCAAGTGATGCTAATAGTTTGGTACTTTGTTAAATATGTAATACCAAGGGTGGATTTGAAGGGGATAGCATTTATTTGTCAGGAATCTTGATGGCTCAGAAAAATACTTGTTCCCTTTCTCTGTGTAATTTAATGTTAGCTTAAATGTCTGGATGGCTCCATGGGTATTAAATGTGTGAATAATTCAGTCCTGTAGTAGTGCCTGGATGGGTTAAAATTTAATTCATCGTGTTATTGTGGCTGAAGATACAATTTTTTGTATTGTATATCATCATCACAGCTCAACAATCGTCATATTAGTTTGACTCAGCTCTATACTCAATTCTATCTGCTAATCTTTTCACACCTACTTATTTCTCCTCTTTCACATCTTTCTTTACCTGTTCCATATATTTCAATAGGGTAGTTTCCTTCATCAAAGAAAACGATAGGCATTGATTGCGATTCGTTACCCACCATTAGTGTATTCATAATACACAAATTATTTGGTTTTAGAAATACCGGTTTAGACGAATGGCAAGGGTCCATTTTTATCCTCATTTGAAAAAGGCCAGATTGGCGCCCATGCGATTCCACTCCGCGTGACGTCACAGGGACCTAGTTTCTATAGGAGAGGATAGGAGTTATACATCGTCTGAGGTTACCAATGCATGCATGAGGCACAGAGCTCAGGGAAACATGTCTTAATAATCCCCTATTAAAACTGGCTAAGGTCGGAAAGTTTTCTTCGTTTGATAAGGTATTAATAAACCTTTTTTAAGCCAAGCGCTACCATTCAGCAAGGTACTCAGCTATCCGCTAGCATCCTGCGTCCTGTCAGCGCTCAGAGCCTCGATCAAGGTCACTTCACAAGGAGAGAGGGGGAACCAGAAATGCGTCGCACGGACTTTCCTACTTACGCGTCGCGTTTTTGCGCGCTTGAAAATTTTCACTTTTCATTCAATCGCGAAAAATAGATATCGTCATTTTAAATCTAAAAGCGCGAAATACGTACTCCAGGAGTAATAATCTTTCGATTTAGGCAATAAAAAAATAATAGGAAACCACCCTAATAGGGCCTTGCTTTTCTGTTCTTGCCATCTACTTGACCCTAAATGATTTTATTCTTCAGGACATCATGTCTCAAGATGCAGCATATAATGTTGCTCCATCTTCTTATTACGGTTTTAATGAGGCTTCTCCTCTGAAGAAAGATCTGAGGTTTTCCCGGCATATGATGATGTTGAAGTTGTTTCGGGTTTCCCATAGGTTATCCATCTCTGCCGACGTTTCGATGGCCGTGTCGTCCATCGTCATCAGGGCTTCAAACCAGCCCTGATACCAATTAATTGGTATGATGATAAGTATTTGGATCGAAACGGGAAGACATTATTAAAAACTTCCAGAATTGAGGAAGGCTTATTAAAAAAGAGAACAGTATTTGTAACAGATAATTTATGCAATATTTTATGGTTTATACTCTGATATCAGTTACCTCTTGCAGCCTATTTCTGTTTCACCTAAGGAAATTCCATCATTTCTTGTTACATATTTATAAGTTGGAGTAGCTGTAACTCCTCAGGATAATAATGTGGTGGTTTCCACGTTGCAGTACTACAGCTGTTAAAGTAAAGTTTACCATGGCTGCAGAGATGATTTTAGTGTCACGGTATTGATTACTGTGGACTTCGCCTTCACTCATATGAAGAAGAGAAGCTGCCCTCTCCCCTGGGTGATGGGAGGCATAATTGTCGGCAGCCTCCCGTTGCCAAGTCACAGGATCCTCACAGGCTTAATGTATCATTTAGATGGCCTATCTTACCCAGGAATAGACCCATACCACCTCAGAATGTCATCGTTTTTTTGTTCACAACTGCTTATTCGACAAGTACACTCGCTAATATTGCCGCTAACCTTTACATCTAGAATTTGACCCACGGTTTGCAACCTGGTGGAAGCATTCGGAGTTTATCCTGAAGAAAATAATCATAGGAAGACAATTGGAAGGGAAGAAGGGCAAGGGACAGCCTTGAATATTTTACTTACGACAGGTTATTAAGGATGTGCAGGAGAAGAAATATGTCACTATTACAACGCTAGTGAAGAGGAAATAGGATGGAGAGCTGCATCGAAACAATCTTAGGATTGCTGACTGAAGATGATGATGAGGCTATTTTTCATCTTCCATTGATTTCTTGTTGTATTTCTTTAATCTCCTATCTTCATTTGTTCTCCACCACCTCTGTGATGCTAGATATATGTACTGATTTTTTTCACTTTGTGGGAGGTTTTTTCACTGCTCATATTGTGAATTGACAGGTTTAGGATCTATGCATTCCTGTGACTTCAGAAAATATTGAGCGAAGAATTCTGTGGCTCATTTACACTTGATCACTTTCAGTACAATTCCATGCATTGCGCAATATTACAGAATACCTAGAGATATCATAATGCAGTGTCATGTATGCTTAAGAACTGACAGCAGTTTGGTGAATATGTAGTATCCAATCTAGGCTTGGTACTATAGTTGTATTTCTCTTAAATTGCAGGAATCCTTTCCTCCATTTTTTGACTGGGCATCAATTGGATGCTTAATACTTATAAAATACAATTAATTCCTACATAACCATTTTAGGCAGAGTAGGATTATTATTTTTCAGAAGAATCAATGTGTGGTGCTTGCTTAGTGCTCGAGTCCTCTCAGCCAATCATACTTTACATCGCACTTAGGTCTTTGTATAAAATACATACGCTAAGCCTCACCTCAAGGTCACCTCACAGGGCGGCAGTGGGAACCAGAAATACGTCACACGGAGAGATTTCCCGGCATTCATACTTACCTGTCGCGTTTTCGCGCGCTTGAAAATTTTCACTTTTCATTTAATCGCGAAAAATAGATATCGTCATTTAAAAATCTAAAAGCTTGAAATACGTACTCCAGGAGTAATAATCTTTCGATTTAGGCAATAAAAAAATAATAGGAAACCACCCTATTGTCGTCAAATGCACGGTCTGTTGATTAGCCATTTTAGACAGAAATTTTGATCACGAAACAATCACCGGCCGTATGTCAACTAAAGATTTATCAAACCCGACAGACGCGGTGAAAGCAAACGCAGCAATGAAAGTGCCATCTCTTATTGTTAGCAAAATTCAGGGTCGGCTACCGGTTGTGCGTGGGAAAATGGAGGGAGCAGGTGTGTAGGGAGTGAAGAAGAGTGTTTTTTCGCCAGACTTAATGAACACTTTGGTTACCGGTCTTCCAATCACAGGTGTAAGCAGGCCCGTCGCTAGCTGATCTGGCGCCCGGGGCAAACTGGGATCGTGCCACCCCCCCCCCCCCCAATAACATTGATATACCTGCAATCGGGAGATTTGAAAATTAATTGAAAACTTTTTTTCATAATAAAGATATTTTATTGATTATGAAAGTAAAACGTAAAAGGATATTTAAAAATTTCGGTTAATAACTTGCCGACCGCGTAAGTCACGAGCCGATGTTATGTGTGTCTGCGTTTTGCGATGTGAAGGAGACTCGGAGCTCTTTCATTGTGTTGAAGAGAGCTGAGAGCGCAGCACAGTAGATAACATTGTTACTCAAAATTAAAAAAAAATTTTAGTCGGCGAACACGGTGTGCCCCCAACTTGCTGCGCCCAGGGCAACATGCCCTGGTTGCCCCGCCCTCGCGACGGGCCTGGGTGTAAGGTCAATGTGTAGTCATAGCACACGGACCAATATTTGGGCTTCGAATATACGTGGGCAGACAAATTCGTGGACAGTGACTGCGTGTGACTGACCTTGAAACACGATCGACGTAAAGATTTTTCTTATGATCTATCAATCGCTGGTCTACAATCAAGTTTGAATGATTTTTAAGGTTTTATGACGAAATTCACGGCTATTTCCAGGTTTTTTCTCGGTAGACGAAATTAACGGCTTATTCACGGGTTTTAAGGTTTTCACGGTTGAGTGGGAACCCTGCAATATAATAAATAGAAAAATAAATACAAAGGATCTAGAAAATAATATCACCCGTAGGACAAAAAGTATTAGCTAAAAATTTATGGCACCAATCAAAATGGCTGCAGTTATTTTGTAAATTAGCCAACCACAATTATGAATATTAATGCCAGTCAGTGCAGACCAAAAATGTATTTAAAGTCACGAAAACCAAAAAGTTTGCAATTCAGGTGGAAAAGTATGTCCTGTTGAAACCGAAAATATCCAAAATGACTGCTCTGGTGCATCTAGTGTTAAATGAGTCAAGCATTGTTGGTATTCACCCCGCACATATGAGAAGATATGCATCACTCAAAAGCTGATCTTATACATTCTCCTTCTCGATCAAATTATTTCCAAGCGCATATCCTCTTTCAACATCTGTGTCACTGCTACCTTAAGGTGTAAACACATGTTCCCAAACGTGGAAGCCGAGAGAAATAAGTATGTGTAAGACCCCCGATGCTCTAAGGGGTGCCGCCGATCAATTGGCAGGGATTTTTGAAAGGAAACTCATACACTACGGAGAGATGATTTTATTGTTGTACTCGTTTACATTACGCCACCACGCGTCCGACTACCCACGACCGCGTCTCCCCAGCCCGCCTTCGCTGACCTCCCCTCCTCCTCCTTCTCCCTCCTCAGCCATCGTGTTTCTTTCACCAAGCTCTGCAGTTTCCCACGGGAGGTTGGAGCAGCCACTGGATACGCGGAGGTAAAGCGATCCGACCCTTCGCAAAGGCAGAAACTTGGGAAGGAATATGAAAGAGAGTGTAGGTGATGGGTTGAGGCGTGAAAAGGGTGGGAACGGAAGTGACTCTGCTGTTTCTGTCTCTTACATCACTTTCCCCTCAAACTGCCTTTAATCTAATTGATTATAGGCCTCGTCTGCTTCACCCATTGAATCCTGTGAAAAATCCGTACATGGAAATGGAGAACACAAAGAATAAAATACAAGGAGCCTTGGAATGGGTGGACTCGGTGATGACACAGAGGCTAAATACATTATATGTCCCCAAGGCACTAATTAGTCAAAACAAAATCCTCCAGCAAAACACTAAAATAGCAAATACAAAGAGAGAAAGAGAAATAAGGTTTTATACGTAAAATTGACAAACACTGCATTGCAAATGCATCCATTCGTTAATGTTCATTCATTGAAATTCTACCCAAACATAATCAGAAGCATAAAAATATCCTGATTCTCTCCCACTAATTAGAATTCATCTCATAACCAGAGTTTTTCACTTTTTAACATGCTCAGCTCCATAAAAATTACAACCAGTAGATTATACTGAAAACTCAAAATTCCGTAACATACTATAAAAAAAACTGTTCGTTCCACGAAAAGACATAATTTACTCACAAATCTTAAATGACTTTCTCGGCCAGCTGTTCAAAAAAGTACACAGCGGCCCCACTTAACAAACACACGATATCAACAAACAGCTCTACTCTTTCTCTTCTCTCTACGCTCTAATGCGAACTCTACGCTTTCTCTTCTCTTACAATTCTCTCTGCCGAAGCACTAACACTTACGTCTTCCCTTCTGAGGACGGTCCGGTTTGCGACCTCAAAAGATAGGGAGAGCGGGCGGGATGGGTTGGAGAGATAAGGATGTTGTCATCTGCGTCGCTACTCCTGCTGTCTCCGCGGCCTTCCGCGGTATGTGCTGGCGTACGGGGTGTGGAAATGGGAGAAGCAAGGGCACTATCGTCTTCTTCACGGCCTTCACTGGAATGTGCGTACTCTCTTAGAGTACTGCTCTCGCTGGGTAGGCAGCTCGCTGGGGTTCTACGGGGAGTGCCCTCTCGTACACCCAACGGCTCTGGAGGCGTAGGGGTAGGTCGGGGCCTCAGGAGATAAGGGCTCCTTTGCCGGGCAGCTGCTTGCGACTCGGTCGTCGACGGGTATCTCTGCTCCTCCGTGCTCTCCGGCGTAGAGGCCTCTTCTGCTCGTTCTCTCTCGGCTATTGGCGATCCGGGCTCTTGGATCGCCGCTTCCTGCCTCTCTCCGCCCTCCGATGACGATGTCGACACCTGACTCATTTCCTCCCACCGTTCTTCGTCCTCCGACTCGGCCAATATATGGGATCGGGGGGACATGACACCAGGGCGAGGGGGAATATGGGAAAAGGGAGTGTCTCCTATTGGGCTTGCTGGGCCACGCACAATTTCCGCTGATTTGGTGGGGGGGTGTTTCCGTGGTCTTCCTCGACGACGTTCTCCACACGGGGGAAAACCTAGAGTTGGCAAATTACCTAAATGCAACTTTAAGCGATTTTTGTGCACCAAAAGAGATCTGTAGGGGAGTTGAATTCGCACGTTGCACGGGGGAATCACTTCCGTCACTAGGTAGGGCCCTTTCCACGGGTAATGGAATTTTTTCGCTCCGCCTGTCTTCGTGCACGGGTCACTCAGGTAGACGTATTGACCACACTCATATGCCACGTCCTTCGTCCCCCTGTTAAAAACCGCCGCCCTCTCTCGGCAAGCGCGCGCGTCATTGATCTTACATCTACTCCGTAATGTCTCCAATTTCTCTTTCAATCCCTGAAGATACTTATTGTCAAACTGTCCCAATGTCGGTTCAAAGTACTCGAAGGGAGATCGCATGACGTGCCCGAAAACGATTTCATGAGGCGAGAAGCCTGTACTGCGATGAATTTTTGTATTGTAGCAGAGGACAGCGTACGGGACCCACGTATCCCAGTCCGAGTTTTTGTCGTTAACGTAGTGGCTAAGTATACCAGCAATTGTTCTATGTACCCTCTCCACTTTCCCGTTCGATTCTGGATGGTAAGGAGAAGAGCGAAGTCTGGAAATTTCCATTAGTTCGCACACCTTTTTAAAGAAATCGGACATATAGTTTGCACCCTGATCCGTGAGAACCTTGACCGGTACCCCAAACCTTAGAATCCACCTTCTCACGAATGCCGAGGCGATCGTCTCCGCCTTTTGGTCCGGTAAAGGAATCATTTCTAGGTAACGGGAAAAATTATCAATAATAGATAGAATGTATTTGTTACCATACTCACTACATGGAAGGGGCCCGACGGTGTCCAAAGAAACGAAATCGAATGGTCTATCGGAAGAGGGTAATTCCTGAATGGGTGCCCTTGTTCTCCCGTAAGGGCTTCGACGGTGGCATGCGACGCAGTCTCTAAGAGCTTCTTTAATGTCCTTCGCTAAATTTCGCCACCAATATGATGCCCGCACTCTCTCGAGTGTAGGCCGGATCCCTAGATGCCCCGACAATGGATGATCATGGAAGTTTTTAATTATATCTTTCCTCAATTTCTCGGGGGCCACTATTTTCTCACCATCTTTGGTTTTCTTATAGAGAACGCCCCCTTTCACAAAGAATCCTATCTGCGTTCGCAACCGTTTGCATTCGGCGTCGTCGTTCTGATAGTCAATTATTTCGTCACATAGCCCTCGTTCAACCGTTCGTACCTTCCGACTGAGTGCGTCGGCGTTTGAATGAAGCTTCCCTGGTTTGTGTATAATTTCATAGTCGAACTCGCTCAATTTCAACGTCCACCTTACCAAGCGGCTGTTAGGATCCTTAAGACTCAATAGCCATTTGAGGGCCGCGTGGTCTGTAATGATTTTAAATTTTCGACCAAATAAATAACATCTGAAATGTCCCGTAGCCCATACGGCCCCAAGGAGTTCCTTCTCCGTGGCTGAGTAATTTGTTTCGGCGCTGTTCAATTGTCTAGAGGCATAAGCGACGGGATGCTCTTCTCCGTTTATCTCCTGCGATAGAACCGCGCCTAAGGCATAATTTGAGGCATCCGTAGAAAGGATGAAAGTTTTTCTGAAATCTGGGTACACTAGAATAGGGCTTTTAGTAAGCGCTGACTTAAGCTCCCTCATCGCCACTTCGCAATCGTCTGACCAGCTAAAAGTTGCCCCCTTTTTCAGCAGTCTCGTCAGGGGCTTTGCTATACTGGCATAGTCCTTCACGAACCTCCGGTAGTAATTGGCTAAACCTAGGAAGGACTGTAGTTCCTTCGTGCAACTGGGCGTGGGATATTCATTTACTGCCGAAAGCTTCGATGGATCGGGAAAAACTCCGTCCTTCGTTATCACATGACCCAAGTAATTCACCTTGTCGTGGGCAAAGTGGCATTTATCAAATTTCAGAGTCAAACCTGCGATTCTCAGTCTCTCCAAAACGCCCCTCAGTCGTTCTGCATGTTCTTCAATTGTGGAGCTAAACACTACCACGTCATCTAAATAGACGAGACAATGCGCCGGTTTCAGCCCGCGCAGAACGCTGTCCATAAGCCGCTGGAAACTGGCGGGGGCATTGCGTAGCCCAAACGGCATTCGCGTATATTCCCAATGCCCGCTCTCCGTATTAAATGCCGTTTTTGGTTGTGACTCTCTGTCCATGGGAATTTGATGGTAACCGCTTGTTAAGTCCATCGTAGTAAAGTATCGGCAATTCCCTAAATAGTCCAAGGTCTCGACTATATTCGGCAGGGGATAAACATCAGGAGTCGTAATGGCGTTTAATGCCCTGTAATCTACGCAAAACTTATACGAATCTTTCCCATCAGTCGATTTCTTAGGGACAACAACAATTGGGGCGGCCCAGGGGCTGGTACTAGGCACTATGACACCCGCCTCTAACTGCTCCCTCACTAGCCTATCGACTATTTCCTTCTGGTGGAATGGCGTGCGGTATGCCTTCCTATAGATTGGCCTTTCGCTAGACGTTGGAATATGATGTGTCACCAATTTTGTCGGCGGTGGAAGACCCTTACCGGCAAACAGATCCTTATATTCCTCAAGAATTGGCAATAGAGCGTCACGTTCCCCGCAGTTTAAATGCACAAGTTTATCCGCAAAACAGACTTCGCCCTCGCAACGCCGCACCGCATGCACTCGCGGACCCCAATCAGCTTCCTCTTCCGCCCCTCTATCTTCCCATTGTGTAGCGGAAGCTAAAATCGTTCCCTTCCTTAGCGTTACCTCTCCTTCGTTGAAGTTAGCTACTTGAACAATTACTTCACGGTTTTCATTCACTCTTGACATGCTTCTAGCCACTACACAGCCCTCCAGATCCTCAAAGTTTGGTTCGATAAGGATATCAGCGCCGATAGGGATTTGTAGGTCAGGTACATTGACACTAATTAGTTTTTCACATCTACCCGGCAATATTTCTGTCTCTATTGACCGGATTAAAAACCCCGTGTCACTCCGCTTTCGGATTTCTTTCATTATTCCTACATTCGCTTGTTCCCCGTGGTTGCCCCTCAAACCCCAGGTCTCATTCCCTACGGAGAGTGTTCCCTGTTTAATGTTTATACAGCAACCTAACTTTTCTAGGAAATCTAAACCTAATATCCCCTCGTAATCCCCTAGTTCACTCACAACTTGCATGCAACACTTATATTGAACACCGTTTACAAAAAATTCAATAACCTTTTCCCCAAAACTTTTCACCACATCACCAGTAATGCCCCTCACGCGATAAGGGGACCGTTTAATACCCTCATTCCCACACACATCACTGCACACGAGGGATACCTGAGCGCCGGTGTCACACAGGAACCTGGCCGTTCTTCCCCCGATGCTCACCACCGCCACCAAATCCATAGGTCCGCCTCTTTTCTCCACCCTCGGAAGGAAGACATCTAGTAGGGGCCGGAATTGGCGGCGTTGCCGGCCCCGCCGTCGTTTAACTCCGTAGTCTGCTGCCTCCGTCTGCATTCCCGGGCGATGTGGCCCTCACCTCCACAGTTGAAGCAGCGCCTCCGATTTCGGCACTCCCTCGCCATGTGCCCCATCTCGCCACAGTTAAAGCATTTACCTTCCCTTGGAGCCCGGAAGACATGGCGGCTCGCAGGCTCCTCTCTCAAGGGGCGCCTCTCCACCTCCTCGATCCTAATGGCGGCCTCGACCGCCTCGTCAAAATTTTGAGGCGACGTCAGCCGGCACTGTCTGCCCACTTCCCCTGAGAGACCATTAAGGAAGGCGTCAAGGGCGCGCTGATCTGCCTCATAGCGCGTCGCGGCGGCATGCTCCGCGGGCCCGGCCACGTCATACGTCTGGCTGTTGATTTTTCGCACCCTGTCTGCGAAGGCTTCCAAGTCTTCTCCAGCGCCCCTTCTTATGTTGGCTAACAGCTCCCGAAAAAAACGGGTACTCCGTTTCGTTCGGTACCGCTGCAATAGCTGCGCTTTTAGTTCCTCGAACGTCGCGGCCCCTCGGCACTCTTCCTTGCTATGATAAAATTCGGCCGCTTCCCCGTTCAACTTCAGGATCGTTGCATTCAGTTTGTCGGCGTCAGAGAGGCCCCCCAAATCGGCTGCGCGTTCCACTTTGTCTAAAAAGGCCGTTACGGACTCTTCCGGTCTTCCCGAGAACGCTTCAGTCGCCGAAAGCAAGCCGAAGTTTTTCCGCCCGCCTTCCTCCCCAGCAGCTGTCCCCGTCCGCCGAAGTCTCTCGTTATCCGCTTCGAGCTCGCGTAATTTCTTGCTCATCTCTGTGATGGCCTGCTGCAAATCCATCTCCTGGCCTCCCAGGCTCACTCTCGCCGCCATCGTAATCAATGAGTCCTTCCAAAAATATGCCAATTATCCCACTTCTTGACACCAGTGTAAGACCCCCGATGCTCTAAGGGGTGCCGCCGATCAATTGGCAGGGATTTTTGAAAGGAAACTCATACACTACGGAGAGATGATTTTATTGTTGTACTCGTTTACATTACGCCACCACGCGTCCGACTACCCACGACCGCGTCTCCCCAGCCCGCCTTCGCTGACCTCCCCTCCTCCTCCTTCTCCCTCCTCAGCCATCGTGTTTCTTTCACCAAGCTCTGCAGTTTCCCACGGGAGGTTGGAGCAGCCACTGGATACGCGGAGGTAAAGCGATCCGACCCTTCGCAAAGGCAGAAACTTGGGAAGGAATATGAAAGAGAGTGTAGGTGATGGGTTGAGGCGTGAAAAGGGTGGGAACGGAAGTGACTCTGCTGTTTCTGTCTCTTACATGATAATCTTATCCGAGAATTTCATACATTCATAACTGTATTATTCTTTCATGATTTCATCTAAATTAATTTGTAGAACAACAATGCACTTCCAGGGTTCCTGCTCAAACTATATTATAAAATTCACGGTTTTTTCCAGGTTTTCATGGTCTAAATGTCGTCAAATTCACGGTTTGTTGATAAGCCATTTTAAGCAGAAATATTGAACGTGTAACAATCATCGGCCGCACATTAACCAAAAATTTAACGAACATAACAGATGCTGTGAATACAAATGAAAGTGCTATCTCTCCTAACGACACATATCGTTTGCAAAATTGAGCTCCAGCTAAAGGTTGTGAGAGGAAAAATGGAGGAACCAGGGTGCCAGGGAAGTTAAGAAGTGTCTGAATTTTTGCCAGATTTAATGAGCACTTGAGTTACCAGACTTCTAGCTTTGATACAGGCTCAAGGTCAATGTGTCGTCATGGCACACGGACCAATAATTGCACTTCATATATACGTGTGCAGGTAAATGCGTGGACAGTGTCTGCGTGTGACCTTGAAATATGATCGACATATCCATTTTTCTTTTGATCCATCAATCGTAGTTATAAAATCAATTTTGAGACATTTTTAAGGTTTTATGATGAAATTCACGGCTTTTTCCAGGTTTTTTCACGGCAGACAAATTTCACGGTTTTAAGGTTTTCACGGTTTAGTGGGAACTCCGACTTTACCTCCTCCTACCCAGACAGCACAGAATCCTCCGTATCTAATTCATATGCAGATAGTATCCATTGCCGAAAAGCGACGGAGCGGTAGTCAATGGATACTATCTGCATACGAATTAGATACGGAGGATTCTGTGCCGTCTGGGTAAATAGTATTCTTTGTTAAAATTCTACTTCCATGCATGCATATTTATGAAATGCTTAGGATAATTGGGGCAATGTGCTCCTCTCTAGTTAAGTCCCATTTAACTGGAATGAACTGTGGTTTACTGATGAGGCTTCAGTCAAAGAATTCATTATTTTCTGTAAACCATTTATTGCTCTTTGCTCATGGGAACATTAGATGCTGGTTAGCTAATAATAAATAATATGTAAATATTGTCTCACTAATTTCATGCTCTTGAATTTTGGTGACCATAGAATACTCACACCACAATATGGGCAAATTGACTCTTGAACAAAATCTCTACACAGTGAGAAATAATATACAAAACACATGGAATTCAGTGAGATAGTCCAACCAGTTTCCTCACTCCATCCCATGTAATAGCAGCAATATTTGATGCTTTCTCAGCTCCATCAGCCAGTACTTGATGCAGATACTGCGGCTCTTTCAATAGCTCATTAATCTTGGTCCGTATTGGCCTAATACCTTCACAGATGGCTTCTGCAGCCACCAATTTATACCTAAAATGAGAATGAAAATTAATTATTTGCATACTTCTACAAAAATATAAAAATTAATCAGCTAACTTCTGATTTGGTAGTTCTGGAAAATAATATTAGGTTAAAGTTTTATACATGAAGACGTGGATATCAATCTACTTCATTTAAAAGAGGAATACATAATGCCACAAGAGTTAAGAACTAGAAATTAGGATGGACATACATTCATCATTTAGGAGAGCTTGATATTCCATTAAATAACTTATTCTATTAAATACAAGGAAATATGTCAACTATGTACCTGTATTCGTATCAAAACTACAATGGATACTATAAAAATTGGTAAACATATTCAGAATCAGGAAATTTTACAATTGGTCAGGAAAAAAAAACGAACCATGTTTGACAAGGAATATTCAATTTGATGATTAAACAATTCAACTGTCCTGTGGATACTATAGTTCAGTGCACTTTAGTTAGGAGCTGATTGGATGAATAGCATCATAAAGCCAAGTTGTTTGTTCATATACTTCTGAGGGAATTCCCTGAAAGCTACAGTGGTTACGTTTCGGAGTGAGGATTTTTGGATAAAAAGTTATTTCAGTAATAGAAGGATCAACAACTTTGCTATTTCCACCACCTTGCCATTTGCACCACCAACTTTGCTAGGTCCACCTTGATAATGTTACGCTGTAACGAAACCATGGTCGGTCTCAATAAATTACCATGTGGAAATAGCTAAGTTGTTGATCCTTCCATTCCAGCAATTATGGATTTCCATCAAGTTACGCCCGCTACTACATATTAATTATATTAGATATTTCAGTAATCTCCACCTAAGAGAAGCTGCACAATGAGATGAGAGAAAAATAGTATTTTTTGAGCAGCATCAAAAAGATGAAGTTTACAACTGAGCATTCTTCCTATAGCAAGGGAAAAGCACACTGAATCAGAATTATAAACCAACTGCGGGAGTCATGATTCGAATCGGTGAGCTTTGAATGCTGCATCTCTTGATCCATCGGCTATTTCTTCTTCTCTGATCCTTAACTGAATGCTAAGGTTAAGTTGAATTCCCTGCTGAATATTTGTAAACGACAACAGTTCTTACTCCACTGACTGTAGTATGTATTGCGTTATTAAAAAATTCAACAATATGGAAGTTCTACAAAACAGCAAACTTGATTTTAATGTACAATGAAAAAGAAGAAACTTTGTGCTCTTACATGAAATATTAATTCACATATTTACATGACCAAGATCATGATCAACATAAGACATCATCATCATGAGGCATGATGATGACGTCTTACGTTTAAACCATGGTCATGTTAATGTGTGAATAAATATTTCATGTGAAATCACAAAGTTTCTTCTTCATTTTTCATAATGAATCGCTTTCACAAAGTTACGCCCCAAACCATCAATTTCATTTTAATGAGAAAACACTTGATATTTTGCTTAGTGTGCTCACAATCAGTGCAAATAGAAATAGAAAATAAATTCTTCAAGACTGCATTTGGTTGCCCATGTCAACCGACAAAACCAGTTTTGGAGATACCCTTTAGTATTTTTAAATAGTTTTTGAATATTCAACTATGAAATTCACTTGGGGCAAATAGTGGCTAAGCTTATTCATCTAATTAAAGAAACTTATCCTTTAACATTATCCTCATTACTGGTTTAGGCTTATTTAATTTAGTGAGTCACATTGCTTAGAAAGTCAAAGAAAATAAAACTGGCATGCATGTTAGCCTTATGAAATAGAGTGGAATTTGAAAAATGTATCTTAATTATCCATTTTTTGTACAAGTTATTTTGGCATTGATTAAAATATTACCAGCTAAAGAATGGTCTTCAAATAACAGCATAGGCAAGCCAATTCTTTTCTTTTGATTTCATACATTGGAGCATGAATTAAAAGGTTGCTAAATTGGTTTCTTTAAGAAACTAAAGTGGTTTGAAAGAGGTGGGCAACAGCACTCATTAATAGTTTCTGGCTCATACCAAAAATCTAATTTGGAATACGATCATTTGTCTCTTCTGACAGACACGAAATCATAAGCATTTGCTCCCAGTAACAGTTCCTCTGTGTTTTATGAGATGACTTTTGAAGCAAAACCAAACCAATTGGACAACATACTGTGCAGTTTCCAGACCCACTGCTTCTTCAACAATTCTTTCCGGGTCCTTCCCTGTCATTGCAGAGTGTATGGCGATGATATTTGCGACTCCCGGTCGACCCTCGGGATCCCATGTTACCTCAGATGTAAAATCGGTGAGTGCCTTTTTGACTTTATTTACTATTTGGTCATCTGTGTCGGCAAGCTCAATGCGACTTTTGGGGTCAACATCTGACTTCGACATCTTCTTGGTCGGGTTCCGAAGACTCTTAACTCTGGCTGAACTTCCATCTGAAAATAAATGGAAAGTAATCAATATATATTATTCAGGGTTTTAATTTTCCTCATATCACCTATTTTATTACGAGTTTAAGCAATGCTAAAACTATATACTCAGATAACATTTAATTGTAAAGTATGAAATTTTCAATAATTTGATATTCGTAGATCTTGAATAAGACAAAATAGTATTCTTTAATGCCGAAAAGTAATGCAGAACCCCTTTTATTACAAAATATATCGGTGAAAAAAGTCTATGTGGAAATGTCATTGACCTGATGAGCATATGTTCATGGTACTGCAGTCCTAGGATTGGGATACTACAGCCTTCCGTTTCTTCTATCTTGAAGCTATGTACTTCCTTTAGCTCACTGATGTCTGTCTTTCATGTATCCTTTGTCATCGCTCCCTAGTACTTATTCCTTGGGCTTTTTAGAGGAACATACCCTAATGATTACCTCCATTCCAGTTTTCTTACATCATCAACCAAGTTACAAAACCCGGGTCATGCCCATAATTAAATAACAGTGAACCTTACAAAGTTTTATTTCTTTATTTCTAATATGGAGAGGTTTTACAAAGTAAAGCCTGAAGTTATCAGTTATATTTCTTACATTATTATCTTATGGCATTGCCTATCCACCTGGCCTTTCTTTGGCGTGAAGTGCCCCACAGATCCTTCCTTTTCCTATTCTTTGGTTCCCTTTCTTCCCTTACTCTTTATCTCCATTTGATCTTCAGCACCTATAGCCAGCACTAGGTCTCAATGGCTTCAAATCTTTTCTGAGCTCTAACTTTGTTACTTTCCGATTTCATAGCTGCATTGGATGTCAGAAACTTTTTCGAAAAGTTAGTACACAGGGAATGCTATACTGCTGGATTGAGTTCCTGTGCTGTCAGAATTCTGTTGAGCATTGGCTCACTTCTTACTAATTTTCAGCAAAAACAGAGCGCTGTGCTCTCAGAAAGGCTGTGACATATTTTATTTTGAATGCAGGCTGTCAAGCATAGGAAATATTGCTTCAATTAGTTAATAATTTTCTTACTTATGCATTGGTTTCCTTCGTATGACTGACAATGGAAGGCGAATGAACTTGTTTTTGCATGATTTATATTAGAAATAGGCTCAGAGATGATATAAAATGTGCCTTTACCTTGTTTAAATACAGCCAGTGTTTCCTTATCCTTAAAAATAAGAGCTTCTGTCATCTACGTTGACATATTCAATACTTGCAATTTCTTAAATATTTGCCCATGACTGAAAGAAGACTCTCGCATTTTCAATTTCATTTTTGCCATGAAAAGTAGTCACAGGTAAGTTAAGGTAGTTGAGAAAGGCAGTCATATTTTTTAGGACACATCAGTTTTTCTTGAAGTACAGTGAAAGTCACCTGAAATTTTTAAAAAACTTCCGAATCTGCCTCATTAGCTTCCATTTTTTCCTAATCAAAGAAAATTCCTTTGTGAAATTAGCATTGTTGTTGGTGATATGTAAAAGGAAAATTAACTACTTTTCGTTTCTCATAAGAGGAAAAATAGGCTTCCTTAGAACGTTAGAGAAATACAGTAAAGCCTATACGTTACGAAGTTGAGGAGCCTGAAAGTAAACTTTGTTATCACTGAACTTTATACATATAGGTCCGTATCTGTGAACTTCGAACCAAGCTTACTGCAACAATATTAGGGAAATTCTTTTATTACCTTGCATAGGAAAGAAAAATGAAATTGTAAAACCTTTAAGAAAAGAGCTACATACCATCCAAATAGAATGGAAAACTGCAACCTTTCTCCTAATCAGAGCCTGCTGCATCTGCCAACTTCAAAAGAATTCCTAACTAACACCTTTTAACGATAGTATATTTGAATAGAATGAATCAACTATTGGAAGAGATATTCATTCCTTTTTGACGAAAAATATGTAGATAGGAGATCTCATAGTGAACAGAATTTTGCAATGCTAAAATTTCTATAAACCTCTGGTGCATATTTTTTCTTCGTTTTCAAAAATAAATTTTTATTGAAAAGAAAGATAATAATACATTTAATCAATAAAATTAACCATGTGCAACCTCAAAGAGCAGAGAAGAGATTTCCACAACAGTGATTGAATAGGAGTTTCCTTCGAGAATTTTCTTTCACATTTTATACCAATAAAAAGGATTTAGTGCACGACATGGCATAAATAATGGTTCAAGCTTTGAATTACTCATTTAAAGTAGGAATTATTTATTTTTTTGAATTTAACTTTACAAGATTAACATTCAATTTAGAAGAAAGGAAACGAAAAATAATGGAAGAAGTATTAGCTATCTAGCCTGTTTGAATTTATTTAGTTAGGACAACATTATCACATCCTGTTGTCACGAAAACTGAGCTGAATATTATTAATCACAGACACTAACCGTTACTTAAGCCACCAATCATCTGATTATAGCTTTGATATTTTATATATAATTGACAAAGGTACCAAACTTGACTTCATTCAAAATTTAAAATTCAGGTATTTAAAAAAATGTTAGGAAGCAATCTTGGGAGTGAGGTGGTGCCAATGATTCACTCATCTTTTCTCAGTGTGGAGTCCCTCCCCTGATTAACCTTATCCGTCACCAGGATGCTTACTTTTAAAGGAGGCCCAACCTATCCCACTTCCATTCTTGTATGTTACCCTAGGGAACACTATATGAATACGTCCCAATAATATATGAATATGTCAGGCTAGCTGCTCAGCCAGCTCAGCTCACTTAAACAGCCCTTGAAAATGTGTGAAGTACGTAGAAACTGGTTGAGGGAATAAAAATAAATGTGGAAAATAATATTGTTGTCTATCTCTTACAATACATTTCCACAAAGTTAACTTGTTGGCAATCAATCTTATGGTATTCTTGATGGTGCATTGATAAGCAGAAGTTATGATCAACTTTATATTTAATTTTATTAGCTATGGCTGATTCAGGAGTAAAAAAGACTAAAAAGGAGGAAGGTTTATTAAGATTGATTAAATGAGGGAGAATGCCAAAGATCAGTTTTGAGTGTTACCAGAATTGAAAATTTTATGTGTGCATGGTGTAAATACCATTGGTGAATCCCCATGACAGCTGATTTAATTAACTTGGTCTTAAATTCAAACTTAGACTGTTATGGTTACATTATTTTCTTAATTGCTAAGCAGTATATGTGTTATCTCACCACTGATCAGAGCTTTGGGATGTGGAAAGAATTTCCCAAATCTTTTGTTGAAAAGATTAGCTAGATGCTGGGCCAGTTGTAGATGCTGAAGCTGATCTTCCCCCACTGGAACCTTATTTGCCCTAGTTTTCAGAAGAGAGACCAGAAACACGATTACGTGAATAACAACAAGTGACAGTCTTTTGTATGCTTAGCATGCGCTGGTTTGTTGGCATGCCAAGTTATATTAAGTTTCTTCTATCTTACAATCACTAACTAGTTTTTATTCTACTTTACGGGATCAAGGCTTTGTGTAGCCTAAAGTTCTTAACTTCACATAAGGATTTCAAATTAGCCATAACCAGCTACCTATTTCATTTCTTAACTGGTTGGCCTTATTTGTCTAAAAAATATTGCTTTAATTTTGTTAAAAGTATTTATAGTATGTGATGTAATTTTCTCATATTCATCGTTTTCTCATGGCGATAGGAAATAGCAACAGCTTGCTCATCTAGCAACTTTCCCTGTACTGCTGAAATTTTACTTCCAAGTGGTAATTACTAATAGTTACCCCATAAATGTGTCCTATTCTTTCTAATTAAAATAAGACTACAACACTTACCATAATATCCTCTTATGATACTCTATATACATGAAATTATACATTTGTGCTGACTTACAGTAGTTATTCTAAATTTTAAATGGTAAAGGATTGAGGAATTTTTTATACAAAACAATGTTTAACAACTCTAAAGTATATGTTTATCACCATCAGATTAGCACTTCATAGGTTACCTAAAAATAGCATAGTTATTGTTGCTCATACTTAACATGAAATAACCACGATCAGAACTCTTAACTTGCTGATTGCTCTTGATCAAACATGGAATTCATTATCTCACCCCTTATATTTACCGAACTTACTTGTAGATAAGAATATCCGCACTTTGTAAAACAGGGTATATAAACAATCCCAGTGGAATCTCCTTGAGGGACGCGGACTTCTCTTTGTATTGCGGCAAATGGCCTAGCCTTGCCATAGTTGTCATGCACCCTAGCACCCAAGAAAGCTCTGTATGTTGAGGAACCTAATGAAATATTATAAATTAGGTTTTCATGGTAAACGCCTATATAAATCACTCTTCACTGATGAAAAATCAAAATGAAAGTGCAAAACTTATGGCCAGTATTTATTGCCCACTGCTTGTCTACAATATTGTCTCTTTCAACGCAACATGCTATTTTTCAGAGTATAAAGAGGACAATGATATACTTACCATAGATTGTTGAAACAATATGCTCTTTTCCGGACTTATTCCACATGATAGTAAGCTAGCAGTTACTTCTAGAATGTTTTTCTTAAGAACTTGAGGGTCCTGTAAAATTATTTTTCATCATTAAGAAAACATCTTAAAAAAGTAAACGACATCCAATGAATAAGATACGGATCAATGTTGTACTTCACCTGAGGTAAGGTAATAGAATGCAAATCAACTATGCTGTACAAAACACTATCACTTGATTCTTGTAACTCGACCCACTTTTTCACTGCTCCGAAATAGTTGCCAATATGTAGCGTCCCTGTGGGTTGGATACCGGAAAAAACACGATCCTGCGGTAAATGTAGGGAGAAACATGATTACATGCATAATAAGAATGATATGAATCATTATTATACTGATAACCACCTCTTTTGTTGAAAGTGATCGATAAATTGGATAATTATACGCTGCATTAATACTTAAAGGTGAGTTAATTAAGCTATTTAACGAAAATATCCACCTAAAATGTAAACTATATGCCTTTGGAGGCATGATTCAAAATATTTATCTAGTGTATTACGTCAGTCAATTTTTTAATTGAAATATGAAGTACGAAATTCGAAAAAAAATAGATTTTGGTATTTGCCTCTAATTATAGCATTTTAAACTAAATTATAATACTCTGTATCGTTTATATATTCCACATAATTCCATAAACCGCAGGGAGCAAACATTGAAGCCGAACATGAAGGTTTCTCCATTAGTGTACCCGACGATATTCTTCCTTCTGAGAAAGAAGCACACCACTTGCGTAGTCGTCTTCAGTTACATGAGATGTGCTACATAATGAAAATACAGCTGTTTTGCGAGTTAAATGGACTAAAATGAATTACCACGAGGCAACTATTGATGATTTTGAATATAAATGCTACGCTGCCTGTTCTTCGTCAAGGGCCCTGTGGCGCAACGGATAACGCGTCTGACTACGGATCAGAAGATTCCAGGTTCGAATCCTGGCAGGGTCGAGAATTTTTGGCCCTGGTTATTTTTGTTTTATGCTACCATTCTTCGTTGAGTTGATCATTATTTTATTCTAACATGTTTTTCATTATTTTTTTTTAAATGTCTTCCATTTCCTCCTACTTAATACTTCACTTTGTCTTCAAAAATGTTCTTTCCTCCTGCGTAGGTTGTCTAATCAATCTCTCGATTCATCCCATCTGCGGTTCCTACTTTACTCGCTCCCTAGAAAAATCTGATAGTGAACTGTCAATTTAATATTGGCCTCGGTTGGTTGAGATGGCGAGGTGAGTATTTATGTAATGCCATTGAGCATTGAGCATCTGAGCAGTGGCGTCTAGGAATATGCTTTAGGGGGATGAAGGGGCCTGGGGTGGGTACACCCCAGTCTCCAGGCAAGGGGGTTCCGGGAAAATTTTTGAAAAATGACATGCCTGAAAATACATTTGACTTAATTTTGGCACTTAAAATTTAACTTAAAGCAGATGCAGTTATTATACGTCAAAACTAGACAATAGTTCTAAATATTGTTTTTATTTCTCTGAGGATTTGGGGTGGGGATATATCCCCTCATCCCCCCATAGTTACGCCACTACAGTTGAGGCTAGGCAAAGTCATTTATGTCTTCGATTGGTGCAGGTAAACTTCTCCAACCATTCAGATCGCATTTATTGCAGATATTGTACTGTACATATTCTGTTCATGGAATACATATTAAGGAATCATTATCGTCATGGAATATATAGTACGTGGAATTGGAGAGGAACAGGCTGACTGATACATTGCTCCTTACGTGTTCTCTAACCCCTCCGAGTGGTTGTATTTTGGTCCTCCTTCCTCACATAAGTGGGTTCTGACGTCAAATTTATTTTATGAAATCACTGAAAAATAATTTACAATATTTGCTTTGGAAATAATCGTTACAAAAATATAATGGTGAAAAAATATTTTTCATTTTGCAGTGGAATATTTTTTGCTATTTATAGCCTTGTAAGTACCGTAGTATAATTAGGATTATTGATATGCTAGTGATCCTTTAAAAGTTCTCATACCTCTGCCCGATTCTTAATTATAACCCTTGACCTTATAACCCCCCTAGACTTCATCACTTCCCGTGATTATGGGCGCCCCAAAGAAAAGGTGTCCGTTGAAGGAATTGACTATGTGCACATGTATTTTTTAAAAATGATTTATATATTTCATTTCCTGAAATTTTCAAATAAAATTGTCATAAAATACGGCATTTGAGGGGTGTGAGGCCAAAGAAATGACATTTAACATGGGGCCCTGGGTGGCGATCCGCTATTTTAGATGAATAAATGTGTATGCGTTACGAAAAACCTACATTACAATGGCTGCAAAAAAAATCGACCCTGCCAGGATTGGAGCGTGGAATCTTCTGATCCCTAGAACGACTTGTTACCCGTTAGCCAAGTCTTCATAACCGATGGAGAAAATCTCAACGATACCACCCAAAGAATATGAAAAAGCAAGATTGAATAATTTCGAAAAAGGAGAGGACATTTTTGAAGAGCGAATTGAAGAACGGTATTTTGTTCAAATGCGTTACGACAAACTTGTAATACAACAGCTGCAAAAAAATACGACCCTGCCAGGATTCGAACCTGGAATCTTCTGATCCGTAGTCAGACGCGTTATCCGTCGCGCCCATAGTCAACGTGAGGAAGTTCTAATAAAATCGCTATGGCAATTGCCATCGTGCTTATGGTTTTGAAATAAGTTGCATAGCATTCTTGTGTTGTGGAATAAAAATTGAATGGCTGATGAATAATTTTTGACGATCATCAATTGAATATTTCCTCTATACGTATACTATAGCTGGTCGCATCCGAAGTCTAGTCGACTTCACAGAAGTTTGGCTTTCGCAAATCGAAATGTGGATGCGGATTTACATTTTATCTATTGAAACCTACCTCTAACCTAAATAAACGTGTATCTTTTCCTCATTTAGGCACTCAATTCAGCACTCGCTTGCCCTTTCCGGGAGTGAATTTATTATTTCTATGTTTGCATTAGAGGCCAGTGGCGTAGCGATGGGGATCCGAAATGTCAAAAACACAATAACTTTAGCCCATCATGAAAAAAAAACAAAATGTTGTGAACTCATGAATTTAAGAAAGATTTCTATGAAAAATGTTTTGTTTTTTCGATTATTAAAATGTCCTTAAGGTCCCAACCACCATCGCATTAATTATTAAAAGGGTTAAAATAAGTTTAAAACCCTCTACTTGGTACCCTGTTTATTCAGAAAATTTCCCCTTGGCTTTGGAACACCCCCCCGGAACGGAATTCCTAGCTACGCACTGCTTGGGGCATTCCTAGATATTTTCCTTGGTAATGAGTCTCCTAATTTATGATTGATTATTAAGGAATACCGTAGTTTGCACGTGTTGGCCAAGGTATTGAACGATTGGTTTGTTTCCTAGATAAGTTTAATTTTGATATCTAACGTGTGATCTTGAAATACAGCGATGTACGCGATGACGAATTTCCTTATAAGTTTATTATTATTATAGTATTCTACCGATTAAGGTAGATTTCCATGGAGTACTAAAGAAGTAATCTGGGAGCCTACCTTTCCTTCCAGCACTGCCTTCTTCAATTCACTGTAAGGCCTACTCCCTTTCAATCTATCTAAACATCATATTCTTTTCCTTCCCCTCCCTCGTTTACCTAACAGTCTACCCTCTAACACCGTTTTCAGCATCCTCTCCCTGCTTAGTAAGTACTCGCTCCATCCAAACCTTCTGTCTCCTCCGTATCTCATCTAAAAGCTTTCTCTCCTCGCCAACCATATCCAGCACTTCGGCGTTCCTTTTCCTCTCCGTCCATTTCACCTTCTCCATTCTTCTCCATACCCACATCTCTAATGCCCCCAATCTTCTCTCGTCTTCTTTCCTCAGTGTCCACGATTCCGCACCGTTGATAGCTACACTGCAGATCAAACTCTTCCCTAACATTTTCTTTAAACTCTTTCATGTAGACCGACCTTACCCAGTGGCGGATCCAGGGTCGTAGGACCCCCCAAATCGGATAAAATATTTATAATTTTTATTTGTTAAATTGATTTGGTGTCCTTAAATGTCTGAAAATTTTCAATTTCATCTGTTGTTAAGAATAAAAACGAAAATTTTCGCCCGAAATTGCGTGAGAAATGGGTATTTAAAAAATTTTACGCGAGAGAAAGCCCCACTTTCCAGGGGGGTATTCCACACTTTCCTCACCCAGGTCATGACCGCCCCTCAAATTTGTATGCTGTATCCGCCCCTGACCTTATCTATTTGGCCACTCGGACCTCGGAAGGTTTTTTGGCCTTGTGAACAGACCAATTGTCTTGACCGACAAAAAGGTTAAAAGTTACGTGACTTAATTAAATACATCCTTTTTGTGTCGGTTTTAACGGAAGTTCTCACAAATGCATTAAAACGAGCCTACTTTACAACGGCTGCAAAAATTTTACGACCCTGCCAGGATTCGAACCTGGAATCTTCTGATCCGTAGTCAGACGCGTTATCCGTTGCGCCACAGGGCCTGTTGATTTGACGGTGCTCCCGAAGGTTGTCAATTACAACGCGAGCGAGGGAGAAGAGGGTCTAAAGGCCGTTTTACACGGTACACGGAATTGCGCAATCAAAATTGCGATCAAGGCGCAATCAAAATTGCGTCGTGTAAAGCGGTGAATTGCTACAACACATGCGAGAATGCGTGGATGCGATACGGCAAAATAGCCCCTGTTCTAATTTCGTTCATGCATTCGCGCAATTCCACGCCATTTTAGAAATTAATGCAGCTCTAACCTGCGCAATTCCGTGCCCCGTGTAAAACGGTCTTAGGCTGCTATTCTGGATAAGCGTTGCAAAAAATAGCATATGCTATTCTGCGGGTCATTATTGCAACGACCCCGTATTCTGAATGACGTGTAGTAATAATTTTGTACGGAATAGCATCATGCTATTTCTTGCGCGAGCTATTTGGAAGCTCCGCCCCTTCCCGTATGAAAAACTTTCTGAACAGTTTGCGCAACCAATGAGGGAGAAGATATTTTATATATTTTTCTGTATTTTATGGAATATTGACTTGCAATTACAAATAATTGCTTCATTTGCATTTAAAAATTATATTAAACCGTGGATTTATATAATACGCTTTGAAAATCTCGTTTAGGAAATCAGCTGATTGTTGTTGTTTTGATAATATCACAATGGCTTCAGACAGGTGGGTTAGGGGCCTAAGTCCGTAACTTGAATTCTCCTTTCTCCGGAGAAAGTGTACTCTCCCGTAGTTTTCTCCCGACTGTAGTCCGTAACTCGGCGGAGAAAACATCAGTTCCTGGCCGCTACCGGAGAAAACTCTAATTCTCGGTATCGGATAGGAAGAGCAGATAGGTATGAAAAATATTGAATCCGAAGCCGGCGATACCGTGAAGAACCAACAGAAAAGCTTTGTTTCAAATAAAAAAACGAGAGGGAAATCAAACGATTCTCACCTGTAATAAGGGCTACTCGTTCATCATTAAAGTTAAACTTTCAAATAAAAGAAATTGATGCATCGAAATTATAATTGATAGTGGATAAATCGATTTAAATCCATCGCAGATATATTTGTTCATTAGTACACACAAAAGAGTATATTATACCATTGAAAAAGGAGAGACTAATGCGTAACACCAAAGCATTTTTATGTTTTAGATGTAGGTAATCTTGTATACAAACGGCCGCTGTATTCATTGATGATATATATGGCATATTTTTTTGCACTTCGGATGCTTACTTTCATTGGTGAATGCATGATGAGTATGGAAAAACATAACTATCAACGTCAGTATTACATGCATTTATCCTCGAAAAGCTGAAATACACAATGTGGGAGTGGAAAAAGAAAATTGAAAAACTTTACTATGCAGAAAAGAATCGTAAAGAAAACAACGTTAAGATAAATGTGTGAATGGTACATATTTATTCTTGCAAATACCTACGTGCCAGCAATAAGTAACATATGTTACAATCTCCCAAAATGTTATAGTTTAGGAAACACAACAACCTGCCTCGCTAATTTTAAAAATTTCAAATACTGACAGCGTAGAATAGCGAAAACATGGGGAAAATGGTTTACTAGAGGTATATATAGAGAAAACAAAGCAAAATTACCCTTACTTGTACATATTTATTGCTCATCATATCACATACAGCATTACAACGCACACATTTCTATCTTTTTAATACTTATAATCATTATATTCGGAATCAACTGTTTCAATAAATATCTTGGCTCACAATAAATATAAAACACTATTATGTAACACTAATAAAACATGATAATCTGTTTTCCAATCACTTTGCACACACGAAAAGAATTTGCACTCCTTGAAGTTCGAAAGGATTCTTTACACCTCACTTCCTACTCATCACTAACGACTTAGAATCAGATTACGTTATTTCACATTAACATTGCGAAGACAATTAAATGAATAGGTTGAAACAAATTGCTAAACCAGTTATTGTAACACCAACAAACTTCGAATTTCACTATCACTCTCACCGTAGCATGACCAAAACAAAAACAAACAACAACACAACGAAATGCGTGAAATGTAAACATTGCCAAGCTCACATTGCTCACATCTCACAACGAATTGGGAATTGGTAATAGATGCAACACGTAATAAAATCAAACAGAACTTAGAAGCGAACAAACGAATGAACATTAACAGGCGTTCGATGTATCCCTAAAGTAAGACTTGTTCAAATATGAAACATATCCCCTTCGCAATAGTTAGATACCTTTCATCGTAATGTATACAGTTGATTCGTAGCCTAAGTTATATACGTGCGAAATAATTTCGTCGAAGATGTTACATTCACAACACACTTCACTTCATCGTCTATGTGCAATCAATTCACTAAGGGGTTCACTAAGGACACAAATTTTTTTCACTTATACTAGAGGCACAATGAAAGTTCACTGCACGTAGTTTCCTTGCAAATGCAGCCATACAAAAGTTTCTATCCTTGTCACTAATTACACTACATACGTTGCCTGCCTAACTTGAAGAATGCATTTTCGTGTTCTATTTTGTCACAAATACGTAAAAAACCATATTAGAATACAATTAGAACCGCAGTACGATCGCCCACAACGGTCCGCCATTGGTATTTTCCTCGTTTCTCCTATGGAGAAAATGAATCGCCGGGTCCCGGGCGGGTGACTCCGAAGCTCCCGTCCAGGGCGCGTCAGTTTCTCCAAATCGCGTTACGGACTTCAGTCGGGAGAAAGATACTCTCCAGGAGAGTCAGTTTCTCCGTTACTGGGAGAAAGTTTTCTCCGTTACCGGGAGAAACGAGTTACGGACTTCAGTTGGATGAAACTGGAGCTTCACGAGTCTCTTTTCTCCCAACTCGGGAGAAAACGAAGTTACAGACTTAGGCCCTAGGTCATAATTTTACTGTTATAATGATGATTTATCGGGCATAAATATTGAATCATTTACCTATATCCGATCGGTCCTTTATCGTGAGATATATGTTATGCGAAATAATCATTGAAAGCTAAATATGTTTGATTTTCTTCGTAATTGTCTTAGGCTTCGAAGTCTGTCTGTTCGTTGCATGTCAAAATAAATATGTACCAACTTTTATTGCTTTGATCGTGACGATATAGCTTTACTGTAAGGACTAGAAGCTTTCGTTTTTAATACTAACTTTATATTATATGACTCCCTAATTTCAGTATTCAATCTCTGTTTAGGAACTGAAGTAGGTGGCAACGTCACAGCTGTGCTTTCATGTATTACGATGGGATAGTATCGATATTTCAGCTGCAGATTTGGAAAAAGCAGAGGGAGGTGATAGTGAATTTGAGGATGATGGAACATCTGTGAAAAAGTGAATCTAGCAATAGTGAATCGTGTGGAAAGTGCTGTTGTGTCAGTTATCATTGTTTTCGTATCAGCTGATTATAATGTGCTCACTGAAATTTTTTATAGACCCTGAACTGTGCCGCTATACTGAAAATTAATTGTGTGAATAACTTGCTTGGCTATAGAGGAAACAATTTGTATTGAATTCCACATGATATATATTGCGTTTATGATGTACATGAATATTCCATTAAACGTTTGTGGTGAATCATATTTGTTCGGAAACTTTATTGCTGTTCGGAGAAATCCTTTGTTTTCAAGCAAGTAATTCAAGTCGACTGCCCCTGTTATAATTTAGTAAATTTTAAGTTTTAATTGTAGAAGGTAGCGAATAGTGGGGAAAATAATTTCGACTCGTTGCATGTATTTGTATATACTGTCCAATTGAGGAAATGAACGGCTGATCAAAGTATATGGTATTATAATGGTAATATATGGTTTTCATTGAAAGCTATAACTATTATTATATTTGGCGAGTTAGTGTGTTAACACAAGCTTGAAAATTTTCAAGAATCGACCTCATAGCCTACATTGAGGATATTTTTAGTAGCAAGTCAAGTGATGAAATAAAATTATGAGTTGTAAATATGAATAAAACACGGAAAATTTGGGCTAATCGTAGTAATTCTTTGCATTAATTGTTATTGTTTTCGTACTGTCGATGAAGCAAGCTTGTGCTTCATATATTAAGCTCGAATGTTAATTTCTAACCAATTCACTTAACTAGTTAAATATTCATCACTTATGCTACTATTATTTAATTAAAATAAAGCAGATATCATTTTATTTTTGGCTATTAATCCATTTTTCAATACTTGATTATGTTACTTTAACCTCAGAAAAACAATTCGACATCGCAATGCGCACGTTTTCAGGGTTGCAATACCGAATAGCTCGGCCTCGAAGACCGCGTAATATTATAGCAAGCCTACCGGTTGCAATTCGCCGTTCAGAATAGTGAATTGCTACGGGCCTATGCTATTCTGAGAATTATGTCTTCCGGTGTAGTAAAAACACGAATTGCAACCGTTCTGAATACCAAATAGCATAGGCGTTGCAATACGCTATATTATAGCAACATCGGTTGCAATATCAGAGAATAGCATAATGCTATTCCATCCAGAATAGCAGCCTTAATAAGGGTTTGCTTCGGACTGTCCGTGTCATCCGCCTTGGTGGGCCCCCCTCAATCTACTCTGACCGGTCTTCCACAGGAGCACTGGTGATCATCCTCTCGGGTGGAAGCGGCAATAGATCTTATACCACTTTTTGTTGGCATATTCTCTAACTAGAGGGATCGAGCTGGTGTGGTGGCTTGAGTGTTGGCTTCCCACCCCGTGGGCTCGGGTTCAAATCCCGGAGTTGGCAGAGAATTTTCAGAGACTGCTCGATCCACGCTTGAACGTTGTGTGGAGGACATTTCGAGCGTCCGTCGGATGGGACGTTAAACCGTGGTCCCATTGGCGCCTTTCATGAAGAATGGGCTAATGCCGACGCCGGGTTTCTCTCCACCCTTACTTACGTTCCCTTCCCTCATGGTGGAAATGACCTCAGCTGTCGGTCGCCTTCTCCAAATAACACCACCATTTTCTGTGTTTGGAATTTCAAATCAGTGGGTTTAGTTTAAAATAATTCGGAGGTGAAAAGCTTTGGACTGTCAACTTATATGAGTCATACTCCTCTTTTAATGTGATTTTCTCTTTGGTCATTGATTTTAGGGCACTGGATATCTTAAGCCCGAATCACATGATAATTTTTTTCGTCGCGAAAAGTGATCACTATCGCGATCACTAGAGTGATCGCTCGCAAAGGATCGTCGCCGGCAATTGCTTCCCGCGATCGCGATGAGGATCCCCATCGCTATTTTTCATCACTCGTCCGGTCGCTTTTTCCGTCGCTAAAATCGTCCCTAAAACCCCATATCAGCCAATCGGAACGCATGCCCGTATGGAGTGATTGCAGCGCAACGTTTGACAATCGGGGGAGCGACGTAGATAAACAAACACGCTGTATATTTTCGTTATGCGAGTCCCATGACAACGAGCTGTGACATTGAAAGTGATGCGAAAGCCGACGACGGGAGGGACCGTGTGATTCAGAAAAATGATCATTACAGCGATCGCTTTTCGCGACGGGAAAAGTGATCGCGATAGTGATCACTTTTCGCGACGAAAAAAATGATCGTGTGTTTCAGGCTTTATATCAGTGGCTTGCCCTTGCGTCTGTGTTGGATTTAATCCAATGATTTTTTAATCATCTTTTTAAAGAGCGTGGTGCTCAGCATTTTGTGGAGACCATCAAGAAATCTTGTGTTATTGATGTATTTGCATCGATTCTGTTATTTTAGGTCTAATCAGGTCTTCAAAGATGGCTCCACAATTGATGAAATTATAAACGCCTATTCGTGGAATTCCAATACTGATAGAATTGGAGAGGAGAACTCGGCGGGATCCTACTTTGCGACGAATAATAATGCAGAATCAGACGAGGAAAGCTGTTTATTTCTTCTTGTCTCCCCCGGAAACGGCGCCAGTAGTGTTGTTAGATTGGGAAGGTGGGGTTTCAATTTATCGGCGATGTCATTCCATTTTCCTTCCCAGTGAAAACCTAGTTTCCATTCGCAGAATGTTTCTCTTCCCCAATCTCTAAAGGATGACGATTTCGGGGCACTTTTGTTTGTTCAAGTGCCCTTAGGAGTAGCTCGAACTAAACAAGGAAGCGTTTGAAAGGAAGTAGAAGGAGAGCATTGCTTTCTGGAAGCGGGGTGGAGGTCGTTCAATATTAATTTCGCTTTTCATTAACGGATACACGTCCTCCTTCTGGGAAGAGAGCTATTCACACATTGACTGTTGATGCCTCGCGATTTGAGTAACTATGGCCGATTGTGAACGTAAACCATCAATGAAAACAGGGCATTTTGAGTAGGAATCTGATATACTTCAGGAGGAGGTAGGGGAGACAATTTTGAGCGTTTTTTGACCATAAAAATTGGGTCGCAACTCCTTAGTTACTGAGCTACGGCAACGAAAACATTTTTGGGATGCACTTCGCAGTTACCATGAAAACAATTTTTCTTGGATATTCAGACTTTTCGACATTTCATTTACTTAATACTCTGAATTTATTAGGACATAAAATAATTGCAATTGGGATAGAATGTGCGATTATAATTGCCTTAAGTAATTAATCTCAAAATAGATGAGAGTGCGCAATCGTGTTGTTGATTAATTAGCTCAGTATTGTTGGTTATTGAGGTCAAAAATTAATTGCTTCAGGCAATTATAATCGCTGTGGTTTTTCTGTGGTTCCACGTTCCGTATCTATGGAGTGCCACTGCACTGACGAATGTTGTCACATTCCGTTTTATTGTCTCCTTGAAATAATGATGTCAGATTTTAAGTCAGTGCACTTTGCTTTGCAAAATGGTTTTGAAATTGATGTTGGTGTTATTCGATGTTTTTTCCTGCTATTGGCCTGTCCATAACTGATTGGCAAAACCTTAACCTGGCCCAGCAGCTACGAAATTTACACGAGAATGCAGAATGCTCGAATGGTCGCATTGATATTCCGCACATTTTATGAACGTCGGGCAGGGTCGATAAAAGGTGAATTAATCCGTATGTCCGTGTTCCGCAAATGATCGGTTGATAGATATTCCGAGCGGGAGTGGGTACTATGCGAAGGATATTCCTGATAGGTTCATTGTATGCTGGGTGATAGGTATATGACATAGTGTGAAAATGTGCTGTGCTACTGATTAATTAATTAATACTGATTACTGATTATTTTACCATTAATTTGCTTAATTATGCTTAATAATCCGCCACTGATATGTTGACATAAATGCGAAAAGCGAAAGGCTACATATAGCGTGCAAAAATAAACACCTACTATGAATATAAAGGGTTTCTTTGCCACCTATTGGCATGGAGAAGTGAAAAAACACTTCCGCTTAGCCTGTCAGATCCATTGCGCCCGACGGAAGGTTAAAGCTCAACATTATGGTTATAAACAATAATTACGATTAATCTAAGTGTGATAGGCATTGTTCATGTTAATTTTTATTCTTAATCAATAATATTATAAACTGATCAACAATCGTTGCTCTCAACAATCAAATCAAATATCCTCCTGGAATACATAGATGCAAATGGCAGAAAGCAGTTATTCGTATTTTGACCCTATTCCACCAATTTTAAAAATGTGAAAAAAATTAGGATTATAATTTAAGTTAGGGGAAACAACAAATATCTTTTTCGGCGTGTCTATTGTTTCCTAAAATTTTTAATTTAATTTAGTTTTCGGTTAAAAAATTTAAAAAAAATCAGGATAGTAGACCATAATAGTATACACAATTTAAAATCAAGAAAACGATTTTACTAAAATAAAAACTGGAGATATGGTTAAAAAACTAAAAATCGTGTTTCAATTTTTTCTGGGGTTATTTTCCATTGTTGAGGTCTGAAACTTTGGGTAAACACATAATTTTGAATGCACTATAAGTGTATATTTTTTATTTCTCAAAATATCGGGGGGAACCTTTCACCGTCTTAACCTTTCTTTAAAATCTCTGGTTTAATATATTTTATGATTTACCTCTAATAGTAGAAGATAAAAAAATAAAAAACACGCTTTTTCCAAAAAATCGAGTTTGGATCAAAACTCAATGATCATGGCTCGACCTCGATTTCCCCGATCTATAACTATTAAAACTCGATTTTGGAACTCAATCGAAATCGATTTCTCCATCACGAAACCCGACCGCGTGTGGCGATGGAGAAAAGAACTCTGCCATCGGCGTCTCCCGTGCGGACGGAGAACGACAACGCTCCTAACATGACGTAGTGGAGCGTTAAATTGCCCTGCCCACCGCAACTGACACTCCCGTTGTCGCCAGCGTTCGCGCGTGCTTTCACACGAGTGCGTATTTTTGGAAGAATCGCTCGCAGGACGTCAGAGTTGTCGAAGCGACATCACGCTTCATTGATCCGGTTCCACGTGCATCTCGCCGGTTGAGTCGACTGCAACACGTGAGAATTCGTAGGAAAAATGTACATTGACAGGGGATCGTGTGTGGGCGTTGATTCAGGGTACCAATTACACACCTTTTTTTACGCTAGTGCACAAGGAAAGAAGGGTGTATTGTTTTTTTTTATTACACGCTTTTTCTCAACTTGCTTAGTCGATGGAAACCTGTAATTGATTTTCGACTCACTTCCCATTGTTGCATCGGCATGGAAGTTTGCACAATTGCTTGCCTGTGGTGACAAAACTTCATTCAATAAACAATAATTTGAAATTTTGTTCCATTGTGATTGCATTAATTAACTAAATTTCCATGTGGAAAAATCGATCTAAATTTTCTACATAGATGACGTTAGTTATATTTTTTAGCAGAAATTTCTCCACCATCTCAGGTTTAATATATTTTATGATTTACCACTAATAAGTAGAAAATAAAAAATAAAATAAAAAATACGCTTTTTCCAAAAACAGTCGAAAATACACAAAAATGTAAAAAATGAAGCATTTCTTAGCTCGGAAAATAAAGCGCCGGTGCCAATCCTTACCTATCAGGCTCTTCTGCAATAATTTATAATAAACCCAATATTAGCCATAAATAGGGTAGTTTCCTTCATCAAAGAAAACGAAAGACATTGATTGCGATGCGTTACCCACTATTAGTGTATTCATAATATACATATTATTTGGTTTTAGAAATCCCAGTTCAAAGGAATGGCAACGGTCAATTTTAACCGCATTTGAAAAAGGCCAGATTGGCGCCCATGCGATTCCACTCCACGTGACGTCACAGGGACCTAGTTTCTATACGAGTAGATAGGAGTTTTACATCGTCTGAGATTACCAATGCATGCATGAGGCACAGAGCTCAGGGAAACGTCTCTTCATAATCACCTATTAACACTGCCTATGGTCGGAAAGTTTCCATCGTTTGATAAGGTAGTAATGATCATTATTTAATCCAAGCGCTACCTGCTAGCAGGGTACTCTGCTACCTGATAGCAGCCTGCATCACAGCGGCACACATTTTCTCGCCCCAAGGTTACCTCACTCGGCGACAGCGGGAACCAGAATGACGTCACACGGGCTTTTCCCAGCATTCATACTTAGCCGTCGCGTTTTCGCGCGCTTGAAAATTTTCACGTTTGATTTAATCGCGAAAAATAGTTATCGTCATTTAAAAATTTAAAAGCGTGAAATACGAATTCCAGGAGTAATAATCCTTCGATTAAGGCAATAAAAAAATAAAAGGAAACCACCCTATTATCCGTCACTTAGCGTGAGATTTCAGTACCCACACGTCGATGGTGGCGTTAAATCAGCTGATTTGTTAAAGCTGCATATCATAACTTTATTATTCAATATAAAGGCCATATAGGCTATTTTTGAATAAATAAATACACATCTGAAGGCTGAGTGTATTGCAGCTCTACCGTTGGAGTTTTCACATAGCGTCCGATTACCCCGATGAATTTTTTTTACCGCGATTGCCATAAGGTGTTATTTTCACATACTCATTCGACTATTCGCGGGTTTCTGAGTAATTGCCTCACTCTAGGAAATAGGAGATCATCTTCCATATGAGAGGCGAGAAAGAGTTTTGTTCCTCAAAGCTGAATTCTTAACTCTCCATTTCAAATATTTTAATTAGCTTTGCTGGGAATGTGTATATATCAGTGGCGAATACAAGGGAGGAGCCCCGGCCCCCCTCGAAGTGGAAAAAAAATAATCTGAATAAACATAAGAATAATGCGCATGAGAAAATAGTATAATGGTATTTTAAGTAACAATACTATTTTAAGTAACAGTAGTATTTTAAGAATCAACCCAGTAAATATTTATTTTCTTCCTGAATTTAGCCACCAAAAACTAAAGTAAAACATTTATTGTGATTACTAATCACTTATTATTGGTATTGCTTCTTCCCAATTATTATCTATATTCGCCATATATATCCTGATAATTTACATGGACTGAGAATTCGAAGCCAGTAAGGCATTTTCCGCACGTTTCGCACGCTGCGCTTCACGCTTCGTCGCTGTTTGCCTGAGTAGGGGTTTGGGGAACCTCCACTCTCCGTCCATTAAGCAGGGGAACGTGGACTGCACGCTTGCTTAAGCCACTCCCGTGAGCGCTCGTCCGACTGCGTGTTTGTGTTTTGCGTACAGGATGTGCGCTAGCGTCAAACTGAACTGGAGTGTGACGTCCGTCCGTTTCTCTCTCTCGAGGAAAACCGTACGTACGTGCGTCCTTATGCAAATTCGTTGCATTCTCAGGATAAATATCGCGAACAGTACTGTGGAGGATTCTTTTACTGTGCACCATCGCCGAAGTGTGCGAAAGTCGCCCTACGAAAGGTAGGTTTGCCCTTGGCGTTCGTGAAGATGATCACATCTCCCATAACGTATCAAAGCGATTATAAAAACTTCACTATCACTTGACACTGGTTTTTCTTTATTGCTTATATCTCAATATGGCTTCTTGCACAACAATACTTTTTACCATCTCCAAGGCGCCAACTCAGCCTAAAGACTAAAGAATCATAAAGCTAATAAAAAAAACAACAAATAAACATAAAAAACGAGGCAGAAATATAACATATATGTAAAACATGTATAAAATTTGAGTCATGCAAAAAATATGCCTCACCCATCACCTCCACAATTTGTCATGGCTCAGTTCTTCTCTTAGGAAATATATACATGGGCTATTTCATTTCACCCTCTTTAAAACTGAATACCCTGCACATCTTTTTTCCGCGTTTAAAACTAAATCAGCCTCTGATTCTCGAACCACTAGAACTGATCCTTCCCACCTCCTTCGCCCCACTATTCCTCGCGTAAATATTATGTAATAATATGCATTAACCGCCGTGATGCGGACATATTTGAGGACCGTTCAAAATGGCCTTGACAGGAGGACTCAAGTTTCAATGAAACAGACTGGTGACTCCTCTATCTAATCCCATTGCGGCCAAGAAAGGCCCACGATAATATATGGATTGAATCGTTCCCTTGGAAATTATGTATGTAAAGGAGCCCTCAATATGGCTGATCGGGACCCAAAATCTGAGAGAAATGGGGTTGGTGTGGGCGCTAGAATGTTCCTTTTATTTTAATTTCATTTCATCGTCTCGAAAGAAGGCACTTGTAGCGGGGGATTTAACATAGAAGAACGTATCACATAGAACAGCGATCACAAACACCCATGCCCTGAATGGGGCTACCTACCCAGGCGGGGCTCAAACCTCCAATCTTCGATATGGCCGGCGAGGACTAGTAGGCCAGCGATGTTATATCCCCATCTCGTGGGGCCAGGTTCTAATCTCCGGGGCAGAGATTTCTCAGAGGTTAACCGATTCCTCCTATTGTGCTTTGTGGAAAGCACCCCAAGTTCAAAACTTCGTCCGTTAGATGGGACGTTACGCTATGGTCCCCTCGGCGCCTTTCGTTAAGAGAGGGCTAATGTCGATTATGGGTTTCTCTTCACCCTTCCCTTCTGTAAGCTGCCCCATTGCGAAAATGACCTAAGATGCCACCTCCTCGAAATACCCGTCTACCAACAGCCGAGGTCAATTTTATGAACCCTACCTTCGGTGTAATTATTATTAAAGAATTCTATCGTTTAAATCTGGTTTACATGTTACATTTAGCGAAATGCCCCGCCTGCCCCCTCTCCACAAATTAACTTTCCTCTTCAATTCACAATACAGCCTAATTCCTTTCATCCCTATGAATCCCCTTCCTCCTTATTCTTCTTTAAGTCAAAATCCTTAGTCTACTCCGTATTTCATAAGTTTCTCCACCATGTGTATCACTTCGTCGTTCCTCCTCTCCGTCCACCTCACCTTGTCCATCGTCTTCCATACCCAGATCTCGAGCAGATCCGGTAAGTTTTCCATTTTCCTATTCGTCCAAGTTCCGCACAAGTTTAGTGCTACAGTCCAGATTGCTTCAGCCAAACTTCTGTGGAGTCGACTAGACGTCGGATTGGACCTACTACAAGAAATAGACGATTGACAATCGTCAAGAATTACTCGTCAGCTATTCAATTTTTATTTCGCAACGCAAGAGTGATACGCTACTTATTTCACAACTGTAAGCACGATGGGCTACCATAAGCATTTTATTAGAACTTCCATGGAATAACATAGGGCCCTGTGGCGCAACGGATAACGCGTCTGACTACGGATCAGAAGATTCCAGGTTCGAATCCTGGCAGGGTCGAATTTTTTTGCAGCCGTTAAAATATAGTTTCGTCGTAACCAGATCCGGCCATAGGGCGGGGCGATTTCCCCGGGCCCCGCGTTCGTGAAAAAAATTAAAATATAAGATAGTTTTGAAAACGCAATTTCAACTATTACTGTATTGTTAAGTCCATGCTAGACAAAAAATAATTTTATGAAAAAGGAATAATAATGCAGTAATTTTTATTGTGCATACGTTTGTCACATACTTAGCCAGAGAGTGGTAGGGATTCAAAATGCTCGAGTTTGTAGATGGGGTATAGAGTTCAATATTTTAAGTGAAGGGCCCCGCATTGAAGGTTCGCCCCTAGCCCCGCACCTGCTAGGGCCGGCCCTGGTCGTAACCCAGCCGGCACAGCCCATACCGCATCTATATGTGAAGTGGATGCAATGCGTGACAGAATGCGCTAGGTACCAAATATCCTTCTGCCATCCTTTGCTAGTTGCGCCTATGAATGCCATATTTTTCATGATGTGGTTTAATACTTAAAAATATCTGCAAGTCCTCGCATTAATTATTATAAAATTTCAAGAACTATTATTATTATAATTATTCATTGTATTCAAGATTTTCACGGACATACGGAAGTAAATTTTCATTCCGCGTTTCGCTCTACAAAATTTCTTCGGAAATTGTACTATCTTGCTTTTCCACATTAGTCAGGTGGCTATATTGTGTAGGGAGTGTCAGAATAAGGAAAAGATACAAGTTTCTTTATCTTGGAGGAGGGTTTTGATTGATACTTGTAAATCCGCATCCACATTACGATTTGCGATAGCCAAACTTCTGTGAAATGGACTAGACTTTGGATGGTACCTTCTATAGTATCGAATCAGGGTCCAAGGGGGAACCTTACAAGGGGGGACCCTTACAAGGATACAACACACCGGGGCCGGTACCCAGTAATTCAACTGATACGTCTGATCACCGGGGGAGGGGAATGGATGGGAAGGAAGAAAGGAGGGAGGCGCCGCCGCGGTAGGAGCCCGTCGGAGAGGATAGAGATGGAAGGGAGGGGATAGGGAAAAACCACCGCCAAGAACGACTGGTCCCACTGCAAGGGAAACCATTACTTAATTTACCAATGACATTGGAGGATTTTTCTGAGGAGAAAAATCCAAAGATCATTTCGTTGGATGAGGTACTATTAAACTATAGAATGCTACTATAGTATATGTATACAGGAAATATTCAATTGATAATCGTAAAGAATCTCTCGTCAGCCATCCAATTTTTATTCTGCAACACAATAATGATGCGTAATTTCACAACTATAAGCACGATGGGAAATCCCATAAGTATTTTATTAGAACTTCCACTTATTATCAACGGGCCCTGTGGCGCAATGGATAACGCGTCTGACTACGGATCAGAAGATTCCAGGTTCGAATCCTGGCAGGGTCGTTATTTTTTTCTGCTGTTGTACAACAGGTTCGTCGTAACTCGCAGCGCTCTTCAAAATTTCCTCTCGTCTTGGGCAGTCATACAATCTTACTTTTTCACATTCGTCAGGTGGGCTTACCGAGATTTTTTTCAATCTTTCATGAGGTCATCTTCTAACATAGCGCAAGGCCTAGTGTATTATTGAATAATTCTCATAACTATTATTATCGCTAGTCTCCGGACCAATAGATATTGTTTTTTAGTCTTACCTGCTCTTGGATGTTGTTTTGCCTTTTATTTTATGGGATGATTCAAGTGATGGTTAAAAAGTGCAATTCTCTCGTGTGATACCTCCTGAAATATCCATCCTTATATTTTATTCTATCTAACTTACGATAATGGAAAGCGTAGTGGACTATGTAAATTGTAAACTACATGTAATGTAGGGAAAGATGTAGTAGATTTGTATGGAAATTTATATAGTCTTGGGGCATAGGTTAGGGAAATGAAATGCAAAAACAAATGTTTGCCGGCGTTTCGATATTTTCTTATACCTTATTCAGGGCTTTTAATAATGTTTACTTAAAATTAATACATGAAGGCATGAACGATTTTTACAATGATATTTTTTACAATAATAAAATAAAAAATGCAAAAAGAATTCTATTATACATTAATGAAAAAAGATACCAGAATTTTGATATGTACATATTTGTTTGATAATAATCATCCCCTCCATTGAAGAGTGCGTTGTTTTGTTGTCGATTTACCACTACAATAATTTTCTTGGTAAATCTCAACGTTTTATTGTTTAAGCTCAACCGGTTCAGGCGTAACATAGTGGAATTTCAACATCTGGTCGAAGGCTATGTTTCATTCCACTGCGCTGACAAATCCAGGTAGAGTTTGGCCTGATATACTCCGCGATTAAGTTCCGAATAGATAAGTCAAAATAAATAGTTTTTTTAAAAATCATCAGTGCATTGCATTAAAGATTAGAGCTCGGACACCCCTTTTCCTTAAAAGTGGTTCTCTCATTTTTCCAATACTTTTTTCAATTAAAACGAACTGAGTGGCAAATTAAAATTTCCTTTCACTTTTCCGAAAACGGGTTTCGCTTCCAAAGCTTTATGTAATGAAATTTGGGAACAGAATGGAGACCATATATGTGTCTCTTTGTAAGAAAGCTTCCATAAAATCTCGCGAGCCCTAATTCCACTTAAATTTTACTGTTGTCCGTGTCATATTGTGAAGTCGTTCGCTGCGAGCGATAAGAACAGTCGGACTAGGACGTAATGGCGCTGGCCTTAACATTCTTATCAATAGTCGGTCCGGAACGGCTACTTGGGCCGTTTCGTCGTTGAGCTCCAGTGGCGCAATTGGTTAGCGCACGGTACTTATATGACAGTGTCCGAGCTATGCCGGGGTTGTGAGTTCGAGCCTCACCTGGAGCAATTTTTTTTCTGGGCGGAATGATTCATATAGTTCATGATATTTTCTGTCATTTACGCTCCTCGCTGAAATATCATGTCACATATTTTTTCGGTATTTTTATACAGCATTTTTATTTCATTCGTCATCCTCTCCTTTTAGCGGTATGAAAGCAAGGTAGTTATCATATATGTCAGTTTTCCTTTTACAGTGGCGTAGCCCGGGGGGGACCCGGGGGGTCCGAAATTTAAAAATACAATTACCTATTGTCCTTAATAAAAGAAAACAAAATATTGGAAAATCAGGAATTTACGAAATGTTTCTTTAACAAATTTAGTTTTTTCGATCATGCAAAGTGTTAAAATTAGTTTAAAACCCATTACTTAGTGCCCGTTTTTTCAAAAATTTTCCTCCCTGGTTATGGACACCCCCCCCCCCGAACGAAATTCCTGGCTACGCCACTGTCTTTTTACTATGTATAGTAGCAGAATTCTTAAAATTGAATGCATAAACGATAGGATAATAAAAATAATCGCTGGATTGAATAAATGGATATTTGTATTATATATTGATGGCACCAGTTCTGTTGGAACAATGGATGATTGCCCCCAAACATTTTCATTTCATCTACACCTACATAATACCCCGCAAGCCGTCTACAAGGCGTGTGGCGGGGGTATTAGGACACCAGCCGTTTACAAATAAAGAGGAAGTACTCTAAGGAAATTACGACTAGCATTTGCGATTAAGGTCCTTTAAGGTTCGGGGGAAAAACGGGTTCCTATATCTATCCGTTCCGCAAAACATCGCCATTAATTTATCTCTTCTGTCAGACTTGTAAATATAGTGGGGCTCTAATATTATGTTCTCCGTGTCGCTCTTAAAGATATACATCCTCAATTGTTCAAGCAATCTGAGCCTAGCGCACGGCCTCCGAGTCTCCTGCGGCCCCCGACCGAATTCGCTTGACGGCGCACCTATATATTCCACTGCTTTTGTAAAGGGTATGGTGTAATTGACTAAGACTGGAATAAGTTATATAATATAATTTATTAAAAAAAGAGTAAGAATGATGTGCCATGGTGGACGATGAGAGGAAACTATAGGAGATACGGAGGAGACAGAAGATTTGGATGAAGCGAGTTATGAGAGGGGAGAGAATGCTAAAAACCGTGTCAGAGGGGAGAATATTAGGTAAGAAGAAATCCATTTTGTGCTGTATTAATTGTTCTCGAATTATCATTATTACTTTACGGCTTCGTTAATTTTCAGAGTAGTCACTCTTATGGAAAGCTTGGGTGGTCGGAAAGTCAATTGAACTGTGTCTGGAAATAATTTCAGGGAAAATGGCAAAAATCGAGAAAAATGTAGTTTGCCGTAGATATCGAACGGTGATTTTTTTCCTTATTCTCTGACACTTTTATATGTACATCTTCTATACTTGATCGCCTCTACTCCAACATGTCTTTCAGGTGGTTCTTCGTACTTGTAAAAGTTTATTGTTATCCTGTGATTTTACTTAAAATATATTGAGTTACTGAGTCAAAGTTAATGTATACCTACCTATAATTTACATTATTGTACAGAGATAAATGTTTGGTAAAATATGCTGTATCAACCCGTATGTTAAACTGTGAAAGGAGTTTGAAAAACTTTAGAAAAATAAGGTTATTTCAGTTTGGTAACTGAGTGGCCACCCTGTTAACATCGTATCTTGTTGAAATTTTCAGATAAATATGTTTATTTTTCAAATCGAAACTTTCTTCCTCACTATTAAAAATTGTCTTCATGCTATGTTAAAAAGTGATAAATTTTTGTTAAGCGTCTCAAAACCATATATCCGATGAGTTACGGAAACTACACTGTTTACAGGGTTGCCATTAGTAAACCAAACTTAAGTCCCCCTTCCCCCTTCCTTTCCACAATTTTTAAATTCCATTTAAAATTTTCATATTCGTTTTTCACATCGACACTTTCCTTCTCCCTATTAAGAATTATTCTCAGTCCAGGTTGAAAGAGTGATACATTTTTGTTACGCGATTCAAAACCTCTTATGCACCCCACCCTTGTCAATCATTCATAATTACATTTCCTATCGTGCCACATCATCATTAGTATGTTAGAGGATGCCTGGGGTTGCCATAACCACCGAACATGCCTTGTTCGGTCGTCTAGTCCCGGCTGAGCGTAATAAAACTTAATCATCTTTGAGTTTGCGTTCGCCCGGCTTTGATTACTGCGGCGGTCTCGTCGCAATTGTTTTTTATGGCCATCGCCGCGGTTTCGAACTTCGGTTCAAGGCTGTGGGGCGAGCCGCTATGCAAAAGTTTTCATAGAAGCTAACCCTCGAAAGCACTCTTGTTCTTTTCAGATTTCATCCGAGGGTTTCCCTATCTGGTTCCGTAATAGCTTTTTCTCTTTGCCATTTTAAACTAATCATTTTCTCTCCGGCTGCTCTTAACAGTATATATGCTTTAACTTCAATAAAAAAATGGAAAAGCTGGTGGTAGCATCAGCTGAGAAATTTTTCTGTTAGAATTTCACTACCTCCCAAAGTTAATGAATGTGTCGTTCGTCCTTCGGGAACTTGCACGGGGAGGAGCAATAACTGGAAGCTCGGTCCGAAACGTGTTGTTCTAGTTTGTATTTTTTAGAAAATGGAAAATCATGGTTCATCCCTTTTGCTAGAATTGGATATAATATTGGTTGCCATTGGAGATGCTAAGACTACCAAGCCGATGGCTCGAATTTTGAGAATAATTATAGACGATATTAACAGACGAATTTGGCGTGAATGAATGTTTTACATGCGAAAAAGTGGAAGTACTTGATACATTTCGCGTGGATAACTCACCCATGTATTTATTTTTTTGGCGTTTACAGGGAATTTTTGGAGGAATCTGCAATAATTCTGGAGGTGGTACGGAAATCAATCTTAAGATTTTTTGTCCTGTAACATTGCATCGCAACTCCTTAGTTACTGAGCTACACAAACATTTTTTTTGGATGTGCTTTGCAATTGCATTGGAAATTTATTCTAACGCATTTTAGAAATTTTATTTAAACTTTGGATTTATAGGGCATAAATAATGAAGGTTGGACGAAAATTTGCGATTATAATTTTTGAGCCTAATGAAACGAGAGCTTTAAGTGAGTACCAACAAAACGATTGCGCAATCTCACCCATTTTGAGATTAATTGATATTTTAACACGCAGCCGAAATCAAATCTTTCTCTGTGAAAGGTTTGTATGTGCGTGGAAGATTTTGTTGCTGTTTTGGAAATTTTTTGAGAAGTAATGCATAGCTGAGCTGCGTAGCGGATGAAAGCTATATTTACAGTACACATACAGAGCGGATTGATACCTGGAAGGATATCTTTATAATTCAGTTGAACCAAAAGTCATTTTTCGTACGCTATAGTTGTTTTTAATCGGAATGACTACATTTATTCGGCGACAACGATCAACATATCAGTGTAATACTGTAAGGTATGCAGTGATTCCGTGCGGGAGGGGGGGGGGGGGGTCCAGAACTAGGGGGTGGAAATAAAAATAAACAAGTTACTGAATAGAAGATTTTAAACTAATTTTAACACTTTTCACTGTCGAAAAAAACTTCACTCGTCAAGGAAATCTTTCCTAATTTCATGATTTTTCAACATTTTGTTTTCTTTTATGAAGCAAAGTCACTGTAATAAGTTCAACAAATTCAGGCTTCAATTGGTGGAAGTTAGACATACATTTTAATGGTTTAATTTCATTTAATTTTGTGGAAAACTGCTACGATCTTTTATTTATTAAAAAAGAAAGTCACTGTGTTTTTATACTGGGGGGAGGGGTGCGGACCCCAGGACCTCTCATCTCTCCACTCTACTGGTGCAATAGTTTGCATGTATATTCCAATTTTATTTTAATGGTTGTTACCTTTTCGCTGGTATCATTTTCATGAATCGAATCATTGCCGTGAACCAAGTCAAAAGAAAAGTCTCTTCGAAAAGAATCGAATTTCTCACCTCCAGTGGGAAGGTATCTAGCGCAAAAGAGATCCATTTCGAGCGCCAATTTTTTTGCGCATATTTTGTTCGCTGCTCCTAGTAGTCTATCCTCTACCTACCCTCGCGAAAACCCATGGTGAATTTTCCAATGCGGAGATAGAGGGGGGAAAAGTTAAAGCGAAGGGGTGAAGGGAGGCTGGGGCCCCTGAAGCATAAGTTCTTATCGCTGCTCGAGCGTCCTTGCCGACTATAATGGAATGCATCAACGAACCTCGAGAAAAAGTTTCAACCCTCTCCAAGGTAGCGAAAGGTAACGCCGTGGTGAAAGGAAGTGCGTAATTGATGACGCCAATTTTTTTTTTGGTCTTCTCAGAGCTCTAAAGATTTCCCGAGGTGTCTTTCTCCTCCCGTACCATGGTGTCCCTCATCAAACTCTCCTCTGCCGTGCTCAAGTTATTCTTCTACCTAGTTCGCGAGCCTCGTATCCTTTTTTTTTTGTCGCCGGCGAGTTTTCGCGAGCTTCCCGGCATATTTAACGCTCGGATGCTCGGAGAAATAGATTTTCTTGGAAAGGACGTCATCGTTCGCCTTATACCTGCAGCACGTGGGGATGTCTGTACGACTCGTTTTGTGGAACCTCTCTAATTCACGGGCTTGATCGTGAGAGGAAAAAATACTCACATCCAAGTCATTGGGTATAAAAGCGTTTTTATTATAGTTGATTTAAAAATTAGAAAATGTGGACATAAGAGGAAGAATACCTCCTGATTGATTTGTCTTTTTGACAAGACATTGGAATTCTTGCTAAAAATTTATGCTATAATCGTGAAATTTTCTCGGTGATAAAGTTGAATTTGTTAGCATTGGCGCGACGAAATGGATTTGGTACATCAATGTAAGTTATTGGTCAAATGAAAAAAGATGTGACGCTTTCCCGGCGTATGCTGGCAGTCATGGAGGAGATTACCCGGTGGAGCATCTGAACAGCCTTCTCTACCAAGTAGTTAAATGGGTCAAGTCCTGTGGAAGCGTTTTTCGTGCAGTTGAGGTTTCAATACTGGCTTTTTGACTAATAGTTGTAAAAATAAATTTTATAGTCAATTATAAATTGAATGTAATGTGCGAGTGGCATTTATAGATCATCATTTCGGGGAAAAGGAAGCCGGGCCCCCTTCCTCCACCCTTCACCCCATCTTCACCCTTGATGGGATAACCACCGGCAGATCTAAACATTGGTTTGCTCTCAATGCAGGGCGTAACCTCGGTGACTAGAGGCGATCACGCCTGTCAGGACACGAGACGAATATTCGTCAAGTCTGTTTAGGGCTGTTTCGTCCGATATATGTCGCTTTTTTTAGGGTATCTTGTGGGACAAGGATTTGTCTTCGCCTCTCCGCGAATACGTACTGCGCGGAATCATCAGTCGGGAGACGTTGGGGCCATCCAGACGTTGACGCTGCATAATACCCCAAGATATTTTTAACCACCATGATTGCCACGCGCAAAAGCTTCAATGAAGAAAAATCATCATCATTAGTTAACAATCCTAAGATTGATTAGACGCAGCTCTCCATTCTTCTCTCCTATCCATTACCTTTCTCAAAGTGACGCATTTCTTCTCTTTGATATCCTTTACAATCTGTCCTGTGTAACTATTTCGGGGCCGTCCCTTGCCCTTCTTTCCTTCCACCTGTCCTTCTATGATTGTTTTCATCAGGCCATCATTCCTCGTAATGTGGCGAACTAAGTTGTCCCGTCTTCTGCTTAAGGTGTTTAGGAAACTTGTCTTTTCTCCTACTCTTCCCAGCACTTCCTCGTCACTTACACGGTCGATCCATTTTATCTTCATCGTTCTTCGGTAGCACCACAGTTCGCATGCTTCCACTCTTGACTTCTCTACTGCTGTCAACGTCCAAGCTTCGCTTCCATAGAGAAACATACTCCATATGTAACACCTGATGAATTGCTTCCCCACATCAAGGCTTTTATTCTCAGCTGTAAGAAGATTTTTCATTTAGTAGAAAGCCCTCTTCGCCTGCGCTACTCTACCGACTATATCTATTTGTTAAATTCAACTAGGAGATTTCCGGTTTTGCTTGCCTCTTATCTCTCTCACGTATCCAGACTCTTTACAATGAATTGAGATGAAAGATCGATAACATTAGGGGTGGACAATGGAAGTAAGATTAGCTCGCTTTAAATAAGGAAACTCCATGATTTTTTTACATTAAAATACGTACGAATAATAATACCAGCCTCGGTGGCGGTGGGGCGAAGTCCTGGCCTGCTAAACCGTAGGTCGCGGGTTCGAGTCCCGCCTGGGTAGGTTGCCACTATCCGGAGGAAGGGTGTGAATGTGTCTTTGTCAGTTGCTGAAATCTCACAATGTAGGTAAAGACCTCATCGTGCTGTTTTCAGGGGTAATTGAAATAAATAAGTAAATAAATAAATAAATCACTGCATGCCACGGCCATGCGCATGCGCGCGATCCATATAAATGATTCAGTATCAAGTACATAAGGTTTTCTTCATCTCCCGCATGTGGGGTGGGGGTAGGTCCTTCTGCCTTCCCCTCTCTAAAGTTCCTCAGCAAGGGGAGTGAATAGAGGAGGCCCAATTCCATCCCATAGAAGTCTGATTTTTATTGCCACTCCGGTCGCATATTGACCGGTTTTCAAAAATATCCGTGGCGCGACGATGAGTGCAATGCAATCTGCTTATATCCCAATATTTTTCATTAATATGCTTGTAATCGCAAGTAATGGCAATGATATGTTATGAATTTGATAGATCACATCGTAATGCATGTAAATTTCGGTTGACAAACCTAAATAGACCTTATTTCCACGTGAAACTTAGATAAATTTGTCCGTCAGCGACGCGAGTGGCGACCTCTGTAAACCCATTTTCAGGGCCGGCCTTAGGGCGGGGCGACAGCCCCGGGCCCCGCGCTGTGGGGGGCCCCGCGTTCGTGAAAAAAATTAAAATATACGATAGTTTTGAAAACGCAATTGCAACTATTACTGTAAAGTCCGTGCTAGACGAAAAATAATATTATGAAAAAGGAATAATAATGCAGTAATTTTTATTGTGCAATTCACGCTTGAAGCTCATCAAGACTTATCTGAGAAGTAGCATCTCACAGGAACGTCTAAGTTCTCTTGCTATGTTGTCAATTGAACATGATGTTGCAGAGAGTGGTAGGGATTCAAAATGCTCGAGTTTGTAGATGGGGTATAGTTTAATATTTTAAGTGAAGGGCCCCGCACTGAAGGTTTGCCCCTAGCCCCGCACCTGCTAGGGCCGGCCCTGCCCATTTTAATGCGCCGTAGGTGACAACAGAGATAGAGGCCAACTTGAGGATCCTATTTTGTTATATTCGTGGTTCTCAGACTCGAGATAGACAGGAGAAATAATGAATAACCCATCCAATTTCTTTCCCGTAGTGTGCCTCATACTCTCTCTTTCTGGGCTGAAGTTGGTACGGACCCCACTGCTGGAAGCGAGAGTCGGCGAAGACAAAAGAAATGCGAAGAGATAAAGGAGGAAAGAGAAATGCGGCGTCGTTCTGTTTCCCTTTTATTTTATATGTCATATTGCGCTCTCATAAGCTCCTTTATGTTTTTGCAACCTCTTTCTCTTGTTTTCATTTAACCAGCCCAACACTGCCCTGACCTTGAAAGCAGCGGGCAGGAAGACTATTTGGGTGCAAAATGTAACGAGACTGTGTCTTCGTTAACGCACTCTGACAGTGGCGTAACTATGGGGGGGGGGATGAGGGGGATAGATCCCCCCGAAAAGCCTCAGAGAAAAAAAAAATATTTAGAACTATTACCTAGTTTTGACATATAATAACTAAATCTACGTAAAGTTCGATTTTAAGTACCAATATGATGTGTAATACATTTCCAGGCATGTCATTTTTCACTAATTTTCCCGGACCCTGATTGATTATGGGGGGCGGGGGGGGAGTCGCCCCCTACAGAGGCGCAGCTAGGAATTAAGGCTGGGGGGGTTTAGGTCCAACTAATACCGATGTGTGTGGGGGTATGGAGTACCCACCAGGATAAGCGTTAAGTGCGAGATTAGTAAATTTCGGAATTTCAAGATAAATGTTGAGTTTTACGGCTTTCTGAGGGATATTTTATTAATCCTTACACTATTCTATTAGTAATATCAATCCAAGTAAGTAAAATGTATTAAACTTAAAAATTTCTCGGAGCTCTGGGGGGGTTTTATCCCCCAAAATCCCCCCCACTCGCTGCGCCACTGGGTCCCGAGGCCTCTCAACCCCCCCAAATCATATTCATAGTTACGCCGCTGAACTCTGACGGAAACGTGGATGAGTACAGGTTACCTCATTGGATTCCGTGGGATTTTGTGTCTAGTCTCGTATTTCTTGTCGAAAAATTATCTTTCTCTGATATTGTGTTACTGTTGAGTCCAGTGCTCATTGAACAATCGAAATTATTATTCAAGTATTCTGCCGATTAAGGTAGGTTTAAGAAGCATTCTGGCACCCTCCTCATCCTTCATGGACTTCCCTCTTCAATTCTTATTAAGGCCTACTTCCTTTCGTCCTATCTAAAAATACTATTCTAATCCTACCTCTCCATCGTTTGCTCTACATTCTACGCTCTAGCACCGTTTTCAGCATTCTTTCCCCACTGAAAACTCGCTCCATCCCGACGCCCCAAGGCTAGCACCTTAAACGTATAAGAGATGGAAGAATCTATAGGCGTAATATGGGCGAGGTACGCTGCCACCAGTTAAACCAAAATTAATGTTCGTAAAATTCGAGGAGGTTTGTAAATTTTTTGGTGCGAAAACTGTCGTATAATATTGTAGTAATTTATCATCCAAGTTTCAATATGATGCGATTTATTATTATTATGAATATTATTATTGAAGTATTTTACCGATTAAGCTAGGCTTGCATGGAGTATTTAAAAGGTACTCTGACAGTTTCTCCTCCCTACATGGACTCTCCTCTTCAATTAACAATAAGACCTACTCATTTTCATTCTATCTATAAATACTATTCTCTTCCTTTCTCTCCCTCGTTTACCCAACACTCTAGCTGCCTCTCCTCACCCACCATGTCCAGCACTTCGTCGTTTCTCCTCCTCTCCGTCCTCCTCACCCTCTCCATTCTCCTCCGCACACACATCTCGAACGCCTCCAGTCTTCTCTCGTCCTCCGTCCTAAGTGTCCATGTTTCCACCCCGTAAAGCACTACTTTCCAGATCAGACTCATCGCTAGCCTTTTCTTTAAACTCTCACAGAACGAACCAATTGAACAAGGAAGGAATAATTTTTGTAACTAATAGAGACAAATGAAATTCTATTCATGTTATTATTTTTGATTCTACTGGCAGAGGAAAAATACCTTGAAACTACCATAAAAAAGGGTATAGGCGGATCTAGGGGGGTGGACGGGGGCACGTGCCCCCCCAGACCCTTAAAAAATATGCAAGATTTTTAATATGGTCCCATTATCATTGCGTTCGTTTTGTAATACGAGGTATCTTTGTGTACCCCCCAGAACAAAATCCTGGATACGGCCTTGCTTGTGCCCCCCCCCCCCAGAAAGAAATCCTGAATCCGCCCATGAAACGGGGTAAATATTCCTACAAGAAAATTTATCGCGATCCAACTCTTTTCTCTTTTCATGCATCTATACTCGCAATCGTACTTGTGGTTGCGTGCTGCCGCTTGTTTCTTTATTACTTACATTTTATACTATAAAAAATCTTTATTTGATGTGATGTATCTGGTGGCTGGTCCTCCACCTCGTGGGCCCGGGTGTAAATCTCGATGGCATATAATTCACAGGGGCTGTTCTATCCCTGCTTTTTGTGGTCCTCTTGATGCCTTTCGTCAAGAGCACGCTATTGCCGACGCCGGGTTTCTCTCCAAAACCTTCGTTCTCTACCCTTCCTTGTGGCGCAAATGACCTTAGGTATTAGTCGCCTCCTCCAAAAATGTACCTGCCTTCTGTTTTACTTTGTATATATTTTATTCATTTATTTTACATATTTTTATCCCCAAACTTGATACCGTCTACGCCAGGCTGCATTTCCTTAGCATCAAAGGTCCTAGCTTTATGATTATATCCTTGAAATATTTGCTATAGAGCACGATAGCACGTTCGTTGGGTTTGATTAGCAGATCCCTCCGTGAGAGTCATAAATCTTTAAGCTTGTGTCACCCTAGTAACGTTGAAGTTCGGAACGGCTGCTTAGTTCAAGGCCCCTCAGCCAACTTTCCGCTCCTTCATAGCAGATGGCGGGTGTTGAGGAGCGGCTTACTTGACGGTCCAACAGGGATGAGGAATTTACGAGCGGGGATTAGCAGTGCAAGGGCTCAAGATTTTCATATTTCATGCGCGACATTCAATGAAACAGGGATGTAGGAAGCCATCGCATTAGCAGCTGGCAAAATCCGATGCATGCATTTTGTAAAGGTTTTTATTTTTAATATGAAATTGCCTACCCAATGTAATTTCTAAATCAAAAAACGTACTCCTTGTTGAGTGTCTTCGATGAATTGTGAGGTTCGTGGGGATTGCCAAACTTAATTGCTAAAATGAATTTTTCATCGTAACCAAGTGTTTATAAACTCATCCCATCAAAATTTTGTGTCGTTCACTGCATCTCAGACATTTAACCCTAGAAAATATTAATTAATTTTTTTCCGTTCCTTTTTCCACGGCTGTGTGAATTTTTATTGTGTTTTCTTGTACGTTGTTGTGCAGGTGTTATTGTTTGCCTATCCTAAGTATGTTTTCTTTGAAGAATCTGAGCTTTTCCCGATGAATAGGATGGATGAGAGATTCTCGGGTTTCCGTCGGGTTGAATATCTGAGCTGATAAACCTCATTCACCGGTCGTCGACGTGTTGGTAAAGTTTCTCATGGGAAATGAGTAACAGAACCTGAAATTTACAATGTATTTCTAAGCGCCTTCGCGCAAATACAGTATCAAATATGTTTCTCTGTTTGTATCGCACAACAATTATTATAAGCTTCCCTTCAATGAGTTTTTTCGAACATAATGGCAAATAAAAGATGACGTGACCGGGCTTTGCGCGGCTCCTTTTCGCTCGAATTGAACTTTGCCCTCTATACTTAATCTTGATTTACTCAATAATTTTTCCCATTCCTTAGGAGGGACAGCACCAGCGATCGCTTCAATGTTGACTGAGAGAAATAACTGTTTATCGCGATCATTGTCCGCGATGACTCGAAGGATGGCAATCTCATCCCTTTTCCCATCACTCTGCACATGCCTTTTTCCGTCGCTGAAACCATAACTGGCGCCGCGGCGCCGTCCTTCAGCCAATCAGAACGAATTTAAAAGGGAAAAATAACGAATCTTAGTATACCCCATTCCCTTTCCTTCATAATAAACAAGTAAGCTAGTAACATGATGAAATTAAAATTATTTCCCCGAAAAAAACATTAATCGACCCATTGCATTCTACATCTTTATCTACTTCTACAGAATACCCTGCAAGCCGCCTAAAAGGCGTTTGGCTGGGGGTATTAGGACACCAGCCATTTGCACATAAAAAGGAAATGCTCTAACGAAATTGCGACCACCATTTATTAAAGTCCTTTATGGTTCGGGGGAAAAACGGATTCCTATATCTATCCATTCCGCAAAACATCTCTCTTAATTTATCTCTTCTGTCGGACCTGGAAATATAGTGCGGCTCTAATATTATGTTCTCCGTGTCGCTCTTAAAGATATTCATTCTCAATTGTTCAAGCAATCTAATTTTGCCCGGCAATGTGAACGGTTTACCATACAACATAGCAAATCTTGGGAGTAAAGGTGCCGCGTAAGCAAAGATATTACTATCCTTTGCCAATGAGTCTATGGAATGACCGGCTCCCCAATATCCAGCCATTGTCGCCTTTGACAAACCCAGACCCGCTCCAGCTTGCACCTGAATAGGGCACACAGTTAAATGAAGAGGGCATACCGGGTTGACTTTCTGAGCTGGTAAACCGCATTCTCCAGTCGTCGACGTGTTCGTAAGGTTTCTCTCAGTAAATGAATGACAGAACCTGAAATTTTCAATGTATTTCTAAACTCCTTCCCGCAAATATAATGTCAAATACATCAGAGGATATTATAAATAAATATAATAGAGACTTTCACAAAAAATAGAAGCATAATGCATCAATATTGTCTGGAGGTAAATAGCCAATATCTCCGGCATCTTGGGTATACATTTAACTTACGAAGTGATTTTTTTTAAACACATCTACTATTATCGGGTGCTCATCTTATTTCAAAATATCAATACCAACAGATATTTTACCATCTTGCGAATCGTTTGCAGTGTAATCCCTGGACAAAAAAACAGTCTTCACATCCTTTTCAGTAAGTGATATGCTAACTATCCGGTGGAGTTATTGGAATTTATTACTGTACCCAATAGCGTTGAAGTAGAAATTTTTTTAGATTGGCATCCTTGTCGTAAAAATCGAAGTCCTCAACTATTTCACTAAAATGTTTTAATTATACAGATATTTTTCGTATTGTAAAATTTGAATAATTTTTACTAATTAACTTTCAAAAAAATAATGTTCGTTCATTGCTGGGAAGGTTTACGTATTCACTGGTACTTGAAATGTAAAGTGATTAATTATAAAAGGCATGAGTAAGTATCATGAACTACTATTTTACGAATGTACATCAAGGGAGTATTTCTGAAACTATGTTCTTTCGCGTTTTGATAAATTGCTCATTCGTTATCGTGCAATAGGTTTGGATAATATATGAAAATATATACAAAGGTGAAACATTTTTTTAAACTTACCAAGCACCTGAAAATACGGTTCCTCCAATTGTATTCCAACTACCGATGAAACATTTATCAAAGGATGAGGAACTACGGAATTAGTTTTGCATTCTCTTCATTCTCTAGCGCCCGGCATAAGTGTTGTTTTGAAGAGGTTTATATGCAGCCATAACGAGCCAGTGACCCTCAGAGTGGAGCTTACCTTAGGATAGACTGGTAGCCAACGACCTGTGTGCGTGGATAAAGAATTTTCGTCCACAACGCCGTTTTACTCTCTTGGTGCAGGCGGCTTCAGCGGTTGCTCGCACTTCATCCGATCTAGAGAGGGAAAAACAAATGAAAGAGAAGAGAATGGAGTTTGGAATAGTGGGGTGGGAGAGTAATCTTTTGATGTTGCGCACTACAGACAGCCTTTGTTTCCTTCCACGCTCTTGTTTTTGTTTCGCCCGTGCGGTGGCAGCACTTTGGCGGAGCGCAACAATGGAAGCGAGGAGAGAAAAGAGAACATGGCGATTTCCTATCCTGCGTCACGACCACGTGAATTAATAAGAGTGGCTCTTCCGTCGACGCGGAGATTAGCAACACCATGGCTTTATTTTTACGCACCATAGTATGTTTTCTCGCGTTGATTCCCGTACTCCTCACGGCGCTGCGTGCGTCAAATACTTTTCATGGAGCTTTCCTTTCCCACTCCCAAACACCCGAAGGGATATCCTTGGGTAGTGCTCTTTTGTTTGTTACCAGCTTTAGAATCCCAGGATACAATAATCCTTGGTGCTTTTGTTGCTCAAGAAAAACCGATTCCTCTTTCAACCCCGTCTTTTATTCGTGTTACCCTGTCGCGGCGCATTTCACGTGACAAAAAAATCCTTGTTATCGAAAAGAATGCCCTAGCACGTTTTTCCAAACGGAATGTTTTTTTTGGAATATGGCGTCGGTTCTGTTGAATGCATGGCTTTTAGTCCTTAATATAACATTTTCTTCAAGGTTAGTCATCGCGTTGGCCTTACCACCAGGCGAAATTTTGACCTTTTTTTCAAGTTTTGGTAATTTCCCTTATTATAATGGTTTTATATTTCTTTCCTCAAACCGCCTTTCCATTCTTGAGTTATTATGTATATTTTATAAAATGGCCTACACCATCCTTGAAAATGGAAAATATTTGTATTTGAATACACGAAAAGAAGTGGAAATTTTCCGTGAATTCTCACTTCATATAGATTGCGCATGTTGGGTATAGATTTTTAAACTAACGTACTGTAAGTGGGTGAATATGATAAAAATAGCCCGCTTGCCAATTGAATATATCATGCATGTTTATTTTCATCTGTGTAGGCCATATCTTTTCTTCTCTACGGTATCGTGCCCTAACATGCACTAACATTAATATTTATGGTTGATATATATATATGTATATATATAGATTATAATAATTGTTTGATTTTTATTTATTATTTATTTACATTGTGGTGGAATAAAATACCAATTAAAAGTGGTTAATACGAGGGTTTGAAGACGGAAAAAGTATTCAAAGCGATGTTTCATATTTGCTAGGCAATATGTTCGGAGAAGAGCTTTCCTATGGAAACACGCTTGCGGACAACATCTTGGAATGAAAAGACAACAAAGAAAAAAGTAAGTTTTGTATTATTTGTACGCTTTCTTTCACATGTAATATAAAATATTGTTTATTTTGTAAATTTATATTATATTTAAATAAATATTTATTTTTCATGTTCAAATATTTTATCAATATGCTATATATGGAATTTTAAACAAACATAATTAACCTGTGACTTTTATTCTTTGAAATTTTGGTTAAAGGGCCCTATAAATTCGGATAAATTGATTAAATATTTAATTTATAATCTTAGGCGTGAGAGTCTTCATTAAGTTGCAGATTCTTTCAGCGAAGACTACGACGACGACCTCCTTTCTCCCCGGTTTTAATACCAGGCACAGTGCCAGCTGCCGGTGTTTAGTTAAATCGCCTCTTCAGCGTTATAAGCTGTGCGTCCGAAATACACGGAGGGACATATGGCACAAAAAGTGTGAGGCACCAGTGCTACCTTTCCAGTGTAAGAGAAGATGAAAGATTCATAGTAAATATTTTCGCCGTTCCTACGCATCTGCCCCCAACTATTGATTAAAAGTTCAAATATTTCCAATGACTGTGTACACTCCGTACAGACACTAGGTATTCCGATCCAAGTTACCTAACTACATGTGTCAACATACACACTGCCTCAAAAAATTACCCTTCTATGAGTATTTTATAAAACCTCCTTCCAACCGTAGCTTTTCATTTATAAAAGTTTTGTTTCTATTTTCGAAGTACTAAAAAGGAAAATAAAACGCAAAAAAATAATGAGAAAAGAATAACTGAATTCGCATCAGCAAATTTATTACTAAGAGATGTTGAAAAAATTAGAAGACAATCAAACAAAGTTAATGGTTTAATTAAAAAGAAAAAATAAATATATGCAATCTAAAAAATACAAAAATGGTTATCTATGTATCTGTTAACCAACCATTAACCACCAAGCATTAACCACCAAGCATAACCATCAAGCATTAACCAACTGTTCTAATTATTTTTTAGCTTCCTTTTCACGCAAATAATATTAAAAACGACAACTGTAACAGTAATTA